>NW_026606321.1:7665000-8865000 GCF_029834395.1 Sorex fumeus | reverse complement strand
TTGGGTGGAATTCATGCTCTTTAGGGGTGTGTCCAGGAGAGCACCTGGACCCTGCACCTCACACTTCAGTGCCTTCTGCACCACCTTCCCTCCACCCCTCCCGTCCAACCCTGTGAGAAGTTCTCAGTGCCCTGGTAGAAGCGGGTGCGTGTGTGCATTCCCGCTTCCTCTCTTGGCTGCAGTGTGTGACGGGTCTTCCTCGGAGCAGTGCGTGTAATGAGATTATGGTAATCGCTTTATTGAATGCTGAGACCATCCTTTAAAGCCGGAAGTGAGATGAGGCCTTCGCGGAGGAATAAAAGGCCTTTTCTTAGATGATCTGTGCTCTTGTGGGCTTCCTGCAGTTGATA
Organism: Sorex fumeus; assembly: GCF_029834395.1. NCBI lineage: Eukaryota > Metazoa > Chordata > Mammalia > Eulipotyphla > Soricidae > Sorex > Sorex fumeus. The sequence continues at coordinate 8,864,650 of NW_026606321.1, read as the reverse complement.
ACAGGATCACAGCTCATTACGGCTCCTGCCTCCAAACCCAGGGCCCGTGGGGGGGAAGAGGTAGGTGTGAGGAGACATGCGCCCAGCCCGCGCCCTGGTGCAGGTGGGAGGTGGGCACAGCCGTGCTTGCGGCTCTTGGGAATGGGCCTCTCCTCTGGGACCCACCGAGGCTGCACGTCCAGGCACGTCTTTCCTATGGGAGGTGTGGCATGGGACCTTGACGGAGAGGCGTCCTCTTCCCTTCAGTGACTGTGGGCAGGCTGAGAGACGGGGTCACTGGAGCGCCTTACCTAGCCCTGGCCGCTGTGTGTTCCGGCAAAGGTGGGCTTGTCCCTGGGACTGCAGGTGCCAGTTAGAGGCAGGGAGGGAAGGGGAGCCTGCTTGCTGAGACCCCACCCCCCAAGCAGGCTCACTGCGCCCTCAGAGGCTATCAGTGGGTGCTGTTTGTCAGGGCACTGACAGAGGGCCCCTGGTGTGGGGCCTGGGAATCCACTGGGGGGGATGTTGGGGCGCGTGTCCAAGAAGAGCTCTGGGCGCTGTGACCATGCCATGGGCTCCCGGAGACCAGACAGAGACTGAGATGGGGGGACAGTCCTGCGGCCTCTTGGGGGTCTTCTCCCCCCAAGTGCTCGGGGGGCCCTGCAGTGGGCGACAGAAGCTGAGCTCAGGCCCAGGACTTCCCTTGTAGAACACATGCTCGCACCCTTGGGCCCGTCTCTGCCCTGCGCAGCACCCCATAAGACCCAGCCCAGGATGTTCCTGGGCCTCATTGCCTCCTTGTCCCTCTGACCCTGGCTCCCCACCTCCCGTCTCTTCAGAACTCGGGGCCACAGGTCGTGCACACTTGGCTTAGTTGTGACTCGGTGTCCTGTTCCTCACCAGCTCTGAGCAGCCTGCGCTTATGGCTGTCCTGCCTCAGGACACAGGGACTGGACTCTGGGCTGGGAGGACCCAGGGGGTCCCTGTACATTGGCAGGAGTGCCCGGGCCTGTGTCAAGGCCGCATGCGCCTTTCCATGTGAATGCTGGACTTGGACCTTCTCTGGGAGTGCTGGGCCCAGTGGGGATTAAGCCTCCTGGCCAGGGCTGGCCTCCACTCCCGTGTTCTACACTGCCCCAGAGTGTTCCGAGAAGGCCTGCAGGGCTCAGGAGAGTTCCAGAGAGATGCCTGGCAGGGGTCTGACGCAGGGGAGATGGAAGCCGCGGCCAAGGGTTTCTGTTCCTTTGGGATTCCAAGGGTCTTCAATGTTTTCAAGATTGTTGGGGGTTCTCCAGGTCCTGGCACAGCGGGCAAGGCTCGAGCCTATCTGGGCACAGCAGGCAAGACTCAAGTCTCTATTGGGCACACTGGGCAAGGCTCGAGTCTCTCCTGGGCACAGTGGGCAAGGTTCAAATCTCTCCTGGGCACAGTGGGCAAGGCTTGAGTCTCTCCTGGGCACAGCGGTCAGGGCTTGAGTATCTACTGGGCACAGAGGGCAAGTCTCAAGTCTCTGGCTGGGCACAGCGGGCAAAACTTAAGTTTCTACTGGGCACAGTTGGCAAGGCTTGAGACTCTTCTGGGCACAGTGGGCAAGGCTCAAGGCTCTGAGTGGGCTGAGGACAGGAAGCTGGAAGCCCGTGGGTGGTCTGATGGTTTTCTTCAGCAGTCGAAGGGGCTGAGGTGGGGATTCAGACCAGCTGCATCTGAGGGTGGCCCTGGGCATGGTGTGCCTGGGGCCTGGGGTGACCAGGGCTCTCTGGCCAGCTCTGAGTTGGTTCTGGGTACCCTCCACCAGGCTCCTGCATCCCTAAGGCAGCATCTGTGAGATCAGCACCTGCCTTAGGGAGGCGTTGGTTTTGCGCAAAGATTTTAAGTTGATGACACAAAGGAGGATTGATGGCCATTGCCCAGTGCCTCAGCACTGGTTTTGCTTCTCTGGCTCAGCCCTAAGAACAGGTCAATACAGTGGCAACCGGTCACACATCGATGCTACAAGAACACAGGATCCTTTTTCCAATTCATTGAGAAAGTCATTTGTGTGTTTTTTTTCTATAATCTGTTATGCTGTAAGTAACATTTATAGACTTTGAATCTCAATTTCTGTTTCAATTCCCGAATGAAAGTGCCTCTATACACATGAATTGTTGTTTCCTCTACACTGCTGGGATGTTTGATAATATTTTATTTAAAGGCTATTAAGACAGAGTTGAGAATAAGGTTAATCTGTATATTTTCCTTTCATATTGCTCCTTTCCCCCAGTACAGTTGATGCTTGGCTTGAACATCAAGATAGTCTAGTTCCACAGAACAGTTCTCTTTCCTGGGCTCTGGGAGAATTTGTATGAGGACTGGCCTCACTTTGGCCGGACTCTCAGTTGTGACATCCCGGGCCACGGGGCAGCTGTGACAGTCTCCGCAGAAAGCTGTTCTGCCACGGGGTCCGCGGTCCTTAACGCTCTTCACACTTTGTCCAGAGGCACTTTTGACCAATTTTATTTATTTATTCATTTATTTATTTTTGAGTCACCCCCTGTGGTACTCAGAACTTACTCCTGGCCCTGTGCTCAGGGATCACTCCTAGTGGGGCTTAGGGAACCACATGAGATGCTGGAGACCAAACCCAGGTTGGCGGCATGTGAAGCAAGTGCCCCGTCCTCTGATCTATTGCTCAGGCCAGACAAGTTTTATTTATTTTGACATAGCACAGTGGTAGGGCGTTCGCCTTACAAGCGGCCAACATGGCCGACCCGAGTTCGATTCCTCCGCCCCTCTCGGAGAGCCCGGCAAGCTACCGAGAGTATTCAATATGCCAGACACAGTAACAACAAAGTCTCCAATGGAGACGTTACTGGGCCCGCTCGAGCAAATCGACGATCAACGGGAGGGCCTTTACCTTTTACCTTTATTTAAACACTGTGATTTACAAAGTTGTTCAGGGCAGAGGTGCCAAGCCCACCCAGTCGCCCTGGCCGGCATCTGTTGTTTTGATCCTGATCTTAAGACAGAGCAGGGTGCAATGCAGTGACACTTTTGTTTGTGGGGCTCTGCCTGGGGTGCCCTTCCTCATGTCTCATGCTGAATGAAGAACGGATTAATATTCAGAGCTGCCTCTTTTCAATAAAAGAGTGTTGGATGGAAGTGTTCCTTTATGTGTTACTTTATTTGCATCTTGCAAGTTTTAATGTTGTATTTTCATTATCATTCATTCCTAAATTTTTATGATTTCCATTATCATTCTTTGACCCATGAGTAATTTAAAAGTGAGTCTTTTTCCAAACATGATTGCCACTCAATGCCTCTTTTGCAAACCACAACACCCAAAAGGAGAGAGAGAACAAAAGGGAATGCCCTGCCACAGAGGCAGGGTGGGATGGGAGGGAAGGGGGGTGGGAGGGATACTGGGATCCGTGGTGATGGGAAATGGGCACTGGTGGAGGGATGGGTATTCGATCATTGTGTAACTAAAACCCAAGCACAAAAATTTATAAGTCTACAACTATACCTCATGGTGTCTCACTAATAAAAATTAAAAAAAAAAAAGATCTGTCCAGGAATGCACACTGAAAAAAAAAAGGAAATGGCAAATAGAATGATCAGAAAATAAATCAGTAAGAGCCAGCTGGTGATTACTATATGTAATTTACCTATGTAAATAAGAAAATTAAACCATTTAATACAATAAAATGCAATAGAATAAAATACAAAAAAGTGAGTCTTTTATTTTTCTATAATGTATGTGCATTTTACTTCTGTCTTTCTCACTGACACCCTAAAAGTTCACATTTCCTAAAACACCACATAATCTGTACACATACATCAGTCTAACGAAGTTCAGACATGTTGTATGTTCTCATGCATGGTCACACATTTAAAAATGTGCATCGTGGGAGCCAGAGAGAGATCACAGCAGGCAGAGCTCTTGCCTTGCACATGGCCATCCTGGATTCAATCCTTGGAACCCTCATGGTCTCTTGCCATGAGTGATCCTTGACTGCAGAGCCAGGAGTAAGTCCTGAGTACCCCCCAAAAAGACACCCCAAACCAACCAACCAACCAACCAACCAACCAACCAACCAACATGCACTGCATGTGCATTTGAGAAGTGTGTGACTAACTGTGTTTTGGCTACAAGATGCTATAAAGTCCAGTAAGACATGCTGAAACTATTGTACTAGCCACTATCCTGGTGAGACACAAACAACAGGATATGAATTTGGGAGGAGGTTGGTTATGGGACTTGGCTCATGGTCTAGTGTCCCCCTGGGGAATGCAGGAGCGCTGATGGGATGGCTCAGTGAGGGCCGAGAGAGATGAGAGCCTAGGTCCAACGTTGACGGAGCAAATGGGAGTCAGTGTAGGGAAAGAGGATTCGCTGTCCTGCTTTTATTCTACTCATCCTTCAAAGACAGGATGGCCAGCATCCTTCTGTAATGCCCAGTCCTCTCTTCAAACCCTGAATCTTGGAATTGTGTTCACCAGCCCTCTGGAAAAACTGTGGTCCAGTCAAGTCAACAGGAAGATGGAGCAGATGAGCGACTAGCCAACTCTCCATGTGTATGGCCGTCTTCCCACTGACTAACAGCCAAGGAGTGAAGTCTGGCTGTATTAGTTAATTCAAGTATTTAGGCCCCTTGCAAGCACTGTAAGGTTGAAGACTGTTAAAATCTCTTGTTGAGTGGGTTTTTAAGAATGTGTTTTCAGTGACTCCACTTCTAAAATGATTTTGCCTTGAAGTTGATTGTAACTGCGATTCATCCTAGAACCCTCGAGTTCTTCTTGATTAACATCAGCCCATTTACACGTCTCTGCTTCCAGGCTATCTGTGTCCCAAAGATCAATGTGTCCCACACACGGCGGAGCATGTGCTAAAGACCACCCTGGATGATCAATCTCCACTCTCTCTGCTGAGTTAGTGCATTTACTGCTTCTACCTCTGCACTCGTCTCTCTGCCAATGTGTCAGCAGTAACCTTGGGCGAGGGCTGTTGCATTTTCATTTTGCATCGTACCCCTGAGATGTTGTGGTGAGTCTGGCAGGGGAGAGAGGACAGGGCAGAGCCAGTGTGGCTGGACAGTGGGCAGGTATGAGGACAGACTGCGTCTCTGAACCCACGTGTCCTCCTGCCAGAGGCAGACGAGCCGCCTCGGAACTGTCCATTTCAATCACTGCATTTCTTCTTTTCTTTTCCAATTCCGCTAGAAAATATGGTTTCTTCTCCTTGCTTGTCACCTCCAGCAGTGCTGGGGGACTGCGTGGCCCTGGGGATTAGACCTCGGGCCCCTCCGTGCAGAGCTTGTGCTCCCGTGTCACTGTGTGCCGCCATGGGGATGCAGTAGTTTGCTCGTCTTCCTTCCTGAGCACTGTGACAGCGAGTGCAGGAGCTCCCAGTGTAATGGCAGGAAGCCTAAGAAGCTTCCGTGGCAGCAGCCGGCCGCAGGAAGAGGGGCAGAGGCTTCCCTGGAGTCTTGCACACCCGGGGGGGTGGAGGCTGGAGTGAGCTCAGAGGGGAAGCATGAGAGTGAGGCTCCAGGAGGCAGGTGAGACACCTGGAATGGGCTCTGGGGCCTGAGGAGTTGGGCCTGTGGCCCACCAAGGGGGCCTGCCGGGGGCGTGGCAGGGAGGGACAGGCAGCAGGAGCTCCAGGAAGAAGAGGGACAGTCTGACCTCAGGCAGGGACAGGACAGAGAGGGACAGTCCGACCTCAGGGCCAGGAGAGAGGGACAATCCAACCTCAGGGACAGGACGGAGAGGGACAATCCGACCTCTGGGACAGGACAAAGAGGGACAGGAGACCTAAGAAACAGGAGAGAGAGAGGGTCAGTGAGTCAGATCACTGGACAGCTGGTTCTTAGATTGAGCTTGTGTGTATGTCTGTGCCTGTGTGTGTGTGTGCATGTGCGTGTGTGCTTGTGTGCATGTGTGAGTGTGTGTGTGTGTGTGTGTGTGTGTGTGTGTGTGTGTGTTGGAGTGGGAGCCTAGCTGGTACCTAGAGCCTGGGTCCGGGTGGGGGCAGCTAGTGTGCACAGAGCTTTGGGCGTGCCTGTCCAGCAGGCTCCTTGCTGTGGTCCACAGGGAGCAGCTCTCCCTGGTGGGCAGTAGATGGTTAAATCCCACTGGGCAGGGCATCAGGGACGGGCTCCTGGGCACCTATCTCTGGGGGGGGGGCAGGAGCGGATGGTGGGACCCCCTTCCTCTGCTCCACCCTCTGTGCCCAACTTGTGGGAGACTCCGACCTGGGGGGCAGGTGTTTGTTGGCCCCATTCAAATGGGACTAAGTTAAAACACACCTGATGCCCGCAAGTAGCCAGGGGAGAGCCCACGGCAACAGAATTCCCAGGATGTAATGAAACTGCCTAGCCTTAAGGCCGTCAGGGCCCACCTGTGAGCACAGGAACCAAGGCCCAATATGACCCTCACCTGATGCCAGAAAAGACCCAGAGAAGGCTGAACCCCTTTGAGAGGAGCTGCAGCAGGACCAAAGGTTGGGCGAGGAATCCCAAATAAGACCATCGCTCCCAACTCTATCCCCTGGCAACCTTCCCAGCAATGGACTCTTACCTAGGCAGAAGCCCCGTGGGGAAGGCTGGAGAAACCCTACACAGGTCACCTTGAACAAAGGGAGGGTGCAGATGCTGCCCGAGTCCAGGTGATGCTGTGCCCACGTGGCCGAGCACGTGCAGTGCCTGAGCACATGTGTCACCCGCATCTCCCCTCTTGAGACGTGTACTTTCTTTTTTTTTTGTTTTTGTTTTTTTCCCCTTTATTTTATTTTATTTTTTTTAAAGTTGTAGATTTACAATTTTTTGTGCTTTGGTTTCAATTATACAATGATCAGATACCCATCCCTCCACCAGTGCCCATTTTCCACCACCATGGATAATATCCCTCCCACCCCCATCCCCCATCCCCCCTGTCTCTGTGGCAGGGCAATCCCCTGTGTTCTCTCTCTCCTTTTGGGTGTTGTGGTCTGCAAAAGAGGCATTGAGTGGCAAACATGTTCAGTCCATAGTCTACTTTCGACATGCATCTCCCCTCCTGGGAGGATCCTCCAAACATCCTTTATTTGGTGCTCCCTTCTCTATCTGAACTGCCCTTACCTCTAGGATACCCGGCTAGCCTCTAAGTTACGGAGTAATCCTCCTGGTGCTGATCTCAGCTATTCTTGGGTATTAATCTCATACTTTGTTACTTTATATTCCCCAGATGAATGCAATCTTTCTATGTCTATCCCTCTCTTTCTGACTCATTTCGCTTAGCATGATATTTTCCATATTGTACCACTTGTATGTAAATTTCATGACTTCATCTTTTCTAAGAGCTACATAGTACTCCATTGTGTAGATGTACCAAAGTTTCTTTAACCAGTCATCTGTTCTTGGGCATTCAGGTTTCTTCCAGTTTCTGGCTATTGTAAAGAGTGCTGCAATGAAGAAACAAGTGCAGATGTCACTTCGACTATACATTTTTGCCTCTCTGGGATATATTCCCAGGAGTGGTATTGCTGGGTCAAATGGGATCTCAATTTCTAATTTTTTGAGAATCGTCCATACTGTTTTCCAGAAGGGCTGAACCAGTGGACATTCCCACCAACAGTGAAGGAGTGTCCCTTTCTCGCCACATCCACGCCAGCATCGGTTGCTTTTGTTCTTTTGAATGTGGGCCAGGAGACGTGTACTTTCATGCTTTCCTGTCTAATGCTGGACTGTGTGCCGGGGCTCTCTCCGTCCTTGGGGAGAGAGCCCCAGTTCTCTCTTGAGCACATCTCTCACTTTCTCTCCCTCCTTCCCCTTCCTAAAAACCTCCAAGTGTTTCACTTCACTGCTCCTTTCCTCCTGAAATTCTTTTCTTCCAGGAGAGACAAGAACCCCCAAACCCTGAGTCCCAAATAGCAGAGGCAGATCAGGAGAGTGTGACCGTCTCTCTCTTCCTTGCCTTACATAAACTACACCCTTCCCCAGTAAGTCATATTCTGTACTGTAACACTGTAGCACTGTCCTCCTGTTGTTCATCAATTTGCACAAGCGGGCCCAGTAACGTCTCCATTGTGAGACTTGTTACTGTGTTTGGCATATGGAATATGTCACGGGTAGCTTGCCAGGCTTTGCCCTGTGGGCGAGATACTCTCGGTAGCTTGCCAGGCTCAGGAATCGAACCTGGGTCGGCTACATGCAAGGCAAACGCTTTACCCACTGTGCTATCACTTATACATTCTATTAAAAATAATCTGTAGCACTGTCTTCCCATTGTTCATAGATTTGCTCGAGTGGGCCCAGTAATGTCTCCATTGTGAGACTTGTTGTTACTGTGTTTGGCATATTGAATGCGTCAAGGGTAGCTTGCCAGGCTTTGCCGTGTGGGCGAGATACTCTCGGTAGCTTGTCAGGCTCTCCAAGAGGGGCGGAGGAATCGAACCTGGCTTGGCCAGGCCGGCTGCGCGCAAGGCAAACGCCCTACCGCTGTGCTATCGCCCCAGTCCTCTTGGGCTGGATAGAGGCTAGGCTAGGGCACTTGTCTGCATGGGATCAACCCAAATTCGGTCCCCAGCACCCCAGGTGGCCTTCTGAGCCCTAGCAGGAGTGATTTCTGAGCACAGAACCAGGAGTCAGCCCTAGCGTGAGTGACCCAGATGTAGCTCAGAAATCGACCAACAGAAATATTCTCTTGGCACAATAGCAGAAAGGTCAGTGCTAACTGGCCCCGGGCACTGAGTGATGGGCACTGCCCAGCTGGACGGGGCTCCATTGAATGGGCTTCCCGCCACGGAATGGAGGAGGCCAAGCAGATGCAGATGAATGGTAATCAACCCTGGCCCCTGCTCAGTCCACTCCTACGTGCCCAGCACGCTGTGGTCAGTACATGGCAGGGCTGCCATGAGTGTGGGGTGTTCTTGGGTCCCTGGGGGTTCGGTGGGCACCCTGATGCGATGGGGTGGGCAGGGAGGCTGAGGCCAAGAGGACACGCTGGCATGTTGCCCACTACTGCTGGACTCGAGTCGTCTCCTCTCAGGCCCCTCCTGAACACTCCCAGAATGTTCTAGAAGCCAGAGAAGGTGCTGGAGGAGGCCCTGGGCTTCCTGTCCCCTGTCTCCTGCAGGGAGAGCCCACAAGCAGGTTTGCTCCACCCTCTGGGCCAGGTGGCTCCCAGGGCCAGGCTCACAGGAGCAGCCCCTGAGTCAATTAGCACCTGCCCTGTGTCTGTCACCTCCAGGAAGGTAAATTATCACCTCTCCAGGGGGTGAGGGGCCTGGCAGGGGCCTCAGGGGCTTGGCAGGGGTCAAGGTCACAAAGGACAGAGGAATGGCCTCTAGACGGTCCCTGAACTGCTGAGCAGCTCTTCAGAGCGGTTGAGTTTCCTATGCTACTTTCTTGATTTCCACAAAGAAAGTGAACCCCGTGGGACTTGAATCAATGATTTGACTCTCTTCTCCTCAGAAATTTTTTTTTGTACTTTTCCTGGATATGTGTGATATTGGATATATATGTGATGATTATATATTGATTTTAATAAGGAAAAGTGCTATTTTGCTAAAAAAAAAAACCAGAGAAATAATGAGTGCTCCGATAAATGGGCAGCCAAGAGATGAAAAAACGTGTACATATTTTGACTAAGATTCCTTAATTTTTATAAACACACGAGTTTTAAGTAATTAAGCTAGAAAATAATTTGGAATGTTCCAATTTGTGCATATAAGGATATTATAGTCTTTTTAAAAGTAAAAATTAGGAAAAGCGTATAGATCTAACGAGACAATAGTTTAATAAATAAAAGGACCTGATGAACTCATTAAAAAACCTCATTCTAAGAGTAGACTCAATCATGTGGCCAGATGCTATGCTTTGTTTATTAAATTTAAAAATCAGGTTACCTAGAAGCCTGCCCCTTACAATTTGAAGGCTGTAGGGGAAATGTGCATATAATGAAAGGAAAAGCATACAGAATTTTTAAAAGGTAATTATTTTGGAGTGGTTTAATGGATTGTTTTCATTTTCTTCCCTCTTATTTCCTAATTTTCCCCAGGCCTACCATAAGTACACATTGCATCTGGTCAGAGAAAAGGAAACGTAAAGAAATGAAGCTTCTCTCTTAGCTGCAGTTCTCATTCGTGTTTCACGGTGTCGGAGATATGACGGGTTATTCACACTCGCTATAAATTTCAAGTGGGCAGCAAATCGGTCCACTCAGAATCTCTCTAAGTCCAGCTGTTGTTTTGGTTGAAACGGGGAAGTTAGGTTGAGGAGAGCTTCCTTGGAGGTGGGTTTTCTGACTTTTGACAGGTTCTTGATAATCCCCCCAGGAAGGGAAGTCAGGGAGGTGGGACCTGAGGAGAGGCAGGTGGGGGCTGGCTAGAGTATGGGGGAAATTGTCTGCCAGGGAGGCAGGGGGAGGGTGGGCAAGGGGAGTATACTGGGGACATTGGTGGTGGGAAATGTGCACTGGTGGAGGGGTGGATGTTTGATCATTGTGTGATTGTAACCCAAACATGAAAGCTTGTAACTGTATCTCACAGAGATTCAATTTAAAAAAAAAAAAAAGAAAAGAAAAAGAAAACGCTTCTCTTGGCTCTTCAAATCAGGATATTTCCTGTGTATGATTTTTAGCCTGGGATAGGAGTCAGGGAAGGAGCCATCTTTAGGCGGAACCCTGACCGGGCCTGAAAGGAAAGGCATCTACTGAGATGGTGCCTGGGGCCACCAGGAGGAGCAGGACACATTCCTCCATGCGGCCTCCCAAGCTGCCGCTCACTGCCACGGTGTGTGCCGGGACTGGCGTCCTGCCTGGGCACAGCGTGTGGCCAGCTCGCTGGCTGGCATGCGGCCAGGGCTGTCCACTCCGGGGGCCACGGTTCTCACTCACCCTGGCATGGCCACGCTACTTGCCCTTGGAGAAATGTTTGCGTTCAGGTCATTTCTCAGCATCGCTTTTGCTTTTAACTACCCGCTGTGGGATCTCGAGAGGACAAGTGTCTGTGTGTCTGTAAGGGGAGAGGGGCTGTGTCCACGCAGGGCTGTCTAGCTGTACCGCCAGGCTCCTCTCACCGTGCAGGGAGACGGGGCTGCAGGGCCTCCTGGGGGTAGGAAGGGAGAAGAGGTGGGCATCACCTAAGGTGTTGGCACGGAACAGAGAGGATGAGCTGGAGGTTTGGCTCAGGTGAACTACGCTCTCGTAGGCTAGAGAAAGAAAAGTAGGGTCCTGTGGCATGTTACTGCGACAATAACTAGATGGAAAGGTGGGCAGGATGCGGCCATGGTGGGGGCTCTGTGGAGGGCTGAGATTTCAGATGAGACATGGCAGGGCGTGTGAAGTGGGAGCGGGGGCAGCTGGGGGTGGGGGACTTGCACCCAGAGGGCACGCATGGGCAAAGGTCCTGAGGTTAACATGCTTGTGTGAGGCACACAGGAGCCCCCCGAGAAGCCTTTCAGCTGCCGAGACATCCACGGGGCCTAGTTTTTATGTGAAATAACATAGCAAGGCCTGGAGCGATAGCACAGTGGTAGGGCGTTTGCCTTGCACGTGGCTGGCCCGGCCGAGCCGGGTTCGATTCCTCCACCGCTCTCAGAGAGCCCAGCAAGCTACCGAGAGTATCGCGCCCACATGGCAAAGCCTGGCATGCTACCCGTGACGTATTCCATATGCCAAACACAGTAACAAGTCTCACAATGGAGATATTACTGGGCCCGCTCGTGCAAATCGATGAACAACAGGAGGACAGTGACAGTGAATATAACATAAGCTACAATCCATCAACGTACAGATTAACTTCGCTACTTTGATTGACATATAGAAACGGGCACTATTTAAAAGTCACTTACTTTTCCCATTTGCTCTCTGCCTGCAAAGCCTTGCCAGTCAGTGATGCCTACCAGGGAAGTGTTCACACACAGCTTCCTGGCTCTTGACGGGTTCTTGATAATTACCCCAAAGTGTTTTCACACCGGGGCTCCCCAGAGGGGTGAGGCCTCCTGCGCAGTGAAGCACGAGACATCCCTGGCTGTCCCTCTCTCGCCTCTGGGTCTCGCCTGGCCTCTCCTGGCCTCCCCTCACCAGCCAGTTTTCCTCCGGGGGGAGGCAGCGAAGAGACACAGGGAGACAGAGGGCGGCATGGGCCCAGCTGGGGAGGGTGAGGGGTGCGGGGAGAACGCAGAGGTGCTGCGTGGACAGCAGAGAACGGGCAGCAGCTGGGAGTGTCAGGAGGTGACCGAGGGAGAGAGGAAGATGCAGCATCGGTGGGCGCAGTTGCTGCGGCCTGCCCTGGGGATGGGTACACGAGGACAAAGGAGTTGGGGCGATGCTCTGTGCCCAACCTGAGCACTGCTAAAGGAATGAGGAGAGTCCTGGAGAGCCAGGCAGAGACTCGGAGTATACTGCTAAAGGAGTAGGAAGGAGTCCTGGAGAGCCGGGCAGAGACTTGGTGCTAAGCCCAAAGCGTTTCCCCAGGGCAGCGTACAGTGGCCATGCTGGAGAGAAGGTGCTGGGCTCTCAGTGGGCAGTGAGGCCCACAGGGACTGGGTCAGGGAAGGGAACTGCTTGGCTGTGGCTGGACTGAGTTGCCGTCACAGCCCGTTTCACAGAAGAGGAAGCTGAGGTGGGGCGGGGGGGGGCAAAGTCACCCGTGTGGGCTCAGGGCTGGTGGCTCTCACCCCAGTACTTAGAGGCCAACAGGAATGGTCAGTGGCAGGAGGACGAGGTTTGTGTGGAAGAAGGGCAGAGGCAGCTTCTGCACGCAAATGTCAGGAGGGTCTGCCATGTTACCTTGGTTACCACCGGTTCCTTCCGATCTAGGATGTTGTTTTGACTCTACAGCAAGATAAAGATTTCAAAACAGAACATGAGTGTGCAAACACACACACACACACACACACACACACACACACACACACACACACAGAGGAAGCAACTGTTTAAGCCGTCCCGTCCCCCTCCCGTGAAGTCTAGATGAGTATCTCATTTGAGATGTGCGTTCCTGGCATTGTTGGAAAAAGATCCGTTGCAGTGGGGGCAGGCGGGAGGGGAAGGCTGACCTGGGGGAGGGGGGACGCTTCTCCCTAGGATAATGTGAGCTTGGATCCTCCAGCAATTCAGCCTATTGTCGGGATATTAACAATCAATAGTGTTTGCTCTGTGATGTTTAATCTGACTCTTGGTTGGCTCCTCTTTCCCGGACACTTCCTACTCTGTAGGAGACGCTCCTATAAGGGCAGAGCAAACTCTCAGGAGACAGGCACTGGTCCCCTGTACCGGGGGCTGAGTCTCAGTTAGAATCCCTGTTTGTCCCAAGGGGGACTCTGGGATAATTAAATTTAAACAGCAGTTGTTTACTTCAATACAATCAACTAATTTCTTTTAAACCCCTTTTACGTGCAGCATTCTGCATGCAATCTCGTCCCATTATTTATTTATTTATTTGAGCTTTGGGGTAATACCCTGCAGTGCTCAGAGCTGACTCCTGGCTCTGTTCTCAGGGCTCACTCCTGCTGACTCCTGGCTCTGTGCTCAGGGATCGTTCCTGGCTCTGTGCTCAGGGCTGACAATGATGGAGCTTGGGGTACCATATGGGGTGTCAGGGACCAAACCTGGGTAGGACACGTGCAACCCTACCTGCTGTACTATCTGTCCAGTCCCTCATAGCTATTTCCTACTTAAAATCTTAATGAAGTGGGACTATCTTAAACTAAGAAGCTCCTGCACCTCAAAAGAAACAGTCACCAAAATACAAAGACAGCCTACAGAATGGGAAAGGATATTCACCAAGTACACATCCGACAAGGGGTTGATATCAAGGATATACAAGGTACTGGTTAAACTCCACAAGAAGAAATCACCCAACCCCATCAAAAAATGGGGTGAGGAAATGAACAGAAACTTTCGCAAAGAAGAAATTCGAATGGCAAAAAGGCACATGAGAAAATGCTCTATATCACTAATCATCAGAGAGATGCAGATCAAAACCACAATGAGATATCATTTCACACCACAGAGACTGGCCCACATCCACAAGAACAAAAGCAACCAGTGCTGGTGCGGATGTGGCGAGAAAGGGACCCTCCTTCACTGCTGGTGGGAATGCCGCTGACCCAACCCTTTTGGAAAACAGTATGGACGACTCTCAAAAAATTAGAATTTAATCTGCCATTTGACCCAGCTATAGCACTCCTGGGAATATATCCCAGAGAGGCAAAAAGGTATAGTCGAAGTGACACATGCAATTGTTTGGTCATTGCAGCACTCTTTACAATAGCCAGAATCTGGAAAAAACCTGAGTGCCCAAGAACAGATGACTGGTTAAAGAAACTTTGGTACATTTACACAATGGAGTACTATGTAGCTGTTAGAAAAGATGAAGTTATGAAATTTACATACAAGTGGTACTACATGGAAAGTATCATGTTAAGCGAAATGAGTCAGAAAGAGCGGGATAGACACAGAAAGATTGCATTCATCTGGGGAACATAAAGCAACAAAAAGGGAGAGTAACACCCAGGAATGGCTGAGATTAGTACCAGGAATTTTGCTCCATGAATGGAAGGCCAGCCACAGGCTCTAGGTGAAAAGGAAGCTCAGATAGAGAAGAGGGCACCAAATGAAGGGTGTTGTCAGGGTCCTCCCAGGGTGGGAGAAGCATGCTAAAAGTAGTCAATAGACCAAACATGATTGCCACTCAAAACCTCTCTTGCAAAACACAGTACCCAAAAGAAGAGAGAGAGAACAAGGGGGAATACCCTGCCACAGAGGCAGGATGGGACGGGGGGGGGGGGGGTGGGGGATGAGGGGGGGGATGCTGGGACCCATGGGGATGGATGACGGGCACTGGTGGAGGGATGGGCACTTGATCATTGTATAACTGAAACCCAAGCACAAAATTTGTAAGCCTATAACTGTACCTCATGGTTTTTCACTAATAAAAAAAGAAAACAAACAAGCAAACAAACAAAAAAATCTTAATAAAGTGCAGCGAGTTATGATTTATATTTTTTTGGTGGAATTAGATGACTTATGTAATGCCTGGAAGTCATCTCCGATATTCCTATACCTTGAGAGCTAAGACTATTTTAAAAAATAGATGTTTAAAATAATGAAAGACTGCGATAGGAAGGTTTTTGTCTTTTTTAAAAAAATTATTTATTTACAGTTTCCTACTTTATTTAAACACTGTGGTTTTCAAAGTTGTTCCTGATGATTCATTTCAGGCATTCGGTATTCCACCCCCACCCCCACCCCCACTTCAACTTCCCTTCACCATTGTCTCCAAGTTCCTGATCACCCCTTAAGCCTGCCTTATATCAGGCCCACCATTTTTTATTTTATGTTGCTTATTACCAATAAAAGGCTAACAGAATGTGAAAAAAATATTTCTGTTGAAGAAAATGTAAACAGGATGAGAACGCTATATGGGTCTCCCAAAGAGGAATCGAAAGAGCTATGCTTGGAGTATCACATTTCACTCAAATGAGAGAAAAAATCCGGAGTTCCAACCTCCGGCGATGGTCAAGAATCTGAGACACTGTCTCATTTTCCAAGGCATCAAAAATCAGATGGGCTGGACACATAATGAGATTTGGAGATGACCGCTGGACTAGAGCCGTTACTGACTGGATTCCACGGGATGTTAAAAGACCACATGGCCGCCCACCTACAAGATGGTCAGACTTCTTCATCAAGGCTCTGACCGATCGGTTTGAGGCTCTTCATGTTCCTAGAATGAGCAAATGCCTTTGGGCTACACTAGCATGTGACAGGGACTAATGGAGATGTTATTGGCGCCTGCTCGAGCAAATCGATGAATAATGGGATGTCAAGTGATCAAGTGAAAAAAATGTGTCAAAAGTGTTGTGTCTCACAGGGGGCTCATTAAGACCTTGTCCGAGGGCTTCCTGAGCTGTTGTTGCAAATCTTCTGTGTTGGTTTTTGTTTGGCAAGATTGTCTGGCTTCTGTATTACATTCCATCCAGTCTGGTGCTCTCCTACTGGGATGGCAGTGTTGTAGAGTCTGGAGATATCTAAAAAAAACGAGAATATTTAACTCGGCAGTTGAATATTTAACCGGATATGGCTTTTGGGTCTTTGGAAGTACGGGGGTGGTTGGGGGAGGCATCCCCCCGGACTCTGAGAAGGCCTGGAGATTTCAGCTGCAGAGACCCGTATGCCTGGGCTTTGAGCAGATCAGGTTCTCTGTGGTGCTCAGTCCTGAGTTGAGGGGGTCCCATGGGAGGCAGGATGGTTTCAGAGTGTGGGAGTTGATGCTGGGCTTTGTTTGGGTGGTCCTGCCCATCCCCCTCCTGAAGTCACCCTGGAGGTCTCAGCCAGTAAAGGGAGTCTAAGAAATTATTGCAGCTAGCTGATATCTTTGAGATTTATTTATGAGTCTCTGGAACAAGGCCAGCAGATGAGCTACATGGTGGTGAAGGTGGGGTATGGGGTGACTGCCGAGGGTCCCGGAAGTATCGGGGAAGGGTCTGGGGACAGCTTCTGTGTGGAAGTGTCACTGAGTATTCTTAGGCCCCTTTGGTTTACACCAACCCCACTTTCTTCCAGAAATGTTTACTAATGGCTAAAACCTAAATCCTTATTAATCTGCAGGGGCTAAGTGACAAGGTCATATTTTGCAGGGGCACAATTTGGAAATGTCCATTATCAGAAGATAATTTACATGTTTTTTGGCTATTTTTTTTCTCTACTGATCCAAATGAATCCTTTGAAAATCATCAAGATAATGTGAAGATGTTTATAAGGTTATACTTCCTATGTGTGTAAAGGAGAAAGTATTTTGATATGTTTTATTCTTCCCAGCAACTAAACAAAATTTTTCCATGCTTTTAAAATGTCTATTCACTTCAATTTATTAAGTTCAATTTATTGCAATTTTTAGTGTTTTAGAAGGCAATGTAAACACTCAATGAGAAAGCCTACACATTTTAAAACCTATAAATCGACATATATTTTAATCTTCCATCATTTCACATGAGATCATTTGATATTTACAAAAAGGAAAAAGCTCTGTGCTTTCCAGATGTTATTATAATTGCTGTTTGGCAGTGGGTTAAATGAGTTAGATGGAAAGAGCTCTATTTGAAATGAGTAGAAACTCCCAAATTGGCTGTTAATATATAACTTTTCATTTGCAAATAATCAGCTTTCCTCATCAAAAATATGATTGGACCTAATTTTATAAATAGTACCACTTTTCTTTAGAGTAACTATGTTAAATTTTCCTGGTTAGGATTATGATTTTGTTGGCATATGATTGGTTTGTAGTATGTTGGTTTTATACGGACATGGAGGTTGATATTATATGGTTGCTTATGATGTTTTAGTTAAGACCATTGATTTTAAACACAGTGAAGGGCTTGAAAGTTATTGGGTCCAGTTTCTACTCTTTTTAATAGGCTGATGACTAAAGTATCACTCAGGCCATCGCTGTGAAAACTGACTTCTGAATGATGGTTAATCCCCCATTCAGGTGCAAATAAGAAGAGTCAGCACTGGGAGATGTCTAAGCCGTATCCAGTGGTCACTCTGCAAACCAGTGGTGAGGAGTTAAAGGTCCTCACCTGCCTATCCTGCTCTTGGATTTTGAAGATAATACCAAGACACATCTCTGGGGAGAAGACACCAATATTTAATTTCAAATACGCCCTCATAATTGTGTAGATGAATGTGTGCATGTATGTTTCATCCTTGTGTTTTGAGTTTTGTAGGAATTATAGTGCTACATGTATGTGAGTGATTTAGCTGGGAATCATTTCCCAGGTTGACCAGGTGCTCCGCCATTTTCGTGGGGGTTGAAGATGTTGACCCCTCTGAAGGGCCTGATTAAAATTAATTCATCTCCTGTTTTAGCTGACATTTTATTGATGCTGCTACACTTTTAGTGCCCAATACATTCTTCTTTTCCTCCCTGCATGTAGAATATCGTATAGATTACAAATCTTTTAATTTTTCCTTTTATTTTTCTGATTTACCCCCATCTACCCGAGAACCTAGAATATGTTTTCTTTGAATCCTTTCATACACACTTCTAAGAGATGGGATACTGATAGTGTTCAGGGTACCCTGGCTTCAGTGTGCTCTTCAGTTGTCTGTAGTCCCCTGTCAATGAACTCTGGATTACAGAGCTGTCATTTCACCAAGTTTGATGCAAGAGGGACCTTGATAAACACTAGCATGTGCTTCTCCCTTACAGATTTCCCCGCTGAAATGCAGCTGCCATGAGGGAGTTCAAGTTTCTACACTGAAAGCCACAGGAAGAAGCAAGAGGCCCCATATTGACACAGCTGAGCTCCCAGTGTGTGGTCAGCTAATAGTTGCCACCTGTGTGAAGTATCCAGAGACTCCATCTGACTGTATCTCCGTGTCTACAGTCTCAGGTAAAGTCATGTGCAGTTGTCAGATCTGAGTCTAATCAATCAAAATACCATGGAGATTGTTAAGTAACTGTTTGTGTTGGCCTTTGTACTAAACTGTAGGATAACATTGTTTTGTCCTTCCTGCATAGCCTCAGGTAGCTTAGGTTTATTGGGTTGCTCCCATCACAGTGCTCCCATTCCTCTGTGTTTATTTGTAACTTCTTTCTTTGTGCTCTGTTGACTTGTAAATAATGTTTTAATCTTCTCCCAAAATCCTTTGCATAGTTAATTCAGAGCAATGCCTTTTTTATATGGACACAAGAAGACAGTAGATGCTATGCTTTTGTAACGTGGAATAGACTCAGTGATATATTCCTCCTCGGCATCTGTTTTCTCATCTAAGCTTCAGCTGCCCTTACTTCCTAGCACCCCCTAAAGCAGGGTCCCGACAAGGGACCGGATGGACCCAGGGCAAGCAGTGAGCTATGTGCTACCCTGGCATCGAGATGGGCCTGACCAAAGTGCCTTAATGCTTAACTATAAGTTAAGAGCTAGGTCATGGACAAATGCTGTCATGATCCAAAAATTAATAACTAGATTTGGACCCTGCTAGGGTTAGAAAAAATTAATCTGGCCTGAGCACTCTAGTCTGAATCTGTGGCAAGATGTTCCCAGGAGAGCTGCCCTTCATGCCTCAATGTTATCTCTTACTATGTACATACAAAAATAACTAGTATTAAGATGCTGATTGAGTTTTTAGACTGAGGAAAGGAGAAAAACACCTTAAGAGGTATTCTGCCCTTGGGCAGTCAGGAAGGGCTTTGGAAGACCTCCTAAGTGGTTTTTCCTTTGCACCTGGTGGGCCCTGAGGAAGGGCTTTCTTCTATTGATTTTGCTACCAGACTGGGTATAGCCTGGGCCTAGAGGGCAAAGGGGAGAGAGACAAGTAGGGATGGAGAACTACAGGGGGAAGAGGGAGAATCCAGAGGGCTGGGGGTGAGGAATGAGGGGCTAGGAAGGCAGAGCACCTGAGATGGGAGAGACCAGGATTGAATACACAGCAGCTAATCACCAACTGGCTTGGCCCTAGTTCTTCCTTCGCTTGCCCATTGCCAACAGCCATCCTGATCCTGTCCATACACAGTGGCTCGAGGGCACTGAACGCAGGCGGTGAGAGAGAGCCACCTGGAGAGCCCTCGAACACACACCCTTGGGTGTGTGCATTTCTTACACTAAACCCCTATGTTTCATCTAATTTCTTGCATAGCAATTAAGAAGAAAAATATCTTTCTTTCTTTAAAATTGTTTTTTCTTTGCTTTTTGGGTCACATCCCGCAATGCTCAGGGCTTCCTCCTGGCTCTTCACTCAGGAATTACTCCTGGTGGTGCTCAGGGGACCATATGGGATGCCAGGAATCAAACCTGGGTCGGCCACGTGCAAAGCAAACGTCCTACCTGCTGTACTATCGCTCCGGCCCCCTTAAAAATTTTATTATGGAATTATAATTTATAGAATTCTTGAGAGTTGAGTTCTACAAGTATAATATTTTTATAATATTTTTTAATTGACTCATATTGAGATACACAGTTACTAGGTTGTTTGTTCGTGGTTGAGTTTCAGCAAATAACATTCTAACCTCCATCAGAATACAGTATTTTAGCAACAATCCCCTCACAGTGTCAGTTTCCCTCCACTAGTGAGTGTCCCAGGTTCCCTCCCACCTCCCAGCTTGCCTTCCTGACACTTCACTTAATCACTTAACTTCCCATTAATCGTCCATTTGCTCGAGCGGGCGCCAGTAACGTCTCCATTTGTCCCTGTCGCGTGCTAGTGTAGCCCAATGGCGTCTGTTCTCTCCAGAAACATGAAGAGCCTCAAACCGATCGTTCATGACCTTGATGAAGAAGTCTGACCATCTGGTAGGTGGGCAGCCACGTGGTCTTTTGACATCCCGTGGGATCCAGTAGGTAACAGCTCTAGTCCAGCAGTCGTCTTTAAATCTCATTACGTGACCAGCCCATCTGATTTTAGACACCTTGGCAAACGAGACAGCGTCCCTGATTCTTGATCATCAGCGGATGTCGGAACTCTGGATTCTTTCTCTCATTTGAGTGAAACGTGATATTCCAAGCATAGCTCTTTCAATTCCTCTTTGGGAGACCCGAATAGCGTTCTCATCCTGTTTGTGTAGGGCCCAGGTCTCTGAGGCATATGTTAATGCAGGAAGAACAGTGGAATCAAAGAGATGTGCCTGGAGCCGGAGGTTCTTCATCCTCTTAGCTATTTCTTCGACGTTCTTGAAGGCGTTCCAAGCCGCTCTCTTCCTCCTGCGCAGCTCGGGTGCCAGGTCATTTGTCATGTTGACTTCTCGACCTAGGTACACATAGCTGTTGCATTCGGAGATGGTTGTTCCGTTGAGAGCGAATGGGGCATCAGGAACGAGGCTGTTTCTCATAAATATTGTCTTTGTAAGATTCAGCTGTAGTCCTACCTTTCCACACTCACGGTCAAAGTCGGCCAGCATTTGTGCCGCTTGGCTGATGTTTGGTGTTATTAAAACAATGTCTTCAAAGTCATGAAATTTACATACAAGTGGTACAATATGGAAAGTAACATGCTAAGCGAAATGAGTCAGAAAGAGAGGGATAGACATAGAAAGATTGCATTCATCTGGGGGATATAAAGTAAAAAAAATATGAGATTAATATCCAAGAATAGCTGAGATCAGCACCAGGAGGATTACTCCATAACTTAGAGGCCAGCCGGGTATCCATGAGGAAAGGGCAGTTCAGATAGAGAAGGGAGCACCAAATAAAGGGTGTTTGGAGGATCCTCCCAGGAGGGGAGATGCATGTCGAAAGTAGACTATGGACTGAACATGTTTGCCACTCAATGCTTCTTTTGCAGACCACAACACCCAAAAGGAGAGAGAGAACACAGGGGATTGCCCTGCCACAGAGGCAGGGGGGGATGGGGGGATGGGGGTGGGGGGGATATTATCCATGGTGGTGGAAAATGGGCACTGGTGGAGGGATGGGTATCTGATCATTGTATAATCGAAACCCAAGCACAAAAAATTGTAAATTTACAACTGTACCTCATGGTGTTTCACTAATAAAAAAAAAATCTAAAAAAAAACAATGTCATCAGCAAAAGCGGAGGTGGTATAGTTGCCGACCATCTATCTTCACTCCCATTCCTTCCCATTCCAGTCGTCGCATGATGTTCTCGAGGGTGGCACTGAAGAGTTTTGGTGAAATAGTATCTCCCTGCCGAACCCCTCTCTTGACATCAATGATCACTTCCTTGTAGAATGGTGAGATCCTGGTAGTGAATCCGCAATACAGCTCACGGAGGATCCTGATGTATTGGGCTTGAATGCCCTGATTGGCTAGGGCTTCAATGACCGCTTCCATCTCAACAGAATCAAAGGCCTTCTTTAAATCAATGAACGTTAGACAGAGCGGCATCTTGAACTCCCGAGAAACCTCAATGAGCTTGGTTATCGTGTGGATATGGTCGATGGTGCTGAATCCTTTGCAGAACCTGGCTTGCTCACATGGTTGTCCTTCATCTAGTGTTCTGCCAATCTTATTTAGGATGACTCGAGAGAACAACTTGTAGATGACAGACAATAGGCAGATTGGGCGATAGTTGCCAATGTCATGGATGTCTCCCTTCTTGAACAGTAGTACGGTCCTGCTGGTTTTCCATTGGGATGGAACCTTGCATTCAGACAGGTAGCGTGTGAAGAGCCAAGCCAGTGTATTGATGACTACTGACGGCAGGTTCTTCGGGTATTCAGGTCTGACCTTGTCTGGGCCGGGTGCTCTTCGTTTCTTTACTGATGAAATGGCGTGTCGGATTTCGGAAGGGAGAACATTGGGAACGACATATCCATCCTGTGGAATTTGGTATGTCGGCAAGTGGACATGGCTATTGAAGAGATTTGAGTAGAAGTCATGGATCACAGATCACAGATCATCCTGTTATTCGTCGATTACCTCGAGCAGGCCCCTGTAACGTCTCCTTCATCCTAGCCCTGAGAGTATATTCAAGGCTCTTTAGGAGAATGAGACCCATCATTGTTACTGGTATTTGGCATATTTGGTACGCCAAGGGGAGTTTGCCAGACTCTGCCGTGTGGGCAGGTTACATTCGGGAGCCTGCCAGTTTGTCAAAGTAGGAATTATATGTCATAATAAAATGTCGCGCGGCCGCGTGGTTCCGGGATCTGGTTTTTAAAGTCTCTGAGTCTTGGCCGCTGATGGGATTACACAGCGCCAGGGGGCCAGTTGGTGGGTGTGACCCCCGCCTACTGGAATTTGGAGGATCTGGGTGGAGGATGCTCAGCTCCAATCCGAGTAGGCTTGGAGATCTCGGCCCCGGAACCCACGTGGCTTTGTCCCTCTGCCGGTACCTTCAGGTGTGCGGAGAGTGGTCTCAGCATGGTGGTGTCTGGTCCTGGAGGTCGTCGGCTGCCGGAGTCATGGATAATCTTCTCCATTGCCATTCTGGAGGTTGTGATGGATCCATCAGGATGTCGGAGGGCAGTCATCTTGGTCTTGTAGTTGGCGAAGGACAGGCGGGCGTTACGAATACTTTTCCCGGCTTCTGCCGCTTCTACCAGTACTTCTGCTCTTCTCTCTTTGAGGTCTTCCTGACAGGAGCATTTTTATCTCCCTTCTTACCCCACCCACCTTTGCCACCAGCCTATATCACATTGTCTCCTTCTTGCTCCTGATAGCCTGATTCAGTGGGTCCTGCTCCCCTGCCTAACTGAGGGGTGCTCACCGTGCCCAGAAATGCTGACGTCTGCTGTCCTGCTCTGCTTGCAGAGGCCTCAGCTGAATTGCCAACCACAACCCACGTCGCCAAGTCTCTGCTTCCCTCCGAAGCCCAGCGCGCTCCCTTCCTTGCTCCACACATTACTTATGCTGTGCTCTGCTCTGCTCCTGCCTTGTGGGTTTCCAACTCCCACAATGCCTCCTCCACACCGAGTACTTGTCTCTTTAGCTGAACTCGTCTGGTCGTGCATTGTTGAACACAGTTCTTTTGTTAAATACAAGCATCACACTGAGTATGAAACATCGATGAGCCACATAGGAACGGCAGGGGAGAAGTAGTTTTATTTATGGCAGAAAACGAAGAGCGAAAGTGCAATATAGGTGCACTAGAAGAACAATGTTCACACGTTTTAGAACCCTTTGTAGTACCACTACTTAAAGATAAGATTGACATTAGGTATTGTGTTCTAGAACTATTGATAGATTGACAACTGAATTGATAGATAGAAAAGTACATACATATTCACACATAGCAGAATAAACAGATGCATCTATAGATATTTACACAGATACATAAATGAATACACATATATGTACAAACAGATATGTAGATGAACAGATAGACACACATATTGGGTAGATTCTTAGCATAACTTAATTTAGAGTGCTGAAAGTGGGGTCTACAAGTGCTACAGGAAAACCAAATTCAATATTGTACATGGTAGGTGGGGGCCTGGGAATGAAAATCTAGGGGATATTTGAAGCTAGTTGGGGAATGTTTCCTGAGACATGTCTGTGGTAAACCTGACCCAAGGAGAGACTGTTGCTGAGGGTTCAGGTGCTCAGAGCTCAGGTGCTCAGGTGCTGTCCACCTGCAGGGTTGGTCCAGGATCTGGCATTGGACCTTCTTTGGTTGTTAAGAGTCGTCAGTCAAAGATGACTTGTGAGCATTTTCATGACCTCATAATATTGTTTGGGGAGACACTAGTGATTCCATTCCCACACTTTGTGGCAGGAAAGATTTTCAGACGATATCTTGATCTGGGGGCTGGAGTGATAGCACAGTGCGTAGGGGGTTTGCCTTGCGCGCTGCCAGCTTGGCCGAGCTGGATTCGATTCCTCCACCCCTTTCAGAGAACCCAGCAAGCTACTGAGAGTATCTCACCTGCACAGCAGAGCCTGGCAAGCTACCTGTGACGTATTCGATCTACCAAACACAGTAACAATGTGTGTCTCACAATGGAGACGTTACTGTGCCCGCTCAAGCAAATCGATGAACAACGGGAGGACAGTGCTACAGTGCTACAAGCTTGATCTGAATGAAGTCCTTCAGAAGACAGGGTGTGTGGCCTCATCAGTCCTCTGTCATTCAGGCACCTGTGGCCTGCTCTGCCTTCTTCAGAGTTTCCATCACCAGGGACAGCCTGAAGAATGTCTCCTTCCCTTCTCTTTACTCAGCCCTGTCCTTGGCAGAATTCTAGTTTCAACTGTATTTTCATTTGAGGAAGGAAATTATATAAGGTGGTGATAATGCTTCGAAACACCTAGTTTTATATAAAATTAAAATAAAAAACCTCAAAAAAAACCCTGTAATCACTGGTGACTTTAGGACTCCCATGTCATTTAGAAACACATCACTGTCACTGTCACTGTCCTCCCGTTGTTTATCGATTTGCTCGAGCGGGCCCAGTAACATCTCCATTGTGACAATTGTTACTGTGTTTGGCATATTGAATACGTCACGGGTAGCTTGCCAGGCTTTTGCCGTGCGGGCGAGATACTCTCGGTAGCTTGCTGGGCTCTTTGAGAGGGGCAGAGGAATCAAACTCAGGTTGGCCATGTTGGCCACTTGCAGGGCTAGCGCCCTACCACTGTGCTATCGCTCCAGCCCTAGAAACACATAATATTTCCAAATTTTCTCATTAGGAAGTGACGAGGCATTCACCTGATCACGACAACAGTGATAATCCCCTGGTGTTATTGCACAGCTAATACTTGCGTCTACTATACAGGGACTGGGAGGGAGTCACAGGAAGAGGGTTAGCAGGATTTTGCAGTCAGATCACATTACAATCTTGGAGAAAATAAAACTGGCTGAGAGTTGATGTGAAGTATATTAGTTCTCCCCATTAGCGAATCCCAGAAATTTTCCCTTTTCCTTCTCCCTCTTTTAAAGTAAGTTACAGTAAGATGGATGTAATGACTTTCTAGGTAGTTCCTCCAGAACTTCCTCAGTTTGGACCAGGATCCAGAGTCCAGATGAACTGGTTTGATTCAGGCTGAGCATTCCTCCTCTCCTCTCTTTCCACCACATTTGACAGCGCCTCAGGTTTTGTGGATAGACGCTGAGATGGGAATTCTACTGGATTCAGGCGTGACTTCTACGGAGCATGGGGCCATTGGGCAGCCTTGGTTGGATCCTCACGGTTCTCTCTCATCTCAGCCGGCGCGTCTTGGGCTGTTTCCTTCTTGGGGAATCCTCTGCCTTTCCCCCTTCTTCTCTCCTCCTCCTACACCTGTCCTCAACACTTCCCTACCTCATACTTAGTATCTCATACCCATCCTCAACACCCTACCCTCAAGCCCCTGACCTCAGCCCTGACCTTAAACATTCCACCCTCAATCCTACACCCTCAATACCTTATTTTCAACACCCATTATCAATACCTCCATACTTTAATACCTCATCATCATTGTCTCAAATATGCCATCCTCAACACCCCAACCCATTTCACCTCCTTTTCAACACTGCACCCATAACACTATATTCTCAACAACCCATCCCCAATACCTCATCACCCGTCATTATCTGGTCCACAATACCTCACTTCTTCAGAATTTTTCTAAGGGGATCTATCTCAACAAAGAAAGGTTATTGAGAATACTTTCTCCTCTCTCAAGTGGAGGCAACTCTGAAGAGCATCTTATCTCAGAAACCCTTTCTATGGAGACAGTGAATTGGAAATTGTCCTCACTTATCTCAGGGACTGTTTCTTAGAACAGTTCTTTAACACACTGTTTAGTGCCGAGTCTGTCTCAGAGAGCCCCACCTATATCCACAAGAGGGGACAAGGGAATGTCCTTGGTCAGACAATGCATTCATCACTCCAGCTCTGCACCACTCCTCTGATGCACGATTGTTCTTCCTTGCACTAGAGATTCAGAGCTGGCTTCATTTATTCCCTCCCCCCCTTGATCATTATCTTGTGCCTTCTTTGATGGGCTGGGAGTGAATGTGATACGTGCAGGGCGGGAGAAGTGCTGATGGATATCACCAGACTCGTCAACTCCTAGAAAACATGCAGCAAGAACGTTAAAGGGCAAAGCACATCGAGTTGAGCAATTGCCCCAGTTCTAGTCCTTATACTCACTTGACTTACCCTGGAGAGCGACCCAGCCCACCCTCATAAGGACTTTCCAGTGCAAGTCCTTAACTCACTGACTCACAGACTCCAGGGAAAGTGCATGCTTGCTCTCACAGTTTTTTGAATTTTACTGGTTATTTTCCATGTGGCATCATTGTGTCTGTGGGTAATAGAAGAACTGCTGGTTCCCAACTGGAAGTCTTCTCTACAGAAGGGAGTGTGACCTCACACAGACACCTGGCAGTAAGCAAGCACTGAACAATCTCAGAATATGCATGTCCCTTCAAGACACAAAGGGTGGGGAATTCCGTTGTGCTGGGTATTTTTTATTCGACTGTCCAAGTTTTACTTTATCTCCTACTCTGTTGCATTCATACATGCCTGTGAACTGTGACAACAAATCGAGGCAAATCTGTGAAGAATTATTGTTTATTTGGAGTCTTAGGAATTGTAATTTTAGGGAATATAGCATCAGAATAAAACTTAATTATGCTTCTCCAAATGACAGGGGGGTCATCTCTTTGAGCAGTTATGATTCATGGTGACTCAAGCAAGAAGTAATGGTCCTTTGTTTAATATCTCCCAATCGCTACTGAAATGTGCATTTTTTGCCAGGTTCCCGGGAAGTTTGCCTATAGTCGTCGTTCCTACCCATCCACATCTGCGCAGAGACGAGTGTAAGCTACACTTACTCCATGGCCTCTCTGGAGCCATTTTAGGTCCCTGCCACACGCGTTGCTTTGTTTTGTCTCCTTATTTCTACTGCAACACAGAGTCTCCCTGCTTTTCTGGAATTCAGCTGGCTTTGGTGGAGATTACTCAGCCAGGCTGAGGGAGAGGAGAGACAGGCCGTGTTGCATCTCTCTGCTCCCTCCAGCCCAGGGGAGGCAGCAGAACTCCTGAGGCAGCTGCAGGCTTCCTCCTGAGATGAGCTCTAGGCTCGGCCACAGGGGCCTGCCATTCTATTCTAGGAGCTTCTTTAGCTGCGGTAAAAATGCTCTCCCCCGGTCCCTGCAGACCAAGAGCCGAGCGTTATGCGCGTCAGGGAAAGTGTGCCCGTCTGGCTCATTTCCCTCTTCCCACTTCACTCAGGTGACTCTTCCTAGCCTCTCTTGATCCCAACCATTTCCGATGAATCTGCTTCCTGCCTGAGCCTGGCTATTCATCCATGCACGCACAGGAAGAGGTTCAGATGCGTGGCTACCCCATCACTCCTCATACCTAGCACATCACCATGTTTTACTTATTGATACTTTTATTCCATATTTGGTTATTCTGAGTCTCTTCCCCCACAGAATGTATCTCCATGAAAACAAAAATCTAATCTACTTTTTTTTTTTCTAATTTGGTGTCCTTGTTGCCCCAAGGAGAGCTCGGCACATCATTGACATAGCTGAACCCCAATGGCTGTCTCCGGAGTGAGATAAATAATTCAGGGAAAAGACAGATAAAATATTTGTTATGACTGCACATCGCAAGTCCAGTGACACCAGTGAAAGAGTGCAGACACTTAATCCCCACTTATAAAGGGACTGCTCAAATACATATTTCATTCTAGCAATTTCTTTCAAGGCCCTTCTTCTGGCTCAAAACACTGAGGCAAAATATCATCCGGTGATGATAAAATTAAAGATAATTTCTCTTTGAACTTGGTGCTATTTTCTTTTATTACAGAGTCCTAGAAACAGTGAAGCCAGATCTATTGGCAAGTCAAGCTTACTGGGAAACATTTCTTTTTTTTTATTTGCATGGAAGATAAAATATCACACATCTAGCTTTAGATCATTACTCTGCTGATTGCGAGACTCACAAGCAGAACAAGAACAGAAAGCTCATGTCTTGCTGCAGGATCCTGTCATCAGGGCAGAAAGGAGAAATGTCCCAACGCCATATAGAAAACAGACATAAATGGAAGCATCTCCTGAGCTGAGCTGAAGTCATGTATGTCGGAAGACACAGGCAAGGCCATAACACCTGCTCTTGCGACACATGGAAGCTTGTTTGTCAGATAAATGTCACACAAGCACAATGCTGTCTTGACTGCCTCTTGGACAGCAGCCTCTGATAAATGCCGACTTCTGTTGGTCAGAGAGTTGCATTTCAAAACATGGCATTGGGTGTGTCCTTCTGACAACATTCTGCTCAGCAAAGCCATGGGGGAGGCGTGGGGCAGCATTAGGGCTGCCATTCGAAGCCTTCTCCCGGGTCTGTTTTGGTCTAAAATTTTGAATACTAACTTTTTCAGCTAATTTATATTTCCATGTAAGTCATATACAATCCAAAAGGTTACAGTTGTTTCTAGACTTAAGAAACATTACTTTGCAGTTTTGAGTTTGCTTCCAGATGGATATGCCACCCTATTGGTAGAGCACCTCATACTATTGTTAGCTATTATCATGGGGCCAAGGATCCTCTAGCTAGGAGCCTTAAACGTTCGGGGAGTGTCGCTGGGTCCTGACATCTGTCACCTGCACTCCTCAGGGAAGGGTGTGGAGGGCTGAGAGGAGACACTAACATAGTTGACATAAATAGAAGCAGTAAGTGGGCCTTATGGAGAGAAAATGAACTCTTCTGGGAGAGCCAGGCATGGAGACCTGGAGTGGTTGCTACTCACCAAGACTCCCTGTGTCTCTGAGTCTGGAACCTGGTGTCCTGTCAATCTGCATCTGGGCACTTATTATCTGGCACAGCCTTCTTGTATGCCCACCTGGACAACTCCGAAGCCCAGCCACAGAGAACTTTGTCTGCAATCCGTGGCTCCTCCGCTGAGCCCTCCCACCAACTCGAGCTCTTCTGGTCATGCTTCCCATAATTCTCATGCCTTTATCTCTTGCTTCTACTGCAGTCGAGCTACACTGGGGTAACATGGCTGCCCAATTATTCAATACAATGTTGCTCCCCCACCTGGGCCCCTGTTTAAGTTAGCTCAAACACACAAGTCATTGCATAACTAAGACTTTTAAGGATACCCAGTAAACACATGAATATTGAACAGGTACGTTAAAAGCAGAGACTTTGATATTTCAGAAAGCCAATCACCCTTAGAGCGGAAAGTAAAGTCGTGACAATTTCCTATTCTGTTTTTGCCAATCTTGCACTCTGTATCGAGAAGATCTGAACTGCTTTACCCAGGGACTATTTTGACCTTGGGGGTTTTTGTTAGGGGAATGGTTTATGGAATAATACATGCAATTTTTAATTAAAATATGAATCAATTTTAAACATAAGCATTCTCTCTGCACATCTTAGATTAGTTTTATTAGCACAGCTGAAGTTAGGGAGAATTCTGTGTTTATTAATGAAGCAAGATATTCCTGAGAGCCCATTTAGAATTTTGCAGTAACCATGATTTGCTGTACAGAGACAGGTAGGCCCATAGGAGGGGCAAGGGCATAAAAACTGATTCCTGCCTCATTTCCAGAATGATCTTTTCTTAACTTATCTGGTCTCAGGTATCTCCCAAAAGGAGGTGTGTAGTTGTAGGCGTGTAGGTGTGTAGTCAACAAGCATATAAAGGAAAATGATCATCATTATTTAATGCAAGGGAAGAAGCAAGTCAGAAACACAATGAGACATTGTCTTATACTAAGGAGAATGTCATGATCAAAGAGCAAGAAATCAAAAGCACAGAGAGAAGGCAGAGAGAAAGAGATCCTTGTACACCATTGGTGTGAATGAAATTGGTGAAACCATTTTGCAAGCAGTATCAAAGTTCCTGAAAAATAAGAATCACTGTACCATTAAGCAATTCCACTTTTAAGTACACATTGAAAGACTCTTGAAACACACATGCATCTGTACACCCATATTAATCTCCCCATATTCACAGCAGCCGAGACATGGGCAGTATCTGCCATCAGATAACTAGAGAGAATCTAATATCCTATTACACAGAGCTCATGGAATATTACTCAGTTAAAATAATAGCACTGTAGCACTGTCCTCCTGTTGTTCATCGATTTGCTCGAGTGGGCACCAATTATGTCTCCATTGTGAGACTTGTTACTGTTTTTGGCATATTGAATATGCCGCGAGGAGCTTGCCAGGCTCTGCCGTGCGTGTGGGATATTCTCAGTAGCTTGCCAGGCTCTCTAAGAGGGACAAAGGAATCAAATCCAGGTCGGCCACGTGCAAGGAAAATACCCTACCCACTGTGCTATCGCTACAGCCCAGTTAAAATAATAAGATAAAAAATTTCAACAACGTGACTGTAACCTGAGGTGACTATTCTATGTGAAGAAAAAGTCAGAGGGCACATATCAGATGTGTCTGCCTCACCTGGGTTGGGACAGGCCAGGTAAATTGGTTGGTAGAAAGTCCCTGATCATAGTATTGGAGAATTTGTTAAAAAGTAAAGCTAATTTTCACACTTTTGCACATATAGAGTTCCTTCTCCATAGATTGTGGCCATCTTGAGAAAGTAAATAATTTTCATAAGTTCAGTATTTTTTGACCTTGGAACTTTTACACAATCATTTATCTAATTATTTCAGGTTGGATAAAGGCAGAGGCAATAAAGATTTCCGTGCCCAAGTACCCATGTGCCTGATAATATCCCTTGTATGGAGGTTTTCAACTGGTAATTATCTAATATATTGATACATGCTTTTCCAACAAGTTCAGATTTATCCAGTTGCAAACCAAGTTATGAAAAATTCTCAAGAAAATAAGTTTTTATAATTTTAATAGTGAAGATCTTAACAGAGCCACACTTGAACAGATTTATCTAAAGTGATTCATAAGGAAATTTCTTAATAAAGAAGTGAGAGTGACTTCTAATTAATATGGCAAGTGTTTACAAGTAAATAGATGCTTCAAGACAGTTGAGAGTGCTTGAAAACCATGTCATCTGAGCACGTTGTGCATTTCCTCACACTATGATCTCTATTACAAATTTGTTTAATAGATGCTCTTCAAATGAAGCAAAAATTAAACTCAAGGTTGAGCTCTGACTCAACCATGGAGTTCAGAATAATAGTAATATACACACAGTAAAGAAAAATTGGAACATTACAAAGTCCTCACCCATATATATTGCATGTGGATAGTTCTTTAGAGTGTAGATAACTCTTCAGAGTGACAGGAACCTTGCACAAAAATCACTGTCAACAGACACTGTATCTGGAAAAGTCTCCTCTGTTCCTTGCCCAGTTGAAGCCAGAATCACAACAGAAGCCTTTTACAATGCAGCAAAAAGAAAAAGCACACAAAAAAGAAAATGTGAGAAACATGGTGAGAGTTTCATGCCCCTGACTTCAGTTACCTGAGTAACAGCAAGTCAAACTTTGCAGGAAAAAGGCTGACAATTAAAATAGATCTGGTTTCCAATTACTACAGTTTTGAATTGCCCATTAAGATTCTCATGCTAAGATGGAAAATTTGCTGAAAACATTTAATTTTAGAAAGAGCCGAAAAAAATATTATGGATGGAATATGCACTAATACAAATTGTTTTCATTTATTGCACATTAATTTCAAAATGAGTAAACATCTAAGGAAGGGACAAATTTTCAAGCCTGTCTCCTGATGCAATTACTTGGGCCTGCTCAGATAGAACTGTAGTAATGAATGCTAAGCCAGCAGAGACAACCCCATTAAAGAGCTCATAAATATCACTGACATCAGTTTCTACTTCAGAGAATTTTTGCTTATATTACTCAGAAACATCGTGAGGTTTCTGAGATAAGTTGTATTTTATCATCACTTTTAGGTCTTTCTGTTATGTTCGTTAGAAATGAATGCCCAAATGTTGAGAAGTTAATGTCCAAATATTTTATGGAAAAGAGCTATTTTAGAATATTAATTTTGTTTTAAATCTGAGCTAAGAAATTCGCTTTTTCATTTTCCTTGAATGAAAAATATTTTTGATCTTTACACTTCAAAAACACCTGAGAAACTTTCTGCTTATCTTGACTACTGTTTTCCTTCATTAAGATTTTTAGTCTCCTAAAAAGTATTGATATAGGTGCCTTTCTTTGTCTCTTTGAAAGAGCAGATATCCAAGAGAAGGTTGCAGATCTACTGGTGGGAAAACAATAATCGTTGTGTTCACATGATAAATAATACAGTTATAAACTAAGCAAAGCACTATTGGGTATTGTCTACCTTTAAAGAATAAACACCAAGCAAGTAATATTTATTTTTTCACACAACACTTATGAAACACCTTGACACTTGTCTTATTTCAATGCCATTGTCCAGTTCTGTCTCCCCATTCAGCTGCCTTCTTCATCAATTTGAAAATGGTGAAATTAAAAAATTTGACTAGGTTGTGGGAAAAGTAGATATTTCTGAGTGCTATGAGTTTTTAAAAAAAGAATAGCTTTTGTTTGAAGATTGGAATATCTATATATCTATTAATAATAACTATATTTCTCTATATATCCCTGTCTCAATCACTATTTCCCTCTCCATATCTATATCCACATTTGTTTGTATGTTGTAGATACTTTTTCCCAAGTTTAATTTTAAGAAAATTCAGGAGAAAAGAAGAACCATGTAACTCTCATGATGTATTAATGAATAAAATGAATATCTGGAAGGTTTATGAAAATAATTCTTCTTTTTAAAAGATTGATCTTTACATTTTTCCCCCTTCCCCCATGTCTCTCTTGAGATCTGCTTAAAAGCCAGCAAAAAAATGTCTGAAGGGCATAGAAAGTCACGCTCATATTGATGCATTATTTCTTTCTCTATGATTCTGGTCCCTAAAGTTTTCTCAGGGAGAATGATAGAATCATAAAATGAGAACCCAGTGTTAGCCAGTTTAATCTATGTCCTTATTGAACTGAATTCTCTTTATTAAAATTTCCAATAGATTAAAAAATGCGTATTTGCTGAAAGAAAATGACCACAATAAGAGAATCACATACTTCTAAGCATTTCACACTTAGTGCCAAGCACTTAGCTAATAGTATTTGGTCTTACTGGGAGGTGTAAATGACTAATTAAAAGCCAAGAGACACAACAGATCATAGAAACAGTTCCACAGGCAACCCATGTGTTTGGGGGTCACTTACTCTGGGTAAGCTCAGTTGTGAGAACAGTCCACCCAACTCCTGACTAGCCAACCTCCATAGAGAGGACCTTGGCCCATCAGTTGATATCCCTTTCACCAGTCATGCGTGACGTGGTTGTGGAGAATGTCCATCCCACATGACATCTGACTGTAACCAAAGGAGAACTCACAAACAAAACCACCCAGTTCAGCTTTTCTCAAACAATTGACCGATCAAAACTATGAGTATCAACAGAGTTGTTATTTAGGGAAATTCATTATTTCAAATAAACAGCACAATACTCACAAGTATGTACACAAAAAGTCAAGCATGGTGACATTTTTTGGTTTGTTGTGGTTTGGGGGCCACACCTGGCTATGCTCAAGGCTTAAACCTGGCTGTACACTTGGGGATCACTCCTGGGGGAGCTTGGGGGACCATATGGGGTACTGGGGATCGAACCTGGGAAAGCATCTTACCAGCTGTGCTACCTATCTGGCCCCTCAGGGTAATACTTTTTAAGTAGTTGAAAAGAAAAAAAAACACAAAGAGTTAGCAACAGCAAAATGTAAAGATAAATTATATTACATTCATAACCAAGAGATACAACAAAGAAGCAAAAATGAATGAGCAGGCACTGGGTGCAGCATTGGGGGTGAGATTCATGAGAAAAGACCCCATTGAACAAAGGCTACATAGCAGATGCTTCTACTTACATAAAGTTAAAAGGTAAAGGTAAAGGCCCTCCCGTTGATCGTCGATTTGCTCGAGCGGGCCCAGTAACGTCTCCATTGGAGACTTTGTTGTTACTGTGTCTGGCATATCGAATACTCTCGGTAGCTTGCCGGGCTCTCCGAGAGGGGTGGAGGAATCGAACTCGGGTCGGCCATGTTGGCCGCTTGTAAGGCGAACACCCTACCGCTGTGAGCTAATGGAAGCCAGGACATTGACTGTCTTCAGGAAGGACGTTAATATCACTGAGAAGTAACCCAGGAATACATTCAGAATCACCACGGAAGACCGTTTTCCTTGTCACATAGTAGTTGAAAGAGTTGTGCAGTTTCTGGTGACAGTTACAAGCAGTGTTTTGTTTCTAGAACATCTCTTCTAGGACCTAAGATATCTTATACATTGACGATAATGTATTAAAACATACACAACAGATAATTTTTAGAAAATTGTATAATGTTCCAAAATAGCTCTAAAATAGCTCTCAAGGACCCTAACAAAGGCTACAGAAGTAAGTGGGCATTTTTGCAAAGAAAATAGAATTTTCTTTGTTCAAAGATAGTGTTTGGCCTTGGGCCTATAGACCTACCATTTGAGCCTGGGTAACTAAAGAGGATGCTTCTCTCGTCTGGGTAACCCAGGGTCTCAGAGAAAACCAGGAGAAGGAGCTAATCCGGAGAGGGGAGGAAGCTCCATTGTGCATTTCTGAGCTTCTTGATGGTCCTGGTTACTTGAGTTTGTGAACTGAACATCAGTAAAACCACATCTCTTCTAGGAGCCGAGATGTCTAATTATTGTTCCCAAATGATTCCTTGGGAAGTGGAGTCTCATCTCCCTGGCGGGGAACAGACAAGAGGTTCATGGTGATGGACGTGAAGGTGTTAGGGCCCACCTCGCTAGAATGACGGCCAACCTCAGCAGTTGGGGGACCACTAGGGGGAGAGAATGAAATCGCGGAAGTAGCAGACCCCGGTAAAGGCAGCCAGCCAATCCCAAGCTGTCCCTGCCGGCAGGTCTCTCACCGCAGCGGAGACTCAACAATTAGGGAATAGGTGGGTTCATAGTTGGCGCTCGGGGTACAAAAGGGGTTTGGAGACAGAGGGGCTCACTTGCTCTCAGGGGAGATGGCCCTGATCGACTGATCAATCAGTATCTGGACTCTGTGCTTGGCATGAAATAAAGCTCTGCTGAATGTTTGCATTTGTGTTACAGCTGTTCCTTAGATCAAGGACCCTAACAAAGGCTACAGAAGTAAGTGGGCATTTCTGCAAACTTGTCTTAGAGAAAACATCATTAGTCTGGGAACTGAGAGATATCAGTCAGTTTTCAGCAAATTCTGTTCTTCATTAGATCCTAACCAAGTTTTGCCTGGTTTCTGCAAAACATAATCAAGATGCGTGCTTTTAGCATTGAAAAGCATAAAACAACAACTCTCAACTAATAACACTTGGCTGATTGCAAAAACACCAACCTTAAAATTACTTTGTCTGCTTTAGGGATAAATTAGGTTGTTTGGGTCTCATTATGTTTTGTTTCCCCAAATTAAATTGCTCTTAGAGTCTCTTTCGCTATTAAAAGTAATGCATGACAGTTTTCTGTCCTCTATCAGGGTAATGTAATTTGACTAATGAAGAGGGAGATGTTGAGGCAGCTCCTGTTGGACTCACAAAGCCTCTGAAATTGTGCAATAAACACGGTGGATGATTAGCTAATGGTCATTTGCTCTAGAAAAAAAATTAATAATTCCAATAAAACTCTAGGGGACAATGACTTTGCCCAGTGCCACATAGTTGTTTCTGTTTTTCTTTCAGTGAAGTTATATACAAACAACAAAAAACAGCAACTAGAATATTTCATCTTTTGGTCTTTTTGCCAGCCTCCATCACCCTGGGAATTATGGGAAACTTCTGCTTTATGATCCCTTCTTCTGTGAGGATGTATACTACAGTGGAATTTATATCGAGCTGATTTGCCTTCCGTATCCAAATGAAATATCTGCTTCCTCCTGTCCTCACTGCTGTTCACAATTTACATCATTTAGCCGCCTCATCCACCCAGATTCTTTTTGATGGGAAGAGGCCGCATTGGGAGGCTTGGAGTCTGGATTCTTTGGCCAACCGGGCTGTGGGTTCAAGTCAAGGCAAGGGCCCAGGGATAAGGTGACAGGGATCATTTGGTCCACCCCCTGTGGTATTTGGGGTCTCTAGGACTGTCTAGGGATATAGATATATATTTATATATTAGATATGAATCTTTATATATATGAGTATCTGGTACATATATATCATATATGGCCCTCCCGTTGATCATCGATTTGCTCGAGCAGGCCCAGTAACGTCTCCATTGGAGACTTTGTTGTTACTGTGTCTGGCATATCGAACACGTTACGGGGAGCTTGCCAGGCTCTGCCGTGCGGGCGAGATACTCTCGGTAGCTTGCCGGGCTCTCTGAGAGGGGCGGAGGAATCGAACTCGGGTCGGCCATGTTGCTGCATGCAAGGCAAACGCCCTACCGCTGTGCTATCGCTCCAGCCAGATATATCATATATATCTTCACATATTTGTTGCACCCCAAGTTTTTGGTAAAGAAAAGTTTGGCATAAAGTCTGTGATGGAGGGACTTGAGAAATAGTGCAGTGGGTAGCTTGCTTGCCCTCCATATGGTCAATCTAGGTTCCACCATCATCAATCCATATGGTCCCCCCAACACTGCCAGGAGTGAATCCTGAGTGCAGATCAGAGACTAACCCCTGAGTATTGAACATTTCTGGATGTGACCCCCAAACCAGATCATCCCCCCAAAAAACTTTTAAAAAGTCTGTGATGGAGGTCCAGAGGGATGGTGCTATAGGCTGAGTGCTTGCTTTATGTGCCTGCCCTGAGACCTGGGTCAGAACTCAGGCTTCACTGTTGTGACCCTAAGTACAGAGATGGGCATATCCTTGAGCACCACTCACTGTCACTGTCACTGTCCTCCCGTTGCTGATCGATTTACTCGAGTGGGCCCAGTAACGTCTCCATTTTGAGACTTGTTGTTACTGTGTTTGGCGTATTGAATACGTCACGGGGAGCTTACCAGGCTTTGCTGCGCAGGCGAGATACTCTCGGTAGCTTGCCGGGCTCTCCGAGAGGGGCGGAGGAATCGAACCCGGCTTGGCCAGGCTGGCTGCACATAAGGCAAACACCCCACCAGTGTGCTATCGCACCACTCAGTTTGGCATAAAAACATCTGGGACAGAAGCCAGAGAGGTAGTCTAGGGATTAAAGTGTAGTCCAGTGATGGAGACAGAAGTCTTGACTAGTGTATCACATGGCTAAAATGCTGAGTGCTTGCCTCCATGTCTCAGCTCACTGCAAAAGAGAAGTTCAGAAACAGAGCTTACAACCTAAAAACAACCTGAAATGGAAAAACTGAAACAAACTGAAAGCAAATACAATAAATCGACTTCCAGTCTGGTTGGCCACGTTTACAGTGACACTCTCTGTGGTCCAGAGGATGTCCCCACTGACTGTGGCTGTGAGCCCGGAGGATGCTGCCACCTCCAAACTGGTCCTTATCCTAGACACACATGCTTAGCCCTGGCAAGCTGCCTTGTTTCAGAACCCTTCTCATGGCCGTGAGAATACCCAGGCATCAAACGCTTTTTGTAAAGATGGTAAAACATATTAGATCTCCCCAAATGGGAAATGATCTGTAAGTCCATCCCAAGCTACGGTTCGAGTGATGGATTTCCTCGGGTTCCTGTGATGACGAGTTTCCCTATCTGTCTTAGGGAACCCGTGTTCTGAAGGTTCCACTTCCTGTTCAGTCCCTGAGCAGCCCCCATCATCCATGGGGGGATGATGAGTGCAAAGGCTCATGGATTTCTGGTGTGCTTCCTGCACTTCTGTGCCCTGCAGTGCCCAGAGCACTCAAGGGCACAGTGGGGAGGTGAAGGAGGAGGAGGAGGAGGAGGAGGAGAAGGAGGAGGAGGAGGAGGAGGAGAAGGAGGAGGAGAAGGAGGAGGAGGAGGAGGAGGAGGAGGAGGAGAAGGAGGAGGAGAAGGAGGAGGAGGAGGAGGAGGAGGAGGAGGGGAAGGAAGGCATTTTCTGGTGGGGCTGCCAGCTTGTCCATAGTCAGACTGAGTGAATGATCCTTCCCGGCGTTCGTCCCCTCCATGCCCAGCTCCCAGACCTGCGTCCATCTGGGCTTTGAGCAGAGGAATTCACGCTGGAATCCACTCAGGGAGCTTTGGGATGCTGCTCATCAGCCCCTGAGCTAAGGTGGCTTTCTGAACGTCTCCTTTTCCTTGCAGATGATGACCTTGGTTGAAGAAGCTGTCAGGAGGGTCAGATGAGAGTGTGTATGTCCAGTCCACTGTCCGGAGCTCAAGCTTTCAGCCCAGTGTCCCAGCTACCAGTGCCATGCTCTGTGGCAGAGAGGTTGCTGTCTGCTGCCGGATTGTGGTATGGGCCGGCCTGGGCCCTGCTATGGTCCAATCCTGCTGGCAGAGGCTCCTTCCTGCCCCCGTGACATTCTTCCTTGGCACACATGGGTGCCCCAGGCCTCCCTCTTCTTAGGAGGACACAGTCCTGTAGGCTTGGGGTCCACCCAGTCTTAACATGACCTATTGGCAAGACACAGGCCCTGGGTTTGAGAACTGCCCCCCATGCATTCATTTTGGGGCGTACACACAGCTCAACCCCTAGTAATAGACTTGAAACTTAAGTTTCTGACCAAAACATGGGCCACCCTCAGCTTTTCTAAACTGCAGATCACAGTCCGTGAACCGATGATGTGGAACTCAATGTGGGCACAGGTGGTGGGGTCTCCTCAGCCCCTCTCCCCCCAAAGGTGGCATCTGCAGATTCCCGGCTGCCCCCGTCCTATTCCTTCTCACTAACAAAATAGCAGTTTTAAGGATCTGCTGCTTATTTTTCTTCAAAGCATAATTTCAGAGCCAGAACGCAACTAGAAAATTTTCCATTTAATAATAGGGAATTAAAAAAAAATGTTGTTGTAGTTCAGGTCGTGTGGTTGCAAGTGTCGAGATTTATGTCCAAACTGTCTGCCCCACCCCAAGGGTCCAGTTCTCCCCGCCGTGGTCCTTGTGGCCTCTAGTCCACCTCGTCCTTCCCACACACCCAGCCCCAGTTTGCTGGTCTCAGTTTTATAACCGAGGCCAAGGGTTTGTCATCACTCAGCCCTTGCATTGATTCCCGGTGGCTCGGGGGGTAGAGTCTCATTCCTCGTCCTTTTCCCTGACTTGCTTCTCACCACGTCCTCGGTGTCACCTGGGTGCAGCCGCTGTACATCTCCTGCAGAGCACCAAGGCTGTCGTGTGCACAGACCACTTCTTGCCCTGCACCTGCCGTGGGCTCTTGTGCGTTTTCATATCCTGGCTGCTCTACTCGGGCCTTTGGTGGCCAAAGGTGCATACATGCCACTTTGAATTCATGCCTTGTGTTCTTGGGACAGACACCGGGGTTAAGGTGAGAATCAGCGTCGTCCCAAATACCGGGGGTCTTCTCTCCAGGGGCTGCATAATCACAGCACACTCCCCCCCGGGCCTTCTACAGACCCTCCTGTACACAGAGGGGCTCAACTTCCCTGGGTGGGGGGCAGGGGGGCACTGCCTCTCCTGGGGCTGCCCATCACTCCACCAGGCTCCTCCTCAGATGCTGAGTCTGAGGCCACCCCAGCCACAGCCGCACTGGTCAGGGCAGCAGCGCCCACAGATGGAGCCCTGCCCTTACCTTCCACCTGGGCCTGAAGGGCCTCACCCAGACCCCACTCTCTGCGCTGAGAAGAAATGGCCGGGCCCTCCCGGCACCTTCTGGAAAGAGCTTGTTTTCCAGAGGATGCGTAGCTGGGATGGTTTGTCTCCTGCACAGGCTCTTGGTCTGAAGGGGAAGGCGGTGCAGGAGTGAGGGGAAGGCGGCCTGGCATGGGGAGCAGCTCCTTGAAGTGACCGTGTTTGCGCCAGGAGAGATGCCGTGTGGCAGCTGGTCCTTGGGGCTCTTTCCCCTCACGCAGCTCCGTGGCTGTTGCTGTGGCCAGGCTCCCGCAGAGAGCACCTCTGTTTGCCCACCTGCCCCCTGCCTCTGAGTCATGTTGAACACAGAGAGCAAAAACAAAATCTATTTTCCAAAAAGCAAGCAAGAAAACAAGTTCGTTTGGGAGCTGCTTCAGGTTGCCAAGACAACAGACAATGCGCCTTTGGCTGCGCCAGGAAGCCGGGTTTTGGCACAAAAGGAGAGGGAGAGTTGACGCAAATCCTTTGTGTCCCCCCCTGGGGTGTTGTGTGGGACCTCGGGCCCCTCTGGGCTGGGGAGCAGAAAGAGATGGGAAGACGGCACTGAGGAACAGGGCTCACTCCACGCAAAAGGAAGGAATGTCTCAGTTCCCTTATCTCCAATATTGAGGTTGAGCTCAAATATTCTCTGTCAGTGGAGAGGGAGGAGAACGTCTATTCCAACACTGCCCAGAGTCTCTCTGATGTTCAGAAGTCTTTTAAAAATTGCCGAGAGTAAGAAAACTCAAGAGAAAGCACAATGGTGAGCATGCGAAGAGGTGACAAAACGAATGGAAGAAATGTCTGGTTAAGTTCTCCGTACGTCTCAGAGAGAGAGAACAGGGGCACCGCCGTTGCCAGGAGACTGCGGCATCTCTCTGGCGACTCTGGCATTCTTGGGGACACGGACACCTGCGTGTTGGCTTGTCCCTGTGTGCAGTAGGCACCCCCTGAGTGCTGGGCACCACCTGCCTCTTGCAGCAGCCCTGACAATGAAGCCCGAGGGTTGGGCTTGACAACCGCATGTCACGCTGTGTCCCCCAGGGGCTGCCGGGGCCGTGAGCTCTCTGTGCCTGCCATGGACTGGTGCTGGACTGCTTGCGCCCTGACAGCTCCCAGGCTGGGGAAAGGGACGATCAGGTCTGGGTTTTGGAGCCCCCCTGGTGCCTCTGCAGGCGATGTTCTCGTTTTACTGCCGTGGAAGCAGAGCCTCCGCTGACTTGGCTATTATCAGAGCTCTCCTTCCGCACTTGGTTTTGGGGACACCTCTCCAGAGGTGCCCAGGGGGTCTGGGGGTCATGCCGAGTGGGAGTTCAGGTGGGCCCGGCTGGGCTGACGATGCTGGAGGTGGTGGGTGCCACCAGGGTTTCTCGTGCCAGCTGGGGGTAAAGGGGGAATGGTGTGCAGGGTGGAAATCAGGCCTTGGGTGTATAAGGCGTGTGTGCTTCATCCCTAAACTCTCTCCCAGCTCTCTTTCAGGGAACTGTTAAAAGGTAAAGGTAAAGGCCCTCCTGTTGATCGTCGATTTGCTCGAGCGGGCCCAGTAACGTCTCCATTGGAGACTTTGTTGTTACTGTGTCTGGCATACCGAATACTCTCGGTAGCTTGCCGGGCTCTCCGAGAGGGGCGGAGGAATCGAACTCGGGTCGGCCATGTTGGCCGCTCGTAAGGCGAACGTCCTACCCGCTGTGCTATCGCTCCAGCAGCACAGCGGGTAGGGCGTCTGCCTTGCACACAGCCAACATGGCCGACCCAAGTTCGATTCCTCTGCCCCTCTCGGAGAGCCCAGCAAGCTACCGAGAGTATCTCGCCCACACGGCAGGGCCTGGCAAGCTCCCCGTGACATATTCGATATGCCAGACACAGTAACAACAAAGTCTCCAATGGAGACGTTACTGGGCCCGCTCGAGCAAATCGACGATCAACGGGAGGGCCAGGGAACTGTTAAGCTTGGGATTCTGGGTTCCCAAGCAGCAAGATGGACAGAAACAATAACGAGATAATACAAAAGCAGAAGGAATTTATTTCCAGTATGCTGGAGCAAGTGGGTAGGGCGTTTGCCTTGCACGCGGCAGACCCAGGTTGGATTCCCCTGCCACTCTCGGAGAACTCAGCAAGCTATCGAGAGTATCTCACCCCCATGGCAAAGCCTGGCAAGCTATCCTTGACATATTCGATATGCCAAACACAGTAACAAGTGTTACAATGGAGACGTTACTGGGCCCGCTCGAGCAAATTGATGAACAATGGGAGGACAGTGACAGTGACATTGATACTGGGATCAACTATCTCCCCCACAGAGTGGTCTCTTGATAGCGACCCTGACTTCAAGCAACAAGCAGTTTATATAGGGTTTGATTCCACAAGTGGTACATGTCTTATTGTTTCAGAAAGAAATCTTAGTTACCAAATAAAGGTGTTTTGGCAAGTGTCTAGGGTAACAGTGGTCAGGCAATAGTTAAACAATAGTTTCCACTAGCAGTTTATGGTTACATGGGCTACTCATTCTTTTGGGGTTAGCAAAAGACAATTTCTGGGGCATTGTGAGAATCGATTGATTAAGCCACTTGCTGGGCCCAGGAACTTCCCAAGTGGGTTCAGGCTGGCCAGTTGCACCTTGTTTCATTGCTGGGAAGCCGAGACTGTTTTAGTTCCATGAACCTGAGGCCTACCTGATTTTGCTGATTCCTGCTACCTGTCATGGCAGCCTTTACAGCACAATGTAGAGGGGTCACTCCCAGTGGTGCTTGGGTGGGGAGGGGCGCAGTGCCAGGGATGGAACTCGGGGACTCAAACTCGCTAGGCAGTGCTCCCCCCTCCCAGCTGTGACCCCCAGCTGAGGTCAGAGCTTTCTTCCGTTCTTATCTGTTTGGGTTCTATTGGGGGGGAGGGGCACATCCAGCCCTGCTCAGGGGTCATACCTGGTGTCAGGGACCCATCTGGGGTGAGCGTCAGACAAAGCAACCTCCTTAATCCCTTACCATTGCTCCAGCCCCCTGAAAGCTTTCTTAGTTCTCTTTTCCTTTTTTATTTATTTCATTTTGGGGCAGTGCTTGGGGCTTACTCCTGGCCCTGTGCTCAGGGGTCACTCCTTCAGGGTGTGGGTCCTCCCTGGGCATGGCTGTGTGCAGGGCAAGTGCCCTCACCCCCAGACTCTCTCCAGTTCTGTTGGAGCTTAGCGGGCAGGTCAGTCCTGACCCTGGTTCGCTGGGGCGTCAGCAGCCAGGAAGGGATAATCAGTCCGTCTTTCCCAGTTTCCCTGTGTCCAGCCACTAGAATCTTGGACCAAGCAGGGAGAGTCAGGGTCTCCACGTCTCTCTGCCACTCATCAGGGGCAGCCACTCCCATGGGAATGGGCGTCTCATCCTCTGGATCCTGCTCTTAAGTGAGGTGTACCCCTTTTCATGCTTTCAGATGGCAAGACGGCAGTAAACACCTGGGAGAGGGACCGGGCACCCTGCGACAGGGGCAGAGAACAGCAGCATAGCCTTCTCTGCTGTAGCGTCCTGGGCCACCGGCACTGGCCCGGGTTCCTCCCTGTCCCTAGAGGGAGTGGTGTCCACAATCCCAAGCTACATGCCTGTCCCCATATTCCTGCGTCCAGGCCCCCTGAGGCCCCCTCTGGAATAGTGCCTGAGTATGGGGGGCCTTTTGACCATCTGCTGTCAGCCTGCTGCGAGGTCTGTGCATTTGCTGGTGCTAGGGCTCACTCTCCTCCTTCGAGGGTCATTTCCAAGGCTGTCTGCAGCTCCTGCATTCTTACTGTAAAGAGCCGAACCCACTAAGCCTGCCTTTGAGGCCTCCTGAGGTTCTTCCCACTCAAGCCCTCTTGCTGTGGGTTCTGAGATGTGCTATGGGGGGGACGGGTCATGCATACCTGGACAGGCAGGAGTCGGTGGGAGAGGATGTGGTGGGCCAGGGAGAGAGAGAGGGGCCTGCTCCCACAGGGGCCCAGGGGTCTGGTTTGGACAAACTGTAAGAGGCAAGAGCAGATGCTCGCTGAAACCTCCCGAGGGAGCGTGATCCGGCCACACCCTCAGGCCGGTCGCGTTCTGGGCTTCTCATCTCCATAACGGTGAAGTCAAGGATGTGTATTATTTTCAATTAAATCGATTGCAGTGAATTGTTACTGCACCCAGAGGAAGCAAAGGTATGGCTGCAAAGTGGAAGTTCGTGACTTAAAGATGTCCCCTGCTCTTGCTGTTGTCAGGCGGGAACTCAGGAGAGGCAGCTAAACACACACCTCCAAGAACCACACTGTCGTCCAGGCCTGCATCTCACCACCCGTGTCTCTGTCTCTCAGAGAATTTACATCTTTGCCAGGTAATATAATCCTCCAAGCCCAGGATTACATTGTACCTCACCAGGATGAAATTTGCTTCATGCATTTCTTCCAAAGGACACAAATGTCTCCCCGTGCTTACAATCTAACCGTTTATGCCTTCCTCTTCTTTGAACTCCACAGTAGTTACATCTG
Source organism: Sorex fumeus (assembly GCF_029834395.1). NCBI lineage: Eukaryota > Metazoa > Chordata > Mammalia > Eulipotyphla > Soricidae > Sorex > Sorex fumeus. The sequence continues at coordinate 8,820,200 of NW_026606321.1, read as the reverse complement.
TACCACAGTGTTTTGCAGCTACAGAGGTTTGTCAGTGTTACACTGCGGTGACACTGGCCCACCAGCTGCAATAAAGGCAGATCCCCGTCAGAACCGCAGCAACAGGAAGCATTGTCACCCACCTGCCGGGTGGCGCCTGGTATAACTGCTCCACACTCCACCCTGGTCCTGTCTGTCGGTCATCTTGATCTTGTGCTATTTCCCCAGACACCGTAGATTGTCCCCGACATGGGTTGGTGGGTGTTTTCTCTGGTTAAATTGAGACTCTGCATTTTCTTAAGAACAGCACAGAAGTGATTTCTGCTTAGCTCTATTTCAGGGGGGTCCAGGAGCACGTGGGGCAGAGAAATGGTTACTCAAGCAGGGATGTTGGCACCTGTTCTTTCTGGGAGGAGGTTTGCTGTGGAACTTGGGCTGTTGGCAGCCCCAAACTCCCTGTGCAGTCACCCAGGACCCACGCCAGAAGATTTTTTACTAGGGGCATGAATCTTGAACCTTTGCTGTTTCAAAAGTGTTATCTAAAATACCCTTGTCGGGGCTGAAGCGATAGCACAGCGGGTAGGGCGTTTGCCTTGCACGCAGCCAACATGGCCAACACAGGTTCGATTCCCAGCATCCCATATGGTCCCCCGAGCACCGCCAGGAGCGATTCCTGAGTGCATGAGCCAGGAGTAACCCCTGAGCATCGCCGAGTGTGACCCCCCAAAAAAAATAAATAAATAAAATAAAATAAAATAAAATAAAATAAAATACCCTTGTCTTAGGGCTGGGGCTATAGTACAGCGGGTAGGGTGTTTGCCTTGCACACGGCGGATTGGAGTTCAATTCCCGGCATGCCATATGGTCCCCCAAGCACCACGAGGAGTAATCCCTGAACAAGAACCAGAAGTAAGCCTGGAACACTGCTGGGTGTGACCCCAAATCAAAACAAACTCCCTTGTCTCAATATAGATATCCATTTCAGGTCTCTCTAGAATCTTCTGATTCTGATGTTTGGAATCCTTCTCATGGACATTTCTTGATTCTTTTTCTAACAAACCTCAGACTTTAAAGATCTTACTTTTGACCCTTGAACTACAAGTTCTCTTCCTCCCCTTCTGTACAGTCAGGGGAAATGGAACGGTGATGCCGCTAGTTCTCTTTGAGGTGAAAAGAGATAACCTTGCCTTGTTATATCACATCAACCTGCAAACTCTAAGCACGGAAAGAAATCCCCGATTTTACCTGCATGCTCCACTTTGCTGCCTCTGCAGTTCATTTCAGAACATGGGCAATCCATCTTCCCCTGCACCTCTTGCTTCCCCAGCATTGCCCTTATCACGAGAATGGGCATGAAAAATGTATCAAGGACTTTGGGACCAAAGCACTGAGGGAAAGATCTCCTCAGTGTGATTAACTTCCCCTTGCCTTGTCCATGACGTTTCTTATCCATGTGTCTGGCAGTGCAAAGTGGCTTTGGTTCTTCCAGGATGTCTGGGTGCAGTACAGGAGCAGGTAGACCTACGAGGCACATCAGTGAGGGTACCCCTGCCACCCTGTGTCTCCATGCTGAATCCCACTGCACAGAAGCCACTTGATCACTTGACATCCCATTACTCATCGATTTGCTCGAGCAGACACCAGTAACGTCTCCATTCATCCCTGTCGCGTGCTAGTGTAACCCAATGGCGTCTGCTTATTCTAGGAACACGAAGAGCCTCAAACTGATCGTTCAGGGTCTTGATGAAGAAGTCTGACCATCTCGTTGGTAGGCAGCCATGCGGTCTTTTGACGTCCTGTGGAATCCAGTCGGTAACGGTTCTAGTCCAGTGGTCATCTCCAAATCTCATTACGTGTCCAGTCCATCTGATTTTCAACACCTTGGCAAACGAGACAGTGTCCTTGATTCTTGACCATTGATGGAGGTCGGAACTCCGGATTCTTTCTCTCATTTGAGTGAAATGTGATATTCCAAGCATAGCTCTTTCTATTCTTCTTTGGGAGACCCGAATAGCATTCTCATCCTATTTGCGTAGGGCCCAGGTCTCTGAGGCATATGTTAATGCAGGAAGAACAGTGGAATCAAAGAGATGTGCCTGGAGCTGGAGGTTCTTCGTCCTCTTAGCTATTTCTTGGACGCTCTTGAAGGTGTTCCAAGCCACTCTTTTCCTCCTGCACAACTCAGGTGCCAGGTCATTTGTCAGGTTGACTTCTTTTTTTTCCTGATTTTATTTTATTTTTAATTTTTATTAGTGAGACAATGTCATCAGCAAAGCAGAGGTGGTGTAGTTGCCGACCATCTATCTTCACTCCCATTCCTTCCCATTCCAGTCGTCGCATGATGTTCTCGAGGGTGGCACTGAAGAGTTTCGGTGAAATGGTATCACCCTGCCGCACCCCTCTCTTGACATCAACGATCACTTCTTTGTAGAATGGTGAGATCCTGGTAGTGAATCCGCAATAGAGCTCACGGAGGATCCTGATGTATTGGGCTTGAATGCCCTGATTGGCTAGGGCTTCAATGACTGCTTCCGTCTCAACAGAATCAAAGGCCTTCTTTAAATCAATGAACGTTAAGCAGAGCGGCATCTTGAACTCCCGAGAAACCTCAATGAGCTTGGTTACCGTGTGGATATGGTCGATGGTGCTGAATCCTTTGCGGAACCCTGCTTGCTCGCATGGTTGTCCTTCATCTAGTGTTCTGCCAATCCTATTCAGGATGACTCGAGTGAACAGCTTGTAGATGACAGACAATAGGCAGATCGGGCGATAGTTGCCAATGTCATGGATGTCTCCCTTCTTGAACAGTAGTATGGTCCTGCTGGTTTTCCATTGGGACGGAACCTTGCATTCAGACAGGTAGCGAGTGAAGAGCCGAGCCAGTGTATTGATGAGTACTGACGGCAGGTTCTTCAGGTGTTCAGGTCTGACCTTGTCTGGGCTGGGTGCTGTTTGCTTCTTTACCAACGAAATGGCGTGTCGGATTTCGGAAGGGAGAACGTTAGGAACGACATACCCATCCTGTGGAATTTGGTATGTCGGCAAGTGGACATGGCTATTGAAGAGATTTGAGTAGAAGTCATGGATAATCTTCTCCATTGCCGTTCTGGAGGATGTGATGGATCCATCAGGACGTCGGAGGGCAGTCATCTTGGTCTTATAGTTAGCGAAGGACAGGCGGGCGTTACGAATACTTTTCCCGGCTTCTGCCGCATCTACCAGTACTTCTGCTCTTCTCTCTTTGAGGTCTTCCTTGATCGCATCTCTGCACTGCTTTGCAAGCTTGGACGTTAGCTTGCGGTTGCCTGAGGCATGCGCCAAACCACGCTGGCGAATTAGCTCAAGAGTTTTCGAAGATAGGCGACTTTTTGTGGCTATCTCTCTCTTGGCGTTCCTCGCACATTCATGGAGGTGCTGAACCAGTCGATCGTATTCATCGTCAATGTTGTCAACAATGGCATCTTCCCATGTTGCCGCAATAGTACCAAAGAGTTCCCAGTTGGTGGTCATTCTGGGAGTTCTCTTTTTGAACTTTGCAGCCCTTTCTCCCCGCTCTGTGAAGTAGAATTTTGCACGAAGGAGACGGTGGTCCGATCCCGTTCGAAATTTTGGGACAACAGCGACATCAGTCAGGCAAAACCGTCGATTGAATATGATGTGGTCTATTTCGTTGTGGAATCGTCCACTGGGAGACTCCCATGTCCATCGTTTAGATTCTGCCTTCTGGAACTGTGAGTTACCATGAATGGTCTTGGTCGACATGATGAACTCAGACAGTCTCTCATCCTGTTCGTTCCATTCTAGGCCATGGGTCCCGATGTGAAGTTCTTCAGCTGATCTTCTCGGTCCTATCTTGGCATTAAAATCACCCACAATGATCTTGTAGAAGGTGTGGTCTTCTTTATAGAACTTCTCTAGCTCCATGTAGAACTTCTCGATTTCTCTTTCATCATAATGAGATGTTGGTGCGTAGACAACGAAGATAGAAACTGCAGGCAGTGAGCCACATCTATTCAAATGTAAACGTCCGATTCGGGTTGTTAGGCATTCGAATGAATCAATGCTCTTGGCCAAGTTTGTGTTGACAAGGACACTGACGCCTCCAACACCTCTTTTTATCGCATGTTCCGAGGAACAATTCTTCTCCCGTGTCGAAAACGGCATGGTGAGATTCGTGCCTTCTTGTCTCGGTCAGACCAATGATGTCGTACTTGATCATTCGCGCTTGTACCATCAGGTCCTCGATGGATGCATCTGATGCTAGCGTACGTGCATTGAAAGTACAGACGATCATTTTTGTCTTCCTTCGTTGTGGCAGCCTAGGTCGGCCTTGAGATTTTGTCGGCCTCTCCTTTCTCATCCTTCTCAGTGCTGCCATGTCGGTGAAGCCTTCAGGGTCAGGTGAATGAGACCAGTTGTAGTTACTGGTTTTGGCATATCGAATACACAGCGGATAGCTTGCCAGGCTCTTCCGTGCGGGCGGAATACTCTCGGTAGCTTGCCAGTCTTTCCGAGAGGTATAGAGGCTTTTGGGGTGACCTCTAATCACCCTTGTAGGTGTTACCATATTTGAACCCTATCAAATATGGTACGACAATTCCAGAAGATGGGTATTTAGTGTCTTATGATGTACCGCGCGGCCGCAAGCGGCCGCGCGGGTCCGGAAAAGCGTCCTGGAGTGTGGTTTAATAACACCAAACATCAGCCAAGCGGCACAAATGCTGGCCGACTTTGACCGTGAGTGTGGAAAGGTAGGACTACAGCTGAATCTTACGAAGACAATGTTTATGAGAAACAGCCTTGTTCCTGACGCCCCATTCGCTCTCAATGGAACGACCATCTCCGAATGCAACAGCTATGTGTACCTAGGTCGAGAGGTCAACATGAGAAATGACCTGGCACCCGAGCTGCGCAGGAGGAAGAGAGCGGCTTGGAACGCCTTCAAGAACGTCGAAGAAATAGCTAAGAGGACGAAGAACCTCCGGCTCCGGGCACATCTCTTTGATTCCACTGTTCTTCCTGCATTAACATATGCCTCAGAGACCTGGGCCCTACGCAAACAAGATGAGAACGCCATTCAGGTCTCCCAAAGAAGAATAGAAAGAGCTATGCTTGGAATATCACGTTTCACTCAAATGAGAGAACGAATCCGGAGTTCTGACATCCGTCGACGATCAAGGATCAGGGACGCTGTCTCATATGCCAAGGTGTCGAAAATCAGATGGGCTGGTCACGTAATGAGATTTAAAGACGACCGTTGGACTAGAGCTGTTACTGATTGGATTCCACGGGATGTCAAGAGACCGCGTGGCCGCCCACCTACCAGATGGTCAGACTTCTTTGTCAAGATCATGAACGATCGTTTTGAGGCCCTCCATGTTCCCGGAGCGAAGAGATGCCATTGGGCTACACTAGCACGCGACAGGGACAAATGGAGACGTTACTGGCGCCCGCTCGAGCAAATCGACGACTAACGGGAAGTTAAGTGATTAAGTGATTAAGTGATTAGTGAGATACCATGAGGTACAGTTGTAGACTTCTTGACCTAGGTACACGTAACTGTTGCATTCGGAAATGGCCGTTCCATTGAGAGTGAATGGAATGTCAGGAACGAGACTGTTTCTCATAAACATTGTCTTTGTGAGATTCAGCTGTAGTCCGACCTTTCCGCACTCATGTTCGAAGTCGGACAGCATTTGTGCCGCTTGGCTAATGTTTGGCGTTATTAGAACGATGTCATCAGCAAAGCAGAGGTGGTGTAGAAGCCACAGGCTCTGAAAATTCAGAAGTTACTGCCATGAGGAAGCCAGGAGTTAGGATGAAGAGAGGTCGGGTGTGGGCTCACAGCAGCTTTGGGTTTGCGAAGATCTAAAGCAGGATGCATGATTGGGAGCCGGTGCAGTCAGCAGGAGTGCGAGTGTCTCATCTTCATTTGTCCTGGCAGGAAACGCCTCTTGTGGGCAGAGAGAGCAGGCATGATAGATGACCGTGTGCCCAGGGCATGGGAGCACAGGTGTGTGGGTTCTGGTGTTATCAGGACACTGATTCTGCTTCACTTGGAAGGAGCGATGGGATGGCCATGTCTGCCTCCCCCCCCACCCCAAACACACTCCCTCCCTGATTCTTGGCCTTTGTGAAGAGGTTATTTTACAGAGCTGCATAATGAGAATCTCTGCTATGGATCACTGTAAGATAGGGCCATTTTCCTGGGTTACCTGGATGACTGTGTGAGACTTTAAAGTGAAAGATGACCTCACATCAGCAAGACTGGCAGCTACAGATGGCCCTTGCTGGCTGCTGAGATGCAGAGATAAAGAAAACTCATTCAGCATGGGTGCAAATATAAGTTAATGTAGCCTCTATGGAAAAAAGTGTGGAGATTTGCCCCCCAAAATTAAAAATAGGACTTCTATAGAAAATAGCAATTCTTCTTCTAGGTTTCTATTCAAAGAACACCAAAGAATGAAACCACAAGGATAAATGCACACCTTGGGCCAGAGAGATAGTACAGTGGGCAGGGAGCTTGTCTTGTATACGCACACACACACACACACACACACACATATACACACACACGTTTGACCGAGGTTTGATCCCCAGCATCCCATATGGTCCCTGAGCCTAGAGCCAGACGTAAGTCCTGAGCACTGCTGGGTATGAGCACCCTCCCCTTAAAAAATCCCACAAAAGATAAATGCACACCTATGCTCATTGCAATACCACCTACAGTAGCCAATGCCTGGAAACAAGCCAAGTGTTCAGTGACAGATGGGTGGGTAATGAAATTGTATTATAGTTACAGAATGGAATACTACTCAGGTAGGATAAAAGATGAAATCTTGCATTTTGCTACAACTTGGACTGAAATGAAGGGGGTCATGCCAAGTTAAAGTAATAAGTCAGAAGGAAAAAGATGAATACCAGGTGAACTTACTCACATGTGGGGCATAAAGAAACTTAGCTCACCAACTGACAGTGTCCAGTGGAAGAAAGCTCTGGGGTTTGAATCAAGGACGGGTGGAATTGGCTAAAAGGGAGGGTGATGGAAGGATACGGGCACCTTGCTGGGGGGTGGGTTGCAACCCTGTACCCCTAAAGCATGCAAACATTCACATTCTTGTAAACCAATGGCACTGCCATAAAATGAAGAGAAGAGCGAGTTGAGTGCAGAAGTCCTGCAGCAGCAGGGGGGAGGCAGGGCATGTCTGGAATCGGGGAGGATCCCCTGCAAAGTGAAGGCAGAGGAGTGGCCATGAGCCCAGGAAGGTAGTGACCCCAACTCAGGAAGACAACGAGGAGCCAGGACCTGACCTCGCACATGACTGGGATTCTGAGAATCGCCCTGACAAGAGGACGGAGCTTTTGCTCATAGGAAGGACCACCACTAGCTTACCTCATGCCAAAGATAAGATGACACTGTGTACTGAAGTCGCGGGGCTCTGGCTTAATCTGTTCCCTGCACACACACACAGCTCAGGCAGGGGCCCACGGAAAGTATCGGATGTGCCAATAAACAAAGAGAAGGGCTTGGTACCGCAGGCAAAGTTTCCCAACTTCAGTGGTTCCGAAGTTGGAATTCATGGGCTTTGTCACGGATGTTTGCTAGCGCCAAATTGCCGTTGCTGCAAAGAGCCTTTGGGTAAACAAGGCCTTGCTCCGGCTTCCTGGCCGCTGTGAGAAATTGCCTCCGCTGGGACCAGGAATTAATACTTTCTCTGTTACCCTGTCTTTTATTACTTCCCTATTTAATGGCTACCATTGTCCAATAAGCATACTGCCAGAGAAGAGTGAGAGCGATTGTCAGTGCCCTCCGTATTCTGCAGCCGTCTCTCGACATCTGAAAAACATTCTTCTCTCTATTTTCAGTGAAGGTTCTTTAAATTGCTAAATGGCTACAATTTTTCAGACCCAGTGGGACTCCCAGGCCTTATTAAGCATCTGCTTTGAGCTCCTGATGTCTTGCACCATCCACCCTTACGGGCAGCTTCCTGCTTTCTGCCTGGAGAGTGAGGCACCCGGGCGAGGCCACTGGCCCCTCAGAGGTCACGTGTATTTTTCTAGCCAAAGAGAGCAATTCTTCTTGGAGATAAGGCCGGGATGCTCCAGAGAGGCCGTGGCGAGTTGCAGTGGGCGGCTTCATCGCACACGCCCAGGGACAACTGTTGTGCCCGCCTTCCCCCCACTCCCAGGGAGTCCCTTGCTGGGGTGAGTCCCCGCTCTCTCTTTCTGACCCTGCTCCCCTTTATGTCTCTTTGCTTCACCTTCCTGGGCAGGTCCTGGCACCTCTTGTCCTGAACCTCAGCTGCACAGCACGTTGCTTTCAATCCTAGTAGACAGACATGGCCCTGCTGAAGCCTGGGTGGAAACCCCAGCATCCCGGCCGGTTAGCCTGGGCTCTCCTGACTTTTCTTCACCCTGAGCTGGAGAGTCTCCCATTCCATGTGCAGTTTCCTTTCCCGGGTGCAGTTCATGCAGATGCTGTGGCTGTACACCCTGTGGCGGGCCCTGGCACGAGGCTGGCCATCTCGCAGGGACTAGCTGCACGTCATTCCTTGTCCTCGTTTCTACCCTCCTGGCTTGGTATATCGATAGGACAGCTCCGATCGTTAGATTTATAGAATGAGTAGATAATTTTTAGGGACATTTTGAATAGAAGAATGAATTAGAAAGTGGTTTCCCCACAGTTTCTTCTGTGGTTTTTGTGATCAGGACACCTCAAATCAGTGTGTGTGTTCATAGACAGGAAGCTAAAATCGATGCATTCTCATGAACGCGTACCACAGTAGACTGTGTTTTCTGTGCCGACCAGTTTGGCTATATGTACCATGGCTTGTGTTCTCTCAAAGCTTAACCTAGAGGTGTGCATCTTCCCTGCCCGTCTTCCCTTTGCTCTTCATTTCTGCCCCCGCCCAGACCTTGAAATCACCAGCCTTGACACCATCTCCAGTGTTCTTTGTTCTTCAGAGTGTGGGCATGGGACCCTCTGAAGCCCTCATATGGTTTCTGTCATTGAGGTGGATGATCTAAGCCCCACCCCCCTGCCTTTCTGTTGGGTTTTGATAACTCTTCTTTGACTGTTGAAGAATAGCCCAGTGTCTGGATGCACTGCTTATTTATCTACTAGAGTTCATTTTGGTTGCTTCCACATACTGGCAGTGAGGAATAAAATCATCTACTTTTACTGACAAGTATGGAGAAGAAGAAATAGAAGTTCATGATAAAGTCAAGAAGAAAACCACAAGACCTTTGGTGATAAACCCACCAGAATCCTCTCTTTGTGTTTTTGTTCTATTTTGATGGTCATCTGTTTTCAGTTGCATTAAAAGAAGTTCTAAGTTTGCACCGTTGTTTGTTTGCAATTTCCCTGGAACTTGGCCTGCAGCTTAGTGTGAGCCAATAAGTGTTGAAAAGGTCACCTTTGAATGCTAAAATGAAAGGAGGAGCCTTGAGAACACGAATGAATGAAACTGTCTTTGTCACGGTGCCCAAAGCCGTGCGTGTCCCCTGTGAGGCTTCCATGGTGCTTGCTTATCCTTGATTACAAACATCAGGCACAGAGAAACCCACCCCTGCCATAGCGGAGCTTCCGGGGTCTGTGATTGCCCAGGGAGGAGGGTTCTTTCCCCAGGAGGAAGCCATGCCTGGCCATGCTGACCCGCTTCCCAGTGTCTGAGAAACGACACCACCACTGCACAGATATAGAGCCACATGCCCCAGTCTCCCTGGACCACCCTGTCATGGCCCATCCATGTTTTCAATCCGCCCTGAGAGGTGCTGTCACATCACACACAATCCCATCTTCAGGACAGAGTCTGCTCATGAAGGCAGAAGGGGGTTATCTATATCAGGTGGGGCTCTCTAACAAGCAGAGAAGGAAGCAGCCTGTGTTCCGGGCACACTCAGACGACGACTCAGACTTCAGGGCTGTCTCCTGGCATTAGGCGCTCATTCCCCCCAATGGTCCCACAGTACCTCTTGGCAGTGGTGTCCTAGAACCCATTTCTTAGTGCATCTCTGCTTAGCGTCCCATAAGTCTGGGTCCATGTAACTGCCATGGATCCCTCTTTCTCCAAGGATGGCTTTTTCATCTCAAAGGGCAGAGTTCAATGTAGCAGACTAAATACTGCCTTCCATGCTTCTCCCTTGATAGGTAATTATTTGAAAATCAAGGCAATTCATCTATTCTAAAAACTCAAACCTGCGGTTGTTTTTCTTCTGCGTCACACCTCCCCAGTACCCCTCTCTATAATGTACCCTGTCCTGCAATCCATGCCTGTCCCCTTTTATTTTAATCACAAATCACACAAATCACGAATCATCCTGTTAATCGTCAATTGCCTCGAGCAGGCCCCAGTAACGTCTCCTTCATCCTAGCCCTGAGATTATATTCAAGGCTCTTTAGGAGAATGAGACCCATCATTATTACTGGTATTTGGCATATTGGGTACGCCACAGGGAGTTTGCTAGACTCTGCCGATTTCTCTGACCTTCAGGAGATTACCTTTATTTTAATGTTTTATTTTATTGTTTTATTCTCCCTATGAAAATTAGCCTACCACTACCTCCACTACCCAGCCGCTGCCGCGCTCCGGGATGCTTTCTGGACACTCTGGCTGAGATTCATGCACGAGTGAAGCCCCACAGAACCAGGTAAACAGAGCTCTGTGACCTTGAACTCCAGGCTCAACGGACCCAGGAACAGAGATCCTCTGTCTGCTCCCACCAATCTCCGGTGACCCAGGGATTAAAACCAGAAAACTCACCCTATCCTGCCCTGTCTGCTTCCACCAATCTCCTGGCGACCCAGGGATTACACACAGAAGACCCACCCTACCGGTATCAGATAAATACCTCAATGGCAGACTTCCACTACCTCCACTACCTCCACTACTCATCCGCCGCCACGCTCCAGGCCACTTTTCGGACACATCATAAGACACTTAATACCCATCTTCCAAGATTACCACACCATATTTGATAGGGTTCAAACCATATATGGTTTGAACCATGGGAACACCTGCAAGGGCCATTAGAGGCCACCCTAAATGCCTCTATTCCTCTCAGAGAGCCTGGCAAGCTACTGAGAATATCCCGCCCGCACGGCAGAGCCTGGCAAGCTATCTGTGGCGTATTTGATATGCCAAAACCAGTAAATACAATGGAGCTCATTCCCCTGACCCTGAAAGAGCCACCAATATGGCAGCATTAAGAAGGATGAGGAAGGAAAGGCTGATAAAATCTCAAGGCCGAACTAGGCTGCCAAAAAATCAAATGGGCTGGACACGTAATGAGATTTCGAGATGACCGCTGGACAAGAGCCATTACCGACTGGATTCCACAGGACACCAAAAGATCGCGTGGCCACCCACCTACAAGATGGTCAGACTTCTTCATCAAGACCCTCAATGATCGGTTTGAGGCTCTTCGTGTTCCTAGAACAAGCAGATGCCATTGGGCTACACTAGCACACAAAAGGGACAAATGGAGACATTACTGGTGCCCATTCGAGCAAATTGATGAGTAACGGGATGTCAAGTGATCAAGTGATAAAAATTAGCCATCTCCTAGGAGAGGTCAAGCTGATGTTTGCACTTGCCTGATGGGTCACAATCTGCCTCCATGCACTGGCTTCATCAGAGAACTGTAAGGAGCTGGGGGTGCCAGCACCTGAGTCTCCTTCGTGTTTCATACCTGGGAGGACTGGGTTTCCCAGTGAGCGGTGCTCTTGTGGGACCAACCATGAACACAGAGATTACATGAGATATTTCTAGCCAATAGGGGCCCAAATAAGTGTACACATAGATGTTGAAAATCTAGAATGAAAAAAATGAGTCACCCAGATATTGGTGAATAGTAGAATTTCCCTCCTGTAGGGGTTATGGAACCCACTGGGTAATCGATAAAGTAATAACTCTAGAGTTTGGAGGAAAGTCCAGGAACAAGCAAGGTTTGTTGATGTTGAGAGTCAGCAGAGGGGCCCCCATAAGACTGACACTCAGACTCAGCAGAAGGCAACAAGGAGCCAGTGAAACTTGCCAAAGAGTTGCTACAGGGCTGCATCTTGGAACAACAGGAGGGTTCCTGGAGTTGGTCCCGGGATTTAGAGGCAGAGCCTCGATCCCTGGGCTGCAGCAGAGAGGGACCATCAAGGAGGCACCTGTTTCCCTCCATTCCCGTCCTATACCCACACACCTTCTGAGAGCCAGGGAGTGAGGAAGCAGCAGGTTTGGTCTCTGAGCTGCCATTTCAGCATCCGATACTCATAGAGCTGAGAAATAAAGCAGATGACTAAAACAGTCTACTGCTCGGGCTTCTTGGCATCTAAGTGTACTCTTCTCCCTAGATTTTAATTCCATCCCCTTTTCACATCAAGGGTCTTTTGACTTAAGCTTTCAACTATGCCTAATAGAAAAGAAGATGCTCTTAAAGGCAAAGAGGGAAGACTCAACACCCCATGTGGATAGGCAATAATATCTCAGCTAGCTCAGTCAAATCTCTCATTGACATTCTGCAGACTCAGAATGTTCTTAATGTTGTTAAAGTTACCTGTATGCCAAAACTCTTTATTGATATTTTTGTTTCTTAGTCAACTGACGGTAGGAAACTCTGAGGTCTCAGGATAGGAAGCGACAGGAATAATTTCCATGTGACTCAGAATTACTGAGTCATCTAATACAAAGCCATGGATTACTAAATAAAAGTTTCAACTTTTATTCAACAAACGATTGCTTTGTGGGAAAAGAATTTTCCCTTGGTAATTGTGATATTTAATTGTGCATTAGTTTTCTGGGCATGGGGTGTCCAGACACTTGGCCAAACATTATTCTGGGTGTTTATAAAGATGTTTTTGCTTGGCAGCATTTTAAGTGATAGACCAAAAGTTGCAAGTTGTCCTCTCATGGAGATGAGCTCATCTGATCATTTGGAGACCCGGATAGAGATGCCACGACAAGCACTACCCCCATAAGGTGGCTCTTCCTGTGTGATGTTGAGACCGAAGCATCCCCATCCTTGTTTCCAAGCTCTACTTGCATGCGTTCTTCCCATTATCAGGTGCTTCTCTCTGAGATGTGTGAGAGCAGCACCCAGAAGTCTCAGCCTTTGAATTTCCAGATCTGTCCATAGAACCTGTGAGATAAATAACAAACAAACAAACAAAAAACATAATTTCCTAAGAGAGAGCTCCCCCTCTTGCTGGGGCATAGCTACCAAGTTAATGAAGCACTTTACCCTTTTATCAACCCATCTTCTACCCAGTGATGGTTTATATATTTTGACAAGACCATTTTAAGGACATGGGTCTATTGCACTGTATCTTTCAGAGTTCATTGTGCTATGAGAGCCAAGGTGGTGAGTACAGTGATTAGTTCAGCATCCCACTTATCCACAAATGTTGGCTCTGGCAGAAACATCATAGAGGTCATAAAAGCAAATCCATATCCAAAAACATGTGTCTAGGTCAGAAAGAAAGATGATTGTCTCTTCCACAATGGAAAGTATTTTCAGTAACCAGTGTGGCATGAGGGTCTTGGCTGGTTCCCCAGCAATGATGGTTGTTGCAAAGGTAATAAATCAGCAGTGATGGGAGCCAGTTTAGTATTGATCAGAAGAATTCCGTGCTCCTGTGCCCATTTGTTGCCTGAGAACAAATATCAGGCCATTTTGTTTGGCAGAAGTGTGGTTGGAGAATTAATGTGCTAGAGAGGATGGGTCATCTGGTCTATCTGGTTTCACTAGTCTTCTGCAGTCACAAGGCTTGCAAACATCTCCACAGCCTGCTTCCATCCTACAGGATCCATCCATTTAAATTTTTCCTTAGGCTTTTATCCTTGTTTATTCTAAGTTCTGGACCATCCGCTCAACCCGCTGGCCAGGGCTTATAAACCAGCAGGTTGTCTTTTCTCTGCTGTGTTTAAATCTAGAAAAAAGTGAGCAACACACCAGCTGTCTGAAAGCTCTGATCATGGTGAGAGATTCTTCTCAACCCTGAACCTCTGTGGATTTCCCTGTGTCACACCATAATGGCTGCGATTATCTCCATAGATTGAGGATGCTATATTGTAAAAGTTACCTCGATACCACAACTTACTATTAATATTTTTCTTTCTTAGTCAACTGGCTATAGGAAACTCTATGATGTCTCAGGATAGAAAGCAACAGGAGTAATTTCCATGAGACTCTGAGCCAAATGGTCATAAAATCCACTTGTGTTTCCAGAACTTAATGAAGTTCTATATCTCCTATTCCCATTTCATCTCATGATGGATTTATGGCTGCTTATACTTGATCTATGGCTTGGCAATCAAGATGGTTCAATAGAAAGCCGGAAAAATACCATAAAAACAATGTTCCACAGGCTGAGGTTTGGAACTATGATTCATTTGGGGGGATGTGTCAGTTTCTGAATTCTTATTTTCCACAGATTTTGAGTCCCATCGGTACTGTGGGCTCACAGAGTCATACAGATCAGCCACTCAGTCAAAAGTAGACCCCCAAATGTCACCTGGAAACCAACTTTTACTTGAACTCATTGAACACATTTCAATAACCCCTGTGCTGATTTCTCTACAAATAAATAATTTAGACTATCAGTTACCTAGCTATTTAGCACTTAATGATCTCATTAGATTGTGCATTTGTTTGCATTATGCAATGATACCATACAGACACAGATGCAAATTGTTTTTCCTTTGACACTAAAATGAACATGTAATGCAACATAAATAAGTAATGAGATAATATGTTACACATACATAATTAATGCAGAAAAGAATCTGCAAAATAAAATTGATAAACAAGGTAGTATTAAAATAAAGTTTTCTCGATGACTAAGTTTGTCTGACTTGGTGGCGGAAGGGGTAAGATGGTTTGCTGCAGATTAAGAGGGTGGGAAAGGGCAGGTGGAGGGAGGCACCCTGCGTCTGAAGCTCCAGACAGGTTGATCTTATTCTCTCTCCATGGAGACAGATGGAGCAACAGGCAAAGCTATTCTTTTACAAAAAGAAGGAAGTGAACAGACACTTCTCTGAAGA
Organism: Sorex fumeus; assembly: GCF_029834395.1. NCBI lineage: Eukaryota > Metazoa > Chordata > Mammalia > Eulipotyphla > Soricidae > Sorex > Sorex fumeus. Next base: position 8,805,189 of record NW_026606321.1, on the reverse strand, counting down.
AGACAGATGGACGGCCACAAGGCATAAAAAAAAGTGTTCGCTATCACTTATTATTTGGAAATCCAAATCAAGATAACAATGAGATATTATCTCACACCCATGAGAATGGCTGATATCAAAAAGGCTAGAAACAACCTGTTTTGGTGGGGTGTAGTGAAAACGGAACTCTTACTCCTTGCTGGTAGAGATGTCTGATTCAGCCCTTATGGAAAACAGTATGGGGAGTCCTCAAAATAAAAGAATAAAACTCTTGCATGATGCAGTAATTCTACTTCCTGGGAACTACATCCAACATCCAAAAACATTCATTAGAAAAGATACATTCATATTTATGTTCATTGCACTGTTTATGATGATAGCCAGAATATGAAAAGAATTCAGGTGTTCAATAGCAGCTAACTAGCTAATGACGTTGTGTTCTGCATAAAGCCTGGGGTACCACCCAGCCATAGTTCACTGCAGCGTGGATGAGACTGGAGGATTTTATAGTGAGTAATGCAGGGACAAAAACTGAATGTTCTGACAAGGACAAATACTGAATGTTCTCACTGATCTGTGGTATGTAGAATAACAGGAAATAGAAGGCATCAAAATGGGACAACACTTATTAAAGAAATAAAATTGCCAGGGAGAAGGGGCAGGTAGGAGGTAATGCAGGGCCAAGGACTAGGACTCATGTGTGGGGTAGAGGTGAGGTGAGGTGTTCATATATGTCTAAATCACCAGAACAAACACTACTATAAGCATGAGACCCACAATACAGTAACAAACCATAACAGTGTGCCTATCAAGGAGGTAAGTTGAGGGGGTGGGAGGTATCCTGGAGTCATGTGTATAGAGATTTGAATACTGGTGGTGGGGTTGGAGGTGAATATTGAAACGCTGCAGTGAACTATGGCTGGGTGGTACCCCAGGCTTTATGCAGAACACAACATCATTAGCTAGTTAGCTGCTGTTGAACACCTGAATTCTTTTCATATTCTGGCTATCATCATAAACAGTGCAATGAACATAAATATGAATGTATCTTTTCTAATGAATGTTTTTGGATGTTGGATGTAGTTCCCAGGAAGTAGAATTACTGCATCATGCAAGAGTTTTATTCTTTTATTTTGAGGACTCCCCATACTGTTTTCCATAAGGGCTGAATCAGACATCTCTACCAGCAAGGAGCAATGAATATTGAATTGCTCTATCTGCTGACAGTCTTTGGGATTTCTTTGCTTGTGAGCATGTAATTTCAGTCTTCACTTTGTTTGTAAATCATGATACCGAAATAAAATAGTATGATATGGGGCTGGAGTGATAGCACAGCGGGTAGGGCATTTGCCTTGCAAATGGCTGACCTGCGTTCGATTCCCAGCACCCATATGGTCCCCTGAGCACTGCCAGGAGTGATTCCTGAGTGCAAAGCCAGGAGTAACCCCTGAGCATTGCCAGGAGTGATTCCTGAGTGCAAAGCCAGGAGTAACCCCTGAGCATTGCCAGGTGTGACCCGAAAAGCAAAAATAAATAAATAAATAAATAAATAAAATAAAATAGTATGATATAAAAACAAGAAAGATAAAAATCAAAGAAACTGGCAATTTGGATGAAACTGGAGGATCTTGCAAAGAGAATCTTATATCTGACTTCTGAAGTATGTCAGAAGGACAAGGATGCACAAATACTGTGCATGTGTTTTCTAGAGTAACTAACAAAATATCAAAAACTGTGTCTTGATACACACACATGGGCTGTCTTGAAGTTCCTGTAGGCTGAAGTGCAGTCTCAAGGCTGGGCTGGTTCCTTCTGCAGCTGTGATGGAGAATCATCCAAGTCTATCTGTTCATCTCTATCTGCTGACAGTCTTTGGGATTTCTTTGCTTGTGAGCATGTAATTTCAGTCTTCACTTTGTTTCCCCTACGTGCACATCTCCGTACCCAGATGGTGCCTTTCCTATGACTGTTGGTCACATGAAAACATGGTGACTATCACAGAGACCTACCATGATTCTCCTGCAAACCCAGCTTCCGAGCAGAACATCAGCTTCGCCAACACAGACACAGATCACCCAGGAGCCATGTGTTTGCTTCTGCGAGCCCTGGACGTGGCTACGCCTGGTGGCATCTGCAGAGAGAATCTTCACACCAATATTTTCTCGGCACTCTCTGACAGTGCTGGTGAGCATTTGGCCTCAAGTACTTGGATCTTCTCCAGCCCTTCATCCCTCCTCTGGAGATCCTGGCATCAAGTCAGATGAGTTCCCTGATAACAAGCAGGTATGAAACGGTACCTCCACAATTTTATTTCCCATTTCTTTAAGTTTAGCCTTGCCAGCAACATCAATGCTTGGCTTCTGTCACTTTTTTTTTAAACTTTTATTAGTGAAACACCATGAGGTACAGTTGTAGCCTTACAAATTTTTGTGCTTGGGTTTCAGTCATACAATGATCAAGTACCCATTCCTCCACCAGTGCCCATTTTCCACCACCACTAATTCCAGTATCCCTCCCACCCCCATCCCCCCATCCCACCCTGCAGGGCATTCCCTTTTGTTCTCTCTCTCTCTCCTTTGGGTTGCCGTGGTTTGCAAAAGAGGCATTGAGTGGCAATCATGTTTGGTCTATAGTCTACTTTCAGCATGCATCTCCCATCCTGGGAGGATCTTCCCAACACCTTTTATTTGGTGCTCCCTTCTCTATCTGAGCTCCCTTTTTTCCCTAGCATGCACGGCTGTCCTCCTAGTCATGGAGTAAACCTTCTGGTACTTCTATTGGCTATTCGTGGGTGTTAGTCTCCTGTTTTGTTACTTTATGTTCCCCAGATGAATGCAATCTTTCTCTGTCTGTCCCTCTCTTTCTGACTCATTTCACTTAGCATGATACTTTCCATGTAGTACCACTTGTATGTAAATTTCATGACTTCATCTTTTCTAACAGCTACATAGTACTCCATTGTGTAGATGTACCAAAGTTTCTTCAACCAGTCATCTGTTCTCGGGCACTCAGGTTTTTTCCAGATTATGGCTATTGTAAATAGTGCTGCAATGAACAGACAAGTGCAGATGTTACTTCGACTATACTTTTTTTGCCTCTCTGGGATATATTTCCAGGATGGTATCGCTGGGTCAAATGGGAGATCAAATTCTAATTTTTTGAGAATCGTCCGTACTGTTTTCCAAAAGGGCTGAACCAGTCAGCATTCCCACCAACAGTGAAGGAGAGTCCCTTTCTCACCACATCCGCGCCAACACTGGTTGCTTTTGTTCTTTTGGATGTGGGCCAGTCTCTGTGGTGTGAAATGATATCTCATTGTTGTTTTGATCTGCATCTCCCTGATGATTAATGATGAGAGCATTTTCTCAAGTGCCTTTTTGCCAATTGAGAAAGTTTCTGTTCATTTTGTCACCCCATTTTTTTAAATGCCAGCAAAATTTTTATTTATTTATTTATTTATTTATTAGTGAAACACCATGAGGTACAGTTAAAGATTTACAAATTTTTGTGCTTGGGTTTCAGTTATACAATGATCAATTACCCATCCCTCCACCAGCGCCCATCCTCCACCACCACGGGTCCCAGCATCCCTCCCACCCCCACCCCCCCATCCCACCCTGCCTCTGTGGCAGGGAATTCCCCCTTGTTCTCTCTCTCTCTTCTTTTGGGTCCTGTGTTTTGCAAGAGAGGCATTGAGTGGCAGTCATGTTTGGTCTATAGTCTACTTTCAGCATGCTTTTCCCACCACGGGAGGATCCTCCCAACACCCTTTATTTGGTGCTCCCTTCTCTATCTGCATTTCCTTTTCCCCTAGCACGTGTGGCTGGCCTCCAAGTCATGGAACAAAATTCCTGGTACTAATTTCAGCCACTCCTGGGTGTTAGTCTCCCATTTTGTTGCTTTATGTTCCCCAGATGAATGCAATCTTTCTCTGTCTGTCCCGCTCTTTCTGACTCATTTCGCTTAACATGATACTTTCCATGTAGTACCACTTGTATGTAAATTTCATGACTTCATCTTTTCTAACAGCTACATAGTACTCCATTGTGTAAATGTACCAAAGTTTCTTTAACCAGTCATCTGTTCTCGGGCACTCAGGTTTTTCCCAGATTCTGGCTATTGTAAAGAGTGCTGCAATGAACAAACAATTGCAGATGTCACTTCGACTATACTTTTTTGCCTCTCTGGGGTATATTCCCAGGAGTGGTATTGCTGGGTCAAATGGGAGATCAAATTCTAATTTTTTGAGAATCACGGTGCTGGCGCGGATGTGGTGAGAAAGGGATCCTCCTTCACTGCTGGTAGGAATGCCGACTGGTCCAACCCTTTCGCCCCATTTTTTGATGGGGTTGGATGTTTTCTTCTTGTGGAGTTCAACTAGTACTTTCTATATCCTTGATATCAACCCCTTGTCATATGGGTATTAGGAAAATATCCTTTCCCATTCTGTAGACTGTCTTTGTATTTTGGTCACTACTTCTTTTGAGGTGCAGGGCTTCTGTCACTTTTGTAAGACCAGAACTTATATTAACAAGACGAGATTCTCTTTTCATAAATGCAACATTATTTTAGTAAGCTTATGTATTTAGAAAAGTTTCAGATTTACAGAGAATAATTGAGGTAATACAGTTAGTTCCCATGTAACCCACACATCCCCCCTGCTCCCTACCTGAGTAGTATCCCACTTAGCTACATGGATAAGTATTGCTACATGTTAGGAATTCAAGTCCATAATTACTGCACTCTTGCTTAGATTTCATGGAGTGTCCTTCCCTGTCCTCGAGTCCCACCCAGGCTCTTAGGCCACAATTAGATGTTATGTCACCTGAGGGTCCTCTTAGCTCTGGTGTTGTCTCAGACTTTGTCATGATCCTGAGCTCTGTAATGCGAACTGGTCAGGCCAGTCACAGAATGTCCTTTGTCTCCAAAAAAGGAACAAGAAAGAAATGGGGTCAGAGACGTGGCACGTGGCAGGTTAGCTGTCTGCCATGCACATGGCTGGCTTGGGTTTCATTCCGTTTTGGTCCCTTGATCCCACCAGGAGTGATCCCTGATTACTTAGGGATCACTCCAGGAGTAAGCATTGCTGGGTGCAGCAGTGATCTTGTTGCTGATTTGTCCATTTCTTCCCCTGCACTTTGTTATATCTGGATATAGTCTACCTCACCTGCTTTAATATGCATTAAAACGTACCATAACTAGTAAACACCTATTTATAGATCACTTAATCACTTAACTTCCCGTTAGTCGTCGATTTGCTCGAGCGGGCGCCAGTAACGTCTGCATTTGTCCCTGTCGCGTGCTAGTGTAGCCCAACGGCATCTGTTCGCTCTGGGAACATGAAGAGCCTCAAACCGATCGTTCATGATCTTGATGAAGAAGTCTGACCATCTGGTAGGTGGGCGGCCACACGGTCTTTTGACATCCCGTGGAATCCAGTAGGTAACAGCTCTAGTCCAGTGGTCGTCTTTAAATCTCATTACGTGACCAGCCCATCTGATTTTTGACACCTTGGCAAATGAGACAGCGTCCCTGATTCTTGATCGTCGACGGATGTCGGAACTCCGGATTCTTTCTCTCATTTGAGTGAAACGTGATATTCCATGCATAGCTCTTTCTATTCTTCTTTGGGAGACCTGAATAGCGTTCTCATCCTGTTTGCTTAGGGCCCAGGTCTCTGAGGCATATGTTAATGCAGGAAGAACAGTGGAATCAAAGAGATGTGCCCGGAGCCGGAGGTTCTTCATCCTCTTAGCTATTTCTTCGACGTTCTTGAAGGCGTTCCAAGCCGCTATCTTCCTCTTGCACAGCTCGGGTGCCAGGTCATTTGTCATGTTGACTTCTCAACCTAGGTACACATAGCTGTTGCATTCGGAGATGGTCGTTCCATTGAGAGCGAATGGGGCATCAGGAATGAGGCTGTTTCTCATAAATATTATCTTCGTAAGATTCAGCTGTAGTCCTACTTTTCCACACTCACGGTCAAAGTCGGCCAGCATTTGTGCCGCTTGGCTGATGTTTGGTGTTATTAAAACAATGTCATCAGCAAAGCGGAGGTGGTGTAGTTGCCGACCATCTATCTTCACTCCCATTCCTTCCCATTCCAGTCGTCGCATGATGTTCTCGAGGGTGGCACTGAAGAGTTTTGGTGAAATGGTATCACCCTGCCGCACCCCTCTCTTGACATCAACGATCACTTCCTTGTAGAATGGTGAGATCCTAGTAGTGAATCCGCAATACAGCTCATGGAGGATCTTGATGTATTGGGCTTGAATGCCCTGATTGGCTAGGGCTTCAATGACCGCTTCCATCTCAACAGAATCAAAGGCCTTCTTTAAATCAATGAACGTTAAACAGAGCGGCATCTTGAACTCCCGAGAAATCTCAATGAGCTTGGTTATCGTGTGGATATGGTCGATGGTGCTGAATCCTTTGCGGAACCTGGCTTGCTCGCATGGTTGTCCTTCATCTAGTGTTCTGCCAATCCTATTTAGGATGACTCGAGTGAACAACTTGTAGATGACAGACAATAGGCAGATCGGGCGATAGTTGCCAATGTCATGGATTTATAGATAGGTGAGATAAATTTATCCCAACAACAACAACAATAAAAACCAAAAGAAACTAATGAACAACTTCTCAAAACTCATAATATTCTTCACATGAGATCTGCTTTCTGTTCTCTCTTGATTGGCCAGGGTTATGGGTTCTAAGAGGAAGAACAAGGTCATATGCTTTCTCATGAAGATGACATGCCACCACATGGCCGATCACCATTGATATTAATACAGGTCACCTGGTGGGGTGATGCTCAGTCAGTGTCTCTACCACCAGAGTCCTCTTTTGCATCTATGCTGTCTTCACTCCTGGAAGATAATCATCCAGTGTGGAGACCTGCAGTGGTGCTCTCTCTCTGTCTCTGTCTCTGTCTCTGTCTGTCTGTCTGTCTGTCTGTCTCTCTTCTCTCAGCACAGTTGGTATTCATTTGTGTAGGAGATTCTTCTCTCCCCTTTATTTATTGATCCAATGCTTTATATTGGAAATGCAGATCATTTGTTTTAGGAACCAATAGTATTGTATTTGCTCTCAAATCATTCTATATTGGGGCATGGGAGTTCTGTCAGAACCTTTATCAGAGAAGCCCCTATGTGCTGGAGCATGTGATCTGCAGAGCACTTTATTACTGCTGCCTCAGCCGAGTCCTGTGAGTCAGTCCCTCCCAAAGGTGTCCTGTCCATCTCGCTAGGGAAAGTGTTAGAAATAGAACCCCAGGTACATGTATACTGGACCAGAATCCTCATTTCCAGGCAACAGATATGTGTCTTCAAACCTGCACACGCCAACAGCCCCTAACCCATGCCACACAGCTCGCCTCCACCTCCCCTCCTGCCTTCTGAACCGTCCGCATCCACAGGAAAACATGGTCTCACTGTCCATCTGTCCGCGTTGCATGCTGGACCACTGGTCCAGAGTCAAGCCACTCACGGCTTCCCCACACTCCACTGAGAACAACTGTGCACTTTCATGGAGATTCCTGGTGATTTCTGTCCTCCTCATGCTTTCTTGTCAACACTCCCCCACTGTGTATACTTACACAGAGTCAAGACTCAGCTGCCACAGCTGCATTCTTGCCTGAGTCTCTAAACCCCCAAATGAGATCCTAATTTGCATACATTATGATTCACTTTTACACTGTCAATTTCTATGGGACTTAACAAGCATGAAGTGGCACGTCCCCACCATTATGGCATCATACAAAATAGTTCGGCCTCTATAAATAAATTTTTAAAAACGTGTGCTATTTGTATTCTGGGGATAGATGCCAGGAAGTGGAATTTCTGGGTCATATGGAAGTTGTCATTTTACTTTTCTTAAGGAATCTCCAAACCATTTTTCACAGAGGCTGAGCAAGATGACATTGCCACAAACAGTGATGAGTGTACCTTTTCCACCAGGTGTCTGTCCATACTAGTTATTTTCAGGTTTTTCGATATACACCTTCCTCACAGATATTAAATCTCATTCTTGTTTGGATTTGCAAACTGATAATTTTCACTGATAATAAATGATGAGAAACATATGTCCTTTTTTGATAATTGCCTATCTCTTTTTATCCTTTCTATAGATTAAATTATTATTGTTTTGTTCTCTGTTGGCCTGGAGCTATAGCACAGCGGTAGGGCGTTTGCCTTGCACGCAGCCAACATGGCCAACCCGAGTTCAATTCCTCCGCCCCTTTCGGAGAGCCTGGCAAGCTACCGAGAGTATCTCGCCTACATGGCAGAGCCTGGCAAGCTCCCCATGACGTATTCGATATGCCAAACACAGTAACAACAAAGTCTCCAATGGAGACGTTACTGGGCCCGCTCGAGCAAATCAATGATCAACGGCAGGGCCTTTACCTTTACCTTTTGTTCTCTGTTATTGTTTTTTATATAGTTTTATCTGATGTATAGTGTATGAATATTTTCTCCCATTCAATAAGTACCTTTTATTTTAGCCCAGATTTCTTTTGTTATGATAAAACTTTACCTGCATTCATTGCAGCACTTAATACAATACAATAGTCATGATGTAAAAGCAATCTAAATGTCCAAAGGCAGATGAATGAAGGAGCAGTGGGATATATATGTATATATATATATGCATATATATATGCAGTGGAAAAATATGCAACTACAAGAAAAAATGAAATCTTGCAGTTCATTGTAACATGGATGGAACTTGCAGCTATGATGTTAGTGAAGTAAGTCAGAAGGAGATGAACTAGATGATCTCACTCATCTATGGATGACAGAGAGGCAAGACAAGGGAATCAACAGTATTGGACAATTATGAACTCCCGGCCTTAGATTACAAAACTAATTACTAAGCAGTTGGGGAAGAAGGGGAAAGTAAAGTTTGGATTAGAGGTGACATAAGAACAGGGGTGAAGGGTCACGGGCACCTGGCTGGTGTTCAGTGAGTGACTTTGAACGTCAATACTGTACACTCAAACACGGTAGAAACCATATTATCTAAACTATAAAAAATTAAAAATAGAGACAAAAGCTTCTGGAATCGATCCAAATTTAAGTAGGGTGGGAAAGAGGTTTCTTCTAGAAGCCATGGGGATAGTGTCTGTAGTTGGTGTTAGTTCTGTTTTGCTTTTAGAAATTTTAAAGGCTATCTTCTTAAATGTTTCTGTTGGTATTAAGTCAAAATATATGCATGATACATATATGTTTGGTCCCCCCAAAAAACCTTTTATCACATATCCATCTCCCTCTGAGCTCCAAGCCACCATGGATATTCCAACCATTAATACAGTTTTATATTAAACCATTAAACCTGTCCTAGGTTTCCATGACAGTGGACACATACAATATGATTAGACTCAAACTTCAGATTGACTTTTTTTTCACTCATAAATATGTATTTAAAAATATCTTTTCTAGGCTGATAGTTCATTTCTTCTTATCATCAAACATGTTTTATGTTCATCAAATGTTTTTATAATTCTTGGGGCCATAGCTTCAATGAAGAAGTCAAAGACCATTTGGATGTTTGCATTAAAACTCACTGGGGGTGGCTGGGCAGATTGCCAGGTGAGAGAATGAGGTCAGTGAAGCTGGGCTGGTTGGGGGCATCTTCATGGCACCTCTGTTGGCAGTGAGCCACCAGAGTCGAGTGCCCCTGCTCTAAAGATGCCACTTATCCCTACCAAATAGCTCACTGTTAACAAGTCTTGAAGCCAGAAATTGGCTCATATTGTGAGATGAAAAATGAAATGCCAGAGACAATGTTGACTTACAGTTGAAGAGTTTTATTCTGTTTATTTGCCTCCCACATATTAATAAAATTCATGATTTTGTGTTTTTGACTTGTTTCACTTAGCACAGGTCCTCTGCACCCCCACTCCCCACCCCCACAAGCACCTGCACACACACACACACACACACACACACACACACGGCTCTGTTGAAAGAAATAGAATTCACAAAGAAATTTCTGAAAAGATTCTTTGTACTCTTGGGTGGAAAGAATTGGCAACTTTAGTGACCTCCTTCCCCAGAGCCATCCACAGACACAATGCACTCACTCCTGCCAATACCCATGCCATTCTTCACAGAAACAACAAAAACTCTTCAAATATATGCCTGCCACCAAAGCCAGCCTTGAGGCAAGCTACCCATGGAGGCTCACTTGAAGGGAAGACGGGAGTGAGTCGCGTGCTCTGACTCTCACCTGGCCGTGCTCCACTCCCCACTTCCTTCCTCTTGAGAGTGGCTTGAGTGGGATAAGCCCTCATGGAGGTGATCGAGGCAGAACAGGGCAAGACTCCACAGACTCCTGGACTCCTTCAGCTAAGGAACAAACTATACTTTCGTTGTACCTGGGTGGAGATAAATCCCTTGGATACAGTCATGACTGGTGACGTGTCAGCCAACAATGGATCCCTGAGGTGTCCTCATATGTGGTACCACACAGTCTGGTGTACTGTGGGCTGCACCATGTAGGCTGTGCGCAACACCCTCCATGAGGCTCACACCAATCTTTCCCCACACACATTTCCCACATGTCCACATCTGTGAGTGGTGCATGCCTAGCTCTGCGCATGCAATCCTGTGGTCGGGATCTTTGTGGATAAGGTGACGCCGTCTGCCCACACAGCTCTTGTTGATGATCAGGGAAAAGTTTCAAGGAGCAAAGTTTTCTCACGGGGACAGATTACTCTCGAGATGACCTTAGGTTTCCAAATTCAATTATTTCAACAAAGTTTATGCTTGGATTCCAAGCGTGAAGAAATTATTTAGGGAGATGTTTGCCATGGCAGAAAACAGTGAGCATCCAAATACGGAGATAATCACAGTTTAATTCAAGTTATTCACAAAATACTAGTCGTAGAGAAAAGTTATTATTGCCAAAAACATCTGACTTGCTTCAGACTTTGCTGTCTGGAACATAGGGAACAGAATATTTGTGATCTTTGAAGTCATGGAAGCCCAAATGTTTAAACTCAGCATATTTTTCAAGTTTAACTGTATCGATTCACTCAGATCTAGATTGCTTGTTTAAATGTTTTATAGTGCTGTGCTTATAAGTAGATGGGAACTTCACGTCTGTTTCTTTGGAGGGCGGATGGGCTAGGACCATCCCCTTGCCAATATTATCTTTTGGTGAAAAAAATCCTTGCCCATTTTCTACTGCCACCGGTTGGTGAGAGCCCAGCCGGCCCCACTCCTGCTTGGTTGGTTTTGAAAAGAAATCTTGCCGGGGCAGAGGGAGGCCGCGGTCAGGGATGGCTCTGCGGAGTCTGGGCTTGTGGGTAGCTGGCGTCCCCCAGGGCCCGGGCCTGCAGGTGCCCTGCTCAGGGCAGCTGACCTATGGCCTGAGTGGTCCCGGCCGGCCCGGGGCAGCCTGCAGGACACAGTCAGGGTGGCCACTGCAGGGGGCATCCAGAGGCGGGCGGGACCACCATCCCTGCAGAGCTCCAGCAAGAGAATCTGGCAGGGGCAAGGCCCTGGAGAACAGCTGCACTGGGTGGACAGGGCGGGTGTGGACAGGGAGGAGAGCTGGGCCCTGGGACTGGTGGGGCTGGGCTGAGGCTGCTGGAGCTGCAGGTCTGCACAGTGGGCACTGGATGGAGAGAACACTGGCCTGAGGGGAACCGGGCGGCAGGAGCTGCACTTGGGGCCTGAGGGGGCTCTCTCTCCCCCAACCCTGCCTCTGGTATCTCACTGCCTCAGCCCTGCCTGTGGGTCTCCCTCTCCCCACGCCCTGCTTGAGTCTCTCTCTCTCCCCATCAGCCCTGCCCAAGGTCCCTCTCTCACTGCCTCAGCCCTGCCCGTGGTCTCTCTCTCTCTCTCTCTCTCTCTCTCTCTCTCTCACTGCCTCAGCCCTGCCCAGGGTCTCTCTCTCCCTATCAGCCCTGCCCAAGGTCTCTCTCTCACAGCCTCATCCCTGCCCAGGGTCCCTCTCACTCCCTCAGCCCTGCCCAGGGTCAGTCTCACTGCCTCAGCCCTGCCCAGGGTCTCTCTCTCTCTCTCTCTCTCTCTCTCTCTCTCTCTCTCTCTCTCTGCCTCAGCCCCGCCCAGGGTCTCTCTCTCACTGCCTCAGCCTTGCCCCTCATCTCTCTCCCCTCAGCCCTGCCCGTGGGTCCCTCACTGCCTCAGCCCTGCTAGACAGATGCTGTTCACCTCCACCCGGGGCCGATGGAAGCCGACCTCTCCCCGTGTCTCTGCTCACGGCTGTGGAGACACTGCTTTCATACCCGCTTCTCCGTGGCTGTGGGACTGTCTCTGTGTCAGGGACATTCCCACGATGCTTCCTCAGAGGCCGTTGTTCTTTGAAGGGTGAATTCTCTGGCTTAGCTGAGCTTAAAAATTCTATTTTTTACAACTTAAGAAGTTTCGCTTGCTCCCAAGCTGGCATTCTCCCTTGAGCGTGCACCACCCTCATTCTGCTCACTTTCCCCACTCTGGAGAAGTCCACGTTCTCCTTTGAACATGTTCCTCTCCCCTTCTCTTCCCTAATAGCTTCTCACTCATTTTGTTTAATAAAAGCTATCTTGCTTCACTAATATTTTTTCATTTAATGTATTTTTGGGCTGGAGTGATAGCACAGCGGGTAGGGCGTTTGCCTTGCACACAGCCAACATGGCCAACCCAAGTTCGATTCTTCCGCCCCTCTCAGAGAGCCCGGCAAGCTACCGAGAGTATTTTGCCCACATGGCAAAGCCTGGCAAGCTACCCATTACGTATTCAATATGCCAAACACAGTAACAAGTTTCACAATATTACTGGGCCCACTCAAGCAAATCAATGAACAACGGGAGGATAGCGATAGTGAATATATTTTTAATTTCTAATTTTTTGGAGGGATGGAGTGATAGCATGCCTTGCTTGCAGCTGGCTTGGCCGAGCTGGGTTCGATTCCTCCGCCCCTCTCAGAGAGCCCGGCAAGCTACCGAGAGTATTTTGCCTGCGCGGCAAAGCCTGGCAAGCTACCCATGATGTATTCAATATGCCAAACACAGTAACAAGAAGTCTCACGATGGAGATGTTACTGGGCTCACTCGAGCAAATTGATGAACAACGGGAGGACTGTGACCGTGACCGTGAAATTTTTTGGAGGATTACTGGCTCTTCTCGGTTGCTCTTGGTGCTGTGCTCAGCAGTCATCCCAGTGGGCTTTGAGGCCCACATGTAGTGCTGGGGATGAGAAATGGGACATGTGAGCTAGGCGAGTACCCACTTGCTTTATTAGCTTCTCTGCCCCAGGACTTTGAATCTCGGAAAAGCCTGAGTATTTTGTCAGGTCTCCCATGCAGCATCCAGGGGCTCAGGGCCACATCCAGTGATGCTCAGACAGCGGAACTGGAGGTTGGGGCACCTGAGGGTTCAGCACCCCCAACACCAGCGCTGGACGCCTCCAGGGCCACACCGGGCTGCTCCATCGGGCGTTTGGACACTAACCTGGGTACCATCTCTCTGCCTGACAAACTGCTTTTGGAGGCGGATCCTGTGAGAAGGTTCACAGACGGCCTAAACTCAAAGGCGCTCTCAGCGTACCCTCCCGCTGTGGGGGACAGGCACCGCCACTTTGAGGAGAGAAGCAGGTTGTTCACAGGCATGGGACGCGCCTTTCAGGACGTTTCTAACCCAAGGCAGAACAGAGACTTGGGGAGCAGAGCGAAGCATCTTCACCTCCAAGCTGTGCTGTAGGCTTGACAGGGGCGGGGACGCCTCCTCTGAAGTCGGCTAGGCTCGGCTGCGCGGCTTCTCCAGAGCCCGCAGAGCGCTGACCTCCCGAGACACACGACCCTTGCTGGGTTTGAGAGGACGGTCACACGGCATCAGCCTGCCCCATGAAGCTGTGCGGCTCCTTTTCTGGTCACTCTTGCGGCCCCTGCTCCTAACTCAGCGCCTGCCCTGTCTCTTGATGCTCAGAGGCCGTCTCGGTGCAAATCCGTGTCTTCAATCCAGCCAGGCCAGTCCCCTCTGCTCTCTCTGCTACTGTCCTTGTCATTGGTGAGACATCTGGCCAGTGGGATTGTCTTGGTTCTGCTCGCTGACAACTGAACTTCTGCAGAAGTGGCACCATCGCCATGCAGGAAGAGGACTTTCTTCTCACACTCAGGCATGGGCAGAAACGCTCTGGTGGAAAAATGCCACTCCGTGCTGGAGCAAACCCGAGACTGGAATAGCAGGAGAAGCTCATGCCACTGTCCCTGCAGTGCCCGGGCACCTGCTCGCCTTCTGACTCCAGCCGCTCTACAAATGGGGTGTGTGGAAGGGGGTATGGTTCAGGCTCTGGCAGGGTTTGACCAACTTCTCCACCTCTGACAGGGAATCCTGAAATGTGAGCAGTGCTGGGGGTTGGTCAGGCCAGCCGACAGCCCAACATAGCAGCTTCGGGTGCTTCTTGCTCTCCCACGCTGCTGGAACGGAAGATGCAAACCTCAAGGCAAGCAGGGGAAATGAGTGGGCAGATGCAACACTCAGGAGAAATGCTTTCCCACGTCAGAAGCAGAGGAGCAAACATCAGTGCAGAGCTCACGGTTGGCACTACAGTCTACAACACAAAATGGAAGCGTTTCTTTTAAGATTGTGAAAAAGACAAAGATGCTCATTTTCCTCCCCATTTTCCTCCCTCTACTCAACTTAGACCTAAAAATCCTAGCTAGAATCATTCAGAAATAAAAAGAAACAGAATGCCTCTAAGTCAGAAAAGATAAAATCAAATATGGCTATTTGCATATGATTGATCCTATTATACAGAAAATCCTATTATACTTTGGACAAACTGGCAGGCTACCGAATGTAGCCTGCCCACACGGCAGAGTCTGGCAAACTCCCCGTGGCGTACCCAATATGCCAAATACCAGTAACAATGATGGGTCTCATTCTCCTAAAGAGCCTTGAATATAATCTCAGGGCTAGGATGAAGGAGACGTTACTGGGGCCTGCTCGAGGCAATCGACGAATAACAGGATGATTTGTGATTTTTTTGTGATACAGAAAATGCGAACAATTCCACCCAACTAAGTAACTCTTCAACTAAACTATAGAGTACAGAATGACTTTCTTTCTTTCTTTCTTTCTTTCTTTCTTTCTTTCTTGCTTTCTTTCTTGCTTGCTTTCTTTCTTGCTTGCTTTCCTTTTCCTTCCTTCCCTCCCTCCCTCCCCCCTCCCTCCCTCCCTCCCTCCCCCCTCCCTTCCTCCTTCCCTCCCTCCTTCCTTCCTTCCATCCTTCCCTCCTTTCTTCCCTCCCTCCCTCTGTCCCTCCATCCTCCCTACCTCCCTCTCTCCCTCCCTTCCTTCTTTCCTTCTCTCCATCCTTCCTTCCTTGCTTTTATCTTCTCTTTAACAGAAAAACCGTTTTTTTTCCTATTAAGTGGAACAGAAAAAAAAATCTCCCTGTGGGTGAGGGAAGCTCAGTATAGGACTGAGTTAGAAAGTGGCATGTTTCTGCACATTAGTAACAATAAAGGAAAATCTCATTTACAATAGTGTTTTTGAAAAGATAAAATATAGAAGGATACATTTTACCAAAGATAAGAGTGGTAAACCTTTTTCAAAATTTAAAACCAAGATGATGAATGAAAAGGCAGACAATGCAGAATGGAAAGAAATCCTGAGATGGATTAGGGGGATGGCACAGGTGGGTGGTGGGCGTGGAGGGGAGAACATTCATCCCTGAAAACAAATTGTAAACAACCACGTACTTCACAGTGTCTACATAAGTAAAAATAAGCAACATCAACAAGCAAATAAATGAAAATGCTGCATCATCACACAACAGTACAAAAAAAATTCACTTTGATTAAAGACAAACATAAGATGTGAGGCCTTAATACTTCTAGCTGAACACAAGGGGATAAGGGCCCTGACGTTGATGTTTTCTCGGATTAGTTTTCGGGTTTGAATCCAAGTGTACAAAGAATAACAATAAACAACTCAAACAACGTGAACCTGAGAAGCTTCTGCACAGCAAAGACAAGAGACACAAGAAGAAGGCAACATAGGGAAGGGGAGGGTCTATCTGCAAGCTGCACATGCCCAGTCCAATATCAAATGTACAGAAGAATCTGACAACTCAGTCTCCAATGCCAGAGGAAGATGGACAAAGGGTGGGCGTGTGGCTCAGCGACTCGCCCTGCATGTGCGAGACTCGGGACTGGATCCCTAGCACTTGACCAAATGGACAAAAGACTTACGAGCAGAGATGGAAACATTCTAAAGCGGAAACGGAACTGGACAGCAGATAAATCACCGGCACCAACCTGACCTCCTAGAGGAAAGGGCAGCTCCGGGGGCAGCCTTGGGGGGGTCCCTCCCAGTGGCGGTCCCCGGTGCTGGCCACACCAGCCCCGCCCTGACCCACTTACCTGGCTAGGATCAGTCCAGCGGGGAAACGAGTGATGGGCACAGCAAGGCGTCCATACCTGACCTTTGGTCTGTCTTGGGGGATACTCTAAGTCTCACTCCGGAGAGCAGCTTGGAAGCGTGAACACGGCAAGGATCGATTCCTTGTTCGCATCCTTTCCTTCCTCCGAAACCCACTATACTGTCATTCTGTTTTTGCAAGCATCCAGAATTAAAGACAGAAGGAAAACTCTGGTGCCCAGGGTACCTAACCAGGACCCAGTGAGCCACCGGGTGAGTGAACATGGGTGTTTTCACCCCTGCCCAGCATGGCTGTGAATGAGAGTCTAGACCCCGAATGTCCCACCCACTCCCCTATCTCTCGCCGAAAACCCATGGCCCAGAGGATGGTGTTTGGGGCTAAAATACTCTATATCGACTAACGGTTCCCTTAAGAGTTGTTCTATGTACATCCCTTTACCACCATTGAGATAGGTGAAGGAAAGAGCCATTGCAGTCAGTTTTGTCCATAAAACACAAGATTCGATTCTCAGTGTGGTTTCGAGAGAGTTGGGGCCCTTTTATCTGATTTCCAGTGCGTCTCACGTCAGCTCTTGAAAATAAAGCAATATATACATGCACATACCTGGCAAACATATGTGCAAAAATGTCCTACGTGCTGCATATGCGCCTCTATGCAGGTATTTTTTTCCCCCACGTGTGCCCGAGGCCCCCCGCAGAATTCACACGGGCTAAAAACCCGCCTGTGAGCTGTGTGGTGGGTAATCCCAAGACTAACATAATAAAATGAAACCCAATAAAACGCCAGGAAAGTGAAATTCCCCCGCTTTTATTTCCCAGCGGACTCCTTGACGAGTTTGCCAGCGAAATGATCTTATGGATTTGAAAGCTAAATAACCTTTCCCTCCCCAAGAGTTCTTTTGCGAGAAGCGCGGCAATAAACGGAGAATGCGCTTCCAGTGTGGAAAAATCAAAGCTTTCAAAGCAGTGCCAAGGAGAGCCTGGGAAATTAAAGTCTGTTTTACAGATTTGAGCAGGGTGTCGGGTGTAAGAGGGTGATTTGTGGAGGGTAAATAATCCCCTTAGCATGTAGTCAGCGGTGGGCTCAGCACTGCCTGGCCCCACGTTGGCCCCCAGGGGCTGCACTGGAACCTTCTCTAGCCTGTGGCAGGGAGCGAGAGCCGGGCTGAGACTGGCCTCTGCACTCTGAGCCCCTTCACTCTCCCTGGGCGGCGTCCAGCCAGCAAAGGCCCAGAGTCCTGGGGACAGAGGGACTGCCCTTAGTGGCTTCACCAACTTTTCACCTGCATTGATATGCCTTATGATGCCATGGAACAGAGTGTGTGTGTGTGTGTGTGTGTGTGTGTGTGTGTGTGTGTGTGTGTATGTGTGTGTGTGTATGCGTGTGTGTGCGTGTGTGTGTGTGATATCAGCTTCTTTCAGAGGACTCATTTTTCTTAAATTTTATTTATTTTTTAATGAATTACTATGAGGTACAGTTACAGACTTGCAAACTTTCATGCTTACATTTCAGTCATACAATGATCGAGTACCCATCCCTCCACCTGTTCCCATTCTCCACCACCAATGATGTGAAGAATCCATCCCCACCTCTACCATCCCCACCCCCATCACCCCCACCCCACCTTGTTTCTGTGGCAGGGCATTCCCTTTTGCTCTTTCACACTCCTTTGGGGTGTTGTGGTTTGCAATGGAGGTATGGAGTGGCCATCATGTTCGGTCTACAGTCTACTTTCAGCCTGCATCTCCCATCCAGAGCTGGCCCTCCAAGCACCCTTTATTTGATGGTCCCCTTCTCTATCTGAGCTCATCTCAGAGGACTCACTTCTTCTCTGCCCCTTCTCAAAGGTTTCTGGAACAGTCCTGGCCTCCTGGAATGCAGGGCTGTATCCTGCAGAGGAGAGGGTCACGAAGGCATGGGGGAGCCTTTGCCTTAAAGCCCTGGAGACTGGACTCCAGAAGATCTTTGTGTCTCCCCGAGAAGGTCACAGGCCCGAGCCCTCTCTCTCTCCATCACACTGGCTGGGTGTCCATGCCGAGAGCCTCACAGTACCAGGCGCTGGAAGTAGGAGTCAAGCTGTGCCCATGGGCGACTTCCTGCCCCTTCCAGACCTTTCTGGGCCTCCTGGAACAAACACCATGACCTCTTGCCCTTCCCCAAAGGCTGGCAGACCCTTCTTGGGAGGAGATG
The DNA here is from genome assembly GCF_029834395.1 of Sorex fumeus. NCBI lineage: Eukaryota > Metazoa > Chordata > Mammalia > Eulipotyphla > Soricidae > Sorex > Sorex fumeus. The sequence goes on along the minus strand of NW_026606321.1, from coordinate 8,786,628 downwards.
CCCACCTACCAGGGAGCAGACCCAGAGTCAGGTGCTCAGGCTGGTGAGACCAGCTCAGTTCCCCTCAGGTACCACATGTCTCCTCACCCATCTCAAGAGATGCAGAATCCTGTGTCTTGCCCACAGGGACAGTGGAGGTCACTGCCAGAGGGTGTGGTGGAGAGGATGTTGCTTTAAGTTATTTCCAACATATCTTTCTCTTCAAATCATCATTTTATCAAAGAATGATGCTAAAATGTCAAATGTTTGCATTTTGCAAGAGAGGGAACCTGGGAACACTGGAGGAGAGAAGTTGACACTGGTGGTAGAATTGGTGATTGGGAATTATATGTCAAAAACCCAAGGATGAATAACTTTGCAAATATGGTGTCTAAACCCTACTTTCTTAGAATAGTTAAATAAATAACTAATTTTAAAAAAAAAGAAAGAAACTCCAAAGGGACTCCAAAGGGACTCCAAAGTCATTAAAACAGATGTTGAGATATGGAAATATTTGCCAAATGCTTAAATCTACACACATTAAACAAAACGTTCATAGGCTTTATTTTGACTATAAAGAGGTCTTTATCGACACTGGGGCATCAGCTGGTGGGTGAAGGTGAGGCTGAATCTCAGACAAAGCTCAGGGCCTGTAGAGTTACTTCATAGGTGAGTTGTGCAAAGTCCTCCCACACTCATGATGGAGGGAAGGGGCATCTTAGCAGCAAGGAGTGTCCAAAATTCCGTATTTCCTTAGATTGGGACAGCGAAGTTCACCTCAAGTGTACCCAGGGTGGGCATCTTTCAAACTTCCCACCCATGAGCAAGAGAGTATGTGTCATATAACCATGAGATACAGAACCTCAGTTTCCTTTCTATCAGTCTGATCCTCATACCACACGTTTCCCTAGGCACTGCTTAAAGCGACCTCTGAGCACAGAGATCGGAGTAAGCTCTGAGCACTGTGAGACGTGGCCCAATTCTTCCCCAAATTAAGAACAACCTAATCTATAACCAGACACTTTCCAAATAATGGGGCGGGCGGGCGGCGGTAGAGAGTACTGTGGGTACGGAGCCAGTCTGGGTGGTCCCTCCTCTCTTCGGCCCCCTCTCCGGGGCCCTGCTCTCTGCACAGTCCCACCGTCATGCACTTAGCTGATTCAAAGCAGCCCTCAGCCCTCTCAATGCCTAAACTGCCCGTTTGTGATTTTGCTGCTCTAGGGGTGACCACGGGAAGAAGAGGGTGGAGGCACACAGCTGGAGGTGCAGATGGCATGACACCAGCTTTGGGGACAAGTGCTCAAGGTGGAGTAGGCAGGGTGGACGGAGATCTGGGCCCCTTATTCCCTCCACACACCAGTTCTCCATCCCTCCGTGACCCATGTGGCGCTCACCATCCACAGCGTGCGGGCCGGGCGGTACAAGGTACAGCCGCTCCTCTGGGCCTGGGTGGCTGGGACTGGCGGGAAGCTCCCGGAGGATCTCTCTCCGGAGCCCATGGTCTGCGGGGCTGACTGAGCTGGCCCCGGGGTCTCTGGCAGACACAGCCCTTGGTGAGGAGAGCAGGGCAGAGCATGGCACAGGGATGACGGCTGCCTGGGGGCCGATGTTGCCTGCCAGAGACATAAACATGGGCACAGGAACTGGAGACTGGAAGGCCGCAGAGACAAACGTGTCCCTTCGCTGGGAGAACAGATGTGGGACCTGCATTCTGCCTAAGATTTGGCAGCGACTGGGGAAGGGGCTCTGTCCTGGCCGTGGCAGGACCGAGTGCCTACTCAGAGAGGAGCCTGGGGCTCCTTCCTGGGCAGCTGCCGCCCACGTGGGAGAAGGCTTCACATGCAGCGTGCCTCATCAGGGAAGGCTCTGGAGAGCTCACAGCAGCCGCGGAAGGGGAGGGCCAGCATGCGGGCCGCTGCTTCCAGGCTTCCCTCCTGGTTTGCAGAAGGGCAGAGGGATAATGAAATCACCAGGCAGGAGGCCAGGGCAGGGTGGTACTGGGCAGGGCTGCTCCTGCGGGCGGGTGTGCTAATGCATGTGGGCATGGGTCCAGCACAAACGCACCAGCTCTGGGGAGAAAGCAGCCTGAGGGGTAGGGCAATAAATTCAAATCAAGGGCGACAGTGAGCCACCAACGCAGCCTTTCCAGTGAGAAAGCAACACCGAGACAAAGGGGGCCGCGCACCACGCTGCAGCCCGAGCATGCAGAGGCACTTAAGCATGTGTGTGTGTGTGTGTGTGTGTGTGTGTGTGTGTGTGTGTATGTGCGAGTGTACACATGTGTGCACGTGTGTTAGGATTGCACCATGTGCATGGAATGCGTGCATATGGGTGTGTGTGAGTGTTTTTGGTTTTGTGTATAGCTTAAGTTGCCTCCTATGTGAGAGTGTTTGGTTTTGTGTTAAGTTGCCTCCTAGGGGAGAGCTTGGGCAGGTGTGTGCTTATCTTTACGGGCATGTGTGAGCACATGCATGCTCACATGGATAACCAGGCGGCATGTTTCTCTGTCAAGCACTTTTGTGCTTCCGTGTGAACAGATGGGTGTGCATGGATGTTAGCATGCACGTATGCACATGTGTGCCTGTGTGCAGCTAGTGAGTGTGGGGTGCATGCTTCCATGTGCGTGCCGGTGTGTGCATCTAGTGAAGGTGGTATGTATGTGTGTGCCTCTACGTGTGCGTGCACATGTGTGCCTGTATGCATCTGAGTCTGAGTGTGTGTAAGTGTGCCTGTGTGTATATGTGTGCCTATGTACAACTAGTGAGTGCGGTGTGCATGTGTGCGGCATCTGCCGGTGTGTGTGTGTTTCCATGTATATGCATATAGTGTGGTGTGCATGTGTGTGCCATCTGCCTGTGTGCATGTGTTTCTTCACCCAGGCCTTCCGTGCCTTCTTTAGTCTGTGGGGTCAGACTTGAGATTTGTCAGAGCTATGCCATGGCGAGTGCTTCTTTCAGTAGGACTCAGCTGTGCCTTGGGCGAGGGAGGGCTTCTGAGGGCTTCTGGGGGGCTTCTGGAAGTTCCTGCAGGCTTCTGAGAGTTTCCGAGAGCTTCTGGGGGCTTCTGAGGCATCTGCCTGGCCACACTGTCAGGCCAGGTCGAGTGTGTGGGGCCCACCTCCTGCGCTGTGAGAACCAGCTTCTCTGGTGGGTCGCACAGCCCTGGGGTTGCTGGGCAGGGGAAGGCAGGTGGTAATGGACAGTGGAAGCTGCACTGGGACAAGTTAGGGTGAGGGCAAGTGCCGGCCAGGGCGGGCAGACTCCACGGCTGGCAGCAGTGATGACGGCCAGAGCCTGGGAGGAGGGATCGGTCAGAGGTGAGACAGGACAGGGGTCAGCACAGGAACCGCCAATGCGGGACAGAACGTCTCAGCCCAGGGCTGGCTGAACGGGGCTGCAGCTCAGGAGGGGGCAGCGGTGGAAGCCCTGCCCCTTCCCTCAGATGGACCCGCCTTTTCTCTCCCTGGTGAGACCCTGGTCCTGGTCCCCACTGCACCTGGTGTCGCAGGCAGTCTGCTCCGGACTGGGCAAGCCGGCGGTCACCTCCTCCAGCCCAGACCCCCAGGCCCCAGTCCAGGCAGAAGCGCAGGCGAGGGGCACTCGGTGCTGTCCAGGGACTTCTGCAGATATTAACCTCCTGGCCTCTCCATGGGGAGATCACACTCGCTGTGGGAGGAGCCGCAGAGAAGCAGCTGCCCGAGGCTTGGCCTGGAGGGGCCTTGGTGGTGGGGACAGACCAACCCCCAGGCTCCCGCTGTCCCTGTCCAGAAGAGCCATTATCAGCTCCAGTTAATTGCCTCCTCTGAGCCTAGCTGGGTGATGTGCGTGAGCAGGTAGAACAATACTTACCTTTCAAGGTTATTAAAAGGTTGGGCGATCTCTTAATGGAATTAATTACATTAGCATATTCAAATGGAAAATGTATGCACATACAATTATCGCAAATGCTGAAATGGCATGGGATAGAATTTACTGCCATGCTCCCCCACGACCCAGCAAGGGAGGGATATAGGGCACTTTCAAAATTAATTCAGCCGTTAGTTTTTAATTATTATTACTGGGGAAACAGGATTTCCAACAGTGTCACCATTACTGCCTCATACCCGCCACCAAAATGTCAGTCTCCCTTTACCCGGTCCCCAGGTCCCTCTTGCCCAGCCTGCCCTCCCCCCCCTCTGCCCCTCCATCCCTGCTGGTGCCCTGAGCTCGCACCCACCTAAGGCCCTGCTTCACTAGGCACTGTCCCTTCTCGGCCTTTCTTCCTGACACGAATGAGATCATCTTGAGTTTGTCTCTCTCTGACTCATTTCACTTAGCACGACCCTCTCCTGTTCTATCCACACTGTAGTAAATGCGAGGTTTCTTCTAGCTAAGCAGTAGAAATAGGACAGTATCTTTAAACGTACTGCCCGCTAGAGTGCCCCATGAACTCAGCACGCCCACAGAGACACAGACTTCTCCAGAGACACAGATCCCGGGAATGCTGCCCACTGACCTAGATCTCCTGTCCTCGTCCATAAAAACACACATACAGAGAACATTGGTGACAGGGTGGGGAGGGGAAGGAGCATTTACCGAACAGCTGACTCGATGAACAGGTATGTCCTTTAGACAGGTCACAGCTCCACACACGCTGTGTACGGGACACACACTAGGATTCCTGTGCCAAGCCTTCAGAGTTCCTTCGATCCCAAAATCTAGAGATGAGCTCCCAGTAGAGCAGGGAAGTGTGAACCAGCACAGCTCTTGGAGGACAGAGGAGGAATTTGGCTTCTTAGGGGACAGTGCTAGGGAGGACTGGGCCAGCTGGTGTAGTCACACAGCTGCTATCAGGGCAGTAAGCTTTTTAAGGAATTAGAAAGTTTATTGTAATTTTCCATGGAAGAAACATTGTAAAAGCCCAGGATTGGTATCAGGGGATTTCAGGAAAAAAAAAAAGGCAAAGAGAATTTACCCCCTTATGATAAGAATGTGATAAAAGTTTTATTGCTTTGGTGCAATAAAAAAAAAAGGAAAAATCTGGACTACAGCTTGTGTATTTTACAAACATGACTAGCAATTTGGGAAAATTAAAGTTTGGTGCTTGATTGCATTATGGCGTATGCAATGTGATGATCATATAGATTCACATAATATAAAAAGATGATAATGAGCCTGTCAGAGGAAAAAATAGGATTCGATTTCTATAATTTATGCAGTTCTATGCAAGGCAGAAAACACAAAGACTTCAAAGAAATAATTAACATTAAACTGATGAAAGTTAAAGTCTTGTCTAAAAGTCCCCATAAGCAAAATTAAAACAGGCAACAACAATCTAGAAGAAAAAACTTGCAGCCGATGCAATTGGCAGGTTAATTTCCTAATCTATAAAGCTGCCTAAATTCCCTCCAATAAAGCAGCTCATAGAATCACATAAATGGACTCAACTTATTGTTGCCAAAAGAGCAAAGGCCACACAGTGGAGAAAAGAGAATTTTCAACAAATGGAGCATGAACAATGTGGTGTCCATATGTAAAAGAGACAGAGTGTGAGAGAGAGAGAGAGACAGGAGAGACACAGAGAGAATATTGACACACCCTTTCATAAATTAAATTTAAATGGATCATACATGTAGGTATGCCCAACCTCTAATGACCTTAGATGATAATGCAGGAGAAATCTAGATGACTTGGGTATAGAGACTATATACATCACCAAGACGATGGTCCACAAAAGAAGTAACTGATAAACTGAACCTTATTAAAATGTCAAACCTTTGATCTGGGAACGAGACAGCTGAGAGATTTAGAAGACAAACCACACAGGAGGAGGCGGGCCTGGAAAAAAAAATTATCCCAAATGAAAAGGAACTCTTAAAATTTAACATTAAAAAAACAAACAACTTGGCCCAGCAAGACGGGCATGAATTCCATACAGAGCCCTCCCTGGAGAAGACCCACAGCGGCGAGAGCTTAACCTCTGTGGTGCTTTTGGAATTGCTCTGTAAAACAACCTGAGATCACATCCTTAGAACGGCCAAGCCCAAGTCAGCTGCTCTCAAATGCTGGGCAAGATACGGGCCTACCAGAACATCGAGGGTGGAATAACAGTGACACAAGCACTCTGGAAGACAGTTCCGTGCTTGTGACAAGACTCAGCCGCTCCCTGCACAGCTCAGCAGGGAGGCTCAAGGCTTACACAAACCCGCCCAAGGAAGCTGGTAGTGTTAAGCCCGGAATTCTGGATTCCCAAGCAGCGAGATGGACAGAAACACTAACTCGATAATGCAAAAGCAGGAAGAGTTTTATTCCAGTATACTGGGATCAACTGTCTCACCCATAGCAACCTCTTGATAGCAACCCTGACTTCAGGCAGCGAGCAGTTTATAATAGGGTTTGATTACACAAGTGGTACATGCCTTATTGTTTCAAGAAAGAATCTTAGTTACCAAACAAAGGTGTGTTGGCAAGTGTCTAGGCTAACAGTGGTCAGGCAATAGTTAAACAATAGTTTCCACTAGCAGTTTATGGTTACATGGGCTACTCGTTCTTTTAGGGTTAGCAAAAGACAATTTCTGGGGCATTGTGAGAATTGATTGATTGAGCCACTTGCTGGGCCCAGGAACTTTCTCTGGTGGGTTCAGGTTAGCTAGTTACACATTGTTTAATTGCTGGGAAACTGAATCTGTTTCAGTTCCAGGAACTGAACCTGAGGCCCACCTGATTTTTCTCATTTCTGCCACCTGTCATGGCGTCAGTTTCGCCCTTACAATAGGCTCTTTACTTGTAACTGCAAACTCTGAGAAACAACCAAGATGCCCTTCAGAGGAGATGGATCCACACATGCTGCAGGGAGTGGCTGACACTAGAGACAGTGAGCGATCGTGATGGGTAAACATGGGAGGGGCTGGGTGGCCCAGTGTGCTCTGCGGGTCCAACCACGGGACAGTCTAGGAGAGGAGAACTGCCTCTGGAGAAGGGATGAGGGGTATAGCATGGAGAGTGTTTAGGGAGCTGAGAATATTGTGTATGATAGGACAGAGTGGGTGGGTTGTGGTAGAGCACCACCACCCTTCCCATGCACAGGAGTAAACCTGAAGGTCCCCTGCGGGCTCGAGGAGAATGGTGTGCCAGTGACAGCCGCACATGCCCCTGGGGGAGAAATTGGGAACTGTCTTTCCTTCTGCTCCGATGTAAGTCTCAACTAAACTACTGCAAAATTACAGTCCAGGAAGTGATGGAGGGGGAGGAGGAAGGAGAGGAAAGGAGGAGAGTAGAAGCCACCAGGTCCTGCTTAAGGAGGACCAACCTGTCCATGGAGCTGAGCCGACATCGTGTCATCCTTAACCACAGGATCTTGGTTCAGCCCCTGTGCCACCTTTGCACCTGTAAAAGTGGGTGTCAATGGTGCTGACTCTATTGCACTGTTTTTTTGAGGGCCAGGTTAAATCGTATCTTGGTATCCTTAGCTCTTGCCGCGATCATAACAGGGATCCAGAAGACAGTGGCTCTTCCTCTTAATTTTATGGGTACAAATCAAGCCCACAGGAGGAAGAGCAGAGTGTCCAGGAGGCAATAGCCAGAGACCCAGCTGGCCAGGTATGGGGGAGGGACGCTCTCTTATGATGCAGCAGAACCAAAGCAAGCAACTCCCTAGGACCCACCTGTGGACTGGTGATGGTCTTAAAATGCCCATTCTATGCCAGCTGGCTGGGGCTCGGGGAGATGGTGCCGGATGTGGCCGGTGTGGGAGGGACTATGTTTGGGGGCACCCGGGAGTCACAGCTATGCCTGTCTGTGAGGTGAGTGAGTGCTCTGCAGGTGCTGGCCTGAGGTCAATGGCTCTCTGTGGAGGAGACCACCCCACCTGCTCGACACCCAGGACTGAACAAATCCAGACACAAAAGAGTGGCTTCGGCTTCTCCTCCACAGTCTGCTCAGTCCTGATTTTGTCATCACTGCCACACAAATAGGAGTGATTTGTTGAAAAATAAAGGTAAAGGTAAAGGCCCTCCCGTTGATCGTCGATTTGCTCGAGCGGGCCCAGTAACGTCTCCATTGGAGACTTTGTTGTTACTGTGTCTGGCATATCGAATACTCTCGGTAGCTTGCCGGGCTCTCCGAGAGGGGCGGAGGAATCGAACTCAGGTTTCTCGAGGAAAATTTTTCCAACATCAACAAAGAAGTTGTGCATTTGCTCTTGTGTTTCTTTGGCTTTTTGTATCTTCCGCCCCCTGTCACAGAATTGCATTGGGCAGCAGCAAACAGACAGCCTCTCTCCACCCTGAAAGGTTGCGCAAGGCCACCAGACAACCATGAGGACTGAGGCTGTCTGGCTGACGTGCTTGGGCTCAATTCTGCAGAAGATGGAGCATTTGGAGATGACTTGGCAAATGCTGAGGAGTCTGATTGTAGTTCACAGAGGTAGGAGGCACTCACCCTCCTCGTGCACGAAGACTGTAAGCCAGAGACTCCAGAGGGACCGAGGAAGGACAAAGAAACCAATGACCCTACTGGCAGATGCAGAGCACTTGAAAGATCCAATTCTCTTTACCAGAAATGGAACTTTGTCATCCATGGTGCCTATGCGCAGAACCCCTGGTCCATGCTGCATTCCTGAGTTTCAGAGTGGAGATCCAGGTATCTCTCTCCCTCCCTCCCTCTCTCTCTCTCTTTCTCTCTCTCTCTCTCTCTCTCTCACACACACACACATGCACGTATGCACACACACAATGCCAGCCTACATAAGCTTCACCTTCACCACATGAATCTATCCACTTCTCTCTGTCTTCATCCATGTTTATGTCCGTTTTTTGTATTGTATGTCTTTTGTTCCACAGAAAGGCATGCATAAGAAATGTACTAAATTCTGGAAACAACACTAGTGTTCAAGAGCAGGTGGGTGGGGGAAAAATGTGGTACATATACACAATGGAATACTACTCATCTATAAGAAAAGATGAAACTGTGCAATTTGCCATTACATGGATGAAACTGAAGTCATTGTTTGAAGTTATTCAGAGGGAGAAGGAAAAGGACAGAGTGATCACTAGCCCGTGTGGAATATTAAGAAACATCGAATGGGAATAAAAAGGAGTTAAAAGTAACTGGCTAAATTTTTTTGGAAAATACAGAAACGTACTGAATTTTTATCAGGCCACTACATATGGGCAGTGCAATGTAACTTAATTATAGTTTTCCTTTGAGTCCCAGATTTTTTTTTTTACAATGAATCTATAGTTTCTTTAGAACAATGCAGCAAGTAATTTCTGGGACTCCCCTAAGCTGTGATGGTTGTTTTCTGTTAACATTCAGAGGAAGGTGAATGTCTGTTCCCGGGAACCTCTGTCTCAGTCTCCCCTTCTTGAATTCGTGACCCCACAGGGCAGGGCAGAAAAATCTGGCAACAACTAGAGGTTTCAGAACATGCAATGAACTAAGGATTGACTTAAACTCAAACACATAGTGAATCAACTTGCCCATGTTGCATTTCTCCTGGTCTCCTGTGGAAGAAATTGTAGCCTGAAGCTCCACGATGGATCTGTGACTGAGTGGAATTATCTCTCTGAACATCCAAATAATGAAGCCCTGTGTGACAGCCTGGGTGCCAATCTTAATCCACTCTCTTACTAAATCCTCTAAATGGCACCGACATTACCATGACAATGGTTCAGTAAAAAGTCCTATTTTGAATTTTTAAACAGAAGTCACAGTTGTTTTCCTTAATTCCTCAGTTTAAAAGGAAATTTGGTTAACAATTCAGTTAAATGACAGCATTTAAGTCCCAGTTGATTTAGAAGTTATCATTTGGCAAAAGCTTTTCTGTGGGGAATAGATTTGCTCATCAAGTGATATTGCGGAATCAGGGCAGTAATTGAATCTCAAGGAGCTCCAAAGGGTAAATGGTTTAAATACTTAGGATCAACCAGTCACGAGAATTATGAAGTCAAACACTATCAAATGTTTATTGAAAAATAGGTAAAATATATAAAAATTGGTAATACTTGGAGGTACATTATACACATATAAAATAATCAAATATAAATTTGCTCACATGTACATATACATTAATATGTGTGCATTGGTTGTTAAAATTGTTATATGTTGTATAATTAAAATTGTACATATGTGCATATACAATTTAAATTATACAACATATAATAATTAAATTATATACATATTGCATATGTTATATAATTTAATTATAATGCACGTGCATTATAATTAGATTATACAACATATGCAAGGTTAACATTAGCAGGGTCTTGGAGGTCATCTAGTTTGGTCTTAGTGATTTGGGTTGGATGTTTGGGCCATGACTGGCTGTGCTCAGGGGTCACTCCTGGTGAGGCTCGGAGGGACCATATGTCCATCTCTACCTGCTGGGGACCTCACAGGGCAGCATGTGCAGAGGACACCCCTACAGCCCTACTATCTCTCCACCCAGGTTGGTGCCTTGACTCATTTTCCTTTTATTGGATTGACTTAAAGGCCCTCCCGTTGATCGTCGATTTGCTCGAGCGGGCCCAGTAACGTCTCCATTGGAGACTTTGTTGTTACTGTGTCTGGCATATCGAATACTCTCGGTAGCTTGCCGGGCTCTCCGAGAGGGGCGGAGGAATCGAACTCGGGTCGGCCATGTTGGCCGCTTGTAAGGCGAACGCCCTACCGCTGTGCTATCGCTCCAGCCCTGACTATAGGTACCGATGTACAGGTCGCTCCCAAGGCTGAAAGGTTCACAAATCCCACTCCGTAAGTATGTAACGTGGTTGTGGCAAGTGTCCCAGGGGAAGCAGACAAGGAACAGGACTTTAGAGGAGAGGAAAGAAAGGTGGGAAGCACCGGGTTATGGAGGGTCTCCTGAAGACAGAGGAAGGCAGATGCTTTCCTCTTCAGTCCGTGTTTAGCAAGGACAGCTCGGTGAGTGTTTCAGGTTTGTGTTCCAAGAGCATGTCCATTACAGTCGGGGAGAGGATGCTGTGAGGACCGTCTCCTGGGGCCTGGCAGGGCCGAGGTCGTCCGGGTCCTTGGGCACCATGCAGGCCCCTCGTGACATTCCGTCCGACGACTCCCTTTCCCTAGAGCCATAGTCCTCATCGTGTCCTGCTTGTTCCCCCTCTGTCCCTGCCAACAGGGGTGTGAGCATGGAGAAATACACTCAGGCCAATAGCTGCCCTCCTGAACGGCCAGCCTTGTGCCCCTGGCAGAATTCCGGAGGGGCAGGGGCCACGGGAGGAACCAAGGGAGAGACACACTGCCTGCCCCATCCGGTCCTGACTGACCCCTGCAGGGGCCCACACTCCTCCTGGAGCAGGGTAGGCAAGGGGAGGGAGCACTTCCAGAAGGGAAGACTATGGTTTGGGGGACGGCTGCCTCCACCCTTTCACAGCTCCTCCTTCTTCCCCGTTGCTCCTGTCTATGGAATCAGCTGCCAACCTAATTGTTTTCCTTCTCTGATAACATTTTCAGTCTCAATTTTTTTTTGGGGGGGTCACACCTGGCGATGCACAGAAGTTACTCCTGGTTTTACACTCAGGAATTACTCCTGCTGGTGCTCGGGGGACCATATGGGATGCTGGGAATCAAACCTGGGTCGGCTGCGAGGCAAACGCCCTACTCACCGTGCTACTGCTCCAGCAACTCTTTTTTTAGAAAGAGACAAACCAAGAGAACTGTGGCCCATCCCAGGCCTGTGGGAGCCTCCAGGAGCTTCTTTCAAAGTCTGGGAAAGTTCCAGTCTCCTGTTCCAGCCTCCGGCTGGCAACAGCAATACTTAGTATTCTGATTATGCAGAGGTGGATGAACGGTGGAAACAAACCCTTCCACTCGGTGTGTGATAAAAGAGAAAACTTTGTAAAAGGGGATTATTAAAATTCAGAGGCACCAGATGCCTCCAGCAAGTTCCATCTAGGGAATTCTGGTGAACAGCTTTCATTTCCAGCATTTTAAACAACTGGATTTTCCACTTTCAATTTTTAGTAGAAAAATAAAATTTCTATTTTTCAATGTGAAGTGGGTATTCGTGAAGGCTTAGTTATATGGACACAAATGGGGAAATATGTATTCCTTAATTTCAGTATTCTGTTTCAGAACTTTTGAACTTATTATTAGCTATATATTTTTAGTATTTTTTTTCTGTAAATAGAAATATAAAAGACCTTATTTCTTTTCTTATTCATCATCCCCCAAGGAAGTGAAACAATATTTTTTACTAGAGAAATAGTGTTTGATAAACTAGATCTGAGCTCTTGGTATTCTCTATGATATAGTTCCCGAAGGAAAAGCTATATACTATTGATAGGAAGAATAAATGCATAAATATCAAGAACTGGGTTAGACTTTTGTCTCGCTGGAGTGCGAGAAGACAATTAAAGGAAGAAACAGATACGTACTTCTTTCATGAATCATTACTGCTTGGGACATTACCTTGTCAAAGTCTCTGAAGTAATCGCAATCATTGTCACTATTTTTGAGTGATTTGTGACCAGTGCATGTGATACCCCTGGAAGCTCCGGCCTCACAACTCTGCATCGCAGCCATGGATCAGCACTTCCTGCCCAGTCCCAGAGTTTTAGCTTCCATTCACCATCACTGTGTCAACCCCATGTACATGCTCTTCATCTCCCATTTCCTCTCTGGTAGGTTCATTCTGTTTTTAAAATCTAAGGATTTGGATTTTATTTTCTTTTGGTCCTTTGATTTGATCCCTCATATTCCTTGATTCTTTCAGGCAAATATGAGTTATTTGTCTTTCTCTTTCTGACTTAGTTCACTTAGCATAATCCCCTCAAGCTCTCCATATTGCCATAAATGACAAGATTTTATCTTGTGAGGGTAACTGTCCCAATGTACCATTGTGTGTGAATGCCACGCATCCTTTTCCAATGAACACATTGGTAGCTTCCAAACCTTGGTTACTGTCGATAATACTGCAATGAACAATATATTTTCAGTTGTTTAAAAAAATAAATGAATTGCTGGGGCATCTGGGATTTCTAGTTTCAATTTTTGAAGAAACCTCCATACAAGTAGAAGAGAATTCTGATTTATGCTAAGCTTGCCATTTCTCATTGCAGGAAAGAATTCATTGAGAAAAACTAAAATTTCTAGAAATAGAATTTGAAGGCACAGGACTGTTTCTTCTGCCTCTGCAGATAACTGTGTGGTACTTAGCCCTTTGGATGTCTTTCTTTGTAAAAATGGAAGGATATCGGATACTGCATGAGAAGCAGATTAAGTACCACACCTGAACTTCATCAAGTTCATTTCCACTTAGAACACAGGCTGACTGGAATCAGAGGATGCGGATTAGAAAGACAAGCAGGTGAGGGGGTGCAGGGGGACATAGGAGCTGGCCAGTGTGTGCTCGGTTGAGACATGCCCGAGACCTCTACCCAACGCCAGGTTCATGCTCCGAGGGTCTGAAAACTAGACATGGTTTGCAGAAGACCAGATTTTAGAGTTCCGGCAAATCTATGGTAAGTCTTGCATTTCTCTTGCCTAGAAAACCAGACTTGAGCACCAAGGGGGGGGGGAGAGCTCAAGGAGAAACCCTCTAGATCTGCTTTGAGAACCACCAACTACCTAGGGGTCCAGCCTACAAAGGAACAAACCTTCCTTTCTGGCCACTTTGTAAGAAGGTAGGTGAGGTTATGTTCTAATATGTTCTCCCATCTCTTGGCTTTGACTGTGAGCTGGGTCCTCAGGTGTAAACAGCAGAATGAAACGAATACTGCGTTTCAGGGTTTCCTGAAGGTTGAATGGTGAAAATGGAGCAGCAGACCAGATCGGGGACCTGCAACTGTTTCTCTTCCTTATTCTTAAACCTCGAAGAGCTTTCCACTTCCTGTTCCCCTTTCTGTCTCTCTCTCTCTCTCTCTCTCTTTAAAATTTTTGGGTCACACCCGGCGATACACAAGGGTTACTCCTGGCTCTGCACTCAGGAATTACTCCTGACGGTGCTCAGGGAACCATATAGGATGCTGGAAATCGAACCCGGGTCAGCCGCGTGCAAGGCAAACGCCCTACCTGCTGTGCTATCACTCCAGCCCCCTTTCTGACTGTCTTGATGGGACTGTCTGTTCATGACATTTTAAACAACGTTGGTTTGCGGCAACAAAATTGTCTTCTTTAATCCTTGATTGACAGTAGGAAGCAGTGTTCTCCATGGGTTTTAAGCAAGACCCACAGTCTCGTAATATAGTATTCAGTGTGTCCAGAATACAATCCAAATAGTTGAGCATACCAAGTCCCAGGAAATTCCCAATTGTGAGGAAAATGACATTAAATAGAGAGCAATGGAAAGGTGGTGTTTGTCAATGACTTTCAGAAGTAACTGCATAAAATCAGAATTGACTCTTAGATGAAGAACGAAAAAACATTCTTGAGTTATCTCTAGTGCCATAGCATCACTTAAAAAATCACTTAACTTCCCGTTAGTCGTCGATTTGCTCGAGCGGGCGCCAGTAACGTCTCCATTTGTCCCTGTCGCGTGCTAGTGTAGCCCAATGGCATCTGTTCGCTCCAGGAACATGAAGGGCCTCAAACCGATCGTTCATGATCTTGACAAAGAAGTCTGACCATCTAGTAGGTGGGCGGCCACGCGGTCTTTTGACATCCCGTGGAATCCAATCGGTAACAGCTCTAGTCCAGCGGTCGTCTTTAAATCTCATTACGTGACCAGCCCATCTGATTTTCGACACCTTGGCAAATGAGACAGCGTCCCTGATTCTTGATCGTCGACGGATGTCAGAACTCCGGATTCTTTCTCTCATTTGAGTGAAACGTGATATTCCAAGCATAACTCTTTCTATTCTTCTTTGGGAGACCTGAATAGTGTTCTCATCTTGTTTGCATGGGGCCCAGGTCTCTGAGGCATATGTTAATGCAGGAAGAACAGTGGAATCAAAGAGATGTGCCCAGAGCCGGAGGTTCTTCGTCCTCTTAGCTATTTCTTCGACGTTCTTGAAGGCGTTCCAAGCCGCTCTCTTCCTCCTGCGCAGCTCAGGTGCCAGGTCATTTGTCATGTTGACCTCTCAACCTAGGTACACTTAGCTGTTGCATTCGGAGATGGTCGTTCCTTTGAGAGCGAATGGGGTGTCATGAACGAGGCTGTTTCTCATAAACATTGTCTTCGTAAGATTTAGCTGTAGTCCTACCTTTCCACACTCACGGTCAAAGTCGGCCAGCATTTGTGCCGCTTGGCTGATGTTTGGTGTTATTAAAACAATGTCATCAGCAAAGCAGAGGTGGTGTAGTTGCCGACCATCTATCTTCACTCCCATTCCTTCCCATTCCAGTCGTCGCATGATGTTCTCGAGGGTGGCACTGAAGAGTTTCGGTGAAATGGTACCACCCTGCCTCACCCCTCTCTTGACATCAACGATCACTTCTTTGTAGAATGGTGAGATCCTGGTAGTGAATCCGCAGTACAGCTCACGGAGGATCCTGATGTATTGGGCTTGAATGCCCTGATTGGCTAGGGCTTCAATGACTGCTTCTGTCTCAATAGAATCAAAGGCCTTCTTTAAATCAATGAATGTTAAACAGAGCGGCATCTTGAACTCCCGAGAAACCTCAATGAGCTTGGTTATCGTGTGGATATGGTTGATGGTGCTGAATCCTTTGCGGAACCTGGCTTGCTAGCATGGTTGTCCTTCATCTAGTGTTCTGCCAATCCTATTTAGGATGACTCGAGTGAACAACTTGTAGATGACAGACAATAGGCAGATCGGGCGATAGTTGCCAATGTCATGGATGTCTCCCTTCTTGAACAGTAGTACGGTCCTGCTGGTTTTCCATTGGGATGGAACCTTGCATTCAGACAGGTAGCGAGTGAAGAGCCGAGCCAGTGTATTGATGAGTACTGATGGCAGGTTCTTCAGGTGTTCAGTGCCATAGCATATGGTCTGATAAAGCATTTCCTCCATTCTAGGTGGACATCTGCAGGCTGGACAGGAGCCTGGTCCTGGCACGCTGCTCCCAAGCATCCCCAGGAGATCAGACACACTCAGTGGGAAGTTGGTTAGTGAATGGCAGGGTGGCATGATGGGGCCACAGTGCCTCACTCAAACCCCATGGTCCTCGAGTCTGTAGACATGCCCAGCACACCTGCTTCTGGCTGCACGTGTACCCAGATTGTACCAGCGGTCTTTAGCCCACACCAGATGTCTGTCGTGCCACTGGGTACACAGCTTTGTTTGGATTGCTTCCTTGGGGTGAGTCTCCATCCCACTGAATGCAGCACTTGAGAGCAGACGAAGTCGTCTCCTGGGGACACCAGCTACCTCATGGGTCAGCGTCTCTGGAGCAGGAATTCAAAGGGGCCTGGGCAGAGGTGTGGCATGGAGGAGGATGCCCAGGGGAGGAGCAGCCACAGTCTTCAGCGACTGGGTAGCCACGCCCCATCCCTGAGCTGTGGATGGCTCGTGGGTGGCTGTTAATTCAGCATCAGGGCATTGTTCCAGCATCTCCCCTGTGGCAGGGTCTAAGCAGTGCTTGTGCTTTCCCGGTCTGTGGCTTCTGCCCGGAGTTGGAGCAGGAGACCGGAGCACAGATCCCAGAGTGGGTTGCTGCAAGTTTCCGTGGTTGTATGAGGAGGCACGTTGAACACCAGCTGCAGGGACGCGGAGACGTGGCCTTGGCCTTCTCCTGGGCCTAGTTGGATCTGCCTGGTGTTCGCCGGCCACTAACCCAACAGCACATCTCACCCCCCAACCTGGGCTCCAGCGAGGTGCCTCCCAGGCATGAGGCTCATCCCCAGCCCACCCCATCATGGGGGAGAGCTCCGGAGAGTCCAGCATGCATCGTTCCCCTAAACTGGAGCCCTGGGGAGTGCTCCTGGCACTCTTTACCAACTGTATTTTGGGGGCCTCTGACCTGGGGTGCTGGGAGCACAGTGAGTGAGTGTGTGTCCCTAGACCCCTTGTCTCTGGCTGCCAGACAACGTTACAGCCTGCGGAAGGCCCCGGAGCTTGTGTCTTGAGGTTCTGGGCAGAGAAGCCAAGACCGCAAGTGCGTGGTACTGGTCCTGCCCCGCCTGAGACCCTTCTGTCTGGATGCAGCTCTCAGTGGGTGCTCACTGGCTGTGAACCCCAAAACCCTCTATCGCTGGGGACCCCCCACCCTCTAACCCAGCTCATCCCTCACCGCCTCCCTGGGGCACCTCCAGAAATACTCCCCTGGGAGCGGCTGATTCTGCAACTTAGGAACATGTGGGGGTCAGGGGGTCGGGCACAATCCAGTCCAGTGCAGGGAGAACCACAAGGAAAAAAATGTGTCAAGGTTTGTTTCGCAATAATCTAGTAGAAAACAAGTGAATCAGCAGAAATGTAATAAGCTTATTTAAAATTTCCAGCGTTCTCAAAAGATGCCAGGAGCAGGTCCAACACCCAGCCCAAATGAAAAAAATTCCTTGGGATTTTAAGGTAAAAACCATCTCATCTCAAACATTCAAGGCTTCCTTGGCTTTCCCTCCTCATGGGATATTACAGAAGATGAGAAAGTATGGAATTAAACTCGGCTTATGGAGATCCCACACTCCATCCAATGACCTTTCATTCTGAACCAGAGATGCACGTCCTAAATAAGTTCCCAGTGAGTGGGACTTCTCACAGGTTTCTCAGCATTCGAAGGAAACCAAGCTAATTAGATGTGAAATATCAACTGGTGAGAAATTATAGCCTGAACAAAAAATGCTGCAGTGACTTGATTCGTTGTGTAAATCGATGATGTCGGCAAATCTCAAGACTGTGTCTACATGGTGGTCTCGGGAGCAGCTGTCAAAACTGGCCATCCTGAGCTACAGCTAGTCTCTCGTCTGCCTGTGTGTGGTTGGCATTCAGGACAAACGCGCAGCCTTCATTGGCCAGAGTCCCTCCGCCACTTCTGTCTAATTTCTGTCGCATCTCCTCCAAGCTTGGATTCCTCTGAAACCCCCTCACACAGCTCTGGTCCCCAGAGTAGATGCCGGAACTCCCAGAGGGCCAGTGAGCCTGTGAACTGACATGATGTGTCAGCTTTGGAGGGTCTCGAGAGCTCACCGCAAACAGAGCATGAGGTCAGTGCTTGGACCCACATGGCTGACTCCAGGCAGGTGTGCAGGTGTGCAGAGGTGTGTGTGTGTGTGTGTGTGTGTGTGTGTGTGTGTGTGTGTGTGTGTGGAGAGAGCGTCAGCATAGAAGGAGTTGGCTCTGCTGGGGGTGTGGACTTCACAGCAGGGGTGGTAATGGGGAACTGGGGCTGTGCTCAGTCATGCAGGTGACGTGGGAGGGACAGGAGAGATGAGGCCATGCAGGCCTGAAGTGTGACCCGCACAGTGGCATGCTGGCTGGGTGCCAGCGGAGTTTCCTCCGTAGCTCTGGGTCGCGCTGCCTTCAAGCTGAGGATAGTACCAGGGCAGGTCAGAACAAAATGAGGAAGCCAACCAATCAACCACACCAAGCAAAACAGCACACACATGCACACACATGCACACAAATGCACCCTCCACACACACACAGAACATTGAGGAATTCTAAATCAAAGTGAGCAAACAAGCCAACCTAACAATGCCAACCAAACCAAACAATCCACACACAACACAGACTCCAAAACCCAAGTGAGAAAAAGGATGAATCAATAGCACCTAGCACACACACACACACACACACACACACACACACACACACACACACCCATGTGTACCCAGAATAACTCTGAGGAATTCCAAAACCAAGTGAGCCCTCAAACCAAACCAACATTACCAAGCAAAACAACACACACAGCATACACACGTGCACGTGCGCACATACACACACACACACACACACACACACGGCATGCACACACATAAAACTGAGGCACAGTCAGCTGGGCCCTGGTGCTGGGCCCTAGCGCTGTGTGTGCCATGTTCATACACAGGACACCCACTCACATGACTTAGAGCAGGGACTGAGCACCCTGCTGGCAGAAGTGTGGGCATGGCAATGGAGTCCAGCCCCTCCTGGCACTGCCGGGGTTGTTCCTGTGCGTGTTCCGGCTGACGGGTGTCTGACCCTCCCAGACTGGCCGGCCTCCATCATGTCAGAACACCCTCAATCGGTTCCTGGGGCCCCTCTGGGCACAGGTGTGTCCAGCACCAATGACAATGGCTGACCCATAGTTTTACACTGAAGCACTTTTTCAGATACTCAGCATGAAGAAAGCATCAGATTCCACAAAGCATGTGCCTGGGCATGGTGCACACAGAGACCAACTCCACCAGAAGTAACACCCACAGTCAGGGTGAGAGATGGACGCAGCTCAGCCCGGCTGACCCGGCATGTCCCTCCCTCAGGACCCCTGGCCTGTCCCCAGCCTCTGGGCCCCTCACTTGCTGGGGTCTGACAGCACCTCCTGGCCATGGGAAGGTGCACCCGGGACTAGCCTGGTCATGGCAGGCGTCCTGGATGGTACACAGTGGGCAAGGTTTCACTGACCCCAGGATGCTAGCCCCTCTGCGTCGGGATGGCCTGGAGCAGGGGCCGCTGATACAGCCGCAGGCCTGGGGGCTGTGCCGTGCCCTGGGGGACACAGGGCACTAGGCCCCTTGCATTTGCTCCTTAAGGAAGTGCTCCCACTCGGTGCCAGGAAGTGCTCCCACTAGGTGCCAGGGCTGGGCTCCTGGTCCCCAAGGAGAAGTGCAGGTGCTGTCCAAAGTGACACTGGCTTCCTCACTCCTCTCTCTCTCTCTCTCTCTCTCTCTCTCTCTCTGTCTCTGTCATCTCTTTTTGTCTTTGCTGCTTCTCTCTGTCTCTGTGTCTGTGTCTGTGTCTGTCCCTCTCTTTCCACCGCTCTGTGTCTCTTTGTTGGTGCTATGTCTCTCTGTCTCTCTCTGTCTGTCTCTTTCTATCTCATGTGCCAGGCCCCAGCCTCCCCATTGGGCTCTCTCCAGCCCATACTGCTCCACAGCGGGCACCCCTCGGGCTGGAGACAGACCCGGGTGAGGGCGCGTCCCAGCAGGTCTGGCTCTCGAATCCCCGCCCCCTACCCCTTTTTACTGCTCCTCCCTGGCCCCACAGCTGCGCTTCAGTTGCTGCCTCATTTGTACCCGCTGGTTGAATTAAGCAGGCTGGGCATGAGTGGGGCAGGGCAGGGTCCACGGGGGAAGGTCGGGTCCTCATCACAGTATTTATGAGCGAGCGAATGGTGCTTTAAATGGGAACGTCATCCTACTGAATCCTGGCCACAATAACTCAGCCGCAGCAAAGACGATTCCAGTTCGATGTTGCTATTCAGACTGCTTCATGTGTGAAATCAGAAATGTTCCTTTGCATTGTCTGAATTTCTCAGATTTGGCTGTGGTCAAAGGAACATGGGTTTGCTGCCAGTTTGCCATGCTTTGGACGATTACAGGAATGAAGCGGAGAGAGCTCGTGGGGGCTTGGAAGAAGCAGCTCAATAATACAGCCAAGAAGCTCGGAGAGTGAATGGGGCAGGTCGGTGGCAAATTTTGGTCTCAAAGCACTTCAGGTCCTGGAGTGTGTAGCTGTGGCAGCAATAGAACATTCAAGAGCTTTGTGGAAACTTCTGGGATTGACCGCAGAGGCCCCTGACAGTGAGGCAGAATGAGCTATCTTGTTTACAGTGACTATATGACACAAATGTTTTTTTTTCTTTTTTTATTAGTGAAACACCATGAGGTACAGTTATAGGCTTACAAATTTTGTGCTTGGGTTTCAGTTATACAATGATCAAGTGCCCATCCTTCCACCAGTGCCCGTCATCCATCACCACGGGTCCCAGCATCCCCCCTCAACCCCCCCTTCCCATCCTGCCTCTGTGGCAGGGTATTCCCCCTTGTTCTCTCTCTCTTCTTTTGGGTACTGTGTTTTGCCAGAGAGGCATTGAGTGGCAATCATGTTTGGTCTATAGACTACTTTTAGCATGCTTCTCCCACCCTTGGAGGGTCCTCACAACACCCTTCATTTGGTGCTCTCTTCTCTATCTGAGCTTCCTTTTCACCTAGAACGTGTGGCTGGCCTTCCATTCATGGAGCAAAATTCCTGGTACTAATCTCAGCCATTCCTGGGTGTTAGTCTCCCTTTTTGTTGCTTTATGTTCCCCAGATGAATGCAATCTTTCTGTGTCTATCCCGCTCTTTCTGACTCATTTCGCTTAACATGATACTTTCCATGTAGTACCACTTGTATGTAAATTTCATAACTTCATCTTTTCTAACAGCTACATGTTTTATTTCACAAGATCTTTGTGGGGCAAAAGGAAGTCCCCAGGCAGTGCAAGGACAGATGGTGACCCCCATTTTCATTTTGCTGAAGCCTGTTTGGGAAACCATCTGCAGAAAGAATGAACGGCTCTGAGAAGAATCCCACTGGGTTAGGGTGGACCAGAGGAAAAGTTCTGGCTTCAAAGAACAGAGGCCAGCGGGAGGGAGGTAGGACAGGACCTGAGTGATGCCAGGCCCAATATGAGCGGCCCCCAAGGGGGCTGCCTCCAGGACGGGGGTCACAATTCTCTTGGGTTCACCCGCCCACTGTGCACATCAGCTCTTGGAAAGGAATGCGAGGACCGCTGAACTCGGCATCCCCAGCTTCAGGAGACTGCCTGCCTCTTTCTCTTCCCTCTCCAAAGTCAGCCAGGTGGGCTGACTGCCCCCCTGGCCCCTGACCCTGCCCTAAGGCTGCCACGCCCACCTCAGAGCCTTGTCTGTCTTAAGCTCTGGGATCTTGGAACTCATGAGATGAAGCCTCCCTGGAATCTTTTACAATGATCTCCCCTTCTCAAATCCAGTGGCTTAATTTCACCTTCTAAATCCCTGCCCCATATCCGTTCATGTGCTCCATGCTGGGGCTTAGGGAAGGGGGCTTCATCCTTCCTTCCACACACACTGTGTGGCAGAACAGAACTCCCTAAATAATTTTTTAAATGACCCATTTAAAAGCAAGACGAAGAAAGGAGAAATCTTGTGAGTTGTGGGCAGGCAGAATAAGAATCCGGAGGTGAGAAATCACGTCCTAAGAAGTCAGTGGCTGAGAAGAACGAGTCGCGTTCCCTAAGGCAGCCAGGAGCTGTTCTTTGGGGTCCTAAGTCAGAGTTTGGAAAGTCGGGTTGCAGCCATGCAGCACCCCAGAGCTCTGTGCGGGCCAGCGTCTGTGCATCAGACACCCAGTTCGTGGACATGCTCCTCCAAGGGAAGTCTGAGTGAGTCCTGAGAAATGTGTGTGTTTTACAAGAGGGAGAGGCACTTCCAGCAGACAGGAGAGTACACCAGAAGGAGCGAGGCAGAAGCTCCAGGACCCGCTTGTAGAAGAGCAACGGAGACCCTCAGAGGCTTCCCGACCTCCTAGTGGGGACAGGGGTCTCTGCAGACCATGGGCCACCTATGCCAGAATGTGGCGTTTTTCCATGGTTCTTGCTCTGCGTTTTCCCATATGCTGTTGAGCTGCAGACAGCAGTAGACAGTACTACCTTCTTTCCTACCCAAATCCAGCATCTCTCAAGATTGTCTTTCACATGCTAGAAAAAAAAATGAAAGTTTCAAAACAAATGCTAGAAGAGCGTCTCCATCTTGGATGAAGTTCTCAAGAAACAGACCCAGTGGAGGCTGAGTCTGCAGTGAGCAGACAGGCAGGGCAGAGCAGGGGGCGGAGAAGCGACCTTCACATTGGCTGCTCTAAGTTTAAGGAATGGGGAGGGGCTGTGGACAACTGTCCCTGCGGGGAAGTCGGGCAGATGAGAGGGGACATGCAGCTTAAGCAAATAGGAGCAACCAGTTTGCTGCCCACTAATGTCCTGTCCCCTTGGAGTACCACTCTCCAATCTCCACTCTCTTGGAGCACCACCCAGCAATCCCTCTTCCCCTGAGCACCGCCCACCAATCCCCTCTCCCCTTGAGCATGGCCCAACCTTCTGTCCATCTGGGACCCTCAACTCCTCCCCTGAACCTTCCACTTCAGGAAGCTCCCAGCCACTTTCCTCCCAGAAACCTCTGCAGAGGGAACTGTCGAGCTGCGGCCCCACAGAGATGATTCTGAGCCACACAGGGTGGGATTCTCCCAGCTGGAGGAGCACCTCAGAGATGGCTGAAATCACCATGGCGAGGGAGGGGAGAGAAAGCAAGGAAGGCCTGGAGAGCCCTGCACCAGGGCCTCGTGACTGGGCACAAGGTTCTAGAAGAAGCGGCAAGAGAGATGGCCTGACCACCAGGCCCGTGGAATGGGCAGCGTGAGAGTCCCCACTCTTCCATCTTCTCAGGCACAGAGGTCTCTGAAGGGTCACTCTGCAGGACCAGGGGTGACTCGGGAGAGAAATACAGTGCTACTCCCTCACTGTGCGTCTGTGCGGTTACAAAGTCGTGGAAACGTTGGGGCAAACTCACACCTTTTGTTCTAAAGAACACTGATGCGATTTTTCTCTGCGTGTGGTTTACCTGGGTGAGCAGAATCCAAATCATGACAGTGGTGAGTCCAGCAGCAAACTCCATCCTGCTCCTTCGGTCAGGGCCTCGGTGGGCTCCAAATCACCCCTGTCGTAAGCTCCCC
The DNA here is from genome assembly GCF_029834395.1 of Sorex fumeus. Taxonomy (NCBI): domain Eukaryota; kingdom Metazoa; phylum Chordata; class Mammalia; order Eulipotyphla; family Soricidae; genus Sorex; species Sorex fumeus. Next base: position 8,763,152 of record NW_026606321.1, on the reverse strand, counting down.
TTGGACCAAACTTGAATTTTCTCCACCGCAGGGATCATGTTGGGGGGGGGGGGGGTGTAGGGCTTTGGAAACCACTCCCAGCAGAAAGCAGAGCCCTGTGGCGGCTCAGGGTCCTCAGATACCTTCAACCTGTCCTGGAGCTGCTCTGACGAAGCACTAGACTCATATTAGAATATCATTCCAGAGTTAGTTGACCCATTGGGCTTTAAATGCCCCTAATTATTATGTAAATTGGAAGTGAATGCAATCAATGTAGCAGAATAAAAGATCCCTTTGGCTATGAATCCAACCCCCTCTGGGAGATAATGTCTAGGAGTTAATTCTGGACAAGAAAATCATCTCCTTGCCAATAAAATTCCACACACCTGCTCCCCTAATCACACTAAACCCCGGGCCTGCCGTGGAGAGCCCTTCCTCCCCTCCGGCTGCTCTGGCCATGGGGCGCTTCTGTTTGGATGCTGACACCCCTGGGACGAGCAGAGGCTGATGGAATAGCCAGCCCCACGGATTTTCAGACACTAAAGATAAAAATAACAGCAGTAAGCGAGAAGGGAGAATAAAACTAACAAAAATAGAGCGAAATGAAAACAATTTTTAAACAAGAACAGTTTCCATTGAGGTGGTTTTGTCCATTTGAAAGAATCTATATTCTCACATGTCAATACATAAGTATGTTTGTGAGAGAGAGCATGAGTGTGTGTGTGTGTGTGTGTGTGTGTGTGTGTGTGTGTGATAGCAGATGACTTGTGTGAGTGTGTCTGTGTGTGAGCAGATGAGAGTTGTGGTGTGTGGTTGTGTGGGAGGGTGTCAATGTGCAGACACCATTCCCACCCCACCCCCACTGCACTGACAGGTCTAGGCACCCTAGGGCCCTTGGTGTGACTCCCACTCCCGGGTGTGAGTGTAATGACAAGAGAAGACTAAGGCAGGTCCAAAGTGCCTCTGTGACCCAGAGTCAGGAGATTTAAGGGACAGCAGGACTCTGACATTGGCCCTGTGGGAACAGACAACAGGGGTCGGAGTGAGAGAGTGAGTGCAGAGCGTCCTGTCAGGAGAGCAGAGGGTGATCCCTTGGCAGCTAGATGGCTCCTGACCAAACAGACTCCCGGTTTCCATGGCAACTACTCCCCCTGTGCTGTGGAAAGGTCAGTCTTCCCTTGCCCTCACACCCTGCCATCCAGGGGCTCTTTCACAGGCGTTTCTCAGTGCAGTGTGAGGGGGGTCCCCGGGACTCTGATGGGAGCATCCAAGGCTCCCAGATGACTGGTCAAAGTGCCCGAGTTCAGTCTGATGAGGAGCGTCAGCCTCAGAAATCTCTCTCTCGAGCAAACACTTGGCGAGCACTTGACCGGGTAGGAGTGAAGCTCCCTTCCTCTCACTGGGCCCCCTCACCTCTCCTGTCCCCATCCCAGTTACCCCAAGGACTTTTCAACTGGGAAGATTTTCTTTTCTCTTTTTTGGTCTCTCATCTTCTTCTTTCTTTGGTACTCAAAGCTTAAGTTCCTGCTCTGGTTTATATTCACCAATGAAGATTAAGTCCCAGAAGCCCCAGATCTATAAGCCAGTCCAATAAACAGAACCCAGGCTTACATCCTGTCCCCTCTCTTACCCAGGGACCTCACAGCGGCCCAGGCTTGCTGTGTGAATTCCAGGTCCTGCCTGTCATAAACTCAATCTTTCCAAACATCTGTGATGGTTACTGCCAAGAAGCCTGGTGCCATTATAATTAGAACTCCAAGGACCATCTGCTTATTATGGTGACCTAAAGGGACAGTGTATATGGAAGTTAACTGGTCTTGGATACTTCCAGCCTTTATCATAGGCCAAGACCCATCCAGATTAGGGAGTCTATGGGCTTAATCAGTGTCTACACTGGCACTCACCCAACAGCCGGGCACCGCAGTCTAGCCAAGTAGGCACCCAACGCTGACCCCACAGCTAGTGTCTTCCACGAGACGAGTCTGTGTTGCCTCCAACAGTCCCCTAAGGAGGTTGTATCCCCCTTAGGGCTGCAGAGGGAGGGACACGCTGTGGGCAGGGGAGGAAAGGAGACCTCGAACAGACTGCAGAGTCCCCCTTAGTCCTTGCTGGGGCCTCATCTTGAGTTTCCTACCCTGGGACCAAGGAGACAGGTGTTGGTTGGTTGGGAGTGTGGGATGTGGAAGCAGAAACAATGAGATAGAAAAGTGTTTGCAAACCTACTCACTCCTCGTCACTGTTTTAGGAGGGAGCATCGTTCACTAGAACTTCATACTCTGAGTACATGTAGATTTGAAGGAACTGCAGATTAACGGAATGCAGTTCCTTGTCTCCCCAGCATGAGTGCATGAGTACAGAGGCACACGAGGGATTCAGTGACAGATAGGCACTTTAGGGGCAGGAAGCCGGACTCAGGCCTTCAGTCATGTGCTGCTTCTCCCGCCTTGGGTCTGGAGCCCGGCAGGGCAGAGTTTCTCACACACACACGGCCAGGCAGATGCCGAGCTGACTCCTCCATAGGTTCTTCCACAGGCCTTTGTGGGGTGGAGAAACTGGAGAGGAAAACAGAGCAGCAGAGGCCAAGAGGGACTATGCTTACCGCAATGCAAGAACCTCTGTTCCACGCTGGACTGTTTTCCCCAGATAGGGCAGGTTGCAGCCCCGAGCTGGGGATGAAGCCATTTCCGGTGCATGAGTGAGGATACAGGCATGTTGCTGGCCCCATGGAGGGTGGTGACCTTCACGTGGCTATGGGGACAGGGGTTGGGGGGACACGGATGCACTCAGAGATGCCAAGGAGCCAGGCCATGGACGGAGAGCAAGAGGAAGCTGACTACTCCCTCAGATGGTCCTGATGCTGTGAGACAATGAATTCTGTGACTTCCAGTCCCCTGACTGGGACCCCTGGGGGCACCTCAGAGCATCCACACCCATTCAGGTGGTCCTGAACGGCCCCTCCTCTCTCAGCACTAAGGAACAGGAGCTGGATGCTGCACAGTGATGACTTGACCTTTCACCTTGCCTTTCCCCCCCCTGTAACTAATAAAAAAAAAGTCCAGCCAGCCTTCTCCTACAGTGCCCACTCATCACTTCATCCACTGCTCCGACACTTAGTGAGTGCGTTTGCATCCTCGTTTGCTTTTGTACCTGGTACTCTTGGAGTTCATCGTGGCCCCACCTGTGACAGCCTCTTGTGACGGCCGCCCTTCCTGTGGATTCAACCTGAGTGAGCCATAAAATGCCCCACGCAGAATGCCTGTGAGTCTCTCCCAGCCAGCCTTAAGCTGCCCAAACTCTCTGGGGACGATAAGAAGGAGCACGAGTCAGTGAAGGGCAGGCCTCGTTGGGGCGCTTGGCTAGCATGTGGGTTATCTTGGGGGCCTCCAGGCCCCTAGGAAGCTTTATCCCCACTCTCTGTCCCCAGGAGAATGAAAATCACATGTCTTACCCAGATTTTTTTTTTATACCCAAAATATCTTTCCATCTGGGTTGCATCCTGCACAATCTTCCCATCTGAGAAATAATCTACGTGGCAGGACAGCATCTGACATCAGAGCCTCTGGTCCTGGTCAGGTGACCGTCCCTCTCTCCCCAAAGCCCCTCCCTTCTCAAAGTCCATCTCTCCCCAAAGCCCCTCCCTCCCCGCTCAGGAGACGGGGTTCCAGCTTGCTTCTCTGTCTTTGGGTCCCACATATACGACGTGCCGACATACCTGGTGAATTTGGCCTTTCCTCCTCCAGAGGTGTTGGATGCTGACCGCAGCACTGACCTCCCTGAGCTGGGCCGTGTCCTCTCTGCTCCACCCCCAGCAGTGACCTCATGGCCCCTTCTTGTGTGCCTTCCTCAGCCTTTTCGCCTTTTGGTTCCCACGAAGAGCGGCCTGCCAAGCCCACCCTCTGGATGCTTCCTCCACAGAAAGTGAAAGAGTATTTCTCCCTCTGGTGTGGGAGGCAGGACAGTTACCTACGTGGTGAGCCACTGAACTCGGGGTGAGCTGGGAGCAGGCAGAGGGCCTCCGTGTCTCTTCAGAGACTAGAAGGCCCAGCGGCCATGACTGATTTCTCCTCAAAGTGATGGATCACATCCCTCTTGGGGTGGCCCACTGCTGGAACGGTCACTCTCAGGCTTCTGCTCCCGGCAGCCCCTACGCTGGCAGTCAGCGAGGAGCCCACACAGGCTGGGGCAGGGCGCTTGGCATCCAGTGGGTCGGGGGCCATTTTGATGACACGATTCCCCTCTGAGAAGCTGGATTCTGGCTCTTTAGCCCTCCGCATGGTTCCCAAGTGCTTTGTCTGAGGCAGCTCCTTTCTCATTCTCCTGACTCCTGTCCCCCCAGCGCCACAGCGTGAGAGACAAGAGTCTGGACGCACATGGAAGGGATGTGGTGCGGGCTGGGCGGGCCACCTGTTGTTTTGCAACAAAGGACAGACCTCTAGCTGGAGTCAGTCACTGTGAATGGATTTATATTATGTTTCCTATTTTATAAGGTGAAATTGGATTGTTTTGTTGAGATCATTTCTCTATAGTTTGTGATCTCATCTAGAGCTATTCATGGCCACGTTATTTGCATCCAGGTGAACACTTGCATACACATCCTAGAATATATCAAGCTCAAAAAGGGAACCTTGGAAACCAGAGCCCAGAGGATTGAATGTACCAACACCATTTTGTTATCCTCTGTCTGAACCTAGACAAATCACAACCTAGTATTGAGCACTCACTCCATTCATGTCCAGCTTCTGGGTGCCTGGTGGGCTGTTTTGTAGACTTCCTTCGAGACTCTTATTGGAATCTATAGCTGGTCAGCTCAGCCACTCATCCATAGTGAATCACAGTGACCAGAGCAAGTTCCCCTACTTAGAGGAGTTTTAAGGGAAATGTTCAGACCCCGTGTTCCATGCCACTCTCTTCCTTCCAACCTCTTAACTCCTTCCACTGAGGAAGAAAGTATTTTTTTTTTAGTGTAGGAGTACTGCTATTTATTCATCCACAATTCAAAATTGCTACCATATCCCCAGCAGGACTCTACTGTCTCAGGATAGACCTCACAGAGATATGCTAAAAATTCGGGGATGCAGAATTTGTGATTGAAATCTCCAGGCTTTCTCGGAGTCGGGATGGGCTACCCCCCCCCAACTCCCTATACTTCCAAAAGCCTCAGCAATCACATCCACACCCCAAAGCTGCCACCCAGTTAAAAAGCTACTCAGCCTTCCTGTCCTGATAAAAATACTGCATGCCCCAAACGAACACCATGACCTCTTAGTACCTGCAAACCATAACACACAAAGGGAAAAGGAGAGAGAGAAAGAAGGAAAGTGCCTTCCACCAAGGGAGGCTGAGGGTGGGGGGTGGTGGGGGGTGGTGGGAGGGAAAGGGGGGATATTGATGGCGGGAAATGTGCACTGGTGGAGGGATGGGTGTTGGATCATTGTATAGCTGAAACCCAATCATAAACAGCTTTTAAAAGTCTATCTCATGGTGATTCAACAAAAAAAAATTTTATTTATTTATTTATTTATTGTTCTTTTTGGGTCACACCTGGCGATGCTCAGGGGTCACTCCTGGCTCTGCACTCAGGAATCATTCATGGTGTTGCTCAGGGGACTATATGGGATGCTGGGAATCGAACCTGGGTCAACCGCGTCAAGGCAAACACCCTCCCCGCTGTGCTTTGGCTCCAGCCCCAGAAAAAAAAAATAAATAGAAGTAATGTGGAGTCCATGCCCTCCTCAGTCAGCTTCGTCAGTGGCTGAATAAACAGCCTGCACCCCGTGCCCTGTGCCAGCGCCCTGCCCTTCCCCTCACACTAGTTCAGAACACAGAGCTTTTCCTGTGTGTGTGTGAGACGATGACTCGTCTCCCCTCTACCCCTGCTCGTCCCTGTGAATCAGCCTCCTCCTCCTCCTCCCAGTTCCCCACCAGTTCGTTCTGAAAACTGAGGTGTGTCTCTCTGCGTGGTTGCTCACCCCTTGACTGCACAGCAGTGAGACTCTCCAGCGTCTCGTCGGTATCAAAGGGTGCCGAGTTCTGCGGGGCACAGGATGTTTGGCTTTTAGTGGTCTCTCATTGTTTTGCAGACCTGGAGGAGGAGGGCATACACCTGGCAGTGCTCAGGATCTACTTCTCCCTTTGTTGCTCAAGGAACAGTTTTGGGGGCACTCAGGGGACCCCATGGAGCTGGGAGCAGAACTGGGATTCCCACAAGGAGATGCACATGCCCAGTCCTTGGGGTCATTTCCTGGCCCAGCGGTTTGCTTGTTGGTGTGCCGGAAGTAGATTCCAGGTCCATGCCAGGGAGGTGCTCTATCTCTGAGTGGCCCAAACAGGCATAATGATGTGCGGGAGGGCAGACCTGACTGGCTGGGTCACCCCTGACCTGGTGCTGGGGTCACACCCCATAGCTCGAGGGGACCAGTGCAGGGCTGATGGTCAGGCCCCCAGTCGAAGGAGGGTGGAGGGAACACGCAGCCCGGAGCCCAGAGCCCACCTGAAAGTAGGGATTCCTCTCCCTGGACTCCCCATCCCGAGGCCACCGGCTTCTGGCAGCCTCAGATGCGAGCTAGGAATGTTCCCTGCACGGGTGGGAATGGGGGTGGGGTCCCAGCTGCCATGTGGGGAGTTTGCTACGTGAGCCTGGCCGTGATATTCTCTCCCAGCTCCATGAAGCTCACTTGCTTCCCTGTAGAACTGATTCTACCAGAGACGTGCCAGGGTCAGCACTGAGGCGGGTCTGGAGCGTGATGCTCTGTGGCCTGTGCTCTGGGCAGATGTCTGAACCTGGGAAAGGGAGCTGAGGAGAGAGTGTGGGGCCTGCTCAGGGGCCTCAGAGCCGGGCAGCTTCACTGTGGAAGAGGGGACAGTCTGCCCAGACGTCCAGAGCACAGACTCAGAGAGGCCTCCCACGCATGTGAACATACCTGCACTGTGAGCAGCTGGGCAGCGCCTGGGTCTCTATGGATGCCCGTCCCCAGGAAGGGGCGGGCCTTTAGGGGATCCACTCCATTAGTCCTCTGAAGAGTGGAGATGTCAGGATGCAGATAAAATATGGGTGGACACCTGAGGTTGTGACTCCTGGGGAAGCTGCCGGGCTCAGACACTGAACCTGCAATGCAGAGAAGCCCCTTACCCACTACGATTTTTCTTTTAGGTAGTAAGAGCCAATACGATTCGGAACGCAAGGGCTGGGCCAGCGTCTCCTGGGACCCGCAAGCAGAGAGCGCAGGCGGGGGGAGTGGAAACGATCCATGGGTTTGTAGATTGGCAAACTGTTCGCTGGTAATTAATATTGCTTCTGTATCTGTCTGCATCAAATAGCCTGGCGAATCAGCTTGCGATTCGTACCCCGGGGAGCAGACAGCAATGATTTCTGTGGTGGGGACTCTTATTTATGAAGGATCAGGACCAGAGAATGCAGTAAACCAGGATTAAGTAAAGTAGTAAAGTAAAGGCCCTCCCGTTGATCATCGATTTGCTCGAGCGGGCCCAGTAACGTCTCCACTGGAGACTTTGTTGTTACTGTGTCTGGCATATCGAATACGTCACGGGGAGCTTGCCAGGCTCTGCCATGCGGGCGAGATACTCTCGGTAGCTTGCCGGGCTCTCCGAGAGGGGCGGAGGAATCGAACTCGGGTCGGCCGTGTTGGCTGCGTGCAAGGCAAACGCCCTACCGCTGTGCTATCGCTCCAGCCCTAAACCAGGATTATGGACAATAAATATACACCTAGTCCTTTGAGAGGTAGAAATCGCTGGAATAAGACAATGGTCTAAGTGAACCATACCACCTGTCTTTCTCAGACTATAGGTTGTCTCCCAAATAAACTGAGTCCTAGATTTAAATAATGCCTGTGTACACAAAGACATGGGAAATTCAAATGTTTTGATTTGGCTTCCTCAGAAAATACCTCAATATCTTGAAGACAAAGATGTGTTGAGTCCAGACAGTCTGTACTTGCTGCGTGGGTTAGACAACCAGCATTTCCTCTGGGAACTTTAAGCCACAGAGATGCACAGGTTCTTGGTGTCAAGGTTCATTCTGTGGAGGGTGTTCTAGTTAGAGAATGACTACCTGACCCTCAGGGGCTGCGGGTTTAGGAGGAGGGTCTGTCTCCTGGACCCCAGTGTCTGGTGAGGCCTGAGGGTCTTCCAGCAATTCTCCCCCAGGATGCTTGGAGCTCTGAGCAGCTGCTGGACGTAGACCCTCCCTCGCCAGGAGGGGCCGGTCCAGGAGAAAGGAGCCTGTGGGTTTCCTCTTGCTCTGCCAGCCTCCCTGTTCCCCAGCATGGAGGTAAGCTTGGCCCTTTATCTTCCGTCTCTTTGGATAAGTGAACACTTTGGCTGTCATGTTTGGGAGTCAGAGGAAGAAGCCTCATTGCCGGGGCAGACCCAGGCTGGCCTGTCTTATTTTGGGCCTAAGTGAAGGACAGTGAAGAACAAGCGCCCACTGGGACGGCGGCCGAGTGGCAGTCAGAGCCCAGCCTTCATGCACATGACACTCAGGCAGGAAACCTGTTGCCTTTCTACCCCCAGGAGACTGTGGGCCCGCTGCTGTGGGCAGTGTGTGTGAGTGTACGCAGGTTCATGTGTGTGTGTGGATGGGTGCATGTTTGCACGTGGATGAAGTGTGGGCATGTGTTCACTCCCGTTTCAGGTCTGTGGGGTTTATATTAGATGCACCATCATCACAGCCATCATCATCATCGCTGTTATTTTTACGGAAGGAGCTGAGTCTTCTAAACCCCACGTTCTTGTTCGTCATCATAGCTGAGAAATGTTCTTAGGGAGGCACCCACGGGTGTGCTCAGGGACCACTCCGGGTGGGGCTCAGGACCCTAGATGGTCCCGGGGATGGAATCCTGGTCGTCCTGTGCAAGGCGAGTGCCTTGCCTACCGAGCTATTGTTCTGGCCTCCTTTCCTCGGTGGAAGTTCCCCCAGGATCTGCGAGGGGTCACCAGCACTCAGCCTGCAGATGTTTCCTGCATGGCACAGGGAACTTTTCTCCAGTGCCCAGGGCTCTGCCCCGTGCTGCCCTTCTCTGTCTCTCTCTCTCTGTCTGTCCTGCCTCTGTTTCCCTTCCTGTCCGGCTGTTCTTCTAGTCCATTTCTGAATGGATTGGGGTTTGTGGCTCTGGTTCTGACCAGAACCCAGCACCTCCCAATAGCCCTGGGCCCTGTATCGCCAGGTTCTGTTGGCTGGAAATGACTTGGGCTGGCATTGGCATCCGCTGGGGTGGAGTATGTATGTGCCCTGGCTAACTTGCATGTCCCCGGTTCTCAGGTGAGTGAGGCAACGTCACTCACCATGTGGCTGGTTACTCCCGTTCTGGTCATGGGCGGTTTCCTCTGTGTCTGTCATTTCTGTCGCATACCCCAGGTTGTAAGTTATCCGGGAAATCCAGGTCTGACCTGGGTGCAGGCCAGCCCTTGGAGAGCTCCCCAGCTGGGGTAACCTCCCAGGACGTGAGTCCACCTTGCCCTTTGACCTCCATGCCCCTGGTGACCTCTGCAGCTGGGTTAACTGCCCAGGATGTGGTGCCACCTTGCCCTTCGACCTCCATGTTCACACTAAGGCATTTCATTCTCTATTTCTCTACGTGATGAAAATAGCACTGTAGCACTGTCCTCCCGTTGTTCATCGATTTGCTCGAGCGGGCCCAGTAACGTCTCCATTGTGAGACTTGTTGTTACTGTGTATTGGCATACGTCATGGGTAGCTTGCCAGGCTTTGCCGTGCGGGTGAGATATTTTTGGTAGCTTGCGGGGCTCTCCGAGAGGGACAGAGGAATCAAACCTGGCTCAGTCAGGTCAGCTGCGCACAAGGCAAACACCCTACCGCTGAAAATAAGAATTAAAAACTCCTTTCCTGGCTGAAGAGCTCAGGTGGTTGCCTTCCATGCCCTCAACCCCAGTTCTATCCTCGGAATCATATTTTTGTTGTATGAGTTGTGCCCAAGAGTGAGCCCAGATGACCCTGGGTGAGCCCCAAGGACTCTGGAACTCATCCCAAGCTCACACATGGATACAACATTTCAAGCTGCGAAGGCCCCGAGCACTGCCAGGAGTGACTCCTGAACACACAGCCAGAGTCAGGCCCGAGCACGGCCAGATGCGGCCCAAGACTAAAAGCCATCAGAATCCAAGTCCTCTGCCCTTCTCTGTGAGAGGCGCTGCATGTGGAGTGATGACCTCACTCCTTTATTCCAGCTTAGCCTCTTCCTCTTCCTCTCCCCCCTGCAGACGCACACGCGAGACCTTCTGGGTCACTGGTCACTGGGTCTGTCATTGCGTGCCTTCTGGGGACAGAGTCTACATGCATGTGTCTTTACTGGAAGAGCAGGAGATGTGTAAATGCCACAGAAGGCTTGTGACCCGTGTCTTGTGGCTCACAAACAAAGGGCAGGCGCAGGGCAGGCTGGGGAGACAGTGCTGGGGTCAGAGACGCCTCATTGACCAGCATCCTTGGGTCCGCAGGGGCACCACATCTCAACCCCCTGAAGAGCAGAAGCCCCCTCCTTAACTAGGACCCAAGGGAGCACAGCAGCCCGTGAAGAGGGGCAGAGTGTCAAGGCAGAACACCCCCAACTCCAGTGGTCCTCAGCCATGGCAGCACATGCCCTCAGCCATGCCCTTGAGATCCAGCCCTTGTTCTCTGGCTGCATTTGTGCAAAATAGATTTCTTTGGGGGCGGGGGGCGGGGCAGGAGGTTGGCTTCCCAAGCAAGGGCACTTTGGGGTATTCTGGGATATACTCAGTCAACAGGGTCAGATGGTCCAGGCTAGTCCTGGGGGTGTAGAGCTGGGTGAGCTGTACTCCAGGGACACCCAGGACCTCCCTGGCCACTGGGGAGGCCCAACAAGGCTACATCTGGAGCACTGAGTGGGGTAGACCTCTGAGTGTGGATTAATGGGCAGGTGCCAGGTACAACGCATCAACCCCGGTGACTGATTTCTCTCCCTGAAACATATTTTTGAGCAAACAGATAGCACCTTTCTCAATGCTCCAGAAAAAAAAAATCTAACAAATGCTAAGTCCTCTTTTCCACTTTGTTTAAACATTGGGGGTTTATAACTTTGTTCCTGATGATTTGCTACAGGCATTTTATGTTCGACCCCCCGACCCACCCTCACCGTGACCTTCCCTCCACCATTGTCCCCTTTTTCCCAACCACCCCCAAACCTGCCCCCATAGTGGCCCACAATCATTTAGTTTACTTTGCTTCCTTACCGCTAAGTGGCTAATGGAATTACAAAAAAAAATTTTTTCAGTAAAAGAACATTTGTGAAATTGTTCTATCTCACCATGGGGCCATTAAATCCTTGTCTGGGGGTTTGCTGAGCCGTTGTTGCTAGCTGAGCCTTCTGTGTTAACGCTGTTTAAATCAAGCTTGGACAGCTTCTGTGTTACTTTCCCATCCGGTCTGGTGCTCCTACTGAGACGTCAGTGATTTAGAGTTTGGAGTTGTTGCGTGAGTGTTTGCAGCCATGTGCTCCAGAAACTCCAGGTATTGAGCTGGGCAGCAAACTTACAGGGTGGCAGTTTGGGAAGTACAAGGGTGAGGCTGGGGGAGGATGTCACCCACCTTCACACCAAGAAGGCCCTAAGTTTACAGCCAAGAAAACCTGGCATATCTGATATTCTCTGCTGTTTGGTATCTCCCTGGAGCTCAGGTGTGAGGTGCAGCTTTAGGGGATGGGTGCGGCCGGTGGGTGATGAGTGAGGTCGTCCGCACAGTCTCAGCAGGGACTGCTGTATCTGAGATATTTTTGTGGCTTGTTGATTTCTTTCGAGATTTAATCATGAATCTCTTAAGCAGGGCTGATATATGAGCTTATATTGTGGAGGAGGTGGAATCAAGCTTTCTTCAATTCAGCAGGACTTCTGATTTATTTTAGGCATCTCTCTAAGTAGCTATGCAAATTTAAGCCACCTCAAGAATTTGTGGAATTTCAAGAGAAAATAATGTGAAACTTCAAGCCGGTCAGGACATTTGAAGCTTTATTTGCAGAACTCAGAAGGAAACGATGTTAGCCATGAGTTAAGCTGATGATCTTGCTAATGTGTGGGAATGGGAGAAAAGAAAACCAAGAAAAAACCGGATTTTTGATAAGGGAAAACGGCAGAGAAAACATTGGTTTAATTTAAATAAAATTATTTAAAGTTTTGAGAAAGGACATTTTATTGCTCTGCAGGTAGGGTATACATTTCCAACAGAAGACAATAAATAAAGCAGAGTCATAAATACTTAAAGACAAGAAATAATTAAAGTGGCAGTCAAGAATGAAATGCAACAAAACACCTCAGCAGGTGTGTGTGTGTGTGTGTGTGTGTGTGTGTAAAGGGTTTTTTTTTAACATTTTGAATATGGCTGTATAAATGTAGGAAAAATTTAAGAAATGTTTTTAATCAAATTAAACACTTTGAAAAATTGAATTAGTTTGTTAATTTCAGCTTCAAAATGGTTGTATACCAATCTCCCTGTTTCATCAGAGTGTATAACATAATATTGCCAAGATATTCTAGTTACATAAGTTTCACATTTATTTCTCATTAAAGTCACAATTAATGTGTATGTCTAAATGTCTCCTACTGTTGTCTGGGGGAGGGGCCCGCAGTGGCCCGGGGTCCCCAGGGCAATGCCAGCTGCTGCACACAGGGACCTAATATAGGGGCAAGCCCGGGAGCTCTGCTGTGCTTATAGTGCTTGTGTGTGTGTGTGCACGCATGTGTGTGTATATGTGAGACCCAGCACTCTTCTGCCCTCACAGTGTGTGTGTGTGTGTGTGTGTGTGTGTGAGACCCAGAACTCTTCTGCCCTTACAGTGTGTATGTGTGTGTGTGTGTGTGAGTCCAAGTGCTCTGTTGCCCTTACTGTGTGTGTGTGTGTGTGTGCGTGTGTGTGTTCGGGTGCTCTCCTGCTCTTACAGTATGTGTGTGTGTGCATGTTTGTGTGTGTGGGGGGGTAGGAGTGGTTGAGCCGGGACACGGGACACTCTCCTGCCCTTACAGTGTGTGTGTGTGTGTGTGTGTGTGTGTGTGTGTGTGTGTGTGAGAGTGAGCCCGGGCACTCCCGTCATGCACTGCATTCCTTTGAGCCCTCAGACTGTCAGTTTTTAAACAGATCTTGTTATATTTCTGACCACTGGAAATTGCAAATTGCACGTGACCATTTTGTGAGCATACATTGAATCGCCGTAGCTGGTGCCCTTTACGGAGGGTTCGTATGTGGGCCCACCGGTTACAGTGCTCAGCTCAGTGCTGACAATGCTTATGTTGGTTTGTTTTTCAAGGTGAAGTGGTGGTTTTGTCTTAGTATGTGTCTTGTTGGTTCAGGAAGGGAAAGTAGGTAAGAAAGACGTGTAAGAGTGTAAAATAAATGTGAAAATCATGAAGGGAAGAAAATTTGGGTTTATATAAGCTTCAAGTAATGAATTTTAAAGGATCAGTAAAAATGCATTGAAAATTTGATGTTGCATGCTTAATGTTAAATGTACACAAATATAAAATGAGACAGTTGCAAAAATTGACTGTAAATAACTGCATAAAAATCATAAAAATAAGACTTAAATATAGGTTTCTTTTAGGTTAGATGCAAAATTGACCTTTTAGTTTTAATAACACACATTCTACTCTTAAAAGGAAATATAAAAAGTGATTCTGTATATCAGCGAAAAAGATTCCTTCTCTGTTTTTTCCGTCATTTATGGTGCTAACTCTTGTGCTTTCTGTTATGTTCATGACCTGTCTTGGAGGGACAGTTCACTCTTTCCTTCCTCTTTCTCATCCTCCCTCCCTTCCTCTCTCTCTTCCTCCCTCTTCTCTTCCCCTTTAATCCTACCAGCTAAACCCCCCACATGACACCCTAGGAACTTGCTGGGGTGTTTTGCTGCATTTCATTCTTGACTGCCACTCTAATTATTTCTTGTCTTTAAGTATTTATGACTCTGCTTTATTTATTGTCTTCTGTTGGAAATGTATACCTTACCTGCAGAGCAATAAAATGTCCTTTTTCAAAACTTTAATTATCATAAAGCCTTTCCTGATGCTACTGTGCCCTAATAAAGACTGACTGCTTTACTTTATAAAAGGAAAGATGCCACCAATAATTGGGTTGAGTTGCTATTCTCCAAAGTTTTAATTAGCTGCACTGCATTGTGAGAGTGTGCTGTTATTGAAACAGCACCGAGCGAATGGGCACATCAAAAAGAGAAATCTTCTCTCGAGGTTAATTAGAAATAAATGAAAAGCCACTACCAGGAAGGGGTGCACATGCCTGGTGCAGCATGGGTGCCCCCCAGGCATGCAGAGTGGCCACCTCCTCACTGCCCACGGGCAACACATGGAAGGATGGGCAGGCATGGAAGCATCTGCAGACTTGCCTGTGGGCTCTGGGCCTGCATCAATGCCCTTCCTGAGTCTGCTCTCATCATTCATTCTTCTCGCTCCACCACAAGAGCTCTTAGAGAGAGGACCCTGTCACTGGTCTCGGTCCCATTGACCAGCACCTGGTTTGTCTTACCTTCTCAACCACATCCAATCTTATTTCTCTTGCTCTTGTCCAAGGGCTTTGGCTTTATGGGACACACAGGCTGGAAATCTCAGGAAGAAAGGTGTAGAGGGTTGCATCATGGAGGAAGCCTTATTTCCTCACAGCCAGAAGCAGCAGGTCTATGGAAGGACCTGATTTCCAGGCTGCCATTGTCCTGGGAACCAACCCTGGTGGAGAGAGATGGAAAAAGGAAGCGAGAGGAGGGATGGAGGGGGAGAGGGAAGAACTGAGGGAGGGAGGGAGGGAGAGGAGAGAGGAGAGGGAGAGAGAGAGAGAGAGAGAGAAGAGAGGGTGGGATGGCTCTTCTCCAGGACTCATTCCAGAAACTGAGGACGTGGTGGAAAGCACGTGTTGAACATCAGATTATGGACGAGATACCAGAGGATGAATGAACCCAGAGAGTGAATGTGTGGTTAAAGTTCTGCTTTTAATGAGCATATCTCTTCCTACTCCCCTCTCACACTCAATTTAACAGACAATGGTTGTACAAGCTGAAATGAAACATTCTTTAGATAATATCTTGTTCCAACTCATCTCTTAGCATTGGGAAAACAGAAAAAGGCTTGTGAATATTCTTCTATAGGTTATAAGCTAATAAATCATTACCACACAAGCATGACACCGTTATTATACATATTAATTGCTTTTGTCGACAAACCTTTTTAAGAAATGAGACTGAAGGTTGAATATGATGGGAACAATTTTACTAAATCTCTTCACTTCTCAGGACCATGCCTTTACACAGGATAAATAAGAACCCTTCCTCTGTTTGATCAGAGTGTAGCTCTAACCATGAGCACGGCAGAGACCTCATTAATTAGCCTGCAGCTGTGTACCTAGGCTGATAGGACTCGCTTCGGCTGCAGAGACGGTGTCCGGGCACTCTGGTTGGTGCCTGCAGTGTGTCCTATGGCATCTGACAGCAGATTCTATCACCTCCAGGCTTGGTGGAAAGGTGGGAATCTCAGAGGACGGTGACACCCTCCTCAGACATAAAATTATTTTTTAAAGCAGTTTGGAAATCAGAGGAAGAGAGACTGCACCATGCTTGAGCTCAGTGTTCTCTGGTAGATGCCAATAAGAAGATCCTGGAAAATACCCATGATTCTGAAGGAGGGGATTGTCCCACCCCCAAATATATCCTTGGCGAAAGGTAGCTTATGCAGATGAAACTCTGAAAGCCAGGTAGAGACTGTTCTGAAACGGACAGTTCCATGCAAGCTTCCTTCTGTGCAAAGGCTCTGCCCTATGCCGGGAAGCATTCTCGCCCGATTTCGGTGGGGAAAGCAGAGTGATGCTGATGCCTGACTCCCTGGGCCTGCTCTGCCCACCCCTGATTGCTCTGATTTTTCTCCATCCATGACTTCCTGAGCTCTCTAGCATGGGGTCTTTCTTCTGTTGGTGCTCAACAATCTGCTCTATGTCCATTAACTATAACATTCAGACTCCTAAGAAGCTCTCAGGGATGCTGCTGAATGCGGCCTCTGGCCCAGCCTGGCCCTGCCAAGACGGAGCAGAGTCTGGATGAGGGGCACAGGGTCTTGTTCTCGAAGGACACGGAGCATGAGGGGTGGCCTGAAACCAGAGCTTAGATTCTGGACTCCTTGCTCTGGCACCACCAAGGCAGGGTCCCCCCGTAAGCCTGAGCCATCCTTTCTGCTATCAGCGACCTGATCCTTCTGTTCCAGGTGAAGTGAAATCACGGGCATGAGGTACCTGCAACATTAAGTCAGGTGCTGTCAATACTGCAAGTCAATGTGGATTTCTGCTCTGGGACCACTTAGGTTTCTCCCCGGCTCAAGGACAGGGTTTGCGACATGAGAGATTACCATCCCAGACCCTGATGCGTTCATCTACCAAGTTTAGGAGACAGCGAAGTCATCCTAATGAAGGATCCTGTGATTTTCCTAGAAGGCAGGAAGCAATATTCCCTTTGGTTTTGGTTTTGTGGTGAGAACACAAAGTAACTTTCAAAACAGAAATGTCAATAACTTGGAGATGTAGAGTTCTGTTTTTATTACTTTTATGTTTCTTACTTTGGGGGACACATCTGGCTGTGCTTGGACCTATTCCTGGCTCTCGGCTTAGCTTTCTCTCCCAGTGGTAGCTGGTAAAGGTAAAGGTAAAGGCCCTCCCGTTGATCATCGATTTGCTCGAGCGGGCCCAGTAACGTCTCCATTGGAGACTTTGTTGTTACTGTGTCTGGCATATCAAATACTCTCGGTAGCTTGCCGGGCTCTCCGAGAGGGGCGGAGGAATCGAACTCGGGTCGGCCATGTTGGCCGCTTGTAAGGCGAATGCCCTACCACTGTGCTATCGCTCCAGCCCAGTGGTAGCTGAGGGACCATTTATTGAGTTGAGGACTAAGCTAGAGTCAGCCCTGCTCCAGGAAAAGCATCTGAGTCCTTGTCCTTTCTCTTGTCCTTTCTCTTGACTTCAATACACGATGCAGTCTAAAACACTCGGAAGCACATCTAAAAGTGAAGTGACTGAACATTCCCAGTGCCTACTCACCATTTGTCCAGATGTGTGTCCTCGGCCTTGTGAACCTGATTTCAGTCAGGTTCATCAGTCTCTATGGATTCCAGGGGAAGTAGCGAGCACAGGGACTCAACAACATGTTTGGTCAGTGGCGTGACATCTTTGAAGATACCATTAACTTCAATGCCATGAAGGGTTTTGCCAACTTTATCTTCAATGTACCTTATGGATTCCGGTCTGATGTTGAGGTCTTTAATCCAGTTTGATCTTACTTTTGTACATGGTGTTAGGCAGGGATCTGAGCCCACTTTTTTGCATGTAGCCATCCGGTTTTGCCAGCACAATTTGTTAAAGAGGCTTTCCTTGCTCCCCTTCACATTTCTTGCCCCCTTATCAAAGATTAGATAATCATATGCTTGGGGGGGAGATGTCAGTATATTCAACCCTGTTTCATTTGTCTGCACCTCTGCCTTTGTTCCTGTACATTGAAGACAAAGTTGGCAAAACCCTCCATGACATTGAAGCTAATGGTATCTTCAAAGATGTCATGCCACTGGCCAAGCAAGTGAAAACAGAGATAGACAAATGGGACTATCTTAAAATAAGAAGCTTCTGCACCTCAAAAGAAACAGTGACCAAAATACAAAGATAGTCTACAGAATAGGAAAGGATATTTGCCTAATACCCATCTGACAAGGGGTTGATATCCAGGATATACAAAGTACTGGTTGAACTCCACAAGAAGAAAACATCCAACCCCATCAAAAAATGGGGCGATGAAATGAACAGAAACTTTCTCAAAGAAGAAATCCGAATGGCACATAAGAAAATGCTCTACATCATTAATCATCAGAGAGATACAGATCAAAACCACAATGAGATATCATTTCACACCACAGAGACTGGCCCACATCCAAAAGAACAAAAGCAACCAGTGTTGGTGCAGAGAAAGGGACCTTCCTTCATTGCTGGTGGGAATTCCAACTGGTTCAGCCCTTTTGGAAAACAGTACGGACAATTCTCAAAAAATTAGAAATTGAGTTCCCATTTGACCCAGCACTACCACTCCTGGGAATATATCCCAGAGAGGCAAAAAAGTATAGTTGAGGTGACGTCTACACTCGTCTGTTCATTGCAGCACTGTTTACAATAGCCAGAATCTGGAAATAACCTGAGTGCCCGAGAACAGATGTCTGGTAAAGAAACTTTGGTACATCTACACAATGGAGTACTATATAGATGTTGGAAAGGATGAAGCCATGAAATTTACATACAAGTGGTACTACATGGAAAGTATCATGCTAAGTGAAACGAGTCAGAAAGAGAGGGACAGACAGAGAAAGATTGCATTCATCTGGGGAACATAAAGTAAAGTAAAGTAAAGGCCCTCCCGTTGATCGTCGATTTGCTCGAGCGGGCCCAGTAACGTCTCCATTGGAGACTTTGTTGTTACTGTGTCTGGCATATCATAAAGTAACAAAATAGGAGATTAACACCCAAGAATAGCCAAGATAAGTACCAGGAGGTTTACTCCATGGCTTGGAGGCCAGTTGCACACTCTAGGGATAAAGGCAGCTTAGATAGAGAAGGGAGCACCAAGTAAAGGGTGTTGGGAAGATCCTCCCAGGATGGGAGATACATGCTGAAAGTAGACTATAGACCTAACATGATTGCCACTCAATGCCTCTTTTGCAAACCACAGCACCCCAAAGGAGAGAGAGAGAACAAAAGGGAATGCCCTGCCACAGAGGCAGGGTGGGATGGGGGTGGGGGGTGGGAGGGATACTGGAATTAATGGTGGTGGAGAATGGGCACTAGTGGAGGGATGGGTACTCGACCATTGTATAACTGAAACCCAAGCACAAATATTTGTAAGTCTACAACTGTACCTCATGGTGTTTCACTAATAAAAATTAAAAAAAAAAAACACACCATGTGTGAGATTTGCTCCCTGGTCTGTCCTTGTGTCTCAGGTCAGGTAGGCAGCAGCCAGGCCGAGCGTCCTGAGGGAAGTCAGCTTATTTTTATCTTTTCTCTTAGTGTTGAAGGAGTGTTGGAGCTGTCTCAAGAACTTGATCAAAAAAGATTACAAATGATGGGTTTGATTCATCCTTATAAACTACAGGAACTCTTTAGCAAATAACCTATGCTGCCACCTCAATTTAATGTATTTCTATATTTCTTTATTTTCAAGGCAGAGTTATTACTGAGTTCAAAATGTGTGGGGCACTCCATGTGCGTCCAGTGGCCAAGAGTCGCCTCCCCAGCCTGGCCGGCCACTGCAGACGGGCGCATGAAGGAGGGAACAGGGCCGCCAAGCTGTTGGTAATGGGTCACCATTTATTCCACTCTCCCTGCCCACCTAGTCCAGCCTCACCCTGTCCCTCATCCAGTCTCACACTCTCCTCACTTCCATTTCCTCTTGCCTCTATTCCAGTCCCCTACTGTCCCTCATTCCCATCTCCTCCCACAGAGGAGCCTTAGTCATAGAGAAGTCGTCACAGGTTTAGTCATAGAGAAATCGTCGCAGCCTTAGTCACAGAGAAATCACCAAGGGCTGGGGGTGGCAATTACACATAGGTGTGGTTGCACAATCAGCAGATGTAATGTCCTTCCCTCAGGGAAGCTTATTCTAGGACATACTCTCATTCTGCAAGGAGGTCCCCCTGAGGGAGGAATACCACCTAGGGGTGCAGCTCTCCTTTCCTTAGCCCATATCCATTTAAACGAGCATCTTAAATTTACCTTTTTTATAAAAGTATTTCTAGTCATTTTATCTGTACACAGGAAGAGATATATTAAGCTTAAAGCTTGGCTCTTTCTGGGGATATCTCACTATATATCCCAGACCACAGTCCTCAGGCAAGATTAGTCTTTCCTAACCCCAGCAGGGTCCTTATCCATTTATTTATTTTTGTTCTATGACAGGGTTTGTCCACGACCATACTCTTAACTTATTTTACATTTGATGGTGCTTGACCTGTCCCTTTTCGATAGGGAGCTTACAGCTTGCCCTGGGTCCATCCAATCCCTTTGTCGAGACCCTGCTTTTGAGGTGTTAGGAAGTAAGGGCAACTGAGGCTTAAGTCTAGTAAATATGACAGAGGCCCAGGAGTAAATATTATTTGAAGTCAATTAGCTCCCAAGTTATAAAAGCATAGCATTCGCTGTCTTCCTGTGTCTATACAAAGGGACATTGCTCTCTAAACTATGCAAAGGACATAAAGGAAAGAGAAGAGCAGTATTTCTCTTGCATATACAAAATCCAGAATTCTTGGAAGGATCTGACCTAAACGAGTCATGAGTCATGGGGTCTGATTTGGGAATATAAGTGGTTAACAGCTAGGGGAAGCAGTTCACAAAGGAGCCGTTAAAGATAAACACAGAAGAATGGGAGTGCCTCAGGAGCACTCTGATGGGTGTAACCCAATAAGCCCAAGCTCCCTGAGGTGAGGGAGAAAGGACAAACCAATGTTCTCCAACAATTACTAAAATGAGCAAAACCCACCTTGCTTTAGAATGACCACATGTTGAGAGGAAAAGCCAGACGTCACCTGTGTTTCTTCTCGGTAGTCTGGGATGCTCATAGCTTCTCCACAGAAGCTCTGAGCAGCATGCAAACAGCACACTCTGGTGAGACTGATGCATGGGTGGCAAGTGGCACCTGGCACAGTCCTTCTTCATCCCAGTGGGCAGAAAACTACTTGATTGACTAGGATGTCAGGTGGTTCAGGTCCTGGGGACTCTGATGGACTGGAAAATCAATAGACAAAATATGCTCATTTGTGTATGTGTTGTGTGTGTATGAGAGAGAGAGAGAGAGAGAGAGGGGGAGAGAGAGGGAGAGACAGAGAGAAAGAGAAAGGAGTGAGAGGGAGAGAGAGACAGAGAAAAAGGAAGAGAGAGGAAATGGGGAGAGAGAGAGACAGAGAGAAAGAGAAAGGGAGAGAGAGGGAGAGAGAGACAGAGAAAAAGGAAGAGAGAGGAAATGGGGGGGGGGAGAGAGAGAGAGAGAGAAGGGAAGAGGGACATTTAAGCCCAAGGCAGAGCCAGACCCTGAGTAGCCCTTGGCCCTCAGCTCCATTCCCAACTGTGACCGAACTTGGCTAACATGGTCAGCTACCACGAGCCTTTCCCTGACTGAGCCTCAGCCTTGGGTCACCCTGATGCCTCAGGAAAGCCCAGTCTCAACAAGAATCCTATGACACCAGCTTCAGGCCTCCTCCCCTTTTGGGGTCTGGTGTCTTCAGCAAGGAGCTTGTTGAATTGACCCGGCAAGAAACGCCCCAGCCTCGGAGTCCCCTTGGCTAACTTCTTCCCACAGGCCTCCCCCTCTCTGACTGGCTCTGATGCTGCCGCTGCTGCAATAGACTTGAATCAAGCCCTTCTCACATTCACTGAATGCCAGAACAACATATGCCGTAGCACTCAGCAACGGCAAACGGGTCCTTCATCTTTCAAATAGTTAATACTTGGAGTTGGAGCGATAGCGCACAGGCGGGAAGGCATTTGCCTTGCACGCGGCCAACCTGGGTTCAATTCCCAGCATCCCATAGGGTTCCCCGAGCACCTCCAGGAGTAATTCCTGAGTGCAGAGCCAGGAGTAACCCCTGTGCATTGCTGGGTGTGGTCCAAAAGCAAAACAAATAGAAAAACAAAACAAAAACAAAACAAAAAACAAAAAAAAAAACCCCACCCAAATAGTTAATACTGTTTTAATTTAATTAAAGGACTACGGTTCACAAAGTTATTGATAGTTGAGTCTTAGGCACACAATATTCCCACACCAACCCCACCACAGGGGCAGCTTCTCTCCAATGTCCCCACACTCCCCTGCCCCTGCCTGCCCCCTTGGACGGCATGTTTCAGAGTCTGTGATTGTGACTTAATCTCACATTTCCGTGTTGTGGACTCTGTGCTCTAGACAACTCCCGCTGTCCACGCCACTGGACAGCAGCTCTCCCGATCTCCATGTCACTGGCACCCCTGAGGCCCCTGGCCCATACCCCCCTTTGCTTCCCTTTCTTATCTTCCTTCCTCCTCCATTTCCTTCCTTCTCTGTCCTTCTCCTCCCTATGGAGGAGGTCATGGGCAGTCGTGAGCCTGGTCACGGGTGACCAGGTGCCCCCACTTCACTGCGCCATATTTCCTTGCCCAGTTACTCTATATGCCACAGGCCGTGAGCTCACCCTGTGTTTGACCTTCTGCATCCCTACCTCAATGGCTTTCACACATCTTCCCTCCTGGAAATGGCTTAGCCAATTCTGACACACGGCCTACAGTTCTCTCTCAGCCCATGCAGTGGAGGGGGATCTAGTGGGCAAGGCTGGGGTACATCTCTGCTGGGGATGGACACCCCCAGCCCCCGACCCCTCACTTCCTACACTTGTCCGCTGCAAGGTTCTTGGGGACTGCAACTTGCATTTCTTAGCTGAGCACTTAACTCTGAGCAGCGAATGAAAGCACGAGCATGAAGGGACACGTGACTTTATCTCAAGTCCCCTGGTCACTTCCACCAACCCAGTGGCTTTGTTGCCCTACTGACCCCACAGGGAACCTCGGTGCAGCAGGATGCTCGTGTGAGCATTAGAAAGCCACAGCCAGACCACGCTGACCAGCTCCCTGGTGCCCGAGCTCCTAAGATGACAGGGACCCTGCCCAGGGCCGGCCTCGCACCCGGGTCCTGCACGACACGGCGGGTGAGGCTGCCCGGAGCCTGCCTGGGCGTCACAGCCTCAGCCCCAGAGGACAAGGACAGCACACAGTCCCCAGGGTCTCGCCGCTCTCCCAGGATGTGGCCTTAGTGCCCCTTCTCACCCCTCCGCCGGCTGTCCAGTGGGTGTGGGGCTGACTGGGCCAGGCCACAGAGGAGCAGACGCCTCTCTGTCCTTTGCGTCTCCTTCCCATGCTCGGAGAAGCCACTGATCATGTGCTCACACTTCTCCTCTCACAACTGGACCCCACGGGTCGTCTTTTATCAGTGTAACCACTGGGGATGAGAGAAAGAAACACACTTCCTTATTGGGAAGATAATATTTCAATTAAAAGCTTAAGTCGTCCGTGGAGAGTTAACGTAGTGAAGAAAACTGTGAAGAAATGATGGTTTTCAAGTTTTGTGGAGATCGGAGAGAGAGAGAGAGAGAGAGAGAGAGAGAGAGAGAGAGAGAGAGAGAGAGAGAGAGAGAGAGAGAGGGAGGGAGGGAGGGAGAGGGAAAGGGAGGAGGGAGGGAGAGGGGGGAAGCGAGGGAGGGAGGGAGGGAGGGAGGGAGGTAGAAAGGGAGGGAGGGGAGGGGAGAGGAAGAGGAGAGAGAGGGAGAGGCAGGCGGGGGAGGGGAGTGGGAGGGAAACTGGGGACATTGGTGGTAGAAACATGCACTGGTGGAGGGATGGGTGCTGGAACATTCTATGACTGAAACCCAGTCATGAACAGCCTTAACTATGTTTCTCATTGTGATTCAATTACAAAAATAGAAATAAAATGTAAAAGTAAGAAAACTGAGCAGACAGTTGCCCTTTCCTCCTCCTCTAGGAACTTCCCCCGAGGACTGGGAAAATGCCCCGGAAGTTCTAAGAGGCACCAGGCGCCTTGCTTTGAGGGGCTATTTCTGCTCTAAGAGCACAATACAAAAGTCTGTGTGGTAACTGATCATTGGATTTTGTTTGTTTTGTTTTGGGACCATACCAGGCAGGACTTACTCCTGGCTCTGTGCTCAGAGATCACTCCTGGAAGTGCTCACCGGGGACCATCTATGGCATCAGACCCTGGTCAGCTACGAGCAGAGCAAACACCTCAGCCCTGTACTCCCTCTCCAGCCCCAATTGGTCATGGTTTTGGGATGATTTGAGATTATTCAGGAGAATCGTTTCCTAACCCAAGCCCCCCAACTTCTGATTCAGGGTTTCCCCAGGGTGAGGCCTACCTAGGCTGGAAATCATCGGGGCCCCTGGTTTTGTTTTCTCTTGGTTTTGTTCTCTCTTGTGACATCGTGGCTCCCTTTGTCCGCACGACTGCAGGAGATCCCTCAGCACCCAGTGAGTCTCTGATGCCTCGGCCAGGTGCAGAGAACAGAGACAGGGAGTGGGGTGAGTGGGTCTCTCTGCAAGGACTTCTCGTCTACCTGGAGCGTGGGTTTGAGTGAGTGAAGCCTGTTGGTGGCTTTGCCAGCCCTGACCCGCCCGTGACAGAGGGAAGTCAAGGAACTCAACAGAGAGTGCAGGGCCAGTGGCATCCAGCTTGGAAGCGGTTGGAGCTGGCGGGACTGGGGGCAGCGTCTGGGGCCAGAGGCCCAGGAGAGGAATGGAGGCTGCGTCCACTCTGGCTCCTGGGGAAGTATCCTGTGACTTCCAGCGCCCATCCCTGCTGACCCTTCTCTTGTCTGGGCACAATGACCCTGAGTACCGACTAGCAGGTTTCAGGTGGGTCCTGCAGCAGGCGTGACCTGGGCATGCCGTCTCCCGTGTGACCTGCACCCACGGGAACCCTGAGACCCACTGTTACTGCCCAGCTGAACCTGCCCCCCAGGGGTCAGCACAGTGCCCTGGACAGCCCACTTACACTTCAGGGCTGCTCCCCCTGCGCTTGCCTTGGGTTAACCCTTTGTTAATCCGTCTGTCACACTGCCCTGTGGCTCGCTACTTTTTCATGCCAACATGTGAGACTTTGTCGCATGTTTGTCTGCTTTCCTGCTGTCCGTAAGAGCCCCAGAGTGGAATCACTGTGTGCAGGGAGCCAAGGCAGACACCAACACCATGGTCACACGAGGCTGGCAGGAAATGGCCAGACTCTATGAGCAGGAGAACAGACAAGTGGCTGCCAAGCCCTGGGTGGGAGAAAGGGGGTGACGGACAGATGGAGGGGGGCTTCTCTTTGGGGGATGGAATGCTGGTTGATGAGGGTACCACTATGCTGGGAATGTGTTAATATGCTCTTCATTTATATTTTATTTTGGGCCCTACCTGGAGCTGCATAGGGTGTGCCCTTGCCCTGTGCTCAGTGGTCACTCTCGGCAGTGTCCGGCCTACTGTCCTATGTCTCTGGCCCTGAATTATGGCCTTTAAAGTAGTATAATTGGCAAATTTTCTGTGCATTTTGCTACAAAAAATAGATGAGAGTTTTGTTTCTTTTAACATGACAAAAGAAGTTGATTGAGAATTGGCACAAAGTTGCCATGGTAGATGTTGTTAGCTATGAAAAATGAAGTAGGTAATAGGGGATGGGAAACCTTCTGCTAAACCCATGCATTAACCTTTTTCTTGAATTCGCTTTAAATCTGCTTTTATTCTTGGACTATAGGACAACAAAATAAGATTCACTGTAATCCTGGCCAAATTATAGGGAGTACTTAATTAGTATGAGGAATTAGCGGAGGTTTATTATATAGTTAATTTACATTCAACATTATATTTTCTAATGTTGAAAAGGTAATATCAGAATAGAAATGGGTCAGAATGAGTGAGAAAGAAATCGATCAATTTAAACCCACTCTGTGTGTGTGTGTCTGTGTGCGTGTATGTGTGAGAAAGAGAGAGAGAGAGAGAGAGAGAGAGAGAGAGAGAGAGAGAGAGAGAGAGAGAGAGTTCTTTTTCAAAGAAAAGGAAAATGATGTTTGGTTACTTTCTTTGTTAAATGTGGATAAGCCTGAACACAGATGTCATCTATTAGTGGGGCTATAAACCCAGTGTAATCCATGGGGGAGAAGCATTTGGACCACTTCACAGCTGTGTACACAGAATAGAAATGTCTCAGTAATGAAGGTGGAATTCAGAAGGAATAGTCAACACTCACTGCAAAAATAACAGCCATATATCTAGTAAAACTCACTTGCAAAATGTGTTTGTCATCGATGAGCCATCTATATGCAAAGCCATGGCCACAGAGCACGCTTCTGGCAGCACCCAACTGAGCCTGACCTGCTTAACCCCTTCCTGGTCAACAATGACAGCAAAGCATGGAAATGATTTAGGTGATATTTGAATTTATGGGGCCTAGAATCAAAAGTGATCATTTTCAACAATACAATTAGATTTCTTTGAAAGAAGATATAAAACCAATGGAAGGTTGCATTTTTATAGCGTTTTTCTGAACTTTAAAAGACCCATCACTTGAGAGAACATTTTCTGTGGTGCTATTTCCCGTCTTCATATCAGCGCTCAGGAAATGATATACAAGGAACAGCCTCTAGTGTCCACAGCTCAGCCCCGTGTGGCTGTTTAGCCAGTGGTCAATGCCACCATTTTACAAAACAGCTTTCTTGAAAGAAGATGCGGGACTTGGGGGCTGGGAAGAGTAGAACTCCCCCAAGCCCCTATCCTGCCTGGGACCCCTCCCTGAGGAGGGCTTCCTCCTATGGGCGTGTGGGAATTCCTCTCCACCCTCAGGACCCCTGGGCACCTTCTCTGTGTGGGCGCCCTTCCCTGTCCAGTCCAGAGCTGCCCCTTTCTGGCCTCTCCCCATTGCCCACGGGATGGAGTGAGTGCTGGCCAGGCGTCTTTGCCAGGGACTGCCCAGCCTGAGAGAAAGCTCATGGGTGTGTGGCCTTCTCCCCTGTGATGAGTTCAAACCCAGGAGGCCACACAGCTGCACATTTATGTCTGCAACTCCTTGACTTTTGCCATCATATTTCGGGTAAACTTCCTCCAGGGAAGCAGGTGCCCTGAAAAGAAATGGAAGTCACCATAGACTCCGTTCCAGGAAGCCGACTTCATCCTTTTCAAGTCCTCCTGTGACTATCTGCATGCCGGTGTTCGTATCTGTGCCTCTGTCCCTGTCTCTGTCTCTGAGCCTCGATATCTCTGTATCCATTGGTGTTTGTATCTGTATCTCCAGATATCTTTTTATCTGTATCCATATCTGAATCTGAGTCTTGTATCTCTCTGTGACTGAAACTACATCAATCATGTAGTTTGATGTAGTTTGATGTAGGTCTACTCATCACAGGGGAGAAGACCACACACCCATGAGCTTTCTCTCAGGCTGGGCAGTCCCTGGCAAAGACGCCTGGCAATCTTGATAAGTCTATCTGTGCATTTGCTTCTATCCCTGTCATTATCTACATCTATATCTCTCTGCCCACCTAGAGCTGCATTCTCATTTCATCGACATCTAGATTTTCCTTCTCTATCTCCATCTCCATGTCGCTCTGAGAAACATGTGAATTGGTGCTGTGGTTGTCTCTGCAGACTGTGGATGTGAGTACATGTATGCACAGATATTGGATGACACGCATGCACACAAGCATATCTCATTTACCTAAGAGGGCCTGTCTCCTGAGCTGCCCTAGTCCCAGAGCATTGCACAATGGAATCTCAATAATGTTCCAGACAGAAACAATAGGGCCGCATCCGCCAACGGCAGATATTAATGATAGACACTAATAAGGAATGGTGGTACAGAGTGTTCGCTGACTACTGTCAAAAATGATCCAGTCTTTGTCACTGTCACTGTCACATCACTGTCACTGTTCTCCCGTTATTCATCAATTTGCTCAAACGGACCCAGAACACCTCCATTGTGAGAATTGTTGTTCCTGTGTTTTGGTGAATTAAATATGTCATGGGAAGCTTGCCAGGCTTTGCCATGTGGGTGAGATACCCTTGGTAGCTTGCCAGGCTCTCTGAGAGGGGCGGAGGAATCAAACCCGGGTCGGCCAGGTCAGCTGCATGCAAGGCAAATGCCCTACCGCTGTGCTATCACTCCAGCTCTCCAGTCTTTGTAATGTTCCAAAAACAATAAATAAAAACAAAACAATAATAAAATAAAATAAAAAATTTAAAAAATGTAGATAAAAGCCACAACTGTTGGTACAATTCTAGAGTTGATATTGATTAGATAACAAAGCTCCAATATTAAATTTTTTTTAATGTAGGGGTACTGCGATTTATTCAGCCACTGATTAGCTGATTGAATTGGGCATGAACTCCACCTTACTTTTTTTTCCCATAATTTTATTTATTTCTTTTTCTTCTTATATTTATTCATTGAATCACTGTGGGAAAAGTTACAAAGCTTTCAGGTTTAAGTCTCAGTCATACAATGATCAAACACCTTTCCCTTCACCAGTACTCATTTTTCACCACCAAAACCCCCAACATACCCCCCTCCCAACCCTCCCGATGCCTGTGAGGCAGATGATTTCTACTTAACTTTTCTCTACGTTGATTGCATTCATTATTTTGACAAAAGATGCACCATTATTGTTTAGAATTTCCCAACAATCAGAATTGTTGAAAAGGCATTGTGAAATACTTTGTTTTCTATAGCTGGTTACGAGAATCATATACTGATTTAGGATTTCTGCAAAAAGCCAGATAATTACGAGATTGGTTTCTGTGCGTCTGGTGTTATGGCTGTGTGGTAGAGGCACTTGTGGGGGGCAACTCATGACCTTGGTAAGGCATGAAGGACAAGCCATACCGCCCCCCCCCCCTTCCCATGAGACTGCAGTTGCCCCATCACCGCCGGCTCAGACCTGGCTTTCCAATAAGCTCTGAGGCAGTGGCCACCTTACTGCGGGGCGGTGTGGGGGTGGAAAGGCGGAAGGGAGCAACACCCTTTGCCTCCCAGGGAGGCATGGCGCCATAGTTTAATGCATGGTCCATTCACTTTTCTGCTGCAACCTGCCAGGCTCTGGACTAAGTCCTTTTGCCTCTGGAGCCATGGCTGTGCCAGAAAGTCGCTCATGGGGGGGGCAACTCGTGACCTCGGTAGGGCGTGAAGGATGAGCCGGTACCGCCCCCCTTCCCATGAGACTGCAAGTTGCCCCATCACTGCTGGCTCATACCTGACTTTCCAATAAGCTCTGAGGTGGCAGCCACCTTGTATGTGGTCCAGATGCATTTCTGCCAAAAGCCACTGGGTTTTGAGATTTGTTTCTGAGTCTCTGGGATCACGGCTGTTAATTAGCTTGATCAGGAGCAAGAGAGGCCGTTTGTAGGCGGCGACTCAGGATCTCGTTGGGATGGGGAGGAAAGGGCTGGTTCCACCCCCATCTGGTGAGGCCCCATGTGTCTCGTCACTGCAGGCCCAAACCTGGCTGTCCAGCGGCCTCTGGAGGATGGAGGTCACCAGGCTGCCAGGGGGAACAGGCCAAGGCACAAAACATATTCCCACCTGGAGTGGCCCAGCCCCAGTAACCTAATGCAGTAACAGAGCAGATTTCTGCCAAAAGCCTTTGGGTTCCGAGATTCGTTTCCGAGTCTCTGGGATCATGGCCATTAAGCAGTTTTATCAGGAACCAGAGAGGCCATGCTTCCAATTATATAGCTGAACAGGAGGTGGTTTGTGGGTGTGTCTCCCACATACCTAACTTTTGGCCATTTACTTTCTTGGTAAACTTTGCCCCGAGTTTTTGGGGTCTGGCCAAAGGCAAAGCAGCAATTTTCGGGCATCTGGGAGTCTGAAGGCACCATCAGGCTGCTGATGCACTTGCCTCACAGATACAGATTGACCTGCTGGCGGCACCATACCCTCATCCAATATTAAATTTAAGTAAAAAAAAAATGATCCAGTCAGGTTTCAAGGGAAGAGTAGCAGTGAGAGAATTACGTCCCTCCCTCTGCTCTTCCAGGCTTAAGTTGCTGCACAGGTAATCCTCAGAATGGCTTTTGCACAGACTGAGGCATCCCCCAGTGACTGTTCAGATTGACATTCTTCCCGATCATTCTGAGTCAATGACAAGCTCTAGAATTCTGTGTAATTCATGAACTTACTTCTGAGGTTGTAAGACATAAGTGTAAGGAGCTGAAGTTTAGGGATAAACTTTTGAGCATCCAATCATGAAAGGAAATGTGTTCTCAGCTTTCCAGAAATTTGTTATGGACAAAGGCACACCACACCCTCAAAAATAGTGCCATTAAAATGGAAACTCACACTTGTCCTGTCCAATTATGATGCAGGTATCGTGCATCAGGAGTCAAAGATAGACCCCAAACCCCAAATTTGAATCGTTATCAGCACTTTTTCAGTATTCCTATATGAAATCCAGAATCTAATTTTGTTTTATTATTTTTGTTTGTTTGGGGGCTGGTGGTTCTCAGGACTTACACCTGACTCTGTGCTCAGGGACCATTCCTGGAAGGGTTTGTGGGCCCATCTGGGGTGCCGGGGATCAAACTCAGGTCAGTTGCATCCAAAGCAAACATTTCACCTATGCTCTAGCCACTGCACTATTTATTGGCCAACCCCCCAAATCTAATTTAAAATTAGAAGTAGTAATGACTGATGAAGCCATTCCCTTTAGTTAGCTGCCTTCTAAATAAAGTAGATGGGTACTTTATTAGGGATAGTTCATCGATTTGCCTTAGCGGGCCCAGTAATGTCTCCATTGTGAGACTTCTTGTTACTGTGTTTGGCATATTGCATACGTCCCAGGAAGCTTGCCAGGCTTTGCCATGCAGGTGAGATACTCTCGGTAGCTTGCTGGGCTCTCAGAGAGGGGCAGAAGTATCGAACTTGGGCCGACCAGGTTGGCCGCATGCAAGGCAAACGCCCTACTGTTGTGCTATCTCTCCAGCCCACATGAAGAAATTTTACAGTGTTAGGAGCAAAATCAGCCAGAATTAGGAAATTCGCTTAAAAATATTTTTGCCCAAAGAACTCCTTGGGTTCCAAATATGCTGTTTGCATGAATTTGGCATCAGCCGGATCAGGAACTCAGCGGTGAGTATGAACGCCAACTAACTCGATGACTTCAGCTCATGAGAACCTTGTCTGGGTGGCCAGCAAACGCTCAGCAGACAGGCATCTCTGGGTGTTCGTTCTTGGGGGCAAGTATTCTCCATCCATCTTCATTCCTCGTGTCTTGCCCCTCTTAGTCACTCCCTGGTGAAGACGTTCAGGAGCAGCAGAAGAGCTATGGCGCCACAGATGGGGCAGGGGTTGGGGATCAGTTGGGGGCAGGGGTTGAGGGTGGACAGTGGCTGGGTGTACTCTGGGTGATGTTTTCCTGGGAAGTAGTGTGGAAGGAGTGCCGTTGAGACGTTCCTAGCAGTGTGCTAATGTAACAAGGAAGTCACTGATGTTTTCCCTGAATTGCTCTACTGGTAATGTCATGCTCTTTTTGTATGCTGGGTAATGCCATGCAGTGCTCAGAGATTACTCCTGCCACCGCCTTGTGTGCAGATGGCTTGGCCTGGTGGAGGAGGTCAGGGAGAGAAGAGGCCAGGCCTGCTCTTATCAGTCCCTGCTCCTCTGTCCCAGGGGGTGCGAGCACGGGTTGCCCCCTTGTATGCGTTCACAAAGGTCCCTGTCAAGTTCTGAGAGCAGCTGAGGGTGGAAGGGGACATAGTCACGAGCATGCTGGCATGGGGCAAGGAGACCGGGAGGTGAGGCGGGTAGCACAGAGGAAGCAGGTGATCAGCAAACAGGATGGACATGTCTCCACACCGTTATGAAGGGGCTCGCTGGTGGGGCCGTGGGAGAGACAGGGGAGGTCCAGCCGCCTGGTGGGACAGATGGACAGCACACTCCCAGGAGTGGAGGCAGCAGCACCTCCTCCTGGGCCGCAGCCCTGCAGCTCTTGCTCCAGAGAGGAGCCACTTCTAGTCTCAGCATGAAGGAAGGAGGTTCTGGGTCCTGGAAGCCAGAAGCAAAGCCTGTGACCTAGGAGACCAGTGGACAGTGGCTGGGTGTACTCTGGGTGATGTTTTCCTGGGAAGTAGTGTGGAAGGAGTGCCGTTGGGACATTCCTAGCAGTGCGCTAATGTAACAAGGAAGTCACTGATGTTTGCCCTGAATTGCTCTACTGGTATTGTCATGCTCTTTTTGTATGCTGGGTAATGCCGTGCAGTGCTCAGAGATTACTCCTGGTAGAGCTCGTCGAGAGACCATGTGGTAGGAGGCTGAACCCAGGCCTCCTGGATGCACTCAACCCCTGCAGCCAAGGCTATGTCCTTGGCCCCTAGTAGTGTTTGGATAGAACAGGCCAAGAGGACACCCAATACTTGAGGTTTTGAGCAGAAAGTTAGAAAAGGGGCATATGGTCCTCATGAGGGCCAACAGTAGTGATCCCTGAGCACAGAGCCAGGAGTAACCCCAGAGTACTTCTGGGTGTGTCCCAAAACTGCCCCAGAGAGGGGGAGGGAAGGGGCACTCCAGGTCTTCCCAGTCTTTCAGGTCTGCCCAGTCTTTCAATGCCCACACAGTGGTTTACTGGGGGAAGGACCGGATGGAGAAGTGTCTCTCGGTCTCAATGGTTAGCAAGGTTCTCAGCTTAATTTGAATTTTAAATACACAACGACTTTTAAAGTATGGCTCGTCTCCAAATATTGTGTGGGGCATAATTATGCCAAGAAAAATCTGTTTATCTGAAACTCAAATGTAATCAAACGTCCTGCCTTCTTATTCTGGTGACCCTACATTTCACCGTGGTGTGCCCTTGGCCTACAAGGTCCCCACTGGCTAGGACTGGAGTCTTTCCTTGTGTGAAAAATTTCATTCAGGCCTTAAATGTGGAATCCACTCACGGCTCCAACTTCTGTGACATGGCCTAGGATAATTTCAAGGTTGGCGTTAACAAATTACCAAGTCTGTCCTAGCAGAGTTTTAGCATGCGGCCTGTGACTTGTTTGTTCCTACATTCATTAGGTAAATGCTAATGAAGGTCTCCTCTGTGCTGTAAATTCTCCCGGATGGGAGGCAGTAAACATGACGGACAATCACATTGATCCGTATCTGTCCCCCTGGAGCTAAGGGGCTGGTGACCCAGATGGCTGAAAAGCAAGACTGGGGGTCATTTCAGGCAGGGGACACTTGGAAATCCACAAAGGGGTGAGAGGCAGGTGCTGGGGGCTCTCGGGCAGCTTCCACACAGGAGAGGGCAGAGATGCAACTGGACTGAGTCCAAGGAGGCCGGACTAGCTCCTCCCTGAAGATGAAGCATGTGTGAGTGTGTGTGTATGTGTGTGTGCACGTGTGTGTGTGCGCGCATGTGAGTGTGAGTGTATGAGTGATTGTGTGTGAGTTGAGTGTGTGTGATTGTGTGTGCACTTGTGTGTGTATGTATGCATGTGTGAGTGTGTGTGCACATGTATGCATATGTCTGACTGTGTGCATGTGTGTGAGTGTGTGTGCATGTGTGTGAGTGTGTGTGCATGTGTTATTTAATTTAATTTAATTTATTTTTTGCTTTTTGGGTCACACCCGGCAATGCACAGGGGTTACTCCTGGCTCATACACTCAGGAATTACCTCTGGCAGTACTCAGGGGACCATATGGGATGCTGGGAATTGAACCCAGGTAGGCTGCATGTAAGGCAAACGCCCTCCCCGCTGTGCTATCCCTCCATCCCCCGTGCATGTGTGAGTGTGTGTGCATGAGTGATTGTGTGCATGTATGTGTATGTGAGTGTGTGATTGTGTGGTTGTTTGTGAGTGTGTGAATGTGTGTATATGTCTGAGTGTGTGCATGTGTGTGAGTATGTGAGTGTGTGAGTGTGTATGCATATGTCTGAGTGTGAGCATGTGTGAGTGTGTGAATGTGCGTGTGTGTGAGTGTGTGAGTGTGAGTGTGTGTGCGCACACGTGCATGCTCAGTAACAAAAGCCAGTGTGATTGAACTAAAGGAGGGAAAAGTAGTGGTAGGGTTGGCTGAACACGGGGTCCAGGGTCCCCAGAGCAGTGCTGGAAAGGTGGGACCTTGTGAGCTCAGGGACCAGGCCTAGGAGTTTTCTTCCTTCACATTTACACTTGGCCCTGGGTCCGAGTAGCAAACTGAAGGGGAGTGGGCAGAAGCAGGAGACCATAATTGTACGGCCAGGGGGTTCAGGCAGGACTATGCAGGAGTGAGCTGGTAGGGAGCTGGGCCACAAGGCCTGTCGTCATGGTGGTTTTCAGGCGGGGCGGAGAGGAGCAGCAGAAGCAGGAGAGAGTGACAGAGAGGATGTGGGCATCTGTGCTCTCAGGGATGCCACTTCCCGGGAGAAGCCTGGGTTCAGGGCGGGAGCCTCGAGCCTCCGTGCTGGAAACAGGGGGTTTGCAAAGTGGCTGTCGTGCAGGAAGGAAGTTCTAGAACTGCGGTTTCAGGCGTACGTGACAGTCTCAGGGCCCTACTGCAGGGCTGACTCACCCCAAGCAGAGTCTGGGGTCCATGAGCCTGTGCAGGTTTGTGGGTGCGCTCTGCCCCTGGGGGAAGCAGCTTGTGTAGAGCTAATGGACCTGAGATTCAGTGTCAGAAAAGTCAGCCTCTCTTGTGGGGAGCTCAGGAGCGGGGCTTCCCCTCGTGCCTGCCTGCCTGGATGCTGTGAGTCCCTCGGGATGGGCGTGTGACCAGGACAAGATAGAACCTTTAGGCTGGGGTGGGGGGCACCGGCCGGCGCCTCGGTCTTCGTGTGTGAAGATGGGCCACTCCTCTGCCACTTTCTTCAGCAACAAAGTGCCACAGAAGTTCACCCACATGGGCCATGCTTTGCTCGTCTCCGTCACCTCCCTGGGCAGCAGAGCTCAGAGAAGAGAGGACCAAACAGGAGGCTGGTTTTACACTAATCTCCCAGCCAGCCACATAGAGGTTCCGAGATGGCCGGGAGCTGCTCTGCATTGCTCAGTGCAACTCGCTCCTCCTCTGAGCTATTTCGTCTCTCTGACTTGACTCTAGTGATAGCACAGCGGGTAGGGCATTTGCCTTGCATGCGGCCGACAAGGCCAACCTGAGTTCGATTCCTCCGCCCCTCTGGGAGAGCCCGGCAAGCTACTGAGAGTATCTCGCTCACACGGCAAAGCCTGGCAAGCTACCCGTGACGTATCCGATATGCCAAACACAGTAATAAATCTCACAATGGAGACGTTACTGGGCCTGCTCGAGCAAACTGATGAACAACGGGAGGACAGTGACAGTGACAGTGACTTGACTCTAACTCCCCCCATGTGCTTCTGCCTCCCCACCTGAGAAGGGCAGCCAACAGTCCCTGTGAAGCTTCTGTCTCTACACTCACTTTCTCTGTCTCACTCTCTCACCTACTCGAGCTCCTTCTTCTTAATCTGATTTGATGCCGGTCGGTCCCTCCATTGGTGTCTGGAGAACTCACTTTGTGTGGGTCCACCTGACTCCATCCCGCACCTTCCCTGCTCCCCGTCTGCTCCTTCACACGGGCTTTGCTCCCTCAGCAGGTCTCTCAGGCAGCAGCTTCTGTTCTCAGGCACCACGGCTTCCATCCGCCCAGCTCCCCATTGTAAATTGATCTAACATTGGTTTCCACTATGAGGACAGGGCTCATGTGTCTACAACTTTCCACATGTGTAAAACTCACAGCTCCCACCCCCTAAAGCGTCCCCACACTCCCACTCCCACCCCCGTTTCCTTTCCCCCAGGAACCACCGTTAATTTCGCCAAGCTCTGGAATTGGTGTTTGGCAGTTTGCTTTAGTGTCTCATATTCCATGTATGAGTGGGACCAGGTGGCCATCCTCCTGCACTTCTTGACACATTTCATTTAAGATTCACCTCAATGTTCATCTATTGTGTCCCCAAAGCACAACTTCAACTTTTTTTCAGCATATACCTGACCTTGGACTGGAGCGATAGCACAGCAGGTAGGGCTTTTGCCTTGCACGTGGCCGACCCAGGTTCGATTTCTCCATCCCGCTCGGAGAGACTGGCAAGCTATCGAGAATATCTCGCCTGCACAGTAGAGCCTGGCAAGCTCCCTGTGGCATATTCGATATGCCAAAAACAGTAACCAACAAGTCTCACAAGACGTTACTGGTGCCCACTCGAGCAAATCGATGAACAGGACAACAGTGCTACAGTGCTACCTGACCTTTTTTAAGAAGTGCTCTGTGTGTCAGGACCGAGATACTTTGCTCTGCCCCCAGGTGCTTGCGTGGCAGAGTTCTCCAGGGCTCAACGAGGGCTTCCGTGGCCAGTGACTGCTCTGAAGCCTTCCCTGTGTCAGAGCACTCTTCCTGCCACGGAAACAGCTGGTCCATCCTGCTGACGAAAGTTCCCAGGTGTGCTGGGCCAGTAGAGAACCTTGAGGTGCTCTGGTGCATAGGCTCCTCGCTGGACGTCTGCCTCTCCTTCGGCCAAAGATGCCCAAGCCCCCATCCCCCTCATGTGGCCTGAGCCAATAATCCTTCAGGCTTCCATCCTAGACTTTGGGCTTAAAAACCTCTTTGCAAATGTTTGTCCTCCTGTTGATTTCATGGCTTACAAATGGCCGGAAATAAACCAGTCTCAGGAGCTGGACCCAAGGCTGTTGCTTCTTGTATCTTCAGAATTCTTGGCTGTGGACCTTGTCTCTGAGCTCAGCGGGTGGTGTGCAGGGGACTGTGGCACCGGGTGTGGAGACTGGGGTGGCCAGCATGCAAAGCACGCATGTGCTTTTTGTTTTGTTCTCTCTCTCTTTTTTTTTTTTGGCTGTTGCTTCGGTCTCCCTGGGCTCCTTACATGGGACAACCCATAACTGCACACTGCTGGTTCTACAGCTGTCTTGGACCGGGAGGTCTTAACTGGTTCTTCCTCACAATCTCCCAGATGAATGCAACTCAGGAAAGATACGGGTTTTATCGTGCTATCAACATCCAATAGGCGGGGGTCACACCCACCACCTGGCCCCCTGGCGCCGTGTAATCCCATCAGCGGCCAAGACTCAGAGACTATAAAATCCAGCTCCCGGACGAGACCAGTGCAGTCTCCTACTCCTGCACCTGGCTGTTCCTCGCCGGGGTCCCTTGGAGGGGAGCGGGTTGAGCTTTCCTCCCTGCCCCGACCAGGGCTCCGGCAGCAGAAGACCTCCAGGACCAGCCACCACCATGCCGAGACCACTCTCCGCACACATGAAGGTACTGGTAGAGGGACAAAGCCACGCGGGTTCCGGGGCCGAGATCTCCAAGCCTACTCGGATTGGAGTTGAGCATCCTCCACCCAGATCCTCCAAATTCCAGTAGGAATTATCAGGACATCTTTTTATGACATCTTATTATCTCACTCCTACTTTGGACAAACTTGCAGGCTATCGAATGTAGCCTGCCCACAGGGCAGAGTCTGGCAATCTCCCCGTGACGTACCAAATATGCCAAATACCAGTAACAATGATGGGTCTCATTCTCCTAAAGAGCCTTGAATATAATCTCAGGGGTAGGATGAAAGAGACGTTACTGGGGCCTGCTCGAGGCAATCGACGAATAACAGGATGATGAATGAATGAATGAATCAACATCCAAGGCCATGATAAATATATTTTCATGTTTATTTTCCTCTGAAGAAACCATGAAACGGGATCTCTCATCATAAAAATCACGACTATCCAGACGAGGCACACACAGTCCAGTGCCTCTCTGATTTTTAACCTGCATTGACCTGAATGTGTCAGAATATGGCCAGACCCCAGGACCGTCTAAGCAACAGAGATGAAGACAAATATCACAAAAGTTTATTTCTTCTCACACGACATTGCAGCCAAGTCGGTCATAACCATCTCCACAGTGAACACAGCTATCGATTTAAAGCTACTACCTGCTTCTCGGGGGCTTCGAGAGACAGCAGCTTAAAGATCAGATGCTGCTTGCTAGTCATTCTCAGGGGGTAGCTCAGAATCAATATCCTTAAATCAAGTATCTGTAGATTAGGCAAGAACAGGGACATTTATTTTAATTCTGGTCCTTTCACGCTACCAGCCTAGAAACGGGCACCATGAACCAGCTTCCAATTCGACACAGCCTTCACTCTGCCTTGGGGTCACCCCACCCCCACTCCAGATAATGTTCTCCTTAAACACAAAGAAGCCAGGAACCACTTGTTCTCATGGGTATCAGCCAAAACACTGGGATGATTTGAAAGCAGGAAACAGAAAAGTGATCTCAGCGCCCTTGCTTTGCAAATTAATACAGATCAATCCATTGCTCATGCATGGCCCGCAATGACGAAAATAATAGCGAAGGTGACAAGGAAAGAACCAGGAGAGAAACCCAGGCTGAGGGGCCAAGGGAAGCTCACACTGGCCTTAGGCCCTGGGTGTCCCCTCCCCTTAACTCCTGACTCTGGGGCACTGCGCCAGCTTCTCAGAAAATCAAGGGGTCTCCTCGCATCATACTTTGAAATCTCTGCTGTGAGCTTTGGGGTCTCTGCCATGAGGTGGGTGTTCCTGGGAACACCTGTCTGCATCGCTGGTACTCGCCAGAGGCTGGTCCAGTGACCCGGATCAGGTCTGGCTTGAAGCCGCTTCATGCCGGCCCTTCTACCAAGAGCTGGGCTATATTGCAGCTTTGGGGGATCTATAAAGTGGCTTGACGCTTGGTGGGACATTTTCAGTTCTGAATGCAGTCTGAGAAACAGTTTGTGTGCCTTAAAGTCAACTGAAGGTGTGGTGGGACAGAGCCCTCGGCCCCTTTCAGGAATCCATGCAACTCTGTCCACGGGAAATTTCTGGCACTCACCCTGACAGGAACGCTGCGTAAGGCCAGTTCCCGGGGTTGGGGCAGCCCTAAACTGGGCCTTGGACCTCACAGAAGGCTTTGCCAACCTTTCCACACACTTCAGGAGCATTGTGATAGTCATTCAAAGGGAATTCAAAGCCCTTCTACTGTCCTTTTCTGATTTAATTCACTGACAGCTCCAGTCTGGGTGTGAGTCATTAAAGTCAGCAGCAAATATTTGTGCAGTCCTGGTGGAGGAGGAGAGTCTGTGTGAGCGGGGTTGGGTGGCTCAGGAGACTTGCGCAATCACTCAAGGCCTCCTCTGAGTACAGTGAGCAGCATTGCTGAATCTCACCCCGGCGACCCTCAGGCTCCCCCCCCCCCCCCACACACACACATACACACTAGAGCTCCGGAAGCCCCAGCACCCTGCAAATGTCCCCCAGATCTTCTTTCTGTGAGGCCTCACAGTAGCCCAGAGCCAACGGCCACACAAGGCAACCCTGACTACCCGCCCTGCCCTCAATCCTGAAATCCTAACCATGACATGTACCGCACACCCCACTCCAGAGAGAAGGGGGCACATACCCGTGTCAAACCAGGCCAAGATCTCCCCTTAGGGATTGCACGAAGACAAGTTGCAATGCAATGATAAAAGGGTCTTTGTTGGCTAGCTCCAACTAGGGCCCTGGTCCGGTTCACTTGACACCGTGGCAGCCTTCTCGAAATGAGAGCCCCAAGTCTCAAAAGTGAGGGGCTCTTCTACCATAGCATTATAAAACAGGGACTTTCCTCGGACCACACTTTTGGCTGCAGTTTGAGGGGCTTTCCGCTACTTGTACTTAGCTGATTGGTTATAAGTTGGAGTTACATGAAGGTTGCATAAGGATTATATGGGGGTTGGGGGGAGGCTCCCTACCTGCATCTGATTGGTAACCCTTAGTTGACCGCACCATGGCTATCTCACTTTGGGGAAATCATGACTCAATTCCAGGTATCTGTGCTCAATTCCAGGAATTCTGGAACCCAAACGCAGGCCTAGCTGCTTCTGGCTTCTTTATGAGTCTGTCATGGTGCTGCCTTTGCTTCTCTATCTCTCACCTGTACACTGCACTCCAGGGGGCACACCCCCACATACCATCTCCCAGAGAGAAAGGGGCACCCCTCCTGCATTCCAGGTGAGTCCTGTGTGCTGGAAAGGTGTGGCAGCTGTCCATGTGTTCATTAGGGCATTCCTTTCCAGGGGCTCCAGGAGCCTTCCAAGTCACGTAGCCGTTCTTGAGCCCCCCTGCGGTGACCCGCAGGGCTCGGGGCTCAGTGTGGGGCCCCAAGGATGTGGCACTGGGATCACTGGATTCAAGGCAATGCGCACGCATACTTGAGGGCCCTTGTGGTGCCAGAATCTATGGGGTCAGCACATGCCAGGCTAACCATCCCTTTAACAAGAATCTAGCCAATATGCTTCAGTGTCCCTGAGAGAAGGTTGCTGGCAGGCCATGGTAGTGAGGCCAAGAAGTGCCTGGATTGAAGAATCACATTGCAGAGAGGAGAGAGGTTGCAGGGGGACATTGGCAGATGGGACTGTTCCTGCAGAGACGGACAGGAGATAGTCACAAGGGTGAGGCTGAGACCCGGGGACATGAAGACTGAATGAGACTGATGGGCTGAGAAGAGATAGTGTCAGAAGAAAAGAGAAAGAGAAAGAGGGGATGAGTCTTCAATAATGAAGCGAGTAATCAAATGGAAACCCCTCTTTTCTTCAATTTTATTCAATTTTTTAAAAAATCTTCTTTTTCCCCCTCCCGTTGATCGTCGATTTGCTCGAGCGGGCCCAGTAACGTCTCCATTGGAGACTTTGTTATTACTGTGTTTGGCATATCGAATACTCTCAGTAGCTTGCCGGGCTGGAGCGATAGCACAGCGGGTAGGGCGTCTGCCTTGCACGCAGCCAACATGGCCGACCCGAGTTCAATTCCTCCGCCCCTCTCGGAGAGCCCGGCAAGCTACCGAGAGTATTCGATATGCCAGACACAGTAACAACAAAGTCTCCAATGGAGACGTTACTGGGCCCGCTCGAGCAAATGGATGATCAACGGGAGGGCCTTTACTTTACTTTCTTTTTCCCATTGAATCACTGTGAGATACAATTAAAAAGCTTTCATGTTTGAGTTTCAGTCATACAATGATTGAACACAAGTGCACATTCTCCACCACCAATGCCCCCAGTACACCCCACTCCAATCCTCCCCCTGCCTCTATGGCAGACATTTTCCCCCACACTCTCTCTCTACTTTTGGGCATGATGGTTTGCAATACAGATACTGAGAGGTTATCACATTTGGTCCTTTATGTACTTTAACACACATCTCCCATCCCAACTGATTGCTCCAACCATCATTGACTTAGTGATCCCGAAAAATCTTTTCAAGATAAAAAAAATGAAAAGACACTGCAGAGGAGGTAAAGGTTTCCCAGAACCAGACTTGGATTTGGTCTCGTGAAGGTGAAACACAAGGAAGCAATGGCAGCGGCGTTTGAAAAGCCGGCCTCTAATAGGGTGAGGGACACACATGCTTGACCCCAGCGCAGGGCCAGAGAAATGCCGTGACAGGACCATCGCCCTTTGCTTTAAAAATTGCTGTTTATCCACTCTACTGCGGAAATGCTTTCACGGAATGTGTTTCTCACCAGGGTTGTTAAATATTTACATCTTCTGATTAATAATTCATAGCTGGCATTCAGGACCTTCGCCTCATGAATAATGGACGTGCTCATTTAAGATTTGCAACTGTTCCGTATAATGATAAAGTGCCCAATCTAAGTTGCCCAGTGCTTCCACGGTGAACATTTACAAGGAACTCAAGATTTCTTTTGGTTTTAGAAGGTTGAAAACAAAGTATATAAGCAAATAAGGCAGGATAGTAATTGTCTGTGCCAGATGGTCTCCCTATTAAAAATGGAGAAAGTAACAGGCACAGAGGGAGGCCCACTCTCACGGCAGCACTAACAAGTGGGTTTTATTGGTGGCATTCTTAGGAAGGAGACGCAAGGAAATCTGATTAAATCTCACATTGCCTCTGTACCCTACTTAAGTTAGCCGGGCAGAGTTAAATATATAAGATGCATGTGTAGGGGGGGGTATATGCATGTGCACCTGTATTTATTATTGATGTGCACATAGATGCATGTTTTCCACCACTGTCAACTTAGTTATTGTGAACATGTTGTGAAGAAATGGGAATTTGTTAAAAAAAAAAAAAGCAATCAGAAAGTGGTTGAAAGGTTCAAGTGGCTGCCATCTTGAGTGTCTAATTGGTCATCCCAAATTTGGTCTATAATCTCACCTTAACTGGAAAATTTAATAATGGTTATTTGTCTTTTAATTTGGGAATTATCCTGTTAAGCGAGTTACCACCTAGCAGTCTTGGAACCCAAATACCCCAAGTGAGTGGACAAGTTAATCGACTGTCTCACTGTTATTCTCCTCTCTCCTGGCATTCAGGGCTGCCTGCGTGGGTCATTGGTCGGATGCAACATCACAGAAAAGGCATTTTTGTGTCTGTTTTCCCAATTTCACACATAGATTCCCCCCTTCCTCCTCATTGGGATCATGCGCCATTAGCCAAAGCATCTTGCCATGTTTCTTGGCTTCACTAGAAAATATCATATTTGATTTTATTGCTTTGCTTTTATTTTACAAAATGTCTTTCAAGAACTGTTGTCAAGGTTATTGCAAATAAGCTTTGATGGTGCATTGACGCTAGGGGCACCCTCATTCCAAAGCCTTGGGGCTCAACCATAATGACCATGACTTTCTGAGGACTGTCCCGTCACAGCATCTGAATCTATAGTACCTCCCTGTTTATTAGATGCTGGAAAATTCATCCATGGCCCACCTCTGCTGGGTCAATGGAAGCTTCATCGGCACCAAAGGTGATGTCTCCAAGATATAGTAGCTGGCAAACCTCCCATACGGCAACATAAAAATGAGTTATTTTGTCTTTTGCCCATTCTCTCTCTCTGGTTTTGGGGCCACACCTCGCTGTCTACATGGCTTGTTCCTTTCTGTTGTCAGGGATCACTCCTGGTGGGGCACAGGAGACCGCACGCTATGCCAAGGATGGAAGCTGGCATGGCTGCATGCAAGACCTTACCCCTCTCTAGCCTTCTTTTGTCCATATTTTCCAAGGAAGGGTGACAAATCTTCTTGGCTCCAAACTTGGTCCTGTTCTCTTTCTTAGGAGAGTTTCTTATGAGAGATCTCTCTTTTCTATCATCCTCAATTTCAGCTCCTGCTTCAGAATCCCAGCCTTGTAAGCACTCTCAGTTCTGCCTAGCTGTGTCTGAGGATATCATATGAGCTTTGTTGGGGTCTGGCCACATGCACAGGAATGACCCTACAGTTTAGAACAAAGGGAAATCTCTCTGGAGATTTCCAGAGTGAAAGTCAAGAAGCAACCCAAAATAGTGAATCTACCACAATGAAGGAATATGCAGTTCCTCAAAACTTAGAGTTGGCAGTTGGTAGTGATGGGGGCTGGGGGCTGATGGCATGGTGCAGATGTGAAAATGGGGGTGGAATTTTCCAGCAAGAGCCTGAGCCAGTGAGAAGCATATGATTTTACAGCGATGGCACCGAGATGGATGAGGGAACACAGGGGGATGAATAGTTTCCT
This sequence comes from Sorex fumeus, assembly GCF_029834395.1. Lineage (NCBI taxonomy): Eukaryota > Metazoa > Chordata > Mammalia > Eulipotyphla > Soricidae > Sorex > Sorex fumeus. The sequence goes on along the minus strand of NW_026606321.1, from coordinate 8,720,127 downwards.
CCAATCTCCCAGTTATTGGTCTTCCTCTGGGCCAGCAGTGGATCAACCAGTTGGAACCAACAGATACAGGGGCTGGGAAATGCTGCCTTTCCAGCAAATCTGTTAGTGTATAGAGTTGGTGAGGGCATGCTGAGGACAGGATGTGTTGGCAGTCAGATCAAAGACCTCACTGGCTCCCAGTTGCACCCCGACAAGGGCACTGGGACAGATCCAAGGATTTCCCACAACCATGGCTCGGGGGAGCTCGGGCTCCGTTGTCGTGGTCAGGTGACAGTTAGGACTTCTGTCTCACCCACTGAACCAGAATGTGATAGTGAAACTATCAGTTTACGTTCTTAAAATCCACGGAAACATGAGGAAATCACTGATTGTCAAGCTAAGTTAAATTTCATGAAATGGACCATTTGCGGAGAAGACCTTTTGAATGTGTCTCTAAGTTAGATTGGCAGAAACAGCATTTAGGTTTGAACTCAGATTTAGAAGTGCATCTAGAACACGGAAAGTGCTACATGAAAACACAAATGCATCAGAGACATGAATAACAAATCATCCCATTCTCTGATGTCACTTCAAAGCGTTGAGCTGGAGGGCAGGATTTTCTGTGTCTGCGACACAGACCCACAGCCTGGCAATGAACACTTGAGAAAGAGAGATGGGGGTGTCCAGCCCTAAGGGACTAACTCTGACCTGGCTGTTTTGGACACATGATCAAGCTTGTGGGTGGAAGCCGTTTCTTCTTGCGATAAATCCCTTGGAGACACACTTTCCAAGGCTTTCCCACACCCACCTGCTACCCTAGCTTTTCCCAGCTTTTCCTGGGCTCTCCCCAGGGCTGGATAGCAAGAGGCTTGTGGGTTCTCTCAGCCAGTCTCCGGGCATAAAGGCTGATGAAAATGACCATCACCGGAGTCATGCAGACTTCCAGGAGGGAAGCAACACACAGAACATGTCAAGGAAGTCATCCAACACAGCCTCCTCCAGAAGGGTTGGGGGAAGAAACCGGGCAGTCTGGGGACTTACAGAAGCAGGATGAGTCATGAAGAGCTTCCAGCCTTCTCCCATTACTAACACCACCCTATCACCCCACCAACAGAGCTTCTGGATGGAAGGCGCTCCAGCCACAGATGGGGCCTCTCTACTGCCCAGCAGAAAATCTATTGACAGGCCTCTGTCCAGTGGGATATCTACAGAAGGGGCCTCTGTCCAGCAGGATTATGGCCCCGTTCACTCCCAGGTCAGTGACACTCACTGCTTTGTTGGGAAGGCCTCCAGCAGCACATGGGGCTTCTTGTTGGTGATTATTTATATTTTATGGAAATATCTTTGGGTTTATACATGGTATCATTTCTGGCACATGACATGATCATTGGGCATCCATCCATGCCATGTTATGATTCCCTAATACAGAAGCAAGCCCAGCTTCCATCTGTCACCTTACCATGAACCTCCTTCCCTAACCCCATCTCAGGTTTAACCTCTTCAGTCCATGGAGGGGGGAATACAGAAACTGTCGACCTGTGGGCTGAGAATTAGTTAAAAGCAATCAACACAATACAAGACCTTTTCAGACTCCCTGACTGTTGTTGGAACTCTGGTGAAATTTACTATCTCAGCAATGAAATACTGAGAAATGAGTCTTCCTTTTCCATTGGAAGGGGCCAGGGGGCATGGAATTGGGGTTTCCACTCACACTCTGAAGGGATCAGTGGTAGAATAAAACTCAAGCCAAGGGGAGTGCTGGGGTGGAGTTACCTGCTTTGACAGTGCTGATGTGTCGTGGACTTGACAATTCTGAACAGCCTGTCTCCAAGCTTCCAGGTGGGCGAGACATACTCTAACCTTGCCCCAGTTGTTGGTAGCATATTCCTTAGTGTGCTGGGGAAACATCTTTCTCCAAGAGATGCATGTTCACTGCAACAACTTGTATGGTGCTTATAATGACTAAACAATAAGACATTTTGGAACTATTAAAACAAAAATAATTTAAAGCTTCTTTAAAAATTATTCTATGACTATACCTCATGATGTCTCACTAATAAAAATTTTTTAAAAATTATTTTATGCTCCACAGCTATTCAAAATAGTCAAGAAATCACTATAACCAGCTCTATGGTGCCCAGTATCGACATTTTCACTTCTGATTTTAGAATCCAAAAGACTTAAGAATCTAAAGGTATTTGTGAATTTCGGCTCAGACCCATTCTTCTGAAGCTAGGATGTGTCATGAGAATTCACGCCTTCTGTGTCAGGTAGTTTATATGACTCTTTCTAATTAAAAAAAAATATGCCATATGCTCATAATTTGCATGCCAAAATTTTGGCATTAAAAAGTGAGTCAGTCCTGTTGAACACATCTGCATTGCCAGCTGCCTTCACGGCCACTGGTTACACTCTGAAATCCAGCTAAGTTTTCCACATTTTCTTTGGAGGAGAGGTATGTTTACTCTGACTTCATCTCTCCTCCCATCGACTGTTCACTCAAAAGGTACTTTGAAGATTTAGTTTGGTGCTTAGTGATGCTGCTTATTTTGTTTAATAGTAGAACAATAACAATTTGAAAGTATCAAGTTATTCCCAAAGTTATATTTTGGTGTTCTTGATCTGTGTTCTTCAGTGTGTGATCTGCAAGAACTGCAGGAAGCCACTGTGTTATGGAGTCCCTCTCCTGGGGAAGGTCTGGTCTGCAGAATCTTCTGGAACACCTGGATGCGGCAGTTGGGAAACAGATTGACTTTGGATATGGACTAGCCCTAGACAATGGGGTGCCATGCTCCCAGGGCCCACATCAGATTCATAGATTACTTGCCATTGTTTAAAAAAAAAAAACACGCTCCTGTCCTTACCTTCCATGAATGGAACACCTTGTATTTGAATTTGTATTTCTTAGTTTGAATTGATTTTAGTGGTTTGAGTTTTGCAAGAGTTCTGCTCTCTGAATGAAAGTAGACAATCAATAGGCATTGATTCGGGGAATTTTGCTTGCATTTTTGCTGGAAAACTAGCCTCCCTCCATAGGTGAGAACCTCTCCTGTCAGTGAGATTACGACAGGAGCCATGGGTACTTAGCCCACTTCACTGATGGCAGCTGTGCTGAGGTGCAGAGAGAGGGAGGGCCCTGGCGTTCCCCTGGTGGGAGTAAACACAAGCGAGGCCAGTGAGGGGAGCATGGTGGAGTCCTCCAGGGAGCTGGAGACCCAACATCCCAGCTTAGGACATCTGTTTGTAAGCGTATCATTCTCCCTCCTCTGATCTCCTCTTGAGGCATCTCTCAAGTCCTGCTGTCAGATGCTCTTCTGTTGCTTTGTCCTAGTGTTCATCTGTCCTAGTTCATCCCCATTTCTATTCTTTCTTCCATATTTCTTCTTCATGATATTCTACTGAGTTCTCTGGGGTCTTTCCCGGGTCCTGAGTTCTCTGGGGTCTTTCCTGGGTCCTGAGTTCTCTCTCTGGGGTCTTTCCTGGGTCCTGAGTTCTCTGGGGTCTGTCTACAGGTTCTGAGTCCTTTGGGTCTATTTGTGGGTCCCGACTTTATTTCTACTCTCCTGCGTTTTCTGCATTCAGGTGCTGCTTCTATTTGGCTCACTTTTTTCTCAGTCTTGTCTTGGAAAATGTCCTCAAATGTCCTCTCTCCTTAGTCACCTGTCAAGCTGGAGGAAGGTCTCTGTGTACACATGAATGGATGCCGGGGAGAGGACAGCTGAGTGGTGACCCCGTAGTGAATTGGGAAGACAGGTCTTTACTCCCTGGCTTCTCAGTGTCAGGCATGAACAATTCTGACCTCCCGCCTAGTTCTTCAGCTTTTCTGTGAATATTCTTGGCAGACCAGGCCTACGTGGGAGCCCTGCTAAGCCCCCTATGCCTGTTTAGGTGCTGGTCTCTCCTGTGCCCCACGTCCCAGTGGCAGAGACTGTGCTGGGGCTGATGGCCTGACTTCCCTGAGCAGGAGGGATGTCTCTGTGGGTTTCAAGCAGCAACCCGTGTCCAGTGGGAGAGAGCAAACAACCCTGGATCCAAACCTAGTGAGAACCCCAGACCTGGATCAGGATACCTTTCCCCCTTGATGTTATAAAATAACGTATTTTGAATGGCTATTGTTGTGTGTCAATTAGGGTAGGCCACTATACCCAGATAGTTTGCCAAATGTTGTTCTAGATGTTTCCATGGATGGGTTTCTGAATGAGATTAATATCTAAGACAGTAAACATGACATAAAGCAGATCTCCCTGTATGAGGTGGGACTTGTGCAGGCAGGAGGAGCATGAGAGAGAGATTGGGGTTCTTGGGGCAGAGAAAGTGCCTCCTGCAGACCAGCTGCTTCCCAGCACCTCACATGGGCTCAGCCTCCTGCCTGCCTGTGGGCCTGAGCCTCGCCCATAGTCTCTGAAGTCAGTTCTTCAAGTAGATCTTCCTCCCAAGTCTGTCTGTCCAACTGGGTATCTTCCTCTTGACCTGCCTATCCATTCACTCATCTTGCTGTCTGCTCTATCACCTCTATGATTACCCATTTAATATACTTACCTGTCTTTTCCAATCATCTCTCAATCTATTTAACTACCCCTCTACCATCTTCTATCCACCTACCTATCCAACATCGATTGGCTTACTTTATAATCGATATTTATTACTATCATTCACACACATATGTGTGTGTATATATATATTTACATTAATCCTTATTCACCGCTCTATCCGTCCACTCACCCACTTACTGGCCCATTTCTCTAGAGAACCGTGACTAACTGATTATCTCCCATAGTTTCTGTAACAACTCCTATGTGATACACACTTTCTGGTACTTTTTTTTTCCCATTAAAGTTCTTGAATTAAGGACCATATTTAAACACAGATTCTATCTCACCCTTTGTTCCCACACGGTCTCCTTTCTGAAAGTGCTAATTCAGTACCAGGTGAAGCTTGGCACAAGCACTTGAGGAACAATTAGTTGTAGTCGTCGGTGCATTGTTCAGAACACGTTTGAGCAGCCTCTGGACACAGAGTCGGAGCTCTTAATCAGAGCCCACAGCGCTTTCCCGGAGAGCGCTTCTCCCAGACTGTTCTCTGGGGGGTGTTTGATGTCACTCTATAGATCTCAGAGCTACAGGCAGCTCCATCACAGGCCCTATCCCTACCTCAGTTGGTACCCATCAGCTTCCTGTTATCTCTAAATCAGGGGACCAGAAGAACAACCCCCCCAGCTACTGACATAATGGGAGGAGAGGACCAAAGAGTAATTTAGTTGGAACTAAATGTTGAAGTCATTTGACCTTGTTTCTTACCTTGCATTCTTAAAGACTTCTCCCCCAAATGTCTGAACTGGATTAACTTGCTCAGACCTCTTGTTTGGACAAAGAAACAGATGATTTTGGCCAGGAATCTATTAATTTTCAGTGTGCCTTTCCCAGCTCTTAGAAAATTTCACACTAGGTAAATTCACAGTTGAATCATTGGTGACTTTGTAGGGGAATAAATCAGAAGTACGTTTTGACCTTCAGAGTAAATGAACTTTCCAGAACCTTTCTAAACTAATTACTTTCTACTGAAGTAAAATAGTATATAACAGGCACCAAAAAAAAAATTTTTACCTGTGACATTAATGTCCCCTGCTTAATAAATCGTCTGCTGTGTATCTATTATATTTTTAAATTTAGACAAATTTTAATTAAATTTAATTTCAACTAAATTTCAATATCTATTAAGTGTAGACAAATTTTAAAGTAGATCTGTGTCCTGGTATAAGGAAAATCTTATTACTGCTCTCCGAATAGTAACATGCCTGGTACAAAACTTGTCTATTGGTTGATTTCCAGGACCGTGGGCTGATGCCTCTCGGGAATTACCTCCTGAAGTTGAAGACTCTTAACTGTGCTGAAGTTTCAAGCCACGGACCAGAATGTGGCCAGACCCAGAGAAATGGGGTGCCTTGTACTCCCACCTCCACAAGGATAACACGGGGTGTCCGACTCATGCCAGGGCCTGTCTCAGCACCAGCTCAAACCCTTCCTGTACTGTTACAGATGATGGATCCCTCTGTGACAAGGCCCTGACAATGCCCCCCTGAGGCAGACCATGGCAGCCCCTCAGCTCACGCTGGGCAGCGACAGAGGGGGCTCAGCAGTTAGGGAGCGTCCCGCGTCCCAGCAGAGCAGAGCTAGAGGAGACCCCGGCCTCAGAGGCAGCTGGAGATGCCACCCAGGGGCTGCTGCAGTGCCGAGGGGCCATTCTTGCCCAGGGCCGAGGGTGCAGGACATGTCAATTTCCCTCCCTTTGTTCCAGCAATCTTTCCCATCACTGTCACAGTGCAGCCTGCTCCAAAGTGCCTCCTTCCCCATCTTTAACTCTCATGTCACTGACACGCCTACCCTGTGAGCCCTCTGAGCACCCCCAGCTGCATCCTGGCCTTGTCTTCACACCTGGCACCGCCACAAGAGTCAACCCCATTGGTGCCACTATTGAGCTGGTCTTCTCAAACATTCCTCCACTTGGCCCCTCTTTTCTTTCAATAATTCACTGCATTAACCACATTGGACCCACTGACGAAAGACCTGGAGCTTGGACTGATGTCCATGAGCCGTGCTCAGACCCTGTGTCTGCATAGCTGCATACGTGCCTGTCACGTCTCATGGGTTGGGTTCAAGCGGCCAGAACGTGCCATGCTCATGCAGAACAGGTCCAGGGATAGTGTCCCCGGAGACTCCGGCCATCTGGGGGCTGAAACACTTTGGAGGCAGCTTGGGGAGAGATGGTCCCTGACCATGCTCTGGTCTCCCATCATGCCCAAGCCCAGATGGCAGCCATGTAGGAACGTAGCCACTGCAGGGCCATCTGCAACCCCCCGAGAGTAGTGTCACGGGGGCTGTTGTGGAATGATCCAGCATGCAGGGGAAACCCCGGGAATAGGCAAGCAATCCAAAGTTGGAGGAGGAAAGGGGGGCTTCTCCACAGCCTGCCTCCCCTCAGTCCCTAGAGCACGGCCACAGGGACGGTCCCTCTGCCTCAACACTCAGGGCACGCTGGGTCTCTGCAGTTCAGAGGAAGCGTTCCGATGAGGTTGGCATTTGCTTAATCTTCATCAAATGTTTGCATTTGATTCTTAGGAGGATATTAATGTTCCAATTTTTTGTTGTTTATTTGGAGTGTGTGTGGAGGTTTGGGCCAGACTCGTGGTGCTTAGGGCTTCCTCCTGGCTCAGGGCCCACTCCTGGTGCTGCCTGGGGGGCCAGGTGCAGTTCTGGGGCCTGAAGTTGGTCACCCACACGCAGCACTGGGCGTTGGCCTAGCTCCCCAACCCTGGCTGTTTCTTCATTTGTGGTTTCATGAATTGTGGCTTTTCTGGGGGGGAAAAATGGTCTTTTCATCTAGAATTTGTGCCTAATTTTTTTTGGGGGGGTCACACCTGGAGATGCTCAGGGGTTACTTCTGGCTCGGCTCTCAGGAATTACTCCTGGCGGTACTTGGGGGATTACAAGGCAACCACCCTACCCACTATGCTATTGTTCCAGCCCCTGTGTCAAAATTTTTGAACATTATGAATTTATCTCTTATTAGGAATGTTTCTTTAATTTAGATTTAACTTGATTTTTATTTTGCTAGTGATTTGAGATGGAATCCATTTGAGAAAAATTTATTCCAGGTGGAATGATGGGAAGATTAATCTTATTCCTATGCTATTGCCAGTCGTCAGGAGTCTCCAGACCAGGCTTCGAGGCTTGGGCGGGACTGAGGAGGGCGATGCCCCCAGCTCACTACAGGGGACAGCCTCGCCCACCAGCTCTGGCTTCAGTCCCTCTCCCCAAGGGCCTGCCAGGCCGGGCCAGTGCTCCGCTGGTGTTAGCAGACACTCGGCGCCCTGGGAAGAAGGAGGGACCCTCTGGATTCACTGCTGTTGTCTTTTCCCATCTCAGCCCTCATAGCAGTGGGGGGCGTCTCTGCACTTCCTGCCTCCCATATGGAGACCAAGGTCGCTGGCTGGTGTGTCCAGGGCTCCTGGGACAGGGAAGGGGGGCACCCAGGGTGCGTCTATGGTCGCCTGCTCTTGCTTCTGAGTGACTGTGTGACCCAGAGGGTCAGGACCACCACAGCCCCGAATAGCTTGTGTTCTCCCGTCCTCTGTCCTGGCTGGGGAGACCCTGACTCTGGGCATCAGTGACAAAAATATCATGAAGTGGGCCATGAGATAACGCCAAGGGCCAGAGCACAGCTCTGCAGTTCACCTGACCGCCACCAGGAGTGACACTTGGCCATAAGCAGGGAATAGCTCCCGCTATTCCAGACACACACACACACACACACACACACACACACACACACACACACTCACTCCAAAAAGACAAAAAAGTAAGAGAGGAGAGCTGATGAGGAGAGGTCAGGACACAGCTGCCAGGGTGGACATAGACGGTGGCCCAGAGGACGGGCAGACGGCCAACTCCACATAGAGTCTCATCCATCAGGTGGTCGGGGGGGTGGGGCGGTCAGGAATGCTTTGGTCCCTCTGCTCTGGGATACGTCTCTCAGGTCAGGCCACTGGACTCGGGCTGGCTGGACTCTCCACGGGGCACAGAACTGGCCCAGGTCCCAGGTGGCCCTGCCAGCCCAGTCGCAGAGATGGCACTGGAGGATGCCAGGCCTACTGGTGACATTGAGGACAGGAAGGAGATGCTCAGATCAGACCTCCCTCTGCCTCCACAAGCTTTACCCCTCCAGGGTCTGGCGACGTGCTGCTTGAGCGAGACTCAATTGTGTCATTCTTACTCAATGTGATGCCAAGCACCTGTACTGCGCTGGACGTGAGGGTACTCAGTAGGCTCCAGGCCTTCCTGCCTCTGAGGCCAGTGGTCTGGTCACTCCAAGAGCTGCAGGGGACAGCCAGGGGCTCAATAGGACCAAGTGAGTCTGTTGCAGGACCAGGCTCTATCCGGAAAGGCCTTTCCCAGCCGACGCGTGACCCTTGGCTGGCTCGCAGGACTCGGGGTGGGCAGCTAAGTGGCCAGGGTGTTTGCTGAAGCCCTGGCAAGCAGCGCATATGGAGGTGAATGTCACCACATTGGTGCCCAGCCCTGAGCTCTGTGCGGGTTCCGGCACCCAGTGAGACTGAAGTCACCACGCGCCCCCTTCACATCATGCCTCAGGTACTCGGTTATGCTCCGCTCAGCCACCACCTGCTCCCTAGAGAGGCCCCTGAGGACGGGCGGTGGCTCTGTCAGGCAGGGACCTCTCCTGCGCCCAGCTCCTTAGAGCGGGTCCCCTCCCCTGTGTCCGAGGTCCCCACGGAGCAGAGAGCCCAAGAGAGTGGTGCCCAGGAGCGTCTCCCCAGTCGCCCTGGCCTGCTGAGGCTCTGGGAGGCTTTCTCTGTTCCCCAGGGTGCCGCCAGGCCAGACAGACTCGAAGTCTGGCTCCAGGAGACAACGTGAGTGCCGACTCAGCTGTCCCCCTGGGACACGAGCTAGAGACTGTAACTGAGGTGCCCTGGAGGTCCCTGCCATGGGCTGGGTGCTGCAGCCTCCCCCAGCAGTGCTGTGTCCTGGAGGGTGGCAGCAAGGTGTGCATGAGTGACAGGCTGAGTCCTCACGCCCTGCCACCGACTGCAGCGGAAGGCCTGTGGGGCAGAGGACACAGCCACATGCCTGGGTCAGAGACGCTTTCCTGAGCAGGGTTAGGTTTAGGGTTAGGGTTAGGGTTAGGGTTAGGGTTAGGGTTAGCAGGTGAGCAGTCACAGCTTCCTGCAGTTCCTGGATGCAGACTCTGCCGCTGGCTTCCAGGACTGGAAAGGTCAAATGCCAGGCTCACGAGCTTCCGGGAAATGCAAGTCTCCAGGCACTGCAGGTATCACCTACGCTTACACACAATGTGCTCTCTCACATACACACACACACACCCCTGCGCTTACACACACTGTACTCACACACCTGGGCTCACACACACCTGCGCTCGCACACCTGTGCTCACACATCTTCTTTCACACACACCTGCACTCACACCTGCACTCACACACACACACCTGCGCTCTCACCCACCTGTGTTCACACCCATCCTGGAAGCAAGACTCCGGTATATTTGGTATCAGACATCCTGAAGAGCTGGAGCACGATGCCGAGAGTTGATGGAAACAGTGTTTGTTGGCACCCCTGTGGGCTTCCGTGCTGCAGGCCCCCACCCCACAGTCTTGCAGGACCCCCTCATCCTCACTGTCCTATGGGACCCCCAGCCTCACTGTACTATGGCAGTACAGTGGCAGCGCCCCCATCCCCACTGCCTGTCCCGCAGGACCCGCCAGCTCCTTCTCACCTGTGCGCATACACCCTCTTGCAGGAATGGCCCCAGCTCAACCCCCACCGACACCCCCCATAAAGTCCATCTGAGGCAGCTGGGACCTCCCCTCCTTCAGGGATTCTGAGATTCCAAGCCTCTGCTCTCCTCCCGCCCTCATTTCTTCATTGATTTGTGTTGTCTGCGGTTGTTTTCCTTGCTGTAGCTTTTCATGACTCATATCTCCTTTCCCCTTGCTGGCCAGAGTGAGAACTCAGTGTGCAAATAATCCGCAGAAGAAACTCTCCCTTCCCTCTTCCTCCCTGCGCCCCAGAGCAGCGCCTGAAGCTCCTTCCTGAGCCATGAGCCAGGAGACCTCTCTCTCTCTCTCTCTCTCTCTCTCTCTCTCTCTCAATCTCTCTCTCTCTCCCGCTCCCTTTCTCCCTCTCTGTCTCCCACTCTCTCCCTCTGTCCTTCTCCCTCTACACTCCTTCTTTCTCTTCTTCCACACCCCCCTCTCTCTGTCTCACACTCCTTCCCTCTCTTCGTCTCCCCCATTTTCCTCACTCCCTGTCCCTTTCTTCCTCTTTTCAAAACCACCTGCCTAGTTTTCACTCTGAGTTTCTCCAGGACTTGCTCCAGGACAATCGCTGCCTTTACCAGCCCTTTGGTCATTTCATTCCCAGCCACGGGGTGAGCTCTGGGGGTCAGCGTGGCTCTGGGCCCTGGGTTCTTGGAGGGAAAAGCTGCCTTCTGCCTGGGGCCCAGTGTGGAGTTCCCTGGTGGGCGTGGGAGACAGACTCGGCAAGAAGGACCACACCTGTGTTAAGGGCAGCTGAGGCATTCATCCTGATAACACACAGATAACTCCCCCCAACCCCCTACACTTCCTCCTGGGCTGTGAGTTCCAGGGTCTTCCCAGGTACCAGGTACGGGCCCGCAGGGTGGGGAGCAAGACTCTGGGTGGGTGCTGGCCGCCCAGCCCTGCCCCTTGGTTCTCCATACAGAGGCCAACGGCCCACCTGGGCCTGGGGCCCAGACGCTGGGACATGTGTGTGGGCGTGAACTGGGCCCGGGCAGTAACCCCCGCCGGCTGGGTGGGATCAGCCTTCTCATGTGGAGCCCACAGCCCCCCAAAGCCTACTGACTGCCCTGTGAGAACTGTGAGCTGAGAGAATGAGGGGGCAGGACTGGACTGTGGAGGATGCCCGGCAGGGCCCAGTGGCCCAGTGGCCCACTAGCCCTGTGTCCAGCGCCTGCCTCCAGAGGGGCCTGACTGGTGGATATTGGTCACCGGAAGTGTGATGGCCCCTTCACTGGGAGCAGGCCAGAGGCCATGACCCGCCCCCATGCCACAGGGGTCCTGCTGGGATCCTTCCTCCTCCCCAGCCCCTGCAGTACAGCGACAGGCTGTGGGCACCCTCTGTCGCCTATGGGTCTCTGTTCTGAGCAGAGGCTGGAGACCCCTCAGCCAGGTAGCGAGTCTGGGCACAGAAGGGTCCCCAAGGGGCATGTGAAACACCTGCACCTTCCCTGGTGCCCTACTGAGCAGCTCCGCCAACCAGCCAGCTATGGGGTCTCCCATTTATTCTCTATTCCTCCTTTCTCTGGCTCTGCAGACAATACGCAGCCCTGTGACATTCGCTTTTAACTGTGATTCATGAAGTAATAAAAGAATCCTTTATTCAAGAAGCCACTTCTGCTAAAAATTCCTTCTTTATTAGCTTTCTCATTACGGGCCTGGAGCAGCCATCCATTTCCGGGGAGGAGCGCGTCCTCTCTCTCAAGGCGGAGAGGGGGGAAGCACTCAGTGGCCATATGGGTGATTTGTCACACTTGGCAGCTGCCCGGGTGCCTGTGTCTGCCCGGGGTACCTCCTTAGGACCTTGGGGCTGGCCGACTTCCCTGGGGCGGGCACTTGTGGAAGGGACTCCAACCAAGTGACCATGGGCAAGAATTTACCCTCCACCATCCTGCTTGGGGCTGAGGAGTGGGCACGGCCCTGGGCACCTCACCCCATTCCTGGAGGCCTGAGCTGAGCTCTGTGCAATAGAGCTGTAGCGGTGACCCCTGCCTCCACTGTCCTCGGCGCCCATGGCCTGTGCTCATCCCGTGCATGTCCCCTTCCCATGCCCGGCCACCCGTCTTCCTCTCTTCCACTCAGACTGCTCACGGAGGCTCCTCTTGTTTATAGCCCAGACCCACAAGAGTGCCAGGTGCTGGCAGTGGTCTCAGGCCCAGGTGGGAGTGTGCAGCTGTTTGGGCAGAGACCAGGCCCGACACACTTCCCTAGGGAGCTGTGACATGCTGGCCCAGACCTACCCTTAGCGGGCCATTCAGAGCCTCACTTGTGCCCTGGAAACATGGAGGATGCTACAGCTGGTTCTTCCCACTTTCAACAGAATGTGAGACACAAAAGCTACCCGTGATGTATTCGATACGCCAAACACAGTAACAACAAAGTCTCACAATGGAGACGTTACTGGGCCCGCTCGAGAAAACCGATGAACAACGGGAGGACCGTGCCGACCGTGAGACACAAAAATGAAACCTGTGTCTGCCTTTCTCCACACCCTGGTTGCGTCCGGGCCTGTCTCGCGAGGCTGGTGGGTGGGCCCTAAAAGCCCCTTCAAGCTCCTGCCTCAGAAAGCTGAGTTCGGCTAGAAAGGCAGTGGCGAGACAACGTTCTCCCCTCTGTCCCCCGGCGCCGTGTCAAGGCACGTGAGCATGCCTGGGCCTCTGAGACCACGTCTACCGTCTACACGCAGGCAGATGGGCATCACCCAGAGGAGACCTGTGCTCTCTGCCACAAAGACAGCTCCATCCCCGGAGGTCAACGAGTTTTCAGTAAAGCTCAGAGCGTTTGCCCATGTCTACTGTGCTGGGGCTTGAGTGTCAGCAGTGGCGAGGCGGTGGCCGGGGTCCCTCAGTCCATGGTTTGGCCAAGCCCTCTGACTGGGCCTTGGTACTTGCAGGGACGAGTCATCACTGGGAACTGGGGAGGTCGAGGGAGGACGGCCCTTTCCCACATCCCTTCCCCAGGCCTGTGAGGGCTGACCCAATGTGCGCTCTGGACACACATGCACCCCAGGCCTCTCCTGCTCCAAACATCTTCTGAGAAATCTGTGTAGGGGCCACAGTGGAGCAGCGCTGGGGTACATTCTGGGCTGATGCCCCCAGGTGAACACTCACCCAGAGTGGCCCCTCTCCCTGAGCCAGCTGCTTGGCTTTCTGCCTGCTGGGCATCTAGATGCCTGCCTTTCTCCTCCTGCAGAACAGAGTTCGGGCAGGTGCAGGGGGGCCCGTGTCCTCTGACCAATAGAACTGCCCTCACTTCCTTCCGAGACCTACACTAGAGGGGTGAGACGGCACATGCTGTGGATATTTTCCATGACAACCAGGCTCTGGAACCAAGGAAGGCCCGAAGAGGATGTATCCACACTCCCATGGGCCCCCTCGTCCTTTATGACTTCCTCTACCCTGGGAAATGCTGTCCACGCCCCCCTCCACCTAGCCACGCCCTCCCCACTGCCACTCCAAAAAAAGTCTTTTCTCCACTAGGACCACCTCACATTTCCCCACTTTCTACCAGCCCCACTGGGTTATAGCCGACCCCCATTTTGCCTGGAACACCCCAACACATGTCTCGCAGACAGACTGCCCTGGCCTCATCTTGGTCTTCCGAATTGGTCTCTGGGTTGTGGTCAGTGAGTTTCTCCTGCTCACACGCCATCCCTGCCACTCAGCGTCAGCTCTCAGGCAGCTTACCTGGAGTGGGGGGTCTCTCCCCCTCAGGCCCTGCTGGCTTGTCTTCTCCATCAGCTTGGCTGCCTCCCCCAGCTCTGGCTCCCACCTCCTGCAGCTCTGGGACCCCCAAACCAGACGGAGATGCACCCTGCGTCCTTCAGTGGTGCTGCTCCTCTGAAATCATCCGACCCTCTTTTGCTCCAAACAGGATGAGAGATGTCTTATTCCGAGGGTAACGTGACCTGCCTAGGCATCCCCTGAGTATAATACACAGACCAGACAGTTCTGTCACTGCATCCCGACAGTGTGAAATCCCCCGGAATCACCTGTAATCCCCCAGAGAGGATGATCCGACACAAAGCCCAGATGAGCATGCAGGACTAGGCCCAGGAAGGAAGACAGTAAGGAGATTTGGGCCATAATCCCTGCAAAAATCACAATGAATTACATACGCCCCCCCAACCCCCCCATACCTCTGTTCTCCCTCTTCAGCCGCATCTCTGTCTCAGAGTCTCAGACATAAAGATTTCATCCATCAACAAGTCCCAGACTCTGGTCCTGATGAGAATTTTCCATGTGCAGCCACACCCGAGGCAGGCTTGCATTGATTGTGTGCTGTGAGATACGGGATCTTTTTCTCAAATGTTCAACCCAAGCATCCTTTGGCTTCCCATGCTCTCCTAGCATGTCGCTTGCCCAGGAAATGTAGTTTTCTATCTTTTAAGACCATAGAATGTGTTGCCATAGCATTGTCACTCATCCTTTGTGCATACAACACCATCCTCTAGTTCACAGGCATTACTGTCACTCACTCTATGATAGCAACCTTAGCTGAATGTTTCAAGGACCCTCTTGGGATAAAGAGGAATCACCTTGCCAGGCACAGAACTACTGGGGTTATTTGGCCCCTCTCTGGGATTCCCCCCACCCTGCAAGTGGTGCCATGCGTTCTCAGCTCATGAAAGGGCACTAGGAGGGCTGGTCTATGGTGATGGTCTGTGAGCGCTTCTGGTGTTCAGCCCCAGGCTCATCACCGATAGGCGGAAAATGATGACCACTTGGTACTTATTTTTGCACACGTGTGGGATAATTTTAGCTGAAAAATTTCCATAGCTTGTTGTCTCACCTCATGTAGTCACTATAAGCCCAGAAAAAAATAAAAATGCAAATCCTGAAGTTAAATATGAATTTATTTCTAAGTGAGAAAGCATTTCAAAAGCTTGTAAATAAATGCGTATTAAATCGAAGGATGGGGAAGGATTTGTCAGTGTAATAGTAAATAAGGACACACAAGAGTGAAAGCTGATTTGATTAGATATAGGCTCGCATCATCGTGGCAGTCTCAGGCAAAATTAAAAGCAAAGAAATGCTGGAAGAATATTTGGAATATGTTTGATGAAGAACTTTTGCTTTAAATATGTATATATTCACATATATAAATAGCTACATACATATAATCATATAAATACACTGTAGTACTGTAGCACTGTAGCACTGTCCTCCCGTGGTTCATCAATTTGCTCGAGAGGGCACCAGTAATGTCTCCATTGTGAGACTTGTTGTTACTGTTCTTGGGATATCACTTAATCACTTAATCACTTAACTTCCCGTTAGTCGTCGATTTGCTCGAGCGGGCGCCAGTAACGTCTCCATTTGTCCCTGTCGCGTGCTAGTGTAGCCCAATGGCATCTGTTCACTCCGGGAACATGAAGGGCCTCAAACCGATCGTTCATGATCTTGACCATCTGGAAGGTGGGCGGCCACGCGGTCTTTTGACATCCCGTGGAATCCAGTTGGTAACAGCTCTAGTCCAGCGGTCGTCTTTAAATCTCATTACGTGACCAGCCCATCTGATTTTCGACACCTTGGCAAATGAGACAGCGTCCCTGATCCTTGATCGTCGACGGATGTCAGAACTCCGGATTCGTTCTCTCATTTGAGTGAAACGTGATATTCCAAGCATAGCTCTTTCTATTCTTCAGTAACTACAACTGGTCTCATTCTTGGGATATGGAACACACCAAAGGGAGCTTGCCAGGCTCTGGTGTGCAGGCGGGATACTCTCGGTAGCTTGCTGGGCTCTCCGAGAGGGACCGAGAAATCAAACCCAGGTCGGCCGCATGCACGGCAAAGGCCCTACCCACTGTGCTATCACTCCAAGTCTCACAATGGAGATGTCACTAGTGCCCGCTCGAGCATATGTCAAGAACGGAGACATCCCAGATATATATATATATATATATATATATATATATATATATATTGTACAATGTGTGTGTGAGGTCTGGGATGATTGCGTGGGGAAGGCACCTGCACGCTGCCAGCCTCAATCCACTCCCCAGCACTGTGGCATCCCAGAAGCATAACCAGGAGCAGCCCGGGGGTCCCTGAGAAGCAGCAGCATGGACACAGTCACGTGGCTTTGACAGGCAGAAGATGGCAGGGCGTGTCCCGTGTGGGCCTCGTGTGTTGGGAGCTCATTAGCATCTGTCAATCCCACTTCCTGTCAGTCTAAAGCACATTTGTGAGGCAGTTTCTTCATGGCGGGTCCTTGAAGCCCCTGGACAGGGAGACCTACTCCAGCCTGCAGTGCCTGAGTGTCACAGAGAGGAAGCCTATGGTGAGCTGACCCCGGGGCAGCTGTCCTGTAAAGGACCCTCTGGGGCTGTCAGGGCTGGTGCAACCAAAGTGGGGGGTAGAATTTGCAGACCGATGGCCTGAAAACAGTTTAGCAATATATAATTCCAAAGTACCCTGAATTGGGGGTGATTGATTCCATTTGTTCATTCATTCTCATTCCATCAGATATTCTGTTTGTTATACGTCAGGAAACCTGGGGGGCTTGGAAGGATCGAATCAACCAGGGCCAGCACAAGACCTCACAAGAGTTTCCTCCTTAGGATTCTTTTCTGAAAAATAGAGATGGGCCAGAGAGATAGGGCAGCAGGTGGGAGTTGACCTTCCACTAGGCCAACCCCAATTCAATCCCTGGCACCACATAGAGTCCCCCCAACACTGCCAGGAGTGTTCCCTAAGAACAGGGCCAGGAGTGAGCTCTGAGGACTGTGGGGTGGGGCCCAGAAGCAAATAAAAAAATACGATTAGCATAGGAAATAAACACAAATGCAAAGTACATGCTACTATATAAAATATTGTTCCATTGCATACCAGGCAAATATCCAAGAATAGGAGATTATCACGATTAAATTGTGAAATGAGTAGAATAAATTTTTTCCTCTGATTTATCATTTAAAATAATACCCAAAACATTGCAAATGCTAATTGTGTAATAATTAATCAAGAGCAAGTGTTCCAAGTAAGTATAAATGCTACAAAGCATAAGCATATACAATGAGGGAAAGTTCTATATTAAATTATCATACAGTATTATCACAGATGGCAAAAAGAAATAAACTTTACTTTCGTGTTTTGCATGCAAAAGTTTAATAATGGACTCACTGTATTTTTAATAAAATTTAAAAAGTAAAAGTCATTAAAAAAACAATTCATCGGGCTCTCATGAGGAATGATTAAATTACATTTTTCTAGTGCTTACAATTTACGCATAACAACTACGGCATTATTAAAACAAAACACAGACCAAACTCCAAAAGAAACAGAAGGATAAAAATTAATTTTAATCTGATCCAAAATGATAAAACTGTTAGGGAAAAAATATTTTCATGGCTGAACGCCTTAAAATGGAGATTGGCCTGAGTCCAATAGGACTATAATGTGCAATTAAAATATAAATTTGCATGATAATCGTCAATTCTTAGCTTACTTCCAATTTTAAAGCCGAGAACACGGAGAAGAGGGCCTGGCAAGTTGTTTCCATGATGAGGGTGAAATCTGTCTTCTGGATACTTGGGAAGAAAAGGAGCCTCATTCTCCCCCCACCACCTTGAGAAAGCAGCACCTGCAGAGCTGTTGAAGGGTGGAGCCGGTTACTTCCCTTCAGACATCTGCCTTGATCCCCTGCCCATTCACTGCCTTTCTCTTAAAGCCACTCATGGGTTTCCTGCAACTGCTCCCAACAGAAGGGACCAAGGCAGAGTTTGGATACTCTGGGTCTTGTCTCAGGGTAAAGACCAAACATGATTTTCACCCATTGCCTCTTTTGCAAACCACAACACCCAATAAGAGAGAGAGAACAAAAGGGAATGCCCTGCCACAGAGGCAGGGTGGGGTGGGGTGGATGGGTGGTGGGAGGGATACTGGGATCCGTGGTGGTGGGAAATGGGCACTGGTGGAGGGATGGGTATTTGATCATTGTATAATTGAAACCCCAGCACAACGATTTGTAAGTCTACAACTGTACCTCATGATTTCTCACTAATAAAAATTAAAAAAAAAAAGGATATCAGGAATCCCCACAGGCAAGATTCGGGATTCTGTCTTTTAAGCCTTGTAATTTTGGAAGAGGTGAAAAATCACTTTCATTTCCCTTTTGTTAAAAAACCTATGCCTCCTTTCTGCTTCTGTGAACATTTTGGTCTAGAAACTACCATGGGGTCAAGTGTGGTTGCTTCCAGTGGTGTTGTCCAGAGAATGGCAAGGCCATAATTTGGGTGCCCGGTGGTGGGGGTCCCCGCTGGAGGGGCGTGTTGGCCACCTGCTCCCTATCAGGAAGCCCCCGGGGTAGGTGGACATGCTGACCATGGGAACCTGGTTCCTCCCTGTCAGGAGAGGGAGTTCACAAATGCGGATATAGGGGAGGAACAAATGAGCAAAATAGAATGAATCCTTAGTGGTTGGTATAAAACTGTTTCCCAAATCACAAAACACAAGGGAAAACAAGTTTCTTTTTCATGAGGAACACAAACATTTCTCATCAGGTGCCAGCAAAACTGGAGTAATTCATAAAATAATATGTGCCAACAACAAGGCATTCCACCAGGAATTAATGAATGGTTGGAAATGGGGAAATGTGTATTGGAGAGGACTCAAGGACCCAAGTTCAAACCCCTGAACCACATGGTCCCAAGTACCACCAGGAGTTAAGTCCCACACACAGAGCCAGGACAGCTCCTGAGCACTGACCAAGGTCACCCAAATGTTCCAACAGGACAAATCTATGAATATGTCTGATCACACTTGTGCCTTATCCATCCGTATTTATCTTCTCTCCTTTATGCCCCATCAAGAAAGTGTAAGTAAAGCTATAAAAAGTGTCTGTCTCTGTGAGGGACAAATCCGTGTCCAAAGAAAAATCAAATATTTCAAAATAGAAATAGGGGACACAGAACTGAGGCATTAAGGAAATTTGAGTAGGACTCCAAGAGGAGAGGGGCAGCAGATATGGAGAACCAGGAAGAGAGGAAAGACGGAGTGGAAGCATGAGCTGTGTTGTAGGACCTTGCCACATTCTCGTCTCTGCGCCTGAGTGTGGGAAGCCACAGGGGTCCTCAGAAAGCACAGTCCCACCAAGAACGCTCCAGACAAACACCTGTGTCAGGTGGTGTCCAGACTCTTACCACCGCCTTGGAGAATTGCTGGGAAATATCTGGAAGCCAAGAAGTCTTCAGACACGGCCTCTACTGAGAGATAAAGCAAAACCGTTAGAGGGAGGAGGTGGGGGCAGTGAGTGGGACAGAAAATAAAAACAACCAAGAAAATGTCAAATTAAGAGACAAAGAGTAAAGAAAACACCTGAGTAAATACTCCCCAAACTGAAAGGCCATTCCCCGTCTAAGCAGGAGCAGAACGTCACCTGTCAGAAACCACCAGACAGGAGGACGGCTTGGAGATCTGGGGGAACTGTGTGGGCGAGAGCTGTGTTCTGCTCCAAACAGGGACATTTCTGAAAGGGCGAAAACTTGCATGTGAAAACGACACTTGAAAATTGGAGTCTAAACCGTGATGATGGTATTTTTAAAAAAATAGGAAAACAAACAACAGAGAGCGGAGGAGGACGTGCCTTTGTCTCAGAGTTGGAAACGGCTAAGTATGTGGAGACTCATGTGTGAGCCCCGTGCTCTGCGCCCCCAACTATTCCTGGAAGGGGAAATGGGGAAGGTCTTAAGAATAAGCTCATATTGAAGAGGTATGGCATAAAAAATTAAAGGAAAATAGCTCCACGCTCTTGCTCAACATTGGAAGCTGCAAGACAAGTTTAGCAGTTCTGTCAAAATTCAGTGGAAACTTATTTCAACCTGGAACTCTATACTGAGTTTAAAGGTCAGCTCTGGCCACTTGGACATGCACAGTAAACGCGTTAAGATGGCAGTGCACGTCTCATCCTCTGGGGAGCAGGCACTGTGTAATAGATGAAGGGAGAAAATTAAAACCAGGCCTTGGGGTCAGGGTGCAGATGGGCAGTTTGATCACGCAGTGCGACATGCAAGCCCAGGGCTGCCCATCACTTCTCAGCCCTAGAGTGGCAACACTCCCCCCCATCCTATCCTCTCCCTTTCCTGCATCGCTGAAAAAATGGAAAACTGGGTGTCTGGGGCCTAAGATTTCCCAATAATGGCAGAAAAGCCGCAATGTGGAATTCAGCCACAGAGTAGAGAGCAGAGTAAACACACTGCCTTGAAACGCAGGCACTGACCTAAAAGTCATTCATGGAACAAGAGGGGATTGAGCAGGGGAGGAGCAGGAAGAAGTTTTTTTTTTTAATTTTTATTAGTGAAACACCATGAGGTACAGTTGTGGACGTCACACGTTTTTGTGCTTGGGTTTCAGTTATACAGTGATAAAGTACCCATCCCTCCACCAGTGCCCATTCTCCACCCCAATGATCCCAGTATCCCTCCCTCCATCCCCCCACCCCTGCAAAAGAGGCACTGAGTGGCAATCACGTTTGGTATATAGTCTACTTTTAGCATGCATCTCCCATCCTGGGAGGATCCTCCAAACACCCTTTATTTGGTGCTCCCTTCTCTATCTGAGCTGCCCTTTCCCCTAGAATGCCCAGCTGGCCTCTAAGCCATGGAGTAATCCTCCTGGTACTGATCTCGGCTATTCTTGGGTATTAATCTCCTAGTTTGTTACTTTATGTCCCCCAGATGAATGCAAGCTTTTAATGTCTGTCCCTCTTTTTCTGACTCATTTCGCTTAGCATGATGTTTTCCATGTAGTACCACTTGTATGTAAATTTCATTCTTTTTTTGTAGGAGTACTGCTATTTATTCAGCCACTGATTAGCTGATTGAATTGTGCATGAACTCCACCTTACTTTTTTTCCCCATTTTTAATAATTTTATTTATTGCATCCCCGTGAGAGCAGTTACAAAGCTTTTGGGTCTAAGTCTCAGTCATACAATGAAACACCCGTACCTTCACCAGTGCCCATTCTCCACCACCAAAAATCCCAGTATACCCCCATCCCACACCCTCCCCCTGCCTGTGGGGCAGATGATTTCCATATTACTCTCTCTCTCTACTTTGATCATATTCACTATTTCGACACCAGAACCACCATTATTTGAGATTTTACCCCAACACTCAGATCTGCTGAAAAGGCAACAATAGACAATTTGTGTTCTATTGCTGGTTATGAATAACATATGATGTTGTGTGGCTGAAGTAGGGCCATGTGGTTTTGAAATTCCGAAATTTTAACACTTAAATCTGGAGGGATTTCTGCCAAAAGCCACTGGGTTTAGAGATCTGCTCCTGAGTCTCTGGGATCATGGCCGTTGAGAAGCTTGATGAGGAGCCAGAGAGGCCGTTCGTGGGCAATGACTTGGGGTCTCGTTGGGGTGGGGAGGACAGGCCCGGCTCCCCCGCCCCATCCCATGAGGCCAAACAAGTTTTGTCACTGCGGGCCCAAGTCTGACTGTCCAATGGCCTCTGGAGGATGACAGCCACCAAGTCACCAAGAGGGAGCAGGCGGAGGGACAGCACCCATTCCCACCTGGGGTAGCCCCGCGACAGTAACCTACTGCGGAGTTCGGACACATTTCTGCCAAAAGCCGCTGGGTTTTGAGATTTGTTTCTGTGTCTCTGGGATCATGGCCATTAAGCAGCTTGATCAGGAGCCAGAGAGGCCATTCATGGGCGATCACTTAGGGTTTCGTTGGGGTGGGGAGGACAAGCCCGGCTCCACCCTCATCCCGTGAGGCCCTGTGTGTCTCGTCACTGGGGGCCCAAATGTGACTATCCAGTGGCCTCAGATGGATGGCGGCCACTGGGCCGCCAGGGGGAACAGGCCAAGGCACAAAACCTATTCCCACCTGGGGCCCAGCACCGGTAGCCTACTGCAGAGACCAGACGCATTTCTACCTAAAGCCACTGGGTTCCGAGATTCGTTTCTGAGTCTCTGGGATCAAGTCCATTAAGCAGTTAAATCAGGAACCAAAGAGGCCATGCCTCCAATTATATAGCTGAGCTGGAGGTGGTTTGTGGGTGTGTTTCTCACATACCTAACTTTTGGCCGTTTACTTTCTTGGTAAACTTTGCCCCAAGTTTTTTGGGTCTGGCCAAAGGCACAGCAGCAATTTTGGGGTATCTGGAAGTCTGAAGGCGCCATGAGGCTGCTGATGCACTCGCCTCACAGGTACAGATTGACCTGCTGGCGGCACCATACCTCCACTTGTATGTAAATTTCATGACTTCATCTTTTCTAACGGCTGTATAGTATTCCATTGTATGTACCAAAGTTTCTTTAACCAGTCATCTGTTCTCTGGCACTCGGGCTTTTTTTTCTAGATTTTGTCTATTGTGAACAGTGCAGCAATGAACATAGATGTGCAGATGTCATTTACACTATACTTTTTTGCCTCTCCAAGATATATTCCCAGGAGTGGTATTGCTGGGTCAACTGACACTGTCACTGTCCTCCCGTTGTTCATCAATTTGCTCGAGCAGGCCCAGTAACGTTTCCATTTTGAGACTTGTTGTTACTGTGTTTGGCATATTGAATATATCACGGGTAACTTGCCAGGCTTTGCCGTGCAGGTGAGATACTTTCCGTAGCTTACCGGGCTCTCTGAGAGGGGCGGAGGAATCAAACCTGGCTCGGCCAGGGTGGATGCATGCAAAGCAAATGTCCTACCGCTGTGCTATCGCTCCAGCCCAGCTGGGTCAAATGGGAGCTCAATTTCTAATTTTTTGAGAATCGTCCGTACTGTTTTCCAAAAGGGCTGAACCAGTCAGCATTCCCACCAGCAGTGAAGGAGAGTCCCTTTCTCGCCACATCCACGCCAACACTGGTTGCCTTTGTTCCTTTTGATGTTCAGTCTCTGTGGTGTGAGATGATATCTCATTGTTGTTTTGATCTGCATCTCCCTGATGATTAGTGATGTAGAACATTTTCTCATGTGCCTTTTAGCCATTCGGATTTCTTCTCTGAGAAAGTTTCTGTTCATTTCATCATCCCATTTTTTGATGGAGTTAGATGTTTTCTTCTTGTGGCGTTCAACCAGTGCTTTGTATGTCCTTCATATCAACCTCTTATCAGATGGGTATTGGGTGAATATCCTTTCCCATTCTGTAGATAGTCTTTGTATTCTGGTCACTATGTCTTTTGAGGTTCAGAAGCTTCCTAATTTAAGATAGTCCCATTTGTTTATCTCTGTTTCGATGTGGATGGTCAGTGGAGTGTCGTCTTTGAAGATACTGTTAGCCTCAATATCGTGGAGGGTTTTGCCGACCTTGTCTTCAATGTACCTTATGGATTTTGGTCTGATGTTGAGATCTTTAATCCATTTTGATCTGACTTTAGTGCATGGTGTTAGGTTGAGGTGTAAGCCCATTTTTTTTTGCATGTGGTTGTCCAGTTATGCCATCACCATTTGTCGAAGAGGCTTTCCTTGCTCCACTTCACATTTCTTGCTCCCTTATCAAAGATTAGATGTTCATACATTTGGGGTTGTGTGTACAGATAATCCACCCTGTTCCATTGGTCTGCGGCCCTGCCTTTTTTCCAGTACCATGCTGTTTTAATTATTACCGCTTTGTAGTAGAGTTTGAGGTTGGGGAGGGTAATGCCTCCCCACGTCTTTTCCCCAAGTATTGCTTTAGCTATTTGTGGGCGTTTGTTGTTCCATATGAATTTCAGGAGTGCTTGGTCTATTTCTTTGAAGAATTTCATAGGTATCCTTATAGGGATCGCATTGAATCTGTATAATGCTCTGGGGAGTATTGCCATTTTGACGATGTTAATTCTTCCTATTCATGATCAGGGGATATGTTTCCATTTCCTTATGTTCTCTTTTATTTCATGGAGTAGAGTTTTGTAGTTTTCATTATAGAGGTCCTTTACCTCTTTAGTTAGGCTGGTTCCGAGGTATTTGATTTTCTGGGGCATGATTGTGAACAGGATTGTTTTCTTCCTGTCACTTTAGGAAGAAGCATTTTTGCTCTCAGCTTTTGTTTTCTTTTTCCACTACACAACTTTTACAAGTATATCCAATTCTTATTTGTGGAAAAGGGAAAAATGAGTATAAAAAGATAAATTTTGGGGCTGGAGAGATAGCACAGAGGGTAGGGCATTTGCCTGGCATGCAGCCGACCCAGGTTCGATTCCCAGCATCCCATATGGTCACTGCCAGGAGTAACTCCTGAGTGCAGAGCTAGGAGTAACCCCTGTGCATCACCGGGTGTGATGCAAAAAAATAAAAAAATAAATAAAAAATATTTTTTTCTGTAATTTGCCATATTGATAGATTAAAGGAGAAATAAGTCTGGCATTTCAATCAAGAAGAAGAATGTTTTGTAGAAGCTTTATCACAGACCATCAATTAAATAAAATTCAACAAACAAATTTTCCTTGACCATAAAGAGTTTCTACTGAGTGTCAGAGGGATAGTGTAAGGGGTGAAGACCTTGCATGCACTGACCTTGGCTAGAGTCCTAGGAACTTATGGTTCCTTGGGCACCTCTGGGTATGGCCCCAAATTCCCTCCCATTACAGAGTTTCTGTTCAATACTGGAAGCATCATATTTAAAATAAGAAGTGACACCAGGTTGTCAGTCTTACATGTATTCAAGATGGCACCTGGTGTTTTAATGAAAAACAGTAAGAAAAATAGAAATTTAGGAGTGATCTTGCCAACATACATTTATTTAAATGTTATACACAAAATTGTCCTAAAAATGGAAAAACTAGGATATGATAGTGTTACAATATGAAGACATTTTGTCTACATTAAAAACAAGAAAATAATGGATAGAAAATTAGCTATAGTATTCTGATTGAGGCAAATTGCCTAATATTGACAAATACCAGTGAATATTTCTTTTATATGGAAAATAAAGAATCTGGCACACACACAAATATCTTATTATAGAAAAAAAGCAAAATAAAAAGATGCAGAGGTTAGAATAAACCTAGGAAAGATGTGCAGGTTTATTTATTATAAGAAAAATTCATGAGAGGCTGAGAAATTGTGAAATTAGAGCCAATAATTGTTCTGTTCATGGAAAAGAACTCCCAGTAGGGTCAAAATGACTATTCTCAACTTTACCTGTAAATTTAAATTATTTCAATTGGGCTGGAGAGATAGCACAGCAGGTAGGGTGTTTGCCTTGTACATGGCCAACATGGCTGACCCTGGTTCGATTCCTCTGTCCCTCTTGGAGAACCTGGAAAGCTACCGAGAGTATCTCGCCCACACGGCAAAGCCTGGCAAGCTACCCGTGACCTATTCGATATGCCAAACACAGTAACAATGAGTCTCACAATGGAGTCGTTACTGGGCCTGCTCGAGCAAATCGATGAACAATGGGAGGACAGTGCTACAGTGCTAAGAAGCACTGCATTGGTGTTAATCTTACAGTTTACAAATTAATTCAGAAATGTATACAGAAAACTGAAGGCTTCTGAAGAGCCCAGAAGACCCAGAACTGGTCGAGGGACTGTGAGAGCTGTGGAGAGTGCAGTGAAAGATGCAGGCCAGGACCTGATCAGGGATGCAGGGCAGAATGCAGTGAAGGATGCACTCTGTCAGGACCTGATCAGGGATGCAGGGCAGAAAGCACTGAAGGATGTAGTCAGCCAGGACCTGATCAGGGATGCAGGGCAGAATGCAGTGAAGGGTGTAGTCGGCCAGGACCCAATCAGGAGTACAGTGGGGAGATCTCAAAGCACAGCACTGAGAATCTGAGGAAACTGGCATCAAGCACCAAAGAGGAACGACTCCCCCAATGCCCAGAACCAAGAGAGAAGCTGTCTGTTTGTAAAAATAAAGTACAATGCAATCACACTGCTTGTTGACACAAGGCACAGCAGAATTATGAAAGGAGCTATAAGATAGATCTTTATAAGTGCCCTCTCTGTCCTGGTTGCAGTGAAAGTATTCCTCTGTACTTTGAGCTGGTTAGTTTAGCACCACAAATAAAAGTCCAAAGAAAGTAAGTACATTTGGCAATTTCAAAATACAAATTTCTCAGGAGTCATGGTAAATGTTTAAATTAGAAGCATGAATTGGGGAGATATAGATGCCTAACAGATAAGAGAAAAGTATTTAGAATGAAGAACTGTTAGAGATTGGTAAGAAAAAGAGAGCAGAGAAGAAACGTTCAACCACTCTAATAACCAAAGAAATGAATATTGAAGCAACTGAAAAATAATTTTAAAAAACAAACAAATGGGATTTCAAAGAGTAAAAGTCACCAGGTGACGTGTTGGAGCGGAGGCAGGGCTCTTTCCCAGCTGATAGAACTGTTGTCAAGTTAGTGTGTCCCCTCTGTGTCCCAATGGCATCAGCTCCGCTTCCGGACACACAACCTAACGGAGTGCTCGCCTTTGAAAAAAGAAAACTCCCACCACAAGACCCACCAGTCCTCAGCATGCTGATGGTTCAGGTTTGCACTGCTGAAGGTGGGAACTACATGGAACATCCAGCAGGAGACAGAATAAATGAATGGGTTGGGAGGCACAGACTGACCTTTCAACTTCAGAGCAGACATGCCTCAAAAAGGAAAATAAGAGGGGTGAGGGGTGGAGGGTGGTGGCAGCACTAAAGGAGGCCAGGGGGCAGAGCAGGAGGGAAACTGGGACATTGGTACAGGGAAATGTGCACTGGGCCTGCTCTGCTCTCAGCCGCATCAATCTGAAGGGACGGGTGTTGGAACATTGTATGACAGGCTTGATCATGTGTATCTCATGGTGATGTAACAAAAATAAAAAATGTTTGAAAAAACCCAAAAGCCACCAGTAAGCAGCATGTCATAGCCTTGCAGATTGATAGCATTTGGGGAATGAGCATGGTATTGATAACTTTCATCGATATACTGCACTGTCACTGTAGCACTGTCCTTCCGTTGTTCATCGATTTCCTCGAGTGGACACCAGTAACATCTCCATTGTGAGACTGTTTTTGGCATATGGAATACGCCATGGGGAGCTTGCCAGGCTCTGCTGTGCGGGTGGGATACTCTTGGTAGCTTGCTGGGCTCTCCAAGAGGAATTGATATATTATTAACACAATTTTAGAAACAGAAGAGTTTTATTCTAATGATGTCTGGCAATTTGCATCAGACCCTCTTGGTTGAGGATTGTGAATTTAGCTCTCTAACTATGACACTAATATTTTATATCTTTCATTGTAACGAAATAATACACAGACATCAACTACTAATCATATATGTCAGGAACATGGGATCTTGTTCTCCCATTCTTGGCTACCTGTAATTTCAATAAAATTGATTTATGAACAGATCTCTAGTAAAACAACATTGTTGCATCCATGTGGTCTGGGTAACCCTAATATCCCTTGCATTAGTCTCGCTTGCTTTTGATCTTCTAGTCATCCTTAATAAAACTTCAAAGTCACTTTGGAGCCACTTAAACTATTCAGTAGGCCTCTGAAAAAAAGAAAACTCAATTGGAATCCTGAGGAATTAAAACATGTTTAGCTTAGATAGCATCTCATGTTCCCATGAATCCTTTCATCCTTGGAATATTAAGCAACCTGGTCTTGTCCCGGGGTCTGTATTGTCCCCCCTGTGAGGCTAGGGATTGGCTGAAGTTATTTAGATGGCACAAGCCAGAAAAAAAGGCAGGATCAAGGGGCCAATTTCACCCTGAACAGCACAAGGAGTCTTGTCACGCGGGTTAATTCTCTTTTATGCCCATCTTCATCAGGAGGTGTCTTAATTTCTCAATTCATTTCTCTTCCGTAGCTTTCTCCCTTTCACTGTTTGAATGCGTCCTAGAAGAGTGTTTGCCAAGGGCCAGTGCTTCTCATCCCTTAGCAGCAGAGCCCCCCCACCCCCGCCCTCCTCACCTGTGACCCTCACCCCTACTGCTGTCCTGTGAAGAGAAGTCAATCTCCCCTTGAGGAATGTGGGCGCGGGAGTCTGGCGCTCCTCCTCTTGGGGGGCAGCAGGGAGCAGGAAGGGCTCTGGCCACTGAAGACAGGACGTGATGGGGCCACGATGGTCTCTGTGAATCACAGCCCACGGACTTGAATCTACCGAATAATCTGACTTCTTTAGTTTCACTTGGTCCCTTGGGCATCTCTGGGTGGGGAGCCCCCCCACCGGGAACTGTCCTTGCCGACCTGACCTTGGGGCACTGTAGCACTGTCCTCCCATTGTTCATCAATTTGCTCGAGCAGGCACCAGTAATGTCTCCATTGTGAGACTTGTTACTGTTTTTAGCATATTAAATACGCCATGGGGAGCTTGCCAGGTTCTGCCATTCGGGCGGGATACTCTCAGTAGCTTGCCAGGCTCTCTGAGAGGGATGGAAGAATCAAACCCGGGTCGGCCCATGCAAGGCAAATGCCCTACCCACTGTGCTATCGCTCCAGCTTGACCTTAGAGCAGTGCTCCCAAATGCGGCCCTAGGCCTCCGGGGGGCACTGGAGTGATGAGAATGGGGCCACCTTGTGTGCTGAGGGCACTTCCTGTTCGTTGTAAAGAAGGCAGGGTTCAGGGTGGGTGCCGAGTGATTTTGATCTGGGTGTGATAGGCCAGACATTGCAGAAACCTCTTCCTCAGAGACTGCCTGAGCCCCAGGCCGTATGCTCCACGCCCACTTCCAAAGCCCAAATGCGCTGAGACTCCAAGTTAGAACAGAGAAACGGGGGTAGCAAGAATACTGCCCGGGAGAAGGCAGCTTGGAGATAGGACGGTTGCTGGTGGTCCCTCTATGTCACCCTCTGGACAGTTTGCCTTGGGCCCCAGGAGAGTGACAGCTGTCATTGTCTCCATTGCTTAAAGACCCTGCATGGTCCAAGAGTGAGGCGTCTCAGGAGGGCCTGAAGGGTCAGAAGAGAACCAGCCTGGGGCTTGGTCCCGGCCCTTCATTGGCATCTCTCTAACTTCCGTGCAGGGTCACAGACCTCAGGGGTCGTCTGTAAGTGTTGGGGGATTGGGTGACAGAGGGGCCACAGTGTCTGAGCTTCCTGCAGTTTCCCAGACTTCAGAATGACTCTGTGTGTGTGTGTGTGTGTGTGTGTGTGTGTGTGCGTGCGCGCGCGTGCGCGCGCGCGCTTTGTTTGATAAGTTGTTTCTGCTAACCCAGTTCTTGCCTGGGCTAAGCTTTGAGTTGAAAAAAAAAAAAGTAGGCCATTCTGGATCAAACCAGGAGAGCTGTTTCATGCGTGTGTGGATTGACACGGCGGCCATCCAGGGCGCTCTCATACAGGGCACTCAGGCACAGCCTCATGCCTGGCCGACCAGGTGGGATGAGTTCAGGGAAGCCGGTTCACCCATCAGAGCTAGCACCTGCCCAGAGCAGAGCCGATCTAGGCCCCGTCACCAAGGACTTGCCTTGGCTCTTACGGTTGCTGTGCAGGCCAGCAGTCAGCAGGCGTCCAGTGCATGTTGCTCCCCGGCCCCACCCTCCCGTGCCACATGGCTGGTACCACCGGGCTTGTGGGCTGTGCTGTGCACATGGACAGCCTCGATAAGCAGGCCAGGCCTGGGCAGCTCCCTCTCGTCGCGACTGCATGAGCTGTTCCACTGCCTCATGCTGCCAACCAGTCCTGGCCCAGCCTTTTTTCTGGGACACCCCTCACTGCTCCTGGCAGCCTCCATGAAGGCCGGCTTCCTGTGTGCCTGGAGGTTGCTTTATTATCGAAGTGCACGAGCTGGGTCTTCATTCAGCAGCATCTCTACGCAGGCCAGAAGCGGACAGTCCTGCTATTCCTTGCTTGGAACCAAGAGACATGGGCTGCGGAGCAAGAGTAGAGGCCATTTGGAGGTGCCTGCCAGGACTCTGCATGTCTGTAAGCTGGAGACGACCCAGCAGGACCAGCTGGTGGAAAACCTTAGAAATCTGTTACGCACTCTGGACCCAAAGAGGATGTATTGAAGCGGCATCAATCCGAGGGTGTCGGGGGCAAAGAAGGCATGTGGATTTATCAGTAGTTCAAGCCACATCTGCCCTGCAGGACTGGCCAAGTCCAGCTAAGAAGGGCCG
This sequence comes from Sorex fumeus, assembly GCF_029834395.1. Classification (NCBI taxonomy): domain Eukaryota; kingdom Metazoa; phylum Chordata; class Mammalia; order Eulipotyphla; family Soricidae; genus Sorex; species Sorex fumeus. The sequence continues at coordinate 8,689,817 of NW_026606321.1, read as the reverse complement.
AGATTCTGCTACATGGCTGAAGCACCACCAACTCTGTGTGTGTGTGTGTGTGTGTGTGTGTGTGTGTGTGTGTGTGTAGGAAGCGGGGTGGTTGTAGTGGTCAGTTGTAGGAGAAATTGGGGCCAAAGGGAGGGAGGAACAGCTCTGAGGCATTTCCCAGCCCTCCCCTCCCCCCTTATTCACCAATCACAGAGAAACCGTGAGAAGCTGTAGCAGTCAGAATGGAGGAGAGCGAACCCCAGGAGAAACACCCCCTCCCTGGCCTCAGTTCCTGCTCCCACAGTGCTCAGGGGCTCCCCTTGCCTGCAGGAACTGCTTCCTCCCAGGATTAGACTCGCATCCATCCCAGCCCCAGTGGGGTGGAGCTACACCCCCGATCTCAGCGTCCCCCATGTTCACTGCAGCTGAAAGACCACACGATCAACCTCTAATGAGTTTCCAAAAAGCGTCACAAGGCACGGGCCTGTGTGGAACCCTATGAGCATGCACCCCTCTGTGGGGTGCTGAGGAGAGAGAAGAGGCTATGCTGGGAGCTTGTGATGGGTCTGCCAATGGGGATTCTCTCCAAGTCACAGGGAGTTTGCACGTGCTCTTAGTGGCCGCTCAGCTGCTGAAAGCCACGAGAACCATCTCTTCACACACCACACATCCTCAAGTCTTACCCAATGTGACCGAGTGAGCACAGAGCCTCAGCCCACCCCCCTCTGCCCCCCATTGCTCCCAGACTCTGCTCTCCTGCTCTGACTCCTTCCCAGCTTCCTGTCCTGGTTCTTCCTTTCCCCTCCAGGGAGTGCCCGTGTGCTGGTGCTCCTTAGAGCTGCCTGGGAACAATGAGCATGACAGACACAGACATCCGGAAGTCTCAGTGTCAGTTATACACACATACACACACACACACGCACACACACACACACACACAACTCAATCCTGCTATTACTCTGTGGTATCTTTGTGTGGTCCTTGGCATGTTTATTGTGTTAGAGAGGCACTGAACTTCTTAAATCTGAGTTTATAATCACCACAAGTGTTGAGAACTTTTGGGAACTTTTTTTTTTTTAGATGCTCTTTTGACCAAGCCTGCTCTTGTCCAGTGGAAGTTCAAGGATTGTGTAAAGAGGACGTGAGCCTGGCTGGGAAAGCAGGTTCCTGGTCTGCCCCCCACTCTGTGTGAGCAAACACTGCTTCTTCCATCCCCACCTTAGCCCCAGTCCCCGCGGCATGCCATGAGCTCTTCCCGCTCAGGTGGCCCTTTCGTAGACTTGACCCCCCCCCACTTCCTGTCACTCTTTCTCTCCCTTGGTTCATGATCTGAGCATCTACTAGCTTATTTATTTATTTATTTATTGGTCACGTAATGAGATTTAAAGACGACCGCTGGACTAGAGCTGTTACCGACTGGATTCCACGGGATGTCAAAAGACCGCGTGGCCGCCCACCTACCAGATGGTCAGACTTCTTTGTCAAGATCATGAACGATTGGTTTGAGGCCCTTCATGTTCCTGGAGCGAACAGATGCCATTGGGCTACACTAGCACGCGACAGGGACAAATGGAGACGTTACTGGCGCCCGCTCGAGCAAATCGACGACTAACGGGAAGTTAAGTGATTAAGTGATTTATTTATTTATTTATTTATTTATTTTTGCTTTTTGGGTCACACCCAGCGATGCACAGGGGTTACTCCTGGCTCTGCACTCAGGAATTACCTCTGGTGGTGCTCAGGGGACCATATGGGATGCTGGGAATCGAAACTGGGTTGGCCGCGTATAAGGCAAACGCCCTACCAGCTGTGCTATTGCTCCAGCCCCTCTACTAGCTTCTAACAGAGGGGGCCGCTGTGAGTTGGGTCCTGAATTCCCAACTCCCATCAGGAAAATGGACCCTGTTTCAATAAACCAAAACTCAGGCTCCAGTATTGAACCAACCAGTGTAATTTCTGTGTTCTCTCTGTCTCTGTCTCTGTGTCTATCTCTGTCTCTGTCTCTCTCTATCTCTCTGTCTCTCTAGCTCTGCCTCCTTCCTTCCCCATATGTTAGAATCTTCATTCTGAAGCCGAGCACAGGATGGGGCAGAGATCCGAGCCCCCTGAGATGGAGGAGTCAGTGATGGCTGTGTTAACCATCATGTATACAAGACAATCTTGGGGCAGAATCACTAAGATCAAATAGCACTAACATAGGTGGACTATTAAAGGACACATGACCCAGCAGGAGTGAGTGGACGCCAGGTGTGGGCGGCGCAGAGTTGAATGAGGATGTGCTTATGCTGTGGGGTACTCAGACTGGCCATAAGGGAGCCATCTCTGGTGCTCCCCCTTACCCTGCACAGATGACCAGGCCCACTCCCCCACCTTCAGCCCAACCCAGCTCCCACCCTGAAGAATGTTCTATAAACTGTGAGTCATGTGACTCTGGGAGCCAGCCCCACAGAAAGGAAAATAACAGACAATGGAAATCTCATCCCTGATGAAGGTTGAAGGACCCCGCCCCCCAAGGCTGACATTGCCCGCGGGGTTCTCTAAAGTTTTACCAAGACCCCAGGGACTTGAGGCAACCTCTTGGCAGCCTACCCCACAGTTTCGACTGCAGCTCCTCTGCCCATCATCCTGGCTAACCCCAAGCCCAGCCCGAGAGAGGGGTGGCCCATCTCTGAGCAACTGAACCCATCTGCTTTCTTGCACCAGCCCTTGTCACTTGAGCATTGGCTAGGGAGCAGCTGAGTAAGCATAGATTTAGGAACACGAAGACCAGTTCAGGAGTCAGGGCAGGAGCCAGGAGGAGCCTGGCACGGGTAGTCATACCCTCCAGGGTCCATGCCAGCCCTGTCAGAAGGATTCTGCTCCAGACGCTTCCTCCTAGAAACCCACAACTCTGCATCTGACACGTGACCCATGTCTCAATGATAGCTCAGCTTCTCTGGCCAGGAGTTCTCCGGGGGTGTTGGGAAGCCTGGGGTCAACATGTCCCTCTGGCTTCAGATGGCAGCTTGCAGTTGGAGTGTTCTGAGAACTCTGTTGGGAGTGTACCAGGTTAGCTTCCCACATAGGGCAATTTTAAGACGGAGCATCCAGATCTCGACTCTGCTGGAGAACAGCCATGCACACACCCCTGCAAGCCGAAAAGCAATCAGAGTTAGCAGCCAACATCATCTAATATCAGCTATATTTTACAAAGAAAAATTCAGAAATAGCAGTAACATTGGAAGGGTTTAAAGATATGAATATTTTACTGCCCCCAATAAATATTTTTTAAAATTGGGATTGCATAGCAAGAGATTCCTTTTTGCAAAAGACAATTTTTGAAACTTTTATTGCATTGTATGTATGAAATCTACCTCCAAAGCAGTGAACTGTCAGCATCCATTATAGAAAAAAGGTTTTGAAATGTGAATCGATTTTTAGTGTATTCTTTGAGATGAATGCTCATTATTTGGTCTAAATAATTTTCTATAATTTCAAAACAGAAGTCAAATAGCCCTTTATGGAGCTTGAGTCTGATGGAAAATCCAATGCCAAGCCATTTTGTAATGAGTTCTAATAACGCTGCTGAGTTTGGAACATCTGACATAAAACTCACCAAGGGCTGGCTTTGATAGCAGCAACAAAACCCGAGTCCTCGGATCCTTTTCTCTGCAGTCTTCACAGCTGTGGATTTTCACAGCAATTTGGATCTGCAGCCTGGCCATGTGTATTTATGCCTCTTCTGGCAAATCATAATTCCAGGACTAAAGACAAATATCAGTGACTTCAAGGTGGTAGAAATGCTTCGGGCCTGAAGGTGTTGAAGTACAAGTTGCTCCAGCCCTTATCCCTGGGCATTTGTGCTGTGGCAAGACCAGGGTTTTGTTGCCTTTCAAATATTTTCTTGAGAAATTCTTATCCACTGGTGTCTGTAGGCAGATATGGACATCTCTGTGTGTCATCCTGGGGCAGATGCCTCCTTTCTGAAGACGGGGGTACAGGGGTGGTCCCTGTTTTGGTTACACCTACCTACCTACCCATCTCTCTGCCTTTCTCGTGAATACGCAGCTCAGAATACTCGGAGATCATGAAATGAATACTTGGGATCTATGTTGAGTATTTTTTTACTTCCAGTATTTGTGCTTAGTGGCCCCCTACATGACTCATGGAACTGGCCATGGAGTCCAATTGTTTTAGTACAATGGGAATCATTTCATTAAATTATTGATATTATGGGCTGGAGCGATAGCACAGTGGGTAGGGTGTTTGCCTTGCATGCGGCTGACCTGACCGACCTGAGTTCCAATCCTCCTCCCCTCTCAGAGAGCCGGGCAAGCTACCAAGAGTATCTCGCCCACACGGCAAAGCCCGGCAAGCTACCAAGAGTATTCGATATGCCAAACACAGTAACAACAAAGTTTCCAATGGAGACGTTACTGGGCCTGCTCGAGTAAATCGACGATCAACGGGAGGGCCTTTACCTTTACCTTATCACTCCTGAAGGCAAGTAAGTCATATTCGTATCATTTTAATATAATATCAATACTGTACTGTATTGTCCTCCCATTGTTCATCGATATTTTTCCAGCGGGCCCAGTAACGTCTCCATTGGAGACTTTGTTGTTACTGTGTTTGGCATATCGAATACTCTTGGTAGCTTGCCGGGCTCTCCAAGAGGGGCGGAGGACTCAAACTCGGGTTGGCCATGTTGGCCGCTTGTAAGGCGAACGCCCTACCTCTGTGCTTACCAAGCCTATTCTCCGCCCCTCTGGGAGAGCCCAACAAGCTACCAGAGTATTCTGCCCACATGGAAAAGCCTGGCAAGCCACCTGTGATATATTTGATATGCCAAAAACAGTAACAACAAGTCTCAAAACAGAGACATTACTGGTGCCCACTCAAGAAAATCGATGAACAACGGGAGGACAGTATAACAGTGGACATTGCTAACAGGCCTACTAATGAAATTAGACTATTTACATAATTATGCGTAATGGAACTGAACAAGTGGCAGCTCCCTGGTTCATGCAGGGCTAGTCTCTAAGACACAGCACAGAGACCCACCCTCCGCCAGGTTTACCCAAGGGGCAAGAGTGATTGTTCTACAAACTCAGTTACCGAAAACAGGGAAAATTTAGATTAAGTAAAATGAAACGTTAGGAAAGGCAGGTTTGTAAACACACACATAGATAGCAGGGGAGGAGCTTGGTGACTAGAAAGAAATCCTGTGTTCCAGGGCCGTTAGCGTGTCAATGGGTGCTCTGACGCACTGGGCAGCCTAGGTTGTCAGGAGGGAGGTGGCTCTCAATGCGGCTTTCTCACACGAGGCTCCACTTGTCTGTGACCCTGCCTGTGCCCTCCACCTCACAGGTATATGAAGCGGATCACTCATTCAGCTGAGGTGCCCCTTGCTGATGGGAACTAATATGTGGAATGTGGGAAAAGCTTCCTGTCACTCCAGTGGAATCAGCTTCTTCTTGAACTGGTGGGCTCGCTGTTCATCTCAACTCATTAATTTGCAGTTGTGCACAATGCGAGTCCCAGCTCTGCCTCTCTCTGGGATGTGATTTGTCTTGAGCCCCTTTTATGCATGAGGAAACATTTGAAGGGTACGGGATACAGAGTGTCACAATTAGTAAAGATAATGGAAATTTCACCATCTAATTAAGGATGAACTTTCTCCTCCCCAACTCGCTTTTGGCTACAGGAGCTTTCAACCTGACAGTGGGAATTTTTATTACTTCAAACTCATCCTGGGGATTTCCACCCCGTTGATTTACTCAGTCATGACAGTCCTCAGATGGTAAATATCTGCTCTACATCTGGATCAGTGGCTCCTTCAACCCATATCAACTAGACACATGTCATGCTACTATACTGGTACTGATCATCCTGTACATACTGTACATCCCTGATCGCTGCAGAAAGCAAATACACAGTGAAGAGGCTGTGGACACTGAGCCTGGGTTAGTCCCATACAAAACTCCATCCATCAATGCTCGGTCAGTGAAGTACCTCATGATTGAGTCCCTGCAGCCTGGGTTGGATGTGTCTTTGTTCATCCACCCACACGGCCATCCATCTACACGGCACCAACTGCCCCCAGGTAGCTGCTGGCAGCCCCATCACGTCTACAGGTGATTTGTGAAAAGAGCTATACCCTTTCCTTCCTGTCTTCTAACAGCTGTCAACGCTCACTCCCCTCATGTGTCTGTCACGAAACTTCTAAAACAGCACTGACGTACTAGAACAGGACAATTAGAAATGAAATGATCCTTCCACGAAGAAAACCCCAACAGACAGGACAACCATCACTGGAGTCCAGAGAAGATGTTAATAGTTCCAGATTTATTGTTATTCTTTTTAAAACTGTATTTTGTTGGGGCTGAGTGATCGGTTGTGGAGTGTGTAGGTTGTTCATCTTGATGTGACCAACCAGACTCACATCCGGCACCCAGAACCTTCCAGGAGTGATCCCTGAGAACAGCCAGACGGGCTCCCTCAAAACAAACATCCATTTTATTTAATTTTAGGCACCAGTGTTTCCAGACTGTTAGCAGTGGGGTTTCCATATTGGAAGCACCCCAGCCCCACACCATAGGCCCAAGGGCCCCCTCCCTGCTTCCTGTCCCAGGGTCCCTCTCCCCATCCCTGCCCTGGGCTCAGCTTCCTGCTGAAGCCAAGTTCTCTGTTTCTGTTACTTTTGGGCTTGTCATTCTGCTTCGATGGTTTCTTATATCCTGCATATGATTTACTGATTTACTCAGCATGCTTCTCTCCGGCTATATTTAGGCAGCAGCGATTTTGTTTTTAAACTTTTATTTGTTTAAGGTAAAGGTAAAGGCCCTCCCGTTGATCGTCGATTTGCTCGAGCCGGCCCAGTAACGTCTCCATTGGAGACTTTGTTGTTACTGTGTCTGGCATATCGAATACTCTCGGTAGCTTGCCGGGCTCTCTGAGAGGGGCGGAGGAATCGAACTCGGGTCGGCCATGTTGGCCGCTAGTAAGGCGAACGCCCTACCGCTGTGCTATTTTAATTTTATTTTTTTCTTAAAGGTGAATAATAGGGGCCAGAGTGTTAGCACAGCAGGTCGCTGATTACTTTGCAACCCATAGACTTGGGTTCTATTTCTAGGACTCCATGATGTCCCCCCAAGCCCACCAGGACTGAGCCCTGAGCACAGAACCAGGAGCAAGCCCTGAGAACCACTGGATATGGCCACAAAACAAAGGAAGAAAAAACATAAGCTGAGTCATATTCTGCGTGTATGTACGCCACAGCTTCCTCACCCAATCATCCGTTGTTGGTCACTTGTGTTGTTTCCAGATCTGAGCAATTGTGGACAGCTGTAATGAACAAAGGAGCTACTGGGGTTGAGGATGGGCAAGGGGTATGTGGAGGATGACCTGGTATTTGCCTGCTGAAATACTTGAGGGAAACACATACTGAATTATCACCCCTTGTGTATATATAGACAAATGGAAGAGAACTTACGTCAGAAATATAAGTGAGGAATTTATTTTGTGGGGGATTCCCTAAGTGGTGCCTAGGAGGTCCAGAGTCCCCAGTGATGATTCTAAGGCAACCAGCCTGCGGTTTGGTACAGAGCCCGAGGGTTCTTGTACTTGTACTCTGATGCTTTTCAGAGCCTGCAGTGATGAGTATCCCTGGGTCCTCCTGGTGGTGCGCGGGGTCTCCAGGGCAGTCGCTAGCCATGCTTGGGGAACCCGGTGGTGCCAGGAAAAACTCGGGTCAGGCACATTTCAGGCATGACCCCTAACTGCTGTAATATCTTCTGACTTTATTGGGAAAGTTTTAAAATAAGAGGTGACTTGGCTTGAAATTGGGTACCTGATTAGGCACCTTAGAACATGAATTTTGGGGACTGGAGCGATATCATAGCGGGTAGGGCATTTGCCTTGCATGCGGCCAACCCAGGTTCGATTTCCAGCATCCCATATCGTCCCCTGAGCACCGCCAGGAGTAATTCCTGAGTGCAGAGCCAGGAGTAACCCCTGTGCATCACCAGGTGTGACCCAAAAAGAAAAAAAAAAAGAACATGAATTTATAGCCGTTCTTGTCAATTCCCAGAGTGACAGTTGCTGGGATTGGAAGAGATTGATGGCTTTGGACAGGATCATTTCCTCACAGGTCAGCTGCTGCTCAGAAAATAGAACAGACGCCCAGAAATTTCTCAATGGGGCACAGTGGGGGGATTAGGTGAAGAGCCCACCACAGCTGGAGGAGCCCATGCCATGGGCAGGCCAGTCACACACTTCTGTCAGGGAGCTTAATTGAAAAATGCTCACAAATCCACTGCTGACAAATTTCATTCAATTCCAAACCTAAAACAAGGTCCCTCACTTTTGTGTACAACCCCCAAACTCAGGCAACTAGAGTTTTCTCCCCTCTGCTGTCCCTGAATGTGTCTATCTGAGCAAGAGCAGTTTATGTCCAAGTGCCCAAGAACAAATTTTTTATATATTCTTTCAGAAGCTTAGGTTCAAATTCGCATCCTAGTTATCTTTGTTTGCCACCTTTACTATTGGCATAAAGAAAGGAAGTTTTTGGAATTCAATGAAAGATAAATTTCCATGCCACTAAGTTCTAGGATTTCCCAATATTACACCACTCTATACCATTCTTTCAGAGGCACTGGAATGATCTGGGGTGGGGGCTGGGGACCGGGGGAAGTAGGAGCCTCAGGAACAAGTGCTGGGAGCTTTCTGTTTGTTTGCTTCCAAAAGGCAGATTTCAGGGTGAGGAAAATGAATCATTTTGTTTCTCAAATACGTTTAACAAAGGTCAACAAACACCAAATACATGTGGGAGTTCCCTGTCTGTGCAGAGAAAACTTCCCAGGAATGTGGTCTCTGCCTGCCTATGCCCCCCAGCCTGGGCTGTAGGGACCCGTGGAGATGCAGCCCAGTTGGAGGTAGGGGGTACTTGCCTTGTGTGTGTGGCCCCGGGTTCTAGCCCCAGCACCACACCCTTTCATTTGCTTCAATAAAATGAAGAAAAGGAACCACATGGTGGGGGCAGATAGGGCCATCTGGGAACATGGCAGAGGCAGAGGGACTCAGCACTGCTGGGTTAACTAACCTCTAAAGGGCCCAGGATCTGATCGGCCCAAATTGGATTTCTTATTCTCTGTTCTGTAGGCACAAAGAGTCGCTCGTTACATTTCTGAGCCGATTGATCTCTCTCCCGTCATAATAAATTACCACCGATTTAGCAGTTTTAAACAACACCAATTTATTATCTTGCAGATCTGTAAATCAGAGTTCTCACGTGGGCCTCCTGGGACGGAAGAGGAGAAGTCAGCAGTCTGCCTTCCGCGCCACAGGCTGGGGGGAAAATCTATTTCTCTGTCTTTTCCAGCCGCTAAGGACTTGCTTATTCAGATTGTCAGCAGAATTCAGATTCTGAGACTGTGGGCTGAGATCGTCGTTTCCACACTCCCGGGCGGGGCCAGGCCCTGCTTCCCAGGCTCCCTGCCCTGGTCTGTTTTCTAGCAGGGAGGTCAGGGTACCCCCATGAACCTCTTCCTGATTCCTGCTTTGTGGTTCTAAGGGGTCTCATCGCTCGCGCTCAGGAAAATCTTCTCATCTTCTGGTCAAAATCATTATCTCGCTTTCAGCTTCCTCTGCCAGCTAAGCGGCGTATTCACAGCTTCCTGGGATTGATGGGGAGACATGCTTGGAGCATCACTTTTTCCCCTCCTGTGCTAGGAATCTAAGCACATAAATTAGAGGCTATGCTAATATTTAAGTGTGTACTAGGAATTTATGCTAATTTGATGCCAGTTGAAATAATTAATATTTTATGTTAAATATTTTTACCTATTTAACATCTCAAGATCTTATCTGGTGGGATCATTAGGATTAGTTAAATTATTAGCATTAACTGGTTTTAAAGTATTTAACATAACTCTTTTTCCAGTCCCCATAGTTCCCAGTATTCATCGACTGTATGTGCTGATTAAGAATCTTGCACAACAGTGCACGTTTTGGCATTACTCTGCAGGGTCCCTGGGTCCTGTTAGTCATCATTCACCCCGTGTCCAATAAATGAATGCAGTGGTGAGTTTTAATCTCCTTTATTTTTTTATTTTGTTGAGGTACAATTGATCTATGACATATATTAGCATTACATATCCAACTCAACTATTCAATATTTATCTCAATCTCTTCTTTTTCTTCAAAGTGCTTACTTCACTCTGTCTTCCTGAAAACTATGAAAGCAAAAGTCATACATGTTTTAGTAGTGAGCATCCAGAACTAGCACTCTATGCATACAACAAAGGTAGATATTTAATGAACATTGGCAATACACATATATCCGATGGAATGAAAGGATGGGTGGATGGATGAGCAAATGGATGGGCAGGTGGTTGGCTGAATGAATTAATGGACATGGATGAATGGAAAGATGGAGGAACCATGACTGTAAAATAGCTTCTTGCATTGAGAAGAACTTTGAATTAGATAACTCTACTGGTTTTCACTCAATACTTTTATTCAATGATTCTCTATTTCATTTCATCATCCTGTTATTCGTCGATTGCCTCGAGCAGGCCCCAGTAACGTCTCTTTCATCCTAACCCTGAGATTATATTCAAGGCTCTTTAGGAGAATGAGACCCATCATTGTTACTGGTATTTGGCATATTGGGTACGCCACGGGGAGTTTGCCAGACTCTGCTCCGTGGGCAGGCTACATTCGATAGCCTGCAAGTTTGTCCAAAGTAGGTATGAGATAATAAGATGTCATAAAAAGATGTCCTGATAAGATGTCGCGCGGCCGCGAAGCTGTATTTTATAGTCTCTGAGTCTTGGCCGTTGATGGGATTACACGGCGCCAGGGGGCCAGGTGGTGGGTGTGACCCCCGCCTACTGGAATTTGGAGGATCTGGGTGGAGGATGCTCGACTCCAATCCGAGTAGGCTGGGAGATCTCGGCCCCGGAACCCGCGTGGATTTGTCCCTCTGCCAGTACCTTCAGGTGTGCGGAGAGTGGTCTCAGCATGGTGGTGGCTGGTCCTGAAGGTCTTCGGCTGCTGGAGCCCTGGTTGGGGCGGGGAGGAAAGTTCAACCTGCTCCCCTCCAACGGGTCCCGGTGAGGAACAGCCGGGCGCGGGGGCAGACTGCTGATTCTCTATATCTAGTAGTATTAGGGGAAAAATCCCTTTCTTACTTTTATCCTTCTGTATGATTTTTAAACATTTCCACATCCATTATATAATTTCTTACAATACCACCCATATAGCTAGTATAAGTATCATCCTCCCTTTGTTTGTTTGAAAATAAAAACTAGTTATGTTTGCAAATAAAGGTAAAGGTAAAGGCCCTCCCGTTGATCGTCGATTTGCTCGAGCGGGCCCAGTAATATCTCCATTGGAGACTGTGTTTGGCATATCGAATACTCTCAGTAGCTTGCCGGGCTCTCCAAGAGGGGCAGAGGAATCGAACTCGGGTTGGCCATGTTGGCCGCTTGTAAGGCGAACGCCCTACCGCTGTGCTATTGCTCCAGCCCTAAAGGTAAAGGCCCTCCCGTTGATCGTCGATTTGCTCGAGCGGGCCCAGTAACGTCTCCATTGGAGACTTTGTTGTTATTGTGTCTGGCATATCGAATACTCTCGGTAGCTTGCCGGGCTCTCTGAGAGGGGCAGAGGAATCGAACTCGGGTCGGCCATGTTGGCCGCGTGTAAGGCGAACGCCCTACCCGCTGTGCTATCGCTCCAGCCCCATGTTTGCAAATAAAGACTAATAAATAAAGTGGTTGCATTGAGAGGAGGAAAATAATCCTAAACTCTTAATATATTATAGTGTTGTTCTGTTTTAAATCTTAAGCGTGATTGGACAGGCCATTGAATCCTGGGTATACACAAATGCTGATATAATGTAGATATTTGGACTTTATTTATTTTTAAAAAAAATTTATTAGTGAAACACCATGAGATACAGTTGTAGACTTACACATTTTTGTGCTTGGGTTTCAATTATACAATGTTCAAGTACCCATGCCTCCATCAGTGCCCATTTTCACCACCACTGATCCAAGTATCCCCCCCTCATCCCACTCAGCCTCTGTGGCAGGGCATTCCCTTTTGTTCTCTCTCTCCTTTTGGGTGCTATGGTTTGCAAAAGAGGCATTGAGTGGCAATTATGTTCAGTCTATAGTCTACTTCCAGCATGCATCTCCCATCCTGAGAGGATCCTCCCAACACCCTTTTCTTGGTGCTCCATTCTCTATCTGAGCTGCCTTTTCCCCTAGATATTTGGACTTTTAAAATGGGAGAAAAGTTTGTACTGAGATCCAAGGCTAGATGAAAGCCAGGGAGGCCCGAGTACGGTGTGGAGCGTCGGGGCCTTCAGTATTTGTCCTCAGGATTCCTCCCCCCCACCCTGCTCTTGGGCAACAGCTTTTTAACTATGTAGGGATGTCAATCTAGGGGTTAAGCTGGGGGGTTATGGTGTGCCCAACATTTCTGGGTCAGGGAGCTGAGTTTTCTGAGAAATTGAAAGTCCAAATAGTCAGCAAAGTCTCATTGATGCATATGAGGAGAGGTTTCTGCTCCTTCCTTCCCACAGAGACCAGGCAAAGAAGAACTGGGTGACTTAACTCAAATAGAAGGGGGCACTTTGGAGACCAGAGGAGAAGACACCCACAACACCAGCAGCCAGACTTTGCAGTCTTTTTAACACTTCCTCCTTGCTTTGAAGTCTGGCACATATGTTAGCAGTAGACTCCATTTCAGTACAGTGTTTGTGTTTGCTTTTTCCTATTTCCAACAGTTAAAACCATTCCTGTAAGAGTTCTTTTATTACTAGAGAACAAACACACATGCTACCATTTGCAAGAAGACACATTTTCTGTGTCTTTGAAGAAACCGTCTCTGAAATTGCAGCGTGCCAATAAGACACAGACTTGTTTTTATTGTCACCCGATGAGAAAGTGGTGCCTTCTCCCATTACACCTCTCCCCCCATTAATGCCTGCTCATTTTATGGTGTCTGATTGCATTGTGTTTCTTAAGAGATTGGCATTCTGCATTCCAAGCGTCTGCTCCTTAATTCACTTACATGGTGTGAGCTCCGTTTGAAGATGATTTGTTCTGTGCCATCAGATTTTAGTGTCTTCAAAATGCTCCAGGAGAAGCTGCATGATTTCCCTTTATTGAAAATGTGCTTCAAAAGAATATGAGTGAGTCCCAGAGAGAAGCAATCTTCCAGCAGCCTCTGCTATTTGTATACACTTGCTGTGGAATTGGCTTATTTCTTTGTTATCTCAGCCTTCATTTTGTGCAAAGCTGGCCATTAGGGATTATTTAGCAGGACATTTCTGTTGAAACCTTGTACAATGGCTTCGTCAATTTTTTTTTTAGTTTTTAAAAATTTAAATATTGTGTTTTATAAAGTTGTTCATAATGCGTCATGTTTCAGGCATTCAGTGCTCCAACACCAATCCCAACACCAGTGTGATGTGCCACTGTCCAGTTTCCCATTCACCCCTGATTGGTCTTCTTAGCACATGTGAATAAATTAACTTCTTGTAAGTTTTTACTTTTCGTATTGCTTGTTACAACAAAATAGCAAGTCAAATTATCAGAAAATAGATCAATAAAAGTCAATTTCTAACAATTGTTCTATCTCACAACGGTGTCACTAAAGCCATTGTCTGAGGAATTATTGAACTGACTGGTGCTAATTGAACCTTCCGTGCTATCGTTTTCACTCATTGATGTTGGTGGGCTTCTGTGCAACTTAACCACCAAATTTTGTCGTACTCTTAACGGGTTGTCAGCACTGTTCAATTTGCATGGCCACGGCCACAGGCTCTAGGAACTGTGGAGCTGGGTGGTTTTATGTTGGTCATATGTTTGAGCATGTTGGGTGTAGGGGCTGCTGGGCCTATCAGCAGGGAGAGGGATCTGCTTGCCCTCGTTCCAACACGGCCTCAGAGATTTTAGTCAGATCACTCTACCTTGGAAAATTCAATGGCTGGTTTCAATTCTTAATTCTAAGTCTTGCTTGTAGTCATTAAGAATTTGTCTCAAAAGTAAGATCAAAATGGATTAAAGACCTCAACATCAGACCAGAAACCATAAGGTACATTGAAGATAAAGTTGGCAAAACCCTCCATGACATTGAAGCTAATGGTATCTTCAAAGATGCCACGCCACTGGCCGAGCAAGTGAAAACAGAGATAGATAAATGGGACTATCTTAAACTAAGAAGCTTCTGCACCTCCAAAGAAACAGTGACCAAAATACAAAGACAGTCTACAGAATGGGAAAGGATATTCACCGAATACACATCTGACAAGGGGTTGATATCCAGGATATACAGAATACTGGTTAAACTCCACAAGAAGAAAACATCCAACCCCATCCAAAAATGGGGCAATGAAATGAACAGAAACTTTCTCAAAGAAGAAATCCGAATGGCAAAAAAGCACATGAGAAAATGCTCTACATCATTAATCATCAGGGAGATGCAGATCAAAACCACAATGAGATACCATCTCACACCTCAGAGACTGGCCCACATCCAAAAGAACAAAAGCAACCGATGCTGGCGTGGATGTGGCGAGAAAGGGACACTCCTTCACTGTTGGTGGGAATGTCCACTGGTTCAGCCCTTCTGGAAAACAGTATGGACGATTCTCAAAAAATTAGAAATTGAGCTCCCATTTGACCCAGCAATACCACTCCTGGGAATATATCCCAGAGAGGCAAAAATGTATAGTCGAAGTGACATCTGCACTTGTTTGTTCATTGCAGCGCTCTTTACAATAGCCAGAAACTGGAAGAAACCTGAATGCCCAAGAACAGATGACTGGTTAAAGAAACTTTGGTACATCTACACAATGGAGTACTATGTAGCTGTTAGAAAAGATGAAGTCATGAAATTTACATACAAGTGGTACAATATGGAAAGTATCATGCTAAGCGAAATGAGTCAGAAAGAGAGGGATAGACATAGAAAGATTGCATTCATCTGGGGGATATAAAGTAACAAAGTATGAGATTAATACCCAAGAATAGCTGAGATCAGCACCAGGAGGATTACTCCATAACTTAGAGGCCAGTCAGGTATCCTAGAGGAAAGGGCAGTTCAGATAGAGAAGGGAGCACCAAATAAAGTATGTTTGGAGGATCCTCCCAGGAGGGGAGATGCATGTCGAAAGTAGACTATGGACTGAACATGTTTGCCACTCAATGCCTCTTTTGCAGACCACAACACCCAAAAGGAGAGAGAGAACACAGGGGATTGCCCTGCCACAGAGACAGGGGGGATGGGGGGATGGGGGTGGGAGGGATATTATCCATGGTGGTGGAAAATGGGCACTGGTGGAGGGATGGGTATCTGATCATTGTATAATTGAAACCAAAGCACAAAAAAATTGTAAATCTACAACTTTAAAAAATAAAATAAAATAAAGGGGAAAAAAAAAGAATTTGTCTCATATTAAAAGAAAGAATAAAAGGAGGAAGAGAAGAATGAGGGAAAAGAGGAGAAGGGCGAATAAGAGGATGAGAAGTAGGTAGAGAAAAGGAGAGGGACAGGTAGGGTGAAAGAGGAAGAAGAGGAGGAAGAAAGGAGGCGAGAAAAGGCTGCAGAGGAGAAAGCACAGATAGAGAAGGGGGTCACGGTCACTCCGTTGTTCATCGATTTGCTCAAGCGGGCCCAGTAATGTTGTGAGACTTGTTACTGTGTTTGGCATATTGAACACGTCATGGGGAGCTTGCCAGGCTTTGCTGAGCAGGGGAGATACTCTTGGTAGCTTGCCGGGCTCTCCGAGAGGGGTGGAGGATTCGAACTCGGGTAGAGAAAAGCACATAAATAAATCATGGCCTTCAGACTAAATTTTGACTTATTTTAAGTATCTCAGCAATATCTTAATGGAACTTTATGGTATCAGATGAATGTAAATATAAGTAAGTCTTATAGTCAGTGGCTTGGCAAAGGGTTCATGCTTAGAGGAAAACCACTACGCAACACTGCCACAGTCCATAACTCTGAATCCTGGCGCTGGGGTCACGAGGCCCAAATAGTGACTTTTACCTGCAGCACAAATTTCTCCATGTCTGTTTCATCAAGAAACCGAGCATTCGGCCCTGGTTTTGCTGACTGACCACTTTAAACGGTCAGTGGCTTTAAATACAAGCTGTGTTCTGGCCGAGGAGCGTTCTCAGTAGGTGTCCTTTCATGTGCTAATCTGAATGGACTGGAGCACCTGGTCACACGAAAGGTCATGAAATAAATTCTGCAGCAAGGATCACTATTAATACCGCTGTTGTTCCTTGCTGCAACTTGGTCTGTTTCTTGTCCATGGATCCGATTCCCCAAAGAGTGTCTCTCGTGTTGGCTTCTAATGAGTGGGCCTGCCTAGCTGACAGGCCCACTCATTAGAAGGACACAGGAGGCCTTCCAAATGACAGCAGTTCGCAAGCACGAAGGCCACTGTGCATAGTGAAAATGATCTTTCACCTTGGCCTCCCTGTCGAAAGCCCTGGCGGGTCCGGAGATGCTCTAAGTGACCGTTTGGAGACAAACAGCCAAGAGAAGAGGCCGAGTTCCCTGCAAGCTTCCATGTGCTTGATGCGAAATTACGGCAATTTTCAATAGCAACTGTCCTTGTTAATTATGAGAAACAGCTTTTATTCTAACACACTAATTAGAAAAAAAATTAATTGCTTGGACCAAAAAAAAAAATAGTCATTTGGCAAGGTGCCAATTATCTCTGTGGGTTCACGTGAGTCTTGCCTAGGGCAAGTAAACAAACTCAATTGCCTTTTTATACTCTGTCAGCTTTTATGATTTTTAATAATATATAATTGGGAAGTTTGATGAATCTGAGAAATAGTTTATTTAATTTGAAATTGTATAGAAAAACAACATTCTCCTTTCACCAAAAAATAAATAAATAACAGTATCTCTGCCACAGAAAAATACCCAAATGGAGAGCTCATCGGGAAAACAGCCTTCTTCCCTCCCCCGTGGCTCCCAGTGGACACTCAGGTGGGCAGAATCACACTAGGATCACAAGCAAATTCTTTCCTCTCTAACTGATAGATATTATTGGCTGGTGTGTGGGTCACACTGTGATCTATATTTTCTTTCACTCAGATTCCTTAAATAGGAGCCATGCCAGGAATCCATTGCCATGACATAGAGTTGCACCTATTTCTGTGTCTGTGTATATATATTTCCTTTCATTCATTCATGCATGCATCATGCATACATGCATCTGTATATCTATCCAAATACACATACATGAGGTCATACATATGCATACACACACCCATGCATACATCCACACATATATCATCATACATTGACCAAATATGCAGACATCCACCCATCTGTACATACAAACATTACTTACCCATATATGCATGCATACATATATCCACCCATATGAACAAGCATATGACATGTATGTTGACACCCATACACACATACATATACCCATATGTACATATGTATTGATCTACTCATCAACTAAAAGTACTTTATTTGTAATAAAAGTAATTAATAGATTTTTTGCCCTAATCTATTCATCCAAGAATTTTAACTGTAATTAAAAGTGATGAATAGATGAAATAAAAATATTAAGCACCCATATGTCCTCCACAGTCTAAGAAAACACCTTTTTTATTTCAGTCAATGTGTTTATATTATAACTTTCTTTAATTTGGAGGTACCATGTGGTCCTAGGAAACAGGAAAGCTCAGAGGCAAAGAATGTTCCCAAGTTCGTGTTTTCTAATGACCTTCCAGAATTGAAACCCATCTTAATTGGCCATCTTGTCTGTTTATTTCAGAGGTGAATCCCTCACAAGAGAAAGTTAATGTTAAAGAATAATCACTTTTATCTTATCAGACAAAGACTATTTCTACTTTGGCGTGATTTTTCTGGACTAAAGTAGCCTGGTTTATCTGATGCAGGTTCAAATTATCCCTTAAAATTTTTATTTCAACCTCAGTGGCCAGAGGTAGAATAGGGAAAGAACAAAATAGTATCTAATCCCAAAGGACCTTCGGAGGTGGACAGGTCTGTCATTGTTAGTGGACAGAAATGTGTTTCTGTCTGCTTTCCCCCGGTCCTTCTGCCCCTGGTCATCCCAGGCTCACTCTCTTCTCTCCTCATTAGCTGGGATGGTCTTTATTTTCAATAATAAAAATTGCTGCTTCATCCCTAATAAGGCCCCTCATCATCATTATTTTATTCCTGCTTCTGTTTTTATTTCATGGTATTCAAAGATGACGAGTGATATCATCTCATTAATTCATCGCTGGCAGGAACAAATACTCAGAGATGCATAATTATGATGGCTTTGGCACAAATCTTTGGCAGAATCTGGGGCATTTTGTCTGTAATTCAGAAGTATCTGAGCCTGTGGAAATCCATCAGAATGAAAACCAACAAATTGCCTGTAACTGCTTTTGTTTTCTTGAACAAGCCTCATTCCAAAGCACTGAATATCAATATGGCAGAGGACCTAACAATGCTACAGCTAGATGGTAATCCAAATATTTTTCAGATGTTCACGGAGAGTATTAAAGTACAAAATACAGGAGAGATGCTGTTAAGTCCCCACCTATCTCTAATAGTCAGCTTCTCAGCTGGAGGAGACGGCTCGGTCCAAACCCTTCCAAATGTTGATAGCCTCACCCAGGAGTGCAAATCCAGTCAATAGAATGTCTGTGGTGATAATTGCAACGAGGGGGATTGGGACACTAACAAAACGGGCTTCGGGCAGCTCTCTAAGCCACACTGATAAATGCAAAATATGAACCCATGGACTGCCAGTTCTAGGAAATAATTTTTACTCAACAGAAACAATCTCCAAATAGATAGGTAAGATGAAATGACCTCATTCCCCCACTGTGTGTATCCTCAGGCACACAATTAGCAATAACATCCCAGGGCTTGTCACGGCTGGGCTAATAGCTGGAGAAGCTCAGCGAGAGGTCCTAAAACTCTACTAATAAATGAATGCAGTAAAACACCTATAATTCTAAAAAGAGAAAGAGAATAAAATGTCTGTCGGTTTCATATGAAATTACAGAATATGTTCCCTATAATTAAAACCCCAGATATCTCCTTCCATTCAACTTCACACAAACTCTATAAAAGCAACCTTAAATCGTCTTATAAACTACTGCAAGGACGCTAAAGTCGCAGTGAGTTTCACACACATTTAAGATCCACGCTGGTTATTGAATTAACTATAAGCGTGCGCAGAAACAAATGTTAAAACAGTAAGATCTGGGCTAATAGATCACCTTTCTTCCTATGAAGTAGTTCCCATTTTGTAATACCTTTCCATTTCTATGCATAAAGAATTGCCTATTTTCTATTTAAAGGGAAAATGAAATGCATGTCTCCATAATAAAGGTTCTGAGCAAATTCTGATGCAAGATATGAAATTATAATTGACCTTTCTACACAAGCCATGCATTTGCTTATCCAATATGTTTTCATAAAGTCTCTTTTTGTTGTGGCTTCCAAGAGATATGGGAAGAAATCAATAGAAAGGAAAGCTCCAGTGCTGCCCTCCAAGCCCCTCCTGATGGAGAAGAGATGGGAGAAGACAGGGCCGCGAGGTAACAATTATTCAGAGGCTTGATAAGAAAGCCGTAAGGGGACCTTGAGGACAGGGCTTCCTTTGATTCCCCAGCGGCCATCTGCCTTGGGCCCAGTGCCGCCAAGCATCCCCAGATGTTCTGATGCCCTCTGAGTCCCACTCTTCTCTTGTTCTAGTTTCGATACCACAGAAAATGGCACCAGAAGCATCGCGTGCAGTGTGGTTCATATCCCTGCACTTGGGGTCTCTTGTCCGGGTAAAAGCTCCAGGTCATGCTTCTAAATGATCCCTTCCTTTATGTGTCATTGTGGATTTCCTCCGGGGAGGATGGAGGAGTCACACCTGTGGCCCCTGAAGTTCGCCTGGGCCACTCCTGGAATAGTCAGGGGACATGCATGCAATGCCAGGGGTGGAGCTCAGGCCCCACTGATCAAAGACATGAGCTTGACCACCCAGCGGTCTCCCCGGCGCCCTTACACACTGTCTTTCACCAGAAAAATGGTTATACTGCATTGCTGACTTGGAAAAAAAAAGTAATCCGTGCTTGCTCATAGAAATCTGCTCCAAAATAGTCTTCTAGTCTCTCCCCAAGGCTTCCTGACATTCTGGAAGGTTCTCGGGCTTCCTTGCATGGCCGTCAAACCGGGAAGAGCAAAGCAGGACTTAATATCTCTCCCACTAATGATTTCGCTGGTATTGGCTACGCTACTTTGTCCTTCCCCTTTCTCTCTGCCAGTTGGAAGAAGCAGCTTTTCAATTCACACCCAGAGGCTGCAGGTTCCAAAGCCTCCAGAACACAGTCTTGGACTGGGATCTTGGACCAGGCAGAGCTGACCTAATTCTTTAAAAAAAAAAAAAAGCTGTTATTTTGACTTGCATGAGCAAGTTGTAATGTTTGTCAATATTTACATTTTTCTTTGACTCTTGGAGAGCCAAAATGATAACTTCTCCTGCAGCTGTTTCTTTTCTATTTCAGACCAGTTCTAGCAGGCGTCCCCTATATGGCCCTTCCATGCTGCAGTGATGACATGTTTATCTTTCACTGAGTGAGTGATTTATTGCCAAGAAGAAGGCAATTCATGTACAACAAAGAAAACAAGAGCTATTTTCTTCTGACATTCAAATGCTAGATGAGTCATTATAATCTTTTTTTTGTTTGCACCCTAAATTTTTCTTTTGTCACAAAGCAATGTGAGTTTTGTAGCTTCTGCTATTGTGGAGGTAATTATTTCAAAAGGATTTTTTTTCATTATGGGGGGAGAATTCTGGATAAAATGTAAATGGGTAAGCCCCCCAGCTCAGCAACTGGTGCAGACAGGAGGAGAAGCCCACGCTTATAGTCCCTAAGAAACAACAGGTCCAAGCCCCACTACAGTGATGGCGCCCTGCCCTGGGGCGGGGGGCAGGGGCAGGGTGGTGGACGCAGGAGCCAGTGCCCATGGCCCTGGGCGTGGTGTGTGTGGCTGAGTGGGTGTTGCCTTCATAATTCTGGGGCGGCCCAGAGGGCTGTGATTTCATGAAGGGACCAAGATAGGCTGGAAAGGAGGGGCCTGGTCTCTGAGGCAGACAAAGCACCAGGCAATACCAAGTGTGGCTCTGGTCGCACCAGGTCCTGACCTCAGCCGCCTGTTGCCTATCAAGGGCTGCAGGAGAACCCAAAAAGAGTCACTTCCCCCAGTGCCTGACCCTGTGGCAAGTGAGCCCCAGTCACTGCCCACCCACGGTGGACAGAGCAAAGAGCAGGAGAGGGCAGCCTGCCTCCAGACGGTGACACTTGTGGTGCTCAGAGCAAAGACCCGAAGCTGGAACTGCACCGTGGGCTGCGGCGGCCTCTTTAGGCTGGGAGAACTGAACCAATGGAGTGGACACAGACAGACGTCAGTCTGGATTCAGGGCAGAGTGGGTGAGGGCAGGTGGCACACGCACCCTTGCTCTCTGTGGAGCATGAGCACGCCAGGGAGGGCCAAGAGCACCAGGCTGGTGAGACTGAGGCCACGGGTGCAGGGGGTGTTCAGGCAGCGCATTCGCCCTGTGGAGGGAGCTAGGCAGGGCCAGATGGGCTCTCCAGGGTGCAGCAAGAAGACGTGGTGGGAGCAGGAAGTAAGAGGTGACCGCTGTCAACACCCTGAGTGCAGGAGGGCTGAGAGGCTGCGCCAAGAGGCCTTCTCCTTTGGAACATCGGCGTGAGGTCAGGGGTCAGTCAGGGGCTACGGTGCTTACCCTCCAGGAAATGGACCCTAGCTCGAGCATTGGCACTCATGGTCCCCGAAGTATCACGAAGAGTATCCCCAGGCCCATGTTATTTTTTTATATGTCCCACAAATGAGCGCTGTCATTCTATGTCTGTCCCTTTCCTTCCGACTCATTTTACTCAGCATGATACTCTCCATGTCCATCCATTTATAAGCAGATGGACATTTTTCATGACTTCATTTTTTCCTAACAGCTGCATAGTATTCCACTGTGTAGATGTACCATAGTTTCGTTACCCAGTACTTTGTTCTTAGACTCTTGGGTTGTTTCCAGATTCTGGCCAGTGTGAACAGTGCTGCAATTAACAAAGAAGTGCAGACGACATTTCTGCTGTGGACCAGTACCCAAGGCCAGTAGAAACACAAGCCAGGAGGATTGGTCCATGGTTGTGAACCTGCCTCAAGTGCTGGGAGAGGCAGTTGGGTTAGAGAAGGGGCAAATATGAAAATGACAGAAACAATAATCCTGGATAAGAACTGAGTGCTGAAAGTAGGTGAAGGAATAAACACGAAGACCTCTCAGTATCTGTATTGCAAACCACAATGCCCAAAAGGAGAGAGAGAGAGAAACAGAGACAGAGACAGAAAGACACAGAGAGAGAGAGAGAGAGAGAGAGAGAGAGAAGCAAAGTGCCTGACATAGACACAGGCTGGGGGTATGAGGTGGTGGGAGGGAAAATGGGGACATTTGTGGTGGGAAATGTGCACTGGTGGAGGGACGGGTTTGGGAACACTGTATGACTGAAACCCAACCATGAACAGCTTTGTAAATGTGTATCTCAGGGTGATTTAATTAAAAGAAAAAAGAGAGAGAGTAACCCCAGAGCACAGAGCCAGGAGTATTCCCTGGCTGGGATGATCCCCCAAAACAAAGAGAAGGGTCCTTCCAAAGGGGGGAGGGCTGGCAGGTGGAGCTGTTGAACCAGTGCAGCATGGGTGGATTAGTGGCTATAAGGACAGACCTAGGGAAATTCAGGCGTTGTTTGTGGACATAAAGGGGGAGGGAAGGAAGGAAGGAAGGAAGGAAGGAAAGAAGGAAGGAAGGAAGACAGGAAGGAAGGAAGGAAGACAGGAAGGAAGGAAGGAAGGAAGGAAGGAAGGAAGGAAGGAAGGAAGGAAGGAAGACAGGAAGGAAGGAAGGAAGGAAGGAAGGAAGGAAGGAAGGAAGGAAGGAACACAGGAAGGAAGACAGGAAGAAGGAAGGAAGACAGGAAGACAGGAAGCAAGCAAGGCAGCCCCCAGGTCACCTGGGGAGTCCAAAGCTCCTGTTCTCTCAGAAGCACCTCCTCCTCTTCCTCTCTGCCTGTACATTCTCCCTCCGGCATGTCCTGTGCCTGTTGAATAGATGCACAGGACCCACTAGATAGTCCCTGCACGGCAC
This sequence comes from Sorex fumeus, assembly GCF_029834395.1. Classification (NCBI taxonomy): domain Eukaryota; kingdom Metazoa; phylum Chordata; class Mammalia; order Eulipotyphla; family Soricidae; genus Sorex; species Sorex fumeus. The sequence goes on along the minus strand of NW_026606321.1, from coordinate 8,666,629 downwards.
CTAAGGACTGACGCGTTTCCCTCTGAAGGACACCACGGTGAGTGAGGAGCCAGTGCAGATCAGGCCCAAAGGGTGAGTGTGAGGACCCGTTCCCCTGAGCTGGGCCTTAGCCAGAAGCCCAGAGCTCCTCAGGCCACTGACGGCAGCCCTGCTCGGGTCTGTGCATGACTTCCATGTTGGGTTCTCCTGGGGCTGGGGAACCCAAGGAAACACTGTCCAAAGCAGGGCCACCAGCGCTGGTTGCTGGTGTCTGACTTGCTGCCAGTTAGAAGCGTCTGGATGCCTGCTAGCTGGGGGACGGTGTGTGGACACATTGTCAGGGTTGGTGGCGGCATCAGCCCCTCCAGCAAGCCTGAGAGGCCAGAGGGAGGCTCCTGTGGGCTGGCAGTGGGTGGAGGCTGGATTCAGGTGGGTTACCTGCAGGCTTTCTATTTGTGTGTGTGAGAGTGTGTGTATGAGAGTGTGTGTGAGAGTGTGTATGTGAGTGTGTGTGAGAGTATGTGAGTGTGTGTAAGAGTGTGTGTGTGTGTGTGAGAGTGTGTGTGAGTGTGTGTGAGAGTGTGTGTGAGTGTGTGAGAGTGTGTGTGTGTGAGTGTGTGTGAGTGTGTGTGAGAGTGTGTGTGAGAGTGTGTGTGTGAGTGTGTGTGAGAGTGTGTGTGAGTGTGTGTGAGAGTGTGTGTGAGTGTGTGTGAGAGTGTGTGTGTGAGTGTGAGTGTGTGTGTGAGAGTGTGTGAATGTGTGTGTGTTTGTGTGTGTGAAAGTCCTACTTTGCAGGTCCTTATATTTCACAGCTTTGCCTCTGAGGTGGTCTGAGCAGCTTTGATGAGAAGCACCCATTCTTTCCTACACCTGAACATCCCGGGAGGTGCAAACCCGCCTACTCTCCTCTGAGCAGATGATGGGAAAAGTAGCATCTCCCTAGATACCTCTTTTGATTTGACTTAGAGTTCATCTTGATGAATAATTCCTCAGGGGAAGAAGCAAAGAAGTGAAACAATATTTGCAGAGGTAAACTCTGCAAAACGCTTCAGCATGCTCGCAGGAGAGATCTGGAGGTCTAAATTGTGCAAATGAGTTTAATTCCTGTTTGAAGGGCTTCTGCTGAAATCCTCATCTTTATCCCTAAAGCAAGCGAAAATTACCAGGGACATTTCAGGGAATTTGAAATGGAAGAGGCTTCTTAAAGAGGCTTCCTGTTCGCGGTAAGCCATTTCACAGACTGCTGAAAGAGGGACAGAGGCGGCTCCTGACCTGGGCGACAGGTGGGAACCTGAGAACCAGACCCGCAGCCACTCTGCTCTTTGGTATCTTCACCTCAAATGAGACCCGTGGACCTCAGGATAGCACCGAGGAGAAAATTAGTTTCAGGACCAAGCGGACAGACTAGACAAGTGTTTGGAGCTCGTCACCAGAATCTCACTTTTAATGATGCAACCACAAATGAGTGTAGGTTTGTAATTAGGAAGCAGAACAGATGGCGGAGACTTAGTTTAAAGTGTTCATTAAAATAACCTCCACTGCCAAGCTCCTGTTCCCTGCCACGAGGCTGCTGCTCAGTTGAGATGAGTTGCCCTCGGCTGAGACGCAGGCGAGATCACGGCGGTGGCGGCGGGAATGAGTGCAATTGCTCCCTCATTGTCTGCTGATTCTGGCGTGGGCAGCGGCAGCTCAGGATGGCCGGGAGGATGCTGGGAAGAGTCTCCCGAGTCCCTGCCGGACACAAAGGGTGTCCCCCCCCCCAGCGGAGAGGGAGAAGCAGCTCCTCGGGCTGCCTGTTGGAGCCCGCTCGTCAGGAGCCCCCAGTTATGTCCTGGGGTGCCAGGCCCTGAGATGCTCCATCTCTGAGCCCACCCTGAGGTGCCCCATCTCTGAGCCCACCCTGAGATGTCCCGTCTCTGAGCCCACCCTGAGGTGCCCCGTCTCTGAGCCCACCCTGAGGTGTCTTATCTCTGAGCCCACCCTGAGGTGTCCCATCTCTGAGCCCATGAGGTGCCCCGTCTCTGAGCCCATCCTGAGGTGCCCCGTCTCTGAGCCCACCCTGAGGTGGCCCTGTCTCTGCACCCACCTGGACCACGGCCGCAGAGGAGGTTGGTGTTATTCCCACCTGCGGGCAGGGGAACCTCCTCTCTTCGCTTCAGGGAGGGAAGCCAGTGTCCTGAGTAGGGTCCAGATGCGACAACAGGACTCTGCTGGCCAAAGCCAGGCCCACTGCCGGGCCACCGACAGCCACTACGTGAGTGGGGAAGCAGATGTGCACCCTGCCCAGGTGTGGCTGCAGCTTTGGGGGAGAGCTTGAGGCAGGAGCTCCCAGCGGGGCGCCCCACACCTCTCCCCTCGGCCTGCCCCGTCGTGTCATTAGTGCCACGCTCAGCCTAGAGCCGCGGATGAGGAGATGCGGGCAGCAGAACTGAAGGCGCGTCCCCATTTGTTGAGTGGGCAAGCTGCCCGCTTCCTCCTTTGTTGTTTTCTCATTTTATGTAATTATAGTTGAGCAGTTGGTTCCTGGAATCTCAATGAGAACATAGGATAAAAAACCTTGTCAAAATATTCAATAGTAATATATTTGGTTGAACTTTTACACATAATTAAAATGTCAAATTGATCTTCCCGAAAAGTAAAACAGATGGGTTATCTTTAGACGGGGCTGCGTGAGTGAGTCACGCTCTCGCCCCTGCGGGAGGCAGGTGGAAAACGTGTGGGAGCCATCCCCGGGGGAGGGCGGCCAGGGGGGTGGGGGTGGGGTCAACCCACGGACGGGCGGGAGGTGGGTGTGGGCTCTGGCCAAGGTGCATGTGGCCATTAGCCAAAGAGGCATCGCTGTGCCCTGATCAGCTTTGTATAATTTGCACACGTGCCTTTTACATTCCAGCACCTTCTTTTTTGCTGCCCTGTGGAAACCCTTCTTCAGGGAACCAGAGGAACGACTTTCCTGGGCCCAGGCTGCACTGCTGGAGATGTCTCGCTGCTTTCCTGTGGGTGGGAACGTGCGGACCCTCCCGGCTTCCTTGGAGCCCTCTCTCTGTTCCCTCCCGAGGGGAATCATCCAGTCCAGCCACGTAAGTGCCCACGATCCGCGGACTCCAAACAAGTCCTATCAGACCCATGTGTCCTCCGTACCCTCTTGGTGAGAGGGCACAGTTCTCCCTCCACCCCCGTCTTTGTCACTCACCAACCTGCTGAACAATCCCAGGGATAATCCAGTTCCCAGCACCCCCCACAAGCTCTCCTTGGACTGACGTCTCCCCCAGCCCGTGCTGAGCCCCCCTTTAAAACTCCAGACCCGGGGGCTGGAGTGATAGTATAGTGGGTAGGGCGTTTGCCTTGCACATGGCTGACCCGGTTCGGTTCCCAGTATCCCATGTGGCCTCCTGGGCACCACCAGGAGTAATTCCTGAGTGCATGAGCCAGGAGTGACCCCTGTGCATTGCCGGGTGTGATCCAAAAAGCAAACAAAATAAAAATTAAAAAAACCCCTCCAGACCCAGCTAGGCAGACAGTCTCCATGTGACGCGGGATAGGGCCAGTCTCTGGGTTTCACCCCAGGAGCTGCACACGGTCCCCTGAGCACCACCAGGGGGCACTTCTGAGCACAGTCAGGTGTGACACTCCCTCAGCTCCAACTTTCACTGTCACTATCACCGTCACTGTCCTCCCGTTGTTCATCAATTTGCTTGAGTGGGCCCAGTAAAGTCTTCATTGTGAGAAGTGTTACTGTGTTTGGTTACTGTGTTTGGCATATCGAATACGTCATGGGTAGCTTGCTAGGCTTTGGCGTGCAAAAAATAAATAAAAATATATTTTTTATTATACTCTTATATTAAAAATATATTTTTATTATACTGATACTGAAGAGAAACCAGAGCAGGGCCGGAGCGATAGCACAGCGGGTAGGGCGTTCGCCTTACAAGCGGCCAACATGGCCAACCCGAGTTCGATTCCTCCGCCCCTCTCGGAGAGCCCGGCAAGCTACCGAGAGTATTGGATATGCCAGACACAGTAACAACAAAGTCTCCAATGGAGACGTTACTGGGCCCGCTCGAGCAAATCGACGATCAACGGGAGGGCCTTTATACTGATACTATCGGTAGCTTGCCAGGCTCTCCGAGAGGGGCAGAGAAATCGAACCCAGCTCAGTTGGGCTTGCTGCGTGCAAGGCAAACACCCTACCGCTGTGCTATCTCTCCAGCCCAGCCCCAACTTTAAAAGAAGTAAAGCTAAGAGCACAAAGCAGAGAGCCGCATCACAGCCCCAAGCCTGCTGCCTCCCCCAAGCCATCCAGAACAGGAAACACTCAGGAGTTTATCACTCAGCCTGTGACCCAGTGGAGGTGTGGAGGGAGGGAGGGATTTAGGGAGGGAAGGAGGGAGGGAGGGAGGGAGGGAGAGAGGGAGGGAGGAAAGGAGGGAGGAGTGAGAGGGCGGTATTGGAGGGAGCACAGGGGTGAGCCTCTGCCTTGCTCGGGAGGAGAGGGGGTAGGAAGCACTGGTTCTCCCGTGTCAAACCATCAGCTGTCAGGCAGTAAAGCAGGAGGCAGGAAGGAGGCCCAGATTCAGACACATCTGGGTATGCGTGGGGCCTTCTTAGTGGCTTCCTTCCGATAAAGCACAGCTGGCCCCACACCTGGAAGCGACGGAACTCATGGTGGCAGCTTCCTGGGCTGTTCTGTGCCCTGGACTGGAGATTCGGCTGGCCTGACCCTCCCCACCCTCTGGGTCCCCTGGACCCAGTGTCTCTGCCTTCGGGTGCAGTTTGTACATGTCGCTTGGCTGTGAGTGGTAGGCAGGGCTCACGGGCGGGCAGAGGAGACGAGCGTGCGTCTGCAATCCCAGAGCGCACTGAGGGCCGACACAGGCCCTGTGAGATATTTTTGCCCTTTTCAAGGTAGAAACAAAGATCCATACGGGGCAAGATCATGGGGCAGCAGAGCAGCACAGCTGAGTTGGGGGGTGGGCCGGAGGCAGGGATGCCGGGGTCCTTTTCAGCGGGAGGGGAGCTGGTGAGGAGTGTGGAGATAGAGCACCATGAGTGATGCACTGCACACTGCAGACCCTCAATAAAAACTGTAAAAAGAAAAATATATATATATTTGCTGACCGTGGGGTAGGGGAGTGGGAAGCAGAACCAGGTTTGCATGGAGAGGAGAGAACTTTCTCCACGAGTAGCTGAGGGCCAACCAGGAGGGGGGGCAGTGGGGAGGGGCAGTGCCCTGCTCCCCCCACCCCTACCTCTCTGACAAACACAGCATCACAACCCCACAACCTGTCTGTCCCCATCAAAGGAAAAGTTGGTGCTCAGGTTGGGAGCAGCAAGGAAGAGTCTAGCATATGAAAACTCAGGAGACCCACACTCAGGGCGCCCGGTCTGGTGAAAAGGGGTGCAGGGGGCCCCACAGCTGTGTTCAGGGGCTCAGGGGCTCCATTCTCTGAGCTGGGCAGCTTTGTCCTGTGTGGGGTGATATGGGATGCTTGGGGTGCTGTGAGGTCCCGACCTGCAGGACTGCACCTATGAGGGATATCCTGGGCGAGGGCGCTCCTGAATGAGAAGGAAAGGACACACGTCTTGAATGGGGAACATGCGACGACCTTTATTGTTTGCAAGGCACTTATATACCTTAAGGTTCTGCACGTGCAAAACAGAATGGGCTGTTAGCTCTGTCATAGCTAATGGTCAGTGAACGGATAGTCAAGATAACCGTATAAAGAGGGCTAACAGTCAGTGGAGGACAGTTAAGATAGCCGTATAAGGAGTGAAGATTTACAGAGGGGCTAGCCAGGTTGCATCATCCAAGGGCTGCGTGGTGGGATGCCATGTGCTTGTGAGGAATGTTCAGACTCACAAAGCCAAGATGGAGACCTCCGGCACCCCACAGTCCTGGTGCACAGAGAACTGGGGCTGGGGCTGCACGCTTGCCCTCACTCCCAGCACTGCCTTCAGATCTGCGGTGGGTCTCCCTGTGCCGTCCTGAAAACTGGATCCTAGCACCCCTGCAGGCTGCTCCCACGAGACCTGGCTTCCTCCTTGCACGGGGTGGAAACGTCACCCAGGCATGGAAGCAGAATGTCCCTGAGCGAGGACACCAAACCCTGACCACCCACAAGACTGGACGCCCCAAGCAAGGACACTCGCCTTAAGGGCAGCCCCGACAGCAGAGATGGGAGAGCCAGGCTGAGGCTGTGCCCTCTCCAACCACAAACCCACTCACACTTGCCTCGTCCCCACCCCACCTGCCCTGCTCTCGCCAGGCATGGCCTTGGCGCAGCACCTGGGGTCCTCTCGGGACCCTGCTTGGATCCAGCCAGGAGGGCAGGGCCAGGAGGGGACTGGAGCTCTCCAAGACCCCACCCTGCTTCTGGGGGCCCTCGCTGCCAGTGGGAGGGCCCAGGGTTGAACCCTGTCCTCCTCGGAGGGTCTTCCCTGTTACACAGTGCCAGCTCCTAGAAATATTCCGAGGGAGGGTTATAAATTAAGTATTGTTCTTGATTCACTCCCCTTCTCCGGGAGGGCTAGGAATGAAATAGCATCTTGATTGCTTTTGACCATGTTCTCTGCAAAATATAAATATATATACACATATATATTATGTATTATGTGTCTGTAATATATTTTATATATTTATATATTCCTTTCTTTTCAAGGGGAGGTTCTTAGTCACTTTTCTCATTTGGACCTGAGGATTTGGGAGACCCTGGCATCTTCCCGGGAGTCTGTGTCCCCGCATTGTCTGGGAGTAAACAACTAGGTAAAAGCCTGTGGAATCGCTGCTTCCCAGCGGCGCTCCGGCTTTGGCTGTGATGGGTAATTTCAATATTCCATTAGCGCTTGGCTCGACAGGCTCTGTTTACAGCAGGGAAACAAAACCGTGTCATTTGTATGCACAGGGACGATGCTTAACTGCGCGGTCGCGTGTGCGAGAGGAGATGGGTGGAGGCACACTCACCACCCTTCCCTGGGCCGAGTTCTCATTTCCCCGTTTCATTTCCTGTTACTTCAGAGTCACCAGGCCTGAGACAGGCGCGTGCCTCTCCGCCTGTGTCCCTGATGAAAAGCGCCGCGTCCTGCAGGCGGGTTATTAGAAAGAGCAAGTGGGCCCGTCTGCGTGGGGCTGGGCAGGAGACAGCTCGGTGGGAGAGAAGCGTGCTGCCCTGCTGACCAGTGCAGCCGGGGACAACATCCTGCACAAGACCCAGACCCTCCTGACCACTTCAGGGGAGTCCGCTGGGCCAGGAGAGGGCCTGAGTGCCCGTCTGGCTCCCTTTCGTCGTTGGGGCAGTCACTGGAAAACTGACTCACTCATCTTTCACGGATTGTCAGGTGGGGGCCATTGTCATTCCTCCTCAGGCCTCCTTGCTGTCACTATTTCTATCAGGAGAATGACAACCCTTCACTCCTCAGAGACCCCAGGAGTGTGCTTTGATGTGATGCTGGATTGTCCTTGTTTACCAGTTTTCAGAATAGTGACTTGGTTCTCGAGCCTTCTCTATCAGGGGAGAGGGAAGTGTTTAGGAAGGTATCAGCATTTTCTGAAAGATCATTATCAACTCAAGGGTTTCAGCCCCAAATCTGTTCAAATCCACCCAAGAGTCTGAGGCCCGTGACACTGATTTCCCATCTCGGTTCCATTTTGATCCACTGATCTTAGGCATGAACCTTGCAGCCAGGAGCGACGGGAGAACCCAGCAGGATTTTCTGTTTTGTTCCTAGAACCTGGAATTATCGTTCCGTGCAGTCTTTCCTTGCTTTGTGAGAACGGGTAGTTAGAGCCAAGATACACCCTTTTCTTCGCTACCAACTCCTCCTTGATTCTTTGCCATTTCAGCCGCAATGGATTGCCTTTCTGTTGCAGGGGGAGGACTTACCGATCTTCTCTGTTCTCTGTCCCTGCTCCCCACAGAGCACTTAGCTTTGAAAATGGAGAAATAGTAAAAATTCACAACCGGAACTTTTCTTTGCACTGTGATGCCATATTATTTCCTTTCACTTTTTAAACCACATAAACCGTTTTATCGAGATACTCAGATTTACAAGATCGTGAGTTATAATTTTCATGCACTTATCATTCCTCCCCCCCCCACCCTGCTCCGAGCAGAGCCCCAGCAGCTGAGGACCTCCGGAGCCAGCCACGGTCATGCTGGGACCACTCTCCACACGTCCGGACGGGCCTCATGCATGAAAGATCTGGCAGAGGAAGCCAGGCATGTGGGTCCCGGGGCTGAGATCTCCAAGCCTGCTCAGATTGGGACTGACCTTCTCCACCCAGACCCTCATCTTCCAGTAGGTAGGCGTCACACCCACCAGCTGCCACCAGCGCCAGGTTGGTCTCATCAACAGCCGAGACGCAGAGATTATAAAACCCAGCTCCTGGAAGAGAACAGCACAGAGTCTCCTGCCCCTGCACCTGGCTGTTCTCATCGGGGCCCCTTGGAGGGGGGTGGGTTGAGTCTCCCTCCCCCCTCCCGCCCCAAGCAGAGCCCCAGCAGCTGAGGACCTCAGGAGCCAGCCACAGCCATGCTGGGACCACTCTCCATATGTCCGGACGGGCCTCATGCATGAAAGATCTGGCAGAGGAAGCCAGGCATGCGGGTCCCGGGGCTGAGATCTCCAAGCCTGCTCTGATTGGGACTGGGCCTTCTCCACCCAGACCCTCATCTTCCAGTAGGTAGGCGTCACACCCACCAGCTGCCACCAGCGCCAGGTTGGTCTCATCAAGAGCCAAGACGCAGAGACTATAAAACCCAGCTTCCGGAAGCGCGCGGCCGCATTTGCGGCCGTGCAACATCTTATTTTTTTCCTTTGGAGAACCTGGCAAGCTACCAAAAGTATCCTGCCCGCACGGCAGCGTCTGGCAAACTTCCCGTGTTGTACTCAATATGCCAAATACCAGTAACAATGATGGGTCTCATTCTCCTAATCCTGAAAGAGCATTGAAATGGCTCTTTTAAAATCTCAGGGCTAGGAAGAAGGAGACATTACTGGTGACTGCTCGAGGAAATCGACGAACAACAGGATAATCGTGATCATGATCATTTCAATGCCACACCTATCACCAGAGGGCCCCCGCCCCCAACCCGTGTGCCAAGGACTGCCTGGTACCCACTCCCACCTTAGTTCCCTAGGCAAAAGCTCCAGTTCCAATGACTCTGAGCATCCCTACTAGGTTATTCTTCCATATTGTTCACTGCCCTACACTCTGCTTTCTCTTGAGTCATCACAGACAGCTTCTTAGCATATAATGGTTGGTTCTTCTAGATTTTTTTCTAACTTTATGGTGGTGTCAAAGATTTATGTATTCAGTAGGAAAAGTCCTGTAGATCTTTCTTAGTGCCACATGCTGCAAGCTGCCAGCTGCTCCTGCCTTCCCCTCCACCCATCGGGAGGAAAGCTGACTTTCCCAAGCGTATGGCCTTGACGGTCCTCTTCGGATGCTGTTTTGTGGTTGCCCATCACATCCTCCTACCTCCGTGTCTCCTGCATCTGCAAAGAGAATGGCAGTTACTCCTGAGATGAAGCCAAAGACAATTGCCCAACTGCAGGCCACTGCAGACACTCGGAGCACGTTTGGGGGAAGCTCATCTCTAGGGCTTCTGGATTACTATCTTCTGACCTAAGGTGGATTTAGTGGAAGGTAAATTCATCGGAGGTAGAGATGCATCTATAGTTGCTTTGTATCATTTCTCTTACTTGAACAATTTCCTCAAACTTTTTCTCTCCCAGTAGGTGTCCTTTATGTTAAAACACAAAACTTATATTAAAAGACATGTTACAATACAGACTAGTTTATTTCCTATGGGGGGGGGAGTATTTCCATTCTGGAAACTTCCATCCAGGCTGCACCCTATCCTTGTATACTGAGATAGATATCACACTGGGATTTCCCTCTTTACAGAGACTATTTTTTGTACTCAATTATTTAATACTTAAATAAAAAAGACTCAGTCCCAAGTTTAGGGGGGAGCATCTTACCAACTCAGTTTTAAAGGTAAGTTTCTTAGGATAAAGTTTTTCTTGTATGAAAATCTCAACATCTGCCTGAATATGGAAGTATAAATGGGAAATAATTTGAATAACCTCAAGATCTTCTTTCGCTCAGTTCCTGCTCCGGTGTTATAAAGTCATGCGATCACCCATCCTTTATTTGCACTTTTCCATCTTTGCAAGCTTTAATGTCTTTATCCTCGTGGTTGTGAAATTTTATGAAGGCACGGTTTCATTTTCCTTCGGGAGCTCCCTGGGATCTCAGCTCTGTCATCCTGGGGATGGCATTTGATAGCATCCTTCTTTATTCATTTTCCCTTTCTTCATTTCTCCAGTTCCTGTCCTTTGGATGTCCTATATTCAGAAACAATAATCTGAGTTTCTTTCCATTTTCCTCCTGTTGTTTTATTTTTTTTAATTTTCCTATCCTTTTCTGCTACTTTCTGGGCAATTAGCTCAATTATATTTTCCAAGGAAACTTTTGGTTTTCTTTTTGCTTCTACTATAATATTTTTAACAACTAGAAGATTGATTTTGCTCTCTGAATATTCCCCTTTTATATCGTACTAAGGTTGATTCATGTTTTCAACCTCTTATCTAGCTAAAGCATTGAATATTGCAGGTGCAAATTATTTATGGAATGCAAAAAATATTCTAAGATGATTTTTTGTTTGTTTTTAGAGAATGGTTGCCCCTGGGCCAGAGAGATAGTAGAGTGGGTAAATCTCTTGCTTTGTACGAAACCAGCCCAGGTTTCATCCCCGACACTCCACATGGGTCCCTCAACCCCTCAAGGAGTGATCCCTGAGTGCAAAGCCAAGAGTCAGTCCTGAGCAGCACCCGTGTGGCCCAGAAAGCAAAAACAAAACAAGACCAGAATGGTTGCCTCGTACCTGTAGGAGAACAGATGCTCTGGGCAAAAATCAGCTCCTGCACCTACAGTCTTGCTCGAGTGAGAGGATTAGGATGCCCTCAGAGGATGCGTTTCTCCAGTCCCTGCTGCAGGCACTGCTTTTGCGGCCATTGTTCTTTGTTCCTACTGATTATTCTGTTGTCGGAGGTCATGGGTTGGAGAATCAGTCATTAGGTGTGATCACTGTGACATGCGTTACTTTCAAAGGATTAAAACCCTACGGGTGGATTTTTATAAAACAAGCCTCCAGGGTTGTTTGGAGAGGTGCTTTAAGAGAATGTGATCTGGGGCCCTTCTACTCACGTCTTCTAGCCACACTTCCCGACAGGGTAGCTGGAGAGAGAAGGCGTCTCTGTGCTCGTCACAGACTGAGGCTCTGTGAACCGAGGCAGGAAGGTCCAATTTTCCACAGTGGCAGCTGCAACAAGAACTTCTGGCAGCTTTTCCGGGTCCCTGTCTGATGATGGTGAAAAGCGAGAAAGGGTATGTCCTCTTCTGTTTGGGGTTTGCTCACCTTCACTGACCCTCAGTCCTGATGATCCCCATGTTCCAGCTGCTTCCTGAGCTGTGAAACTCAGGAGACACCTGACCACATCTGCTTGAGGGTCAGGCTTCGTGGCTTCTGCAGCGAACATAAGCTGGCCACTGGGTGACCCTCTGGCCTCGTTGTCCGAACATCCATGAGGTCACCCAATGCCCAGCCCTGACATTACGCTCATGCTGCTTGGGCAGAAATCAGCTGGGCACAGCTTTTAAAGATGCAATAAAGACTGTCTTGCAAGACATGGAGCAATTTACATTTTTGACAGCTTCATAATGACTTCATTAAAAAAGAGGCACCTTGGAAAGATTGTTGTAGAAAACTGCAATAATCTAGAGTGTGCAAATTCAAACGCTGTCTTTCAACCAGTGGGGGTGGGGTCTGAGGTTGATGGATGGACACATGGAGCAGGGAGTAGAAAAAGGTATTTCTAGGGGGAGCATAAGCACCCCATTAAAACGCACTGCCAACCGAGGACATGCTAATTCATCAAGCCTGGTCTGTTTGTTTTGCAAAGAACAGAAACCTTGAAAAGGTGTGAGCAGTCATTCTAGACCTGCAAATATGGAGGGCATTTGGGATCTCTAGCCTTGGCACTTGGCTCGGGCCACGAAGGTAGGATCACCTTTTCTTCCTGCTCATTGCTCCTGGTTCAGTGCTCATTGTCTCTGAGGAAAGAAGCTTTGATCCAAGACAGCTGAGAGCATGGGGACAGAAGGGTTGGCTTTAATGAGAAATCAAAAACACTTCACTTTAGGAGTAAGTTAAGATCATCAAAAAATGTTTTTTGCTTCTTTTGCTTTAACTATTCTATGGAAAACTATGTTCTCTATAGTATCAATTACCATTTTTTTCCTTTGTGCCACTGAGGATAATTCAATATTATAAAAAAATTTAAAAAAACCACTGTGGAAACTAAGGCTATTCCAAAAAGTCCAGTTATCTATTTGGCAGCTATAGCAATATGCGATGAGGGCCCAGCAACGCTGTCCAGAGAAGGCAGACAAGAGAGACACACCCCAGGTCGCCATGCGAGGCCGCAACTCTGCTCTGGAGTCGTGGCCACAGGACACAGGCCCTAACAGTTGGGGACACTCCTCTAGTGGAATAAAGCTCTGCCCCCAGAAGAGTGGGGGAGGGGTGGCAGGCCCCCTGGAGATCTCTAACTCCCTCCCTCACAGCCACTGCTCAAGCTCACCCATTAGTCGTGTGGGGTGAAAGGAAGAAGGAGCCACCAGGAGCTCCCTCTGATGAAGGAGTCCCCCGACAGAGCTAGAGGCTGCTGGCAAGTCAGTCCCCAACAGACGCAGAGTAGATGGCGCCTCACCTCAACTTGCAGCCTCCTCCATGAAACGGCATGGAGGGCTGACCATCCCCCATCTACGCCCTGAGGGGGCAGCAGTGCAGTGGGGTTGAGCTGGGGATGGAGACGCCACCAGAGAGAAGAGTGGAGAGGATTTCAGCTCGATGGAGAGTCTTGGATGAAACATATGTCTGTTTTCCTCACAAGAAAGATGAGGAGAAAGTGCCAATTTTAGGAGGCCTGGTGTTCTCCAAACTCTCCCTTGTAAAGCTATATTTGTACACTCCTCCACACACATAGTATATAAAAATAAAGTCTCTGCCAGCAAGTGGCGGACGCCTCATCCTCCATCACAAGGAAGGGAGAAGATGAGGCGCCTTCACCCAGGGTCGTGCTCCAGCGCTCATTGCACCAACAGGCTTCCCCCAGTGATGTAGGGCACTGTTGTAGGCTTCCCCCAGTAATGCAGGGCGCAGTTGTAGCTTCCTCTAAGGATGCAGGGCACTGTTGTAGACTTCCTCCAATGATGCAGGACACAGTTGTACTGTCCTCCAAAGATGCAGGGTGCAGTTGTAGCTTCCATTTGTAACAACATAACTGCTTTCCCCCCACAGTTATCTACCCTTCTCTGTCGATTTTTATTTTGTCTCCTGTTTCTATTGAAATGTCTCAGTTGCTCTGCAATTTCGGAGGGATGGTGTCTTGTTTGGAGACCAGAGAAGGGCCAACATTCCCAAAGTCCCCGGAGGCCAGGTAGAGACAGGACTTGGCTGAGCCTCAGTGCTCAGGGGCCCCTCTCGACACACTCTGCTATGTGGAGATGAGGAAGGACAGCTGGGCTCTGGCCATACCTTCACCCTCTTGGGTGCATGTGACAAACCAAGCCAGGGTTCAAAGGATGGGACCTTCGGGCATGCCCCCAAGGTTCCCAAACTGGAGCTTGCCCACCAAGAAATGAAAATGGTCCCAGAGGAAGTGATGGACAGCAACTCAGGGAATACAGAGAAATGAAATTTGCAGAAAATTGAACGGTCTAAAAATTATTAGTTTTTCTGTTTGTTTTTTTCAAGGAACCAAAATGTAAAGAATCCAACAATAATACACGTGTTTAGAGTCTTTTATTTTCAGTTCAGACTTCAGAGGGTTTCATGGCATTTTCAAAGGCAGAGAAGCCTGCAATTAGCACCAAATTTCTAGTGCCAAGATGGGCATAAGACATCACCAGGGGCATTCTGGTCGCATCCACACACACACACACACACACACACACACACACACACACACACACACAGATGTGGGATCCATCTTTTTAAAGTATGAGGGCCAGGAAGAAACGAGCAAAATAGACCGGGAGATGCTTCCGGCTTCCACGTCAACTTGGCTGTGGAAAGGATGGATTCCCAGAAGCAGGCAGTGTACAGATCTTGGCCAAGGCCTGCAGTTTCCACTGGATCAGCTGAAACCACGGGATGAAAGCCTGGGCCCCAGAGGGGTGCTTGCATTTACTTTGTTGTGGAAGAAGCTAACCTTGCAGATCTATGACAAGGATCGAGGAGCACTCCTGCTTTTACTTCCAATATCTTTCCATTTATTCAGATTGCAATTGACTTAGGTTTCTAGTTATTAAAAAAATTCTCTTAAATATAACTACGCTGGGAAGGTCCAACACATTAAGCCTTGGTTAGCCATTCATTGCTGAGTATGTCAAGGAACTAAGTTCTCAGAGGAGTTATAGTTTGCACTTAGTCAAGAGAAGGAGAACAGATGAAAGTAAGCAAGAAATGAGAGGGGGGTTAAGTGTAAGGTGGTCCCTAGTGTCTACTCTGTCTGTGTTTTGTGCTATATGCAGAGTATCTCAAACACCAAGCGGGTCACACACTTGGAGAATCCCACCGATGTCTTCAGGACATTCAGGCATGTGGTCACCCCCAGAAGGACCTTAGAACACTAATATTACTTCCAGAAGAAATACAACTCTCCCCACCCAGTCCCATCACCATTATTCTACGTTTTGTATTTTATTTACCTTTATGATTTCTTTTTTGATTCATTGACTATTCAAGAATGTGTTGTTCAATATCTACATATTGGTGGATCTTCCTCACTTATTTATTTTGTCACTTTCTAATTTATAACTATTGTGGCCAGAGGACATATTTTATACAATTTTAATATTTTTAATTTTACTAATATTTTTTGTTTCATGGGTTAATTTTGGTTTTACCCTGGAGAGTATTTTATTACTTTAAATTAATTAATATTCTATTTTAGCTAGGGTTTTTTTTCTTTTTGTTAGAAAGTTGTTAGGTTTGACTATTCTCTGTATAGTAGCTCAAGTGTCCTATTTCCTTGCTGGATTTCTGACTAGCTCTACTATTATTAAAAATGAACAATTAAAATCTCCAGCTGCATTTATTGAATTGCCTATATTGCCTCAATTATATTGGATTCTGTTTATGTAATTTAGGTATGCTTTAAGGTACATGTATTTATAATAGTTCTGTCTTCTTGATGGATTGAAACCTTTTTTTTTTTCCCCTTTATTTTATTTTATTTTTTTTAAAGTTGTAGATTTACAATTTTTTGTGCTTTGGTTTCAATTATACAATGATCAGATACCTATCCCTCCACCAGTGCCCATTTTCCACCACCATGGATAATATCCCTCCCACCCCCATCCCCCCATCCCCCCGTCTCTGTGGCAGGGCAATCCCCTGTGTTCTCTCTCTCCTTTTGGGTGATGTGGTCTGCAAAAGAGGCATTGAGTGGCAAACATGTTCAGTCCATAGTCTACTTTCGACATGCATCTCCCCTCCTGGGAGGATCCTCCAAACATCCTTTATTTGGTGCTCCCTTCTCTATCTGAATAGCCCTTTCCTCTAGGATACCCGGCTGGTCTCTAAGTTATGGAGTAATCCTCCTGGTGCTGATCTCAGCTATTCTTGGGTATTAATCTCATACTTTGTTACTTTATATCCCCCAGATGAATGCAATCTTTCTATGTCTATCCCTCTCTTTCTGACTCATTTCGCTTAGCATGATACTTTCCATATTGTACCACTTGTATGTAAATTTCATGACTTCATCTTTTCTAAGAGCTACATAGTACTCCATTGTGTAGATGTACCAAAGTTTCTTTAACCAGTCATCTGTTCTTGGGCATTCAGGTTTCTTCCAGTTTCTGGCTATTGTAAAGAGGGCTGCAATGAACAAACAAGTGCAGATGTCACTTCGACTATACATTTTTGCCTCTCTGGGATATATTCCCAGGAGTGGTATTGCTGGGTCAAATGGGAGCTCAATTTCTAATTTTTTGAGAATCGTCCATACTGTTTTCCAGAAGGGCTGAACCAGTGGACATTCCCACCAACAGTGAAGGAGTGTCCCTTTCTCGCCACATCCACGCCAGCATCGGTTGCTTTTGTTCTTTTGAATGTGGCCAGTCTCTGAGGTGTGAGATGGTATCTCATTGTGGTTTTGATCTGCATCTCCCTGATGATTAATGATGTAGAGCATTTTCTCATGTGCTTTTTTGCCATTCGGATTTCTTCTTTGAGAAACCTTTTTTAATAAAGTAAAGTAAAAGTAAAGGCCCTCCCGTTGATCATCGATTTGTTTGAGCGGGCCCAGTAACGTCTCCATTGGAGACTTTGTTGTTACGGTGTCTGGCATATCAAATACGTCACAGGGAGCTTGCCAGGCTCTGCCATGCAAGCGGGAGAGATACTCTTGGTAGCTTGCCAGGCTCTTTGAGAGGGGCGGAGGAATCGAACTTGGGTCGGCCATGTTGGCTGCGTGCAAGGCAAACGCCCTACCGCTGTGCTATCGCTCAAGCCCCTTTGTTATTATCAGTTTTTTTTTTTTGCATCTTTTGTACTGATTTTCATCTAAACTTACTTCTTTCAGATGTGACTACAGCCACTATTCTCTCTGGGCTGCTAGTGTTAGGGCGTATCTGTTTCAACCTATTAGGGCAAAGCAGCTAGTTTCTTTGTCCATGGACTCTACTTCTATAGACATCAGGCGCTGTAAGAAATTGTTTATATTATCTACTAATTGAATTGTTTATTCTGGTTGCATATAATACTACACTTGATGTGAGTGGATTGATCCTCGCTGTTTTTATTGCCATTTTACCTGTTTCTCACATACTTTTGTCCCTGCATCTATCCTGCAGTGCTTTCTTTATTATTGTTTTATAGTCTCTAATGTCATGCTCTCATTTCTTTGATTTATTTCACCAAGTTTCTCAGAGATGGGTCTCAGTGACAATAAGAACCTTATCAGAACCAACGTATTCTAATATAAATAAGCTTTAGAAATATCACATAGTTCATGATTTTTTTGAGTCACCATAATTTTTTTAAATGTCTTAACACTGTTCGGCAAGCAATGTCCCAGTGCCAACCCAACCACCATGAAAACTATGTTGCCTAGGAAAGAAATTGAAGAGACTTCAGGAAATTGAAAAACTTCTCTATGTTTGGGGATTAGGAAAATAAATATTATTTAAATGGCTACCTTTCCTAAATTGTTATATAGATTCAATAAAGTCTTGTCAAAATTCCAATGTAATTCTTCAAAATATATAACTTTTCTATAGCTATAGTTCCCATTTCCTTTGAACCATTTTTGTTATACATCTTAAGTCTACACATGTTACAAGTCCAACATCAACTAAGAAAATTATTTCCTTTATATTGTATGTCTATTAAAGGAACTAACTTTTTTTTTAAAGTAGAGCAGGGAATTATTTATTGAGTTTGTTCAAGCTTCCCGTGGCATATTCGATATGCCAAAAACAATAACAAGTCTTACAATGGAGACTTTACTGGTACCCGCTAGAGCAAATAGATGAACAATGGGAGGACAGTGCTACAGTGCGGTTCTATTGCTACTTATCATCGTGTTCCTTGTCATTTGCTCCCGTGGATGTAAGTTACCCTTCCATGTCATTTCCTTTCTACAATAAAGATTTAAGTGACTATTGTTATACTTATCTCGTTCCCATGTGCTATGGAACAAAAATATAGTTGTATGTGTACTGTTTCATACAGCCATTCCTTGAGTCAGTTAAGAGTACGAGAAATCTGCACCCATAGGGTTTCATGATGATCTTCACCTGTGCTCTTTCAGATGTGTGCGTGTGTATGCTTGCCAATTACTTACAGCGGTCAGTTGCTTCACCCTGAAAAACTTTCTTTATATTTCTTGGAAGGTGAGTTTCCGAGTGATGAATCGTCGCTTTTGTGTTTGTCTTAGAGAGCTTCTACTTCATCTTCCATCTGAAAGAGAGTGTTGTGAAGGAAGGGTACAATCTCCCCTCCCCAGCATGTTAAGTGCCACTTCCCTGCCTTCTGCCCTCCGGGTGTCTGATGTCTGATGAAAAGTCAGCTCACACTTTCACTGGAATTCCCTCACCTGTGATGAGTCATTCTTCTCTGACTGCTTCTTGAAACAGTTCTGTTGCCTTTAGCTAGAAAGTACATCTGCTATGGTCTGACTTGGCGTTCTTCTGTTGACGGCTTTCCTGCTGGGAACCTGATGGTTTTTAAAATATTTGAATTCTGATTTAATGAAATGTTTACATTTTTCAGTGTTTCACTCTGAATATTTTCCCCTGATCTTCTCTGATCCTAACTTTCCAGGATCTCCATTGTACATGTTAGAGCACTTGTCGTGAGTGAGACATTTCTTTGGGAATCTGCTCCTTGTTCTACATCACTCATCCCATCTGCTTTTTAGATAGCACCATCTTTCTTACATATCTCCAAGTTCACTAGTTCTTTCTGCATTCAGTTCTCATCATATGTTGAAGACTTCTAATAAATTGTATAATAGCCACTTAGATTATTATAATTTTCAACTCCAGAATTTTTATTTACTTGGAAATAATGTCTGTCTTCCTATTTCTATTCTCTGATGAGACGCAGTTATGTCAACTTCTTTGATTCACTAAGGATGCTTTCCTTGGGTTCTCCAAACATATTTTATTGCTAGTTGGATATTGCTATCTGTTACCTTCAATATCTGAACTCTCCACAGAAAAACTTATTCTCTAATTTTTTATAGGTCACCTTTCCCTTATGCTTCTGCATCTAGTATTTTCTAATTATAAAGCCATATTTTAGCTAACATATGGCAGCACCCCCTCAACCTCCTCAGGCATATTTTATTTCATTTCCTTGTTTATTTTTGTTAGCAACATCTATTTTATCTCTAGTGAAAACCCTCTGATGTTTCTCCTAAGAATATCACTGTTGCTTGACCGTTTGGTCCTAGTCACCAGGAAGTCAGTCTCTTCAGCTCAGTGTTGGTGGGCATGAAAGAAAACTGCGACCTTGTCCTCAGAGAGGTGCCAGCCATATGGCATGAGCTGAGGAACGGGCAGCAGATGCAGCGCCTCTCTGCAGCCAAGCTCCCGATCAGTCTATGCTGGGAAGGAGCATTGAGTGTGGACTCAATATTCACTTCTTGGCTAGTTCTTTCGTCATGTGTGTGAGCCATTGGGACAATTTCCCGAGGCTTTAAAGCATTATATGGAGGCTGCAAAATGTTTGCGGCTGCATGTTTAGAAACATTTCTATTCATATGACTGCTCTAAGCCTAAACTTTCCAAGTCAATTCTGCCCCAGAATATTTCCACTGACATTTTTGGACTAAGTGTGTTTTATTTCTATAAAGTAGAACAACCTGATATGGGTCCATACTTGAAAATTAAGAACAGAGCCCTAAATCTGGTTAACACCCCTCACCACATATTGGTTGTGGCCCCCTTGGACCACAACCCATGAGATCTCTTTAAACAACTTTCAAATATTCAGAGTTGTTAACTATAGGCCCCACATAGCACAGCACATCTTTACAGCTTTAAAAAAATAATGGGACATTTTGTAGTTTTTTGACCACTTGTGCAAGTGCGAGGGACAGTGTGGAAATTCACTGTGGAATCCAGAAAGAGGTCTGAGGTGTGTGTGCTAGGGCTGGTCCACATATGCTCCCTAGAGAAACAGCTGCTGGCCAGGTGGAGAGGGGGTTCTGGGATGCTCCTGGCATGATCTCAGGACACTTTGCTTGCAGCCTCTGCTGTATCACTGCCACAGCTCAGCACCAGCCTTGCAAGTCCCTTTGCACTTTCAGGAAAGAGGCTGAGGAAGCTGCTGCCCAGTCTGTCTGCTGTTGCGAGCAAGGCACTGAGGTCAACACCCGAGGACAGTGGTCACTGAGCGCCAGGACTCATGGTGCAGCTGAGCAACTATCTTACTTAGATTCTTCTCTTTCATTGAGTGAATTAAATATTCCCATGGAACAGATGAAGAAATGTAGGCATTGGAGCACATTTGCTGGACCACAGTGGACAGATAGGCAGGGAGGGGCCTCAGCAGGAAGACCACAGAGTATCAGGAACAGGAAGTCTTCAGAGAATCAGGAATGGGGAGTCCTTAGAGCATAAGGAATAGGAAGTTCCCAGAGCATCAGGAACGGGAAGTCCTTGGAGCACCAGGAATGGGAAGTCCTTGGAGCACCAAGAATGGCAAGTCTCCAGAGCATCAGGAACAGGAAGTTCCCAGAGCATCAGGAACAGGAAGTTCCCAGAGCATCAGGAACAGGAAGTTCCCAGAGCGTCAGGAACGGGAAGTTCCCAGAGCATCAGGAATGGGAAGTCCTTGGAGCACCAGGAACAGAAATTTGTCAATTCAGTCCTCATATTCTCTTCTGACTTTGATTGGGAAGGGAAATAGCAAACTTCCAGGCTGATTAAGAAAATGTTGATGTCCCCTTGATCCCATGTTCTGAAGCTAGCAACAGTGGCCAGAGCTGGTCTTCCATGGCCACAGAAAAACATTGTTTTGACGTGTGATAAACAGCGTAGCTTAAGCTGTGTTTTGAATAGTAATCTGAGTTAAAAACAACACCACCATCCAAGGCCATCAGAACATTTATTGAAAAGAGAACATTTCCTCTGTACCAAATCAGACCTTGGTAAACAAATATCAGTGGAGATTTAATAAATTGGATGATAGCTTCCACTTACCAGCATTCCTCATGCAAAGGATTGGATTTGGAAGACACAAGCCTGGGGGTTCTATTTGGAGACAGTCAGAGCAGGTCCCTTTAGTGAGAGACAGAAGGGTGAGTGATAAACGTCCTTCCCAAACAAGCCAAAGCATGGTGATGAACATAGCTGATTCCAAACAAGCAGTTCCAGCAGAACCAGTGGAGGGAACGGAGTAAAGTCCACTGACAGGGTGAAGTGGCCTCTCTCTCAGGCCTGCCTCTCTCTGGCGCTTCCCATCAGAAGGCAGTCGGGCAGGTGCTGCCTTTTCCCTCCTCTCTGTAGCCCAGCAATGGCAAGTCTCCCTAATTACCGCAGATCCCCTGCTTTTCTGCTCTGCGGTGGGAATAATGATGGTCTCACTTTCTATTAGAGTTGTAATGGCTTTGTGTTCTGAATCACTATATTATTAATAATGGCAAAGGGATCCTTATTCTGCATGGGGAGGACTCCCCATCCATCAAGGCGAGAGCCGTGGGCGCGCAGACAGGCTCCTGGAGCTTCCCCGACAGGCAGCTGAGCCACCGCAGGATGAGGAATGAGCTGTAGGCGTGTGGGGGGCCCTGGGCACAGTGCCTGCCCTTCACTGCAGACACCTTTGGTCCCGGCTGTCTGGGCTTTGTCCCATCAGAAGCCTTTACACAGGCTGTATTTCCCTTGACATGTTTAATGTTCCTCACCACATGCCACTCTCTCCACGGTGGAACAGATACAACCTTGAAATACGAATGCAGCCAAGAGGCGAGGGGCATTCGTTGTGACCCATGTGCTAACCCAGCCTCAGTTTCCCTCACAGCCCAGCAGGTGCTGAGGGCCGGGACTCCGTTTCCCTGTGCACAGTCAGGCCCTGAGAATCTGTTCTATGTGCGCCATGCCTCTCCTTTGCTTCAGGAATGTTCCTGGTGAGCAAAATGTGTGGTTACCTTGTACGATGTTAGCTCAGAAACGAGCAGGTGACTGGAACGATCACTGGGGGTGTTGGGCAGGCAGAGGCCAGGAGCTCCATACTCTGAGGGTCCCAAATCCAGGGTGCCTCCACCCTGTGCGACACAGTAGCCCACAATGCTGTTTCCTCTCCACCTTAAGAGCGACACTGGCCTGGCATGGAGCACCCTGAACTGTGACCTAGGCTTTTCTGGGAAGAAGGCAGCTTCAGCTGCCCGAGAGACTCCCTCCGAGGGGCACTTCTATCTCCTGCCCCCTTCTCTCCCTTCTTCTTGTCTCCTCCTTCCCTTCTTCCTCTCCAGGTTTGACCTCTGCCTCCAGCAATAAACAGTCACATCAGAGTCTCCCCAGGGCCGCCCCTCCCCAGCCATTCCGCTCTCATTGCAATTCATCAGCAGCTAAGCACGGCACGTCACACGCAGCATTGCAGGAGGACGGCGCCCATCTCATTGTGGCTCTCATTTGCAGCAGGACACTTAGCGGTCCGTCATCACTCATGTCTGTCACCGGTGGTGACACAGCGACGACACCATTAGGCAGGTGTGACATTGAAGGAACACAGAGTCAAAACCCGCACAGCTGCCCGTCATCAATCAGACACCACCTTGCTCTGACCGTCTGGAAACAGCAGAAAGCATCGGATGCGTTTGGATGATTCTAGAAATGAGCTCCTGCAAGAATGAAGTTCCACATCACTCACTGGGAGCTTGCCCGCTTTGCTTGGGTTGTTTTACGTTCACAATTCCACGGAAGCTCCCTAGACACATAGATAGAATGGTCTACATTTCTGAGAGGAAAGAATGTCCTCAGCTTTTAAACGTGGAAGAGAACAGGCAATGAGTAGAACTTTCTGTTCTCTTTCTGTGTGTTTCTCTCCCAAGCTGCCCTCTTCTAAGTATTCCAGAGGGGAATGAACTGAGTGCCTGACCCTGGATAAGACCCCCGGGTACTCAGAGGCTCCAAGATTCCAAAGAGAGAAGCCAGGAAGGGCCTGAGTCTCGATTAGTGCTTGGGTGGTGGTATCTCACTTTGGGGGCATTGCTGCCTCGATGGTCGGACAGAATGGTTAGCATGCAGTGTGAAATCACACATTTGGTATCATGCTAAGTGAAATGAGTCAGAAAGAGAGGTACAGACATAGAAAGATTGCATTTATCTGGGGAACATAAAGTAACAAAATAGGAGAATAACACCCAAGAATAGCCAAGATAAGTACCAGGAGGTTCACTCCATGGCTTGGAGGCCAGCTGCACATGCTAGGAGAAAAGGCAGCTCAGATAGAGAAGGGAGCACCAAATAAAGGGTGTTGGGAGAACATGCTAAAAGTAGACTATAGACGGAACATGATTGCCACTCAATGCCTCTTTTGCAAACCACAACACCCCAAAGGAGAGAGAGAACAAAAGGGAATGCCCTGCCACAGAGATGGGGTGGGATGGGGGGGGTTGGAGGGATACTGGGATCACTGGTGGTGGAGAACGGGCACTGGTGGAGGGATGGGCACTCAATCATTGTCTAACTGAAACTCAAGCACAAAAATTTGTAAGTCTACAACTGTACTTCATGGTGTTTCACTAATAAAAATTTAAAAAATAATACTAATAAACCACACGTCTGGCTATCCCAGAGCCAGAAGGTTCTGAAAGTCTGGCCTTGGGAGCAGTGGAGGAGAAAGCAAAAGGTGCTGACACAGTTGATTCTGTGGGAGGGATTGAGTGTGATGGAGAGTCAGGTAGTACGAGAACTGCCCGCTGTGGCATTGCAAGAGATGAGGGAAGGGCTCAGGCTCAGGTCTCCCTTTCCAGGCCACTGAGGCACGGCTGGTCCATGAAGCACAAGTGGCTCTCTCTGTGCCTGGCAGTCCACGCTCAGGCTATGGGCAGGAGGACAGAGCCGGGATGAGGAGACTTTCCTGTCACTTGTCACCCCCAGCGCAGATGCTTCCAAGGACACCACAGGGCACCAGGGGTCACTTGTTCGAGGATGCAGTTGTAGATCTCCCGCTGGGGACGTCAGCGTAGACAAAATTGCTCACACAGCAGTGCTCTGTGCAGGCCCTTCGTGACTCCTGTGTTTGGAATCCCAGAGCCTCTGGATGACCAGTAGGCACCTGGAGACACACTCCCAGGAGCTCCAAACAAGTGCCACTCCTGCCCCTGAGAGACGACTCTCCAGATGCCTGTGTTCTATGACCCCCTTCTCCTCATGGGTGTGGTGATTAAGCACCATCGAGGTTTCCTTCCTACAGCCATCATGCCCCAGTCAGGGTCCTGCTAAGTGTCGACAGCTGCAGAAGCTCTTCATCGGGGGCTGAGGCTTCAGACAGCCCAGGAGAGCCTGAGAAGCCATTTTGGGCAACGGGCTCGCTCACAGGCTGTGTGGTGATGGGAGACCCCACGCCAAGTGCTTCGAGGCTGGAGGTTTGTCACTATGCCACAGCAGAGGAGATGGATGCAGCCACACAGGAGGCCAGAGAGATGTGGAACCAGAGGGCAGTCGTGAGGGGAGAGTCTCAAAGGCCAGCTGCCCACTTAGCTCTGAAAGGAGTTCTGTTGGTGGCATTAAAGAGACAGAAGAGAACATCCACTGGGAGGTTATTTTGAAGAGAATGCGGAAATGAGGCGACTGAAATCATGACTGACTGAGGGGGTGGTGGCAAGGAGGGAGACTTTGCCTTTCTGACATTTGGTGACCATGATTCCGGGGATGATTGTCCTTCAGAAGAACCATCCTGTGAAGTAAGAAAAGGCCCATCTAAGCAGGGAACGGCCAGGACTCCACCAGACAAAGGAGGCCCTGGAAACTTTGGTGGTGGTCCCGGAAGTGGCTTGAATGGGAATGACAACATTGGTCAAGAGGAAGCTTCTGTGGGCAAGGTGGTGTTGGTGGCAGCCAAAGTGGGGGTGGAGGGTGGCAGTGGGGATGACGATGGTGAATTTGGCAATGACAGAGGCAATTTTGGAGGTGATGGGAGTTACAATGATTGTGGCAATGACAACAATCCATCTTCAAATGTCGGACCCACCAAGGGAGGAAATTTTGAGGCCCAAGCTCAGGCTCCTCTGGTGGTGGAGACCAGCCACGGAACCACGGTGGCTGCAGTGGGTCTGGCAGTAGCAGCAGCTATGGCAGCGGCAGGAGGCTTTAATAGCCAGGAAACAAAGCTGGGCAGGAGAGGAGAGCCAAAGAGTGATAGGGGAGTGACAGGAAGCTACAAGTGACAGCAGATCTGTGGCCTCAGCCAAGTACAGCTGGGCCTCACTGAGGCAGAGAAGACGAGTTTCAGACTGTACGTGTGTGTGTGTGTGTGTGTGTGTGTGTGTGTGTGTGTGTGTGTGTGCAGGGTCAAACACTTGAGACTGTATTTGTGACTAATTGTATAACAGGATATTTTTAATTATGTTCTGTGGAAATTATAAAGCATTCTAATAAAGGGTTTTAATGTAGATGTTTTTTTGCACCCATGCTGTTGATTCTTCAATGTAATGCACTGCACTGTCCTCCAGTTGTTCATCAATTTGCTCGAGCGGGCACCAATAACGTCTCACAACAAATTGTGAGACTTGTTGTTACTGTTTTTGGCATATAGAATACGTCACAGGGAGGTTGCCAGGCTTTGCCATGTGGGCGGGATACTCTCAGTAGCTTGCCAGGCTCTCTGAGAGGGGACAGAGGAATCGAACCTGAGTCAGCCGCATGCAAGGCAAACGCCCTACCCGTTGTGCTATGTAATAGTTATTAAAATTTTTTAAATAGTTATTAAAATTAAAAGTTACTAAAATTAAATTAAAATAGTTATTAAAATTAAAATTCAGCCCTGCTACATGTAATAGTTATTAAAAATTTTTATAAAGAAAATAAAAGATATGACTCGTCTCAAGATAATCAGTGACCAAAGATGAAGAATGTCCTTTTGGCTAACATCTCTTTTATAAGAAAATCATTGTTTCTAAGTAATGGTTGCTAAATCATTATTTCTAATAGATGGTACAACTAACAGTTAGTCCTTTCTTAAAAGAGCTGTCACCTTCCAATCTTCAGCTGAGGATGCACTGAAGCGCATGGATTATTTGTTTCACGTTTATCTCAAATGGACTGCCGTGTTCTGATTTTGGCATGAATGCATGGGCCTTCGGAAGCAAACCTTCCGGGAACCCTGGGTGGCGGGCTCTCCAATGTGCAGCGTTTAGCAACGGATAAAAGCAATTCGGGAGGCGCAATCAGGAAGAGAAATCCCAGAGGAGCAGTGAGGATTCCAGACCAGCCAACCTGTCCCAACACCCGGCCCCTGACGGTCACTATGATGTGGCCATTTGTCTGGCGATGTGGGTGCCTGCCCAGAGAAGACATTCCTGGCTCTGAGTGACCAGGCTTCTCCTAGTGAGATGAGCCTTGGGGTCAGTGGACCCAGCTCCCAGGTCACGGTCACGTTTCCAGCCCTTCCAAGGCCTCCGAAGAGGAGATGGTGAAGCCAGAAGAACTCCCCTTCATTCTCTACATGGGTGCTGCAGCCCTCACCTCCCCCAGGCCTCCTTTATCACTCTTACCCAGCCCCCAACACAGGGGAGGATCTTCATTACCAGCTTCCCCCCCTCCGCCCCCACCCCACCCCACCCCAGCGGCTGGTGAAATCCCAGGAGAGCGCCCTCTTTTCAATCCGCTCCATTCAACCTCGTCCTCCTCTGGGACGCTGCCTCCTCCTCTCCAAGGCCCTGTCCCAGACCTTCCCATTCCCATTTCTTATTTATTTACGTGCTCACCTTTAGAATCTGGGAGCTAACCTGAGACATGAACCAGGTTACTGGTACCTCTCGTCTGTGGGGTAGACTGAGGAGGGAAGATACCGCGGGCGGCCTGGGCCAAGCTGACCGGCCAGTGTGTGGGTTTGGGAACTGCCCGTGTGGGAAAGAAGGCACAGAGCACAGGCTGCTCCCAACACAGGGGGCGTCGGCACCTTTTCCCTTCTCCCTTGTACTCCCGAATTCACTGAGTCCCTGTTCACTGTTGCTGCTATGAGTTGGCCAAATTTATATATATATATATACATACATATATATATACATACATACACATATATGTATATATATATAATTTGCAACTATCTTGTGAAACTCATTGTTTAGCATTTTAAAAAATGCCTTGAAGCTGCAAAGCATAAAAGGTGACAGACAGGTCTAGATGTTAGAGGAGCCGTGTCATCACCCCTCTTTCCAAACAGGAGTCTGCCACCCTGGGCTTCCTGTCCCCCGAGGCCCCTGGGCACAGAGCCGCCCCGAAGCAGCAGGGAGGCTGGGACACCTGAACTGAGGCCCAAGCCTGGCCTTTGAGGTGGGCTGGGCCTAGAAGCCCCTGAACTGTCAGTTTGGGCGACTTCACTTCTGGGGTAGCCGAGCAGTAGCCCCGCGGTCAGCAGCAACCGAGCAGACACAGGAGGTCCACGCGCTAAGCTGCAGGGGCAGTCATGGGGGAACACGCAGACCCCAGTCCTGGTCCTGAGTTGGGGTCCCCTTTAGTGGCCACTGGGACAAGTCACCACAAACTCGGAGGCCGCAAACAGTCCCTGTTCCTTCCCTTCCGGGCTGGGTCCCACCCTGGCAGGAGAGGGAGCACCTTCCTGCAGGCTGCCCTGAGCTGCAAGGCCACATGCAGCTGTGTCATGCCTTCCCCTCCAACGCAGGACACACTCTGCCTGCAGTCCCAGCTGCCCAGGCCCAGCTTCCTACGCTTCTGACTCTGTTGGTGATGTCGGTGGCTCATGTGAAGCAGGAAGGAGAAAGATGGTCCTTTGCTCCCGATCCGCCCCTGCCACCTGGAATCCAAGGTTACTGGGTTCTTGTCTCGCCTCGCCAAAAGGAATTTCAGGAGTAGAAGGGCAGCGAAATTACACAGTTTTTATTTGGAGGTTTTGAAGGGAAGGAGGGAGAGAAGGTGGGAGAGAGCGGAGAGTAGCATGCTCAAGAGAGAATCCGGGCTTCTCCAAGGGTGGAGAGAGTCCCCACACATCCCAGCATGAGGCATGAAAATTCATATCTCAAGAGGGAAGATGCAGCAACACAGGTGCTCAGGGAGCGCACGTGCTCGGCCATGTGGGCAGAGGCAGTGCATGAGCTCGGGAAGTATATGCGCCCTTTGTTCAAGGTGGTTTCTCCATCCTGCCCCCATGTGGGGCTTCTTCCTAGTAAAAGTCCACTGCTAAGGAGGTTACCAGGGGGCTTGGGTGTGGTGATGGTCCTCTTTTAAGTGCCTTTCCTGGCCTTTTTTTTTTTTTTTCTGCAGGAGCTTCTCTGGGCCTGCTGCTATAGAGGGGTGAGGATCTTATCAGGCCTTAGTTTTTTTTCCTGTTTTCTGCAGGGTCTGCTTTTGCCATTGCCTTCAGAGGAGGCCTTCCCTTTCCTGCCCACTTCACTGGGACACCCCCCCCCCCCCATGAGCAGGCATGGGCATGCTCCTGGCGCCACTGGTTGAATCGAGGGGAGAGCAGCTCCGCCCAGGGACCAAGCCCTCCCGGTTCCGTGTGGACACTCCAACGTCCTGGGATCTGAAATCACTCCTCCCTCTGCATGCTGGGGATGCCCTGGGGCCTGACACAGCCCTGGAACAGAGCTTGGAGGCCTGACTCTATTCTTCTAATTTATTGGGGCCCCACCGAGAACAAGAGAGAGAAATAAGATGGATGTGGAAGTGGGCAAGGATGTCATGATGAATAGCATCACACTCAGGGGGGTTGGAACTGTTCTGTTAGGAAATTTAGACCTCATAAAAGTTTTATGGATTGGCAAGACTTAAAATAAATATACCTGAAATCAATTACATTCTCCCTATACCGGCAGCAACCCAGAATGCATTATTTATAAGGAATTTCTATTTACAAGAGAAACAAAAATATCAAATATTTAGAACCAAATTTAAGAAGTGACGCCTGACCTTTCTTCATCCAATGAATAAAGTTTATTCGGAAACAGGAAACTTGTAAATGCAGAGAATGGTGGTGGGCTCAAGGCGTGGGGAGAGAGGGCAGT
The DNA here is from genome assembly GCF_029834395.1 of Sorex fumeus. NCBI lineage: Eukaryota > Metazoa > Chordata > Mammalia > Eulipotyphla > Soricidae > Sorex > Sorex fumeus. The sequence goes on along the minus strand of NW_026606321.1, from coordinate 8,637,880 downwards.
TTTAGCAGGTGTCTCGATGGGTTCCACTTAGGTCCTGTATGATTTTACATGGAACCATAGAGGAAGATTTTAAAATTCAACAAGACTGCATTTCCCTGATCACGAGTGATGGTGAGCACTTTTCCATATGACTGTTGGCCATCCTCTCATCTTCTCTGAGGAGATGCCTGTTGATCTCTCAGTTTTTTTAAAGGTGGGTCCACTGGTGATGAGAGAGGGGTAGGAATTAGGTAACTGTGATCCCCTATCATTAACAAGATTGTAAATCGCAGTACCTTAATTAATTTTTAAAAAGCTACAAAAATGAAGTGAAGCCCAACCAGGAGACAGGGGAGAAGCAGGATGCATCAGAGACAGAATCGGGTGGCAGAGACAGGCATGGGGGAGGGGTGGTTGAGTAGCACTGTCCCGGATCAATAAAGAGTGGGGGATTTCTCTCTTAGGTTATACACAGGTTTGTTCCCTAGAGCATTCAATACGTGTGCAAAGTAACCTTAAGAGGTAGAAGTCCATTTTAATCAAGTTTCAGGAAAAGAAAAATAAAGACATTCAATCTGGACAAAACCAACTTTAGTATATTGCCCCTGGAAAGGCGGTGGGATTGTTCTATCCAGGGATTCCCCCAACACCCGGCACTTTCCAGAACTTCCCTTTGCTTGGGGACAGCAGGAGCGTGAGGTGTGGAGGGAGGATGCTTGGAATCCAGTGTGGGGCAGGCAGGTGAGAGCCTGAGGCGGGAGGGCTGGGCAGGGCAGGTGGACAGATGCCCCGGAGAGTGCTCCCTGCAGGGCTGGTGCTGAGGGTGCACTTGGGTCAGTGACCTGAATCCTGACCTTCTCTGGCTGGAGTAGGACCGTGACCAGCCTCCAGCTGGTCACGGTCCCACTGATTTGCCCCAGTCAATGGGGAAATGGGCCAAATCGTGCTATCCCAGTAACTCGGCACTGTAGCACTGTCCTCCCGTTGTTCATTGATTTGCTCGAGCGGGCCCACTAACGTCTTCATTTTGAGACTTGCTGTTACTGTGTTTGGCATATTGAATACGTCACGGGTAGCTTGCCAGGCTTTGCCGTGCGGGTGAGATACTCTTGGTAGTTTGCTGGGCTCTCCGAGAGGGGCGGAGAAATCGAACCCAGCTTGGCTGGGCTGGCTGGCGCAAGGCAAACGCCCTACCGATCTGCTATGGCTCCAGCCCCAGGTAACTCGGCAACAATGCTTATTGCTGTACACAGACACTGAGAAGAGAAGGGGATAAATCTACCAAAGAACAACAGCACCCGGGCACGAGGGAGGCTGCTGGGGATGGGGGTCTCTGAAGGGACCCTGTGCCTTCCCTAGTGGTGGGGCATCCCCCTTCCCTTCCCTTCCCTTCCCTTCCCTTCCCTTCCCTTCCCTTCCCTTCCCTTCCCTTCCCTTCCCTTCCCTTCCCTTCCCTTCGTGGAATTATTTTGATTAAAACATTAAAAACAATACATTGGATGGACATCAGTTCATTCACTGTGACTTGAAATAAAGAGCTTCTCGTCTACAGGAAGCTGGCTGCTTGCCTGGGTTCTGCTACCCTCTTAGAAGGTACTGAGAAGAGGAAAGAGTGTCACAGCCTGAGGCATAGAGAGAAGCGGTCTCCAGACCAACAACCTAGAACCAGGCGCTTATGCCCCTAGGACTGCCGCAGAGTCATTAAGCAGACCGGGATTCTGTCCCAAGACCCCAGGTCTCCTCGTCCTCCGGCAGCAGGATTGACTGCACACAGGCATTCATTTCTCGCCCCGAGGACTTGATGTGTTACTGCGTTAACACTCAGAAGACTATGACTCTGAGACGTTTTCTCCACTCCATAACAGCCCACTGCCAATGGAAAGGAAGCTGGCGCAGAGATGAGTCAGGGGAGGAACCTGGTTTCAAACGCACTCGGGAAGCTTCCAGAGAGCCTCTTGCAGTTGGGGTGCAGCATCCCAGCAGCAGGCTCTGCACCGGAACCCACTCTCCCCAGGGCATCCTGCACCATGCTCCTCTCATCTCCCCCCTGCGCCGGAGCCAGCCTGCCCCCACCTGTGGGCACCCATGGGGCAGCCACCCAGAAAGTCTTGGGGCCGTGTGTATGCTGGGGACTTTTCGGTCACTCCCACCCGCTTCTATCACTTCAATCATTACTGTCAATCTGAGATGCCAGAGCACAGCTGTTGTGGGTCTCAGTGATCAGAGTCTATTGTGGATGGCCTTTTCTTCTTCTTTATGTAAAGCAACTTCAATTTCCCAAGACCTAGATGGAGGATCAACTCTGAGTCAGTGTCTGACAGGAAGATGAGATAATGGTCCAACGAGAGGCTTGAATTAGAGTCAGGGATGGTGTCAAAGTACCCCTCCAAGGACAGAGTATGAGGCAGAATGCAGAGCTACCAGCACTCACCTCCCTCTGAGGCAAGAGCACCCCAGGGGAAGCCCCTGTGTCCCGCAGAGCTCTTAGCGCCCACCTCGGCTCCTCAGACTCCAGCCCCCAGCTCCCAGGGGAAAGCCTCAGCACTGCTGGCCCTGGGCCATGGGAAGAGTCTGCACAGGAGACTGTAAATCAAGATGCCTAAAGAAAATTTAACAAAAAAAGAGAGAGAGAGAAATCCTCAGGGCACTGAGCTGAAAATGAGGCTGCTGCTAACTAAACACACACACACACACACACACACACACACACACACTCACACTCACACATTCACGCACATTCACGTATAGTTATTCATACTCAGCAAACACACCCACATATTCACACATAGACTCACACACAGTCATACTTCTACTCACAAACATATACACTCACACACACTCACTCACACACATTCAGCTCACACATATTCACGCACTCATGCACACACTAACACTCACACATACATCACACACATTCAACTTACACACTCACATACACATACACACAAATATACACTCTCCCCCCCACACACACACACACACGCACACACACACACCCTCTCTGAGCTCTGAACTTCGCCCTCCTTTCTTGCTCAACAATTCCCATTTCCCTGACCAGCTCATGCAGGTCCCTTTTGTGGAAAGTCACCTTCAGATCACAAGAAGCTGCTTCGGCAGGAAGGGGTCACTCTGGCTCTCGGGCAGGGCCGCTGCCTGTGGAATGAAGGGAGCAGCAGCCATGTGCTGTGCTGCCGTAGTAGCTGCTGGTGTTTGGACGTGGGAACAGGGTTTGACTGGCTCGACGGGACGTGAGCTGCATCTGCAGTTCCCGCACAGTGCGTGAAACAGGACTGAGAGAGCTGAGTTTTCCTCCTGGTTCCTACAGAGCAGGGCCACATGCCGCTGGGCTTCAGGAGCTGTCGGGTGAGGGGCTGTTGATGGCCTCGAGCATCGTCATGGAGATGTGGCTCTGCATCAGAGGACCATGGAGGGTGGGAGGCGGCATACCAGGGGCCTGGGCCTCAAAAGCTGAGACGTTGGGGAGGCTGACGGGCACCCGCCTCCCAGCACTGAGCCACAGGCCCTGAGCCTGGTCTGTGCGTGCCTGGAGACAGGCTCTTCGAAGCTGAGGCGACCCTAGTCCTGGGCCCATGCCCATAGCCACGGTGTCCTTGGAGGGGAGGGCGCACTGGGACATGAAGGGACAGGCCTAGGGAGGCGCTGACAACCACAGAGCCTGGCTGGGACCCCCAGTGAAGAGCCTCACAGCCCCTAGCCAGGAGCACAGAGAGCCCTGGGGTGGGCAACGCCTGAGCGGGGTGGGCAATGCAAGCCCAGCACAGCAGAGAAGCCGGAGGGGGAGCGAGTGCCTGCAGGCTCTACCAGGGAAGCTGGGCCTGGGCCCCCCACCACCCCACAAGTCTCTTCCAGGGCTGAGTCCTCTCTTGGAACCACCCAGGAAGCTCAGGGAGGCGAGTAAGACGCTGTCACAGCTTTGGGGGTACGTTATACCTAGCTGGTTGAGGCCTGCCAACCACAGCCAGGGAAATAGCCCTTGAGGCAGTGTCCGGGGGAGTAACTGAGTCCCGTCTCCCTGCTCCCTGGCATTGTGATGCGGCCCTCCCTGGGCACCCTCCTTGGTTCTCAGGGGCAAACGCCATGTGGGACTGGGATTCACCAACACATAAATTATGCGTCCTCACAGGTTTCAGGGGCCACTGCCGAAGACACACTGACCTGACAAAGCAGTTTCACAAACACGTGATAATAGTTACGTCTGAAATGTAATTCATGCAGAAACACTGTGCCTCATGTATGTAGAATGAATACCAGGCTCCAGAGCAATGGTACAGCAGGTACAGCACTCACCTTGCACGTAGCCAACCTGGGTCTGCTCCTCATTACCTCATTATGGTCCCCTGAGCTCTGCCAGGGGGGATTCCTAAGAGAAGATCCTGGAATAATTTCTGATCATCACCGAGTGTGATCCCCCCCCCACGTATATACCGTGTATCACATTTATTACATGTGGGTGTAATATGCATGTATTATGTGCGTATTATGTATTATAACCATACATAATATAGTAATGTACAATATTTTATTTTAAAACATCATAAAATTAGTAAATAGCTCATTTACTATCTAAAACATATCATCTATTATATTTAATTATCATAATATGGAATAAACACAACCACACAAAATACTATATTCTTAACTATAGAACACAATGATCTATATTGTATAAAATTAATAGGATGTTATTAGTATACTGTGGAGTGATAGCACAGGGGTAGGGCGTTCGCCTTACACGCGGCCAACATGGCCGACCCGAGTTCGATTCCTCCGCCCCTCTCGGAGAGCCCAGCAAGCTACCGAGAGTATTCGATATGCCAGACACAGTAACAACAAAGTCTCCAATGGAGACGTTACTGGGCCCGCTCGAGCAAATCGACGATCAACGGGAGGGCCTTTATTTTTATTATTATTAGTATACTGTTAGTCACCAGGTTATATGAGTACTAATACAGAGATAGGTAAGTTAATAAACATGACATGTTTATATGTGATTAGGTATGATACACATTACATATTATATTCACACACAATGTGGCACACATGTGTTCCTATGCCATGCAATTTTTACATATGAGCACTGCCATGATATTTGTTGGTCATGTGTGCCATCATGTAAATTCTGTTGCAGATCTACGGTCTGAGTCTCCAGGACCAGAGGTGGAGGAAGTCCATGTCTGGGTGGTCTGTAGTTATGTCCCACACTGCCTCTTGACATGGTGTAGAACAGGTGAGCAGAACCACCATGCAGATGGGTCGGCCTCCTAACTGCCCATGTTTACCCTAGACAAGGCTCCACTCTCTAAGCTAAGGACAAGGGGCGCTGGATAGGTCAGCTTGGCCCTGTGAGGGCTGGCCAGACTCCTCTGCCCTTCTGCCCTCTCCTTACTGGATTTCCACCCACCTTGTGGGGGATAAGCCACCTCTGAGCACAAAGCAAAACTCGGGGTGAAGGTTCTGCCTCTAAGGTGCTGCTGACCCATACCCCAGTCACTGCCACAGAGCTCAGCAGCCCAGGCTTCACCGTCTGCCCTGGGGGCTGTCCTGTGGTAATAGTGACTCAGAGGGCCTCACTGCACCCGCCTCAGGCTCCCAAGTGTGACCTGAAACCCCTCCATGCCCTTGGTTTAGCAAGAGCTTCCCCCAAAGTCTACTGGCCCTGTGCTAACCAAGCACTGCTGAAACTCAGCCTCCTTGGGAACCAATTAGAAGAGAGTGATGGTCCCGAATCTGGCTGTACTCACCCCAGTTATTGGCAGTGGCCAATTAGAAAAGGCAGCTAGCAAGGGGCAGGGCAAGGGACAGAGTAGGGCAGGGGGAGTGAGTGGCTCTGCCAGTGACTGTGACTGTGAGTGTCAGCTTCTAAGAGGAAGTGGGTGAACCCATCTTTCCTCCAGGTGATGAGCACACCAGCTTCCGGGACAGGGATTTAGGAGAAAGTAACTGTGTCCTTGGCCAGCTGATGAGAGCCTTCTACTTTTTCAGTGTCTATATAGCCCTCCTATCCCTGCCATTCTGAATACCCACAGTCACCCACCAGGCACCACCATGGCCCTTCAGGGTGCTTCATAACCCACCACAACCCATCATGATCCTCTATAACCCACCACGGTCCACCCTGACCCACCCTGACCCTCTGTGATGGCCCACCATGGTCCACTTTGACCCACCATGACCCTCTATAACCCACCACAATTCACTCTGACCCATCATGACCCTTTAGGACCCACCATGACCCTCTGTGATAACCCACCACAATTCACCATGACCCATCATGACCCTCTAGGACCCACCTTGACCCACCATGACCCTATAAGATTCACCATGACCCTATAAGATTCACCATGACCCTATAAGATTCACCATGACCCTCCATGACTCACTATAACCCTCTATGACCTATCATGACTCACCATGACCCACCATGACCCTCTATGACCAACCAGGACCCACCTGGTCCCTCTATAATCCATCAGGATCCTCTTTAGCCCACCATGATCCACCCTCACCCACCACAATGATACATCATGACACTCTATGATACACATGATACATGATACACAATGATACACAATGATACATCAGGACACTCTATGACCACCATGATCCACCATGACCCTTTATGACCCACCATGACACATATAACCCTTCATGACCCACTGGGACCCACCAGGGCCCTCTATGACCCACCAGGACCCACCCAAACCCTCCCTGGTAGATGTCAGGAAGTGCTTCCAGGAAACAACATGGGGTCAAAAACGTCACCATTTCCTACTAGTCGCAGAGCTGGGAGTATCTCTCATGAAGTTGAATAAATGAAGACTCGGTTGTCTGAGGACATATGGCTAATTAATGGATTTCAGGCTTGAGGGCACAGATACAATTCCCATTTTAAGTGTCCTTCCCAGTGTCCTTAATGATATAAAAATTAAATCTTACCACACAACCATCACCGTTCACCATCTCTTTTCCTGAGGAAAAATATATATATATATATATATATATATATATGTATATATTCACAAATATTTGCGAGAGTCTTTTACTACATTTCACCATATTTTCTCATGTTGTGTTTTAATAGGGTGTACCATTTTCTCTCACAGAAAAGGGAGAGCATAAAATGAATTGTTATGAAGCTGAGACTGAAATTACAGATCCATCATGAAACAAGCATTTTTCTCAAATTCCATTTTACTAACAGGGGCATATACAACAGGTGCCATTTGGAGGCCTGTCTGTATGTGTATTGTGGCATACTCATCTCTGCATTAAGAATATAAGTGTGATCATTAATCATCAGGGAGATGCAGATCAAAACCACAATGAGATACCATCTCACACCTCAGAGACTGGCCCACATCCAAAAGAACAAAAGCAACCGATACTGGCGCGGATGTGGCGAGAAAGGGACACTCCTTCACTGTTGGTGGGAATGTCGACTGGTTCAGCCCTTTTGGAAAACAGTATGGACGTTCCTCAAAAAATTAGAAATTGAGCTCCCATTTGACCCAGCAATACCACTCCTGGGAATATATCCCAGAGAGGCAAAAATGTATAGTCGAAATGACATCTGCAATTGTTTGTTCATTGCAGCACTCTTTACAGTAGCCAGAAACTGGAAGAAACCTGAGTGCCCAAGAACAGATGACTGGTTAAAGAAACTTTGGTACATCTACACAATGGAATACTATGTCGCTGTTATAAAAGATGAAGTCATGAAATTTACATACAAGTGATACAACATGGACAGTATCATGCTAAGCGAAATGAGTCAGAAAGAGAGGGATAGACATAGAAAGATTGCATTCATCTGGGGGATATAAAATAACAAAATATGAGATTAATACCCAAGAATAGCTGAGATCAACACCAGGAGGATTACTCCATAGCTTAGAGACCAGCCGGGTATTCTAGGGGAAAGGGCAGTTCAGACAGAGAAGGGAGCACCAAATGGAGGGTGTTTGGAGGATCCTCCCAGGAGGGGAGATGCAGGTTGAAAGTAGACTGGACTGAACATGTTTGCCACTCAATGCCTCTTTTGCTGATCACAACACCCAAAAGGAGAGAGAGAACAAAAGGGAATGCCCTGCCACAGTGGCAGGGGGGGTGGGGGGGAGGGATATTATCCTGGTGGTGGAAAATGGGCACTGGTGGAGGGATGGGTATTTGATCATGGTATGACTGAAACCCAAGCACAAAAATTTGTAAATCTACAACTGTACCTCATGGTGTTTCACTAATAAAAAATAAATTAAAAAAAAAAGAATTTAAGTGTGGCCACTTCACCGAAGTGTAAGCTAAAATCCGGGTGCCCAGTACCACGGCTTTCCCGCATGACTCCTTGTATCATTTTGTGAAAGGCAGAAGAGACTGGAGTGTCCCAGGACTGTCACCCGATCCCTGAGACTGGGTGGCTGAGAACTTGACACTCCGCTCCGTTCTCCACCGTCTTCTGGCTGGGAAATGCCAGTTCCCCTTACACGGGCATCTGGAACTTGATCTGTACAGAGGCTTCTCGCCTTGCATGGAGGTGCTGTTGGCATTGGCAAAGGGCATTTTTAAGTCAGCAGGAGAGAACCTGAAATCATGGATTTCCCTCATAAACCTGGGTGCAACAGCTTCTGTGTACTACCTTCTCCGAGAACTTTCCAGAAGTCACGACTCCCTCTGAGTTGAGAGATGTGAGCAGTGAGATGTCACCATCTCACTGTCTGCCAAGAGGCTTCCCTACAAGGCTCCCCTTCCTCTGCTTCCCACCAAGCCAGCACCGTGTGGGGTGGTCCCTGCGGGCACGTGTCTGTGAGCAGGAGCTCCTGAGGTGAGCTCAGCAGAGAACGGCACAGGAGCTTTCTTCAAGCTTCTGACAGTTCACACCCAGAGAGTGAGCACATGATAAAACATTTTATCTGTCGCCCTCAAGACCAGATTTGGAGATGGAAATAAAAAAAGGGTAAGGAGGAGAAAGGGAAAACTGGAGGGGTCAAAGATGGAAAAGGAGAAAAAAGAGGAGGAGGAAGGAGACAGAGAAGGAAAGAGAAAGCAGCAGAAAGAAAGAACAAGGAGAAAGAGAGGAAGAGAGAGAGGAGGGAGGTGGAGGCAGAGAAGGGCGAGGGGTGAAGAGATGAAGGGCGAGAGATGAAGGGAGGCAGGAAGAGACGCTCCTTCTCTGAGGGAAGCAAGCTCTCTTTAAATCCGAAACCACCTTTTCCTTCTTCAAAGTGTCGTTAATGAAACACTGCAGAGCATATCCCGTTAAAAGGCCAGCACTATTCCCGGTGCAATTTAATGACGATCGAAAATGAAGTCTCTGCCTCCACACTTCCCAATCCGCTCTTCTGCTTCCATCTGTGAGCCGAGCGGTCCAGGAGGTGGGAGCTGCCCAGCGCTGGGCCCATGGGGTGTGGTTGGGGACCTGATTTCAAGGTTGCGTGTCCAGCGGAGCTGCCTACATCAAGCCTGGCCCCTGGCGAGCCTCCTTTCCCTTCTTCAGCCCTTGCCCTGCCCGTGGGGCGCTACTCCCAGCCCCAGTGGCTGGTGCAGCTTGAGTCCAGCTCCTGTGTTATCTCCGTGGCCCTGGTGGACGCTCTCTCTGCCCTATCCTCATCAGAGCCCGGTCTGAGCAGAGAGGCAAGAAGTCTTGGATGGACACCGGATATAGGAGTGAAGGCATGAGTTCAAGCTTGGCAGTCCCATCTACAACCCTGGGGTGTTTGAGCTTCAGGTTCTGGGGCTGGTCACCGTGCCCTACGCTGCTCTGGGTGCTGTGAACCGGGCTGCTGGGTGCCCACTTCCCCAGGACAGAGCTTGCTGTCCTCCCAAAAGGACAGTACGCCTGAGAGAGAATTCTAAGAACAAAATCCCACAGTTCACTGTGACATGGCTGAAGCTAGAGGCTACCATGCTGAGAGCAGTCGGGACAGGGCAAATACGGAACTGCTGCTTAGACGCAGGTCTTAAGATACACAGAGGGGTTGGAGCACAGTGGGGAGGGTGTTTGCCTTGTATGCTGTCTACCCCGGTTCAATCCCATATGGTTCCCTGAGCACTGCCAGGAATAATTCCTTTTTTTTATTAGTGAAACACCATGAGGTACAGTTGTAGACTTACAAATTTTTGTGCTTGGGTTTCAGTTATACAATGATCAAGTACCCATCCATCCACCAGTGCCCATTTTCCACCACTATGGGTCCCAGTATCCCTCCCACCCCCCATCTCCCCCATCCCACCCTGCCTCTGTGGCAGGGCATTCCCTTTTGTTCTCTCTCTACTTTTGGGTGTTGTGGTTTGCAAAAGAGGCATTGAGTGGCAATCATGTTTGGTCTATAGTCTACTTGCAGCATGCTTCTCCCATCCTGGGAGGATCCTTCCAACGCCCTTTACTTGGTGCTTCCCTCTCTATCTGAGCTACCTTTACCCCTAGCGTGTGTGGCTGGCCTCCAAGCCATGGAGCAAAATTCCTGGTACTTAACTCGGCTTATTCTTGGGTGTTACTCTCCCTTTTTGTTGCTTTATGTTCCCCAGATGAATGCAATCTTTCTATGTCTATCCCGCTCTTTCTAACTCATTTCACTTAACATGATACTTTCCATGTAGTATCACTTGTATGTAAATTTCATGACTTCATCTTTTCTAACAGCTACGTAGTATGCCAGGAGTAATTCCTGAGTGCTGCACCAGAGACAGGAGTAACCCCTGTGCATTACTGGGTGTGACTCAGTCACGATTCTCCCGTTGTTCATAGATTTGCTTGAGTGGGCCCAGTAACATCTCCATTGGAGACTTTGTTGTTACTGTGTCTGGCATATCGAATACGTCACGGGGAGCTTGCCAGGCTCTGCCGTGTGGGCGAGATACTCTCGGTAGCTTGCCGGGCTCTCCGAGAGGGGCGGAGGAGTTGAACTCGGGTTGGCCATGTTGGCTGTGTGCAAGGCAAACACCCTACCCTCTGCGCTATCGCTCCAGCCCTGGGTGTGACTCAAAAAGCTTTAAAAAAAAAAGATACACAGAGGTAGCAATAAACAGCCAAAGGCAGCACAATGAGATAAGTCATCCGCAGAACTGAAGTTCTTTCTGAGGAGGGCTGGGGTTCAAAAGGGAGGGCTATCAGGACCTTGGGAGGAAGGGACCGGGGAGACTGGGGTGAGCATGGGACTGGAAATATGTGCAAGAGAGATCATCATTAACAGTACTATGAATCACAGTGCCTCAAATCAGAAAACAAGCTAAAAAGAACTCATGGTGTCCTGACTCAGTGGCACCCAGGACCCGGGGCCAGTTGGCCCTTCAAAATGGGAGCAATGTCGCTGTAGAGCTTAGAGATGTTTGTGTCCTCAGAACCTCAGGGGCACGCGGGTTGGCTGAATGCAGGATCCCGAGTGGGTACCATCCACTCCTGCCCTCCAGAGGGTACTCCCTGGCATTGGGGAGGGGGGCACGGCTCTCCCCACTCCCCGGGGAGGATGTTGCTGTGCGTAGGAAGCTGACCTTCACAGGGCACCAGTTCACAGAGATGAGAGGGTCTCTCATTGTCCCTTGTCTCTGGAAATGCAAAGGCGGTCTCCTGCCAGGCATGCAGCCCCCAGTGTGAGGTCACGCTGAGAGGTCATTAGGGAAGTCTCATCACCAGGGACCCCAAGAAGCATTATTTACATTTCAGGCAATGCTTTAGGGGGGCATAGACATAGTACAGTGGGTAGGGCCTTGCATGTGACCAGCTCAGGCTCCATCCCCGGTACCCGATCTGGTCCTCTGCATCGCTAAGCCCCTTGACCTTTGGTGAGGTGGCAGGTGAGACCTATGTTTGGAGAATGACCATGGTGGGTAGGATCCTGCAGGTAGAACATAGCACGTGCCTACCAATAGTGAGAATGCATTGACCCTCAGAGGCTCTGGGACAGAATCCAGGCATTAGTCCTGTGCTCACACTCTCCCAAAGCACCCTACTGCCCACCCTCACCCTTGTCATCTGTGACTCATTCTGGAACTCACTCTAGTCATCCAGTCACTGGCTTCCTGGGGTCATGGGTGATCACATCAAGGGTTCTTCCTGAAACCTCCGCTCACGGTGAGATGTTAAACGCTGGTACTCATGTTGTACAGTTGTCCAGTCAAAGGACACAAGAAGACAACATAATCATGCTTGCGTGTGTCAAGGGCTCTTGGTTCTATTTATGTTGGTTTAGACAAAAAAGCAACTCAGAGCCCATTATAATCATCTGAACCATGAAGGGGAAACTCTGAGGCCCTTCATCCTCAAATAATGAGATTTTGTGCTAGGAAAGAGATTAAGTTCAAATTCTGTTACATTTTAAAATGAAATTATATAGAAAATTCTACATTTGCTGAGAATTATCTTCTAGGGGTATACAACCCAAGATTAAGTATTTGAAATTCCAACATAATTATTAGTCTGAACAGCAAGAGGGTGTGGAGTGGGTGTTTTATATGTTTATTCATGCACGTGATCTGGTAAACTCTTCACTTTTCCTGAAACATCTCCACAAATCCTTCTGGGGAGTCATTATTACCCCCTCTGCAGGGTAGAAATCAGAAGCTCAGAGAGGATTGGTTAACTAAATGCAAAATTGTGAAGTAGCAGACCACAGATTTTAATCCTTGGACGAGAATACTAATGCTTGTGCTTTTCAGACTGATCCAGATTCATTTTCTCTGCAAAGTGAATTGCTACAAAAATATTATAAACATAAAGCACGAATAAATGCATTCTTTTTATTTTATACATAAAAAAAGCTTAAGGGGACACCCCACAAGTCAAATAGATATTGTGGCAAATCACTATATTGAAAGAACAAGTTGCTTCATATGGGGGGCTGGTACCCCTTGAAATAACCATTTCTCAAATATTTATTAGATGACAGAAAGAGCTGAGTCTTCCATGAATGATACTAAGCCAAATGTCCACATGTCCCAGCTTTTATTCTCTCGAACGGAGCTCAATCCTGTGTCCCATCCTGCCGAACAGGCAGCAAGGATTTGTGAGTGTGATACATGCCTCCAACAAAGAGGGTGAATGTTGGAGGCCACAGCAGGTACCACTAGCCATGTTGGGCTTGGTGTTGTGTGGAGGGTGGGGGGAAGAAATAGAGCTCACAGAGGAAATAAAATCGATGCAAGAAAGACAGCCTTCACTGTGAGGTCCTTCTGTTGCCGTTGGAATGTCCTGTTTGTGAGAGATAGAGAAGCAAGGGCAGTGCCATGACAGGCGCATAAAGAAGCCAGAAGAAGCTGGCCTAGGTTTCGGTTCCAGAATTCCTGGAATTGAGCACAGATACCTGGAATTGAGTCATGATTTCCCCAAAGTGAGATTGCCATGGTGCAGTCAACTAAGGGTTACCAAGCAGGTGCAGGTAGGGAAGCTCCCTCCCACATCCCCAATGGTAACCCTTAGGTAATCCTTATGTAACCCTTATGTTACTCCAACTTATAACCAGTCAGCTAAGTACGAGTAGTAAAAAAGGCCCTCAGACTGTGGCCAAAAGTGTGGTCCGTGGAAAGTCCCTGTTGTAAAATGCTATGGCATAGAAGCCCCTCACTTTTGAGACTCGGGGCCACTCGTTCCAAGAAGGCTGCCACTGTGTCGATGATCCAGACAAGGGCCCTAGCTCGAGCTAGCCAATAAAGACCCTTTGCTTGTTGCATCACAATTTGTCTTCATGCAATTCCTCTGGGGAGATCTTGGACTGATTTAACATTTGAAACTCCTGTGTGTGAGTTGGTATTCCTGCCTCATTCTTTCTCCAGGAAGACTTGAAAGCAGAGAACCACGAGGTAGGGCCAAGTATGAGAGGGACTCACGGTTAGGTGATACATCCAGTTGGTAGACCAGATGGACTCATTTAGGGAAGGCAAAGAGAAGAAAAATCAGCTGGGAAAATCAGCCCCCAACAGCTAAGCATAAAGACGCCTTGGAAGGGAGGAAAAGATAAAATATAAAAGATACTCAGGGAGCTGTACCTACAAATGGCACCACTGGGACGGCTGAGGAGAGACACTGGACATCCATGTCCCAGGCCCAGGGCTCAGGGGGTTTCCGCCACAGAGGTCTTTGTTGCCTGTGGCCTACTGACATGTTGGTAGAGAAGATTCTAGTGGACTGGGGCGACCAAGAGATGAGAAAGTGCTTTTTAACCCGGGCCAGGATGCCACTCTCTAAGGTTTGTCCCTTAGTCCTCAGAAGCCCACCAGCTCGTTCTGTCACCAGCAGGAGGCTTCAACAACACTGTCCAGCAAGAGGCTGAGCTCTCCTTGGCAGACCCCAAGTAGTGGCCACCCAGGGCTGCAGCTTTGATCTGCCTTGTCTTATATTTCTATACACAGAGAAGCAAATGACCATTTTGAATCGTAAAATAAAAATAGGCAAAAGTGTAGAGTTGTGCAAATACATCCTCTGAATAGACTGAGCACTGTGAAGGAGAAACCCCACAGTCTGTCACTGTCTTTCTCGCTCATGTTCGTCGTTATGAGGCATTCTTTGGACAACTAACCTTGATAAATACAACTGAGAGACAACGGCTCTTTCTGCCCACATGGATGTCCCCAAATTCCATCTAGAGACCCCAGAACACAGAATTTTCTAGTGAAAATAATATTTTCTTGACGCCTCCCAGATGTATTTCAAAATATTTCTAATCTCAATAGGCTGAAGAGCTCTACTAAATACATATTTGCAAGCAATAGTAAACAATTTTTGTTTGCCCTGAACATCTTGTGGGCAGAATAATGGAGCACAAATACTTTTTATTCCTGTGCAATTAGGAAAATGGCACAACAGTAGTGGTTTAGACTGATCCCAAAAAATTACTCAGATGGTAGATTCTGCAGAGGAAGGAAGAGACGGGTGGAGAGAAAGAGAGAAATAGCGACAGAACCAAGAAGTGGAGAGGAGAGAGTGAGGTCACGGAGAAGGACAGGTTCAAGTCTGTGGGGGAGCCGTGGCCTGGGGCAGAAGTCCTGAGACTCACCATCCACGAGGCCCAGGCCTGGGCTCACAGTCCACTGTCCACTGGAGATGAAGGCACCTGCCCTCGGACAGGCCAGGACACACTCAGATGAGTCTAAAGCAGGTGCTGGTGAGTCTCTCTACCCCTCTCAGGACTCCTGTTGACCCAGAGGTGGGTCTGACCTGAACATCCTTCCAGAAACACCAGGCACAAGTTTTCAAATATATGGGCATCCTGTAGCCAAGGGAGTGGAAACGTGTGTTTATCATCATTGGCCCTAATTTCATTCTCAGTATTCTTAAGGTAAAGAGCCCTTTGTGTTATAATTCCAATATCTATTAGCCTAATGTCCCTGCCTTTAAAATGAAGGATGAACAAAGAAAACCACCGAAGTGAAGCTCTTCTCTCTTCAGATGTTTCCAGGAAAAAAGAAGAAGAAGAAGAAGAAGAAGAAGAAGAAGAAGAAGAAGAAGAAGAAGAAGAAGGAGGAGGAGGAGGAGGAGGAGGAGGAGGAGGAGGAGGAGGAGGAGGAGGAGGAGGAGGAGGAGGAGGAGGAGGAGGAGGAGGAGGAGGAGGAGGAGGAGGAGGAGGAGGAAGCGGATTTAGGGAAGGCTGGCACAGCTGTGAGCATTTAATCAAAACCCAGTGGAGAAATTAAAGTATAACTCTATCAAAAACTGTGTTCTGAGCTGTGTCTCCTTAGCAAAGAATTCTCTGATCCTTGGAACAGATGGGGCTTCGCTGCCTTCAGGGAAGGGCTGTGAGAAAGGGTGACAAATCAGGTAAGAGATAAAATGAGAATATCAATTAATTCTACCACCGGATCCATGTGAAATTATCCTGCACCATGCCGCCGTCATTAATCCCCACTCCGTCGGAGGAAGGAGTATCGTCCGTAAGCTCCATGGATGGATTGCTGGCTGACAGATGGGTGATGGAGAGACGCTGATCCCAAATCACAGAGCTGGGAGGCTACGTTGGAGGAACAACCAAGGCCACACTTGGAGCCCGGAGCTCGACCCAGTGAGTATCTCGGAGACAGAGTTGGACTGCGTGTAACACCCAAAGTGAGGCGACCAGGTTGTAGCCCTTGTACATGGAGGGTCAGGCCTGACGGATGGACACCCAGAGCCGGGTGAGTGCAGGGATCTGTCTTGTGCCCACTGTACTCAGAAGTGAGTCTCTGTGTCCCTAAAACTCCCCCAAGCGGCCACACCCTGGGACCCACCAGCAAAGTTTTGCGAAGCAAAGTGCACAGAACTTGAGAACATCTGCGGCCACCTCTGCAGGTCAAGAGGAAGACTCAAAACCCATAGTGGGGCTGGCCTGGCCCCTGCTCCATCCGCCAGGCAGGCCAGGCCCTTTGTCCGCGCACGGTGTTCGGTGTTTGCCAATCCCATCACATGGTCGGGCTGGTTTTGCCCCCATGGAAGTCTTGGCTCTGTCCTGGAGCTTCTCACCCACTTTAATCCTCCCACCCGCCCCCATGCTGAGAAACCAAGGAGCCCCGCTGCCAGCCAGAAGTCACAGGCAGGGCTGGGGGCAGGAGAGCACGTCCCACTGTAGCCGAGGTGGCTTGGAGTTCTGAGTCTGCGTGGGCTGACGCAGAGAAACAGCGTCAACAGAAAGGCACTTGACCTACTGCAGGTGGAATTCGGAGGAGGGGTTGTGGGTCAGCCTTGGTGGCAGCGGGGGTCCAGTGGCCTGACAATGTCCCACGGTTAAAGCCACGGCCTCTGTGGGCAGCGCAGAAGGGCGGACTGTACTTTAGACCTGGCTCCAGTGAGATTTGACGTGATTTTTAAAGATTTGTTCACGTGGTTTCATGTGGGGGTTATTATTTATTTGGAGACGGGGGACATGGGCCCTTTCCAGCTGTGCTTGGGATCATCCTTGCTCTGTGCTCAGGGAGCACTGCTAGACGTGCAATCAAGAGAATTGAGAAGTTAAATTGTAGAGGAAAAAGTAAAGGTAAAGGTAAAGGCCCTCCCGTTGATCATCGATTTGCTCGAGCGGGCCCAGTAACGTCTCCATTGGAGACCTTGTTGTTACTGTGTTTGGCATATCGAATACGTCATGGGGAGCTTGCCAGGCTCTGCCGTGCGGGCGAGATACTCTTGGTAGCTTGCCGGGCTCTCCGAGAGGGGCGGAGGAATCGAACTCAGGTCGGCCATGTTGGCTGCGTGCAAGGCAAATGCCCTACTGCTGTGCTATAGCTCCAGCCTACAAGATACATAACACACTCACAAAATTCAGAAACAAAAATATCCAATCAACCTACCCAAAATGGGGAGGAGATAGAGTCTCCTTAACAGAAAGGATACACAGATGGCCAATAGGTGTATGAAAAGTGTTTATTACTTGTTCATAGGACAAAGCAAAAAATTAGATATCATCTCACACCAGTGAAACTGCCGATAGGAAAAAGATGAAAGCGATAAATAAATAAATAAATAAATGAAAGGTAAAGGTAAAAGGTAAAGGCCCTCCCGTTGTTCATTGATTTGCTCGAGCAGGCCCAGTAACGTCTCCATTGGAGACTTTGTTGTTACTGTGTCTGGCATATCGAATACGTCACGGGGAGCTTGCCAGGCTCTGCCGTGCGGGCGAGATACTCTCGGTAGCTTGCCGGGCTCTCCGAGAGGGGTGGAGGAATCGAACTCGGGTCGGCCATGTTGGCTGTGTGCAAGGCAAACGCCCTACCTCTGTGCTATCATCCTCTAAAATTTGGAAGAAAATTTAGAGGAGGAGCAAAATTCCTGGTACTAATCTCAGCCATTCCTGTGTGTCACTCTCACTTTTTGTTGCTTTATGTTCCCCAGATGAATGCAATCTTTCTGTGTCTATCCCGCTCTTTCTGACTCATTTCGCTTAACATGATACTTTCCATGTAGTACCACTTGTATGTAAATTTCATAACTTCATCTTTTCTAACAGCTACATAGTACTCCATTGTGTAAATGTACCAAAGTTTCTTTAACCAGTCATCTGTTCTTGGGCACTCAGGTTTTTTCCAGATTCTGGCTATTGTAAAGAGTGCTGCAATGAACAAACAATTGCAGATGTCACTTTGACTATACCTTTTTGCCTCTCTGGGATATATTCCCAGGAGTGCTATAGCTGGGTCAAATGGCAGATCAAATTCTAATTTTTTGAGAGTCGTCCATACTGTTTTCCAAAAGGGTTGGACCAGCCGGCATTCCCACCAGCAGTGAAGGAGGGTCCCTTTCTCGCCACATCCGCGCCAGCACCGGTTGCTTTTGTTCTTGTGGATGTGGGCCAGTCTCTGTGGTGTGAAATGATATCTCATTGTGGTTTTGATCTGCATCTCTCTGATGATTAGTGATGTAGAGCGGAAAGATAGTAAGTGGAAGGTGGGGGGGGGGCGGGGGTTAGGGGGTGAAGAGGCAGATGATAATTAAAGGAGCAAGGGGCAAGGTAAGTCTGGGTGTTAAGGAATGATGGAGATAAAGATCCAGCAGCAGCACTGAAATCGTGAAAACCCAAACATTAATCAAGCTTTAAAACGGGCCTGACAAGATGTCAGAGTGCTGGGGAGAGCTTGGTGGAGGTGTCAGTGCTGTAACATTGTATCTCTGAAAGCCAAGTAGAAGTAACTTTGTAACTCGCGGAGCTTTAACAAATAAAAATTTATTTTAAAAACATTTAAGCAGGAAAACATGAATAGATCTATAAAAGTGCGAGTGTTTTATCCTAAATGGGAGAAAATTGGTTTTGTATTAGAAAATGTATTATAGAGACGGTTAAAATATCTGCATTAATAAGTAAAGGACTGCAATAAGCATCTCTGCGGAAGTAAATATCTCTTTGGATGTGAAAAACAGACATAGAAGA
The DNA here is from genome assembly GCF_029834395.1 of Sorex fumeus. Taxonomy (NCBI): domain Eukaryota; kingdom Metazoa; phylum Chordata; class Mammalia; order Eulipotyphla; family Soricidae; genus Sorex; species Sorex fumeus. The sequence goes on along the minus strand of NW_026606321.1, from coordinate 8,619,065 downwards.
ATCAATATAAATGAGGCATTAATTTGTTATTAAAAAAGTATAAAATTCCTGAGCAAGCTGTGAATAAACACCGTTTAAACATTTTTTTTAATTGAATCACCACGAGATAGCACATTACAAAGCTGTTCATGATTAGGGTTCAGTCATACAGTGTTCCAACACCCGTCCCTCCACCTGTGTCCATTTCCCGGCACGAGTGACCCCAATTTTTCACTCCCCATCTCCCACCCCAGCCTGGCTCTGTGGCGGGCACCTCTCTCTCTCTCTCTCTCTCTCTCTCTTTCTCTCTCTTTCTCTCTCTCTCTTTCTCTCTCTCTCTCTTTCTCTCTCTCTTTCTCTCTCTCTCTTTCTCTCTCTCTCATTTTGGGCATTGTAGTTTGCTATATAGATACTGAAAAGTTATTATGTATACCCCTCTACCTACTTTCAATACTCAGTTCTTATCCACAGTGATCGTTTCCAACTAGTATTGCCATAACTGGTCCCTTCTCTATCTTAGCTACCCGCTGCCCCCACTCCACACACACACTTGTGATATATTTCAACCACTGACCAGTCCTTCTGACCCCTTTTTTCCCTGGCCTTTTTATATACCACAAATGAGTGCAGTCATTCTATATCTGTCCCTCTCCTTATGATTCATTTCACTCAGCATGATATTCTCCATGTCAATCCATGTATAGGCAAATCTCATGACTTCATTTTTCTGAACAGCTGCATAGTATTCCACTGTGTAGATGTGCATAGTTTCTTTATCCATACGTCTGTTCTGGGGCACTCCGGTTGTTTCCAGGTTCTGGCTTTATGAAAAGTGCTGCAGTGAGCATAGACGCAAAGATGGTGTTTCTGCTGTGTTTGGGTCCCTCAGGGTAGATTCCCACTAGTGGTGTTGCTGGGCCAAATGAGAGCTCAATTGCTAGTTTTTTGAGGAGTGCCCGTATTGTTTTTCAAAAAGGCTGAACCAGTTGGCATTCCCACCAGCAATTCCTCCCCTCATCCATGCCAGCACTGATTGTTCTTGTTCTTTTGGATGTGTGCCCGTCACTGTGGTATGAGATAATATCTCATTGTTGTTTTGATTTGCATCTCCCTGATGATTAATGATGAAGAGCATTTTTATGTGCTTCTGGCTATTTGAATTTTTTTTAATGAAGTTTCTATTCATTTCTTCTCTCAGTTTTTTGGGGGGGAAGGATGGGGTTAAATGTTTTTTTTTCTTGTAAAATTCTATTAATGCCTTTTATCTCTTTGATACTAACCCCTTATGTCAGATGGATATTGGATGAATCATTTTTCCCTTTCAATCCTTGATAAGTTAGCAAGAAATATGAAGTAGAGTAAGGAAAGCCTCTTTAACAAGTGGTGCTGGCAAAGCTGGACAGCTCCATGGAAAAAAATGAACTCGGATCTCTCTCCAATGCCATGCACAAAGATCAGGCCAAAATGGATTAAGGAATGGCTGGAGCGATAGCACAGCGGGAAGGGCATTTGCCTTGCACGTGGCAGACCCAGGTTCGATCCTCAGCATCCCATATGGTCCCTCCAAGCACCGCCAGGAGTAATTCCTGAGTGCAGAGCCAGGAAGAACCCCTGAGCATCGCTGGGTGTGACCCACAAAAAGTAGCACTATAGCACTGTTCTCCCGTTGTTCATCGATTTGCTCCAGTGGGCACCAGTAACGTCTCACAACAAATTGTGAGACTTGTTGTTACTGTATTTGGCATATTGAATACATCATGGGTAGCTTGCCAAACTTTGCTGCACGGGTGAGATACTCTCGGTAGCTTGCCGGGCTCTCCAAGAGGGGTGTAGGGTCGGCCATGTCGGCTGTGTGCAAGGCAAAACACCTTACCCGCTATTCTATTGCTCCAGACCCAGGTTCAATTCCTCTGCCCCTTTTGGAGAGCCCGGCAAGCTACTGAGAATATCTCGCCCGCACGGCAAAAAGCCTGGCAAGCTACCCGTGATGTATTCAATGTGCCAAACACAGTAACAACAAGTCACACAATGGAGACATTACTGGGCCCGCTCGAGCAAATCAATGAACAACGGGGAGGACAGTGACCACAAAAAGTTAAAAAAAAAAAAGGATTAAAGACCTCGACATCAGAGCTGAATCTTTAAGGTACATGGAAGAAAACATAGGCAAAACCCTCCACGACATTGAAGCTCAAGGCATCTTCAAAGATGAAACCCCACTGACCAAGCAAGTGGGAGCAACGAGAAACAAACCGGACTACATGAAACTCAGAAGCTTCTGCACCTCCAAAGAAATAGTGACCCAGAGACAGAGATAGCCCAGGAAGGAAACATCTCTAAGTGAATGTCTGTTCGCGCACACAGGCAGCGGAGCCCTGTGGAGCTCCTGGGCCCTTTGCCCTCACCCTGCCTCCTGCTTCGTTCTTGCTCTGTCCATGGTCTCTGTTTCCCGGGCTTCTCAGCCGGTGTCCTCAACACACCACTCAGGCCTTCCCAAAGCGAGACTCAGCTGGCCACAGACTGGGACTCAGCCACACAGGCTCCTTCCGGCCCAACAGCTAGTGAGGCCACTTCTCCCGAGAAGCCCTGTGAGCTGGGGGCTGCTCCCGCTCAGCTCTGTCCACTGCCGTGTGTGCAGGGACCATTCTGAGGATTAGAAGTCTTCCAGCAGCAAGAATCTGCCCTGAGCCAGGACGTGGGTCTACTTTATGCCACGGATTCTGCATCATTGATGAGGGCTGCTCCATGCCACAGGCACCAAGAGCTGAGGACAAATGCCCGGTGCCTCCCCGGACCCAGCCCCAGGCAAGGCGACCATCCATCCTGAGGTTCCCACTGTCCCACTGCCAAATGCCAGCTCCATTCCTCAGGGCCAGAGGCTGAGTTAAATTTGAATTTTAATTGTGAGCCCAGCTTCTACTTAGCTGGGCTACTGGTAGGATGTGGGTTGTTAATTGCCGCATTTAACACCTTGCTCTGGGGCTCAGATGTGTCAGGGGCATAAACAGGTAAAGGCAGCAGCTTAGGAGGGTGACTCTGTGCCAGAACCTGAGAAACAGAGCAAGAAGTGAGGCCAGAGGAGATGGGTGGGCGGCTCTCACAGGAGATCAGCAGAAGGTCTCAGAGCCAGGACCAGCTGGGGAGTTCAAACCTTCCCGCCTCTTGGATTCCCTTTACAGCAAGGACATTGCAGAGTGGAATAAAGTACCCCAAACCTGCCAGAGACTCCAGGGTCCAGCTGAACATCTTAATCAGTGGCAAAACTGCCATGTGCCCCCAGAGTTTGGTGACTTTGGAGACAGAGAGGTGCAGGCACAGGAGCGGCTTGGGATGGACACAGGACAGTGCGCAGTGGTCTTCGTGGGTCTAGGGTAGAGAGACGCGGTTCTGTAGAGATCTAAACCACTAGACCCATGCTATAATAATTCAGCTTAAAAATGTGTCTGTCCATAGGAAGATTGCATTCATCTGGGGAACATAAAGTAACAAAATAGGAGACTAACAACCCAAGAATAGCTGAGATAAGTACCGGGAGGTTTACTCTGTGGCTTGGAGGCCAGCCGCACACTCTAGAGGTAAAGGCAGCTCAGATAAAGAAGGGAGCACCAAATAAAGGGTGGTTGGGAAGATCCACCCAGTATGGGAGATGCATGCTGAAAGTAGACTATAGACCGAACATGATTGCCATTCAATTCCTCTTTCGCAAACCACAGCACCCAAAAGGGGAGAGAGAGAGAACAAAAGAGAATGCCCTGCCACAGAGGCAGGGTGGGATGGGGGGATGGGGAGTGGGAGGGATACTGGGATCCATGGTGGTAGAGAATGGGGGCTGGTGGAGGGATGGGTACTCGATCATTGTATAACTGAAACCCAAGCACAAAAATCTGTAAGTCTACAACTGTACCTCATGTGTTTCACTAATAAAAAAAAGAAAGAAAAAGAAAAAAAGGAGCTATATGAAAAGATGGTTCCTTTCTTCTTTTGGAAGAAAGAACTGATGGATATTTTATGATGATCTTTTCTCTGTTGAGAGACCATAACTGATGTCAACTCTGGAGCAATCAGCAGAGGAGAGCAGATAGAACGTCATTGAGTTGCTGCATCAATAACCTTGTAAGCCAAACTATCACTGGACTTGTGGCACAATAAATACACTTATTGGGGTCTTTTAAACATTAATAAAAGTATGGAGGGACCTTGGGACATTGGGGAGGTGCCAAGCCGGTAGTAAGTGTGCTTTGGAATAATTTATGCATAAAACTCATTAAGTGTATGATAAATCACAGTGCCTCAATAAAAATGAAGAGTATAAAAAAAAGAAATAAAAATGTGTCAGTCAAAGAGGCAGGGTGGTGGGCGGGAAGGATGGGGGACCTGGGCTGCTATCATTGGCAGTGGGGGCTGGCGTCAGCAGAGTGCCTGAAACTAGTGTCAAAGACTTGGTGAACAGAGGTGTCTAAATCAAAATAAAATTTAAAAGCAAAAAAAAAAAAATGAAAAGGAAAGATGAAATGCAAGAGCATGACTTGCACGTCCTCTGGCGGGGGGGGGGGGGGTCCCAGTTCGCTTTGCGCGTTCCTCTCCCTAAGCCCAGTCTGTTACACCCCTGGGACCCTTGTCCACATGGGCAGTCAGTGCCAGGAGAGGGCAGGTTTCTGCGGTGGCAGCAAGGCGGGTGCCCTGCCAACCGGCCTTCACCTTCCTGAGCCCCCTCCTGGAGGCTCCTGACCTCAGTGGATGTCTTTGTCCGTGAATCTAAGGGCAGTTGCAGCAGGATGAGCCTGGGGCGCAGCTCGGACCCTCTGTCTTCCCCTCAGGGAGAGGCTCCTCTTCAGCTTACCTTGCTCACAGCCCAGGGGTGTCCTGGGGCCCTCATTCCTTTATGGTGCAGTTACTAATGATTCTCCCAAATCTCAAGGCTCCATCCACGGGCGTTTGATCCTAACTCCTGGGCCACCCAACGAGGGGTTTTTGGGAGCTGGTGTCAGGCTCTGTCCCTCCTGGGCACCCAGTGACAGGGATCAACACTCTCTGACTCTTGTCAGCCAGGGCTTTGCCACATGGACATACAGTGGCGTGCAGAGGATGGGCACGTGGTCTTCCGGTGCCCTGGCAGATGGAGATGAACTTGAGCATGGTAAAGGGAACACCCCTGTCACATGGCTTGGAGAATGAAGACTTATCCTGAAGTTTGCAGAAGATGCACCTCTGGGGCCAGAGAGATGGTACAGCAGGCAGGGTGTGTGTCTTGCAAGCGGCCTACCCAGGTTCAATCCCTGGTGTCCCATATGATCACCACTCGACCCTGTAGAGTCATCTCATAAAACATTTCTTTCACTAGCTCCATAGCATTCTGCCACGATGAATGTTTTAAATCCCCCAGTTATTCATTGGTTTGTCACAAGTCTTCCAACAGTTTGGAATGTTAAAACAACAGGCATGCGCCACTTCCTATCTCTGAGGATCAGGACCCGTCCAAGTGGACGTGGAAGGGCTCCAGCATGTGGTCAAGACAGTGAGTGGAGTTCCTCAGGTCACTGCTGACGGAGGCCTCTTCCCCCCCTCCCCCGCCCCTGCGACAAACTCTCCTCCCAATATGACAAGTGTTTGCTGCATCAGAAGAAACACGGGACAGAGAGCAAGAAGCAAGCCTCCCTAGCCTAATGATGCGGCCCCAAGAGGACAGCTTCCCTTGCACGTGTGACACTCAGAATAAAGGGCTTGTGAGATCCATGAGACACTCGAGGGCATTGGTTGGGCTCCAGGTCTTGTGCGAAAAGGCCAAAGAGATCCAAGGCTGACATCGAATGACTATATGTTCACTAAAACGAATGACTAAAATCTGTTTTTTTTGGTTTTCATTTCGGAACCACACCTGGCTTTTTTGGGGATTTACTTCTGACTCTCTACTCAGGGATCACTACTGGTGTGCTTAGAGGACCACACATGGCTTTAGGAATCCAACCTGGGTCGGCCAAAAGCAAGGTAAGCAGCCTACTGCTGTACTATCTCTCCAGCCCTAAAATGATGCTATTACAAACATAAGCATGTGAGTATTTGGTCATAATTTTCTTAGAATAACATCCAGCAAGATGACTCAGATGAAGGATATATATATATAGCCTGGCAAGCTCCCCGTGACGTATTCAATATGCCAAACACAGTAACAACAAAGTCTCCAATGGAGACGTTACTGGGCCTGCTTGAGCAAAATCGACGATCAACGGGAGGGCCTTTACCTTTACCTTTATGTTTATATATGTGTGTATGTGTGTACATATTATGCATATAGTTTTGAGTTTGTTGGTCATATTTCTCTGTAGATAGAGCCCGTTGAGTCTCCATGGAAGATAGTATTTTCTAAAGATCGTCAACGTACATAAAACTCACATTCCAAATATCATTCTTGGAGTGTAACTCACTATACTATAGTGTCAGGGCCTGGTCCTATCCCTCAACCAGGAGAGCCTGTAGAAAATGCTCTCTGTGACTTCTGAGTGGATCACAAAGTCCCTGCACTCCTCCTTCCCTCCCAGCATGATGCTTTTCCTGCAATGAGCTGCCATGTCGTAAGGAAGCTAAGCATCTTCCAGGGGACACCCTGTGTATAGACTCTGGGGGCCACTCCCCATCAAGCTCTTCATGACAGCAAGAAGTAAGTGAGCCTTGGTTATTCCACCCCCCAGACAAAAGTTACAGTCTTTAAAATATCCCAGTCAAAACTTCTGAGTACATTGCCACACTAAAGCAGGTACACATAGGGGCTGGAGAGGTAAATAAATGATTCCACCCCAATATATCTCTACACTGATGCACTATCAGAGGAAAATGAACACAAAAATGCTTATGTAAGAAAGTTCATAACTACCTAAACTGGAAAAGGTCCATATGTTCATCAGTAGGAAAACAATATCTATAACATGGAAATGCAGAAACACAAAAGACCAAATGATGGACATTCACAGTATTGAAAAATATCACACAATAGTTCATACCACATGGCTATTTAATGAAATACAAAATAATTAAAACTAAAATGCTAAAAACAACACAATGGTGATGGGATAAACAGATACTTATTGAAAGGAAAATAATAGGATAGAATAATCAAGGAGAATAGAAATAGTCCAAATCTTTCTGGGAGAATAGCTGTCTTCAGTAGTCAGAATCCATCAAAGTGGATCTTGATACAAAATGTGTGAGTTATTAGATATTAATCACATCACATTAATCAGATCACTTTTAAAATGGTACCTGTGTAATTAAACTCGTCCTTTAAATACCTTGGTTGCCTCCAAGATCCATCCATTCATGTTTAATAGCATCAGGAGGGACACTTTCTATTAGAATGTAAAAAGATGGAAATGAGAAGCCATATTTATTGAAGATCATTTTCTATGATGGAGGTTTCATTATACAACTCGGGGGCAGAAGATGCCAACAAGCACAGCTAACTACCTAGTGAAAAATGGGTGTAAGGACAGAAACTCCAGCATTAAAGATTCTAAGATATGAAGACGGAATTGGGCATCCTTGCTACTAATGCCTTTGCATTAATTTATTAAGAGGACTTTAGCTCAGGCCTTGGATGTCTGACTCATTCCACATTGCTTCTGATAAATCTTTGGGTGAAAGAGCTTATTTATTTTAATTTAATTTTTTTAACCTCTGTGAGATAGACTATTACATAGCTTTTCATGATTTTGGGTTTCAGTGATACAGTGTTCCAACACCTGTCTCTCCACCAGTGCACATTTCCCAGCACCAGTGAACCATGGTTCCTCCCGACATCTCCCAACTCCCAGCCCCCACAAGCCTGCTTCTAGGGTCGGCACTTTTCTTCTTTCTCTTTCCCCTTTTGTGCATTATGGTTTACAATACAGATACCAAGAGGTCATTGTGTTTGTCCAGGGAGTTCAGTGTTTTTGTTGGGAAGATACAGCCAGAGTGACTTGTTTAACTGGGTGGCAGCTTTGGGCTGTGGACGTGACTTTCGGAGCTTCCAGAAGTACAGAGAGGTGTGTCTGTGTGGGGGCTGAAGAGAGGTCACCCATACCCCACCACAAGAGATGCCTGGAGATTTCAGTCACAAACCTACATTTTCAGCAGATTAATATCTCAGTGCGATCTGGAATTCTGAGTTCAAAGAGTTCCATGGTCTGTCTTCTTGATCTTTGGAAATTAGGAATAATAAGAAATGTGTTACAGAGAAGCAGCCATTTCTCTGTCAGTGAGGTGGTGGGGGTGGGGGTGGGGGGAGTTGCCTCCTGCCCAGGCACAGCTGAGCAGCGACAGAGCCAGACTCCAGTTTCCCTGCTGTGAGTAGGAAAGCCCAGTGGGCGCAACACTGATTGGAACTGTGAAGAGGTGCCGAGATCCCCACAAATGCTTTGGTGCCATGATGCTTGTTTTTGCCAAAGACACGATAGGAACTCAGGGACCGTAGCTGAAGCACCAGTACGATGGAGGCCCCTGCTGGCACCCACAGCGATCACGATCACGACCACCCTGTTGTTCGTCGATTGCCTCGAGCAGGTGCCAGTAACGTCTTCTTCGTCCTAGCCCTGAGTTTTTTTTTTTAAAGTGCCATATTCAAGGCTTTTTCAGAGTTAGGAGAATGAGACCCATCATTGTTACTGGTATTTGGCATATTGGGTACGCCACGGGGAGTTTGCCAGACTCTGCCATGTGGGCAGGTTACATTTGGTAGCCTGCCAGTTTGACCAAGTTAGGAATGAGATGATAAGATGTCGCGCGGCCGCTTCCAGGAGCTGAGTGTGATATTCTCTGGATCCTGGCCGTTGTTGGAGTTATATGGCAGTTGGTGGGTGTAACTGGGTGTAATGCACCCACAGCAGCATTTGCAAAATCACATGGTGGCTCTAGAGGGCCAACCAGATGAATCCTCGGGCCTTGAGAAGGAGATCAAGAGTTCCCTCTGCACTGAATTTTAGTGGAAAGAGTACAGCTGTTCATCATGCCTAGTGACAGATCTCTGATGTAGCCTGGCTCTGTCTGCCCTGCAGACTGACGGAGAGCTCCCCTGGGAAGGGGACCCTTGACCATGCATCTCACCAGGCTGCTTGCTTTACTGCCAAGGTTTGCAGAAAAACGGTCCCAAATAACTAAACAGAAAGATTTCTGCCTTGTTTTACTTATTAGAGGAAACGAATTTTCTCTGAATGCAGCTCCCCTCCAGACCTGTCTCACGCATCTTCAGAGATCCCAAAGGATCCGATTGTTTGTCAGTGGTTTGTCTACAAAGTATATTCTCTGACAAATTAAATCAAAGTCCACAACTGATGCATCTCTGGAACATCACCCTATAGTTGGAAAGTAAATGATATCTGTGGGTCAAAGTAAAGAAATCAAGGTTAGAAAGATAGTATGGAGGGTAGGGTACTTGCCTTGCACGCAGATAATCTTGGTTCATCCCTAACACTACATATGGTTTCCTGAACAACCCCACCAGATGTGATCCCTGAGCACAGAGCCAGAGTCAGCCTTAAGACTTACAACTTGGAGCTAGTCATAAAGCCTCAGCATCGATTTTAGAAAAACTAAAACACTCAAATTTTATTTTATGTCTTTAAGAATGATAGAGAGAAGAAAGATGAAAATTAAGTAGAAGGAAAAAATGATAACGATAAGAGCAAACATCAAGAAAGAAATTGATCAAAGAGAAAATCAATGAGGTCAATCTGTGGTACTTTTTAAAATACCAGCCAACTGACAAATCCATATTAGACTTAAAAGAGACTTTATCACTGATGCTCTATGGATTTTAAATGAGAGACTATAACAAGGCACTTTGTGCCAATACATTGTAAGTTTAATGAGAAAGACGGATCCCTTGAAACGTACCATCAAAGCTCACCCAAGAAGTAGATCATCTGAATACTCGGGCATACATTAAATGTTTTCATTGAAATCATAAGCTTTCCACACACAAAAAAGCCTAGGTCCGAATAATTTCAGTGTTGAGTGCCACCATAAAAATGAGAACATGAAAAGAACTCTGTTCCCAAATGCTTGTGTAGAAACTGAAACTGAATTCCCAGCTCCCTTTATTACCAGCACTATACTGCCCTGTCCCCCAAACCAGACAAAGTGAGCAAAAGAAAAGAAATCTTAATATCCCTCAGAGCAGAGGTGCAAAAATCCTAAATAGCATTTTAGTCAGTAAAATCCAAATTACGTATTAAAGAGATCCATGGATAAGTTAGGATCGGTTCAAGAACCAAAGTTTAAATTGATATTTTAAAATCAACATAATTATTCACTAATTAACAAAATTAAAAAGAAGAGTCATCTGATAATCTAAAAAGACATGTAAAATACTTAACAAACGTTTCGTCATCTTTTTTATTTATTTACTTATTTAAATTGAATCAACATGAGATATACAGTTACTAAGATGATTGGATTTCAGTCACACAATGTTCCATCACTCATCCCTCCACCAATGCACATTTCCCACCACCAATGACCCCAGTTTCCTCACCCCCTCTTCCAGCCTGTCTCTATGACAAGCACTTTTCTTCTTTCTCTCACTCTCTCTCCTTTGGGGAATCATGGTTTGCATACAGATCTCTGAGAGGCTATCATGTTTGGTCCTTTGCTATCTTCTTGATAAAACCTTCCAACACAAGTAAGCTTCCACAAACCAATAAAGGTCACTTCAAAACAACTCCAGCAGATAATAACTGAAAGGGTAAAAGGCTAAACCTTTTCATCAAAAAGAAGAAGCAACACAAAATCTTCATTCAGCTTTATACTGTGGTTCCAGCTAGAACTGTTGGGCAAGAAAAAAGTTTTTATTGGGGGAAAAATGTGAAACTGTTTTTAGTCACAAGTGACATAAGCATCTACATAGGAGATATAAAAAGACATTCAAAAAATAAAAATAAAACCCCACTAGAACCAGTATGCAGCTCAGCAAGGCTGCAGAGTACAAAGCAATATACTAAAACAATGTCCCTCTATCTCTGCAACAAAGAACTGGAAACTGATTTTAAAGCAATCACGCTGTTGGCAGTAGAATGGAAAGGTGAAGGTTGACTGTCTAAAGATCTAAGACCTGTATGTTGAACTGGACAAACCTTGCTAAGGGAATAAAGTAATCATGAAAAGAAATTAAAGAAGTTATTGAATAATGTCTCTGAGTAAAATGATCAATATCACATACAAAGGTTGGAATGCTCAATACTATTAAATGTCAATTTTCTGGAAACTGAATCAAAGCACTTCTAATCAAAATCCAAGCTGAGTTTTGTTGTTGCTGTTTTTTCAATAGAATTGACAATTTGATTCTAAACCTTGTGTGGAAATGAAATGGCTGAGAGGGGCAGGATTTCTCAAACGCAATAGAGCAGAATGATGAGGTGTGTCTCGCCTCCTTCTCAAGCCTGGGCTGGCCCCTTGGTGGCCCAGACTTCCCAGAGCATCACAGAGTGTGGCCCTGCCGGTTCCAGGAACTGCTGGGCTGTCACTCTCGCTGAAACAACAGCCTGGCAAGCCGAGTGACAGAGGGAATGGCCTCTAGGCCTCGTGAGCACTGCTTGGGAGTCCTCCACCTCTGCAAAGAACAAAGCTAGAGGATTACTACTAGCTAACGTTGACTTATCCAAAGAGTGTTGTTGGTGTCAATATTGAGAAGTATGTCCATGGAATAGTTTAAAAGAAGTAGGCTCACACACTTAGATACAGTTGTTTCAGCTTTATTGCAAAGGCGATGGAATTGATGAAAACTAATCTTTGGAAAAACAGAGCTAGAAAATTTGGATAGTCATATATAAAAAAAAAACAATATTCAAACTGTATCATGCACCACAATTGAAATGAACTTTTTAAAAGCCTGAGTGTAAAACCTAAAACTGAAAAACTTCTGGAAGTATATCTAAGAGTAATTTTTGTGACCTTGAGTTGGGCAAGATTTCCTGAATGAAACTATCACTGTCACTGTCCCTGTCCTCCCGTTGTTCATCGATTTGCTTGAGTGGGCCCAGTAATGTCTCCATTATAACAACTGTTACTGTGTTTGGCATATCGAGTATGTCACGAGTAGCTTGCCAGGCTTTGCCATGCGGGCGAGATACTCTCGGTAGCTTGCCAGGCTCTCCAAGAGGGGCGGAGGAATCAAACTCGGGTCGGCCATGTTGGCCGCTTGCAAGGCAAATGCCCTACATGCTGCACTATTGCTTCAGCCCCATGAGTGAAACAGCAAACAAAAAATCCTTAGGGGAAACTATAGATAAATTGGACTTCATCAGAAACAAAGGTTTCTCCGGGAAATGGCATGAAGAAACAAGAGATGCCGGACTGGGAGAAAGTGTGCTCCAATCACAGCACGGAAGAACTTGCACCCACCCAGGGTTTATAGAGCATCGACACAGATGGACACTGAGCTGTGACTGGGCCCCTGAGACTGGCAGGTCAGATACACAGAAAATCACTTCCCATAGTTGGGGTGGCGGAGTCCAAGGTCCTGGGGAGAGCTCTCCAGGTCCGGCCCTCTCACGGTGCCCTCACCTGGAGGAAGGGCATGGAGAGCTCTCAGCCACCATCACAAGGCTCATTCCACGACCTAAGCAGCCCCCAAAGGCCAGCCTCTTCACACCGTTACTTTGGGGTTAGGATTTCAACCTACAGACTCGGAGGAGACAAAACCATTCCAATGAGAGCAATATCCAAGTAAACCAATTAAAGAATTGGCCAGGGAACTGAACGTCTGTTTGATCAGTTACTTCACTGAACAAGAAAATTGATGGTGGATGAGGGAGGCCCTGAGGCCCACAAAAACCCAAGGCAGTAGGGATGCAATCCCAGCAGTGACTCCCCTCCATCTCAGGCTTCTCTCAGCAGACCCAGTGGATATCGGAGAGTCTGTTTCTGGTTTTGGAAGGGGGGCTTGTTTTTGGTTTTGGCCCACACCCAGCGATGCTCAGGGGGGTATTCCTGGCTCTGCACTGAACAGTCACTTCTGTGATGCTGAGGGAATCAAACCTGGGCAGCTGTGTGCAAGGTAGACGTCCTACCCTGCCCGCTGTACTATATGGCTCTAGCCCCAGGGACCAGAGAGGATGTGATGGAGACAGGATTTTCTTATTATTAGTGGAGAAAACACTCTGGAAGCTGGTTTTGGAGGCATTGCTCATTTACACTCCCTAGAGAAGCTGAAGTGAACCGCAGCTGCCAAGGAGCAGAAGGCTGGTCGTCATATGTCCACACTCTGCCAACCTGCGTGCCTGGGTCCTCTTTCACCCTTTGAGACCCTCTCACTGACACCTTCCTTGGAACCACCAACCCCAAGAACAACTTGTTCCTTTACGCTTTCCATGTCTAGTCTGTTAATTAGGCACAATTTGCAAACTAATTCCCTGCCCTGCTCTCATTTGCTCTCTCCTGAGAGAAGACAGTCACTAATTTAATAGACAGTTGTTGAATGAATCAACAATTTAATCACACATGCAGCTGTGAAGTCATTCAAAACACTTGAATTTATCAATAATGCTATACTAATACTATTTTTTTAACTTAAAGGAATGAATATGGCTTCATTTTTTTTTCAGTGCCAAAAATTGAACCCAGGGCCCCACATACACAAGCCCTGTGCTCCACACAGTCCACCTCAGGGTGTGTTCCTACCCACTGTTGTCACTGACCAGCTTCCCTCTAAGTCTCTCTGTCTCTCGGGTGACTCATGATGGTGTCCTGGGTGTAAACTGTCCAGGCCTACAAACACAGACACCATGTTGTTCATGAGTTTTGGGTTCCCAGTCAGAGAGAGACCAGGTCTGCACATGATAATGCAAAAGTGAAGGAACTTTATTGCTAGCCTGAGCTAGGGTCCAAGTCTCATCCAACGCAGAGGAGTCTTGACAAGGAACCCCGACTCCAAATCACAAGCGATTTATCTAGGGTTCAGAATTAAGAAGTAATTTATATACTGGTCTATTTTTAGCATCGGCCCTATGACAACAGTGGTCAGCAATTAGACAATGGTTAGCGATAGTTTCTAAGGAGGGTACAGTGACCCCCTCATGACTGGCCAGACCCAACTGCCCAATTCCTTATCTTGGAAAATCACTCAACTGGGAGTTTACCAGAAACCGCAAGTCCTGCTCCGCAGAAACAGAAACAGAGGCCTAGTTGGGACTTAATGTTAGCTGCAGCTTGTCATAGTGTCAGTTTTGCCCTCACAACAAAACATCTGATCTTAGTGTTTGATTGAGGGTGATGCATGCTTACAGATGTTTGTGGACCCCATGTCTAGGACAAGGACAAGTGGAGTCCAGCAGAGGCAAGGGTCGGCTACCCCCAACTTCAAGAAGGTAAAAGTCGACCTGTTGTGGCTTAGGACAAGCCTCAGGGAACAGTGTGCTGATTCCCTGGAACCCATTTGTCTCTGCATGTCTTTTGACGCTCTATCTGTGAGAGAGGAAAAGAGGAGGGAAGAGGAAGCACAGCCTTGCAGCCTTGATTTTTTTTTTTAAATCTTCATTTCACATCGCTAGTGGTTGTATCGCCCAGGGTGTTCTTTCCTGACACTCCTGAGTCAGCGTAGCGAGAGTGTCCCTGGGCACAACCTGGCTGAGTGCTCTCAGGCGGCTTTTCTCTCTCACTGCAGACACCACCCGCAGCCGTGAGACAGCACCAGCCTGAGCCGCGAGAGGAGAAAAGACAGAAGCCAGCTGTGTGGAGGTTCCATCCCCTCCACCGGCCACCAGGATGCTGAGCCCACAAGCCGATCCCCCTTGCCAGGGGCCGAGAACTCTGTAGTCGGGCCCGTTTTATCTTCACAGGCTTGTTGATTTCAACACTTTGCTACCTGCAGGAAGGAGACTCAGCCAGTGTTTATATTTAGACAAGAAAGATCATTTTCTTTTGATGCCAGTGACTTGGCAGGCACGAGCCCGAGGGAGCCCTTGTCTTTTCCGTTTGCAGAAAATTCATTTTGATAAAAATATCTATATTTACATATGCTCAGATCTACATGCACAGAGTAACAATAGAATCTGGGTTACCACATTAGCAGCTGGAGTCCCGTTTAGGGGGAAATTGAGGTCACAGTCCAATTAAACAGGGTCGAATTTTTCTAAGTCAAGGATTCTTTATTCTATGGGGGGGGGTCATAGGTCATAGAACCCTCTGTAAAGGTTATGGAAACTTCCGGAAATGGGCACAGGGTAGAGAATTTACAATACCTTCTATATAATTCCTAGGGACCTGTGGGCCCTTAATAAAACCAACCCACAATTCAATATCTGAAATTCACCGGGAGGCAGTGCCATTCAGAGGCTGGCGGGAATGGAAGTGACCTTCATCCTGGGGCAAAGGCCTTCCCACCCCCATGAGAACCCCCCACCCCCCAGCACAAACCTGATCCTGGAGTTCAGCCCTGCTTCCCTGTGGAAACCTCTTCTCACTGCTGATCTCTGCCAAGGAAAGTCTCAGCGGGCACCCAGGAAGCTCCTGGCTGGGGCTTTTCCGTAGAAACCCTTTCAGCCAGGGGCCAGATTGGAGGCAGGCACTGTGAGTGGCCACTGGCCACCATCCCCGCTGCCCACCTTTGTTATTATCGCCAATCAAGGTCGCGTCCATTTCTCCAGGGAAGATGACCGTCTCTTGGGCTCTGTCCTGGGCAGGACATGCCCCTCTCCGGCTCTCCCCTAGGCCTGCCGGGTGCCAGAACAGAAGCCCTGAGAAGCCTGGACACATGCGGCCACTGCGCGTGCATAAGGTGGAAAGCACGGTGAGGGCCTTCTGGAAGCTTCTGTGCCTCATGAGCATCAGAGGCTTGTGGAGCCAACCCAGAGGTTCCTGGAGATAAGGCCGCCCTGGGTCCAGGCACCAGGAGAACCCCCACCCCCACCCCTCCTCTGCCTATAGTGGATGGCAGCTCAGTCCCCAGGCTGAGGGTCTTGGCATGGGGCTGTGTCAAAGGGTGGCTGGAGGCAGAGCTATAGGCGGGGGTCCCAGACCTCTCCCACTCCCCACTCCCGCCCTCCAGCCCAGTTTTCCAAGTGCTTCTCTGCATGGATGCGGACAGCTGGTGATAGCGTGAAACTCTGAGCCTTTGTCTCTGAGTGTGCAGCTCGATGCATTGAAGTTTCCCCTTTTTTCTTTTTCTTTTTGCTTTTTGGGTCACACCTGGCAATGCACAGAGGTTACTCCTGGCTCATGCACCCAGAAATTACTCCTAGCGGTGTTCGGGGGACCATATGGGATGCTGGGAATAGAATCTGGGTCGGCTGCGTGCAAGGCAAACGCTCTACCCGCTGTGCTATCGCTCCAGCCCCAAAGTTTCCCCTTTTCATGGTCTGCGCTTGAGTTTGCAGTAGGACGGAGGTTCCTGTCTTCTTCACAACTCGCTCTGTGTGTGTGTGTGTGTGTGTGTGTGTGTGTGTGTGTGTGTGTGTGTGTAGGGTACAAGATTCACCCCCTCCAGCCCATGCAGGCCCTCGGCCCTCTCCTTTCTCCCGCCACCCCCTGAGGCTTCTGGGCCAAGGCAGGTCCCTACAACGCCCTCTGACCGCCCCCCCCTCCCCCGGTCTGAATCTTGCCTCCACAGGGCTCCCGGCCCCACCCGGGCCCCTGCCCACCTCTCCACCTGAGTCATCTTGGCAGCTGGACGCAGAAGGGCAGGTGTGGCAGAGCCAGAGATGAAGAGATGTGTGGCCACTTTCTCCAGGATTGATCCCGGGAACTGGGGTCAGCAGCGGAGACTGGGCCTGAAGCCCTCGGCCCTGGACTCAGGACCTATGGCCCAGGGGCCCCACTTCTGTCCCTCCAGGAAGACTTCCAGTGCTACTCTGGCTGCCTCTCTTCTCTGCAGTCTTTCTTTCCTTTTCTATACTGAGGTGTCGTGGTTCACAAAGCTGCTGCTGATGGAGTTCTGAGCTCACACATGTGTGCACACGTGTCTGTGTAGTGTGCATGCATCTTTGTGTCTGTATGTGTGACGTCTGCATATGTGACTTGGTGTGTCTGTTGCATATGGGTGTGTTTATACATGAATTTTCCTATGCATCTGTGTGTGAGAGAATGCCTGTGTGTCTGCATGTACCTGTGTGTGGATCTGCCTCTGCATGGACTTGTGGATGTATGAGTCTGTGTGTGCACGTGTACCTTAGGAGGGCTTTTGTGTCTGGTTTCTCTGATCTCTTAGCACCCACCGAAATCACACAAGACAGACTCAAAAATGCACTTACCACAGACCCTGGCATAGAGCAGCTTCTCATTAGCTCTCATACTTATTATTTTTACACATTTACAGAGTTTATTCCAATTCTGGTGACCTGGAGAATTCAGTAATTTAATTTCCATTTTTTGCAGAAGACACTGAGGTCCCAAGAGTTTGAGCATCTTCGCCAGTTCCAGCAGAGCTGCAGCCCTCCTGACTGTTTCTGCACAGCGTGGACACACTGTGTGCCGGGACCCGTGAGTCGACACAGTTGCTAGATGAGTGAGGGGTTCAGCACTGGGAAGGCTAGACCTTCTAGCCCACGAGGATTCGCCTCCATTGGGCTGTGTTAACCTCCCCCTTCACTGGCTTCTTCCTCCCTTGCCACAGAAGAACCTTGAAGGCTCAAGCCCCTCTGGGCCATCTCGGGTCAGAGAAGTGGGGGTGCTTGGTGGTCTCCATGGGGACCTGATGTGTCCGTATAGTGTCACTGTAATTCTCTCTGGCATTCCAGGGCTGCTGAAAATTGGTGGCCTCAATGATCTTGCAATTTAGCATGGACTCTCCTCAAAGATACACTGCAAACAGGGATTCATTTAGCTCCTTTTCTTTCTCTCTCTCTCTCTCTCTCTCTCTCTCTCTCTCTCTCTCTCTCTCTCTCTCTCTCCTCCCCTTCCTTCCTTCTTTCTTTCTATATCTCTTCTCTTCTCTTCTCTTCTCTTCCTTCCTTCCTTCCTATTTTCTTTCCTTCATTCCCTTTCTTCTTTCCCTTTCTTTCTTTCTTTCTTTCTTTCTTTCTTTCTTTCTTTCTTTTTTGCTTTCTCTCATTTGGGGGCCACACCTGATGATGCTCAAGGCCTACTCCTGGCTCTGAACCCAGGGATCATTCCTGGTGGTGCTCTGGGGGCCATATACGGTTCTGGAGATTGCACCTAGGTTGGGTGCATGCAAGATGCCTTATCAACTCTATTCTCCCCAGCCCCTCTTATTTCTTCCCTCTCTCCCTCTCTCCCTCCCTCCCTCCCTCCCTCCCTCCCTCCCTCCCTCCCTCCCTTCGTCCCCCACCTCTCTCTTTTCTCTTTGTTTCTCTTTCTTCTTTTTCCTTCTCTTTCTTTGTCTTTCCCTTTTTTCTGTTGATGTTTCAGTGTGCTAGTAATTCTCAGGCACTATTCCCACCCCCGTGCTTGTACTCAGAGCCCTTAAAGCATGTGGCCCATCCACTACTTGTCTTTCTAGCCCTGCCCTTCCTCCTCATGTCTCCAAGGAAAGGAGCAGCTTCCCTCCCCTGCAGCCCAGTTAGTTGTGAAGAATTTCTCTTTATTTATAGCATTGGCCTCTCTGAGGTCCCATTGGCAGCTGTCTTGTGTCCTCTATGTTGCCTGCATGCTAAGCTTTTAAACTTTTTGTGGGTCTTAACCTTAAGGACTTGTGTCATGGCTAGTTACTCTCCATGTTGGCAGAAACTCCTGAAACCCAATTTTATGTTGCCCTAACAGGAATGTCTGGTTCGCTTCTTTTTGGAAAGGGCGAGACTTGATGTGCTGCCTTAACCTTGAAAATCCCTCAAAATCATTTTTTCCTCTTCACAGGGCAAATGAGAAAAGTTTGGCTCTCATTCCCAGCTGCAAAGAGACACCGAGCAATCCACCTGAATGTCAAGAAAACTGACTTTGCATGAAATTGAGAGGGAGGATTACGGAGTAGAGGCCTGGGGCTTGTCAGGCTGTGTCCCTGCCCTCTGATCACAAGTGAGGTCACTGACACACTTGTTGTGTGGACAGCTTACAGAAATCAGCCGCCAACTGCACAGGGACTTCCCAGCTGATGGTTATATAACAAATCAAAGCAGAGTTGCCCCAAGTCTGGGGAAGCACCCAGAGGGGGAGGTTATGGAGGGACAAGTCCAGGAAAATCCAGATGTTCCATAGTCTGTGTGCTAAACATGCACACCCTGAACAGACGGGAATCACAGGCCACCTGCATCGAGACACGCAGGACCAAGACCTGCCAGTCACTGCCTGAACAACCCACCAGTCATCTCACTGCTTGGTGTGACTGCCCTCACTGCAAACGGACTTGCACCAAGTGGATCTGAACGAGGATTTTCTCACCTCTTTGCAGATGTGTTCCTTGTCCCAGTAACTCATGCATAGCTGAAGTGTTCCTTGGGCCTGTGTTTTGTGATCTGTGGTGACAGAGAGCTGCGGCTCACCTGAGGGAGAAGCACTGGCTCCCTGCCTGCCCAGTGGCTACTGCCCTGCACTTCCCCTACAACCGACATCTTCTCAAACAACGTTCATGAGTGCTCGCCAATTCTCTCCTGTCATGTACGAACTCTTAACATGAGCAAGAGAAAGCCAAATTTTGTCTCTTTTACATGTCAAATTCACTGTCACTGTCACTGTCACTGTCTTCCTGTTGTTCATTGATTTGCTCTAGCGGGCCCAGTAATGGCTCCATTGTGAGATTTGTTACTGTGTTTGGCATATCTAATATGTCACAGGTAGCATTCCAGGCTTTGCCGTGCCCGGTAGCTGACTGGGCTCTCTGAGAGTGTCAAATTAAAAAAACAAAAAACAACAACAAAAAAAACATGGGGCTGGGAAGAGGACTTAGAGGTTGGGTGGGGTACTTGTCTTACAGGTGCCAAAACCCCAACAGAATGGCCAGAGCTGGCTCTGGAGATCCCAGAGCAAACTGGGAGTGACCCTGGGGTCCCTCCAGCACTGCTCTGGAGCCCAAAGGTAAGTGAAAAAATAAAGACTTGACCCCTGCAGTCAGACAGAAATGGGTGCTCTGCCTAAGTGAGAAGGCAGAGGAACCTCAGGAATGGTGTCATAGGAAAGAGAACATACTTGTGAGAAGAGACAGGCCAGGTGGAGACCAGCAGCACCCCAAAGAGGGTGTGGAAGTCACTCTCCCTCCCTACAGCCCCGCGTGCATGTGTCCGAGTGTGGAGCTCGACTGTGGTCAGGTAGCTCTCGTAGGAGAAAATAAATATCAATATTTTTGATAATTATCAATTGATAATTGCAATTATCAAATGTTAATTATAAAATGTTGATTTTCATTTGCAGTTATCAAAAGTTGCAGTGATCAAATGTCTTTAAAGAACAGTAAATCACACTGATGTGATTCATTCTAGCATATAATCAACATATGTCCATTGTTGAAAGGCAGTTGCACCTTGAATATGCTTGAGAGAAACTGACATACGATTTTTATCTTAGGCCTGCAAACATATAGGTGGAGCTATTTTGTTACTAATGACTTTCTCTTCCCTCGTCAGAACCTGGTGAAAGCTGCTGAATGATCCAAAAATTATCAACTTTCCCACAGTGGACAAGATGCTGCTATACTTGTGCAAGTGAAACTTTGCTCCTTCGAGTGAACTCCCCTGCCCTGAGGTGCGCGGGGAGCCTGGACCCCCGAGCCGCCATCTCCCAGCACCATCGACGCTCCACACAGGCTTGGAGGTGAGGAGGAAGGCGGGCTCCTTCTTCTCTCTCCTGCAACTGTAGCCGCGATCTCCTCCTTCTGCTCATCTTCCTACACTCTAACTTTCTACTTCCTGGGGCGTTTTCCCGTCTCCTAACGGTCCACTAGCATCCACAGTGGTTCCCTGTAGAAGGAGAGCATGGACTGGCATGTGGAAGAGGAAGCTGGATGCATCTCCTGCTCTCAAGGATGGTGTTTCCTCCTCCAGGTGTCCTGACAGCCCCTCCAGGGGAACCGTCCAGTCAGGAGCCAGAGGGAAGCAGGACCCAGGGACAGCGCATGTGCTGGAAGTGTCCTCCGTTATCCTGGATGTCCAAAAGCCCCTGGGAGCTGCAGGCAGAGTCTGTCTCCCTTTCTCCTCTCTCCCTGCATGCCAGCCTCTGACACTCCTGCAGTGAGTCTAGAGTCCTGTTGGCTGAGGAGATGTGCCCGGCACATGTGTAAATGCGGGAGTCAGCTTGAATTTGCTGCCGGGTGTTAGGACTCAGTGTCCTTAGCAAGCTGGCAGAGGGTGTGTCTGGGGTTAGATTCAGACCACTGACACTAACGTTTGCTCTGCACCAGCATGTCTGTGTGTCCCAACTGACTCGCCAGGTGGTCACCACCAGGAGTGATCAGTGAGCACAGAGTCGGCAGAAAGGCTTGAGCTCTGCTAAATGTGACCCCCAAAGCCAAGCACACAAAATCCAGGGGAGGGAGTAGGTTTCAGTCAATGGGTAGAAGGACTAGTGTGGCCAGGCTGGATGGGGGAGCCAGTGTGGCAGAGGTGAGACAAGCCCATGCATGGGTTTGGGGCTTACCCATGCCGATGCTTTCCTTAGAAAACATGTTTTCGTGGCTGGAGCCATAGCACAGCGGGTAGGATGTTTGCCTTGCACACGGCCAACCTGGGTTCGATTCCCAGAATCCCACATGGTCCCCTGAGCATCACCAGGAGTAATTCCTGAGTGCAGAGCAGGAGTAACCCCTGTGTATTGTAGGGTGCGAACCAAGAAGAAAAAAATCATGTTTTCTCCCCAAATGGAAGTGTCCGGGGGGCAGAGGGAGCCCCCTCTGTGCACACACCCTGGTTTTCTCTTGCAGGCCCTGTCTGTCCTGGCTCTCCTTCCCCCACCCCCATAGTCCTCTGTGTGGGGCCGGGAGGAGAATGCACAGCCTGTCATCAGGAGTCACACCAGGAGTCAGAGAAGCTGAGCTCTGCCCCCCTGGACAGGTCCCACTGGTGTGACACACCAAGACCAGAGGCTTGGTAGCCCCAACGATGGCTTGGACTCTCTTCACATGGTGGTGTCGCTGGTGGGGGGAGGGAGGGTGACAGAGAAGAGACCCCTAGGCCCACAGCACCCGTGAGGGGAGCCAAGGTGTCTGCCCCTCCTCGCTGGAACCCCAGAGGCACCGACTGCTGTCCTGTCCCTGCAGCATGTGCACCTCCCGCGGCCCTCACAGAGAAACTGCCCATCTCCCTCCTCAGGAGACACCGAACAGCACCCAACCCCCATCCCCTGCGATACAGAACACTGGGCTCCAATACAAGAGTCATGTCAATGGAAACAGGTGTAAATGTTAGAGAGGCAGAGGAGACACAAAGAACATTCCAAGTCCTCCCCCTGCCCACCTGCCCTGTTGCCCAGGGCCACCAAGTGGGTGCTGGGGCTCAGGGCAGGCACAGGCATCTGTCCCGGCAGCTCATGCTCCCAGGATCCCCTCCCTGGCCCAGCTGGGTCCCTCGATCATCCTGACACCTGCAGTCAAATGCTCTCCACCTGCCCTGGGTCGAAGAGCGGAATTTGCCATGACCCGATTTCTGGAGCCAACCGCCAGCACACGACAATGCTAATCCGAAATGCACACCTGAGTTGGCTACAGCTTCGTGTGGAAGCCAGAAGTGCGAGGAAGCTGCAGGTGAGGGGAAAAAGAAGCTGGTTCATGCTTGGCCCGGAGCCCCTCTGTAGCTGTAAGGAAAGGTGAGTGGAGCAGCTCACGGTGACGCGGAGGGGATTGGGGGCATCGAGAAATATCAGAGGGACGAGGACAAACTCTGGGTGGCCCTATTCATTGGTGGAAGGGAAAGAGACCAAACAGAGAAACAGTAACGAACAATGGGGAATACTAGTCTTAGATCCGTAGTCAGACGCGTTATCCATTGCGCCACTGGCCCGCAGCGATAGCACAGTGGGTAGGGTGTTTGCCTTACAAGCGGCCAACATGGCCGACCCGAGTTCGATTCCTCCGCCCCTCTTGGAGAGCCCGGCAAGCTACCGAGAGTATTCGATCTGCCAGACACAGTAACAACAAAGTCTCCAATGGAGACGTTACTGGGCCCGCTCGAGCAAATCGACGATCAACGGGAGGGCCTTTACCTTTACCTTTAGTCTTAGATGACAAAGCTCACTAAGCATGGGGGAGTCACCGGTTGGAATGAAGATGGGGGCTGTAGAGATACCGGGGACAGAGACAGAGAGTTGGGGGGAGGGGAGATGACAAGTTTGACATCAGTACCATGAGCTTGGGCTGGAGTGATAGCACAGTGGTAGGGCGTTTGCCGTGCATGCAGCCAGCCCGGCCGAGCCGGGTTCGATTCCTCCGCCCCTCTCAGAGAGCCCAGCAAGCTACCGAGAGTATCTTGCCCGCATGGCAAAGCCTGGCAAGCTCCCCGTGACGTATTCAATATGCCAAACACAGTAACAACAAATCTCAAAATGGAGACGTTATTGGGCCCACTCGAGCAAATCGATGAACAACAGGAGGACAGTGACAGTGACAGTGACCATGAGCTGTAGCACCATTGTCACCAGGTTACCTAAGGTTGACTTTTTAAGTGTTTACTAGTCCAGAGGGATGCCCTCGTGGAACATTCATGAGTAGAATGTGCACAAGCGTGTCATTGTCCTTTTATTCCTCATTTACCTCGGGCTGGGATGGGAGCTCCAGAAGCAGGGCCTGCCTCACCCCTGCAGAGCCTGGGCTTGGTCCCAGCACTGTGCAGCCCAGCCCAGGACACCACCTGCAGTCGTCCGACAAGCAAGTGTCCAGTGAGCCTCCCGGCTGGCGCTCACCCACAGAAGCTGGGAACCCATCTACTCATGCACCCAGACCCTAAACCACGGGCCACGGGACAACGACTTTCATCAGCTCACCCCGGAGCTGAATGTTGGGGAGACGGGGAGGGGTGTGAAGAGCTGGAAGATGCGAGGCCCCCTCAGTGGAAGACCCCCGATGCTCACCGTGTTCACAGCACAGCCCGCACAGGCAGAGCTGCTTGGACAGCCACATGACAGGGGTGCTGAGCTGTGACCCTGACCCCTGGGGACCCTCCGTGAAGACAGTGGAGGCTTCGGCTCGCAGCCGCCCGTGAACTGACATACAGGAGCCATCTGCTTTGGCGTCCCTGCGTGCTCCTTGGGAAAACAACTTTTTTTTTTCAATCTTTATTTCTGCTTCCTGGGCTACCCAGGGTCCACCTGGGCCAACACAAAGGAGGCAAACCCCGTGTTTGCGGGGCTGCGAGGCTGCAGCATTGCCCTGCCAGCCTGGGGCTCATCAGCCCTGTGGGCTCTTCACAGTGTGTCCACTGACCTGCAGCACTTCTGTCCGACCCCATGTCCAGCGCTGCGCTCCAGAGAAACATGGCCACATGCAGACGCAGCCCACCACGCCCACTGCAGGGAATCCATTCCCAGTGCCCCTCAGGGTCTGGCTGCTGCTTCTGGGAAGGAAGAAACTTGGGCGTCCCCGTGACCCAGGCGAGGAGATGCCGCAGCAGAGGTGAGAGAGGGTCCAGTCTCACCATCGCCCCAGCAGCGGGCAGGAAGGCAGAGCCCAGGGGGAGTGGGGCAGGTTCAGAGTGACCCCGTGAAGTGACCTGGTCACTTTATGTTGTGATATTCCTTCCTTCACCCTGCAGGGGTGGAGACAGGGAGCAGGGGGGCCTCTCCATGGGGGCCCAGTCAGCCCCTGGGGTCTCCGAGACAGCAGCAGGAGAACTGCTCTCTGTGAAACCCCACAGCTCCTCATTCAACACCAGGGTCTCCCAGTCCTGCCCCCACCCGGGGGAGCCCCAGCATGGGAAATACGGCAGCTCCAGGGCAGAAAAGGCTGGACGGTCTGGGGGAGGGGTACGAAGCTCACTTGCAGCCGCTCCTCTCCACCCCCGCCCCCGGTGGTTCTGAGACAGGTGGGGCAGCCCAGCCCACAGTAGGGGCACCAGAGCCCCCTCCCCCCCCACACACACGCCCTCTCTGGGCACTGCCCAGTGCCCCAGCATGACCAGATCCTAACCCAGCTGCTGTGTCTGTGTGTGTATCAGTGACGTGTGCTGGCGAGTGTGGCCACAGCAGGACAGCAACAGGGAAGGCTCCAGAGACAGACCACATGGTCCTCTGACACCTGTGGACAGCATGCAGGTGGCACTCAACGTCTGCTCAGGGCCCCGCTTCCTGTAGGAGGTCCCGCCCCACCCTCTCCTCGTTCTCCCCAGCAGCCTGCAGGCCCACACGATCTGGGGCTTGGGGCACATTTCCGAGGTTCCTCAAAGTTAAAGTCAACCTCTGATATGCCTTTAATTAATCCTTCAAACTTAGTGTCGGGGTATAATTTTAATGGATCACTAATTACAGACTATGACTTCATCAAGGCTGTTAAAATGAGGAAGCATTTCGTTATTTTCTGTTTATAGAAGCCAAATGCGTTCATACTATACACGTAATGAGAAGGAAATAAAAACTGTTTTTCTTTACCCATCAGCCCTGTAAAGCGGAAGAGAAGAGCTTGGCTAGCCTCAGTTAGGAAGGACAGAAGGCAGACCCACCCTGTGGCCACACTGCCCCATCCCCGGGGGGCACCTCGGGGGCCCAAGCTTAAGCCGATGTGATTCACAGTGAGATGGACACAACTTGGCTCTTCCCACCCAGGCCTGGAAGAAAAAACCACCAGAACCCGTAGATGAAAAGTGGCTGTCTGCTGTCTGAAATATGGGATGCCTGAGAAAAGCCTTTCTATATGTCTGTCCCCGAGAGAAATGCCACAAATCATCAAATCAAAGACAGACTGAGTGTTCCGTGAGGTCCGAGTCACTAAGATGTAAAATGGGGTAGGCGGAGAGGAGGAATAGGAAGGCTCGTCAGGGCCCAAGCTGTCAGGGCGCCGAGCAAGGAGCCACCGAGGGTCCAGGAGGACCATTCAGCCATGTCAGAAGCATGGGGAAGGTCTCGCTCCCCCTGAAGTAACAGGCACAGTGAGATGTTCCCTTTCCTCTGTGACCAGGCATGCGGCTGAAAGCAGGAGCAGACATCTTGGATATTCCTTCGAATCCTTTGGAGACGTGTATTTAATGAACACTAAGTTATTTTTATCTTGCTAAGCGGGCAGGGCGTTTGCCTTGCACGCGTGGCCGACCCAGCTGATCCAGGTTCGATTCCTCCGCTCCTCTCAGAGAGCCCAGCAAGCTACCGAGAGTATCTCACCCACACAGCAAAGCCTGGAAAGCTACCCATGACGTATTCAATATGCCACAGTAACAAGTGTCACAATGGAGATGTTACTGGGCCCACTTGAGCAAATCGATGAACAACGGGAGGACAGTGCTACAGTGACAGTGAAGGACTAAGTTCTCTTTAACATAAAGAAGTCAGGGGACCCCTGAGCCCCAAATCCCATGAGGATGAAAACTCTGCAGCTGCCAGACTCATGTGTGTGAGGAACAGCGGAGTTGGGAGCTACCCCAAGACTCTGTGTACACACATGCACACAGTCATGTGTAAAAGCACACGTGCACCAATAAACAGGCACAGACAACATGCACATGGATGCAGGAACACACTTATACTCTCAAACAGGCACAGTCAAGCACTTACAACATCAGCACACACTTGTGCATACATTCTCGGGCACACACATGCACACATGAGCCACATGCATGCGCTCGGGGAGCGTCAGATGTGATTTTCCCTGCCCTCCTGCATGCCCTGCTTTATAGTGACAAACTCAAGACAGAGTGGGGGCCAGAGAGATAGTGCAGTGGGCAGGGACATGGCTTACACATGGCCAACCCAGTTCCATTGTTCAGAACAGAATATATGCTACCCAAGAAAGAAACCAACCTGGGTTCCGTCTCCAGCACCATACAGATCCCCCAGGTGCCAGTCGGAGTGAGTCCTGAGCACAGAGTTGGGAGGAAGCCCTGCGCACTACAGGGTGTGACCCCAAAGAAAACAAGTAAAGGAGAAACAAGCCACACGGGGGTAAAGCGAGGCCAAGCCTGCCAATGGCGAGAGGCGCTGGGAGCAAGTCACATCGTTCATCCACGGGAGATGAAACACAAGAGCTGGTGCAGTTCCTTCTGAGCTCACAGCTGGCAGTGACAAGACAGAGCCCGTGACACCAACACAGTCTGGTGTTCTCAGCAGATTTGCCCAGTCTGGGGTAGGAGGCCACCCAGCCATGCTCAGAACCAGGAGCAGAAGTGTCCAGTCTGAGGGAGGAGGGCACCCAGCCTTGCTAGAGCCAACCCCTGGCTCTGAGCTCAGGGGTCACCCTGGCCAGCATTGGGGATCCACAGGAGGCCCCAGGGGAAAACAAGTGCCCTGTCATATGCTTTCCTCCCCTTCACAGTCTGTTTCCTTGATAGCTATATTCTTGCACAGGTCTTGATGGGTGGTTCCAGGTATGACAACATGTATCTTAACAAAATCAACTTCAAGACAGTCTTCACCTAGTTCTGATGAGATATATAACCTTTAGCAGTTCCATGCCCCAGCCACCTCTATTTGTTATTTGTATTTAGGCATTTGCATTGTATTTCAGAAAACACAGTGCCACTGCTTTAAACAGCCGTATGTCGTTTAAGGATATTAAAAGGGAAAATGGCATTCCTTCTAGCTTTACTTGTTTACTCTTCCTGGTGAATTCCGTTCCATCTTTCATATCCAAGCTCTCCCCCTGACATTTTCCTTCCTCTCTAAGTGGTTCCTTTTGCATTTCTTCTCGAGCATTCTGTGAGAGATAAATTTTCTCTGTTATTACTTTCCTGGCTGTCATTTGTCTCACCTTTTAAGAAAGATATCACTTTGCTTTTGAATTCTTGAAGGCAAGTCACATATTTTTCTCTCCAGCATCTTCTTGAGTCCCCTGTTGACAACTTGGGGGTCGTCGCCATGCCATGGCTGGATGGAGTTTGGTGTTTTCTCCTTGCTGCTCTGCAGAGGGTCTCTCTCTCTCTCTCTCTCTCTCTCTCTCTCTCTCTCTCTCTCTCTCTCTCTCTCTCTCTCTCTCTCTTTGCTTTTAAAGAGTTGGACTTTCATAGGGCCGGGAGGTAGCTCAGAAGAGGGTGCGTGCCTGGCCTGCCCCCGACCTGAGGTGAATTCTCGCCACCACAGGTTCCTCAAGCTCCCCCAAGGGCAGCTGGGCCCCCCATATTGGCATGGCCCGAGTGTCCCTGGCAGCTGAAAGTATGAATATTGTCGCATCCTTGGACCCTTGTGTTGAATCACCAGTCCTGTTGGTCTAGAATCATTCATGGGGCCTTGATACCTCGTGAGCATGAGAAAGCAACCCCGACCCCTCCATCTGACTGTTGTGAGTCTATGCTTTACTTTATGTGTTCATTGTATTTTAGAGTCATAAAAATCTCAGGTATAGGGGGCTGGAGAGAAAGCACCAGGGGGAGGATGCTTTCCCTGCGTGTATGTATCTTTCCTGGTCTGAAACCATCTCCCGAGCCTTCTCTGAACTGTTCCCCAGTGGCCCCTGGCATCCTGTCCTGGCTTCCCTGCACCCCCAGACGGCCGCCACGGGCTGTGGGTGACTCCCTGTTGCTGGGCGTCCCTCAGCTGTGCCCCAGCAGCTTCTGTCATCCTGTGCTGGCTCTCCTGGTTTCTGGTCATAGCCATGGTATAGACACACGAGATTCTGTGCTCAGCGTCTGTCGTTTCCTGGGCATCCAAGTCCTGCCTGAGTCTGAGCTCTCCTGGTCCTTTGAGCCCTAGCTGACCCTGCAGTGTGTCTGGAGGGAGAAAGGGAGGGGGATGAAGAAAGAGATGGGGGGGAGAGATGGAGAGAGAGAGAGAGAAAAAGAGAGGGAGAGAGCAATAGAGAGAATTGGGGTCTCCTTCCAACTGCCAGCTCCCCCTGCCCCAGCACCCCATGATCTGTTTCTGTTGGCTCCCTGATCCGTGGGTGAAATTTAAAGTGACAGACCACATCCACCTGGCACCCTGCCCACCCACTGATGCTGTGTCAAGACCTTCACATTAAGGACTTCCCGGGCTCCATGCTATGCCCACACCCGCCTTCTCCGGGTTCTGTCTCTGTGATGCCTTATGCCCAGCATGGTCTAAAGCAGTTTCTCATTTCATATCTCAGGACTCTTCCTCCATTGCTTCCTTCCCAGGGGTCCCCATCCTACCAACTGGACCTCTGGTTGTAAACTATGGCCCTTCTCGACGTGACCCTCACCTTCGGCTACCTTGGGGTTCCTTGGGGGGCTCAAAGGGACCTTGTGGCTTCAAACTGAGACCTGCTGGCCCAGAGATGCTGCCTTGTGGGCTTCCTGTAGCTCCAGTGCCTGAATTGGAGTGCTGTGCTTGCATCCATATTCGCATGGACTGAACTGCAACCATGAAAGAGACACTACTTCAATCTGTGTGAAGTGAATGCAAGATGGCATTAACTCGGCAGACCACACTGAAAGGCTCCCCGGATGCTGAGGCCACAGGAAGGCCACAGCCGGCTCACTCTGGCAGCCCTAACGCTGCTGGACCAGGGTACTTCCACTGTCCCCACGGCTGGCAGGTGGTGGAGCAGGAAAGATAAGCCCATGTGAGAGAGTGGGCAGGTGTGAGAACAGAGGAGGAGACAAATCTATGAGAACAAAAAGTAGCTGCAGAAAACGTTTTTGTTCTGTGATACGCAGGTCACCCAACACTGCTTTGGAAGCCTGTGGTCTGAGCATCCTACTGGCAGTGAATGCCGCTAAGGGGCGTCTGTGGACCCCCACTTCCTCTGGCTCCCAGGTCCCCTGGCCCAGTGGGCCTGGCGGGCTCAGCTGCCAGCCATCCTGTGTAGGCAATTTGCGTGATGGATGCTTCCCTTGACGGCTTGCCTGACACTTCCAGGAAGGCGCTGATGGCTCCGGAGAAAGGTTTATCTGCCTTATCGATTTTTTAAAAACCAGACTTGAGTGTGCTCTTCCATAATTATTGCTTTCAGTGTTTACAATGCCTTATTTTTTCATTCTTTTGTTTTTCCCTGATTTGAACTTTATGTCCTTTCTTTTCCCCTTGTTGTTAATTCTTGTTGTTTTTTTTTCTTTGTTGTCATTGAGACAAACAGAATATTCTTTATCGTTTTCTCTTCTTGGAAAACGGCAATGATCTTTAATGAAGGGTGTTTGCTCTGAAGGCTTTGGTAGCAAAGTCTTTATTGCTTTTGAAACAATTTTTAATCTCAATTTTAATACTGTTTTTAATTCATGAATAGTTAAGGCTGTGACTTTCTAAACCTGCAGTCAACAGCTTTGGTTAATTTTGATCAATTATCTCTAACATTTATCAGCTCACAGGCAGTGAATGGTAATTTTTAAGAACTCTACTTTCAAACATGTCTACACGGTCCTCCCATTGTTCATCGATTTGCTCAAGCGGGCCCAGTAACATCTCCATTGTGAGACTTGGTATTACTGTGTTTGGCATATCGAATACGTCACGGGCAGCTTGCCAGGCTCTGCTGTGCGGGTGAGATACTCTCAGTAGCTTGCCGGGCTCTCCAAGAGGGGCGGAGGAGTCAAACTCGGGTCGACCATGTTGGCTGAGTGCAAGGCAAACGCCCTACCGCTGTGCTATCAAAGTGATCTGTCTTTTATAATGGCGTGGTTACCAGTTTTTGTGAATAATATGCCTGGACACATAAAAACACTCCAAAAATGTACATATTCTCTATTGTTCATACATTTATAAATTTTGACTCACTTGTAGAATTAATCTATCTTCTTTGAGAACCTTCTGAGCAAGTGAGGTTTATACAGGAACTTCACCACATTAATACTTGGGATTCTTTGCTTCTGTAAGTGTTGACATTAAGGTGCTTGTTGACTTATTACTGGTGTGTTGCTAACAAATGAGCATTTCTCTGTTGGTATAAAGCCCACGCTGACTCTATTGCATTTTCAATGCTGAATTCTCTGTTGTGAATCTCCCTCTTCACTCTTACATTCTTATTCTCCCTCTCCACTTATTGTCTGTGCAAACAGAACAGAGCGTTTAGCAAAAAGGAGAATATGCCCGTGACCCCAAAATATCTATCCCCACATGACTTAATCACAAGAGGAAACAATGCTTGGTGGCAGAAAAACCTTTAGGACCCCGTGCAAGGAGAAAATCCACAGTGACGGCATCAGTAAAGGCACAGAGGCACATCCAGTGGCTTTTGGTGTGATGCAGACAAAGATGAAGCTGCCTTCTTTCTGCACCGGTTCTGCAAAGGACAAAGCATGTCCTGTCTACTCAGGAACAAATGTCCAGCGATCCAAACTGAAGGTCACAGGGCAGGGCCAGCCCGACACCTCTGAATACCAGTGCCCTGGGGAGCCGAGAAAGGGAAGGAGAGGTTCAGATTTGGACATCAGTCACATAAACAGCTAAAGATCGTGGGACTCCCAAACTGCGTCCTCACGAGGTGAAGACAAACAGGATGAGAGGCAAACCCGGTGCCTTAAAATGTGACACACAGACTGACATTCCATATTTGTTTCATTTTATTCAGATATTTGGGCTGGAGCGATAG
Organism: Sorex fumeus; assembly: GCF_029834395.1. NCBI lineage: Eukaryota > Metazoa > Chordata > Mammalia > Eulipotyphla > Soricidae > Sorex > Sorex fumeus. The sequence continues at coordinate 8,587,627 of NW_026606321.1, read as the reverse complement.
CACAGCAGGTAGGGTGTTTGCCTTGTGCACAGCCAGCCCTGCCGAACCGGGTTCGATTCCTCCGCCCCTCTCAGAGAGCCTGGCAAGCTAGAGAGTATCTCGCCCGCACGATAAAGCCTGGCAAGCTATCTGTGGCATATTCAATATGCCAAACACAGTAACAACAAGTCTCAAAACGGAGACGTTACTGGTCCCGCTCGAGCAAATAGATAAACAACGGGAGGACAGTGTTTGTTTATTCGGATATTTAACAAATTAGATAATACACATGTCCACATGCTCTTGTCTTGTGCTGACGTGAGGCCTTCCAGTCTGTCTCCGTGGCCTGACTATCCAGCGGGGCCATCATCAGGTGAGGGTGAGCTCAGGTGAAAACAGCAGCCATTGGCGAGGCCTGCGGCCAGCGCACCCTGCCAGCAGCCCCCTCCAAGCCCGCCGCTCTGGGCCTGGCCACCTCCTGAGCCCCCTTCTTCGGGGGAGTCACTTCTCGAGAAACCTTTATGCCCTTCTCTACCCCCACCCTGGGGTCCCCGAAGCCCAGGCTTCACTCCTGAGCTCCCTTAGACCCTTGGCAATGTGATACTGTAAAATATTCAAGACGCCAAAAGCACAGGTAACATCATGTGTCCCGTAACTGCCCTGTCCAGCAGGGAGCCCCCAGGACATGGGGGGGCACCCAGAAAGATTCAATGACAGGACACAGGGAGCACTGACCATCTCATGACCCCAGCAGCAGGATGGGAGTCATCACGCCCACCCCCAGAATGTGAGGCCAGCGCCCAAACCCCAGCCCACTCCATGGCCCACATCAGCGGCACATTCACTGCAGTGATGCCCAGGCCAGGCCCGGCTACCGTCAGGAGCTTCCTTCCAGAGCAAGACCTTGAAAGAAGATGAAGCACAGGTTCCGGGCAATGTCGGGGCATCAGGCAGGAAGGGGGACCTGAAAATGCCCCAGACTGGCTGAGTCTTCAGGGAAGAGGGAGAAGCAGCATGGGAAGAATCTGGGGGGTGGGGGGAGGCGGACCTGGCGGACGGCACCCCTGGGTGCCAACCCTGCCGATGATGCTTCCCAGCGTGCATGTCTGGCCCAGGACATCCATCACACCCACATCAAAGGAACCACAGATTCTATTTCGATAAATTCAAAGGGATTAAAACAAAAACGCAGAATAATGTGGTGATTTCTAATTTGAGGGTACAAAGGAGAAGGGAGAAGGGGTGGTTCTTAATGGAACGCCTGATGGCTATTAAATGTAGGGAAAAGCCATTTCCATAAATTATTGAAATCAGCACCGGTTTCAAGTGCCTCTCATTTTCGTATTGTTTTGCAGCCTTAATGACACAGACTCTCTTTGTAACATCTGTTTCAGGGGACCCTCGCCTGCTCCCCCGCTTCATTAGAAATTCAGTGGCTCTCGTTGTCGGGAAATGGAGGGTATGCCTCTGTGTTGCCGACTGGCCCATTATGTATGGGTTGAAACAGTTTATCTGAAGCCTGATCCCATATCTTCCCACGTGTGAGTGTGTGTGTGTGTGTGTGTGTGTGTGTGTGAGAGAGAGAGAGAGAGAGAGAGAGAGAGAGAGAGAGAGAGATAGGGCAGGTTGGAGCTGGACACCTATGATGTGCTCCTTTTATGTTAAGAATTTTTTTTGGCTTTTTGGGTGACACCTGGCGATGCACAGGGGTTACTCCTGGCTCTGCACTCAGGAATTACTCCTGGTGGTGCTCGGGGGACCATATGGGATGCTAGGAATCGAACCCGGGTCAGCCACTTGCAAGGTAAACGCCCTGCCTACTGTCTACTGCCTACTCCAGCCCCCATGCTCCTTTGATGTGACCCCACAGAAGTACCTGGATAGTGTGAGAGCCAGAGGCCCAGTGACACAGAGGCTGAGGTTCGGGAGACTCTGTGGAACCGGGTCTCATCAGGCAGCCCTTATGTTTGCTGTGTCTGAGCCATGGGGAGAATGTGGAGTCAGAAGAGATTATGTCAAATAAAACTTTAAGAAAAATGAACAAAACTCCTAATACGTTTCATTCAACTGTAAAATTAAAAGTTAAAATTAAGATTAAAAAATAGTTTGCAGCATTTCCTCCCTCGATGACAGTGTTTTGTTTGCATTATTGTTATTTGTAAGTGGAACGGGCTTTGAAATTTGCTCTGCATGGTAGTGAGACTGTCAGCCCATGTTCACAAAGAAGCAAGTGGATTAAGTCCAGCCCTTGTCTCCACCTTGGACTTCCAGGGTCAGGAAAGCTGACCGAAATGAGAGGAATAAGTCTAGTTTGCCAAGTGGTTATGGTAGAAATTCTGTTCTCTGTGTTTTATAAGTGACAGTTGAGTACACCTAGCGATGAAAATGTTAATACTTATGGTACTGATACACAGTCACTCTACCAGACCACCACCATTGTGCTGAAGACCCACCCCTGTGGTCCCTATGTCACCTCAGTCAGTGAGGCAGGATGGGGGGATAGTGTCCTGACAGAGTCTTCAAGCTGTCACACACCCAGAAATTCAGTCCCAGTCCTTAGACTCTCAACTGATGGCCTGTGAAGGGCTTCTGATGTATCACAGTGAAAGATCAGCCTCTCAGTTCGGGCATCAGGTGAACCCAGAAAGAATCAGATGAGGGTTTCTTCCTGTCCCCTCACACATTGTAGCAGGGCCACCTGCCAGCCTTCCGAAGCCCACCGACTACTACCTTCTTAGGAGGGTCCCACAGACAAGCAGAAGGAAGGTGCTGCTCAGCGTGTGGAGAGCGGGAGACCCATGTCTGCCCACTCCCAGTAAAGTGTGCATCTTTGTTGTGGCTTTGAGCTCCAAGTTGCAGAAAAGTTGGCAAAGTATTTACATCACCACACGGTGGTGAAAGCATTCATATCACACACGATGGTGAAAGTTTTCATATCACCACATGATGAGATGGTGAAGCGTTCATGTCACCACATGACGGTGAGAATGTTCGTATCACAAGATGGTGAAAGCGTTCACATCGCACATGATGGTAAAAGCGCTTGTACCACCACATCATGAGATGGTGAAGCATTCATGTCACCACACGATGGTGAAAGTGTTCATATCACCACACGACAGTAAAAGCATTCAGAGCATCACATGATATTGTTTCCTAGTGTGCAATGTGTTGAGCTGGTCATCAAAGGTAAAACTGAGACTCGTGATTAAAAAAAAATCCCACTACTGACTAGTGTTAAAGATGTGTGTGCACACCCAAAGAGGCACTGTCCACCTGCACATAAGGCAAACACATGTGCACTTAGACCAGTATGCAGACAGTGTACATGCACATTCACACATTCACACATGTGCAAACGTGTGTAATCCTAGGATACACGTGTGTGCACACACACTAAGCCTGGAGAGGTGAGAGGAAGAAACCATCAAAGTCCTTGCCCCCAGGTCTGCCCCACACTCTCCTGGCAGGCCACCCCAAGCCCCTCTGCCCCAGCTTCCTCTGTCCCGTCATGCCCCATGGATAGTGCAACCAGGTGTGAGTGAGCGGAAGTCCCAGAGCATGGTACCGGAGATAACTCTCCTGCCACAATCTCCTTCTTGGTGATTTCCTAGTCCTGTGCATGTGTTTTGTACACATGTGTGTCCACTTTCCAACAGTGGACAGCACAGCACTCTCAGGAGGAGTCATGTTGACCTGGCTTGCTGGCAGTGTCACCCGCTTGCCCTTATGGTTCCAGATGGGACAAGGCCCACCGAGAGAGCACGGCTGTCTCCATCATCATTGGCGTCACAGAGTTTGGTGCAAATGTGTTCCAGAGGGACAGGTTTCCCTCCCGAGTCCCTTTCTGCTGGGCTGGCATATCCGCTTTCTCTCTGTCCGTGAGTCATTGAGCGTCTGTTGCGGAGTGTGATGGCTCTGCTCTGCAGCCTTCATCCCAGGCCTGGGGGTCCTCAGGGCTCAGGGAAGGAAAGCGTTCCCATGACAACTGTTGGAACTATGCATGAGGCAAACAACCACTGTCAAAGCACCAACAGCCTCATCAAGTCAGAGACGTCAGCTGCCATCACTCTCCATCACTTCATGGGCCCCAAGTCCCCCACACCACTAGGCACACACCATGTCCTAGGTCAGAGTCCGTCCACACACCATGTCCTGGGCCCCGAGTCCCCCACACCACTATGCACACAGCATGTCCTTCGGGGGGGGTTTCCTGAAAAATGAATAGCAATGCACTGCCAGCAGCCCTGACTTATGCTACCTTTCACTAAATGCCATACTGACCTCAGATGTGGTTTATCACTGTCACTGTCACTGTCCTCCCGTTTTTCATGAATTTGCTCGAGCGGGCCCAGTAACATTGTGAGACTTGTTACTGTGTTTGGCATATCAAATACATCACGGGTAGCTTGCCAGGCTTTGCCATGCAGGCGAGATACTCTCAGTAGCTTACCGGGCTCTCTGAGAGGGGCAGAGAAATCAAACTCGGGTGGGCCCAGTCGACTGCATGCAAGGCAAACACCCAACTGGCTGTGCTATTGCTCGAGATGTGGTTTATAAAATCTATAAATATTCGATATGCCAAAACCAGTAACTACAACTGGTCTCATTCACCTGACCCTGAAGGCTTCACCGACTTGGCAGCACTGAGAAGGATGAGAAAGGAGAGGCCGACAAAATCTAAAGGCCGACCTAGGCTGCCACAACGAAGGAAGACAAAAATGATCGTCTGTACTTTCAATGCACGTACGCTAGCATCAGATGCATCCATCGAGGACCTGATGGTACAAGCGCGAATGATCAAGTACGACATCATTGGTCTGACCGAGACAAGAAGGCACGAATCTCACCATGCCGTTTTCGACACCGGAGAAGAATTGTTCCTCGGAACATGCGATAAAAGAGGTGTTGGAGGCGTCGGTGTCCTTGTCAACACAAACTTGGCCAAGAGCATTGATTCATTCGAATGCCTAACAACCCGAATAGGACGTTTACATTTGAATAGATGTGGCTCACTGCCTGCAGTTTCTATCTTCGTTGTCTACGCACCAACATCTCATTATGATGAAAGAGAAATCGAGAAGTTCTACATGGAGCTAGAGAAGTTCTATAAAGAAGACCACACCTTCTACAAGATCATTGTGGGTGATTTTAATGCCAAGATAGGACCGAGAAGATCAGCTGAAGAACTTCACATCGGGACCCATGGCCTAGAATGGAACGAACAGGGTGAGAGACTGTCTGAGTTCATCATGTCGACCAAGACCATTCATGGTAACTCACAGTTCCAGAAGGCAGAATCTAAACGATGGACATGGGAGTCTCCCGGTGGACGATTCCACAACGAAATAGACCACATCATATTCAATCGACGGTTTTGCCTGACTGATGTCGCTGTTGTCCCAAAATTTCGAACGGGATCGGACCACCATCTCCTTCGTGCAAAATTCTACTTCACAGAGCGGGGAGAAAGGGCTGCAAAGTTCAAAAAGAGAACTCCCAGAATGACCACCAACTGGGAACTCTTTGGTACTATTGCGGCAACATGGGAAGATGCCATTGTTGACAACATTGACGAGGAATACGATCGACTGGTTCAGCACCTCCATGAATGTGCGAGGAACGCCAAGAGAGAGATAGCCACAAAAAGTCGCCTATCTTCGAAAACTCTTGAGCTAATTCGCCAGCGTGGTTTGGCGCATGCCTCAGGCAACCGCAAGCTAACGTCCGAGCTTGCAAAGCAGTGCAGAGATGCGATCAAGGAAGACCTCAAAGAGAGAAGAGCAGAAGTACTGGTAGATGCGGCAGAAGCCGGGAAAAGTATTCGTAAGGCCCGCCTGTCCTTCGCCAACTATAAGACCAAGATGACTGCCCTCCGACGTCCTGATGGATCCATCACATCCTCCAGAACGGCAATGGAGAAGATTATCCATGACTTCTACTCAAATCTCTTCGATAGCCATGTCCACTTGCCGACATACCAAATTCCAGAGGATGGGTATGTTGTTCCCAACGTTCTCCCTTCCGAAATCCGACACGCCATTTCGTTGGTAAAGAAGCAAACAGCACCCGGCCCAGACAAGGTCAGACCTGAACACCTGAAGAACCTGCCGTCAGTACTCATCAATACACTGGCTCGGCTCTTCACTCGCTACCTGTCTGAATGCAAGGTTCCGTCCCAATGGAAAACCAGCAGGACCGTACTACTGTTCAAGAAGGGAGACATCCATGACATTGGCAACTATCGCCCGATCTGCCTATTGTCTGTCATCTACAAGCTGTTCACTCGAGTCATCCTGAATAGGATTGGCAGAACACTAGATGAAGGACAACCATGCGAGCAAGCAGGGTTCCGCAAAGGATTCAGCACCATCGACCATATCCACACGGTAACCAAGCTCATTGAGGTTTCTCGGGAGTTCAAGATGCTTAACGTTCTGCTTAACGTTCATTGATTTAAAGAAGGCCTTTGATTCTGTTGAGATGGAAGCGGTCATTGAAGCCCTAGCCAATCAGGGCATTCAAGCCCAATACATCAGGATCCTCCGTGAGCTCTATTGCGGATTCACTACCAGGATCTCACCATTCTACAAAGAAGTGATCGTTGATGTCAAGAGAGGGGTGCGGCAGGGTGATACCATTTCACCGAAACTCTTCAGTGCCACCCTCGAGAACATCATGCGACGACTGGAATGGGAAGGAATGGGAGTGAAGATAGATGGTCGGCAACTACACCACCTCCGCTTTGCTGATGACATTGTTTTAATAACACCAAACATCAGCCAAGCGGCACAAATGCTGGCCGACTTTGACCGTGAGTGTGGAAAGGTAGGACTACAGCTGAATCTTACGAAGACAATGTTTATGAGAAACAGCCTTGTTCCTGACGCCCCATTCGCTCTCAATGGAACGACCATCTCCGAATGCAACAGCTATGTGTACCTAGGTCGAGAGGTCAACATGAGAAATGACCTGGCACCCGAGCTGCGCAGGAGGAAGAGAGTGGCTTGGAACGCCTTCAAGAACGTCGAAGAAATAGCTAAGAGGACGAAGAACCTCCGGCTCCGGGCACATCTCTTTGATTCCACTGTTCTTCCTGCATTAACATATGCCTTAGAGACCTGGGCCCTACGCAAACAAGATGAGAACGCCATTCAGGTCTCCCAAAGAAGAATAGAAAGAGCTATGCTTGGAATATCACGTTTCACTCAAATGAGAGAACGAATCCGGAGTTCTGACATCCGTCGACGATCAAGGATCAGGGACGCTGTCTCATATGCCAAGGTGTCGAAAATCAGATGGGCTGGTCACGTAATGAGATTTAAAGACGACCGTTGGACTAGAGCTGTTACTGATTGGATTCCACGGGATATCAAGAGACCGCGTGGCCACCCACCTACCAGATGGTCAGACTTCTTTGTCAAGATCATGAACGATCGGTTTGAGGCCCTCCATGTTCCCGGAGCGAAGAGATGCCATTGGGCTACACTAGCACGCGACAGGGACAAATGGAGACATTACTGGCGCCCGCTCGAGCAAATCGACGACTAACGGGAAGTTAAGTGATTAAGTGATAAATACAGACGTTATGCATATGTATTATATGTGAGACGTGTACATGATATGTGTCATTTGCAGGTGATATCTAAGGCATGTATACATATAAATGCAAATGTTTAATATGGAGGATTTTCATCTTCTATAAGATAGATATTGCACATGCCATACTGATGTTGTATGACAGACAGATGTTCAGTATATATGAGATATAAACATATTTGTGAGACATGCACATTATAGGCACATGTACATTATTAAAATACATATACAACATTAAAGTATCTGTACATGTAATGTAAGATGCATCATGTATTGTAGGATAACACTGTTTTGTCCTTCCTCAGGTAACTTAGGTTTATCCGGTCACACCCATCTAAGGACACTGAACTTGTATTGTAAGCAATGTCCTTTCTGTGTGGACACAGGAAGACACTTAATATTATGCTTTGTAACTTGGGAGTTGATTGACTCCGAATAATATTTACTCCTGGGCATCTTATTTCTTGACTCAGTTTCCCTTAGTTCCTAGCACCCCAGAAGCAAGGTCCCGAAAAGGAACTGAATGGACCCAGGGCATGCTGTGAGCTACCCTGGCATCGAAATGGGCCAGGCCAAAGCGCCACGATACTCAACTATAAGTTGAGGGCATGATCATGGACAAATGTTGTCATGATCCAAAAGTAAATAACGATGAGACTAGGACCCTGCTGGAGCTAGGAAGACTAACTTGGCCTGAGGACTGTGGAATGTATAGAGACATTTTCTCAGGAAGAACCAAACTAAGTTTACATCTCTTACTGTGCTCATACAGAATGACATTACTAGAAATATTAGAAGTAGATTTATTACAACTATTTAAGTAGATTGCTAACTGAGGGAAGAACACACCCTTGTTTGGATCCCACCCTGGAACGGATCTCCTAGTAATCTGGAGTAATCTCTTTAGATGAGATTTTATCCTTGAGTTAATCTCCTGGAGGAGTGGTCTTACCTCTCTTTGTTGATTTGTCAATATTCAACCCACCTTTATGTCACCACCTTATGTGATTGCTATATAAACTAAGACTGTAAGCTGGCAGGAGAGAGTCAGAGCGAGAGGGGCTCAAGCTTGAGAGAAAGAACAGCCGTCCTGATCCAGGCCACACACAGGGCTCAAGAGCACCGAACGCAGGCAGTGAGAAAGAGCCATCCAGTGAGCCTGTGAACACACAACCTTCGGCATGATAAGATTTTACAATGTATGATATTTATACATCATATTGAAGCATGTATGTTTTATGGAAGGCATGTGTTCTGTATAAAAAAACATGCTGTATGTGAATATTATGAATTGTATGTGAAAATGAACATAAATATAATATTCTTATTATATGTAGCCCACATGCATTCATTTGGGAATTTTATTTGAGGCATGTTACATGTATAGCATACTCTAAGTGAGGTATAGATTACAGGTAATCTTTGTGAGTTATATGTGATATGTGTACATTATAGTGAGATGCATTCATTATTTGCACAGTCTCTATATTATAAGTAAAATATACTTTATATGAGAAACACATACAGTATTTGGAAAATGTGTACATTAGGTATAAGTCATGTACATTACATATCCCATGTAACATATATATGAAACACACCATCCCAATACTTGCACATATATGTAAGCCATACACATGGTGCAAAAATGTATATTGGGCTGGAGCAATAGCACAGCGGGTAGGGCGTTCGCCTTACACGCAGCCAACATGGCTGACCCGAGTTCAATTCCTCCGCCCCTCTCGGAGAGCCCGGCAAGCTACCGAGAGTATTCGATATGCCAGGCACAGTAACAACAAAGTCTCCAATGGAGACGTTACTGGGCCCGCTCGAGCAAATGTATATTATACATGGGAAATATACCTCTTTGGTATTATTACATTTTATGTGAGGCAAGTACATTATATGCAAAGCATAGTTAATTTGATGTGCCCACATGTCAGCCATGGGAAATGGACATCATGTCTACAGAGTGTCCATCTGACAGCTCTACATCCAGTGTGGAACTTGGTGGCAACATGGTATGGCTGGGGGCGCTCTCATGAGGAGCTGGGGGAGGGGGGGAGGGCGTGTGCTGGGCTGTCACTGCCAGGCTGTCGCTGTCAATCCCAGGGCTGCCTGACCTCAGCTGTTCTCAGCTCACACCCGGGCTCTTGGGGAGCAGAGAGTTCTCAAGCGGGGAGTCACGCATGACAGGAGCCCACAATGGGGCAGCTGGGAGAGAGCCGGTGATGCCTCTCCATTCCAGCAAGCATGTCCAGATCCAGACCCTGAGGACCATCGAAGACCCTCCTCTGACTCCCTGGGTTGGGGCTGTAGTGATAGTGCAGTGTGGGGTGCGCTTGCCTTGCACGCGGCCAGCCTGGGTTTGATCCCCAATATCCTGTATGGCTCCCAAGACCACCAGAAGTAACCCCTGAGCCCAGAGCAAGCTCTAAACTGGATGTGGTCCAAGACCCCCGACAGATCAATTAATGAAATAAAACCATGTGTTGAATGGTCATTAATCAAGTGAGCTCCACATGGTCGGCAGGGCCGGCAAGAGTTCAGGATGAGCTGGGCAACCTGCATCCAGGAGGCTGGGCGAGATGCCTTCCAAGCTTATGTCTCCCCCACTGGCATGCAGTAAAACAAAAAACGAGGAACAAGGGGCCTGAGAGATATAGTGCGGTGGGTCGGGCTTTTGCCTTTCACACGGCCCACCCACCTCAATCTCCAACACCCCACAGGGTACTCCAAGCCCTGCCAGGAACAATCCCTGAGCACAGAGCCAGGGGTAAGCACTGAGCACAGCCAGGTATGGCCCCCAAACAGAACAAAAGGCAGGAGCCGTCTTACTGCATCAAAATGTGGCCTCCTCAGGAGTGCCAGGTGAAGGGGGGGACAGCCGAGTCCCCATCCTGTCAAAGTCTTGGCAGTTTTACCCAGACCCCACAGCCATTGCCAGGCAGAACATGCCAATGCCCAACCTCACCGCTTCACCATTGGAATTGGTGAACACAGAACACAGACACGACAGCTGGTGCTGTGAGCATGGAGGGCCGGCACGTTCTAGCTGCTCTCGGCCTCGGCAGAGCCAAACTCTGGCTGGCTACAATCGCCAGACGCGGTTTCCCAAAATAACAGGATAGAGGGAAACTCTGGCCAGCCGTGAGTTGGTTCAAACTAGAGCAAGATCTATTTGCTACAGGGTTGAATCTCTTTGAAATTTGAGAAATGGGAGAAGGAGGCTCTGGGGGCTTAAGGCTTTCAGATGTGAAAACCTTTTAAGCTTTATTTTAATTTCCTCTTCATAGCTGCTCTTTCCAGAACCTTTATCACAGCACTCACTAATGCCCATGTTACCCAGAACTGTGGTGAAATTTGTTCACCTAGTTTCAGTGACTTACATAGATTATCGTTTGCCCTTTTCCATTAAACCAAATTAATAAAGGACTTAGCCTGCACTGATTTTGTCACATATTTCCACTTACCATATCGATGCTATTTCTTTATGTCAGTTAGGTCCCTGTTTGGGTGCCACTTGTCACTGACCAGCGTGGGGGGACCTGGGAGCGAGGGTCCTGTTCCAACACAGCCTGAGACACAGTTTCTAGGCACAATGAGAACAACTGATTGGTAGCCAATAGATACAGAGCGAGGGTTAGGGGTTAATTGACAAGTTTACTCAGGGTAAGAAATGACCACACAGAAGCACAGGGAATGCAGCATGTGCAGGACAAGGGCGGGGGTAACAGGAGGGTAAGAGAAGACCCCTGGTGTCATGGCAACATGCACCTTCAGGTTCCACCAAGCCTCTGAGCCTCTGTGCTTTCCACACAGAGACAAGCCTATTCTCCTTACAGGTTTCTACAGGCAACCCACGTCCACAAGGCCACCAGTGGTAAACTTGTAATCTTTCCTATTCTCTGGGGAGCGCCAGTCCCCTGGTGTTGGTCCTTTGCCTCTGTCTGGGTTTGGCATCTGAAGCCATTGGACCTAGGAGCCCTGGAGCGTTCCCTCAGGGTACCCAGCTCAGGCGCTCGGGGGCTGTGCTAGCAGGATCTCCAACACTGATCTCTACAGAGATGCCAAATGGAAGAAAGTTTCCAGGTACACCAGTTTTTGCACTAAGAACTCTGGGGTCTTCTCAAAGTGAGGGCAGACAGCTTCTCCCGCCCCATGCACAGCCTCCACCATGTAAGCAAGGACTCAGCTTCAGTTCCACCACCACCAGTCTTGGAAGAGATGCAAGCCCAGCCACTGAAACTCACCAACCCAGTTCTACAGATTCTGAGATTCCTGGAACACACAGGACATACGCGTGCTCCACACAACACCTCTGAATTTCACAATACTGACAGCCAAGTAAAGCACACCACATTAGATGGCAAAGTATCACAGAAGCCAGCTACAGTCAGTAAACCAAGTCAATAACGTGGAAGGCTCAATGAGCAGCAAACAGCTTAGTCATCCCTCAAGCGAAGATTTAACGAACCCATGGTGAACTATGACAATTTTCACAAATTTTATTTTACTGAAATATTTTTTTGACAATTCCATGAGCCATTTAGTTTTTAAAAGCAATATGAAATAAATAAGTTTGTGTCTGCTAAAGGGGCAGGCTTGGGGAGGCGTGGTTGGGAAGCTGGGGGTATGGTGGAGGGAAGTTCATGGGTGCTGGGATTGGTGTTGGAACATTGAATGCCCAAACAACTGTATTATGAACAACGTTGTAAACCACAGTGTTTAAATTCTAAAAATATTTCGAAAAAAAACAAAAAAGCCATAATGCATTCTTCCAGCGTCAGGAGCAGAACATTCTGTATGGCTTGGCTCTGCTGGTAACTGCAGGGCTTCTTTCTGCGCTAATGAGTCCTTGTCACCCTCCTCGACTTCTCTCCAAAGTGGACGGTGTTCCCCTGCCTTCTAGGCTGAAGCCAAGCTGGCTCTCCTCCTAACTGGTGCTGAAAGTCTTTGCAATGCGAAGGGTGATCCCCCCCAACCTTCTTCTGGGGATTACTCGCCCTCTTCCCTCTGTGAGTTTTTTTTTTAAGTTTTTCTTTATTTAAGCATGGTGGTTTACAACTTTTTTACAACTAATGGAATCATCAAAAATAACTTCAGTGAAAAAAATTTATTCTATCACACTATGGGGTCATTAAGTCCTTGTCTGAGGGTTTCCGGTTTGTTGTTAGTTGAGCCTTCTGTATTGTTGTTTCTGTTTGTGGAGCATAGTTGGCGTCTGTGTTACTCTCTCATTTGATTTGTGTGCTCCTACTGGAGAGTGGAGGTGTCATGTGGCTGCAGAAACTCCAGGATAGGTAACTGGATCATGAGTTCACAGGGCAGCTGCTGTGGGGGGTGGGGGGTGGCTGCCAGGGCTTCTAGAAGTTCAGGAATTGTTGAGAGGCCGTCCGCTTCCACTCTGAGAAGATTTCAGAGCTCTCAGCCTGAAAAGCCATGTAGCTGGAATGTTCATTGGCTTGGTGTCTCTGCAGAGATTATTTGTGAAGCAGTGGATTTGGGCCATTGGCCTGGTGGTGGCTATGGGTATAGGTGCAGCTGTTGGGGCTTCATCAGGGTGGGGGGAATCAGTCCAACCCCTCTTGAAGGTGCTCTCTAGGGGCTTCTGATCATCTGTCACCTCCCAGCTACCATTTGTGCCTCCTTCTAAAAACTTCTCAGTTTCCCCAGTTCCTCAACATCCTGCTTGCTCTGAGCCGGGCATGGTGAGCCTAAGTAAGTCAAGGAAAAAAAATCCAAAGATCTTCAACAGGGGCCAAAGAGATTATCCAGCACTGCATGCAGCAGAGCCCGGTTTGATCCCTAAAATCAAGCAAGTGGCAAAGAACAAATTTTCTTTCAAGAAACCAACCCTCTGCACACCTGGATCTCTAGATGACAGTTTCCAGAACTGTAAGACAATTCACTTATGCTGTGTAGGCGCCACCCTAGGCTCGAAGTCATCAGAGTTGCACATCTTAAATATGCATAAACACTCTCTTTAATTGAGCATCTGCTATATACCAGACACAGTGGAGCACTGAATGCAGCCGGGGAGTCGTGTGTAAAAGAAGCATCTCTGATCTTCATCATGACCTGGAAAATGTCCCCTTTAGACCATCAGAGCAGACTGACTTGTAGATAGGTACTGTAAAATGAGAGTGAGGGCCCCACCCCTGACAATAGAGACCCCTTCCTCCCCCTGGTGCATTCAAATAGCAAGGGGAGCTCTGTGCTTAATTCACAGTCAGAAATGTAAGAGGCACAGAAATTTGCATTGCAAAATAGTCTTTCTCCAGATGTTGAGTTTAGAAGAATTGTTGCTTTATAAATTAATATCCCCAGGATGATTTTATAAGATTAAATACTACTGGCTCAATTTCATTTTAGGACCAGTTCAAAAGATTCTATTAAGCAACTCACCTATGACCAAAAGGCACCTTCAGGCCATTTCTGAAGTGACCGCTCATCTTTAATCAAAGGTGTCTTACGCAGAAACCTCCAGCTTATTGATGTTTTATGGAAGTCAGTGTGTACACACAATTCTCAAGCGTCTGGAAAAAATGGTAACTGCAGTGAGAAAATTAAAATTGAGTCTTTTTTCTCAAGAAGGAGAAAAGCTGGCATTTCATATGCAATAACACTTTTATAATTTTCTTGTGATGTATCATATAACGGGGTGTATGAAAAAAAGATGTTTCTGATACCCACATCACTTTATTTTACACAATTTTCTGCACAAGCTCTTCCAAACGGATCATCTAAACGAAAAAAAGACACTAAAATGGCTGAGAACTCAGCATGGGTGAACTTGCTTTGCAGATTTCTGGGCTGTTCCCAGCTCAGTAACCCACTGGAGCTGAAGAGGGTGGGACTCTGAGCTCCAGAAGGACAGGACCATTCCAGGAACCTTAGCCTCCTGAAACACCTGCTGGGAAAACTAACGACTCTCCAGTGATGAAGCAAATGAGTCAGGTTCCTGAAGGTGCAGAGAGAAATTCTGCTACCAAACCCAAGTTCCAGTGTTGGCCACTCAAAGGTCAATTAGTTGAAAGTTAAAACGACAAAAAAGTGGGCTAACCTTCTAAGAGAGAGCATTGGAGCGATAGCACAGAGGGTAGGGCATTTGCCTTGTGCGCAACTGACCCAATGATTCCTCCATCCCTCTCTTGGAGAACCTGACAAGCTACAGAAAGAATATCCCGCCCACATAGCAGACAGAGCCTGGCAAGTTCCCCGTGGCATATTCGATATACCAAAAACAGTAACAACAAGTCTCACAATGGAGATGTTACTGGTGCCTGCTTGAGCAAATCAATGAACAATGGGAGGACAGTGCTACAGTGCTACAATACCAGAGCGATTAGAGCAATGGTACAAGGGATTGAGCCTTTGCCTTGCATCCATCAACCTGGGTTTAATCCCTGGAAATTCAATTGTTCCCCTGAGGCTTCCAGGAATGATTCCTGAGCACAGAACCCGGAGTACAACCTAACTTTCTGAGAAGATGGCAGACTCATATCCTAAGGAGAATCATCTTACTTGAATCATCATTTGCCTTGTGTGCAGCCGATCCAGATTCAATATTCATCATCCCGTATGATCCCCTAAGCACCACCGGGAGTGATTCTTGAGTGCAGAGCCAGGAGTGGGCCCTTAGTATTGCTGCGGATGGCCCAAAAATCAGAAAAAAATCACTTTGTTCTCAGGTTGGGTCACAGGGTCTACATAGGGCTGCCTGGTAAAGTAAGTTAGGAAGTTAAGGCTGTGGGCAGAGCAGGAGGGTATGACCAGAGGGCGTTTGGGCTGGCATCACTGGTTCACGGACTCTGAGAGGATGAATGTCTACCCCTGGCCATGTTGTCAGACTATCCTCCTTCTCCAGGGTTTGTGATCACCGAGGGTCCCCGGTTGACTCCCACAGGGATAGAGGACTCCTCGGACATGAGGGGCCCAGGGTATTCTCAGGGGCTGCTACTTCCTCTTCCCACCTCCGTCCAGCTGGACCTGGTGCAACAACAAACACACAGAACATGAAGATGATTTCCTAAGACTGAGACCAAAGGGGAGAGAGGGATTACAGAGAGGAGCAAGACAGCTCCGCCTTGTGGGTGCTCTCCTCCAGCACTCCAGGGGAGGCCCCAGGGGGTTGGGGTCCGGGGGTATAAAACAGAGGTGTGTGCGAGGGAAGCACCAGGGGACTCCAGGGCTTTACCTCACACATTAAATTAGGACAAAGCATGATGATAACATAATCTAGAAGCATTTTTATAATTTCCACGTTCTTTGTCAGTCCAATTCTGTAGAATTGTCTAACTTCTCTGTCTCTGTGATTCAAGATTGATCGTATCATTGGTTTTGCTCATTCCTTATTCTCTTGCCCCCAGCAGTCTATGCATTTTATTCTTGATCACTGGAGAGGAGTCTGTGTTTCTATGCAAAAAAGATACCGACAGGTCAGCTGCAGAATTCAGACGCCATGAAAACAAAGCCACGAGGAGTATCCTGGTGCTCAAGTGTGGAGATGTGTGTTCTGGTAGGAGTGAGACCGCCTCAGGGGAGAAGGGGTTACCCTCAGCTCTTTCTAACTTGGCATGACCTTGGCATCTGCCTGGCTGCTGTAGTCTCACTGTCAGGACTAATAGCACTTATCTGCTCCTGATGTTGACTTTATCTCCTTGGGCCAGCTCTAGGGATCCCAGTCTTAGCTCAGGTCCTGATTTTTTCTGAGTCCATAGAACATTTCAGAGCTGGACAGGAGGGTCTTCCCATCTCACTCAGTGCTCACAACTATCAAGCTCTGGAGCTAGAACTTCAAGGAACGAGGGTGGAAACAGAAGGTGTCGGGGGTACTGCGGGTTGCCGCCATTTTCCTCTCCAGAGAAGCCCCAAGGCTCCTGAGAGGAACAGGCACTGAGGCCAGGCTGTGCCACATGGCGTGTGAACACTGGAGTGGGTGAGACACACGTGTGGGCTTTGGGGGAAGGTAGATACCTTCTTTGTGCGGAAAAGACCTTGAATTTTTCTCAGAAACCTAAGATACAACATTTATTTTCTGTTTGTAGGAAATGATGAGTAAACGCCGAAATTGCTGCCGAGATCAGAATATGGGAGAATCTTCCTGAGAAAGTGACCATGGCAACAGAGAGAGAAAAAACACCAGTTATGCCTGTCCAGGAGCCCCAAATGGATGTGTTGGGGCTCCTTGTCCGTCCTGAATGGTCTCTCTGCTCTGGAGCAGAGCTTGGGCTAGACAAATTTTGTGGCTTGTATGGTGATAGGGGAGAATTGGATCTCTCCCTACAGTGCTCAGGGGCTGCTCTAAGCTCTGTGCTCAGAGGTAACTCCTGGCGGTGCTTGGAGGAGCCTCTGGAGTACCAGAATCTGACATAAATAATGCCTGTGTGTCCTCGGTCCCTAGAAGAACTTCCATAAATGACTGAATGGACACAATCTTGGCCTTGTGCTAAGAATCCTACCAGTGTCACTCCTGGAATTCTGCCATGGGGCCAAGGTCATATGAGGCAGTTGTAGAATGCAGACACAGGGTCAGTATCTGCACGTGCATAGCACACAATCACAGATCTGACGCCTGAACCTTCAACATCACTCAGGAGCCTTCAAAATGCTTCTGTTCCTTTTGAACTATTCTCAGTTCTTAAAAAGTAAAGTAAAGGCCCTCCCGTTGATCATCGATTTGCTCGAGCGGGCCCAGTAACATCTCCATTGGAGACTTTGTTGTTACTGTGTCTGGCATATCGAATACTCTCGGTAGCTTGCCGGGCTCTCCGAGAGGGGCGGAGGAATCGAACTCGGGTCGGCCATGTTGGCTACGTGCAAGGCAAACACCTTACTGCTGTGCTATAGCTCCAGCCCTTAGGCTTCACTAAACCAGGCAGTACAATAGATTGGTCTGTGGCCCAGAGTTACACTCTCTCAACTTAAATTTGTAATTTCTCTTCTGTACATTTCTTATTATTACATTTCTAAATTAATATCTATAGCACTGGTTTCCAATCCTTTCATATGTGCAGACTGCAGCATTCATTGGACTAGGGGTGGAGACTACTGACTTTTAGGACTTGGACATAAAATATGAATTTGGAAAGAAATTGCATTGAAAAAATAGAAATTAACTGTTTGAGGTTAGCAGAGACGCTTTCTGAGAACATATAGATGGGAATACTCCTAACACTCAACAAAAATGTCTAGCCAAATGATTTGGAAAATGTTTGCTTCCTAGAGATTACAGTGTAAGTTAACACATATTAGAGTAAGAGTAGTATTTTGGATTTTGTTTAAACCCTGAATTTTTGAAGTTGAATTGTTCATTAAATAACCCTCTTTTTTTAATGGTCTAGCTATTAGCATCTCCAAGAACAATGCCCTGGATAAGCAGGATGAGCAATTCCCAGGGAAGTGATATGTCTGGACAGGTCAAGCTGGGAATTTGCCACTTTTCAGCTGAGTGAAGGAACTGACCTTGACACCACAGCATAAGGTAAGGATCCCAGCAGGCAGGAGAGCTGACAGCTCCAGGCAGGAGGCAGAGGGGGTGAAATTAGATAAATCTGCATGAAATAGAAGGGACAATATCCAGATCAGATGTGGAGGCTTGGGTCAAGGAGTCAAGGTCACAGGTTCAGGAGGATGAAGGCTGCCGGAGGTGGGGGCTCATGTTAAGAGAGCATTTCAAGCATGACCTTTGAGGCAAAAGCAGGCAGAGAGAAATTCCCGTCTGACCTAGGGAAAAGAATCTCCGAGAAGGTCAGATTCAGTCATTTTTGTCTACAGATGACTGTAAGACAGTGCAAGACCATGGAATTGCTACCAAGACTGGGGTAATAATAGTACAAGTTTCCAAGATAGGAAGGAAGCACACAACTCCAACGAAGGGCAACAAATTCGACCAATGCAAAGAATAAACCCAAAATCATGGTTTCTGAAGCATGTGACCAGTTCAGAAAGGAGAAATCAGAGGCCCTATCTCCCAGGAAAGAACAGGCACGTGAGAAACCCCCCACGTGAGACAGTGGAAGCTGAATGCTTTGGGGATCACCAGGGAGAGCATGAGAGACGTCATGCCCAGGGCCTAGAGTTTGACTTTTACTTTTAAATTTAAGAGAGAAAGCAAAAAATTATTTCTAGGCATCGGTAGGGGAAAATAGCATTTTAGGGTAAAACCTAATTAAGAAAGGGAAGATATAGTTGATGCAGGGGTGCTACAGAGGTCATGTATAATTATTCCATCTCTTCTTAATGTGGAGAGAGGACACATCCTTGGAAATGGAGGCACATATCTGAGTGAGGCTGGCCAAGCGACGCTCTGGAGAGAACAGAGCCTTCGAGTTCAGATGCCCCACTCCCTGCCTGAGGTCAGGCCATTCCCCCCAAACCCCCCACCAATGGCTGTCCATACTCTTTATCTTCCATGTCAGTCTGAGAGTTGGTCTCTGCCTTCTGTGGTTCGTGGGACTAATAATCCAAAGACATGTTGCAATCAATGCTACCACGCTTACTCTGTGTCAATGCATAGTAAATGCTATCCACCCACTGTCCTTTTGTTCCTGCTGTGTTCATTTCCTCTCCCTCTGTCTTACTTCTTTCCTTCCACCGAGTGGAACAGGTTTAGAATAAACATAGTCTGGGATATGACAAGTTGCTGGTCCCCTTCGAGACTTCCCCAAGTTCTACCCTCCTGAAGCAGACAAGCAGGCGGATAGGAGAAGGGTCCTCATGGCATTGATTCTCAAGAGTAATAAAACCAACATGCTCTAAGGCTGCTGGGGACCACCCTGTGGACACAGGAACTAAG
Organism: Sorex fumeus; assembly: GCF_029834395.1. Lineage (NCBI taxonomy): Eukaryota > Metazoa > Chordata > Mammalia > Eulipotyphla > Soricidae > Sorex > Sorex fumeus. The sequence continues at coordinate 8,568,249 of NW_026606321.1, read as the reverse complement.
GCCTGATCAGACCTTTACCTGGGGCCAGCACAGTCCCGGAGAAGGCTGGAGCCCTCTGCAAGAAGGTCTAGTAGGAACAAAGGCCTGGAGAAGAATTTCAAAGCCATCGGCTGCTTCCAAGTCTAGCGACAGACTCCTGACTGCCTGGGTCGAAAGCCCCAGAGACCCACAGGAGCAGGGTGGAAGCAACCCTATAAAAGTCAACGTGGAGCAAAGGAAGGGCAGGCACATGTCGCCTGGTCCATGGAGCCCACCCACAGGCCACCATATCTTCCCTCTTGAGATGGGAACTTTCCTACTTTAAAGCTGGGTATGGACGGGGATCTCTCCACTTTGAAGAAGACCATGTTCTCTCTTGAGCACACGTCTCATCCTACTTCATGCCTTACCTCCTTTTATTTCTCAGTCAACTTGCTATACTTCATGGCTCGTCTCCTCTGAAACTCTTTTCTGTGACGGAAAGGTAAGAACCCAAATGCCTGGGTAAGATCTAAGAGTTTCCTTCTGCAGGAGCAAGGCTCACTGCCGACTCTTACCAGTCCTAGATTTCCCCAGGAATGTCCCTTGTGCTCCGGGGTGACAGAGATGAAGAGAAGAAAGGTGGCAGAGTCCCTCCTCGAGTCTGCCACCTCACATAAATCCCCTGGGGACCCCCAGTGACGTCACTCCCATGAAGTCACATAGCTTCTCTCATATATCTTATAGTGCCTATATTTCCATCTGTCTCCTCCCTGGCATCTATTTCAGCCCCATGGATGAAACGTTAGAACCTAAATGGTTATCATCTCCAGTAGGCTTAACTCCACCATCTCAACATCCTGTTGCCTTTGGGAAGAATCTCAATAAAATGCTACAGGAAAATACCATTTCAAGACATCCAAAGGAGTAGATTCTTGTGTTCACATAACTATGTATCAATACATATTTCCTATGGATCCTCCACATGTGAGGACTTTTGGAACAGCTGTGTCATCACTAGACACATCATTTTCTATTGAGATCATTTCTGCAAATATTTCTCCAGAGGCAGCACACCTGTGTCAAGTTAATGATCCTCATCTTTTCTCTCAACCAAGGAAACTGAATTCCGCCCCCCCCTTCTGTTTTGAGTCTCAATCTACAGTATTCAGTTTTACTCCTGGCTTTGTGCTTAGGGATCACTCCTAGTGGTGTTGGGGGAACCATATGTGCTTCTGAGACTTGAACTAAAGTTGGCTGTGTGTGAGGAAGATGCCTTAATTCCTGTATTATCTCTGTAGCTCAACAAATGGATTTTGTTTGGGTTTTGAAACAAAGAGAGCTGACAGAATCACACAAAGAACTAAAATGCATAAAATTCTAGTGCCTGGCCCCTTCTCCATGGCGAGGAAGAAAACTGCCTGAGTTTGTGAGTCCATAGTACCAATCTTCTCAAATCAAACACGAAGGTCTCCGGGCTTGCTCAGCGTCTCTTACTACCCAGGACTCTCCACCGAGCTTCAGCCCTCTGTGCTTACGGAACCATGTCAGTGTGAGATCTGAAGGAAAACATTAGAGACCTGCTTCTCTGTCAGCTTTCTAAAGCTCTGGTCCCATCTCTCAGGGGACAGGGGACCAGAGGAGACAAGTACCTCCAATCCTGGCCTCTGGTTCTAGGTTTTTACTGTTTCCTGCCCCCGTGCCTGGCTGTTCTCACCGGGGCCCCTTGGAGGGGGACAGGTTGAGTTTCCCTCCCTGCTCCAAGCAGAGCTCCAGCAGCTGAAGGCCTCTGGAACCAGCCACAGCCATGCTTAAGACCACTCTCCACACGTTCAGACGAGCCTCACGAAAAAACCGGCAGAGGAATCCAGGTGTGCAGGACCTGGGGCTGAGATCTCCAAGTCTGTTCGGATCAGGTCTGGGCCTCCTCCACCCAGATCCCCATCTTCTAGTAACTAGGTGTTACACCCACCAACTGTCCCCAGTGCCACGTTATCCCATCAACTACCAAGACCTAAGGACTATAAAATCCAGCTCCCAGAAGCAGGACTTCTTATTGTCTAATTCTCACTCTTGGAGAACCCGACAGGCTACCGAGTATATCCTGCCCGCTTGGCAGAGTCTGGCAAGCTCCCCAAGGTATATTTGATATGCCAAAACGCAGTCACAATGATGGGTCTCATTCCCCTGACCCTGAAGGAGCCTCCAATGTGGCACTTGCTAAAATCTCAGGGCTAGGACGAGTGGAGACGTTACTGATGCCTGCTCGAGGAAATTGATAAACAATGGGATGACAGTGATACAGTGATACTGTTTCAGGGGACATAGTTTTTGTAGCAGTAGGTTTTTGTTTTCTCTTTTTGTTTGGGGTCACACTGGCTGTTCTCCAGGCTTGTTCCTGGGTTCTGTGTTCTGTGTGCTCTTCTGGTGATTTTCAGGGTGCGGTGTTCAGTGCCAGGACAGGAACCTGAGCTGGCCGTACAGTTCTGCTCTCTCCTGCCCTATCACTGTGTTCTGAGACACTGGCCACCCTCTTGTTCTTCACTGTTCTTGCAAGTCTAGGGAAGCAGCTCCCAGTCGAGAATCCCTGCACACACCCATCCCCGGAGCCCCGAGCACACTGCACGAGCGCCCCCACATCCCAGGAGCACTGCCAGTGTCCCCTCCCAGACTCTGCTTCATGGAGCTCCCAATCTCTTAGCACTATGCAGGCCAGGCACACGCTTGAACACACAATCACAAGCCGAAGGAGAATGCTCTGGGGGCGTGGGGGAGCGCCAAACAGGTCATTCTCAAATTTGACTCCATGTGTAGACGCAGCACTCAATAAACCATGCATTGTCTTTGGTTTCATTTGAAAGATCCAGAGATGACTCGGATAGTGGTGCTCGCTGAGCACTGCCGCTACTTCAGAGGGACAAAGTGCATGTGCTCCAGCCATAGTCCTGGACACATCAAAGCAGAGCGCATGATGGGGGCACAGGATCTTCCTGCTATGTTAAGATGTGGCTAACCACCAGGAACTGCCCCTGCAAGCTCCCCTGGCGGGCTCTTAAAACTGAGCCCCTCGAAGCATCTGGTCGTTGGCAAAGGTCCTCGCACTAGTTCCCAGGGGCTGCCCTTTCCAGGAACCCTCACCAGACACCCGAGAAGCCCCACACCGAGTTCTGCCACGATAGGGTTGTATAAAATAAGAAAATGGAATGGTAACATGCAAGTTCGTGTCCTCATGTCCTTATTTTAATGTTGCCTTTTCCTATCCCTTACCATGATTTTATTATTCTTTCTTCTCCTCTGAAGAGAAGATTTTATTTGTAAAGGGTCTCCCGGGTAATGGGTTTTCGTCCGTTGCATCAAAGAGCTTCTCTAAATGGTCCCGGGAGGAGTTTGATAGATGACTAAGTGTATTGATCCCCGCTGTCTTTATGAGCCAGGCCAGGATCTCCTTAAAGTGAAACGTGACAGGGAGAGAAGAACGAGCACAAAGGAACCATCTTTCCTTCCACTGCTGGCGCTCTGGAGGAAAAACAGCAGCGTGCTTTATGGTGCTCAAGGAACATGGGTCGACTGAGAAAAATCGGTGGCCAGAAATTCTAAATTCTACTTCAAAATCCAAAAGCTGATAATCCAAGCAAATACAGATGTGTGCAGCGGTGCTATTCACAGTATCTACAAGAAAGGAGAGTGACATAAATATCTAGTGATGGGAGAGAGATGAGCAAAGTGTGTTCTGAGCACACAACAGAATATCATTCTGCCTTCACAACGGACCCAGTGCTGAAGATGCTACACCGTGGATGGTTCTTAGCATGGGGCTAAACTGAAGGAGCCCGAACCACACAACCAGGTCTGAGTGCATCTTTTGTACGAAATATCCCCAGCAGATAAATCCCCAGGAGAGGCAGCAGATTGGAGGTCTGTAGGAAGTGGGAAGAGGAGGGGACAGTGAGGGGCTGCTGTGGAGGGATCCTGCTTTGGAGACAGAATTTTTAGAAAGTAGGGAGGGCTGGGGAGCGCGAACTCAAACTCACTGAACTGTTTGTGTTTGCTGTTTTTTGCCAAACCCATATTTCTCGGAGGAGACACAAAGCTCTGTGCCCCAGGAGTGTAGTGTTGGGAAAGCAAACCGGAGGAAAATAAAGGAGGAAGAGCAAGTAAGAAGCATGGCAGAAGGGAGCTGTGTTTATGTCAAGTGCGGGTGGGTGGGGGACAATATCCCTACATGGAGAATCTGAGCAGACACTGTGGGACTGGGGGCAGACCCCAGGGCTGGAGTCCCCAAAGAGAGTAGCTCTGAGAGCTGAAGCATCAGCGTTCTCCTGCTCTGAAACAGTCTAAATGAATCAGATGTGGGCCAGAAGAAATGCATCAGTGTCACTGGCCTTAAGTCCTCTCTGCTCTGGGTTCCAACACCGATACAGCGTGACCTCAACTTCTACGGTTTTAATAGTAACTTTGTAATGGTGGAAGCTGTCTAATTGGATTCTCAGGATTTTAACGTATGTTGTTAGCTTAAAATGTTCATTGGAAATCCATGTTTCGGCCCAAAGTTCCCCGCCCAGGACACCCTCGGGAACACCTACAGGCGGTGACTACTGGAACCACTCACAGTCCAGGGATGTGGGTTGGCCGGCCTCACAGAGGCGCCCTCCGAGCATGGAGAGGGCATGACTTTGGCAGCTGGCACACCTGTGTGCCCCCAGGGCTAGAAACCCACCCACCTCCTGTGTGAGCCAGATTGGGTGCTCACACCTCACGCCTGTCCAGACACAGATGCTCACTGCGCGCTCTGCAGCCTGACCCAGCCTCTTTCACTTCTGACAGATGTCCTCCCTTCTCTCACCTAATTCCTGCTTTTACTGCCAGCTTGAAGCCCCTTCCTCATGGGACACAGTCATTCTTCAGCCTTTCTGCAACCTCAGACCCACTCTCCTCCAGTATCTTCTCATCGTTGGGAGCCCTAAGCCTGTCCCTTAATGCAGACTCCCTGCTAGCTCCTACCCCACCTCACCTGGCTGGTGCACTCATACCCTGTTATTTCCTGCTGTGTCTGCCTCCTGCAGTGCTCAGGCCAGGGGTCAGTCCTCAGGACTCCCCTTCCTGCCCACCCCTTACCCTAGAGTTCAGCCCTGCTCACCAGATCTCTACCCTCCCTCTGTCTCCATCCGGGTCCCTGTCATCTGTGGGAGCGTATGGACACTCACTATTCCAAACTCCACATGGTGCCAGGCTACTGTATGATGAGAACATATTCACAGATAATATTGATCTCACAAATTGACAGATCATGAATGCAATGTGTGATTGACTATTATAAATAACCTGTAGATCACATCTGCTGTATATGTTATTCATATTGTTATTCATATATGTTAAATTGTTTTTCATATATAATCTATAGATTATGTGATATAATCTATCGATTGCATGATATATAATATGCATCTGTTATGGATGCACATGTTTATATACACAGACGAGGATGTTACAGATATTAAATGTTCTATGTGGAAGAAAGCCCACAATCTCAAGCACAAGATGACTTTGCAAAGGCTGATCCATCTCTGGAGATGGTGAGGAATCCTGAGGTGCCCCCAGGAGAGACTCGAGCAGGCAGAATAGAAAGACCAGGACCCCCATCTGTCCAGACACAGACCCTGGGCTCTGTCTGCACAGCGGGTAGGGTGTTTGCCTTGCACGCAGCCAACATGGCCGACCAGAGTTCAATTTCTCCGCCCCTCTCGGAGATCCCGGCAAGCTACCGAGAGTATTCGATATGCCAGACACAGTAACAACAAAGTCTCCAATGGAGACGTTACTGGGCCTCTCGAGCAAATCGATGATCAACGGGAGGGCCTTTTTACTTAGGAAAGGTTCTGACCTAAGTCAATATTTGGAACTAAAATTGGAGAAGAAAGAAAGAAAGAAAGAAAGAAAGAAAGAAAGAAAGAAAGAAAGAAAGAAAGAAGAGAGAGAGGAGGGAGGGAGGGAGGGAGGGAGGGAGGGAGGGAGGGAGGGAGGGAGGGGGATGGGAGGGAAGGAGGGAGGGAGGGGAGAAGGAGAGGGAAGAGTAGGGAAGGAGGGAAGGAGGGAAGGAGGGAAGGAAGGAAGGAAGGAAGGAAGGAAGGAAGGAAGGAAGGAAGGAAGGAAGGAAGAGGACAGCCTAAAGCTTCTTCTTCCCAGCTCATAGCTACAGACTCCCATGATTAGTCTAATCTAGTTGTTACTGAAATGTCAGGAGGAGCTATTTCCTGAAGATAACCAAGACAGAAAGGTCTTTAAAATGGTTGGACCTGTTTTTAAGGAGTGGCAATTAGGGGGAAATGTTAGGAAATCATTTGGAGGGGCTTTCAATTTGATGAGTGAGATTTTCATTAGAACAGATGGAAGGGAAACATCTGAGGCTGAAAACCCGAAAATTAGGCCCTATTATGGCACATAAGTGGTGAGTGACCTGGGCATCCGTAAAGGGGCCCCTGGGGAAATGGGCGGGTCCTGTGAGAGGGGCCAGCAGGCCCTCCTTTGTCAATGCCCACCCGGCAGGGCACAGGAAAGGCTGCTCTGTGCCGCCTGCAGCCGGCTGTAATGACATTATTGTCTCCAGCCCATTAAGAGCTTCTGGAGCAGAGGCAGGAGGCTAATCTGGGGGAGCAAACGACTTAGCATCAGGGCAGAGTCTCCTCCCAGACACAGATGCCGCTCCAAGAGGGACAACTCCTTGCAAGGACATAGCCAGATTGATGACCCTCATTTGCATGAGCTTTTGGCTCCCAGCAGGGAGGTATTCACAAGCATCACCTGGAGCAGAGACACTCAGCATCTATTTCCTCTTCCAAACTTGTTTATTTTTTTCCTGTCTGCTTCCAAGTTCAATGAAAACACTGTCTGCCATGAAGCTTCATTGATCCACTGTAATATACGCCGGCTGCCAAGGCACAATGGGCTGTTGACTAACAGAAGCCAAGGCAGCTGTCAGGGTCTGCTGATCGATAGAGCTGCTTACGTTGAGAGGGTTTTCCACGTCTAAATTTTCTCCACACTGGCTTCAAGATGGCGGGCATCCATACAATGGATTATGTAACAGGTGCCATTCAATGGGGGGATGGGCCCATCCAGTGGGTGGAAACAGATCCATCCTGAAGATGATGCAACCTCACTGTCGAGCCTTCTTCTTAATGCTGACAGTGGATTTTCCTGTGCACCAGAAAAATTTCTTGGGAACTGAATAAAGATTTGCCTGCAGGGCTGGAGTGATAGCACAGTGGGTAGGGCGTTTGCCTTGCATGCGACCGACCCGGGCTCGATTCCCAGCATCCCATATGCTTTCCCTGAACACCGCCAGAGTAATTCCTGAGTGCATGAGCCAGGAGTAACCCCTGTGCATTGCTGGGTATGACCCAAAAACAAACAAAACAAAAAGATTTGCATACAAAACTCCAGGGTTCAGAAGAGTCTCCTGTAAGCGACCCAGCTTCCCAGCCCCACGATTCAGCTCTGGAGAGACAGCAGCCACGCTGGTACAAACGTCACCTACCAGGGAGCTCCCTGTACCCTGTCACTGGGCATCCCTCAGTTGTGCCCAGTGGCTCCTGCCATCCTGTCCCCACTCTCCTGCCCTGGCCTCTGCCATGTGGAAGAGCGAGAGGCCCGTGTCCCACCTATCCACCTGTTCAATATGCATCTGTCAGGCACAGCCTGCCCGGGGGCATCTGTGGACAGGGCAGAGAGAGGAGAGGAGGGGACAGAGCAGGTACATGGCTTCCCCTCAGGAGCACACATGCACATTCACACACACACACAGGCATGCGTGTCCATGAGTCTACATATGTGCATACAGAGCACACACACACACACACACACACACACACACACACACACACAGACGCTCCCCTGTGGCCTCTCCTGCCCCGCTGTCCAGGGGCTCCCTGGGCCCTGTGCCAGAGCTGCCCCTCCCCGGCCGGTCTGCCCTGCTCATCTCCCCCCACCCCTGCACCCCAGGGCCTGCCTCACCTTCCCACCTCATGCTGCAGACAATGGATAAAGGAAGGGCACACGTTGAGACGACTAATTCAGTGATTCTCTCAGGTGGAACTTTCTGGAAGGTAACAGCTACTTTTATTGATGATCCTGTTCCAGCAAGCATTTCAATGGGAATTTACCAGAACTGTTGTCTCACTGCTCGCTTCCAGCCCATGGAACACCGGCAGTGAATCAGTTTCCAACCCACGTGAAGTGGTACTTCTTCGGGAGGGAGAAGGACAGGGCTGGGAATTCTGGACACTTCCAGGGACTTCTGCGCTTGATCACTGTCTCTGCAAGTGCAGCAGGTGCCCAAAGACATGAGGAAATGTGCATGTCCACCACGGAAAGCCATGAGCTGCTCGCCATGAAGAGGCCTGAGGGCTGGACGTCCCTCACAACCCAACAATAGCTAATCAGCGACCTGGAACCCCGGCCCTGTGGGGGTTGGTAAGAGAAAAGTCCCGAGGGGCCTCGGCCTGTGGGAGCCACTGACTGGACAGGAGCAGCTCTGGTGGGTCCCCCTCGAGGCGTTGCTGCCATAGGCCACATCGCTCTACACATACCTTGGACCCCCGAGAAAGCGCCCATGCCCAGACGGCCCCAGGCAGTAGGGCACACAACCACAGCGGAAAGGGGTCCCAGGAGAGAGGTGAGCACTGACAGTAGGAGCAAGAGCGTCCTGGGGACAGTGTCGCGAAGGTGGGGGAGGGGTTCTCAGAGGCGGCTCCACAACACCCCCCAGGACTGCACAGCCCCAGTTCCAGCTCAGGGCTCCCCCAAAAGCAGGGCTGAGCCTCCAAATGTCCCAGTTACCGGGGGCTTAGGAAAGGAGCCGTAGCCGGGTTGCTTGCTCGGTTCATGGCCACAGATTGTCTAAACACAGGCCGAGTCAGACACTGTTGTTGCTGCAGACGGGTGGATGGAGAGAACCCTGCAAGGACACATGGGGGGATGATAAAACTAGGAAGAAATTCCTAGTCCTAAAGGAGCGCAAAGCAAGAGAGCAAGGCCCTTTGAGACCCAGATTCCGAGTTCTTTGGAGATAGAAAAGCTGGACTCCTCCCCTCCTCTCGGTAGAAGGGTGGACCCCTCCGAGAAGAAGCTGAGGGAACCGCTAAGGGGTTTCTTAAGAACATGAAAAGAGCTTCTCCCCAGGCAGAAGGAAGGTAACCGTCTTTTTCAGGCTGGAGAGAGAGCAACAGGGTTGGGGCCTTTGCCCTGTAGGTGTCCAACCCCAGTGCAAGGCCCGGCACCTTTTACCATCCCCGAACACCACCAAGATTGATCCCTGAGCACAGCTGAGTATGACCCAAACCCCAACAACACCAAAAAGAAAAAGAAAGAAAAAAAGAAAAAGAAAAAAGAAAATAATTTTTCCTCCCAAGAAATGGCGTTCTGAATGATCAGTGGCTGAGACTTCTCAGTGAAATGCTAATTAACCATATTCCTTCCCCAGGGGCAGCAAGAGACTCTCTGCTCCACAGCCCTAGACATAGAGTTTTATTAAAGACAGAAAACAAGCAAAGAAACAGTCAAGCATCACCCAGGAGTATGGAAACAAGCTTGTGTTTAGAGTCTTAAAGGAATCAACCACCATTTGGCAGGGTGCGACGCCAACCAAAAGTCTTCATTGAAATCTTCTTACTAGCTGGTATGTCTGAGGCCTCACCCGGCGCACACAGGGGCTGGAGATGAGAAGACAAAAGAATAAGAGAAGGTTATTGCGTGCATTCCCAGAGGGTCCCTGCTGGCCCCTGGTGTGGTGGGGTAAAGTCCTGCTTTGAGAGAGACTAAGCTGGATTTTAAGTGTCTTGAGCAGGAAAGGTAGCGAAGGCCAGTGGGAGTGGTGTGCTTAGGATGTACCATAGAGCCTGGGTGCTACCAGGCCTGGGATGGGCCATAGCCCTGTCTTCCTGCCCAAGGAGGCAGGTAATCTTTGAATCTGGGAATGTCACTACGTCATCTAATTATTGCTGTTTGGTCCCAAGCAAACCTTACACTAGCCATAAAAATTTGGATCAAACGGGTAATAATTTCACTTCCAAAAGTTCCAAAGCATGAAATGCATAGATAAATTTAATAACTCTTGTAGAGTGTCTGCACACTGAAGGATACCAAGTATCATTAAAATAAACATCCCAATGTATAGACACGCCATATTGGTGCATCAGAAGACACAATGCTAAGGAAGTTATTATCCGGAAGTGGACTTTACAGAGTTGAATCAGATAGGCAGGTAGACTGGGAAGGACTTCCTGTGGCAATGAGATGTTGGGAAGAAATAAAACTAACTAGCCCTGCAGCTGTCAGCACCCACCTGTGGACACCTTTATCTGGTGTCTCTGCAGGCCCATGGAGGGCTGACCCCTCCAGCAAGAGCAGGCCAGGAAAGGGATGTAAAGGAATGTTCCATCAACTGCTCCCAACCTTATCCCCTTAGCAATCACCCTAGAAACAGGCTCTTGCTAGGTGGAAAGCAGACTCTTACCTAGGAGGGGGGCAGATTGGGAGAAACCTCCTAAAAGCCAACTCGGAAGACTATACTCTCATGATCTTCTCTATAGTTTGTTACTAGAGAAGTTATTCTGATCCTGTAGACCATCTGGAACCACCAGGAGCCGCCAGAACAACTTCTCTGTGTGGGCATGGCTACAGGCACTAGACCAGATAAGACCTGACCTTGCAAAGCGGCCCAGAAGTGAAGCCTCGCAAGAGGGAGTATCTGGGCAAAGTTGGCAAGAACAGGGTGTCAGCATGGGGAGTTCGGCCTTGAGCCTCACTTGACCTCCTAGTCACATGAGCCCAAGACACAGAAACTGTCACGTACCTTAGCAGGTCATCCTAACTGCAGAATCTAGCCTTGGTTGAGACCGGGCCAGGACAATGCAGAGTAGGAGAGGTAATAGGCCAATAATGCTGAACTTTGTGTGATTGGACCTTTCTGTAGGCCGAGACCCTCTACAAAATGTGTGTATTTGGCAATAAAGTGAACAGCCATCAGCTGCTCCTGGAGGGTGTTTCTCCGTGCACCTGTCATCCTTCACCCCATATCTGCCCAGACCCAGTGCACAACGTGTCCTCACACATTGGGGGAAAACCATTTCCCAACATCTCCAGAGTGTGAAGCCAGCCCTAGGTGTTGCTTTGCAGCTGCCTTTGACCACTGATGATGCTTCTTCTCTTCCTTTGGAGAGGGAGAAGATGCAGGCTGGTGGTTCTAGTAAAAGCAAACAAGAGAGCCAATTGGAACAAAGGGAGCAGGCGTAGGTACTGCCCGAGCCCATATGCTGCCTGTGTCCAGGTGTCTCTGGAGAATAAGTGTCACCCACATCTCCCCCTCTTGATATGTGGCCTTATGTACTTTCATATCTAATGCTGAGGTGTGTATTGGGGCCCCACTCTGAAGAAGCTGCATTATCTCTTGGGTATGTTACTCTCTGTGTGTTTGTCTCTCTTTGTCCGTCTCTCTCTCCCTCCCTCTCTCCCTCTTTCTCAGCCTCTCCCTTCTCTCTCCTCCTCTCTCTCTTTCTCTCTCCTTCTCTCTCCCGCTCTCCCTCCCTCCCTTTCCCTCACCCTCCCTCTCCCTTCTCTTTCCCTCTCTCTTTCCCTCTCTCTTCCTCTCCTTCTCTCCCTCTCTTTCAATTTCTCTCTCTCCCTCTCTCCCTCCCTTCTCTCTTCCTCTCTCTCTGTCTCTCTCTCCGTCTCTCTCTGTCTCTGTCTCTCTCTCTCTCCCTTCCTTCTTCTCTCTCCCTCTCCCGCACCCTTTCTTAAAACTTCTGAATAATAAAATCTTTTATACTTCACCTCTGCCTGTCTGCTTGTCTCCTCCCGAACTTCTTTTCTGTGGTGGGAAGACAGGGGCCCGAAAGGCGGGGTAAGGCCTAGACTGACTCCTGTAAGACACAGGCTCACAGTCCTCCTTTCCTCAGCTGTTCCTGGGAGGCAGAGGTGAATAGAACACAGCAGGTTCCTTTCTCCAGGCTCCGGCCTCTCTCCTCTGCACTCACAGAAGTCACCCTGGGATACTTCAGGCATCAACTAGGTATATCCAGCCAATTAATTGGCTAGAAAAGACACTTGCTGATTCAGAGTTGAAAAAGATAAAATTTTCAGGAAATCGTTCTAGGACACTTGGACATTTATATGAATATATATATATATATATGTATAAAATCTGGTCGTTGACTCATACTTTAAAAAGTATACTCAGAATGAATTAGACCTAATTATAACAACTCCAACTACAAAACTACAGAAGGAAGCACAGGAAGTCTCTGTATCTTTACAAGCACTTAAAATATGACTCAGAAAACACAAGTTACACAGGAGAATCCTCGCTCTATATCAGACACAAGGAGGAGTCACGTGATGATGGCATCAGGACGAGGACACACCAGGGCACGCCTGGACCCTGCGTGGGCACAGGGGTGGGCTCTCCTCCTCCTGCTCTTGTTTCCCATGGGGAAGGACGGCCCATCTGTCAGCGTTGGGGATGGGGTCACTGTGCTGTCAGCTTCCCAGTGAGGATCTGGAGTCAGTTCCCAGCAGCCCCTGGGGGAGCCGGAGGTGAGCAGAGGGGGAAGGAGGGAGGCAGGAGGGAGGGCAGAGATGCCCGCTGCCTTTGTGCACAGTGGGTGGGAGGCGGAGAGCAGGGCTGGCTGGTGGGAGCACCGTGGGCCAGAGAGATGCTGGGCAGGCCATGTGATGACGCTCACTGGATTCACTGTGTCACTCACGCACCATCCATCACTCTCTGCCCACACACCCTCTCCCATGGGAGTCGCCCAAGCCTCCTGGCTCCCACTGTCTTCTAGGACATTTGAGGCTCTGCCAGACGGTCGGCGCAGGCTTTGTCTCACCCTGGGAATGGTGATGCCCCTCTCCCGAGCACAGGGAACTCAGAGAACCCCAGCCCACCTCTTCCATGCAGCAGGCTATGACTTAAACAAACCTGCAATAGCCCGGAATCCCCATCTCTCCCCAAGCTCTCCAGAGACCCTCCCCTCCCCATGCCTCAACCCGCCCACCTCCCTTCCCTCACTTCCCAGACCTCATAAAAATAGCCCCTCTCTTTCTCTCCCTCCCTCTCCCTCTCCCTCCCTCCCTCTCTCCCTTCTGTCCTCTCCCTCTCTCTCTGCTTCCCTCTTCCTCTCTCTCCCTCTCTCCCTCTCCCCCCCCCCCCCTCTCTCTCTGTCTCTCAGAGCTGGCTCTGAGTTGGGGATGAGGAAGGCCTGCATCCCTGTCTTGTTTGTCTTTCAGGGGAAGAACCAAGTCACGAGAACGTGCAGTGCGGCCCAGGTCCTGTCTTTGTGTGAAGCCTGTCCTTGCGAGCTCTCCCGCAGCCCCTCTGCAGAAACAGCTGGTGCTGCTGGGGTCCCCTGGTGACATGTGAAGAGGGGAGGACAGAGGTGGCAGCCTCGAGAAGGGAATCTGCCACTTTCTCTCCCTCCACTCCTACCCCACTATTGGTCAGGTTGCAGTGAGTCTCTATGAGCCCTGAGCAAGGGCAGCACGGCCTTCATGTCCCACCAGCCCCACGAGGCTGCGCCTGCTGTCCAGTGCTGGTCCTGGTTCCCACTGCTGGGCCTGGTATCCACTGCTGGTCCTGGTGTCCTCTGCTGGGCCTGGTGCCCACTATTACAATTGCTGTCCATTGCTGGGCCTAATGTCCACTGCTGGGACTAGTGACCACTGCTGGACCTGGTGCCCATAGCTGGGTCTGCTCTCCACTGCTGGGTCTGATGTACACTGCTGGGCCTGACGTCCACTGCTGGGCCTGGTGTCCACTGCTGCACCTGTTATCCACTGCTGGGCCTGTTATAGACAGCTGAACCTGACGTCCAATACTGCTCCTGGTGTGCACTGCTGCACCTGGTGTCCATGGCTAGGCCCGACGTCCATTGTTGCTCCTAGTGTCCACTGCTGCTCATGGTGTTCACTGATGCATGTAGTGTCCACAGCTGGGCCTGAAGTCCACTGCTGGGTGTGCGTCCACTGCTGCTCCTGGTGTCCACTGCTAATCCTGGTGTCTTATCTGGGCTTGATGTCCACTGCTGGGCCTGACATCCACTGCTGGACTTTGTATCCACTGCTCTGCCTGATGTCTAATGCTGGGCCTGGTGTTCACTGCTTGGCCTGACATCCACTATTGGGCCTGGTGTCCACTACTATGACAGTTGTCCACTACTGGGCCTGGCGTCCAATGCTGAGCCTGGTGTCCACTGCTGGGCCTGATCTATTGCTGACCATGGTGTCCACCACTGAGACAGTTGTCCACTACTGGGCCTGGCGTCCACTGCTGGACCTGACATCAACTGCTGGACCTGATGTCCACTGCTGAGCCTGGTGCCCACTGATGCATCTGGTGTCTACTGCTGGGCCTGAAGTCCACTGCAGGACCTGGTGTCCACTTCTGGGCCTTGTGTCCACTTCTGGGCCTTGTGTCCACTGCTGGGCCTGGTATCTACTGCTTTGACAGTTGTCCACAACCAGGCCTGGTGTCCATTGCTTGTGCCTGACGTCCACTACTGGGCCTGGTGGCCACTGCTGGGCCTGACGACCACTACTAGTGTCCACTGCTGCTACTGGTGTCCACAGCTGGGTCTGATGTCCACTGATTCTCTTGGTGTCTACTGCTGGACCTGCAGTCCACTGCTGGGTTGGCATTCACTACTGTGCCTGGTGTCCACTGCTGAGACTTAAGTCCACTGCTGCTCCTGAGGTCCATAGCTGCTCCTGGTGTCTACTGCTGCTTCTGGTGGCCACTGCTGTGTCTGGTGTACACTGCTGCGCCTGGTGTACACTGCTGGCCTGGCGTCCACTACTAGGCCTGGCTTCCACTGCTGGGTTAGGTGTCGAATGTGATGTCCACCCCTGGGCCTGGTGTGCACTGCTGGTCTTGGTGACCACTGCTAGGCCTGACGTCCATTGCTGCTCCTGGTGTCCACTGCCGCTCCTGGTGTCCTGTGCTGGACCTGACGTCCACTAATGGGCCTGGTGCCCACTGCTGGGCCTGCTGTCCACTGCTGAGCCTGCTGTCCACTACTGCTCCTGGTATCCACTGCTTCTCCTGCTGTCCATTGCTGCTTCTAGTGGCCACTGCTGTGTCTGGTGTCCAATGATGTGTCTGGTGTCCACTGCTGGGCAAGGCATCCATTACTGGGCCTGGTATACACTGCTAGGACTGGTGTCCAGTGCTGGGTCTGACATCCACTGCTGGGTCTGGTTTCCACTGCTGGTCATGGTGGTCACTGCTGGGCCTGCTGTCTATGGCTGGGCCTGGTGTCCACTGATGGACCTGCTGTCCACTGCTGCACCTGAGGTCCACTGCCGTACCTGTTATCCATTGCTGGGCCTGGCGCCAACTGCTGGGCCAAATATCCACTGCTGGGCCTGGTGTCCAGAGCTGTGACAGTTGTCCACTGCTGGGCCTGGTTTCCAGTGCTAGTCCTGAAGTCCTCTACTGGGCCAGGTGTCTGTCCACTGCTGGTGGCCACTGCTGGGCCTGATGTCCATTTCTAGGTCTGCTGTCCACTATTGATCCTGGAGTCCATTGCTGGGCCTAACATCCCGTTGGGCCTGGTGTCCACTGCTGGTGTCCACTGCTGTGTCTGGAGTCCACTGTTGTTCCAGGTGTCCGCTGCTGTACCTGATGTCCACTGATGCGCCTGGTGTCCACTGTTGGGTTTGGTGTCCACTGATGATCCTGGAGTCCACTCTGGGTTTTCTGTCCACTGATGCTCCTGGTGTCCACTGCTGACCTAGGTGTCCACTGCTGGGCCTGGCATTCATTGCTGTTCCTCATGTCCACTGCTGGGCCTGGTGTCCACTGATGGGGCTGAAGTCCACTAATGGGCCTGACATCCACTGCTGGGCCTGACATCCACTGCTGCTCTTGGTGTCCACTGCTGCATCTGAGTCTACTGCTGGGCCTGCAGTCCACTGCTAGGCCTGGTGCCCATTGCTGTGCCTGGTGTCCACTTCTAGGCCTGGTGTCCACTGCTGAGCCTTACGTCCACTGCTGCTCCTGACATCCACTGCAGCTCCTGGAGTCCACTGCTGCTCCTGGTGTCCATTGCTGCTCCTGATATCCACTTCTGGGTCTGGTGTTCACTGCTGACCCTTACATCCACTGATGCTCCTGACATCTACTGCTGGACCTGGTGTCCACTGCTGCACCTAGTGTGCACTCTGGGTGGGTGTCCACTGCTGCTCCTGGTGTCCATTACTGGGTCTAGTATCCACTGCCACACCTGGTGTACACTGCTGCACCTGGAGTCCACTGATGTGTCCATTACTGGTCCTGATGTCCAATGCTGGGCCTGGTGCCCATTGCTGCATCTGCTGTCCACTGCAGCCCCTGATATCTTCTGCAGGGCCAGTGTCCATTGCTGGGCCTGGTGCCCACTAACTGGGCCTGAGGTCCACTACTGTGTCTGGTGTCCACTGCTGTGCATGGTGTCCACTGCTGGACCTGGTGTTCACAGGTGGACCAGGTGTTCACTGCTGGACCTGACATTCACTGCTGCTCCTGGTGTCCACTGCTGCGCCTTGTGTCCACTACTGGGACTGACGTCCACTGCTGCTTTTGGTGTCCACTGCTTCTCCTGGCATCTACCGCTTCACCTGGTGTCCACTGCTGGGCCTGGTGTCCACTGCTGCTCCTGGTATCCACTATTGCTCCTGGTGTCCACTGCTAGGCCTTGGGTTCACTGCTGGGCCTGATGTCCACTGCTGCGCCTGGTGTCCCCTGCTGTGTCTGGTGTCTACTGCTGGGCCTGCAGTCCACTGCTGAGCTGGCGTCCAATGCTGTGGATGGTATTCACTGCTGCTTCTGGTGTCCACTGCTGCTCCTGGTGTCCACTGCTATCACAGTTGTACAAAACCGGGCCTGGTGTCCACTGCTGTTCCTGATTCCACTTCTGGACCTGGTGCCCACTGCTGGGCCTGACGACCACTACTGTGCCTGGTGTCCACTGCTGCTCCTGCTGTCCACTGCCAGACCTGCTGTCCCCTGATGCATCTGGTATCTACTGCTGGGCCTGCAGTCCACCGCTGGGCTGGCGTCCACTGCTGTGCCTGGTATCCAATGCTTGGCCTGGTGTCCACTGCTGGGCCTGTTGTCCACTGCTGTGCCATATATCTATCCACTGCTGCTCCTGGTGTCCACTGCTGAGCCTGGGGTCCACTCTGGGTTGGTGTCCACTGCTGCTCCTTTTGTCCACTACTGGGCCTGGTGTCCACTGCTGAGCCTTAGGTCCCCTGCTGCTCCTACATCCACTGCTGGGCCTGACATCCACTGCTGCTCCTGGTGTCCACTGCTGCTCCTGGTGTCCACTGCTATGTCTGGAGTTTATAGCTGGGCCTGCAGTCCACTGCTGGGCCTGGTTGTGCACTGCTGCGCCTGGTGTCCCCTGCTGACCCTCATGTCCACTGCTGCTCCTGACATCCACTAAAGCTCCTGGTGTCCACTGCTGCTCCTGGTGTCCACTGCTGCACCTGCAGTCCACTGCTATGCCTGGTGTCCTCTGCTGAGCCTGGTGTCTCCTGCTGAGCCTGCTGTCTACTGCTGGGCCAGGTGTCCCTGCTGGGCCTGCTGCCCACTGCTGGGACTGGTGTCCACTGCTGTTCCTGGTAACCATTGCTAGACCTGGCATCCACTGCTGAGCCCTGAGTCCATTGCTGAGCCAGGTGTCCACCGCTGTACCTGTTGTCCACTACTGGGCCTGTTGTCCATCCTGGAGTTGATGTCCACTACTGCTCCTGGTGTGCACTGCTGCGCCTTGTGTCCACAGCTGGGACTGACATCCACTGTTGCTCATGTGTCCACTGCTGGTCCTGGCGTCCACTGCTGGGCCTGATGTCCACTGCTGCACCTTGTGTCCACTGCTGGGTCTTGTGTCCATAGCTGGGACTGATGTCCACTGCTGGGCATTGTGTACACTCTGGGCCTAGTACCCACTCGTGGGCCTGGGATTCTATTGCTGAGCCTGACGCCCACTTCTGGGCCTGGTGCCCAGTAATGAGCCTGCTGTCCACTGCTGTGCCTGACCTCCACTGCTGGGCCTGGCATTCACTACTAGACCTGCTGTCCACTACTGCGACTGCCTTCGACTGCTGTGCCTGACCTCCACTGCTGGGCCTGGCCTCCACTCCTGGGCCTGCTGTTCACTGCTGCGCCTGACTTCGACTGCTGGGCCAGGTGTCCACTGCTGGACCTGGTGACCACTGCTGTGCCTGCTGTCCACTGCTGGGCCTTGTGTCCACTCCTTCTCCTGGTGTCCGCTGATGAGCCTGATGTCCACTGTCGTCCGGGTCTCCAAAGCTGGACCTGGTCTCCACTTCTGTACCTGGTGTCCACTGCTGAGTCTGATGTCCACTGCAGTGCCTGTTGTCCACTGTTGGGCCTTGTGTTCACTGCTAGGCCTGAAGTCCACTGCTGAGCCTGGCGTCCACTGCTGCCTTTGGTGTCCACTGCTGGGTCTGGTGTCCCCTGCTGTGTCTGTTGTCTACTGCTGGGCCTGCAGTCCATTGCTGAGCTGACGTCCAGTGCTGTGCCTGGTATTCACTGCTGTGCCTGGTGTCCAATTTTGGCCTGGTGTCCACTGCTGAGCCTTAAGTGCACTGCTGCTTGTGGTGTCCACTGCTGCTCCTGGTGTCCACTGCTATCACAGTTGTACAAAACCAGGCCTGGTGTCCACTGCTGTTCCTGATTCCACTTCTGGACCTGGTGCCCACTGCTGGGCCTGACGACCACTACTGTGCCTGGTGTCCACTGCTGCTCCTGCTGTCCACTGCCAGACCTGCTGTCCCCTGATGCATCTGGTATCTACTGCTGGGCCTGCAGTCCACCGCTGGGCTGGCGTCCACTGCTGTGCCTGGTATCCAATGCTTGGCCTGGTGTCCACTGCTGGGCCTGTTGTCCACTGCTGTGCCATATATCTATCCACTGCTGCTCCTGGTGTCCACTGCTGAGCCTGGGGTCCACTCTGGGTTGGTGTCCACTGCTGCTCCTTTTGTCCACTACTGGGCCTGGTGTCCACTGCTGAGCCTTAGGTCCCCTGCTGCTCCTACATCCACTGCTGGGCCTGACATCCACTGCTGCTCCTGGTGTCCACTGCTGCTCCTGGTGTCCACTGCTATGTCTGGAGTTTATAGCTGGGCCTGCAGTCCACTGCTGGGCCTGGTTGTGCACTGCTGCGCCTGGTGTCCCCTGCTGACCCTCATGTCCACTGCTGCTCCTGACATCCACTAAAGCTCCTGGTGTCCACTGCTGCTCCTGGTGTCCACTGCTGCACCTGCAGTCCACTGCTATGCCTGGTGTCCTCTGCTGAGCCTGGTGTCTCCTGCTGAGCCTGCTGTCTACTGCTGGGCCAGGTGTCCCTGCTGGGCCTGCTGCCCACTGCTGGGACTGGTGTCCACTGCTGTTCCTGGTAACCATTGCTAGACCTGGCATCCACTGCTGAGCCCTGAGTCCATTGCTGAGCCAGGTGTCCACCGCTGTACCTGTTGTCCACTACTGGGCCTGTTGTCCATCCTGGAGTTGATGTCCACTACTGCTCCTGGTGTGCACTGCTGCGCCTTGTGTCCACAGCTGGGACTGACATCCACTGTTGCTCATGTGTCCACTGCTGGTCCTGGCGTCCACTGCTGGGCCTGATGTCCACTGCTGCACCTTGTGTCCACTGCTGGGTCTTGTGTCCATAGCTGGGACTGATGTCCACTGCTGGGCATTGTGTACACTCTGGGCCTAGTACCCACTCGTGGGCCTGGGATTCTATTGCTGAGCCTGACGCCCACTTCTGGGCCTGGTGCCCAGTAATGAGCCTGCTGTCCACTGCTGTGCCTGACCTCCACTGCTGGGCCTGGCATTCACTACTAGACCTGCTGTCCACTACTGCGACTGCCTTCGACTGCTGTGCCTGACCTCCACTGCTGGGCCTGGCCTCCACTCCTGGGCCTGCTGTTCACTGCTGCGCCTGACTTCGACTGCTGGGCCAGGTGTCCACTGCTGGACCTGGTGACCACTGCTGTGCCTGCTGTCCACTGCTGGGCCTTGTGTCCACTCCTTCTCCTGGTGTCCGCTGATGAGCCTGATGTCCACTGTCGTCCGGGTCTCCAAAGCTGGACCTGGTCTCCACTTCTGTACCTGGTGTCCACTGCTGAGTCTGATGTCCACTGCAGTGCCTGTTGTCCACTGTTGGGCCTTGTGTTCTGGGCCTGCAGTCCACCGCTGGGCTGGCGTCCACTGCTGTGCCTGGTATCCAATGCTTGACCTGGTGTCCACTGCTGGGCCTGTTGTCCACTGCTGTGCCATATATCCTCTGCTGCTCCTGGTGTCCACTGCTGAGCCTGGGGTCCACTCTGGGTTGGTGTCCACTGCTGCTCCTTTTGTCCACTACTGGGCCTGGTGTCCACTGCTGAGCCTTAAGTCCCCTGCTGCTCCTACATGCACTGCTGGGCCTGACATCCACTGCTGCTCCTGGTGTCCACTGCTGCTCCTGGTGTCCACTGCTATGTCTGGAGTTTATAGCTGGGCCTGCAGTCCACTGCTGGGCCTGGTTGTGCACTGCTGCGCCTGGTGTCCCCTGCTGACCCTCATGTCCACTGCTGCTCCTGACATCCACTAAAGCTCCTGGTGTCCACTGCTGCTCCTGGTGTCCACTGCTGCACCTGCAGTCCACTGCTATGCCTGGTGTCCTCTGCTGAGCCTGGTGTCTCCTGCTGAGCCTGCTGTCTACTGCTGGGCCAGGTGTCCCTGCTGGGCCTGCTGCCCAGTGCTGGGACTGGTGTCCACTGCTGTTCCTGGTAACCATTGCTAGACCTGGCATCCACTGCTGAGCCTTGAGTCCATTGCTGAGCCAGGTGTCCACCGCTGTACCTGTTGTCCACTGCTGGGCCTGTTGTCCATCCTGGAGTTGATGTCCACTACTGCTCCTGGTGTGCACTGCTGCGCCTTGTGTCCACAGCTGGGACTGACATCCACTGTTGCTCATGTGTCCACTGCTGGTCCTGGCGTCCACTGCTGGGCCTGATGTCCACTGCTGCACCTTGTGTCCACTGCTGGGTCTTGTGTCCATAGCTGGGACTGATGTCCACTGCTGGGCATTGTGTACACTCTGGGCCTAGTACCCACTCGTGGGCCTGGGATTCTATTGCTGAGCCTGACGCCCACTTCTGGGCCTGGTGCCCAGTAATGAGCCTGCTGTCCACTGCTCTGCCTGACCTCCACTGCTGGGCCTGGCATTCACTACTAGACCTGCTGTCCACTACTGCGACTGACATCCACTGCTGGGCCTGGCATCTACTGCTGGGCCTGGCATCTACTCCTGGGCCTGCTGTTGACTGCTGCGCCTGACATCGACTGCTGGGCCAGGTGTCCACTGCTGGACCTGGTGACCACTGCTGTGCCTGCTGTCCACTGCTGGGCCTTGTGTCCACTCCTTCTCCTGGTGTCCGCTGATGAGCCTGATGTCCACTGTCGTCCGGGTCTCCAAAGCTGGACCTGGTCTCCACTTCTGTACCTGGTGTCCACTGCTGAGTCTGATGTCCACTGCAGTGCCTGTTGTCCACTGTTGGGCCTTGTGTTCACTGCTAGGCCTGAAGTCCACTGCTGAGCCTGGCGTCCACTGCTGCCTTTGGTGTCCACTGCTGGGTCTGGTGTCCCCTGCTGTGTCTGGTGTCTACTGCTGGGCCTGCAGTCCACTGCTGAGCTGACGTCCAGTGCTGTGCCTGGTATTCACTGCTGTGCCTGGTGTCCAATGTTTGGCCTGGTGTCCACTGCTGAGCCTTAAGTGCACTGCTGCTTCTGGTGTCCACTGCTGCTCCTGGTGTCCACTGCTGCTCCTGGTGTCCACTGCTATGTCTGGAGTTTATAGCTGGGCCTGCAGTCCACTGCTGGGCCTAGTTGTGCACTGCTGCGCCTGGTGTCCCCTGCTGACCCTCATGTCCACTGCTGCTCCTGACATCCACTAAAGCTCCTGGTGTCCACTGCTGCTCCTGGTGTCCACTGCTGCACCTGCAGTCCACTGCTAAGCCTGGTGTCCTCTGCTGAGCCTGGTGTCTCCTGCTGAGCCTGCTGTTCACTGCTGGGCCAGGTGTCCACTGCTATCACAGTTGTACAAAACCAGGCCTGGTGTCCACTGCTGTTCCTGATTCCACTTCTGGACCTGGTGCCCACTGCTGGGCCTGAGGACCACTACTGTGCCTGGTGTCCACTGCTGCTCCTGCTGTCCACTGCCAGACCTGCTGTCCCCTGATGCATCTGGTATCTACTGCTGGGCCTGCAGTCCACCGCTGGGCTGGCGTCCACTGCTGTGCCTGGTATCCAATGCTTGACCTGGTGTCCACTGCTGGGCCTGTTGTCCACTGCTGTGCCATATATCCACTGCTGCTCCTGGTGTCCACTGCTGAGCCTGGGGTCCACTCTGGGTTGGTGTCCACTGCTGCTCCTTTTGTCCACTACTGGGCCTGGTGTCCACTGCTGAGCCTTAGGTCCCCTGCTGCTCCTACATCCACTGCTGGGCCTGACATCCACTGCTGCTCCTGGTGTCCACTGCTGCTCCTGGTGTCCACTGCTATGTCTGGAGTTTATAGCTGGGCCTGCAGTCCACTGCTGGGCCTGGTTGTGCACTGCTGCGCCTGGTGTCCCCTGCTGACCCTCATGTCCACTGCTGCTCCTGGTGTCCACTGCTGCACCTGCAGTCCACTGCTATGCCTGGTGTCCTCTGCTGAGCCTGGTGTCTCCTGCTGAGCCTGCTGTCTACTGCTGGGCCAGGTGTCCCTGCTGGGCCTGCTGCCCAGTGCTGGGACTGGTGTCCACTGCTGTTCCTGGTAACCATTGCTAGACCTGGCATCCACTGCTGAGCCTTGAGTCCATTGCTGAGCCAGGTGTCCACCGCTGTACCTGTTGTCCACTGCTGGGCCTGTTGTCCATCCTGGAGTTGATGTCCACTACTGCTCCTGGTGTGCACTGCTGCGCCTTGTGTCCACAGCTGGGACTGACATCCACTGTTGCTCATGTGTCCACTGCTGGTCCTGGCGTCCACTGCTGGGCCTGATGTCCACTGCTGCACCTTGTGTCCACTGCTGGGTCTTGTGTCCATAGCTGGGACTGATGTCCACTGCTGGGCATTGTGTACACTCTGGGCCTAGTACCCACTCGTGGGCCTGGGATTCTATTGCTGAGCCTGACGCCCACTTCTGGGCCTGGTGCCCAGTAATGAGCCTGCTGTCCACTGCTGTGCCTGACCTCCACTGCTGGGCCTGGCATTCACTACTAGACCTGCTGTCCACTACTGCGACTGACATCCACTGCTGGGCCTGGCATCTACTGCTGGGCCTGGCATCTACTCCTGGGCCTGCTGTTGACTGCTGCGCCTGACATCGACTGCTGGGCTAGGTGTCCACTGCTGGACCTGGTGACCACTGCTGTGCCTGCTGTCCACTGCTGGGCCTTGTGTCCACTCCTTCTCCTGGTGTCCGCTGATGAGCCTGATGTCCACTGTCGTCCGGGTCTCCAAAGCTGGACCTGGTCTCCACTTCTGTACCTGGTGTCCACTGCTGAGTCTGATGTCCACTGCAGTGCCTGTTGTCCACTGTTGGGCCTTGTGTTCACTGCTAGGCCTGAAGTCCACTGCTGAGCCTGGCGTCCACTGCTGCCTTTGGTGTCCACTGCTGGGTCTGGTGTCCCCTGCTGTGTCTGGTGTCTACTGCTGGGCCTGCAGTCCACTGCTGAGCTGACGTCCAGTGCTGTGCCTGGTATTCACTGCTGTGCCTGGTGTCCAATGTTTGGCCTGGTGTCCACTGCTGAGCCTTAAGTGCACTGCTGCTTCTGGTGTCCACTGCTGCTCCTGGTGTCCACTGCTATCACAGTTGTACAAAACCAGGCCTGGTGTCCACTGCTGTTCCTGATTCCACTTCTGGACCTGGTGCCCACTGCTGGGCCTGACGACCACTACTGTGCCTGGTGTCCACTGCTGCTCCTGCTGTCCACTGCCAGACCTGCTGTCCCCTGATGCATCTGGTATCTACTGCTGGGCCTGCAGTCCACCGCTGGGCTGGCGTCCACTGCTGTGCCTGGTATCCAATGCTTGACCTGGTGTCCACTGCTGGGCCTGTTGTCCACTGCTGTGCCATATATCCACTGCTGCTCCTGGTGTCCACTGCTGAGCCTGGGGTCCACTCTGGGTTGGTGTCCACTGCTGCTCCTTTTGTCCACTACTGGGCCTGGTGTCCACTGCTGAGCCTTAGGTCCCCTGCTGCTCCTACATGCACTGCTGGGCCTGACATCCACTGCTGCTCCTGGTGTCCACTGCTGCTCCTGGTGTCCACTGCTATGTCTGGAGTTTATAGCTGGGCCTGCAGTCCACTGCTGGGCCTGGTTGTGCACTGCTGCGCCTGGTGTCCCCTGCTGACCCTCATGTCCACTGCTGCTACTGGTGTCCACTGCTGCACCTGCAGTCCACTGCTATGCCTGGTGTCCTCTGCTGAGCCTGGTGTCTCCTGCTGAGCCTGCTGTCTACTGCTGGGCCAGGTGTCCCTGCTGGGCCTGCTGCCCAGTGCGGGGACTGGTGTCCACTGCTGTTCCTGGTAACCATTGCTAGACCTGGCATCCACTGCTGAGCCTTGAGTCCATTGCTGAGCCAGGTGTCCACCGCTGTACCTGTTGTCCACTGCTGGGCCTGTTGTCCATCCTGGAGTTGATGTCCACTACTGCTCCTGGTGTGCACAGCTGCGCCTTGTGTCCACAGCTGGGACTGACATCCACTGTTGCTCATGTGTCCACTGCTGGTCCTGGCGTCCACTGCTGGGCCTGATGTCCACTGCTGCACCTTGTGTCCACTGCTGGGTCTTGTGTCCATAGCTGGGACTGATGTCCACTGCTGGGCATTGTGTACACTCTGGGCCTAGTACCCACTCGTGGGCCTGGGATTCTATTGCTGAGCCTGACGCCCACTTCTGGGCCTGGTGCCCAGTAATGAGCCTGCTGTCCACTGCTCTGCCTGACCTCCACTGCTGGGCCTGGCATTCACTACTAGACCTGCTGTCCACTACTGCGACTGACTTCGACTGCTGTGCCTGACCTCCACTGCTGGGCCTGGCATCCACTCCTGGACCTGCTGCTCACTGCTGCGCCTGACTTCGACTGCTGGGCCAGGTGTCCACTGCTGGACCTGGTGACCACTGCTGTGCCTGCTGTCCACTGCTGGGCCTTGTGTCCACTCCTTCTCCTGGTGTCCGCTGATGAGCCTGATGTCCACTGTCGTCCGGGTCTCCAAAGCTGGACCTGGTCTCCACTTCTGTACCTGATGTACACTGCTGAGTCTGATGTCCATTGCAGTGCCTGTTGTCCATTGTTGGGCCTTCAGTTCACTGCTAGGCCTAAAGTCCACTGCTGAGCCTGGCGTCCACTGCTGCCTTTGGTGTCCACTGCTGGGTCTGGTGTCCCCTGCTGTGTCTGGTGTCTACTGCTGGGCCTGCAGTCCACTGCTGAGCTGACGTCCAGTGCTGTGCCTGGTATTCACTGCTGTGCCTGGTGTCCAATGTTTGGCCTGGTGTCCACTGCTGAGCCTTAAGTGCACTGCTGCTTCTGGTGTCCACTGCTGCTCCTGGTGTCCACTGCTATCACAGTTGTACAAAACCAGGCCTGGTGTCCACTGCTGTTCCTGATCCCACTTCTGGACCTGGTGCCCACTGCTGGGCCTGACGACCACTACTGTGCCTGGTGTCCACTGCTGCTCCTGCTGTCCACTGCCAGACCTGCTGTCCCCTGATGCATCTGGTATCTACTGCTGGGCCTGCAGTCCACCGCTGGGCTGGCGTCCACTGCTGTGCCTGGTATCCAATGCTTGACCTGGTGTCCACTGCTGGGCCTGTTGTCCACTGCTGTGCCATATATCCACTGCTGCTCCTGGTGTCCACTGCTGAGCCTGGGGTCCACTCTGGGTTGGTGTCCACTGCTGCTCCTTTTGTCCACTACTGGGCCTGGTGTCCACTGCTGAGCCTTAGGTCCCCTGCTGCTCCTACATGCACTGCTGGGCCTGACATCCACTGCTGCTCCTGGTGTCCACTGCTGCTCCTGGTGTCCACTGCTATGTCTGGAGTTTATAGCTGGGCCTGCAGTCCACTGCTGGGCCTGGTTGTGCACTGCTGCGCCTGGTGTCCCCTGCTGACCCTCATGTCCACTGCTGCTCCTGGTGTCCACTGCTGCACCTGCAGTCCACTGCTATGCCTGGTGTCCTCTGCTGAGCCTGGTGTCTCCTGCTGAGCCTGCTGTCTACTGCTGGGCCAGGTGTCCCTGCTGGGCCTGCTGCCCAGTGCGGGGACTGGTGTCCACTGCTGTTCCTGGTAACCATTGCTAGACCTGGCATCCACTGCTGAGCCTTGAGTCCATTGCTGAGCCAGGTGTCCACCGCTGTACCTGTTGTCCACTGCTGGGCCTGTTGTCCATCCTGGAGTTGATGTCCACTACTGCTCCTGGTGTGCACTGCTGCGCCTTGTGTCCACAGCTGGGACTGACATCCACTGTTGCTCATGTGTCCACTGCTGGTCCTGGCGTCCACTGCTGGGCCTGATGTCCACTGCTGCACCTTGTGTCCACTGCTGGGTCTTGTGTCCATAGCTGGGACTGATGTCCACTGCTGGGCATTGTGTACACTCTGGGCCTAGTACCCACTCGTGGGCCTGGGATTCTATTGCTGAGCCTGACGCCCACTTCTGGGCCTGGTACCCAGTAATGAGCCTGCTGTCCACTGCTCTGCCTGACCTCCACTGCTGGGCCTGGCATTCCCTACTAGACCTGCTGTCCACTACTGCGACTGACATCCACTGCTGGGCCTGGCATCCACTACTAGACCTGCTGTCCACTACTGCGACTGACTTCGTCTACTGGGCCAGGTGTCCACTGCTGGACCTGGTGACCACTGCTGTGCCTGCTGTCCACTGCTGCGCCTTGTGTCCACTCCTTCTCCTGGTGTCCGCCGATGAGCCTGATGTCCACTGTCGTCCGGGTCTCCAAAGCTGGACCTGGTCTCCACTTCTGTACCTGGTGTCCACTGCTGAGTCTGATGTCCACTGCAGTGCCTGTTGTCCACTGTTGGGCCTTGTGTTCACTGCTAGGCCTGAAGTCCACTGCTGAGCCTGGCGTCCACTGCTGCCTTTGGTGTCCACTGCTGGGTCTGGTGTCCCCTGCTGTGTCTGGTGTCTACTGCTGGGCCTGCAGTCCACTGCTGAGCTGACGTCCAGTGCTGTGCCTGGTATTCACTGCTGTGCCTGGTGTCCAATGTTTGGCCTGGTGTCCACTGCTGAGCCTTAAGTGCACTGCTGCTTCTGGTGTCCACTGCTGCTCCTGGTGTCCACTGCTATCACAGTTGTACAAAACCAGGCCTGGTGTCCACTGCTGTTCCTGATTCCACTTCTGGACCTGGTGCCCACTGCTGGGCCTGACGACCACTACTGTGCCTGGTGTCCACTGCTGCTCCTGCTGTCCACTGCCAGACCTGCTGTCCCCTGATGCATCTGGTATCTACTGCTGGGCCTGCAGTCCACCGCTGGGCTGGCGTCCACTGCTGTGCCTGGTATCCAATGCTTGACCTGGTGTCCACTGCTGGGCCTGTTGTCCACTGCTGTGCCATATATCTATCCACTGCTGCTCCTGGTGTCCACTGCTGAGCCTGGGGTCCACTCTGGGTTGGTGTCCACTGCTGCTCCTTTTGTCCACTACTGGGCCTGGTGTCCACTGCTGAGCCTTAGGTCCCCTGCTGCTCCTACATGCACTGCTGGGCCTGACATCCACTGCTGCTCCTGGTGTCCACTGCTGCTCCTGGTGTCCACTGCTATGTCTGGAGTTTATAGCTGGGCCTGCAGTCCACTGCTGGGCCTGGTTGTGCACTGCTGCGCCTGGTGTCCCCTGCTGACCCTCATGTCCACTGCTGCTCCTGGTGTCCACTGCTGCACCTGCAGTCCACTGCTATGCCTGGTGTCCTCTGCTGAGCCTGGTGTCTCCTGCTGAGCCTGCTGTCTACTGCTGGGCCAGGTGTCCCTGCTGGGCCTGCTGCCCAGTGCGGGGACTGGTGTCCACTGCTGTTCCTGGTAACCATTGCTAGACCTGGCATCCACTGCTGAGCCTTGAGTCCATTGCTGAGCCAGGTGTCCACCGCTGTACCTGTTGTCCACTGCTGGGCCTGTTGTCCATCCTGGAGTTGATGTCCACTACTGCTCCTGGTGTGCACTGCTGCGCCTTGTGTCCACAGCTGGGACTGACATCCACTGTTGCTCATGTGTCCACTGCTGGTCCTGGCGTCCACTGCTGGGCCTGATGTCCACTGCTGCACCTTGTGTCCACTGCTGGGTCTTGTGTCCATAGCTGGGACTGATGTCCACTGCTGGGCATTGTGTACACTCTGGGCCTAGTACCCACTCGTGGGCCTGGGATTCTATTGCTGAGCCTGACGCCCACTTCTGGGCCTGGTGCCCAGTAATGAGCCTGCTGTCCACTGCTGTGCCTGACCTCCACTGCTGGGCCTGGCATTCACTACTAGACCTGCTGTCCACTACTGCGACTGACTTCGACTGCTGTGCCTGACCTCCACTGCTGGGCCTGGCATCCACTCCTGGACCTGCTGTTCACTGCTGCGCCTGACTTCGACTGCTGGGCCAGGTGTCCACTGCTGGACCTGGTGACCACTGCTGTGCCTGCTGTCCACTGCTGGGCCTTGTGTCCACTCCTTCTCCTGCTGTCCGCTGATGAGCCTGATGTCCACTGTCGTCCGGGTCTCCAAAGCTGGACCTGGTCTCCACTTCTGTACCTGGTGTACACTGCTGAGTCTGATGTCCATTGCAGTGCCTGTTGTCCATTGTTGGGCCTTGTGTTCACTGCTAGGCCTGAAGTCCACTGCTGAGCCTGGCGTCCACTGCTGCCTTTGGTGTCCACTGCTGGGTCTGGTGTCCCCTGCTGTGTCTGGTGTCTACTGCTGGGCCTGCAGTCCACTGCTGAGCTGACGTCCAGTGCTGTGCCTGGTATTCACTGCTGTGCCTGGTGTCCAATGTTTGGCCTGGTGTCCACTGCTGAGCCTTAAGTGCACTGCTGCTTCTGGTGTCCACTGCTGCTCCTGGTGTCCACTGCTATCACAGTTGTACAAAACCAGGCCTGGTGTCCACTGCTGTTCCTGATCCCACTTCTGGACCTGGTGCCCACTGCTGGGCCTGACGACCACTACTGTGCCTGGTGTCCACTGCTGCTCCTGCTGTCCACTGCCAGACCTGCTGTCCCCTGATGCATCTGGTATCTACTGCTGGGCCTGCAGTCCACCGCTGGGCTGGCGTCCACTGCTATGCCTGGTATCCAATGCTTGACCTGGTGTCCACTGCTGGGCCTGTTGTCCACTGCTGTGCCATATATCCACTGCTGCTCCTGGTGTCCACTGCTGAGCCTGGGGTCCACTCTGGGTTGGTGTCCACTGCTGCTCCTTTTGTCCACTACTGGGCCTGTTGTCCACTGCTGAGCCTTAGGTCCCCTGCTGCTCCTACATCCACTGCTGGGCCTGACATCCACTGCTGCTCCTGGTGTCCACTGCTGCTCCTGGTGTCCACTGCTATGTCTGGAGTTTATAGCTGGGCCTGCAGTCCACTGCTGGGCCTGGCTGTGCACTGCTGCGCCTGGTGTCCCCTGCTGACCCTTATGACCACTGCTGCTCCTGGTGTCCACTGCTGCACCTGCAGTCCACTGCTATGCCTGGTGTCCTCTGCTGAGCCTGGTGTCTCCTGCTGAGCCTGCTGTCTACTGCTGGGCCAGGTGTCCCTGCTGGGCCTGCTGCCCAATGCTGGGACTGGTGTCCACTGCTGTTCCTGGTAACCATTGCTAGACCTGGCATCCACTGCTGAGCCTTGAGTCCATTGCTGAGCCAGGTGTCCACCGCTGTACCTGTTGTCCACTGCTGGGCCTGTTGTCCATCCTGGAGTTGATGTCCACTACTGCTCCTGGTGTGCACTGCTGCGCCTTGTGTCCACAGCTGGGACTGACATCCACTGTTGCTCATGTGTCCACTGCTGGTCCTGGCGTCCACTGCTGGGCCTGATGTCCACTGCTGCACCTTGTGTCCACTGCTGGGTCTTGTGTCCATAGCTGGGACTGATGTCCACTGCTGGGCATTGTGTACACTCTGGGCCTAGTACCCACTCGTGGGCCTGGGATTCTATTGCTGAGCCTGACGCCCACTTCTGGGCCTGGTGCCCAGTAATGAGCCTGCTGTCCACTGCTCTGCCTGACCTCCACTTCTGGGCCTGGCATTCACTACTAGACCTGCTGTCCACTACTGCGACTGACATCCACTGCTGGGCCTGGCATCCACTACTAGACCTGCTGTCCACTACTGCGACTGACTTCGTCTGCTGGGCCAGGTGTCCACTGCTGGACCTGGTGACCACTGCTGTGCCTGCTGTCCACTGCTGGGCCTTGTGTCCACTCCTTCTCCTGGTGTCCGCTGATGAGCCTGATGTCCACTGTTGTCCGTGTCTCCAAAGCTGGACCTGGTCTCCACTTCTGTACCTGGTGTCCACTGCTGAGACTGATGTCCACTGCAGTGCCTGTTGTCCACTGTTGGGCCTTGTGTTCACTGCTAGGCCTGAAGTCCACTGCTGAGCCTGGCGTCCACTGCTGCCTTTGGTGTCCACTGCTGGGTCTGGTGTCCCCTGCTTTGTCTGGTGTCTACTGCTGGGCCTGCAGTCCACTGCTGAGCTGACGTCCAGTGCTGTGCCTGGTATTCACTGCTGTGCCTGGTGTCCAATGTTTGGCCTGGTGTCCACTGCTGAGCCTTAAGTGCACTGCTGCTTCTGGTGTCCACTGCTGCTCCTGGTGTCCACTGCTATCACAGTTGTACAAAACCAGGCCTGGTGTCCACTGCTGTTCCTGATTCCACTTCTGGACCTGGTGCCCACTGCTGGGCCTGACGACCACTACTGTGCCTGGTGTCCACTGCTGCTCCTGCTGTCCACTGCCAGACCCGCTGTCCCCTGATGCATCTGGTATCTACTGCAGGGCCTGCAGTCCACCGCTGGGCTGGCGTCCACTGCTGTGCCTGGTATCCAATGCTTGACCTGGTGTCCACTGCTGGGCCTGTTGTCCACTGCTGTGCCATATATCCACTGCTGCTCCTGGTGTCCATTGCTGAGCCTGGGGTCCACTCTGGGTTGGTGTCCACTGCTGCTCCTTTTGTCCACTACTGGGCCTGGTGTCCACTGCTGAGCCTTAGGTCCCCTGCTGCTCCTACATGCACTGCTGGGCCTGACATCCACTGCTGCTCCTGGTGTCCACTGCTGCTCCTGGTGTCCACTGCTATGTCTGGAGTTTATAGCTGGGCCTGCAGTCCACTGCTGGGCCTGGTTGTGCACTGCTGCGCCTGGTGTCCCCTGCTGACCCTCATGTCCACTGCTGCTCCTGGTGTCCACTGCTGCACCTGCAGTCCACTGCTATTCCTGGTGTCCTCTGCTGAGCCTGGTGTCTCCTGCTGAGCCTGCTGTCTACTGCTGGGCCAGGTGTCCCTGCTGGGCCTGCTGCCCAGTGCTGGGACTGGTGTCCACTGCTGTTCCTGGTAACCATTGCTAGACCTGGCATCCACTGCTGAGCCTTGAGTCCATTGCTGAGCCAGGTGTCCACCGCTGTACCTGTTGTCCACTGCTGGGCCTGTTGTCCATCCTGGAGTTGATGTCCACTACTGCTCCTGGTGTGCACTGCTGCGCCTTGTGTCCACAGCTGGGACTGACATCCACTGTTGCTCATGTGTCCACTGCTGGTCCTGGCGTCCACTGCTGGGCCTGATGTCCACTGCTGCACCTTGTGTCCACTGCTGGGTCTTGTGTCCATAGCTGGGACTGATGTCCACTGCTGGGCATTGTGTACACTCTGGGCCTAGTACCCACTCGTGGGCCTGGGATTCTATTGCTGAGCCTGACGCCCACTTCTGGGCCTGGTGCCCAGTAATGAGCCTGCTGTCCACTGCTGTGCCTGACCTCCACTGCTGGGCCTGGCATTCACTACTAGACCTGCTGTCCACTACTGCGACTGACATCCACTGCTGGGCCTGGCATCCACTACTAGACCTGCTGTCCACTACTGCGACTGACTTCGTCTGCTGGGCCAGGTGTCCACTGCTGGACCTGGTGACCACTGCTGTGCCTGCTGTCCACTGCTGGGCCTTGTGTCCACTCCTTCTCCTGGTGTCCGCTGATGAGCCTGATGTCCACTGTTGTCCGGGTCTCCAAAGCTGGACCTGGTCTCCACTTCTGTACCTGGTGTCCACTGCTGAGACTGATGTCCACTGCAGTGCCTGTTGTCCACTGTTGGGCCTTGTGTTCACTGCTAGGCCTGAAGTCCACTGCTGAGCCTGGCGTCCACTGCTGCCTTTGGTGTCCACTGCTGGGTCTGGTGTCCCCTGCTGTGTCTGGTGTCTACTGCTGGGCCTGCAGTCCACTGCTGAGCTGACGTCCAGTGCTGTGCCTGGTATTCACTGCTGTGCCTGGTGTCCAATGTTTGGCCTGGTGTCCACTGCTGAGCCTTAAGTGCACTGCTGCTTCTGGTGTCCACTGCTGCTCCTGGTGTCCACTGCTATCACAGTTGTACAAAACCAGGCCTGGTGTCCACTGCTGTTCCTGATTCCACTTCTGGACCTGGTGCCCACTGCTGGGCCTGACGACCACTACTGTGCCTGGTGTCCACTGCTGCTCCTGCTGTCCACTGCCAGACCTGCTGTCCCCTGATGCATCTGGTATCTACTGCTGGGCCTGCAGTCCACCGCTGGGCTGGCGTCCACTGCTGTGCCTGGTATCCAATGCTTGACCTGGTGTCCACTGCTGGGCCTGTTGTCCACTGCTGTGCCATATATCCACTGCTGCTCCTGGTGTCCACTGCTGAGCCTGGGGTCCACTCTGGGTTGGTGTCCACTGCTGCTCCTTTTGTCCACTACTGGGCCTGGTGTCCACTGCTGAGCCTTAGGTCCCCTGCTGCTCCTACATCCACTGCTGGGCCTGACATCCACTGCTGCTCCTGGTGTCCACTGCTGCTCCTGGTGTCCACTGCTATGTCTGGAGTTTATAGCTGGGCCTGCAGTCCACTGCTGGGCCTGGTTGTGCACTGCTGCGCCTGGTGTCCCCTGCTGACCCTCATGTCCACTGCTGCTCCTGGTGTCCACTGCTGCACCTGCAGTCCACTGCTATTCCTGGTGTCCTCTGCTGAGCCTGGTGTCTCCTGCTGAGCCTGCTGTCTACTGCTGGGCCAGGTGTCCCTGCTGGGCCTGCTGCCCAGTGCTGGGACTGGTGTCCACTGCTGTTCCTGGTAACCATTGCTAGACCTGGCATCCACTGCTGAGCCTTGAGTCCATTGCTGAGCCAGGTGTCCACCGCTGTACCTGTTGTCCACTGCTGGGCCTGTTGTCCATCCTGGAGTTGATGTCCACTACTGCTCCTGGTGTGCACTGCTGCGCCTTGTGTCCACAGCTGGGACTGACATCCACTGTTGCTCATGTGTCCACTGCTGGTCCTGGCGTCCACTGCTGGGCCTGATGTCCACTGCTGCACCTTGTGTCCACTGCTGGGTCTTGTGTCCATAGCTGGGACTGATGTCCACTGCTGGGCATTGTGTACACTCTGGGCCTAGTACCCACTCGTGGGCCTGGGATTCTATTGCTGAGCCTGACGCCCACTTCTGGGCCTGGTGCCCAGTAATGAGCCTGCTGTCCACTGCTGTGCCTGACCTCCACTGCTGGGCCTGGCATTCACTACTAGACCTGCTGTCCACTACTGCGACTGACATCCACTGCTGGGCCTGGCATCCACTACTAGACCTGCTGTCCACTACTGCGACTGACTTCGTCTGCTGGGCCAGGTGTCCACTGCTGGACCTGGTGACCACTGCTGTGCCTGCTGTCCACTGCTGGGCCTTGTGTCCACTCCTTCTCCTGGTGTCCGCTGATGAGCCTGATGTCCACTGTTGTCCGGGTCTCCAAAGCTGGACCTGGTCTCCACTTCTGTACCTGGTGTCCACTGCTGAGACTGATGTCCACTGCAGTGCCTGTTGTCCACTGTTGGGCCTTGTGTTCACTGCTAGGCCTGAAGTCCACTGCTGAGCCTGGCGTCCACTGCTGCCTTTGGTGTCCACTGCTGGGTCTGGTGTCCCCTGCTGTGTCTGGTGTCTACTGCTGGGCCTGCAGTCCACTGCTGAGCTGACGTCCAGTGCTGTGCCTGGTATTCACTGCTGTGCCTGGTGTCCAATGTTTGGCCTGGTGTCCACTGCTGAGCCTTAAGTGCACTGCTGCTTCTGGTGTCCACTGCTGCTCCTGGTGTCCACTGCTATCACAGTTGTACAAAACCAGGCCTGGTGTCCACTGCTGTTCCTGATTCCACTTCTGGACCTGGTGCCCACTGCTGGGCCTGACGACCACTACTGTGCCTGGTGTCCACTGCTGCTCCTGCTGTCCACTGCCAGACCTGCTGTCCCCTGATGCATCTGGTATCTACTGCTGGGCCTGCAGTCCACCGCTGGGCTGGCGTCCACTGCTGTGCCTGGTATCCAATGCTTGACCTGGTGTCCACTGCTGGGCCTGTTGTCCACTGCTGTGCCATATATCCACTGCTGCTCCTGGTGTCCACTGCTGAGCCTGGGGTCCACTCTGGGTTGGTGTCCACTGCTGCTCCTTTTGTCCACTACTGGGCCTGGTGTCCACTGCTGAGCCTTAGGTCCCCTGCTGCTCCTACATCCACTGCTGGGCCTGACATCCACTGCTGCTCCTGGTGTCCACTGCTGCTCCTGGTGTCCACTGCTATGTCTGGAGTTTATAGCTGGGCCTGCAGTCCACTGCTGGGCCTGGTTGTGCACTGCTGCGCCTGGTGTCCCCTGCTGACCCTCATGTCCACTGCTGCTCCTGGTGTCCACTGCTGCACCTGCAGTCCACTGCTATGCCTGGTGTCCTCTGCTGAGCCTGGTGTCTCCTGCTGAGCCTGCTGTCTACTGCTGGGCCAGGTGTCCCTGCTGGGCCTGCTGCCCAGTGCTGGGACTGGTGTCCACTGCTGTTCCTGGTAACCATTGCTAGACCTGGCATCCACTGCTGAGCCTTGAGTCCATTGCTGAGCCAGGTGTCCACCGCTGTACCTGTTGTCCACTGCTGGGCCTGTTGTCCATCCTGGAGTTGATGTCCACTACTGCTCCTGGTGTGCACTGCTGCGCCTTGTGTCCACAGCTGGGACTGACATCCACTGTTGCTCATGTGTCCACTGCTGGTCCTGGCGTCCACTGCTGGGCCTGATGTCCACTGCTGCACCTTGTGTCCACTGCTGGGTCTTGTGTCCATAGCTGGGACTGATGTCCACTGCTGGGCATTGTGTACACTCTGGGCCTAGTACCCACTCGTGGGCCTGGGATTCTATTGCTGAGCCTGACGCCCACTTCTGGGCCTGGTGCCCAGTAATGAGCCTGCTGTCCACTGCTGTGCCTGACCTCCACTGCTGGGCCTGGCATTCACTACTAGACCTGCTGTCCACTACTGCGACTGACAACCACTGCTGGGCCTGGCATCCACTCCTGGGCCTGCTGTTCACTGCTGCGCCTGACTTCGACTGCTGGGCCAGGTGTCCACTGCTGGACCTGGTGACCACTGCTGTGCCTGCTGTCCACTGCTGGGCCTTGTGTCCACTCCTTCTCCTGGTGTCCGCTGATGAGCCTGATGTCCACTGTCGTCCGGGTCTCCAAAGCTGGACCTGGTCTCCACTTCTGTACCTGGTGTCCACTGCTGAGTCTGATGTCCACTGCAGTGCCTGTTGTCCACTGTTGGGCCTTGTGTTCACTGCTAGGCCTGAAGTCCACTGCTGAGCCTGGCGTCCACTGCTGCCTTTGGTGTCCACTGCTGGGTCTGGTGTCCCCTGCTGTGTCTGGTGTCTACTGCTGGGCCTGCAGTCCACTGCTGAGCTGACGTCCAGTGCTGTGCCTGGTATTCACTGCTGTGCCTGGTGTCCAATGTTTGGCCTGGTGTCCACTGCTGAGCCTTAAGTGCACTGCTGCTTCTGGTGTCCACTGCTGCTCCTGGTGTCCACTGCTATCACAGTTGTACAAAACCAGGCCTGGTGTCCACTGCTGTTCCTGATTCCACTTCTGGACCTGGTGCCCACTGCTGGGCCTGACGACCACTACTGTGCCTGGTGTCCACTGCTGCTCCTGCTGTCCACTGCCAGACCTGCTGTCCCCTGATGCATCTGGTATCTACTGCTGGGCCTGCAGTCCACCGCTGGGCTGGCGTCCACTGCTGTGCCTGGTATCCAATGCTTGACCTGGTGTCCACTGCTGGGCCTGTTGTCCACTGCTGTGCCATATATCCACTGCTGCTCCTGGTGTCCACTGCTGAGCCTGGGGTCCACTCTGGGTTGGTGTCCACTGCTGCTCCTTTTGTCCACTACTGGGCCTGGTGTCCACTGCTGAGCCTTAGGTCCCCTGCTGCTCCTACATCCACTGCTGGGCCTGACATCCACTGCTGCTCCTGGTGTCCACTGCTGCTCCTGGTGTCCACTGCTATGTCTGGAGTTTATAGCTGGGCCTGCAGTCCACTGCTGGGCCTGGTTGTGCACTGCTGCGCCTGGTGTCCCCTGCTGACCCTCATGTCCACTGCTGCTCCTGGTGTCCACTGCTGCACCTGCAGTCCACTGCTATGCCTGGTGTCCTCTGCTGAGCCTGGTGTCTCCTGCTGAGCCTGCTGTCTACTGCTGGGCCAGGTGTCCCTGCTGGGCCTGCTGCCCAGTGCTGGGACTGGTGTCCACTGCTGTTCCTGGTAACCATTGCTAGACCTGGCATCCACTGCTGAGCCTTGAGTCCATTGCTGAGCCAGGTGTCCACCGCTGTACCTGTTGTCCACTGCTGGGCCTGTTGTCCATCCTGGAGTTGATGTCCACTACTGCTCCTGGTGTGCACTGCTGCGCCTTGTGTCCACAGCTGGGACTGACATCCACTGTTGCTCATGTGTCCACTGCTGGTCCTGGCGTCCACTGCTGGGCCTGATGTCCACTGCTGCACCTTGTGTCCACTGCTGGGTCTTGTGTCCATAGCTGGGACTGATGTCCACTGCTGGGCATTGTGTACACTCTGGGCCTAGTACCCACTCGTGGGCCTGGGATTCTATTGCTGAGCCTGACGCCCACTTCTGGGCCTGGTGCCCAGTAATGAGCCTGCTGTCCACTGCTCTGCCTGACCTCCACTGCTGGGCCTGGCATTCACTACTAGACATGCTGTCCACTACTGCGACTGACTTCGACTGCTGTGCCTGACCTCCACTGCTGGGCCTGGCATCCACTCCTGGACCTGCTGTTCACTGCTGCGCCTGACTTCGACTGCTGGGCCAGGTGTCCACTGCTGGACCTGGTGACCACTGCTGTGCCTGCTGTCCACTGCTGGGCCTTGTGTCCACTCCTTCTCCTGGTGTCCGCTGATGAGCCTGATGTCCACTGTCGTCCGGGTCTCCAAAGCTGGACCTGGTCTCCACTTCTGTACCTGGTGTCCACTGCTGAGTCTGATGTCCATTGCAGTGCCTGTTGTCCATTGTTGGGCCTTGTGTTCACTGCTAGGCCTGAAGTCCACTGCTGAGCCTGGCGTCCACTGCTGCCTTTGGTGTCCACTGCTGGGTCTGGTGTCCCCTGCTGTGTCTGGTGTCTACTGCTGGGCCTGCAGTCCACTGCTGAGCTGACGTCCAGTGCTGTGCCTGGTATTCACTGCTGTGCCTGGTGTCCAATGTTTGGCCTGGTGTCCACTGCTGAGCCTTAAGTGCACTGCTGCTTCTGGTGTCCACTGCTGCTCCTGGTGTCCACTGCTATCACAGTTGTACAAAACCAGGCCTGGTGTCCACTGCTGTTCCTGATCCCACTTCTGGACCTGGTGCCCACTGCTGGGCCTGACGACCACTACTGTGCCTCGTGTCCACTGCTGCTCCTGCTGTCCACTGCCAGACCTGCTGTCCCCTGATGCATCTGGTATCTACTGCTGGGCCTGCAGTCCACCGCTGGGCTGGCGTCCACTGCTATGCCTGGTATCCAATGCTTGACCTGGTGTCCACTGCTGGGCCTGTTGTCCACTGCTGTGCCATATATCCACTGCTGCTCCTGGTGTCCACTGCTGAGCCTGGGGTCCACTCTGGGTTGGTGTCCACTGCTGCTCCTTTTGTCCACTACTGGGCCTGGTGTCCACTGCTGAGCCTTAGGTCCCCTGCTGCTCCTACATCCACTGCTGGGCCTGACATCCACTGCTGCTCCTGGTGTCCACTGCTGCTCCTGGTGTCCACTGCTATGTCTGGAGTTTATAGCTGGGCCTGCAGTCCACTGCTGGGCCTGGCTGTGCACTGCTGCGCCTGGTGTCCCCTGCTGACCCTTATGTCCACTGCTGCTCCTGGTGTCCACTGCTGCACCTGCAGTCCACTGCTATGCCTGGTGTCCTCTGCTGAGCCTGGTGTCTCCTGCTGAGCCTGCTGTCTACTGCTGGGCCAGGTGTCCCTGCTGGGCCTGCTGCCCAGTGCTGGGACTGGTGTCCACTGCTGTTCCTGGTAACCATTGCTAGACCTGGCATCCACTGCTGAGCCTTGAGTCCATTGCTGAGCCAGGTGTCCACCGCTGTACCTGTTGTCCACTGCTGGGCCTGTTGTCCATCCTGGAGTTGATGTCCACTACTGCTCCTGGTGTGCACTGCTGCGCCTTGTGTCCACAGCTGGGACTGACATCCACTGTTGCTCATGTGTCCACTGCTGGTCCTGGCGTCCACTGCTGGGCCTGATGTCCACTGCTGCACCTTGTGTCCACTGCTGGGTCTTGTGTCCATAGCTGGGACTGATGTCCACTGCTGGGCATTGTGTACACTCTGGGCCTAGTACCCACTCGTGGGCCTGGGATTCTATTGCTGAGCCTGACGCCCACTTCTGGGCCTGGTGCCCAGTAATGAGCCTGCTGTCCACTGCTGTGCCTGACCTCCACTGCTGGGCCTGGCATTCACTACTAGACCTGCTGTCCACTACTGCGACTGACATCCACTGCTGGGCCTGGCATCCACTACTAGACCTGCTGTCCACTACTGCGACTGACTTCGTCTGCTGGGCCAGGTGTCCACTGCTGGACCTGGTGACCACTGCTGTGCCTGCTGTCCACTGCTGGGCCTTGTGTCCACTCCTTCTCCTGGTGTCCGCTGATGAGCCTGATGTCCACTGTTGTCCGGGTCTCCAAAGCTGGACCTGGTCTCCACTTCTGTACCTGGTGTCCACTGCTGAGACTGATGTCCACTGCAGTGCCTGTTGTCCACTGTTGGGCCTTGTGTTCACTGCTAGGCCTGAAGTCCACTGCTGAGCCTGGCGTCCACTGCTGCCTTTGGTGTCCACTGCTGGGTCTGGTGTCCCCTGCTGTGTCTGGTGTCTACTGCTGGGCCTGCAGTCCACTGCTGAGCTGACGTCCAGTGCTGTGCCTGGTATTCACTGCTGTGCCTGGTGTCCAATGTTTGGCCTGGTGTCCACTGCTGAGCCTTAAGTGCACTGCTGCTTCTGGTGTCCACTGCTGCTCCTGGTGTCCACTGCTATCACAGTTGTACAAAACCAGGCCTGGTGTCCACTGCTGTTCCTGATTCCACTTCTGGACCTGGTGCCCACTGCTGGGCCTGACGACCACTACTGTGCCTGGTGTCCACTGCTGCTCCTGCTGTCCACTGCCAGACCTGCTGTCCCCTGATGCATCTGGTATCTACTGCTGGGCCTGCAGTCCACCGCTGGGCTGGCGTCCACTGCTGTGCCTGGTATCCAATGCTTGACCTGGTGTCCACTGCTGGGCCTGTTGTCCACTGCTGTGCCATATATCCACTGCTGCTCCTGGTGTCCACTGCTGAGCCTGGGGTCCACTCTGGGTTGGTGTCCACTGCTGCTCCTTTTGTCCACTACTGGGCCTGGTGTCCACTGCTGAGCCTTAGGTCCCCTGCTGCTCCTACATCCACTGCTGGGCCTGACATCCACTGCTGCTCCTGGTGTCCACTGCTGCTCCTGGTGTCCACTGCTATGTCTGGAGTTTATAGCTGGGCCTGCAGTCCACTGCTGGGCCTGGTTGTGCACTGCTGCGCCTGGTGTCCCCTGCTGACCCTCATGTCC
Source organism: Sorex fumeus (assembly GCF_029834395.1). Classification (NCBI taxonomy): domain Eukaryota; kingdom Metazoa; phylum Chordata; class Mammalia; order Eulipotyphla; family Soricidae; genus Sorex; species Sorex fumeus. Next base: position 8,528,131 of record NW_026606321.1, on the reverse strand, counting down.
ACTGCTGCTCCTGACATCCACTAAAGCTCCTGGTGTCCACTGCTGCTCCTGGTGTCCTCTGCTGCACCTGCAGTCCACTGCTATGCCTGGTGTCCTCTGCTGAGCCTGGTGTCTCCTGCTGAGCCTGCTGTCTACTGCTGGGCCAGGTGTCCCTGCTGGGCCTGCTGCCCAGTGCTGGGACTGGTGTCCACTGCTGTTCCTGGTAACCATTGCTAGACCTGGCATCCACTGCTGAGCCTTGAGTCCATTGCTGAGCCAGGTGTCCACCGCTGTACCTGTTGTCCACTGCTGGGCCTGTTGTCCATCCTGGAGTTGATGTCCACTACTGCTCCTGGTGTGCACTGCTGCGCCTTGTGTCCACAGCTGGGACTGACATCCACTGTTGCTCATGTGACCACTGCTGGTCCTGGCGTCCACTGCTGGGCCTGATGTCCACTGCTGCACCTTGTGTCCACTGCTGGGTCTTGTGTCCATAGCTGGGACTGATGTCCACTGCTGGGCATTGTGTACATTCTGGGCCTAGTACCCACTCGTGGGCCTGGGATTCTATTGCTGAGCCTGACGCCCACTTCTGGGCCTGGTGCCCAGTAATGAGCCTGCTGTCCACTGCTCTGCCTGACCTCCACTGCTGGGCCTGGCATTCACTACTAGACCTGCTGTCCACTACTGCGACTGACAACCACTGCTGGGCCTGGCATCCACAGCTGGGCCTGGCATCCACTCCTGGGCCTGCTGTTCACTGCTGCGCCTGACATCGACTGCTGGGCCAGGTGTCCACTGCTGGACCTGCTGTCCACTGCTGGGCCTTGTGTCCACTCCTTCTCCTGGTGTCCGCTGATGAGCCTGATGTCCACTGTCGTCCGGGTCTCCAAAGCTGGACCTGGTCTCCACTTCTGTACCTGGTGTCCACTGCTGAGTCTGATGTCCACTGCAGTGCCTGTTGTCCACTGTTGGGCCTTGTGTTCACTGCTAGGCCTGAAGTCCACTGCTGAGCCTGGCGTCCACTGCTGCCTTTGGTGTCCACTGCTGGGTCTGGTGTCCCCTGCTGTGTCTGGTGTCTACTGCTGGGCCTGCAGTCCACTGCTGAGCTGACGTCCAGTGCTGTGCCTGGTATTCACTGCTGTGCCTGGTGTCCAATGTTTGGCCTGGTGTCCACTGCTGAGCCTTAAGTGCACTGCTGCTTCTGGTGTCCACTGCTGCTCCTGGTGTCCACTGCTATCACAGTTGTACAAAACCAGGCCTGGTGTCCACTGCTGTTCCTGATTCCACTTCTGGACCTGGTGCCCACTGCTGGGCCTGACGACCACTACTGTGCCTGGTGTCCACTGCTGCTCCTGCTGTCCACTGCCAGACCTGCTGTCCCCTGATGCATCTGGTATCTACTGCTGGGCCTGCAGTCCACCGCTGGGCTGGCGTCCACTGCTGTGCCTGGTATCCAATGCTTGACCTGGTGTCCACTGCTGGGCCTGTTGTCCACTGCTGTGCCATATATCCACTGCTGCTCCTGGTGTCCACTGCTGAGCCTGGGGTCCACTCTGGGTTGGTGTCCACTGCTGCTCCTTTTGTCCACTACTGGGCCTGGTGTCCACTGCTGAGCCTTAGGTCCCCTGCTGCTCCTACATGCACTGCTGGGCCTGACATCCACTGCTGCTCCTGGTGTCCACTGCTGCTCCTGGTGTCCACTGCTATGTCTGGAGTTTATAGCTGGGCCTGCAGTCCACTGCTGGGCCTGGTTGTGCACTGCTGCGCCTGGTGTCCCCTGCTGACCCTCATGTCCACTGCTGCTCCTGGTGTCCACTGCTGCACCTGCAGTTCACTGCTATGCCTGGTGTCCTCTGCTGAGCCTGGTGTCTCCTGCTGAGCCTGCTGTCTACTGCTGGGCCAGGTGTCCCTGCTGGGCCTGCTGCCCAGTGCGGGGACTGGTGTCCACTGCTGTTCCTGGTAACCATTGCTAGACCTGGCATCCACTGCTGAGCCTTGAGTCCATTGCTGAGCCAGGTGTCCACCGCTGTACCTGTTGTCCACTGCTGGGCCTGTTGTCCATCCTGGAGTTGATGTCCACTACTGCTCCTGGTGTGCACTGCTGCGCCTTGTGTCCACAGCTGGGACTGACATCCACTGTTGCTCATGTGTCCACTGCTGGTCCTGGCGTCCAGTGCTGGGCCTGATGTCCACTGCTGCACCTTGTGTCCACTGCTGGGTCTTGTGTCCATAGCTGGGACTGATGTCCACTGCTGGGCATTGTGTACACTCTGGGCCTAGTACCCACTCGTGGGCCTGGGATTCTATTGCTGAGCCTGACGCCCACTTCTGGGCCTGGTGCCCAGTAATGAGCCTGCTGTCCACTGCTCTGCCTGACCTCCACTGCTGGGCCTGGCATTCACTACTAGACATGCTGTCCACTACTGCGACTGACTTCGACTGCTGTGCCTGACCTCCACTGCTGGGCCTGGCATCCACTCCTGGACCTGCTGTTCACTGCTGCGCCTGACTTCGACTGCTGGGCCAGGTGTCCACTGCTGGACCTGGTGACCACTGCTGTGCCTGCTGTCCACTGCTGGGCCTTGTGTCCACTCCTTCTCCTGGTGTCCGCTGATGAGCCTGATGTCCACTGTCGTCCGGGTCTCCAAAGCTGGACCTGGTCTCCACTTCTGTACCTGGTGTCCACTGCTGAGTCTGATGTCCATTGCAGTGCCTGTTGTCCATTGTTGGGCCTTGTGTTCACTGCTAGGCCTGAAGTCCACTGCTGAGCCTGGCGTCCACTGCTGCCTTTGGTGTCCACTGCTGGGTCTGGTGTCCCCTGCTGTGTCTGGTGTCTACTGCTGGGCCTGCAGTCCACTGCTGAGCTGACGTCCAGTGCTGTGCCTGGTATTCACTGCTGTGCCTGGTGTCCAATGTTTGGCCTGGTGTCCACTGCTGAGCCTTAAGTGCACTGCTGCTTCTGGTGTCCACTGCTGCTCCTGGTGTCCACTGCTATCACAGTTGTACAAAACCAGGCCTGGTGTCCACTGCTGTTCCTGATCCCACTTCTGGACCTGGTGCCCACTGCTGGGCCTGACGACCACTACTGTGCCTGGTGTCCACTGCTGCTCCTGCTGTCCACTGCCAGACCTGCTGTCCCCTGATGCATCTGGTATCTACTGCTGGGCCTGCAGTCCACCGCTGGGCTGGCGTCCACTGCTATGCCTGGTATCCAATGCTTGACCTGGTGTCCACTGCTGGGCCTGTTGTCCACTGCTGTGCCATATATCCACTGCTGCTCCTGGTGTCCACTGCTGAGCCTGGGGTCCACTCTGGGTTGGTGTCCACTGCTGCTCCTTTTGTCCACTACTGGGCCTGGTGTCCACTGCTGAGCCTTAGGTCCCCTGCTGCTCCTACATCCACTGCTGGGCCTGACATCCACTGCTGCTCCTGGTGTCCACTGCTGCTCCTGGTGTCCACTGCTATGTCTGGAGTTTATAGCTGGGCCTGCAGTCCACTGCTGGGCCTGGCTGTGCACTGCTGCGCCTGGTGTCCCCTGCTGACCCTTATGTCCACTGCTGCTCCTGGTGTCCACTGCTGCACCTGCAGTCCACTGCTATGCCTGGTGTCCTCTGCTGAGCCTGGTGTCTCCTGCTGAGCCTGCTGTCTACTGCTGGGCCAGGTGTCCCTGCTGGGCCTGCTGCCCAGTGCTGGGACTGGTGTCCACTGCTGTTCCTGGTAACCATTGCTAGACCTGGCATCCACTGCTGAGCCTTGAGTCCATTGCTGAGCCAGGTGTCCACCGCTGTACCTGTGGTCCACTGCTGGGCCTGTTGTCCATCCTGGAGTTGATGTCCACTACTGCTCCTGGTGTGCACTGCTGCGCCTTGTGTCCACAGCTGGGACTGACATCCACTGTTGCTCATGTGTCCACTGCTGGTCCTGGCGTCCACTGCTGGGCCTGATGTCCACTGCTGCACCTTGTGTCCACTGCTGGGTCTTGTGTCCATAGCTGGGACTGATGTCCACTGCTGGGCATTGTGTACACTCTGGGCCTAGTACCCACTCGTGGGCCTGGGATTCTATTGCTGAGCCTGACGCCCACTTCTGGGCCTGGTGCCCAGTAATGAGCCTGCTGTCCACTGCTGTGCCTGACCTCCACTGCTGGGCCTGGCATTCACTACTAGACCTGCTGTCCACTACTGCGACTGACATCCACTGCTGGGCCTGGCATCCACTACTAGACCTGCTGTCCACTACTGCGACTGACTTCGTCTGCTGGGCCAGGTGTCCACTGCTGGACCTGGTGACCACTGCTGTGCCTGCTGTCCACTGCTGGGCCTTGTGTCCACTCCTTCTCCTGGTGTCCGCTGATGAGCCTGATGTCCACTGTTGTCCGGGTCTCCAAAGCTGGACCTGGTCTCCACTTCTGTACCTGGTGTCCACTGCTGAGACTGATGTCCACTGCAGTGCCTGTTGTCCACTGTTGGGCCTTGTGTTCACTGCTAGGCCTGAAGTCCACTGCTGAGCCTGGCGTCCACTGCTGCCTTTGGTGTCCACTGCTGGGTCTGGTGTCCCCTGCTGTGTCTGGTGTCTACTGCTGGGCCTGCAGTCCACTGCTGAGCTGACGTCCAGTGCTGTGCCTGGTATTCACTGCTGTGCCTGGTGTCCAATGTTTGGCCTGGTGTCCACTGCTGAGCCTTAAGTGCACTGCTGCTTCTGGTGTCCACTGCTGCTCCTGGTGTCCACTGCTATCACAGTTGTACAAAACCAGGCCTGGTGTCCACTGCTGTTCCTGATTCCACTTCTGGACCTGGTGCCCACTGCTGGGCCTGACGACCACTACTGTGCCTGGTGTCCACTGCTGCTCCTGCTGTCCACTGCCAGACCTGCTGTCCCCTGATGCATCTGGTATCTACTGCTGGGCCTGCAGTCCACCGCTGGGCTGGCGTCCACTGCTGTGCCTGGTATCCAATGCTTGACCTGGTGTCCACTGCTGGGCCTGTTGTCCACTGCTGTGCCATATATCCACTGCTGCTCCTGGTGTCCACTGCTGAGCCTGGGGTCCACTCTGGGTTGGTGTCCACTGCTGCTCCTTTTGTCCACTACTGGGCCTGGTGTCCACTGCTGAGCCTTAGGTCCCCTGCTGCTCCTACATCCACTGCTGGGCCTGACATCCACTGCTGCTCCTGGTGTCCACTGCTGCTCCTGGTGTCCACTGCTATGTCTGGAGTTTATAGCTGGGCCTGCAGTCCACTGCTGGGCCTGGTTGTGCACTGCTGCGCCTGGTGTCCCCTGCTGACCCTCATGTCCACTGCTGCTCCTGACATCCACTAAAGCTCCTGGTGTCCACTGCTGCTCCTGGTGTCCTCTGCTGCACCTGCAGTCCACTGCTATGCCTGGTGTCCTCTGCTGAGCCTGGTGTCTCCTGCTGAGCCTGCTGTCTACTGCTGGGCCAGGTGTCCCTGCTGGGCCTGCTGCCCACTGCTGGGACTGGTGTCCACTGCTGTTCCTGGTAACCATTGCTAGACCTGGCATCCACTGCTGAGCCTTGAGTCCATTGCTGAGCCAGGTGTCCACCGCTGTACCTGTTGTCCACTGCTGGGCCTGTTGTCCATCCTGGAGTTGATGTCCACTACTGCTCCTGGTGTGCACTGCTGCGCCTTGTGTCCACAGCTGGGACTGACATCCACTGTTGCTCATGTGACCACTGCTGGTCCTGGCGTCCACTGCTGGGCCTGATGTCCACTGCTGCACCTTGTGTCCACTGCTGGGTCTTGTGTCCATAGCTGGGACTGATGTCCACTGCTGGGCATTGTGTACATTCTGGGCCTAGTACCCACTCGTGGGCCTGGGATTCTATTGCTGAGCCTGACGCCCACTTCTGGGCCTGGTGCCCAGTAATGAGCCTGCTGTCCACTGCTCTGCCTGACCTCCACTGCTGGGCCTGGCATTCACTACTAGACCTGCTGTCCACTACTGCGACTGACAACCACTGCTGGGCCTGGCATCCACAGCTGGGCCTGGCATTCACTCCTGGGCCTGCTGTTCACTGCTGCGCCTGACATCGACTGCTGGGCCAGGTGTCCACTGCTGGACCTGCTGTCCACTGCTGGGCCTTGTGTCCACTCCTTCTCCTGGTGTCCGCTGATGAGCCTGATGTCCACTGTCGTCCGGGTCTCCAAAGCTGGACCTGGTCTCCACTTCTGTACCTGGTGTCCACTGCTGAGTCTGATGTCCACTGCAGTGCCTGTTGTCCACTGTTGGGCCTTGTGTTCACTGCTAGGCCTGAAGTCCACTGCTGAGCCTGGCGTCCACTGCTGCCTTTGGTGTCCACTGCTGGGTCTGGTGTCCCCTGCTGTGTCTGGTGTCTACTGCTGGGCCTGCAGTCCACTGCTGAGCTGACGTCCAGTGCTGTGCCTGGTATTCACTGCTGTGCCTGGTGTCCAATGTTTGGCCTGGTGTCCACTGCTGAGCCTTAAGTGCACTGCTGCTTCTGGTGTCCACTGCTGCTCCTGGTGTCCACTGCTATCACAGTTGTACAAAACCAGGCCTGGTGTCCACTGCTGTTCCTGATTCCACTTCTGGACCTGGTGCCCACTGCTGGGCCTGACGACCACTACTGTGCCTGGTGTCCACTGCTGCTCCTGCTGTCCACTGCCAGACCTGCTGTCCCCTGATGCATCTGGTATCTACTGCTGGGCCTGCAGTCCACCGCTGGGCTGGCGTCCACTGCTGTGCCTGGTATCCAATGCTTGACCTGGTGTCCACTGCTGGGCCTGTTGTCCACTGCTGTGCCATATATCTATCCACTGCTGCTCCTGGTGTCCACTGCTGAGCCTGGGGTCCACTCTGGGTTGGTGTCCATTGCTGCTCCTTTTGTCCACTACTGGGCCTGGTGTCCACTGCTGAGCCTTAGGTCCCCTGCTGCTCCTACATGCACTGCTGGGCCTGACATCCACTGCTGCTCCTGGTGTCCACTGCTGCTCCTGGTGTCCACTGCTATGTCTGGAGTTTATAGCTGGGCCTGCAGTCCACTGCTGGGCCTGGCTGTGCACTGCTGCGCCTGGTGTCCCCTGCTGACCCTTATGTCCACTGCTGCTCCTGGTGTCCACTGCTGCACCTGCAGTCCACTGCTATGCCTGGTGTCCTCTGCTGAGCCTGGTGTCTCCTGCTGAGCCTGCTGTCTACTGCTGGGCCAGGTGTCCCTGCTGGGCCTGCTGCCCAGTGCTGGGACTGGTGTCCACTGCTGTTCCTGGTAACCATTGCTAGACCTGGCATCCACTGCTGAGCCTTGAGTCCATTGCTGAGCCAGGTGTCCACCGCTGTACCTGTGGTCCACTGCTGGGCCTGTTGTCCATCCTGGAGTTGATGTCCACTACTGCTCCTGGTGTGCACTGCTGCGCCTTGTGTCCACAGCTGGGACTGACATCCACTGTTGCTCATGTGTCCACTGCTGGTCCTGGCGTCCACTGCTGGGCCTGATGTCCACTGCTGCACCTTGTGTCCACTGCTGGGTCTTGTGTCCATAGCTGGGACTGATGTCCACTGCTGGGCATTGTGTACACTCTGGGCCTAGTACCCACTCGTGGGCCTGGGATTCTATTGCTGAGCCTGACGCCCACTTCTGGGCCTGGTGCCCAGTAATGAGCCTGCTGTCCACTGCTGTGCCTGACCTCCACTGCTGGGCCTGGCATTCACTACTAGACCTGCTGTCCACTACTGCGACTGACATCCACTGCTGGGCCTGGCATCCACTACTAGACCTGCTGTCCACTACTGCGACTGACTTCGTCTGCTGGGCCAGGTGTCCACTGCTGGACCTGGTGACCACTGCTGTGCCTGCTGTCCACTGCTGGGCCTTGTGTCCACTCCTTCTCCTGGTGTCCGCTGATGAGCCTGATGTCCACTGTTGTCCGGGTCTCCAAAGCTGGACCTGGTCTCCACTTCTGTACCTGGTGTCCACTGCTGAGACTGATGTCCACTGCAGTGCCTGTTGTCCACTGTTGGGCCTTGTGTTCACTGCTAGGCCTGAAGTCCACTGCTGAGCCTGGCGTCCACTGCTGCCTTTGGTGTCCACTGCTGGGTCTGGTGTCCCCTGCTGTGTCTGGTGTCTACTGCTGGGCCTGCAGTCCACTGCTGAGCTGACGTCCAGTGCTGTGCCTGGTATTCACTGCTGTGCCTGGTGTCCAATGTTTGGCCTGGTGTCCACTGCTGAGCCTTAAGTGCACTGCTGCTTCTGGTGTCCACTGCTGCTCCTGGTGTCCACTGCTATCACAGTTGTACAAAACCAGGCCTGGTGTCCACTGCTGTTCCTGATTCCACTTCTGGACCTGGTGCCCACTGCTGGGCCTGACGACCACTACTGTGCCTGGTGTCCACTGCTGCTCCTGCTGTCCACTGCCAGACCTGCTGTCCCCTGATGCATCTGGTATCTACTGCTGGGCCTGCAGTCCACCGCTGGGCTGGCGTCCACTGCTGTGCCTGGTATCCAATGCTTGACCTGGTGTCCACTGCTGGGCCTGTTGTCCACTGCTGTGCCATATATCCACTGCTGCTCCTGGTGTCCACTGCTGAGCCTGGGGTCCACTCTGGGTTGGTGTCCACTGCTGCTCCTTTTGTCCACTACTGGGCCTGGTGTCCACTGCTGAGCCTTAGGTCCCCTGCTGCTCCTACATCCACTGCTGGGCCTGACATCCACTGCTGCTCCTGGTGTCCACTGCTGCTCCTGGTGTCCACTGCTATGTCTGGAGTTTATAGCTGGGCCTGCAGTCCACTGCTGGGCCTGGTTGTGCACTGCTGCGCCTGGTGTCCCCTGCTGACCCTCATGTCCACTGCTGCTCCTGACATCCACTAAAGCTCCTGGTGTCCACTGCTGCTCCTGGTGTCCTCTGCTGCACCTGCAGTCCACTGCTATGCCTGGTGTCCTCTGCTGAGCCTGGTGTCTCCTGCTGAGCCTGCTGTCTACTGCTGGGCCAGGTGTCCCTGCTGGGCCTGCTGCCCACTGCTGGGACTGGTGTCCACTGCTGTTCCTGGTAACCATTGCTAGACCTGGCATCCACTGCTGAGCCTTGAGTCCATTGCTGAGCCAGGTGTCCACCGCTGTACCTGTTGTCCACTGCTGGGCCTGTTGTCCATCCTGGAGTTGATGTCCACTACTGCTCCTGGTGTGCACTGCTGCGCCTTGTGTCCACAGCTGGGACTGACATCCACTGTTGCTCATGTGACCACTGCTGGTCCTGGCGTCCACTGCTGGGCCTGATGTCCACTGCTGCACCTTGTGTCCACTGCTGGGTCTTGTGTCCATAGCTGGGACTGATGTCCACTGCTGGGCATTGTGTACATTCTGGGCCTAGTACCCACTCGTGGGCCTGGGATTCTATTGCTGAGCCTGACGCCCACTTCTGGGCCTGGTGCCCAGTAATGAGCCTGCTGTCCACTGCTCTGCCTGACCTCCACTGCTGGGCCTGGCATTCACTACTAGACCTGCTGTCCACTACTGCGACTGACAACCACTGCTGGGCCTGGCATCCACAGCTGGGCCTGGCATTCACTCCTGGGCCTGCTGTTCACTGCTGCGCCTGACATCGACTGCTGGGCCAGGTGTCCACTGCTGGACCTGCTGTCCACTGCTGGGCCTTGTGTCCACTCCTTCTCCTGGTGTCCGCTGATGAGCCTGATGTCCACTGTCGTCCGGGTCTCCAAAGCTGGACCTGGTCTCCACTTCTGTACCTGGTGTCCACTGCTGAGTCTGATGTCCACTGCAGTGCCTGTTGTCCACTGTTGGGCCTTGTGTTCACTGCTAGGCCTGAAGTCCACTGCTGAGCCTGGCGTCCACTGCTGCCTTTGGTGTCCACTGCTGGGTCTGGTGTCCCCTGCTGTGTCTGGTGTCTACTGCTGGGCCTGCAGTCCACTGCTGAGCTGACGTCCAGTGCTGTGCCTGGTATTCACTGCTGTGCCTGGTGTCCAATGTTTGGCCTGGTGTCCACTGCTGAGCCTTAAGTGCACTGCTGCTTCTGGTGTCCACTGCTGCTCCTGGTGTCCACTGCTATCACAGTTGTACAAAACCAGGCCTGGTGTCCACTGCTGTTCCTGATTCCACTTCTGGACCTGGTGCCCACTGCTGGGCCTGACGACCACTACTGTGCCTGGTGTCCACTGCTGCTCCTGCTGTCCACTGCCAGACCTGCTGTCCCCTGATGCATCTGGTATCTACTGCTGGGCCTGCAGTCCACCGCTGGGCTGGCGTCCACTGCTGTGCCTGGTATCCAATGCTTGACCTGGTGTCCACTGCTGGGCCTGTTGTCCACTGCTGTGCCATATATCTATCCACTGCTGCTCCTGGTGTCCACTGCTGAGCCTGGGGTCCACTCTGGGTTGGTGTCCATTGCTGCTCCTTTTGTCCACTACTGGGCCTGGTGTCCACTGCTGAGCCTTAGGTCCCCTGCTGCTCCTACATGCACTGCTGGGCCTGACATCCACTGCTGCTCCTGGTGTCCACTGCTGCTCCTGGTGTCCACTGCTATGTCTGGAGTTTATAGCTGGGCCTGCAGTCCACTGCTGGGCCTGGTTGTGCACTGCTGCGCCTGGTGTCCCCTGCTGACCCTCATGTCCACTGCTGCTCCTGGTGTCCACTGCTGCACCTGCAGTCCACTGCTATGCCTGGTGTCCTCTGCTGAGCCTGGTGTCTCCTGCTGAGCCTGCTGTCTACTGCTGGGCCAGGTGTCCCTGCTGGGCCTGCTGCCCAGTGCGGGGACTGGTGTCCACTGCTGTTCCTGGTAACCATTGCTAGACCTGGCATCCACTGCTGAGCCTTGAGTCCATTGCTGAGCCAGGTGTCCACCGCTGTACCTGTTGTCCACTGCTGGGCCTGTTGTCCATCCTGGAGTTGATGTCCACTACTGCTCCTGGTGTGCACTGCTGCGCCTTGTGTCCACAGCTGGGACTGACATCCACTGTTGCTCATGTGTCCACTGCTGGTCCTGGCGTCCAGTGCTGGGCCTGATGTCCACTGCTGCACCTTGTGTCCACTGCTGGGTCTTGTGTCCATAGCTGGGACTGATGTCCACTGCTGGGCATTGTGTACACTCTGGGCCTAGTACCCACTCGTGGGCCTGGGATTCTATTGCTGAGCCTGACGCCCACTTCTGGGCCTGGTGCCCAGTAATGAGCCTGCTGTCCACTGCTCTGCCTGACCTCCACTGCTGGGCCTGGCATTCACTACTAGACATGCTGTCCACTACTGCGACTGACTTCGACTGCTGTGCCTGACCTCCACTGCTGGGCCTGGCATCCACTCCTGGACCTGCTGTTCACTGCTGCGCCTGACTTCGACTGCTGGGCCAGGTGTCCACTGCTGGACCTGGTGACCACTGCTGTGCCTGCTGTCCACTGCTGGGCCTTGTGTCCACTCCTTCTCCTGGTGTCCGCTGATGAGCCTGATGTCCACTGTCGTCCGGGTCTCCAAAGCTGGACCTGGTCTCCACTTCTGTACCTGGTGTCCACTGCTGAGTCTGATGTCCATTGCAGTGCCTGTTGTCCATTGTTGGGCCTTGTGTTCACTGCTAGGCCTGAAGTCCACTGCTGAGCCTGGCGTCCACTGCTGCCTTTGGTGTCCACTGCTGGGTCTGGTGTCCCCTGCTGTGTCTGGTGTCTACTGCTGGGCCTGCAGTCCACTGCTGAGCTGACGTCCAGTGCTGTGCCTGGTATTCACTGCTGTGCCTGGTGTCCAATGTTTGGCCTGGTGTCCACTGCTGAGCCTTAAGTGCACTGCTGCTTCTGGTGTCCACTGCTGCTCCTGGTGTCCACTGCTATCACAGTTGTACAAAACCAGGCCTGGTGTCCACTGCTGTTCCTGATCCCACTTCTGGACCTGGTGCCCACTGCTGGGCCTGACGACCACTACTGTGCCTGGTGTCCACTGCTGCTCCTGCTGTCCACTGCCAGACCTGCTGTCCCCTGATGCATCTGGTATCTACTGCTGGGCCTGCAGTCCACCGCTGGGCTGGCGTCCACTGCTATGCCTGGTATCCAATGCTTGACCTGGTGTCCACTGCTGGGCCTGTTGTCCACTGCTGTGCCATATATCCACTGCTGCTCCTGGTGTCCACTGCTGAGCCTGGGGTCCACTCTGGGTTGGTGTCCACTGCTGCTCCTTTTGTCCACTACTGGGCCTGGTGTCCACTGCTGAGCCTTAGGTCCCCTGCTGCTCCTACATCCACTGCTGGGCCTGACATCCACTGCTGCTCCTGGTGTCCACTGCTGCTCCTGGTGTCCACTGCTATGTCTGGAGTTTATAGCTAGGCCTGCAGTCCACTGCTGGGCCTGGCTGTGCACTGCTGCGCCTGGTGTCCCCTGCTGACCCTTATGTCCACTGCTGCTCCTGGTGTCCACTGCTGCACCTGCAGTCCACTGCTATGCCTGGTGTCCTCTGCTGAGCCTGGTGTCTCCTGCTGAGCCTGCTGTCTACTGCTGGGCCAGGTGTCCCTGCTGGGCCTGCTGCCCAGTGCTGGGACTGGTGTCCACTGCTGTTCCTGGTAACCATTGCTAGACCTGGCATCCACTGCTGAGCCTTGAGTCCATTGCTGAGCCAGGTGTCCACCGCTGTACCTGTGGTCCACTGCTGGGCCTGTTGTCCATCCTGGAGTTGATGTCCACTACTGCTCCTGGTGTGCACTGCTGCGCCTTGTGTCCACAGCTGGGACTGACATCCACTGTTGCTCATGTGTCCACTGCTGGTCCTGGCGCCCACTGCTGGGCCTGATGTCCACTGCTGCACCTTGTGTCCACTGCTGGGTCTTGTGTCCATAGCTGGGACTGATGTCCACTGCTGGGCATTGTGTACACTCTGGGCCTAGTACCCACTCGTGGGCCTGGGATTCTATTGCTGAGCCTGACGCCCACTTCTGGGCCTGGTGCCCAGTAATGAGCCTGCTGTCCACTGCTCTGCCTGACCTCCACTGCTGGGCCTGGCATTCACTACTAGACCTGCTGTCCACTACTGCGACTGACATCCACTGCTGGGCCTGGCATCCACTACTAGACCTGCTGTCCACTACTGCGACTGACTTCGTCTGCTGGGCCAGGTGTCCACTGCTGGACCTGGTGACCACTGCTGTGCCTGCTGTCCACTGCTGGGCCTTGTGTCCACTCCTTCTCCTGGTGTCCGCTGATGAGCCTGATGTCCACTGTCGTCCGGGTCTCCAAAGCTGGACCTGGTCTCCACTTCTGTACCTGGTGTCCACTGCTGAGTCTGATGTCCACTGCAGTGCCTGTTGTCCACTGTTGGGCCTTGTGTTCACTGCTAGGCCTGAAGTCCACTGCTGAGCCTGGCGTCCACTGCTGCCTTTGGTGTCCACTGCTGGGTCTGGTGTCCCCTGCTGTGTCTGGTGTCTACTGCTGGGCCTGCAGTCCACTGCTGAGCTGACGTCCAGTGCTGTGCCTGGTATTCACTGCTGTGCCTGGTGTCCAATGTTTGGCCTGGTGTCCACTGCTGAGCCTTAAGTGCACTGCTGCTTCTGGTGTCCACTGCTGCTCCTGGTGTCCACTGCTATCACAGTTGTACAAAACCAGGCCTGGTGTCCACTGCTGTTCCTGATTCCACTTCTGGACCTGGTGCCCACTGCTGGGCCTGACGACCACTACTGTGCCTGGTGTCCACTGCTGCTCCTGCTGTCCACTGCCAGACCTGCTGTCCCCTGATGCATCTGGTATCTACTGCTGGGCCTGCAGTCCACCACTGGGCTGGCGTCCACTGCTGTGCCTGGTATCCAATGCTTGACCTGGTGTCCACTGCTGGGCCTGTTGTCCACTGCTGTGCCATATATCCACTGCTGCTCCTGGTGTCCACTGCTGAGCCTGGGGTCCACTCTGGGTTGGTGTCCACTGCTGCTCCTTTTGTCCACTACTGGGCCTGGTGTCCACTGCTGAGCCTTAGGTCCCCTGCTGCTCCTACATGCACTGCTGGGCCTGACATCCACTGCTGCTCCTGGTGTCCACTGCTGCTCCTGGTGTCCACTGCTATGTCTGGAGTTTATAGCTGGGCCTGCAGTCCACTGCTGGGCCTGGTTGTGCACTGCTGCGCCTGGTGTCCCCTGCTGACCATTATGTCCACTGCTGCTCCTGGTGTCCACTGCTGCACCTGCAGTCCACTGCTATGCCTGGTGTCCTCTGCTGAGCCTGGTGTCTCCTGCTGAGCCTGCTGTCTACTGCTGGGCCAGGTGTCCCTGCTGGGCCTGCTGCCCAGTGCTGGGACTGGTGTCCACTGCTGTTCCTGGTAACCATTGCTAGACCTGGCATCCACTGCTGAGCCTTGAGTCCATTGCTGAGCCAGGTGTCCACCGCTGTACCTTTTGTCCACTGCTGGGCCTGTTGTCCATCCTGGAGTTGATGTCCACTACTGCTCCTGGTGTGCACTGCTGCGCCTTGTGTCCACAGCTCGGACTGACATCCACTGTTGCTCATGTGTCCACTGCTGGTCCTGGCGTCCACTGCTGGGCCTGATGTCCACTGCTGCACCTTGTGTCCACTGCTGGGTCTTGTGTCCATAGCTGGGACTGATGTCCACTGCTGGGCATTGTGTACACTCTGGGCCTAGTACCCACTCGTTGGCCTGGGATTCTATTGCTGAGCCTGACGCCCACTTCTGGGCCTGGTGCCCAGTAATGAGCCTGCTGTCCACTGCTCTGCCTGACCTCCACTGCTGGGCCTGGCATTCACTACTAGACCTGCTGTCCACTACTGCGACTGACTTCGACTGCTGTGCCTGACCTCCACTGCTGGGCCTGGCATCCACTCCTGGGCCTGCTGTTCACTGCTGCACCTGACTTCGACTGCTGGGCCAGGTGTCCACTGCTGGACCTGGTGACCACTGCTGTGCCTGCTGTCCACTGCTGGGCCTTGTGTCCACTCCTTCTCCTGGTGTCCACTGATGAGCCTGATGTCCACTGTCGTCCGGGTCTCCAAAGCTGGACCTGGTCTCCACTTCTGTACCTGGTGTCCACTGCTGAGTCTGATGTCCACTGCAGTGCCTGTTGTCCACTGTTGGGCCTTGTGTTCACTGCTAGGCCTGAAGTCCACTGCTGAGCCTGGCGTCCACTGCTGCCTTTGGTGTCCACTGCTGGGTCTGGTGTCCCCTGCTGTGTCTGGTGTCTACTGCTGGGCCTGCAGTCCACTGCTGAGCTGACGTCCAGTGCTGTGCCTGGTATTCACTGCTGTGCCTGGTGTCCAATGTTTGGCCTGGTGTCCACTGCTGAGCCTTAAGTGCACTGCTGCTTCTGGTGTCCACTGCTGCTCCTGGTGTCCACTGCTATCACAGTTGTACAAAACCAGGCCTGGTGTCCACTGCTGTTCCTGATTCCACTTCTGGACCTGGTGCCCACTGCTGGGCCTGACGACCACTACTGTGCCTGGTGTCCACTGCTGCTCCTGCTGTCCACTGCCAGACCTGCTGTCCCCTGATGCATCTGGTATCTACTGCTGGGCCTGCAGTCCACCGCTGGGCTGGCGTCCACTGCTGTGCCTGGTATCCAATGCTTGACCTGGTGTCCACTGCTGGGCCTGTTGTCCACTGCTGTGCCATATATCCACTGCTGCTCCTGGTGTCCACTGCTGAGCCTGGGGTCCACTCTGGGTTGGTGTCCACTGCTGCTCCTTTTGTCCACTACTGGGCCTGGTGTCCACTGCTGAGCCTTAGGTCCCCTGCTGCTCCTACATGCACTGCTGGGCCTGACATGCACTGCTGCTCCTGGTGTCCACTGCTGCTCCTGGTGTCCACTGCTATGTCTGGAGTTTATAGCTGGGCCTGCAGTCCACTGCTGGGCCTGGCTGTGCACTGCTGCGCCTGGTGTCCCCTGCTGACCATTATGTCCACTGCTGCTCCTGGTGTCCACTGCTGCACCTGCAGTCCACTGCTATGCCTGGTGTCCTCTGCTGAGCCTGGTGTCTCCTGCTGAGCCTGCTGTCTACTGCTGGGCCAGGTGTCCCTGCTGGGCCTGCTGCCCACTGCTGGGACTGGTGTCCACTGCTGTTCCTGGTAACCATTGCTAGACCTGGCATCCACTGCTGAGCCTTGAGTCCATTGCTGAGCCAGGTGTCCACTGCTATACCTGTTGTCCACTGCTGGGCCTGTTGTCCATCCTGGAGTTGATGTCCACTACTGCTCCTTGTGTGCACTGCTGCGCCTTGTGTCCACAGCTGGGACTGACATCCACTGTTGCTCATGTGTCCACTGCTGGTCCTGGCATCCACTGCTGGGCCTGATGTCCACTGCTGCACCTTGTGTCCACTGCTGGGTCTTGTGTCCATAGCTGGGACTGATGTCCACTGCTGGGCATTGTGTACACTCTGGGCCTAGTACCCACTCGTGGGCCTGGGATTCTATTGCTGAGCCTGACGCCCACTTCTGGGCCTGGTGCCCAGTAATGAGCCTGCTGTCCACTGCTGTGCCTGACCTCCACTGCTGGGCCTGGCATTCACTACTAGACCTGCTGTCCACTACTGCGACTGACTTAGACTGCTGTGCCTGACCTCCACTGCTGGGCCTGGCCTCCACTCCTGGGCCTGCTGTTCACTGCTGCGCCTGACATCGACTGCTGGGACAGGTGTCCACTGCTGGACCTGGTGACTACTGCTGTACCTGCTGTCCACTGCTGGGCCTTGTGTCCACTCCTTCTCCTGGTGTCCGCTGATGAGCCTGATGTCCACTGTCGTCCGGGTCTCCAAAGCTGGACCTGGTCTCCACTTCTGTACCTGGTGTCCACTGCTGAGTCTGATGTCCACTGCAGTGCCTGTTGTCCACTGTTGGGCCTTGTGTTCACTGCTAGGCCTGAAGTCCACTGCTGAGCCTGGCGTCCACTGCTGCCTTTGGTGTCCACTGCTGGGTCTGGTGTCCCCTGCTGTGTCTGGTGTCTACTGCTGGGCCTGCAGTCCACTGCTGAGCTGACGTCCAGTGCTGTGCCTGGTATTCACTGCTGTGCCTGGTGTCCAATGTTTGGCCTGGTGTCCACTGCTGAGCCTTAAGTGCACTGCTGCTTCTGGTGTCCACTGCTGCTCCTGGTGTCCACTGCTATCACAGTTGTACAAAACCAGGCCTGGTGTCCCTGCTGTTCCTGATTTCACTTCTGGACCTGGTGCCCACTGCTGGGCCTGACGACCACTACTGTGCCTGGTGTCCACTGCTGCTCCTGCTGTCCACTGCCAGACCTGCTGTCCCCTGATGCGTCTGGTATCTACTGCTGGGCCTGCAGTCCACCGCTGGGCTGGCGTCCACTGCTGTGCCTGGTATCCAATGCTTGACCTGGTGTCCACTGCTGGGCCTGTTGTCCACTGCTGTGCCATATATCCACTGCTGCTCCTGGTGTCCACTGCTGAGCCTGGGGTCCACTCTGGGTTGGTGTCCACTGCTGCTCCTTTTGTCCACTACTGGGCCTGTTGTCCACTGCTGAGCCTTAGGTCCCCTGCTGCTCCTACATCCACTGCTGAGCCTGACATCCACTGCTGCTCCTGGTGTCCACTGCTGCTCCTGGTGTCCACTGCTATGTCTGGAGTTTATAGCTGGGCCTGCAGTCCACTGCTGGGCCTGGCTGTGCACTGCTGCGCCTGGTGTCCCCTGCTGACCCTCATGTCCACTGCTGCTCCTGACATCCACTAAAGCTCCTGGTGTCCACTGCTGCTCCTGGTGTCCATTGCTGCAACTGCAGTCCACTGCTATGCCTGGTGTCCTCTGCTGAGCCTGGTGTCTCCTGCTGAGCCTGCTGTCTACTGCTGGGCCAGGTGTCCCTGCTGGGCCTGCTGCCCACTGCTGGGACTGGTGTCCACTGCTGTTCCTGGTAACCATTGCTAGACCTGGCATCCACTGCTGAGCCTTGAGTCCATTGCTGAGCCAGGTGTCCACCGCTGTACCTGTTGTCCACTGCTGGGCCTGTTGTCCATCCTGGAGTTGATGTCCACTACTGCTCCTGGTGTGCACTGCTGCGCCTTGTGTCCACAGCTGGGACTGACATCCACTGTTGCTCATGTGTCCACTGCTGGTCCTGGCGTCCACTGCTGGGCCTGATGTCCACTGCTGCACCTTGTGTCCACTGCTGGGTCTTGTGTCCATAGCTGGGACTGATGTCCACTGCTGGGCATTGTGTACACTCTGGGCCTAGTACCCACTCGTGGGCCTGGGATTCTATTGCTGAGCCTGACGCCCACTTCTGGGCCTGGTGCCCAGTAATGAGCCTGCTGTCCACTGCTGTGCCTGACCTCCACTGCTGGGCCTGGCATTCACTACTAGACCTGCTGTCCACTACTGCGACTGACTTCGACTGCTGTGCCTGACCTCCACTGCTGGGCCTGGCATCCACTCCTGGGCCTGCTGTTCACTGCTGCACCTGACTTCGACTGCTGGGCCAGGTGTCCACTGCTTGACCTGGTGACCACTGCTGTGCCTGCTGTCCACTGCTGGGCCTTGTGTCCACTCCTTCTCCTGGTGTCCGCTGATGAGCCTGATGTCCACTGTCGTCCGGGTCTCCAAAGCTGGACCTGGTCTCCACTTCTGTACCTGGTGTCCACTGCTGAGTCTGATGTCCACTGCAGTGCCTGTTGTCCACTGTTGGGCCTTGTGTTCACTGCTAGGCCTGAAGTCCACTGCTGAGCCTGGCGTCCACTGCTGCCTTTGGTGTCCACTGCTGGGTCTGGTGTCCCCTGCTGTGTCTGTTGTCTAATGCTGGGCCTGCAGTCCACTGCTGAGCTGACGTCCAGTGCTGTGCCTGGTATTCACTGCTGTGCCTGGTGTCCAATGTTTGGCCTGGTGTCCACTGCTGAGCCTTAAGTGCACTGCTGCTTCTGGTGTCCACTGCTGCTCCTGGTGTCCACTGCTATCACAGTTGTACAAAACCAGGCCTGGTGTCCACTGCTGTTCCTGATTCCACTTCTGGACCTGGTGCCCACTGCTGGGCCTGACGACCACTACTGTGCCTGGTGTCCACTGCTGCTCCTGCTGTCCACTGCCAGACCTGCTGTCCCCTGATGCATCTGGTATCTACTGCTGGGCCTGCAGTCCACCGCTGGGCTGGCGTCCACTGCTGTGCCTGGTATCCAATGCTTGACCTGGTGTTCACTGCTGGGCCTGTTGTCCACTGCTGTGCCATGTATCCACTGCTGCTCCTGGTGTCCACTGCTGAGCCTGGGGTCCACTCTGGGTTGGTGTCCACTGCTGCTCGTTTTATCCACTACTGGGCCTGGTGTCCACTGCTGAGCCTTAGGTCCCCTGCTGCTCCTACATCCACTGCTGGGCCTGACATCCACTGCTGCTCCTGGTGTCCACTGCTGCTCCTGGTGTCCACTGCTATGTCTGGAGTTTATAGCTGGGCCTGCAGTCCACTGCTGGGCCTGGTTGTGCACTGCTGCGCCTGGTGTCCCCTGCTGACCCTCATGTCCACTGCTGCTCCTGACATCCACTAAAGCTCCTGGTGTCCACTGCTGCTCCTGGTGTCCACTGCTGCACCTGCAGTCCACTGCTATGCCTGGTGTCCTCTGCTGAGCCTGGTGTCTCCTGCTGAGCCTGCTGTCTACTGCTGGGCCAGGTGTCCCTGCTGGGCCTGCTGCCCACTGCTGGGACTGGTGTCCACTGCTGTTCCTGGTAACCATTGCTAGACCTGGCATCCACTGCTGAGCCTTGAGTCCATTGCTGAGCCAGGTGTCCACCGCTGTACCTGTTGTCCACTGCTGGGCCTGTTGTCCATCCTGGAGTTGATGTCCACTACTGCTCCTGGTGTGCACTGCTGCGCCTTGTGTCCACAGCTGGGACTGACATCCACAGTTGCTCATGTGTCCACTGCTGGTGCTGGCGTCCACTGCTGGGCCTGATGTCCACTGCTGCACCTTGTGTCCACTGCTGGGTCTTGTGTCCATAGCTGGGACTGATGTCCACTGCTGGGCATTGTGTACACTCTGGGCCTAGTACCCACTCGTGGGCCTGGGATTCTATTGCTGAGCCTGACGCCCACTTCTGGGCCTGGTGCCCAGTAATGAGCCTGCTGTCCACTGCTCTGCCTGACCTCCACTGCTGGGCCTGGCATTCACTACTAGACCTGCTGTCCACTACTGCGACTGACATCCACTGCTGGGCCTGGCATCCACTACTAGACCTGCTGTCCACTACTGCGACTGACTTCGTCTGCTGGGCCAGGTGTCCACTGCTGGACCTGGTGACCACTGCTGTGCCTGCTGTCCACTGCTGGGCCTTGTGTCCACTCCTTCTCCTGGTGTCCGCTGATGAGCCTGATGTCCACTGTCGTCCGGGTCTCCAAAGCTGGACCTGGTCTCCACTTCTGTACCTGGTGTCCACTGCTGAGTCTGATGTCCACTGCAGTGCCTGTTGTCCACTGTTGGGCCTTGTGTTCACTGCTAGGCCTGAAGTCCACTGCTGAGCCTGGCGTCCACTGCTGCCTTTGGTGTCCACTGCTGGGTCTGGTGTCCCCTGCTGTGTCTGGTGTCTACTGCTGGGCCTGCAGTCCACTGCTGAGCTGACGTCCAGTGCTGTGCCTGGTATTCACTGCTGTGCCTGGTGTCCAATGTTTGGCCTGGTGTCCACTGCTGAGCCTTAAGTGCACTGCTGCTTCTGGTGTCCACTGCTGCTCCTGGTGTCCACTGCTATCACAGTTGTACAAAACCAGGCCTGGTGTCCACTGCTGTTCCTGATTCCACTTCTGGACCTGGTGCCCACTGCTGGGCCTGACGACCACTACTGTGCCTGGTGTCCACTGCTGCTCCTGCTGTCCACTGCCAGACCTGCTGTCCCCTGATGCATCTGGTATCTACTGCTGGGCCTGCAGTCCACCGCTGGGCTGGCGCCCACTGCTGTGCCTGGCATCCAATGCTTGACCTGGTGTCCACTGCTGGGCCTGTTGTCCACTGCTGTGCCATATATCCACTGCTGCTCCTGGTGTCCACTGCTGAGCCTGGGGTCCACTCTGGGTTGGTGTCCACTGCTGCTCCTTTTGTCCACTACTGGGCCTGGTGTCCACTGCTGAGCCTTAGGTCCCCTGCTGCTCCTACATCCACTGCTGGGCCTGACATCCACGGCTGCTCCTGGTGTCCACTGCTGCTCCTGGTGTCCACTGCTATGTCTGGAGTTTATAGCTGGGCCTGCAGTCCACTGCTGGGCCTGGCTGTGCACTGCTGCGCCTGGTGTCCCCTGCTGACCATTATGTCCACTGCTGCTCCTGGTGTCCACTGCTGCACCTGCAGTCCACTGCTATGCCTGGTGTCCTCTGCTGAGCCTGGTGTCTCCTGCTGAGCCTGCTGTCTACTGCTGGGCCAGGTGTCCCTGCTGGGCCTGCTGCCCACTGCTGGGACTGGTGTCCACTGCTGTTCCTGGTAACCATTGCTAGACCTGGCATCCACTGCTGAGCCTTGAGTCCATTGCTGAGCCAGGTGTCCACCGCTGTACCTGTTGTCCACTGCTGGGCCTGTTGTCCATCCTGGAGTTGATGTCCACTACTGCTCCTGGTGTGCACTGCTGCGCCTTGTGTCCACAGCTGGGACTGACATCCACTGTTGCTCATGTGTCCACTGCTGGTCCTGGCGTCCACTGCTGGGCCTGATGTCCACTGCTGCACCTTGTGTCCACTGCTGGGTCTTGTGTCCATAGCTGGGACTGATGTCCACTGCTGGGCATTGTGTACACTCTGGGCCTAGTACCCACTCGTGGGCCTGGGATTCTATTGCTGAGCCTGACGCCCACTTCTGGGCCTGGTGCCCAGTAATGAGCCTGCTGTCCACTGCTGTGCCTGACCTCCACTGCTGGGCCTGGCATTCACTACTAGACCTGCTGTCCACTACTGCGACTGACAACCACTGCTGGGCCTGGCATCCACTCCTGGGCCTGCTGTTCACTGCTGCGCCTGACTTCGACTGCTGGGCCAGGTGTCCACTGCTGGACCTGGTGACCACTGCTGTGCCTGCTGTCCACTGCTGGGCCTTGTGTCCACTCCTTCTCCTGGTGTCCGCTGATGAGCCTGATGTCCACTGTCGTCCGGGTCTCCAAAGCTGGACCTGGTCTCCACTTCTGTACCTGGTGTCCACTGCTGAGTCTGATGTCCACTGCAGTGCCTGTTGTCCACTGTTGGGCCTTGTGTTCACTGCTAGGCCTGAAGTCCACTGCTGAGCCTGGCGTCCACTGCTGCCTTTGGTGTCCACTGCTGGGTCTGGTGTCCTCTGCTGTGTCTGGTGTCTACTGCTGGGCCTGCAGTCCACTGCTGAGCTGACGTCCAGTGCTGTGCCTGGTATTCACTGCTGTGCCTGGTGTCCAATGTTTGGCCTGGTGTCCACTGCTGAGCCTTAAGTGCACTGCTGCTTCTGGTGTCCACTGCTGCTCCTGGTGTCCACTGCTATCACAGTTGTACAAAACCAGGCCTGGTGTCCACTGCTGTTCCTGATTCCACTTCTGGACCTGGTGCCCACTGCTGGGCCTGACGACCACTACTGTGCCTGGTGTCCACTGCTGCTCCTGCTGTCCACTGCCAGACCTGCTGTCCCCTGATGCATCTGGTATCTACTGCTGGGCCTGCAGTCCACCGCTGGGCTGGCGTCCACTGCTGTGCCTGGTATCCAATGCTTGACCTGGTGTCCACTGCTGGGCCTGTTGTCCACTGCTGTGCCATATATCCACTGCTGCTCCTGGTGTCCACTGCTGAGCCTGGGGTCCACTCTGGGTTGGTGTCCACTGCTGCTCCTTTTGTCCACTACTGGGCCTGGTGTCCACTGCTGAGCCTTAGGTCCCCTGCTGCTCCTACATCCACTGCTGGGCCTGACATCCACTGCTGCTCCTGGTGTCCACTGCTGCTCCTGGTGTCCACTGCTATGTCTGGAGTTTATAGCTGGGCCTGCAGTCCACTGCTGGGCCTGGTTGTGCACTGCTGCGCCTGGTGTCCCCTGCTGACCCTCATGTCCACTGCGGCTCCTGACATCCACTAAAGCTCCTGGTGTCCACTGCTGCTCCTGGTGTCCACTGCTGCACCTGCAGTCCACTGCTATGCCTGGTGTCCTCTGCTGAGCCTGGTGTCTCCTGCAGAGCCTGCTGTCTACTGCTGGGCCAGGTGTCCCTGCTGGGCCTGCTGCCCAGTGCTGGGACTGGTGTCCACTGCTGTTCCTGGTAACCATTGCTAGACCTGGCATCCACTGCTGAGCCTTGAGTCCATTGCTGAGCCAGGTGTCCACCGCTGTACCTTTTGTCCACTGCTGGGCCTGTTGTCCATCCTGGAGTTGATGTCCACTACTGCTCCTGGTGTGCACTGCTGCGCCTTGTGTCCACAGCTGGGACTGACATCCACTGTTGCTCATGTGTCCACTGCTGGTCCTGGCGTCCACTGCTGGGCCTGATGTCCACTGCTGCACCTTGTGTCCACTGCTGGGTCTTGTGTCCATAGCTGGGACTGATGTCCACTGCTGGGCATTGTGTACACTCTGGGCCTAGTACCCACTCGTGGGCCTGGGATTCTATTGCTGAGCCTGACGCCCACTTCTGGGCCTGGTGCCCAGTAATGAGCCTGCTGTCCACTGCTGTGCCTGACCTCCACTGCTGGGCCTGGCATTCACTACTAGACCTGCTGTCCACTACTGCGACTGACTTCGACTGCTGTGCCTGACCTCCACTGCTGGGCCTGGCATCCACTCCTGGGCCTGCTGTTCACTGCTGCACCTGACTTCGACTGCTGGGCCAGGTGTCCACTGCTGGACCTGGTGACCACTGCTGTGCCTGCTGTCCACTGCTGGGCCTTGTGTCCACTCCTTCTCCTGGTGTCCGCTGATGAGCCTGATGTCCACTGTCGTCCGGGTCTCCAAAGCTGGACCTGGTCTCCACTTCTGTACCTGGTGTCCACTGCTGAGTCTGATGTCCACTGCAGTGCCTGTTGTCCACTGTTGGGCCTTGTGTTCACTGCTAGGCCTGAAGTCCACTGCTGAGCCTGGCGTCCACTGCTGCCTTTGGTGTCCACTGCTGGGTCTGGTGTCCCCTGCTGTGTCTGGTGTCTACTGCTGGGCCTGCAGTCCACTGCTGAGCTGACGTCCAGTGCTGTGCCTGGTATTCACTGCTGTGCCTGGTGTCCAATGTTTGGCCTGGTGTCCACTGCTGAGCCTTAAGTGCACTGCTGCTTCTGGTGTCCACTGCTGCTCCTGGTGTCCACTGCTATCACAGTTGTACAAAACCAGGCCTGGTGTCCACTGCTGTTCCTGATTCCACTTCTGGACCTGGTGCCCACTGCTGGGCCTGACGACCACTACTGTGCCTGGTGTCCACTGCTGCTCCTGCTGTCCACTGCCAGACCTGCTGTCCCCTGATGCATCTGGTATCTACTGCTGGGCCTGCAGTCCACCGCTGGGCTGGCGTCCACTGCTGTGCCTGGTATCCAATGCTTGACCTGGTGTCCACTGCTGGGCCTGTTGTCCACTGCTGTGCCATATATCCACTGCTGCTCCTGGTGTCCACTGCTGAGCCTGGGGTCCACTCTGGGTTGGTGTCCACTGCTGCTCCTTTTGTCCACTACTGGGCCTGGTGTCCACTGCTGAGCCTTAGGTCCCCTGCTGCTCCTACATGCACTGCTGGGCCTGACATCCACTGCTGCTCCTGGTGTCCACTGCTGCTCCTGGTGTCCACTGCTATGTCTGGAGTTTATAGCTGGGCCTGCAGTCCACTGCTGGGCCTGGTTGTGCACTGCTGCGCCTGGTGTCCCCTGCTGACCCTCATGTCCACTGCGGCTCCTGACATCCACTAAAGCTCCTGGTGTCCACTGCTGCTCCTGGTGTCCACTGCTGCACCTGCAGTCCACTGCTATGCCTGGTGTCCTCTGCTGAGCCTGGTGTCTCCTGCAGAGCCTGCTGTCTACTGCTGGGCCAGGTGTCCCTGCTGGGCCTGCTGCCCAGTGCTGGGACTGGTGTCCACTGCTGTTCCTGGTAACCATTGCTAGACCTGGCATCCACTGCTGAGCCTTGAGTCCATTGCTGAGCCAGGTGTCCACCGCTGTACCTTTTGTCCACTGCTGGGCCTGTTGTCCATCCTGGAGTTGATGTCCACTACTGCTCCTGGTGTGCACTGCTGCGCCTTGTGTCCACAGCTGGGACTGACATCCACTGTTGCTCATGTGTCCACTGCTGGTCCTGGCGTCCACTGCTGGGCCTGATGTCCACTGCTGCACCTTGTGTCCACTGCTGGGTCTTGTGTCCATAGCTGGGACTGATGTCCACTGCTGGGCATTGTGTACACTCTGGGCCTAGTACCCACTCGTGGGCCTGGGATTCTATTGCTGAGCCTGACGCCCACTTCTGGGCCTGGTGCCCAGTAATGAGCCTGCTGTCCACTGCTGTGCCTGACCTCCACTGCTGGGCCTGGCATTCACTACTAGACCTGCTGTCCACTACTGCGACTGACTTCGACTGCTGTGCCTGACCTCCACTGCTGGGCCTGGCATCCACTCCTGGGCCTGCTGTTCACTGCTGCACCTGACTTCGACTGCTGGGCCAGGTGTCCACTGCTGGACCTGGTGACCACTGCTGTGCCTGCTGTCCACTGCTGGGCCTTGTGTCCACTCCTTCTCCTGGTGTCCGCTGATGAGCCTGATGTCCACTGTCGTCCGGGTCTCCAAAGCTGGACCTGGTCTCCACTTCTGTACCTGGTGTCCACTGCTGAGTCTGATGTCCACTGCAGTGCCTGTTGTCCACTGTTGGGCCTTGTGTTCACTGCTAGGCCTGAAGTCCACTGCTGAGCCTGGCGTCCACTGCTGCCTTTGGTGTCCACTGCTGGGTCTGGTGTCCCCTGCTGTGTCTGGTGTCTACTGCTGGGCCTGCAGTCCACTGCTGAGCTGACGTCCAGTGCTGTGCCTGGTATTCACTGCTGTGCCTGGTGTCCAATGTTTGGCCTGGTGTCCACTGCTGAGCCTTAAGTGCACTGCTGCTTCTGGTGTCCACTGCTGCTCCTGGTGTCCACTGCTATCACAGTTGTACAAAACCAGGCCTGGTGTCCACTGCTGTTCCTGATTCCACTTCTGGACCTGGTGCCCACTGCTGGGCCTGACGACCACTACTGTGCCTGGTGTCCACTGCTGCTCCTGCTGTCCACTGCCAGACCTGCTGTCCCCTGATGCATCTGGTATCTACTGCTGGGCCTGCAGTCCACCGCTGGGCTGGCGTCCACTGCTGTGCCTGGTATCCAATGCTTGACCTGGTGTCCACTGCTGGGCCTGTTGTCCACTGCTGTGCCATATATCCACTGCTGCTCCTGGTGTCCACTGCTGAGCCTGGGGTCCACTCTGGGTTGGTGTCCACTGCTGCTCCTTTTGTCCACTACTGGGCCTGGTGTCCACTGCTGAGCCTTAGGTCCCCTGCTGCTCCTACATGCACTGCTGGGCCTGACATCCACTGCTGCTCCTGGTGTCCACTGCTGCTCCTGGTGTCCACTGCTATGTCTGGAGTTTATAGCTGGGCCTGCAGTCCACTGCTGGGCCTGGCTGTGCACTGCTGCGCCTGGTGTCCCCTGCTGACCATTATGTCCACTGCTGCTCCTGGTGTCCACTGCTGCACCTGCAGTCCACTGCTATGCCTGGTGTCCTCTGCTGAGCCTGGTGTCTCCTGCTGAGCCTGCTGTCTACTGCTGGGCCAGGTGTCCCTGCTGGGCCTGCTGCCCACTGCTGGGACTGGTGTCCACTGCTGTTCCTGGTAACCATTGCTAGACCTGGCATCCACTGCTGAGCCTTGAGTCCATTGCTGAGCCAGGTGTCCACCGCTGTACCTTTTGTCCACTGCTGGGCCTGTTGTCCATCCTGGAGTTGATGTCCACTACTGCTCCTGGTGTGCACTGCTGCGCCTTGTGTCCACAGCTGGGACTGACATCCACTGTTGCTCATGTGTCCACTGCTGGTCCTGGCGTCCACTGCTGGGCCTGATGTCCACTGCTGCACCTTGTGTCCACTGCTGGGTCTTGTGTCCATAGCTGGGACTGATGTCCACTGCTGGGCATTGTGTACACTCTGGGCCTAGTACCCACTCGTGGGCCTGGGATTCTATTGCTGAGCCTGACGCCCACTTCTGGGCCTGGTGCCCAGTAATGAGCCTGCTGTCCACTGCTGTGCCTGACCTCCACTGCTGGGCCTGGCATTCACTACTAGACCTGCTGTCCACTACTGCGACTGACTTCGACTGCTGTGCCTGACCTCCACTGCTGGGCCTGGCATCCACTCCTGGGCCTGCTGTTCACTGCTGCACCTGACTTCGACTGCTGGGCCAGGTGTCCACTGCTGGACCTGGTGACCACTGCTGTGCCTGCTGTCCACTGCTGGGCCTTGTGTCCACTCCTTCTCCTGGTGTCCGCTGATGAGCCTGATGTCCACTGTCGTCCGGGTCTCCAAAGCTGGACCTGGTCTCCACTTCTGTACCTGGTGTCCACTGCTGAGTCTGATGTCCACTGCAGTGCCTGTTGTCCACTGTTGGGCCTTGTGTTCACTGCTAGGCCTGAAGTCCACTGCTGAGCCTGGCGTCCACTGCTGCCTTTGGTGTCCACTGCTGGGTCTGGTGTCCCCTGCTGTGTCTGGTGTCTACTGCTGGGCCTGCAGTCCACTGCTGAGCTGACGTCCAGTGCTGTGCCTGGTATTTACTGCTGTGCCCGGTGTCCAATGTTTGGCCTGGTGTCCACTGCTGAGCCTTAAGTGCACTGCTGCTTCTGGTGTCCACTGCTGCTCCTGGTGTCCACTGCTATCACAGTTGTACAAAACCAGGCCTGGTGTCCACTGCTGTTCCTGATTCCACTTCTGGACCTGGTGCCCACTGCTGGGCCTGACGACCACTACTGTGCCTGGTGTCCACTGCTGCTCCTGCTGTCCACTGCCAGACCTGCTGTCCCCCGATGCATCTGGTATCTACTGCTGGGCCTGCAGTCCACCGCTGGGCTGGCGTCCACTGCTGTGCCTGGTATCCAATGCTTGACCTGGTGTCCACTGCTGGGCCTGTTGTCCACTGCTGTGCCATATATCCACTGCTGCTCCTGGTGTCCACTGCTGAGCCTGGGGTCCACTCTGGGTTGGTGTCCACTGCTGCTCCTTTTGTCCACTACTGGGCCTGGTGTCCACTGCTGAGCCTTAGGTCCCCTGCTGCTCCTAAATGCACTGCTGGGCCTGACATCCACTGCTGCTCCTGGTGTCCACTGCTGCTCCTGGTGTCCACTGCTATGTCTGGAGTTTATAGCTGGGCCTGCAGTCCACTGCTGGGCCTGGCTGTGCACTGCTGCGCCTGGTGTCCCCTGCTGACCATTATGTCCACTGCTGCTCCTGGTGTCCACTGCTGCACCTGCAGTCCACTGCTATGCCTGGTGTCCTCTGCTGAGCCTGGTGTCTCCTGCTGAGCCTGCTGTCTACTGCTGGGCCAGGTGTCCCTGCTGGGCCTGCTGCCCACTGCTGGGACTGGTGTCCACTGCTGTTCCTGGTAACCATTGCTAGACCTGGCATCCACTGCTGAGCCTTGAGTCCATTGCTGAGCCAGGTGTCCACTGCTATACCTGTTGTCCACTGCTGGGCCTGTTGTCCATCCTGGAGTTGATGTCCACTACTGCTCCTGGTGTGCACTGCTGCGCCTTGTGTCCACAGCTGGGACTGACATCCACTGTTGCTCATGTGTCCACTGCTGGTCCTGGCATCCACTGCTGGGCCTGATGTCCACTGCTGCACCTTGTGTCCACTGCTGGGTCTTGTGTCCATAGCTGGGACTGATGTCCACTGCTGGGCATTGTGTACACTCTGGGCCTAGTACCCACTCGTGGGCCTGGGATTCTATTGCTGAGCCTGATGCCCACTTCTGGGCCTGGTGCCCAGTAATGAGCCTGCTGTCCACTGCTGTGCCTGACCTCCACTGCTGGGCCTGGCATTCACTACTAGACCTGCTGTCCACTACTGCGACTGACTTCGACTGCTGTGCCTGACCTCCACTGCTGGGCCTGGCATCCACTCCTGGGCCTGCTGTTCACTGCTGCGCCTGACATCGACTGCTGGGCCAGGTGTCCACTGCTGGACCTGGTGACCACTGCTGTACCTGCTGTCCACTGCTGGGCCTTGTGTCCACTCCTTCTCCTGGTGTCCGCTGATGAGCCTGATGTCCACTGTCGTCCGGGTCTCCAAAGCTGGACCTGGTCTCCACTTCTGTACCTGGTGTCCACTGCTGAGTCTGATGTCCACTGCAGTGCCTGTTGTCCACTGTTGGGCCTTGTGTTCACTGCTAGGCCTGAAGTCCACTGCTGAGCCTGGCGTCCACTGCTGCCTTTGGTGTCCACTGCTGGGTCTGGTGTCCCCTGCTGTGTCTGGTGTCTACTGCTGGGCCTGCAGTCCACTGCTGAGCTGACGTCCAGTGCTGTGCCTGGTATTCACTGCTGTGCCTGGTGTCCAATGTTTGGCCTGGTGTCCACTGCTGAGCCTTAAGTGCACTGCTGCTTCTGGTGTCCACTGCTGCTCCTGGTGTCCACTGCTATCACAGTTGTACAAAACCAGGCCTGGTGTCCCTGCTGTTCCTGATTTCACTTCTGGACCTGGTGCCCACTGCTGGGCCTGACGACCACTACTGTGCCTGGTGTCCACTGCTGCTCCTGCTGTCCACTGCCAGACCTGCTGTCCCCTGATGCATCTGGTATCTACTGCTGGGCCTGCAGTCCACCGCTGGGCTGGCGTCCACTGCTGTGCCTGGTATCCAATGCTTGACCTGGTGTTCACTGCTGGGCCTGTTGTCCACTGCTGTGCCATGTATCCACTGCTGCTCCTGGTGTCCACTGCTGAGCCTGGGGTCCACTCTGGGTTGGTGTCCACTGCTGCTCCTTTTGTCCACTACTGGGCCTGGTGTCCACTGCTGAGCCTTAGGTCCCCTGCTGCTCCTACATCCACTGCTGGGCCTGACATCCACTGCTGCTCCTGGTGTCCACTGCTGCTCCTGGTGTCCACTGCTATGTCTGGAGTTTATAGCTGGGCCTGCAGTCCACTGCTGGGCCTGGTTGTGCACTGCTGCGCCTGGTGTCCCCTGCTGACCCTCATGTCCACTGCTGCTCCTGACATCCACTAAAGCTCCTGGTGTCCACTGCTGCTCCTGGTGTCCACTGCTGCACCTGCAGTCCACTGCTATGCCTGGTGTCCTCTGCTGAGCCTGGTGTCTCCTGCTGAGCCTGCTGTCTACTGTTGGGCCAGGTGTCCCTGCTGGGCCTGCTGCCCACTGCTGGGACTGGTGTCCACTGCTGTTCCTGGTAACCATTGCTAGACCTGGCATCCACTGCTGAGCCTTGAGTCCATTGCTGAGCCAGGTGTCCACCGCTGTACCTGTTGTCCACTGCTGGGCCTGTTGTCCATCCTGGAGTTGATGTCCACTACTGCTCCTGGTGTGCACTGCTGCGCCTTGTGTCCACAGCTGGGACTGACATCCACAGTTGCTCATGTGTCCACTGCTGGTCCTGGCGTCCACTGCTGGGCCTGATGTCCACTGCTGCACCTTGTGTCCACTGCTGGGTCTTGTGTCCATAGCTGGGACTGATGTCCACTGCTGGGCATTGTGTACACTCTGGGCCTAGTACCCACTCGTGGGCCTGGGATTCTATTGCTGAGCCTGACGCCCACTTCTGGGCCTGGTGCCCAGTAATGAGCCTGCTGTCCACTGCTCTGCCTGACCTCCACTGCTGGGCCTGGCATTCACTACTAGACCTGCTGTCCACTACTGCGACTGACATCCACTGCTGGGCCTGGCATCCACTACTAGACCTGCTGTCCACTACTGCGACTGACTTCGTCTGCTGGGCCAGGTGTCCACTGCTGGACCTGGTGACCACTGCTGTGCCTGCTGTCCACTGCTGGGCCTTGTGTCCACTCCTTCTCCTGGTGTCCGCTGATGAGCCTGATGTCCACTGTCGTCCGGGTCTCCAAAGCTGGACCTGGTCTCCACTTCTGTACCTGGTGTCCACTGCTGAGTCTGATGTCCACTGCAGTGCCTGTTGTCCACTGTTGGGCCTTGTGTTCACTGCTAGGCCTGAAGTCCACTGCTGAGCCTGGCGTCCACTGCTGCCTTTGGTGTCCACTGCTGGGTCTGGTGTCCCCTGCTGTGTCTGGTGTCTACTGCTGGGCCTGCAGTCCACTGCTGAGCTGACGTCCAGTGCTGTGCCTGGTATTCACTGCTGTGCCTGGTGTCCAATGTTTGGCCTGGTGTCCACTGCTGAGCCTTAAGTGCACTGCTGCTTCTGGTGTCCACTGCTGCTCCTGGTGTCCACTGCTATCACAGTTGTACAAAACCAGGCCTGGTGTCCACTGCTGTTCCTGATTCCACTTCTGGACCTGGTGCCCACTGCTGGGCCTGACGACCACTACTGTGCCTGGTGTCCACTGCTGCTCCTGCTGTCCACTGCCAGACCTGCTGTCCCCTGATGCATCTGGTATCTACTGCTGGGCCTGCAGTCCACCGCTGGGCTGGCGCCCACTGCTGTGCCTGGCATCCAATGCTTGACCTGGTGTCCACTGCTGGGCCTGTTGTCCACTGCTGTGCCATATATCCACTGCTGCTCCTGGTGTCCACTGCTGAGCCTGGGGTCCACTCTGGGTTGGTGTCCACTGCTGCTCCTTTTGTCCACTACTGGGCCTGGTGTCCACTGCTGAGCCTTAGGTCCCCTGCTGCTCCTACATCCACTGCTGGGCCTGACATCCACTGCTGCTCCTGGTGTCCACTGCTGCTCCTGGTGTCCACTGCTATGTCTGGAGTTTATAGCTGGGCCTGCAGTCAACTGCTGGGCCTGGCTGTGCCCTGCTGCGCCTGTTGTCCCCTGCTGACCATTATGTCCACTGCTGCTCCTGGTGTCCACTGCTGCACCTGCAGTCCACTGCTATGCCTGGTGTCCTCTGCTGAGCCTGGTGTCTCCTGCTGAGCCTGCTGTCTACTGCTGGGCCAGGTGTCCCTGCTGGGCCTGCTGCCCACTGCTGGGACTGGTGTCCACTGCTGTTCCTGGTAACCATTGCTAGACCTGGCATCCACTGCTGAGCCTTGAGTCCATTGCTGAGCCAGGTGTCCACCGCTGTACCTGTTGTCCACTGCTGGGCCTGTTGTCCATCCTGGAGTTGATGTCCACTACTGCTCCTGGTGTGCACTGCTGCGCCTTGTGTCCACAGCTGGGACTGACATCCACAGTTGCTCATGTGTCCACTGCTGGTCCTGGCGTCCACTCCTGGGCCTGATGTCCACTGCTGCACCTTGTGTCCACTGCTGGGTCTTGTGTCCATAGCTGGGACTGTTGTCCACTGCTGGGCATTGTGTACACTCTGGGCCTAGTACCCACTCGTGGGCCTGGGATTCTATTGCTGAGCCTGACGCCCACTTCTGGGCCTGGTGCCCAGTAATGAGCCTGCTGTCCACTGCTCTGCCTGACCTCCACTGCTGGGCCTGGCATTCACTACTAGACCTGCTGTCCACTACTGCGACTGACATCCACTGCTGGGCCTGGCATCCACTACTAGACCTGCTGTCCACTACTGCGACTGACTTCGTCTGCTGGGCCAGGTGTCCACTGCTGGACCTGGTGACCACTGCTGTGCCTGCTGTCCACTGCTGGGCCTTGTGTCCACTCCTTCTCCTGGTGTCCGCTGATGAGCCTGATGTCCACTGTTGTCCGGGTCTCCAAAGCTGGACCTGGTCTCCACTTCTGTACCTGGTGTCCACTGCTGAGACTGATGTCCACTGCAGTGCCTGTTGTCCACTGTTGGGCCTTGTGTTCACTGCTAGGCCTGAAGTCCACTGCTGAGCCTGGCGTCCACTGCTGCCTTTGGTGTCCACTGCTGGGTCTGGTGTCCCCTGCTGTGTCTGGTGTCTACTGCTGGGCCTGCAGTCCACTGCTGAGCTGACGTCCAGTGCTGTGCCTGGTATTCACTGCTGTGCCTGGTGTCCAATGTTTGGCCTGGTGTCCACTGCTGAGCCTTAAGTGCACTGCTGCTTCTGGTGTCCACTGCTGCTCCTGGTGTCCACTGCTATCACAGTTGTACAAAACCAGGCCTGGTGTCCACTGCTGTTCCTGATTCCACTTCTGGACCTGGTGCCCACTGCTGGGCCTGACGACCATTACTGTGCCTGGTGTCCACTGCTGCTCCTGCTGTCCACTGCCAGACCTGCTGTCCCCTGATGCATCTGGTATCTACTGCTGGGCCTGCAGTCCACCGCTGGGCTGGCGTCCACTGCTGTGCCTGGTATCCAATGCTTGACCTGGTGTCCACTGCTGGGCCTGTTGTCCACTGCTGTGCCATATATCCACTGCTGCTCCTGGTGTCCACTGCTGAGCCTGGGGTCCACTCTGGGTTGGTGTCCACTGCTGCTCCTTTTGTCCACTACTGGGCCTGGTGTCCACTGCTGAGCCTTAGGTCCCCTGCTGCTCCTACATCCACTGCTGGGCCTGACATCCACTGCTGCTCCTGGTGTCCACTGCTGCTCCTGGTGTCCACTGCTATGTCTGGAGTTTATAGCTGGGCCTGCAGTCCACTGCTGGGCCTGGTTGTGCACTGCTGCGCCTGGTGTCCCCTGCTGACCCTCATGTCCACTGCTGCTCCTGACATCCACTAAAGCTCCTGGTGTCCACTGCTGCTCCTGGTGTCCACTGCTGCACCTGCAGTCCACTGCTATGCCTGGTGTCCTCTGCTGAGCCTGGTGTCTCCTGCTGAGCCTGCTGTCTACTGCTGGGCCAGGTGTCCCTGCTGGGCCTGCTGCCCACTGCTGGGACTGGTGTCCACTGCTGTTCCTGGTAACCATTGCTAGACCTGGCATCCACTGCTGAGCCTTGAGTCCATTGCTGAGCCAGGTGTCCACCGCTGTACCTGTTGTCCACTGCTGGGCCTGTTGTCCATCCTGGAGTTGATGTCCACTACTGCTCCTGGTGTGCACTGCTGCGCGTTGTGTCCACAGCTGGGACTGACATCCACAGTTGCTCATGTGTCCACTGCTGGTCCTGGCGTCCACTGCTGGGCCTGATGTCCACTGCTGCACCTTGTGTCCACTGCTGGGTCTTGTGTCCATAGCTGGGACTGATGTCCACTGCTGGGCATTGTGTACACTCTGGGCCTAGTACCCACTCGTGGGCCTGGGTTTCTATTGCTGAGCCTGACGCCCACTTCTGGGCCTGGTGCCCAGTAACGAGCCTGCTGTCCACTGCTGTGCCTGACCTCCACTGCTGGGCCTGGCATTCACTACTAGACCTGCTGTCCACTACTGCGACTGACAACCACTGCTGGGCCTGGCATCCACTGCTGGTCCTGGCATCCACTCCTGGGCCTGCTGTTCACTGCTGCGCCTGACATCGACTGCTGGGCCAGGTGTCCACTGCTGGACCTGCTGTCCACTGCTGGGCCTTGTGTCCACTCCTTCTCCTGGTGTCCGCTGATGAGCCTGATGTCCACTGTCGTCCGGGTCTCCAAAGCTGGACCTGGTCTCCACTTCTGTACCTGGTGTCCACTGCTGAGTCTGATGTCCACTGCAGTGCCTGTTGTCCACTGTTGGGCCTTGTGTTCACTGCTAGGCCTGAAGTCCACTGCTGAGCCTGGCGTCCACTGCTGCCTTTGGTGTCCACTGCTGGGTCTGGTGTCCCCTGCTGTGTCTGGTGTCTACTGCTGGGCCTGCAGTCCACTGCTGAGCTGACGTCCAGTGCTGTGCCTGGTATTCACTGCTGTGCCTGGTGTCCAATGTTTGGCCTGGTGTCCACTGCTGAGCCTTAAGTGCACTGCTGCTTCTGGTGTCCACTGCTGCTCCTGGTGTCCACTGCTATCACAGTTGTACAAAACCAGGCCTGGTGTCCACTGCTGTTCCTGATTCCACTTCTGGACCTGGTGCCCACTGCTGGGCCTGACGACCACTACTGTGCCTGGTGTCCACTGCTGCTCCTGCTGTCCACTGCCAGACCTGCTGTCCCCTGATGCATCTGGTATCTACTGCTGGGCCTGCAGTCCACCGCTGGGCTGGCGTCCACTGCTGTGCCTGGTATCCAATGCTTGACCTGGTGTCCACTGCTGGGCCTGTTGTCCACTGCTGTGCCATATATCCACTGCTGCTCCTGGTGTCCACTGCTGAGCCTGGGGTCCACTCTGGGTTGGTGTCCACTGCTGCTCCTTTTGTCCACTACTGGGCCTGGTGTCCACTGCTGAGCCTTAGGTCCCCTGCTGCTCCTACATGCACTGCTGGGCCTGACATCCACTGCTGCTCCTGGTGTCCACTGCTGCTCCTGGTGTCCACTGCTATGTCTGGAGTTTATAGCTGGGCCTGCAGTCCACTGCTGGGCCTGGTTGTGCACTGCTGCGCCTGGTGTCCCCTGCTGACCCTCATGTCCACTGCTGCTCCTGGTGTCCACTGCTGCACCTGCAGTCCACTGCTATGCCTGGTGTCCTCTGCTGAGCCTGGTGTCTCCTGCTGAGCCTGCTGTCTACTGCTGGGCCAGGTGTCCCTGCTGGGCCTGCTGCCCACTGCTGGGACTGGTGTCCACTGCTGTTCCTGGTAACCATTGCTAGACCTGGCATCCACTGCTGAGCCTTGAGTCCATTGCTGAGCCAGGTGTCCACCGCTGTACCTGTTGTCCACTGCTGGGCCTGTTGTCCATCCTGGAGTTGATGTCCACTACTGCTCCTGGTGTGCACTGCTGCGCCTTGTGTCCACAGCTGGGACTGACATCCACTGTTGCTCATGTGTCCACTGCTGGTCCTGGCGTCCACTGCTGGGCCTGATGTCCACTGCTGCACCTTGTGTCCACTGCTGGGTCTTGTGTCCATAGCTGGGACTGATGTCCACTGCTGGGCATTGTGTACACTCTGGGCCTAGTACCCACTCGTGGGCCTGGGATTCTATTGCTGAGCCTGACGCCCACTTCTGGGCCTGGTGCCCAGTAATGAGCCTGCTGTCCACTGCTGTGCCTGACCTCCACTGCTGGGCCTGGCATTCACTACTATACCTGCTGTCCACTACTGCGACTGACAACCACTGCTGGGCCTGACCACCATTGCTGGGCCTGGCATCCACTCCTGGACCTGCTGTTCACTGCTGCGCCTGACTTCGACTGCTGGGCCAGGTGTCCACTGCTGGACCTGGTGACCACTGCTGTGCCTGCTGTCCACTGCTGGGCCTTGTGTCCACTCCTTCTCCTGGTGTCCGCTGATGAGCCTGATGTCCACTGTCGTCCGGGTCTCCAAAGCTGGACCTGGTCTCCACTTCTGTACCTGATGTACACTGCTGAGTCTGATGTCCACTGCAGTGCCTGTTGTCCACTGTTGGGCCTTGTGTTCACTGCTAGGCCTGAAGTCCACTGCTGAGCCTGGCGTCCACTGCTGCCTTTGGTGTCCACTGCTGGGTCTGGTGTCCCCTGCTGTGTCTGGTGTCTACTGCTGGGCCTGCAGTCCACTGCTGAGCTGACGTCCAGTGCTGTGCCTGGTATTCACTGCTGTGCCTGGTGTCCAATGTTTGGCCTGGTGTCCACTGCTGAGCCTTAAGTGCACTGCTGCTTCTGGTGTCCACTGCTGCTCCTGGTGTCCACTGCTATCACAGTTGTACAAAACCAGGCCTGGTGTCCACTGCTGTTCCTGATTCCACTTCTGGACCTGGTGCCCACTGCTGGGCCTGACGACCACTACTGTGCCTGGTGTCCACTGCTGCTCCTGCTGTCCACTGCCAGACCTGCTGTCCCCTGATGCATCTGGTATCTACTGCTGGGCCTGCAGTCCACCGC
This sequence comes from Sorex fumeus, assembly GCF_029834395.1. NCBI lineage: Eukaryota > Metazoa > Chordata > Mammalia > Eulipotyphla > Soricidae > Sorex > Sorex fumeus. The sequence goes on along the minus strand of NW_026606321.1, from coordinate 8,491,446 downwards.
TGGGCTGGCGCCCACTGCTGTGCCTGGTATCCAATGCTTGACCTGGTGTCCACTGCTGGGCCTGTTGTCCACTGCTGTGCCATATATCCACTGCTGCTCCTGGTGTCCCCTGCTGACCCTCATGTCCACTGCTGCTCCTGACATCCACTAAAGCTCCTGGTGTCCACTGCTGCTCCTGGTGTCGACTGCTGCACCTGCAGTCCACTGCTATGCCTGGTGTCCTCTGCTGAGCCTGGTGTCTCCTGCTGAGCCTGCTGTCTACTGCTGGGCCAGGTGTCCCTGCTGGGCCTGCTGCCCACTGCTGGGACTGGTGTCCACTGCTGTTCCTGGTAACCATTGCTAGACCTGGCATCCACTGCTGAGCCTTGAGTCCATTGCTGAGCCAGGTGTCCACCGCTGTACCTTTTGTCCACTGCTGGGCCTGTTGTCCATCCTGGAGTTGATGTCCACTACTGCTCCTGGTGTGCACTGCTGCGCCTTGTGTCCACAGCTGGGACTGACATCCACAGTTGCTCATGTGTCCACTGCTGGTCCTGGCGTCCACTGCTGGGCCTGATGTCCACTGCTGCACCTTGTGTCCACTGCTGGGTCTTGTGTCCATAGCTGGGACTGATGTCCACTGCTGGGCATTGTGTACACTCTGGGCCTAGTACCCACTCGTGGGCCTGGGATTCTATTGCTGAGCCTGACGCCCACTTCTGGGCCTGGTGCCCAGTAATGAGCCTGCTGTCCACTGCTCTGCCTGACCTCCACTGCTGGGCCTGGCATTCACTACTAGACCTGCTGTCCACTACTGCGACTGACATCCACTGCTGGGCCTGGCATCCACTACTAGACCTGCTGTCCACTACTGCGACTGACTTCGTCTGCTGGGCCAGGTGTCCACTGCTGGACCTGGTGACCACTGCTGTGCCTGCTGTCCACTGCTGGGCCTTGTGTCCACTCCTTCTCCTGGTGTCCGCTGATGAGCCTGATGTCCACTGTCGTCCGGGTCTCCAAAGCTGGACCTGGTCTCCACTTCTGTACCTGGTGTCCACTGCTGAGTCTGATGTCCACTGCAGTGCCTGTTGTCCACTGTTGGGCCTTGTGTTCACTGCTAGGCCTGAAGTCCACTGCTGAGCCTGGCGTCCACTGCTGCCTTTGGTGTCCACTGCTGGGTCTGGTGTCCCCTGCTGTGTCTGGTGTCTACTGCTGGGCCTGCAGTCCACTGCTGAGCTGACGTCCAGTGCTGTGCCTGGTATTCACTGCTGTGCCTGGTGTCCAATGTTTGGCCTGGTGTCCACTGCTGAGCCTTAAGTGCACTGCTGCTTCTGGTGTCCACTGCTGCTCCTGGTGTCCACTGCTATCACAGTTGTACAAAACCAGGCCTGGTGTCCACTGCTGTTCCTGATTCCACTTCTGGACCTGGTGCCCACTGCTGGGCCTGACGACCACTACTGTGCCTGGTGTCCACTGCTGCTCCTGCTGTCCACTGCCAGACCTGCTGTCCCCTGATGCATCTGGTATCTACTGCTGGGCCTGCAGTCCACCGCTGGGCTGGCGCCCACTGCTGTGCCTGGCATCCAATGCTTGACCTGGTGTCCACTGCTGGGCCTGTTGTCCACTGCTGTGCCATATATCCACTGCTGCTCCTGGTGTCCACTGCTGAGCCTGGGGTCCACTCTGGGTTGGTGTCCACTGCTGCTCCTTTTGTCCACTACTGGGCCTGGTGTCCACTGCTGAGCCTTAGGTCCCCTGCTGCTCCTACATCCACTGCTGGGCCTGACATCCACGGCTGCTCCTGGTGTCCACTGCTGCTCCTGGTGTCCACTGCTATGTCTGGAGTTTATAGCTGGGCCTGCAGTCAACTGCTGGGCCTGGCTGTGCACTGCTGCGCCTGGTGTCCCCTGCTGACCATTATGTCCACTGCTGCTCCTGGTGTCCACTGCTGCACCTGCAGTCCACTGCTATGCCTGGTGTCCTCTGCTGAGCCTGGTGTCTCCTGCTGAGCCTGCTGTCTACTGCTGGGCCAGGTGTCCCTGCTGGGCCTGCTGCCCACTGCTGGGACTGGTGTCCACTGCTGTTCCTGGTAACCATTGCTAGACCTGGCATCCACTGCTGAGCCTTGAGTCCATTGCTGAGCCAGGTGTCCACCGCTGTACCTGTTGTCCACTGCTGGGCCTGTTGTCCATCCTGGAGTTGATGTCCACTACTGCTCCTGGTGTGCACTGCTGCGCCTTGTGTCCACAGCTGGGACTGACATCCACTGTTGCTCATGTGTCCACTGCTGGTCCTGGCGTCCACTGCTGGGCCTGATGTCCACTGCTGCACCTTGTGTCCACTGCTGGGTCTTGTGTCCATAGCTGGGACTGATGTCCACTGCTGGGCATTGTGTACACTCTGGGCCTAGTACCCACTCGTGGGCCTGGGATTCTATTGCTGAGCCTGACGCCCACTTCTGGGCCTGGTGCCCAGTAATGAGCCTGCTGTCCACTGCTGTGCCTGACCTCCACTGCTGGGCCTGGCATTCACTACTAGACCTGCTGTCCACTACTGCGACTGACTTCGACGGCTGTGCCTGACCTCCACTGCTGGGCCTGGCATCCACTCCTGGGCCTGCTGTTCACTGCTGCGCCTGACATCGACTGCTGGGCCAGGTGTCCACTGCTGGACCTGGTGACCACTGCTGTGCCTGCTGTCCACTGCTGGGCCTTGTGTCCACTCCTTTTCCTGGTGTCCGCTGATGAGCCTGATGTCCACTGTCGTCCGGGTCTCCAAAGCTGGACCTGGTCTCCACTTCTGTACCTGGTGTCCACTGCTGAGTCTGATGTCCACTGCAGTGCCTGTTGTCCACTGTTGGGCCTTGTGTTCACTGCTAGGCCTGAAGTCCACTGCTGAGCCTGGCGTCCACTGCTGCCTTTGGTGTCCACTGCTGGGTCTGGTGTCCCCTGCTGTGTCTGGTGTCTACTGCTGGGCCTGCAGTCCACTGCTGAGCTGACGTCCAGTGCTGTGCCTGGTATTCACTGCTGTGCCTGGTGTCCAATGTTTGGCCTGGTGTCCACTGCTGAGCCTTAAGTGCACTGCTGCTTCTGGTGTCCACTGCTGCTCCTGGTGTCCACTGCTATCACAGTTGTACAAAACCAGGCCTGGTGTCCACTGCTGTTCCTGATTCCACTTCTGGACCTGGTGCCCACTGCTGGGCCTGACGACCACTACTGTGCCTGGTGTCCACTGCTGCTCCTGCTGTCCACTGCCAGACCTGCTGTCCCCTGATGCATCTGGTATCTACTGCTGGGCCTGCAGTCCACCGCTGGGCTGGCGTCCACTGCTGTGCCTGGTATCCAATGCATGACCTGGTGTCCACTGCTGGGCCTGTTGTCCACTGCTGTGCCATATATCCACTGCTGCTCCTGGTGTCCACTGCTGAGCCTGGGGTCCACTCTGGGGTGGTGTCCACTGCTGCTCGTTTTGTCCACTACTGGGCCTGGTGTCCACTGCTGAGCCTTAGGTCCCCTGCTGCTCCTACATCCACTGCTGGGCCTGACATCCACTGCTGCTCCTGGTGTCCACTGCTGCTCCTGGTGTCCACTGCTATGTCTGGAGTTTATAGCTGGGCCTGCAGTCCACTGCTGGGCCTGGTTGTGCACTGCTGCGCCTGGTGTCCCCTGCTGACCCTCATGTCCACTGCTGCTCCTGACATCCACTAAAGCTCCTGGTGTCCACTGCTGCTCCTGGTGTCCACTGCTGCACCTGCAGTCCACTGCTATGCCTGGTGTCCTCTGCTGAGCCTGGTGTCTCCTGCTGAGCCTGCTGTCTACTGCTGGGCCAGGTGTCCCTGCTGGGCCTGCTGCCCAGTGCTGGGACTGGTGTCCACTGCTGTTCCTGGTAACCATTGCTAGACCTGGCATCCACTGCTGAGCCTTGAGTCCATTGCTGAGCCAGGTGTCCACCGCTGTACCTGTTGTCCACTGCTGGGCCTGTTGTCCATCCTGGAGTTGATGTCCACTACTGCTCCTGGTGTGCACTGCTGCGCCTTGTGTCCACAGCTGGGACTGACATCCACTGTTGCTCATGTGTCCACTGCTGGTCCTGGCGTCCACTGCTGGGCCTGATGTCCACTGCTGCACCTTGTGTCCACTGCTGGGTCTTGTGTCCATAGCTGGGACTGATGTCCACTGCTGGGCATTGTGTACACTCTGGGCCTAGTACCCACTCGTGGGCCTGGGATTCTATTGCTGAGCCTGACGCCCACTTCTGGGCCTGGTGCCCAGTAATGAGCCTGCTGTCCACTGCTCTGCCTGACCTCCACTGCTGGGCCTGGCATTCACTACTAGACCTGCTGTCCACTACTGCGACTGACATCCACTGCTGGGCCTGGCATCCACTACTAGACCTGCTGTCCACTACTGCGACTGACTTCGTCTGCTGGGCCAGGTGTCCACTGCTGGACCTGGTGACCACTGCTGTGCCTGCTGTCCACTGCTGGGCCTTGTGTCCACTCCTTCTCCTGGTGTCCGCTGATGAGCCTGATGTCCACTGTCGTCCGGGTCTCCAAACCTGGACCTGGTCTCCACTTCTGTACCTGGTGTCCACTGCTGAGTCTGATGTCCACTGCAGTGCCTGTTGTCCACTGTTGGGCCTTGTGTTCACTGCTAGGCCTGAAGTCCACTGCTGAGCCTGGCGTCCACTGCTGCCTTTGGTGTCCACTGCTGGGTCTGGTGTCCCCTGCTGTGTCTGGTGTCTACTGCTGGGCCTGCAGTCCACTGCTGAGCTGACGTCCAGTGCTGTGCCTGGTATTCACTGCTGTGCCTGGTGTCCAATGTTTGGCCTGGTGTCCACTGCTGAGCCTTAAGTGCACTGCTGCTTCTGGTGTCCACTGCTGCTCCTGGTGTCCACTGCTATCACAGTTGTACAAAACCAGGCCTGGTGTCCACTGCTGTTCCTGATTCCACTTCTGGACCTGGTGCCCACTGCTGGGCCTGACGACCACTACTGTGCCTGGTGTCCACTGCTGCTCCTGCTGTCCACTGCCAGACCTGCTGTCCCCTGATGCATCTGGTATCTACTCTCTGGGCCTGCAGTCCACCGCTGGGCTGGCGCCCACTGCTGTGCCTGGCATCCAATGCTTGACCTGGTGTCCACTGCTGGGCCTGTTGTCCACTGCTGTGCCATATATCCACTGCTGCTCCTGGTGTCCACTGCTGAGCCTGGGGTCCACTCTGGGTTGGTGTCCACTGCTGCTCCTTTTGTCCACTACTGGGCCTGGTGTCCACTGCTGAGCCTTAGGTCCCCTGCTGCTCCTACATCCACTGCTGGGCCTGACATCCACGGCTGCTCCTGGTGTCCACTGCTGCTCCTGGTGTCCACTGCTATGTCTGGAGTTTATAGCTGGGCCTGCAGTCCACTGCTGGGCCTGGCTGTGCACTGCTGCGCCTGGTGTCCCCTGCTGACCATTATGTCCACTGCTGCTCCTGGTGTCCACTGCTGCACCTGCAGTCCACTGCTATGCCTGGTGTCCTCTGCTGAGCCTGGTGTCTCCTGCTGAGCCTGCTGTCTACTGCTGGGCCAGGTGTCCCTGCTGGGCCTGCTGCCCACTGCTGGGACTGGTGTCCACTGCTGTTCCTGGTAACCATTGCTAGACCTGGCATCCACTGCTGAGCCTTGAGTCCATTGCTGAGCCAGGTGTCCACCGCTGTACCTGTTGTCCACTGCTGGGCCTGTTGTCCATCCTGGAGTTGATGTCCACTACTGCTCCTGGTGTGCACTGCTGCGCCTTGTGTCCACAGCTGGGACTGACATCCACTGTTGCTCATGTGTCCACTGCTGGTCCTGGCGTCCACTGCTGGGCCTGATGTCCACTGCTGCACCTTGTGTCCACTGCTGGGTCTTGTGTCCATAGCTGGGACTGATGTCCACTGCTGGGCATTGTGTACACTCTGGGCCTAGTACCCACTCGTGGGCCTGGGATTCTATTGCTGAGCCTGACGCCCACTTCTGGGCCTGGTGCCCAGTAATGAGCCTGCTGTCCACTGCTGTGCCTGACCTCCACTGCTGGGCCTGGCATTCACTACTAGACCTGCTGTCCACTACTGCGACTGACTTCGACGGCTGTGCCTGACCTCCACTGCTGGGCCTGGCATCCACTCCTGGGCCTGCTGTTCACTGCTGCGCCTGACATCGACTGCTGGGCCAGGTGTCCACTGCTGGACCTGGTGACCACTGCTGTGCCTGCTGTCCACTGCTGGGCCTTGTGTCCACTCCTTTTCCTGGTGTCCGCTGATGAGCCTGATGTCCACTGTCGTCCGGGTCTCCAAAGCTGGACCTGGTCTCCACTTCTGTACCTGGTGTCCACTGCTGAGTCTGATGTCCACTGCAGTGCCTGTTGTCCACTGTTGGGCCTTGTGTTCACTGCTAGGCCTGAAGTCCACTGCTGAGCCTGGCGTCCACTGCTGCCTTTGGTGTCCACTGCTGGGTCTGGTGTCCCCTGCTGTGTCTGGTGTCTACTGCTGGGCCTGCAGTCCACTGCTGAGCTGACGTCCAGTGCTGTGCCTGGTATTCACTGCTGTGCCTGGTGTCCAATGTTTGGCCTGGTGTCCACTGCTGAGCCTTAAGTGCACTGCTGCTTCTGGTGTCCACTGCTGCTCCTGGTGTCCACTGCTATCACAGTTGTACAAAACCAGGCCTGGTGTCCACTGCTGTTCCTGATTCCACTTCTGGACCTGGTGCCCACTGCTGGGCCTGACGACCACTACTGTGCCTGGTGTCCACTGCTGCTCCTGCTGTCCACTGCCAGACCTGCTGTCCCCTGATGCATCTGGTATCTACTGCTGGGCCTGCAGTCCACCGCTGGGCTGGCGTCCACTGCTGTGCCTGGTATCCAATGCTTGACCTGGTGTCCACTGCTGGGCCTGTTGTCCACTGCTGTGCCATATATCCACTGCTGCTCCTGGTGTCCACTGCTGAGCCTGGGGTCCACTCTGGGGTGGTGTCCACTGCTGCTCGTTTTGTCCACTACTGGGCCTGGTGTCCACTGCTGAGCCTTAGGTCCCCTGCTGCTCCTACATCCACTGCTGGGCCTGACATCCACTGCTGCTCCTGGTGTCCACTGCTGCTCCTGGTGTCCACTGCTATGTCTGGAGTTTATAGCTGGGCCTGCAGTCCACTGCTGGGCCTGGTTGTGCACTGCTGCGCCTGGTGTCCCCTGCTGACCCTCATGTCCACTGCTGCTCCTGACATCCACTAAAGCTCCTGGTGTCCACTGCTGCTCCTGGTGTCCACTGCTGCACCTGCAGTCCACTGCTATGCCTGGTGTCCTCTGCTGAGCCTGGTGTCTCCTGCTGAGCCTGCTGTCTACTGCTGGGCCAGGTGTCCCTGCTGGGCCTGCTGCCCACTGCTGGGACTGGTGTCCACTGCTGTTCCTGGTAACCATTGCTAGACCGGGCATCCACTGCTGAGCCTTGAGTCCATTGCTGAGCCAGGTGTCCACCGCTGTACCTGTTGTCCACTGCTGGGCCTGTTGTCCATCCTGGAGTTGATGTCCACTACTGCTCCTGGTGTGCACTGCTGCGCCTTGTGTCCACAGCTGGGACTGACATCCACTGTTGCTCATGTGTCCACTGCTGGTCCTGGCATCCACTGCTGGGCCTGATGTCCACTGCTGCACCTTGTGTCCACTGCTGGGTCTTGTGTCCATAGCTGGGACTGATGTCCACTGCTGGGCATTGTGTACACTCTGGGCCTAGTACCCACTCGTGGGCCTGGGATTCTATTGCTGAGCCTGACGCCCACTTCTGGGCCTGGTGCCCAGTAATGAGCCTGCTGTCCACTGCTCTGCCTGACCTCCACTGCTGGGCCTGGCATTCACTACTAGACCTGCTGTCCACTACTGCGACTGACATCCACTGCTGGGCCTGGCATCCACTACTAGACCTGCTGTCCACTACTGCGACTGACTTCGTCTGCTGGGCCAGGTGTCCACTGCTGGACCTGGTGACCACTGCTGTGCCTGCTGTCCACTGCTGGGCCTTGTGTCCACTCCTTCTCCTGGTGTCCGCTGATGAGCCTGATGTCCACTGTCGTCCGGGTCTCCAAACCTGGACCTGGTCTCCACTTCTGTACCTGGTGTCCACTGCTGAGTCTGATGTCCACTGCAGTGCCTGTTGTCCACTGTTGGGCCTTGTGTTCACTGCTAGGCCTGAAGTCCACTGCTGAGCCTGGCGTCCACTGCTGCCTTTGGTGTCCACTGCTGGGTCTGGTGTCCCCTGCTGTGTCTGGTGTCTACTGCTGGGCCTGCAGTCCACTGCTGAGCTGACGTCCAGTGCTGTGCCTGGTATTCACTGCTGTGCCTGGTGTCCAATGTTTGGCCTGGTGTCCACTGCTGAGCCTTAAGTGCACTGCTGCTTCTGGTGTCCACTGCTGCTCCTGGTGTCCACTGCTATCACAGTTGTACAAAACCAGGCCTGGTGTCCACTGCTGTTCCTGATTCCACTTCTGGACCTGGTGCCCACTGCTGGGCCTGACGACCACTACTGTGCCTGGTGTCCACTGCTGCTCCTGCTGTCCACTGCCAGACCTGCTGTCCCCTGATGCATCTGGTATCTACTGCTGGGCCTGCAGTCCACCGCTGGGCTGGCGCCCACTGCTGTGCCTGGCATCCAATGCTTGACCTGGTGTCCACTGCTGGGCCTGTTGTCCACTGCTGTGCCATATATCCACTGCTGCTCCTGGTGTCCACTGCTGAGCCTGGGGTCCACTCTGGGTTGGTGTCCACTGCTGCTCCTTTTGTCCACTACTGGGCCTGGTGTCCACTGCTGAGCCTTAGGTCCCCTGCTGCTCCTACATCCACTGCTGGGCCTGACATCCACGGCTGCTCCTGGTGTCCACTGCTGCTCCTGGTGTCCACTGCTATGTCTGGAGTTTATAGCTGGGCCTGCAGTCCACTGCTGGGCCTGGCTGTGCACTGCTGCGCCTGGTGTCCCCTGCTGACCATTATGTCCACTGCTGCTGATGGTGTCCACTGCTGCACCTGCAGTCCACTGCTATGCCTGGTGTCCTCTGCTGAGCCTGGTGTCTCCTGCTGAGCCTGCTGTCTACTGCTGGGCCAGGTGTCCCTGCTGGGCCTGCTGCCCACTGCTGGGACTGGTGTCCACTGCTGTTCCTGGTAACCATTGCTAGACCTGGCATCCACTGCTGAGCCTTGAGTCCATTGCTGAGCCAGGTGTCCACCGCTGTACCTGTTGTCCACTGCTGGGCCTGTTGTCCATCCTGGAGTTGATGTCCACTACTGCTCCTGGTGTGCACTGTTGCGCCTTGTGTCCACAGCTGGGACTGACATCCACTGTTGCTCATGTGTCCACTGCTGGTCCTGGCGTCCACTGCTGGGCCTGATGTCCACTGCTGCACCTTGTGTCCACTGCTGGGTCTTGTGTCCATAGCTGGGACTGATGTCCACTGCTGGGCATTGTGTACACTCTGGGCCTAGTACCCACTCGTGGGCCTGGGATTCTATTGCTGAGCCTGACGCCCACTTCTGGGCCTGGTGCCCAGTAATGAGCCTGCTGTCCACTGCTGTGCCTGACCTCCACTGCTGGGCCTGGCATTCACTACTAGACCTGCTGTCCACTACTGCGACTGACTTCGACTGCTGTGCCTGACCTCCACTGCTGGGCCTGGCATCCACTCCTGGGCCTGCTGTTCACTGCTGCGCCTGACATCGACTGCTGGGCCAGGTGTCCACTGCTGGACCTGGTGACCACTGCTGTGCCTGCTGTCCACTGCTGGGCCTTGTGTCCACTCCTTTTCCTGGTGTCCGCTGATGAGCCTGATGTCCACTGTCGTCCGGGTCTCCAAAGCTGGACCTGGTCTCCACTTCTGTACCTGGTGTCCACTGCTGAGTCTGATGTCCACTGCAGTGCCTGTTGTCCACTGTTGGGCCTTGTGTTCACTGCTAGGCCTGAAGTCCACTGCTGAGCCTGGCGTCCACTGCTGCCTTTGGTGTCCACTGCTGGGTCTAGTGTCCCCTGCTGTGTCTGGTATCTACTGCTGGGCCTGCAGTCCACTGCTGAGCTGACGTCCAGTGCTGTGCCTGGTATTCACTGCTGTGCCTGGTGTCCAATGTTTGGCCTGGTGTCCACTGCTGAGCCTTAAGTGCACTGCTGCTTCTGGTGTCCACTGCTGCTCCTGGTGTCCACTGCTATCACAGTTGTACAAAACCAGGCCTGGTGTCCACTGCTGTTCCTGATTCCACTTCTGGACCTGGTGCCCACTGCTGGGCCTGACGACCACTACTGTGCCTGGTGTCCACTGCTGCTCCTGCTGTCCACTGCCAGACCTGCTGTCCCCTGATGCATCTGGTATCTACTGCTGGGCCTGCAGTCCACCGCTGGGCTGGCGTCCACTGCTGTGCCTGGTATCCAATGCTTGACCTGGTGTCCACTGCTGGGCCTGTTGTCCACTGCTGTGCCATATATCCACTGCTGCTCCTGGTGTCCACTGCTGAGCCTGGGGTCCACTCTGGGTTGGTGTCCACTGCTGCTCCTTTTGTCCACTACTGGGCCTGGTGTCCACTGCTGAGCCTTAGGTCCCGTGCTGCTCCTACATCCACTGCTGGGCCTTACATCCACTGCTGCTCCTGGTGTCCACTGCTGCTCCTGGTGTCCACTGCTATGTCTGGAGTTTATAGCTGGGCCTGCAGTCCACTGCTGGGCCTGGTTGTGCACTGCTGCGCCTGGTGTCCCCTGCTGACCCTCATGTCCACTGCTGCTCCTGACATCCACTAAAGCTCCTGGTGTCCACTGCTGCTCCTGGTGTCCACTGCTGCACCTGCAGTCCACTGCTATGCCTGGTGTCCTCTGCTGAGCCTGGTGTCTCCTGCTGAGCCTGCTGTCTACTGCTGGGCCAGGTGTCCCTGCTGGGCCTGCTGCCCAGTGCTGGGACTGGTGTCCACTGCTGTTCCTGGTAACCATTGCTAGACCTGGCATCCACTGCTGAGCCTTGAGTCCATTGCTGAGCCAGGTGTCCACCGCTGTACCTGTTGTCCACTGCTGGGCCTGTTGTCCATCCTGGAGTTGATGTCCACTACTGCTCCTGGTGTGCACTGCTGCGCCTTGTGTCCACAGCTGGGACTGACATCCACAGTTGCTCATGTGTCCACTGCTGGTCCTGGCGTCCACTGCTGGGCCTGATGTCCACTGCTGCACCTTGTGTCCACTGCTGGGTCTTGTGTCCATAGCTGGGACTGATGTCCACTGCTGGGCATTGTGTACACTCTGGGCCTAGTACCCACTCGTGGGCCTGGGATTCTATTGCTGAGCCTGACGCCCACTTCTGGGCCTGGTGCCCAGTAATGAGCCTGCTGTCCACTGCTCTGCCTGACCTCCACTGCTGGGCCTGGCATTCACTACTAGACCTGCTGTCCACTACTGCGACTGACAACCACTGCTGGGCCTGGCATCCACAGCTGGGCCTGGCATCCACTCCTGGGCCTGCTGTTCACTGCTGCGCCTGACATCGACTGCTGGGCCAGGTGTCCACTGCTGGACCTGCTGTCCACTGCTGGGCCTTGTGTCCACTCCTTCTCCTGGTGTCCGCTGATGAGCCTGATGTCCACTGTCGTCCGGGTCTCCAAAGCTGGACCTGGTCTCCACTTCTGTACCTGGTGTCCACTGCTGAGTCTGATGTCCACTGCAGTGCCTGTTGTCCACTGTTGGGCCTTGTGTTCACTGCTAGGCCTGAAGTCCACTGCTGAGCCTGGCGTCCACTGCTGCCTTTGGTGTCCACTGCTGGGTCTGGTGTCCCCTGCTGTGTCTGGTGTCTACTGCTGGGCCTGCAGTCCACTGCTGAGCTGACGTCCAGTGCTGTGCCTGGTATTCACTGCTGTGCCTTGTGTCCAATGTTTGGCCTGGTGTCCACTGCTGAGCCTTAAGTGCACTGCTGCTTCTGGTGTCCACTGCTATCACAGTTGTACAAAACCAGGCCTGGTGTCCACTGCTGTTCCTGATTCCACTTCTGGACCTGGTGCCCACTGCTGGGCCTGACGACCACTACCGTGCCTGGTGTCCACTGCTGCTCCTGCTGTCCACTGCCAGACCTGCTGTCCCCTGATGCATCTGGTATCTACTGCTGGGCCTGCAGTCCACCGCTGGGCTGGCGTCCACTGCTGTGCCTGGTATCCAATGCTTGACCTGGTGTCCACTGCTGGGCCTGTTGTCCACTGCTGTGCCATATATCCACTGCTTCTCCTGGTGTCCACTGCTGAGCCTGGGGTCCACTCTGGGTTGGTGTCCACTGCTGCTCCTTTTGTCCACTACTGGGCCTGGTGTCCACTGCTGAGCCTTAGGTCCCCTGCTGCTCCTACATCCACTGCTGGGCCTGACATCCACTGCTGCTCCTGGTGTCCACTGCTGCTCCTGGTGTCCACTGCTATGTCTGGAGTTTATAGCTGGGCCTGCAGCCCACTGCTGGGCCTGGCTGTGCACTGCTGCGCCTGGTGTCCCCTGCTGACCCTTATGTCCACTGCTGCTCCTGGTGTCCACTGCTGCACCTGCAGTCCACTGCTATGCCTGGTGTCCTCTGCTGAGCCTGGTGTCTCCTGCTGAGCCTGCTGTCTACTGCTGGGCCAGTTGTCCCTGCTGGGCCTGCTGCCCAGTGCTGGGACTGGTGTCCACTGCTGTTCCTGGTAACCATTGCTAGACCTGGCATCCACTGCTGAGCCTTGAGTCCATTGCTGAGCCAGGTGTCCACCGCTGTACCTGTTGTCCACTTCTGGGCCTGTTGTCCATCCTGGAGTTGATGTCCACTACTGCTCCTGGTGTGCACTGCTGTGCCTTGTGTCCACAGCTGGGACTGACATCCACTGTTGCTCATGTGTCCACTGCTGGTCCTGGCGTCCACTGCTGGGCCTGATGTCCACTGCTGCACCTTGTGTCCACTGCTGGGTCTTGTGTCCATAGCTGGGACTGATGTCCACTGCTGGGCATTGTGTACACTCTGGGCCTAGTACCCACTCGTGGGCCTGGGATTCTATTGCTGAGCCTGACGCCCACTTCTGGGCCTGGTGCCCAGTAATGAGCCTGCTGTCCACTGCTGTGCCTGACCTCCACTGCTGGGCCTGGCATTCACTACTAGACCTGCTGTCCACTACTGCGACTGACTTCGACTGCTGTGCCTGACCTCCACTGCTGGGCCTGGCATCCACTCCTGGGCCTGCTGTTTACTGCTGCGCCTGACATCGACTGCTGGGCCAGGTGTCCACTGCTGGACCTGGTGACCACTGCTGTGCCTGCTGTCCACTGCTGGGCCTTGTGTCCACTCCTTCTCCTGGTGTCCGCTGATGAGCCTGATGTCCACTGTCGTCCGGGTCTCCAAAGCTGGACCTGGTCTCCACTTCTGTACCTGGTGTCCACTGCTGAGTCTGATGTCCACTGCAGTGCCTGTTGTCCACTGTTGGGCCTTGTGTTCACTGCTAGGCCTGAAGTCCACTGCTGAGCCTGGCGTCCACTGCTGCCTTTGGTGTCCACTGCTGGGTCTGGTGTCCCCTGCTGTGTCTGGTGTCTACTGCTGGGCCTGCAGTCCACTGCTGAGCTGACGTCCAGTGCTGTGCCTGGTATTCACTGCTGTGCCTGGTGTCCAATGTTTGGCCTGGTGTCCACTGCTGAGCCTTAAGTGCACTGCTGCTTCTGGTGTCCACTGCTGCTCCTGGTGTCCACTGCTATCACAGTTGTACAAAACCAGGCCTGGTGTCCACTGCTGTTCCTGATCCCACTTCTGGACCTGGTGCCCACTGCTGGGCCTGACGACCACTACTGTGCCTGGTGTCCACTGCTGCTCCTGCTGTCCACTGCCAGACCTGCTGTCCCCTGATGCATCTGGTATCTACTGCTGGGCCTGCAGTCCACCGCTGGGCTGGCGTCCACTGCTGCTCCTGGTGTCCACTGCTATGTCTGGAGTTTATAGCTGGGCCTGCAGTCCACTGCTGGGCCTGGTTGTGCACTGCTGCGCCTGGTGTCCCCTGCTGACCCTCATGTCCACTGCTGCTCCTGACATCCACTAAAGCTCCTGGTGTCCACTGCTGCTCCTGGTGTCCACTCCTGCACCTGAAGTCCACTGCTATGCCTGGTGTCCTCTGCTGAGCCTGGTGTCTCCTGCTGAGCCTGCTGTCTACTGCTGGGCCAGGTGTCCCTGCTGGGCCTGCTGCCCAGTGCTGGGACTGGTGTCCACTGCTGTTCCTGGTAACCATTGCTAGACCTGGCATCCACTGCTGAGCCTTGAGTCCATTGCTGAGCCAGGTGTCCACCGCTGTACCTGTTGTCCACTGCTGGGCCTGTTGTCCATCCTGGAGTTGATGTCCACTACTGCTCCTGGTGTGCACTGCTGCGCCTTGTGTCCACAGCTGGGACTGACATCCACAGTTGCTCATGTGTCCACTGCTGGTCCTGGCGTCCACTGCTGGGCCTGATGTCCACTGCTGCACCTTGTGTCCACTGCTGGGTCTTGTGTCCATAGCTGGGACTGATGTCCACTGCTGGGCATTGTGTACACTCTGGGCCTAGTACCCACTCGTGGGCCTGGGATTCTATTGCTGAGCCTGACGCCCACTTCTGGGCCTGGTGCCCAGTAATGAGCCTGCTGTCCACTGCTGTGCCTGACCTCCACTGCTGGGCCTGGCATTCACTACTAGACCTGCTGTCCACTACTGCGACTGACATCCACTGCTGGGCCTGGCATCCACTACTAGACCTGCTGTCCACTACTGCGACTGACTTCGACTGCTGGGCCAGGTGTCCACTGCTGGACCTGGTGACCACTGCTGGACCTGCTGTCCACTGCTGGGCCTTGTGTCCACTCCTTCTCCTGGTGTCCGCTGATGAGCCTGATGTCCACTGTCGTCCGGGTCTCCAAACCTGGACCTGGTCTCCACTTCTGTACCTGGTGTCCACTGCTGAGTCTGATGTCCACTGCAGTGCCTGTTGTCCACTGTTGGGCCTTGTGTTCACTGCTAGGCCTGAAGTCCACTGCTGAGCCTGGCGTCCACTGCTGCCTTTGGTGTCCACTGCTGGGTCTGGTGTCCCCTGCTGTGTCTGGTGTCTACTGCTGGGCCTGCAGTCCACTGCTGAGCTGACGTCCAGTGCTGTGCCTGGTATTCACTGCTGTGCCTGGTGTCCAATGTTTGGCCTGGTGTCCACTGCTGAGCCTTAAGTGCACTGCTGCTTCTGGTGTCCACTGCTGCTCCTGGTGTCCACTGCTATCACAGTTGTACAAAACCAGGCCTGGTGTCCACTGCTGTTCCTGATTCCACTTCTGGACCTGGTGCCCACTGCTGGGCCTGACGACCACTACTGTGCCTGGTGTCCACTGCTGCTCCTGCTGTCCACTACCAGACCTGCTGTCCCCTGATGCATCTGGTATCTACTGCTGGGCCTGCAGTCCACCGCTGGGCTGGCGTCCACTGCTGTGCCTGGTATCCAATGCTTGACCTGGTGTCCACTGCTGGGCCTGTTGTCCACTGCTGTGCCATATATCCACTGCTGCTCCTGGTGTCCACTGCTGAGCCTGGGGTCCACTCTGGGTTGGTGTCCACTGCTGCTCCTTTTGTCCACTACTGGGCCTGGTGTCCACTGCTGAGCCTTAGGTCCCCTGCTGCTCCTACATCCACTGCTGGGCCTGACATCCACTGCTGCTCCTGGTGTCCACTGCTGCTCCTGGTGTCCACTGCTATGTCTGGAGTTTATAGCTGGGCCTGCAGTCCACTGCTGGGCCTGGCTGTGCACTGCTGCGCCTGGTGTCCCCTGCTGACCCTCATGTCCACTGCTGCTCCTGACATCCACTAAAGCTCCTGGTGTCCACTGCTGCTCCTGGTGTCCACTGCTGCACCTGCAGTCCACTGCTATGCCTGGTGTCCTCTGCTGAGCCTGGTGTCTCCTGCTGAGCCTGCTGTCTACTGCTGGGCCAGGTGTCCCTGCTGGGCCTGCTGCCCAGTGCTGGGACTGGTGTCCACTGCTGTTCCTGGTAACCATTGCTAGACCTGGCATCCACTGCTGAGCCTTGAGTCCATTGCTGAGCCAGGTGTCCACCGCTGTACCTGTTGTCCACTGCTGGGCCTGTTGTCCATCCTGGAGTTGATGTCCACTACTGCTCCTGGTGTGCACTGCTGCGCCTTGTGTCCACAGCTGGGACTGACATCCACTGTTGCTCATGTGTCCACTGCTGGTCCTGGCGTCCACTGCTGGGCCTGATGTCCACTGCTGCACCTTGTGTCCACTGCTGGGTCTTGTGTCCATAGCTGGGACTGATGTCCACTGCTGGGCATTGTGTACACTCTGGGCCTAGTACCCACTCGTGGGCCTGGGATTCTATTGCTGAGCCTGACGCCCACTTCTGGGCCTGGTGCCCAGTAATGAGCCTGCTGTCCACTGCTGTGCCTGACCTCCACTGCTGGGCCTGGCATTCACTACTAGACCTGCTGTCCACTACTGCGACTGACTTCGACTGCTGTGCCTGACCTCCACTGCTGGGCCTGGCATCCACTCCTGGGCCTGCTGTTCACTGCTGCGCCTGACTTCGACTGCTGGGCTAGGTGTCCACTGCTGGACCTGGTGACCACTGCTGTGCCTGCTGTCCACTGCTGGGCCTTGTGTCCACTCCTTCTCCTGGTGTCCGCTGATGAGCCTGATGTCCACTGTCGTCCGGGTCTCCAAAGCTGGACCTGGTCTCCACTTCTGTACCTGGTGTCCACTGCTGAGTCTGATGTCCACTGCAGTGCCTGTTGTCCACTGTTGGGCCTTGTGTTCACTGCTAGGCCTGAAGTCCACTGCTGAGCCTGGCGTCCACTGCTGCCTTTGGTGTCCACTGCTGGGTCTGGTGTCCCCTGCTGTGTCTGGTGTCTACTGCTGGGCCTGCAGTCCACTGCTGAGCTGACGTCCAGTGCTGTGCCTGGTATTCACTGCTGTGCCTGGTGTCCAATGTTTGGCCTGGTGTCCACTGCTGAGCCTTAAGTGCACTGCTGCTTCTGGTGTCCACTGCTGCTCCTGGTGTCCACTGCTATCACAGTTGTACAAAACCAGGCCTGGTGTCCACTGCTGTTCCTGATTCCACTTCTGGACCTGGTGCCCACTGCTGGGCCTGACGACCACTACTGTGCCTGGTGTCCACTGCTGCTCCTGCTGTCCACTGCCAGACCTGCTGTCCCCTGATGCATCTGGTATCTACTGCTGGGCCTGCAGTCCACCGCTGGGCTGGCGTCCACTGCTGTGTCTGGTATCCAATGCTTGACCTGGTGTCCACTGCTGGGCCTGTTGTCCACTGCTGTGCCATATATCCACTGCTGCTCCTGGTGTCCACTGCTGAGCCTGGGGTCCACTCTGGGTTGGTGTCCACTGCTGCTCCTTTTGTCCACTACTGGGCCTGGTGTCCACTGCTGAGCCTTAGGTCCCCTGCTGCTCCTACATCCACTGCTGGGCCTGACATCCACTGCTGCTCCTGGTGTCCACTGCTGCTCCTGGTGTCCACTGCTATGTCTGGAGTTTATAGCTGGGCCTGCAGTCCACTGCTGGGCCTGGCTGTGCACTGCTGCGCCTGGTGTCCCCTGCTGACCCTCATGTCCACTGCTGCTCCTGACATCCACTAAAGCTCCTGGTGTCCACTGCTGCTCCTGGTGTCCACTGCTGCACCTGCAGTCCACTGCTATGCCTGGTGTCCTCTGCTGAGCCTGGTGTCTCCTGCTGAGCCTGCTGTCTACTGCTGGGCCAGGTGTCCCTGCTGGGCCTGCTGCCCAGTGCTGGGACTGGTGTCCACTGCTGTTCCTGGTAACCATTGCTAGACCTGGCATCCACTGCTGAGCCTTGAGTCCATTGCTGAGCCAGGTGTCCACCGCTGTACCTGTTGTCCACTGCTGGGCCTGTTGTCCATCCTGGAGTTGATGTCCACTACTGCTCCTGGTGTGCACTGCTGCGCCTTGTGTCCACAGCTGGGACTGACATCCACTGTTGCTCATGTGTCCACTGCTGGTCCTGGCGTCCACTGCTGGGCCTGATGTCCACTGCTGCACCTTGTGTCCACTGCTGGGTCTTGTGTCCATAGCTGGGACTGATGTCCACTGCTGGGCATTGTGTACACTCTGGGCCTAGTACCCACTCGTGGGCCTGGGATTCTATTGCTGAGCCTGACGCCCACTTCTGGGCCTGGTGCCCAGTAATGAGCCTGCTGTCCACTGCTGTGCCTGACCTCCACTGCTGGGCCTGGCATTCACTACTAGACCTGCTGTCCACTACTGCGACTGACTTCGACTGCTGTGCCTGACCTCCACTGCTGGGCCTGGCATCCACTCCTGGGCCTGCTGTTCACTGCTGCACCTGACTTCGACTGCTGGGCCAGGTGTCCACTGCTGGACCTGGTGACCACTGCTGTGCCTGCTGTCCACTGCTGGGCCTTGTGTCCACTCCTTCTCCTGGTGTCCGCTGATGAGCCTGATGTCCACTGTCGTCCGGGTCTCCAAAGCTGGACCTGGTCTCCACTTCTGTACCTGGTGTCCACTGCTGAGTCTGATGTCCACTGCAGTGCCTGTTGTCCACTGTTGGGCCTTGTGTTCACTGCTAGGCCTGAAGTCCACTGCTGAGCCTGGCGTCCACTGCTGCCTTTGGTGTCCACTGCTGGGTCTGGTGTCCCCTGCTGTGTCTGGTGTCTACTGCTGGGCCTGCAGTCCACTGCTGAGCTGACGTCCAGTGCTGTGCCTGGTATTCACTGCTGTGCCTGGTGTTCAATGTTTGGCCTGGTGTCCACTGCTGAGCCTTAAGTGCACTGCTGCTTCTGGTGTCCACTGCTGCTCCTGGTGTCCACTGCTATCACAGTTGTACAAAACCAGGCCTGGTGTCCACTGCTGTTCCTGATTCCACTTCTGGACCTGGTGCCCACTGCTGGGCCTGACGACCACTACTGTGCCTGGTGTCCACTGCTGCTCCTGCTGTCCACTGCCAGACCTGCTGTCCCCTGATGCATCTGGTATCTACTGCTGGGCCTGCAGTCCACCGCTGGGCTGGCGTCCACTGCTGTGCCTGGCATCCAATGCTTGACCTGGTGTCCACTGCTGGGCCTGTTGTCCACTGCTGTGCCATATATCCACTGCTGCTCCTGGTGTCCACTGCTGAGCCTGGGGTCCACTCTGGGTTGGTGTCCACTGCTGCTCCTTTTGTCCACTACTGGGCCTGGTGTCCACTGCTGAGCCTTAGGTCCCCTGCTGCTCCTACATCCACTGCTGGGCCTGACATCCACTGCTGCTCCTGGTGTCCACTGCTGCTCCTGGTGTCCACTGCTATGTCTGGAGTTTATAGCTGGGCCTGCAGTCCACTGCTGGGCCTGGTTGTGCACTGCTGCGCCTGGTGTCCCCTGCTGACCCTCATGTCCACTGCTGCTCCTGACATCCACTAAAGCTCCTGGTGTCCACTGCTGCTCCTGGTGTCCACTGCTGCACCTGCAGTCCACTGCTATGCCTGGTGTCCTCTGCTGAGCCTGGTGTCTCCTGCTGAGCCTGCTGTCTACTGCTGGGCCAGGTGTCCCTGCTGGGCCTGCTGCCCACTGCTGGGACTGGTGTCCACTGCTGTTCCTGGTAACCATTGCTAGACCTGGCATCCACTGCTGAGCCTTGAGTCCATTGCTGAGCCAGGTGTCCACCGCTGTACCTGTTGTCCACTGCTGGGCCTGTTGTCCATCCTGGAGTTGATGTCCACTACTGCTCCTGGTGTGCACTGCTGCGCCTTGTGTCCACAGCTGGGACTGACATCCACAGTTGCTCATGTGTCCACTGCTGGTCCTGGCGTCCACTGCTGGGCCTGATGTCCACTGCTGCACCTTGTGTCCACTGCTGGGTCTTGTGTCCATAGCTGGGACTGATGTCCACTGCTGGGCATTGTGTACACTCTGGGCCTAGTACCCACTCGTGGGCCTGGGATTCTATTGCTGAGCCTGACGCCCACTTCTGGGCCTGGTGCCCAGTAATGAGCCTGCTGTCCACTGCTCTGCCTGACCTCCACTGCTGGGCCTGGCATTCACTACTAGACCTGCTGTCCACTACTGCGACTGACATCCACTGCTGGGCCTGGCATCCACTACTAGACCTGCTGTCCACTACTGCGACTGACTTCGTCTGCTGGGCCAGGTGTCCACTGCTGGACCTGGTGACCACTGCTGTGCCTGCTGTCCACTGCTGGGCCTTGTGTCCACTCCTTCTCCTGGTGTCCGCTGATGAGCCTGATGTCCACTGTCGTCCGGGTCTCCAAACCTGGACCTGGTCTCCACTTCTGTACCTGGTGTCCACTGCTGAGTCTGATGTCCACTGCAGTGCCTGTTGTCCACTGTTGGGCCTTGTGTTCACTGCTAGGCCTGAAGTCCACTGCTGAGCCTGGCGTCCACTGCTGCCTTTGGTGTCCACTGCTGGGTCTGGTGTCCCCTGCTGTGTCTGGTGTCTACTGCTGGGCCTGCAGTCCACTGCTGAGCTGACGTCCAGTGCTGTGCCTGGTATTCACTGCTGTGCCTGGTGTCCAATGTTTGGCCTGGTGTCCACTGCTGAGCCTTAAGTGCACTGCTGCTTCTGGTGTCCACTGCTGATCCTGGTGTCCACTGCTATCACAGTTGTACAAAACCAGGCCTGGTGTCCACTGCTGTTCCTGATTCCACTTCTGGACCTGGTGCCCACTGCTGGGCCTGACGACCACTACTGTGCCTGGTGTCCACTGCTGCTCCTGCTGTCCACTGCCAGACCTGCTGTCCCCTGATGCATCTGGTATCTACTGCTGGGCCTGCAGTCCACCGCTGGGCTGGCGCCCACTGCTGTGCCTGGCATCCAATGCTTGACCTGGTGTCCACTGCTGGGCCTGTTGTCCACTGCTGTGCCATATATCCACTGCTGCTCCTGGTGTCCACTGCTGAGCCTGGGGTCCACTCTGGGTTGGTGTCCACTGCTGCTCCTTTTGTCCACTACTGGGCCTGGTGTCCACTGCTGAGCCTTAGGTCCCCTGCTGCTCCTACATCCACTGCTGGGCCTGACATCCACGGCTGCTCCTGGTGTCCACTGCTGCTCCTGGTGTCCACTGCTATGTCTGGAGTTTATAGCTGGGCCTGCAGTCCACTGCTGGGCCTGGCTGTGCACTGCTGCGCCTGGTGTCCCCTGCTGACCATTATGTCCACTGCTGCTCCTGGTGTCCACTGCTGCACCTGCAGTCCACTGCTATGCCTGGTGTCCTCTGCTGAGCCTGGTGTCTCCTGCTGAGCCTGCTGTCTACTGCTGGGCCAGGTGTCCCTGCTGGGCCTGCTGCCCACTGCTGGGACTGGTGTCCACTGCTGTTCCTGGTAACCATTGCTAGACCTGGCATCCACTGCTGAGCCTTGAGTCCATTGCTGAGCCAGGTGTCCACCGCTGTACCTGTTGT
Source organism: Sorex fumeus (assembly GCF_029834395.1). Classification (NCBI taxonomy): domain Eukaryota; kingdom Metazoa; phylum Chordata; class Mammalia; order Eulipotyphla; family Soricidae; genus Sorex; species Sorex fumeus. The sequence continues at coordinate 8,470,051 of NW_026606321.1, read as the reverse complement.
CCACTGCTGGGCCTGTTGTCCATCCTGGAGTTGATGTCCACTACTGCTCCTGGTGTGCACTGCTGCGCCTTGTGTCCACAGCTGGGACTGACATCCACTGTTGCTCATGTGTCCACTGCTGGTCCTGGCGTCCACTGCTGGGCCTGATGTCCACTGCTGCACCTTGTGTCCACTGCTGGGTCTTGTGTCCATAGCTGGGACTGATGTCCACTGCTGGGCATTGTGTACACTCTGGGCCTAGTACCCACTCGTGGGCCTGGGATTCTATTGCTGAGCCTGACGCCCACTTCTGGGCCTGGTGCCCAGTAATGAGCCTGCTGTCCACTGCTGTGCCTGACCTCCACTGCTGGGCCTGGCATTCACTACTAGACCTGCTGTCCACTACTGCGACTGACTTCGACTGCTGTGCCTGACCTCCACTGCTGGGCCTGGCATCCACTCCTGGGCCTGCTGTTCACTGCTGCGCCTGACATCGACTGCTGGGCCAGGTGTCCACTGCTGGACCTGCTGTCCACTGCTGGGCCTTGTGTCCACTCCTTCTCCTGGTGTCCGCTGATGAGCCTGATGTCCACTGTCGTCCGGGTCTCCAAAGCTGGACCTGGTCTCCACTTCTGTACCTGGTGTCCACTGCTGAGTCTGATGTCCACTGCAGTGCCTGTTGTCCACTGTTGGGCCTTGTGTTCACTGCTAGGCCTGAAGTCCACTGCTGAGCCTGGCGTCCACTGCTGCCTTTGGTGTCCACTGCTGGGTCTGGTGTACCCTGCTGTGTCTGGTGTCTACTGCTGGGCCTGCAGTCCACTGCTGAGCTGACGTCCAGTGCTGTGCCTGGTATTCACTGCTGTGCCTGGTGTCCAATGTTTGGCCTGGTGTCCACTGCTGAGCCTTAAGTGCACTGCTGCTCCTGGTGTCCACTGCTATCACAGTTGTACAAAACCAGGCCTGGTGTCCACTGCTGTTCCTGATTCCACTTCTGGACCTGGTGCCCACTGCTGGGCCTGACGACCACTACTGTGCCTGGTGTCCACTGCTGCTCCTGCTGTCCACTGCCAGACCTGCTGTCCCCTGATGCATCTGGTATCTACTGCTGGGCCTGCAGTCAACCGCTGGGCTGGCGTCCACTGCTGTGTCTGGTATCCAATGCTTGACCTGGTGTCCACTGCTGGGCCTGTTGTCCACTGCTGTGCCATATATCCACTGCTGCTCCTGGTGTCCACTGCTGAGCCTGGGGTCCACTCTGGGTTGGTGTCCACTGCTGCTCCTTTTGTCCACTACTGGGCCTGGTGTCCACTGCTGAGCCTTAGGTCCCCTGCTGCTCCTACATCCACTGCTGGGCCTGACATCCACTGCTGCTCCTGGTGTCCACTGCTGCTCCTGGTGTCCACTGCTATGTCTGGAGTTTATAGCTGGGCCTGCAGTCCACTGCTGGGCCTGGCTGTGCACTGCTGCGCCTGGTGTCCCCTGCTGACCCTTATGTCCACTGCTGCTCCTGGTGTCCACTGCTGCACCTGCAGTCCACTGCTATGCCTGGTGTCCTCTGCTGAGCCTGGTGTCTCCTGCTGAGCCTGCTGTCTACTGCTGGGCCAGGTGTCCCTGCTGGGCCTGCTGCCCACTGCTGGGACTGGTGTCCACTGCTGTTCCTGGTAACCATTGCTAGACCTGGCATCCACTGCTGAGCCTTGAGTCCATTGCTGAGCCAGGTGTCCACCGCTGTACCTGTTGTCCACTGCTGGGCCTGTTGTCCATCCTGGAGTTGATGTCCACTACTGCTCCTGGTGTGCACTGCTGTGCCTTGTGTCCACAGCTGGGACTGACATCCACTGTTGCTCATGTGTCCACTGCTGGTCCTGGCGTCCACTGCTGGGCCTGATGTCCACTGCTGCACCTTGTGTCCACTGCTGGGTCTTGTGTCCATAGCTGGGACTGATGTCCACTGCTGGGCATTGTGTACACTCTGGGCCTAGTACCCATTCGTGGGCCTGGGATTCTATTGCTGAGCCTGACGCCCACTTCTGGGCCTGGTGCCCAGTAATGAGCCTGCTGTCCACTGCTGTGCCTGACCTCCACTGCTGGGCCTGGCATCCACTCCTGGGCCTGCTGTTCACTGCTGCGCCTGACATCGACTGCTGGGCCAGTTGTCCACTGCTGGACCTGGTGACCACTGCTGTGCCTGCTGTCCACTGCTGGGCCTTGTGTCCACTCCTTCTCCTGGTGTCCGCTGATGAGCCTGATGTCCACTGTCGTCCGGGTCTCCAAAGCTGGACCTGGTCTCCACTTCTGTACCTGGTGTCCACTGCTGAGTCTGATGTCCACTGCAGTGCCTGTTGTCCACTGTTGGGCCTTGTGTTCACTGCTAGGCCTGAAGTCCACTGCTGAGCCTGGCGTCCACTGCTGCCTTTGGTGTCCACTGCTGGGTCTGGTGTCCCCTGCTGTGTCTGGAGTCTACTGCTGGGCCTGCAGTCCACTGCTGAGCTGACGTCCAGTGCTGTGCCTGGTATTCACTGCTGTGCCTGGTGTCCAATGTTTGGCCTGGTGTCCACTGCTGAGCCTTAAGTGCACTGCTGCTTCTGGTGTCCACTGCTGATCCTGGTGTCCACTGCTATCACAGTTGTACAAAACCAGGCCTGGTGTCCACTGCTGTTCCTGATTCCACTTCTGGACCTGGTGCCCACTGCTGGGCCTGACGACCACTACTGTGCCTGGTGTCCACTGCTGCTCCTGCTGTCCACTGCCAGACCTGCTGTCCCCTGATGCATCTGGTATCTACTGCTGGGCCTGCAGTCCACCGCTGGGCTGGCGTCCACTGCTGTGCCTGGTATCCAATGCATGACCTGGTGTCCACTGCTGGGCCTGTTGTCCACTGCTGTGCCATAGATCCACTGCTGCTCCTGGTGTCCACTGCTGAGCCTGGGGTCCACTCTGGGTTGGTGTCCACTGCTGCTCGTTTTGTCCACTACTGGGCCTGGTGTCCAATGCTGAGCCTTAGGTCCCCTGCTGCTCCTACATCCACTGCTGGGCCTGACATCCACTGCTGCTCCTGGTGTCCACTGCTGCTCCTGGTGTCCACTGCTATGTCTGGAGTTTATAGCTGGGCCTGCAGTCCACTGCTGGGCCTGGTTGTGCACTGCTGCGCCTGGTGTCCCCTGCTGACCCTCATGTCCACTGCTGCTCCTGACATCCACTAAAGCTCCTGGTGTCCACTGCTGCTCCTGGTGTCCACTGCTGCACCTGCAGTCCACTGCTATGCCTGGTGTCCTCTGCTGAGCCTGGTGTCTCCTGCTGAGCCTGCTGTCTACTGCTGGGCCAGGTGTCCCTGCTGGGCCTGCTGCCCAGTGCTGGGACTGGTGTCCACTGCTGTTCCTGGTAACCATTGCTAGACCTGGCATCCACTGCTGAGCCTTGAGTCCATTGCTGAGCCAGGTGTCCACCGCTGTACCTGTTGTCCACTGCTGGGCCTGTTGTCCATCCTGGAGTTGATGTCCACTACTGCTCCTGGTGTGCACTGCTGCGCCTTGTGTCCACAGCTGGGACTGACATCCACAGTTGCTCATGTGTCCACTGCTGGTCCTGGCGTCCACTGCTGGGCCTGATGTCCACTGCTGCACCTTGTGTCCACTGCTGGGTCTTGTGTCCATAGCTGGGACTGATGTCCACTGCTGGGCATTGTGTACACTCTGGGCCTAGTACCCACTCGTGGGCCTGGGATTCTATTGCTGAGCCTGACGCCCACTTCTGGGCCTGGTGCCCAGTAATGAGCCTGCTGTCCACTGCTCTGCCTGACCTCCACTGCTGGGCCTGGCATTCACTACTAGACCTGCTGTCCACTACTGCGACTGACATCCACTGCTGGGCCTGGCATCCACTACTAGACCTGCTGTCCACTACTGCGACTGACTTCGTCTGCTGGGCCAGGTGTCCACTGCTGGACCTGGTGACCACTGCTGTGCCTGCTGTCCACTGCTGGGCCTTGTGTCCACTCCTTCTCCTGGTGTCCGCTGATGAGCCTGATGTCCACTGTCGTCCGGGTCTCCAAAGCTGGACCTGGTCTCCACTTCTGTACCTGGTGTCCACTGCTGAGTCTGATGTCCACTGCAGTGCCTGTTGTCCACTGTTGGGCCTTGTGTTCACTGCTAGGCCTGAAGTCCACTGCTGAGCCTGGCGTCCACTGCTGCCTTTGGTGTCCACTGCTGGGTCTGGTGTCCCCTGCTGTGTCTGGTGTCTACTGCTGGGCCTGCAGTCCACTGCTGAGCTGACGTCCAGTGCTGTGCCTGGTATTCACTGCTGTGCCTGGTGTCCAATGTTTGGCCTGGTGTCCACTGCTGAGCCTTAAGTGCACTGCTGCTTCTGGTGTCCACTGCTGCTCCTGGTGTCCACTGCTATCACAGTTGTACAAAACCAGGCCTGGTGTCCACTGCTGTTCCTGATTCCACTTCTGGACCTGGTGCCCACTGCTGGGCCTGACGACCACTACTGTGCCTGGTGTCCACTGCTGCTCCTGCTGTCCACTGCCAGACCTGCTGTCCCCTGATGCATCTGGTATCTACTGCTGGGCCTGCAGTCCACCGCTGGGCTGGCGCCCACTGCTGTGCCTGGCATCCAATGCTTGACCTGGTGTCCACTGCTGGGCCTGTTGTCCACTGCTGTGCCATATATCCACTGCTGCTCCTGGTGTCCACTGCTGAGCCTGGGGTCCACTCTGGGTTGGTGTCCACTGCTGCTCCTTTTGTCCACTACTGGGCCTGGTGTCCACTGCTGAGCCTTAGGTCCCCTGCTGCTCCTACATCCACTGCTGGGCCTGACATCCACTGCTGCTCCTGGTGTCCACTGCTGCTCCTGGTGTCCACTGCTATGTCTGGAGTTTATAGCTGGGCCTGCAGTCCACTGCTGGGCCTGGCTGTGCACTGCTGCGCCTGGTGTCCCCTGCTGACCATTATGTCCACTGCTGCTCCTGGTGTCCACTGCTGCACCTGCAGTCCACTGCTATGCCTGGTGTCCTCTGCTGAGCCTGGTGTCTCCTGCTGAGCCTGCTGTCTACTGCTGGGCCAGGTGTCCCTGCTGGGCCTGCTGCCCAGTGCTGGGACTGGTGTCCACTGCTGTTCCTGGTAACCATTGCTAGACCTGGCATCCACTGCTGAGCCTTGAGTCCATTGCTGAGCCAGGTGTCCACCGCTGTACCTGTTGTCCACTGCTGGGCCTGTTGTCCATCCTGGAGTTGATGTCCACTACTGCTCCTGGTGTGCACTGCTGCGCCTTGTGTCCACAGCTGGGACTGACATCCACAGTTGCTCATGTGTCCACTGCTGGTCCTGGCGTCCACTGCTGGGCCTGATGTCCACTGCTGCACCTTGTGTCCACTGCTGGGTCTTGTGTCCATAGCTGGGACTGATGTCCACTGCTGGGCATTGTGTACACTCTGGGCCTAGTACCCACTCGTGGGCCTGGGATTCTATTGCTGAGCCTGACGCCCACTTCTGGGCCTGGTGCCCAGTAATGAGCCTGCTGTCCACTGCTCTGCCTGACCTCCACTGCTGGGCCTGGCATTCACTACTAGACCTGCTGTCCACTACTGCGACTGACATCCACTGCTGGGCCTGGCATCCACTACTAGACCTGCTGTCCACTACTGCGACTGACTTCGTCTGCTGGGCCAGGTGTCCACTGCTGGACCTGGTGACCACTGCTGTGCCTGCTGTCCACTGCTGGGCCTTGTGTCCACTCCTTCTCCTGGTGTCCGCTGATGAGCCTGATGTCCACTGTTGTCCGGGTCTCCAAGCTGGACCTGGTCTCCACTTCTGTACCTGGTGTCCACTGCTGAGACTGATGTCCACTGCAGTGCCTGTTGTTCACTGTTGGGCCTTGTGTTCACTGCTAGGCCTGAAGTCCACTGCTGAGCCTGGCGTCCACTGCTGCCTTTGGTGTCCACTGCTGGGTCTGGTGTGCCCTGCTGTGTCTGGTGTCTACTGCTGGGCCTGCAGTCCACTGCTGATCTGACGTCCAGTGCTGTGCCTGGTATTCACTGCTGTGCCTGGTGTCCAATGTTTGGCCTGGTGTCCACTGCTGAGCCTTAAGTGCACTGCTGCTTCTGGTGTCCACTGCTGCTCCTGGTGTCCACTGCTATCACAGTTGTACAAAACCAGGCCTGGTGTCCACTGCTGTTCCTGATTCCACTTCTGGACCTGGTGCCCACTGCTGGGCCTGACGACCATTACTGTGCCTGGTGTCCACTGCTGCTCCTGCTGTCCACTGCCAGACCTGCTGTCCCCTGATGCATCTGGTATCTACTGCTGGGCCTGCAGTCCACCGCTGGGCTGGCGTCCACTGCTGTGCCTGGTATCCAATGCTTGACCTGGTGTCCACTGCTGGGCCTGTTGTCCACTGCTGTGCCATATATCCACTGCTGCTCCTGGTGTCCACTGCTGAGCCTGGGGTCCACTCTGGGTTGGTGTCCACTGCTGCTCCTTTTGTCCACTACTGGGCCTGGTGTCCACTGCTGAGCCTTAGGTCCCCTGCTGCTCCTACATTCACTGCTGGGCCTGACATCCACTGCTGCTCCTGGTGTCCACTGCTGCTCCTGGTGTCCACTGCTATGTCTGGAGTTTATAGCTGGGCCTGCAGTCCACTGCTGGGCCTGGTTGTGCACTGCTGCGCCTGGTGTCCCCTGCTGACCCTCATGTCCACTGCTGCTCCTGACATCCACTAAAGCTCCTGGTGTCCACTGCTGCTCCTGGTGTCCACTGCTGCACCTGCAGTCCACTGCTATGCCTGGAGTCCTCTGCTGAGCCTGGTGTCTCCTGCTGAGCCTGCTGTCTACTGCTGGGCCAGGTGTCCCTGCTGGGCCTGCTGCCCAGTGCTGGGACTGGTGTCCACTGCTGTTCCTGGTAACCATTGCTAGACCTGGCATCCACTGCTGAGCCTTGAGTCCATTGCTGAGCCAGGTGTCCACCGCTGTACCTGTTGTCCACTGCTGGGCCTGTTGTCCATCCTGGAGTTGATGTCCACTACTGCTCCTGGTGTGCACTGCTGCGCCTTGTGTCCACAGCTGGGACTGACATCCACAGTTGCTCATGTGTCCACTGCTGGTCCTGGCGTCCACTGCTGGGCCTGATGTCCACTGCTGCACCTTGTGTCCACTGCTGGGTCTTGTGTCCATAGCTGGGACTGATGTCCACTGCTGGGCATTGTGTACACTCTGGGCCTAGTACCCACTCGTGGGCCTGGGATTCTATTGCTGAGCCTGACGCCCACTTCTGGGCCTGGTGCCCAGTAATGAGCCTGCTGTCCACTGCTGTGCCTGACCTCCACTGCTGGGCCTGGCATTCACTACTAGACCTGCTGTCCACTACTGCGACTGACAACCACTGCTGGGCCTGGCATCCACTGCTGGGCCTGGCATCCACTCCTGGGCCTGCTGTTCACTGCTGCGCCTGACATCGACTGCTGGGCCAGGTGTCCACTGCTGGACCTGGTGACCACTGCTGTGCCTGCTGTCCACTGCTGGGCCTTGTGTCCACTCCTTCTCCTGGTGTCCGCTGATGAGCCTGATGTCCACTGTCGTCCGGGTCTCCAAAGCTGGACCTGGTCTCCACTTCTGTACCTGGTGTCCACTGCTGAGTCTGATGTCCACTGCAGTGCCTGTTGTCCACTGTTGGGCCTTGTGTTCACTGCTAGGCTTGAAGTCCACTGCTGAGCCTGGCGTCCACTGCTGCCTTTGGTGTCCACTGCTGGGTCTGGTGTCCCCTGCTGTGTCTGGTGTCTACTGCTGGGCCTGCAGTCCACTGCTGAGCTGACGTCCAGTGCTGTGCCTGGTATTCACTGCTGTGCCTGGTGTCCAATGTTTGGCCTGGTGTCCACTGCTGAGCCTTAAGTGCACTGCTGCTCCTGGTGTCCACTGCTATCACAGTTGTACAAAACCAGGCCTGGTGTCCACTGCTGTTCCTGATTCCACTTCTGGACCTGGTGCCCACTGCTGGGCCTGACGACCACTACTGTGCCTGGTGTCCACTGCTGCTCCTGCTGTCCACTGCCAGACCTGCTGTCCCCTGATGCATCTGGTATCTACTGCTGGGCCTGCAGTCCACCGCTGGGCTGGCGTCCACTGCTGTGTCTGGTATCCAATGCTTGACCTGGTGTCCACTGCTGGGCCTGTTGTCCACTGCTGTGCCATATATCCACTGCTGCTCCTGGTGTCCACTGCTGAGCCTGGGGTCCACTCTGGGTTGGTGTCCACTGCTGCTCCTTTTGTCCACTACTGGGCCTGGTGTCCACTGCTGAGCCTTAGGTCCCCTGCTGCTCCTACATCCACTGCTGGGCCTGACATCCACTGCTGCTCCTGGTGTCCACTGCTGCTCCTGGTGTCCACTGCTATGTCTGGAGTTTATAGCTGGGCCTGCAGTCCACTGCTGGGCCTGGCTGTGCACTGCTGCGCCTGGTGTCCCCTGCTGACCCTTATGTCCACTGCTGCTCCTGGTGTCCACTGCTGCACCTGCAGTCCACTGCTATGCCTGGTGTCCTCTGCTGAGCCTGGTGTCTCCTGCTGAGCCTGCTGTCTACTGCTGGGCCAGGTGTCCCTGCTGGGCCTGCTGCCCAGTGCTGGGACTGGTGTCCACTGCTGTTCCTGGTAACCATTGCTAGACCTGGCATCCACTGCTGAGCCTTGAGTCCATTGCTGAGCCAGGTGTCCACCGCTGTACCTGTTGTCCACTGCTGGGCCTGTTGTCCATCCTGGAGTTGATGTCCACTACTGCTCCTGGTGTGCACTGCTGCGCCTTGTGTCCACAGCTGGGACTGACATCCACTGTTGCTCATGTGTCCACTGCTGGTCCTGGCGTCCACTGCTGGGCCTGATGTCCACTGCTGCACCTTGTGTCCACTGCTGGGTCTTGTGTCCATAGCTGGGACTGATGTCCACTGCTGGGCATTGTGTACACTCTGGGCCTAGTACCCATTCGTGGGCCTGGGATTCTATTGCTGAGCCTGACGCCCACTTCTGGGCCTGGTGCCCAGTAATGAGCCTGCTGTCCACTGCTGTGCCTGACCTCCACTGCTGGGCCTGGCATTCACTACTAGACCTGCTGTCCACTACTGCGACTGACTTCGACTGCTGTGCCTGACCTCCACTGCTGGGCCTGGCATCCACTCCTGGGCCTGCTGTTCACTGCTGCGCCTGACATCGACTGCTGGGCCAGGTGTCCACTGCTGGACCTGGTGACCACTGCTGTGCCTGCTGTCCACTGCTGGGCCTTGTGTCCACTCCTTCTCCTGGTGTCCGCTGATGAGCCTGATGTCCACTGTCGTCCGGGTCTCCAAAGCTGGACCTGGTCTCCACTTCTGTACCTGGTGTCCACTGCTGAGTATGATGTCCACTGTAGTGCCTGTTGTCCACTGTTGGGCCTTGTGTTCACTGCTAGGCCTGAAGTCCACTTCTGAGCCTGGCGTCCACTGCTGCCTTTGGTGTCCACTGCTGGGTCTGGTGTCCCCTGCTGTGTCTGTTGTCTACTGCTGGGCCTGCAGTCCACTGCTGAGCTGACGTCCAGTGCTGTGTCTGGTATTCACTGCTGTGCCTGGTGTCCAATGTTTGGCCTGGTGTCCACTGCTGAGCCTTAAGTGCACTGCTGCTCCTGGTGTCCACTGCTATCACAGTTGTACAAAACCAGGCCTGGTGTCCACTGCTGTTCCTGATTCCACTTCTGGACCTGGTGCCCACTGCTGGGCCTGACGACCACTACTGTGCCTGGTGTCCACTGCTGCTCCTGCTGTCCACTACCAGACCTGCTGTCCCCTGATGCATCTGGTATCTACTGCTGGGCCTGCAGTCCACCGCTGGGCTGGCGTCCACTGCTGTGCCTGGTATCCAATGCTTGACCTGGTGTCCACTGCTGGGCCTGTTGTCCACTGCTGTGCCATATATCCACTGCTGCTCCTGGTGTCCACTGCTGAGCCTGGGGTCCACTCTGGGTTGGTGTCCACTGCTGCTCCTTTTGTCCACTACTGGGCCTGGTGTCCACTGCTGAGCCTTAGGTCCCCTGCTGCTCCTACATCCACTGCTGGGCCTGACATCCACTGCTGCTCCTGGTGTCCACTGCTGCTCCTGGTGTCCACTGCTATGTCTGGAGTTTATAGCTGGGCCTGCAGTCCACTGCTGGGCCTGGTTGTGCACTGCTGCGCCTGGTGTCCCCTGCTGACCCTCATGTCCACTGCTGCTCCTGACATCCACTAAAGCTCCTGGTGTCCACTGCTGCTCCTGGTGTCCACTGCTGCACCTGCAGTCCACTGCTATGCCTGGTGTCCTCTGCTGAGCCTGGTGTCTCCTGCTGAGCCTGCTGTCTACTGCTGGGCCAGGTGTCCCTGCTGGGCCTGCTGCCCACTGCTGGGACTGGTGTCCACTGCTGTTCCTGGTAACCATTGCTAGACCTGGCATCCACTGCTGAGCCTTGAGTCCATTGCTGAGCCAGGTGTCCACCGCTGTACCTGTTGTCCACTGCTGGGCCTGTTGTCCATCCTGGAGTTGATGTCCACTACTGCTCCTGGTGTGCACTGCTGCGCCTTGTGTCCACAGCTGGGACTGACATCCACTGTTGCTCATGTGTCCACTGCTGGTCCTGGCGTCCACTGCTGGGCCTGATGTCCACTGCTGCACCTTGTGTCCACTGCTGGGTCTTGTGTCCATAGCTGGGACTGATGTCCACTGCTGGGCATTGTGTACACTCTGGGCCTAGTACCCACTCGTGGGCCTGGGATTCTATTGCTGAGCCTGACGCCCACTTCTGGGCCTGGTGCCCAGTAATGAGCCTGCTGTCCACTGCTCTGCCTGACCTCCACTGCTGGGCCTGGCATTCACTACTAGACCTGCTGTCCACTACTGCGACTGACATCCACTGCTGGGCCTGGCATCCACTACTAGACCTGCTGTCCACTACTGCGACTGACTTCGTCTGCTGGGCCAGGTGTCCACTGCTGGACCTGGTGACCACTGCTGTGCCTGCTGTCCACTGCTGGGCCTTGTGTCCACTCCTTCTCCTGGTGTCCGCTGATGAGCCTGATGTCCACTGTCGTCCGGGTCTCCAAAGCTGGACCTGGTCTCCACTTCTGTACCTGGTGTCCACTGCTGAGTCTGATGTCCACAGCAGTGCCTGTTGTCCACTGTTGGGCCTTGTGTTCACTGCTAGGCCTGAAGTCCACTGCTGAGCCTGGCGTCCACTGCTGCCTTTGGTGTCCACTGCTGGGTCTGGTGTCCCCTGCTGTGTCTGGTGTCTACTGCTGGGCCTGCAGTCCACTGCTGAGCTGACGTCCAGTGCTGTGCCTGGTATTCACTGCTCTGCCTGGTGTCCAATGTTTGGCCTGGTGTCCACTGCTGAGCCTTAAGTGCACTGCTGCTTCTGGTGTCCACTGCTGCTCCTGGTGTCCACTGCTATCACAGTTGTACAAAACCAGGCCTGGTGTCCACTGCTGTTCCTGATTCCACTTCTGGACCTGGTGCCCACTGCTGGGCCTGACGACCACTACTGTGCCTGGTGTCCACTGCTGCTCCTGCTGTCCACTGCCAGACCCGCTGTCCCCTGATGCATCTGGTATCTACTGCTGGGCCTGCAGTCCACCGCTGGGCTGGCGTCCACTGCTGTGCCTGGTATCCAATGCTTGACCTGGTGTCCACTGCTGGGCCTGTTGTCCACTGCTGTGCCATATATCCACTGCTGCTCCTGGTGTCCACTGCTGAGCCTGGGGTCCACTCTGGGTTGGTGTCCACTGCTGCTCCTTTTGTCCACTACTGGGCCTGGTGTCCACTGCTGAGCCTTAGGTCCCCTGCTGCTCCTACATCCACTGCTGGGCCTGACATCCACTGCTGCTCCTGGTGTCCACTGCTGCTCCTGGTGTCCACTGCTATGTCTGGAGTTTATAGCTGGGCCTGCAGTCCACTGCTGGGCCTGGCTGTGCACTGCTGCGCCTGGTGTCCCCTGCTGACCCTCATGTCCACTGCGGCTCCTGACATCCACTAAAGCTCCTGGTGTCCACTGCTGCTCCTGGTGTCCACTGCTGCACCTGCAGTCCACTGCTATGCCTGGTGTCCTCTGCTGAGCCTGGTGTCTCCTGCTGAGCCTGCTGTCTACTGCTGGGCCAGGTGTCCCTGCTGGGCCTGCTGCCCAGTGCTGGGACTGGTGTCCACTGCTGTTCCTGGTAACCATTGCTAGACCTGGCATCCACTGCTGAGCCTTGAGTCCATTGCTGAGCCAGGTGTCCACCGCTGTACCTGTTGTCCACTGCTGGGCCTGTTGTCCATCCTGGAGTTGATGTCCACTACTGCTCCTGGTGTGCACTGCTGCGCCTTGTGTCCACAGCTGGGACTGACATCCACAGTTGCTCATGTGTCCACTGCTGGTCCTGGCGTCCACTGCTGGGCCTGATGTCCACTGCTGCACCTTGTGTCCACTGCTGGGTCTTGTGTCCATAGCTGGGACTGATGTCCACTGCTGGGCATTGTGTACACTCTGGGCCTAGTACCCACTCGTGGGCCTGGGATTCTATTGCTGAGCCTGACGCCCACTTCTGGGCCTGGTGCCCAGTAATGAGCCTGCTGTCCACTGCTCTGCCTGACCTCCACTGCTGGGCCTGGCATTCACTACTAGACCTGCTGTCCACTACTGCGACTGACATCCACTGTTGGGCCTGGCATCCACTACTAGACCTGCTGTCCACTACTGCGACTGACTTCGTCTGCTGGGCCAGGTGTCCACTGCTGGACCTGGTGACCACTGCTGTGCCTGCTGTCCACTGCTGGGCCTTGTGTCCACTCCTTCTCCTGGTGTCCGCTGATGAGCCTGATGTCCACTGTCGTCCGGGTCTCCAAACCTGGACCTGGTCTCCACTTCTGTACCTGGTGTCCACTGCTGAGTCTGATGTCCACTGCAGTGCCTGTTGTCCACTGTTGGGCCTTGTGTTCACTGCTAGGCCTGAAGTCCACTGCTGAGCCTGGCGTCCACTGCTGCCTTTGGTGTCCACTGCTGGGTCTGGTGTCCCCTGCTGTGTCTGGTGTCTACTGCTGGGCCTGCAGTCCACTGCTGAGCTGACGTCCAGTGCTGTGCCTGGTATTCACTGCTGTGCCTGGTGTCCAATGTTTGGCCTGGTGTCCACTGCTGAGCCTTAAGTGCACTGCTGCTTCTGGTGTCCACTGCTGCTCCTGGTGTCCACTGCTATCACAGTTGTACAAAACCAGGCCTGGTGTCCACTGCTGTTCCTGATTCCACTTCTGGACCTGGTGCCCACTGCTGGGCCTGACGACCACTACTGTGCCTGGTGTCCACTGCTGCTCCTGCTGTCCACTGCCAGACCTGCTGTCCCCTGATGCATCTGGTATCTACTGCTGGGCCTGCAGTCCACCGCTGGGCTGGCGTCCACTGCTGTGTCTGGTATCCAATGCTTGACCTGGTGTCCACTGCTGGGCCTGTTGTCCACTGCTGTGCCATATATCCACTGCTGCTCCTGGTGTCCACTGCTGAGCCTGGGGTCCACTCTGGGTTGGTGTCCACTGCTGCTCCTTTTGTCCACTACTGGGCCTGGTGTCCACTGCTGAGCCTTAGGTCCCCTGCTGCTCCTACATCCACTGCTGGGCCTGACATCCACTACTGCTCCTGGTGTCCACTGCTGCTCCTGGTGTCCACTGCTATGTCTGGAGTTTATAGCTGGGCCTGCAGTCCACTGCTGGGCCTGGCTGTGCACTGCTGCGCCTGGTGTCCCCTGCTGACCCTCATGTCCACTGCTGCTCCTGACATCCACTAAAGCTCCTGGTGTCCACTGCTGCTCCTGGTGTCCACTGCTGCACCTGCAGTCCACTGCTATGCCTGGTGTCCTCTGCTGAGCCTGGTGTCTCCTGCTGAACCTGCTGTCTACTGCTGGGCCAGGTGTCCCTGCTGGGCCTGCTGCCCACTGCTGGGACTGGTGTCCACTGCTGTTCCTGGTAACCATTGCTAGACCTGGCATCCACTGCTGAGCCTTGAGTCCATTGCTGAGCCAGGTGTCCACCGCTGTACCTGTTGTCCACTGCTGGGCCTGTTGTCCATCCTGGAGTTGATGTCCACTACTGCTCCTGGTGTGCACTGCTGCGCCTTGTGTCCACAGCTGGGACTGACATCCACTGTTGCTCATGTGTCCACTGCTGGTCCTGGCGTCCACTGCTGGGCCTGATGTCCACTGCTGCACCTTGTGTCCACTGCTGGGTCTTGTGTCCATAGCTGGGTCTGATGTCCACTGCTGGGCATTGTGTACACTCTGGGCCTAGTACCCACTCGTGGGCCTGGGATTCTATTGCTGAGCCTGACGCCCACTTCTGGGCCTGGTGCCCAGTAATGAGCCTGCTGTCCACTGCTGTGCCTGACCTCCACTGCTGGGCCTGGCATTCACTACTAGACCTGCTGTCCACTACTGCGACTGACATCCACTGCTGGGCCTGGCATCCACTGCTGGGCCTGGCATCCACTCCTGGGCCTGCTGTTCACTGCTGCGCCTGACATCGACTGCTGGGCCAGGTGTCCACTGCTGGACCTGGTGACCACTGCTGTGCCTGCTGTCCACTGCTGGGCCTTGTGTCCAGTCCTTCTCCTGGTGTCCGCTGATGAGCCTGATGTCCACTGTCGTCCGGGTCTCCAAAGCTGGACCTGGTCTCCACTTCTGTACCTGGTGTCCACTGCTGAGTATGATGTCCACTGCAGTGCCTGTTGTCCACTGTTGGGCCTTGTGTTCACTGCTAGGCCTGAAGTCCACTGCTGAGCCTGGCGTCCACTGCTGCCTTTGGTGTCCACTGCTGGGTCTGGTGTCCCCTGCTGTGTCTGGTGTCTACAGCTGGGCCTGCAGTCCACTGCTGAGCTGACGTCCAGTGCTGTGCCTGGTATTCACTGCTGTGCCTGGTGTCCAATGTTTGGCCTGGTGTCCACTGCTGAGCCTTAAGTGCACTGCTGCTTCTGGTGTCCACTGCTGCTCCTGGTGTCCACTGCTATCACAGTTGTACAAAACCAGGCCTGGTGTCCACTGCTGTTCCTGATTCCACTTCTGGACCTGGTGCCCACTGCTGGGCCTGACGACCACTACTGTGCCTGGTGTCCACTGCTGCTCCTGCTGTCCACTGCCAGACCTGCTGTCCCCTGATGCATCTGGTATCTACTGCTGGGCCTGCAGTCCACCGCTGGGCTGGCGTCCACTGCTGTGTCTGGTATCCAATGCTTGACCTGGTGTCCACTGCTGGGCCTGTTGTCCACTGCTGTGCCATATATCCACTGCTACTCCTGGTGTCCACTGCTGAGCCTGGGGTCCACTCTGGGTTGGTGTCCACTGCTGCTCCTTTTGTCCACTACTGGGCCTGGTGTCCACTGCTGAGCCTTAGGTCCCCTGTTGCTCCTACATCCACTGCTGGGCCTGACATCCACTGCTGCTCCAGGTGTCCACTGCTATGTCTGGAGTTTATAGCTGGGCCTGCAGTCCACTGCTGGGCCTGGCTGTGCACTGCTGCGCCTGGTGTCCCCTGCTGACCCTCATGTCCACTGCGGCTCCTGACATCCACTAAAGCTCCTGGTGTCCACTGCTGCTCCTGGTGTCCACTGCTGCACCTGCAGTCCACTGCTATGCCTGGTGTCCTCTGCTGAGCCTGGTGTCTCCTGCTGAGCCTGCTGTCTACTGCTGGGCCAGGTGTCCCTGCTGGGCCTGCTGCCCACTGCTGGGACTGGTGTCCACTGCTGTTCCTGGTAACCATTGCTAGACCTGGCATCCACTGCTGAGCCTTGAGTCCATTGCTGAGCCAGGTGTCCACCGCTGTACCTGTTGTCCACTGCTGGGCCTGTTGTCCATCCTGGAGTTGATGTCCACTACTGCTCCTGGTGTGCACTGCTGCGCCTTGTGTCCACAGCTGGGACTGACATCCACTGTTGCTCATGTGTCCACTGCTGGTCCTGGCGTCCACTGCTGGGCCTGATGTCCACTGCTGCACCTTGTGTCCACTGCTGGGTCTTGTGTCCATAGCTGGGACTGATGTCCACTGCTGGGCATTGTGTACACTCTGGGCCTAGTACCCACTCATGGGCCTGGGATTCTAATGCTGAGCCTGACGCCCACTTCTGGGCCTGGTGCCCAGTAATGAGCCTGCTGTCCACTGCTGTGCCTGACCTCCACTGCTGGGCCTGGCATTCACTACTAGACCTGCTGTCCACTACTGCGACTGACTTCGACTGCTGTGCCTGACCTCCACTGCTGGGCCTGGCATCCACTCCTGGGCCTGCTGTTCACTGCTGCGCCTCACTTCGACTGCTGGGCCAGGTGTCCACTGCTGGACCTGGTGACCACTGCTGTGCCTGCTGTCCACTGCTGGGCCTTGTGTCCACTCCTTCTCCTGGTGTCCGCTGATGAGCCTGATGTCCACTGTCGTCCGGGTCTCCAAAGCTGGACCTGGTCTCCACTTCTGTACCTGGTGTCCACTGCTGAGTATGATGTCCACTGCAGTGCCTGTTGTCCACTGTTGGGCCTTGTGTTCACTGCTAGGCCTGAAGTCCACTGCTGAGCCTGGCGTCCACTGCTGCCTTTGGTGTCCACTGCTGGGTCTGGTGTCCCCTGCTGTGTCTGGTGTCTACTGCTGGGCCTGCAGTCCACTGCTGAGCTGACGTCCAGTGCTGTGCCTGGTATTCACTGCTGTGCCTGGTGTCCAATGTTTGGCCTGGTGTCCACTGCTGAGCCTTAAGTGCACTGCTGCTTCTGGTGTCCACTGCTGCTCCTGGTGTCCACTGCTATCACAGTTGTACAAAACCAGGCCTGGTGTCCACTGCTGTTCCTGATTCCACTTCTGGACCTGGTGCCCACTGCTGGGCCTGACGACCACTATTGTGCCTGGTGTCCACTGCTGCTCCTGCTGTCCACTGCCAGACCTGCTGTCCCCTGATGCATCTGGTATCTACTGCTGGGCCTGCAGTCCACCGCTGGGCTGGCGTCCACTGCTGTGCCTGGTATCCAATGCTTGACCTGGTGTCCACTGCTGGGCCTGTTGTCCACTGCTGTGCCATATATCCACTGCTGCTCCTGGTGTCCACTGCTGAGCCTGGGGTCCACTCTGGGTTGGTGTCCACTGCTGCTCCTTTTGTCCACTACTGGGCCTGGTGTCCACTGCTGAGCCTTAGGTCCCCTGCTGCTCCTACATCCACTGCTGGGCCTGACATCCACTGCTGCTCCTGGTGTCCACTGCTGCTCCTGGTGTCCACTGCTATGTCTGGAGTTTATAGCTGGGCCTGCAGTCCACTGCTGGGCCTGGCTGTGCACTGCTGCGCCTGGTGTCCCCTGCTGACCCTCATGTCCACTGCGGCTCCTGACATCCACTAAAGCTCCTGGTGTCCACTGCTGCTCCTGGTGTCCACTGCTGCACCTGCAGTCCACTGCTATGCCTGGTGTCCTCTGCTGAGCCTGGTGTCTCCTGCTGAGCCTGCTGTCTACTGCTGGGCCAGGTGTCCCTGCTGGGCCTGCTGCCCAGTGCTGGGACTGGTGTCCACTGCTGTTCCTGGTAACCATTGCTAGACCTGGCATCCACTGCTGAGCCTTGAGTCCATTGCTGAGCCAGGTGTCCACCGCTGTACCTGTTGTCCACTGCTGGGCCTGTTGTCCATCCTGGAGTTGATGTCCACTACTGCTCCTGGTGTGCACTGCTGCGCCTTGTGTCCACAGCTGGGACTGACATCCACTGTTGCTCATGTGTCCACTGCTGGTCCTGGCGTCCACTGCTGGGCCTGATGTCCACTGCTGCACCTTGTGTCCACTGCTGGGTCTTGTGTCCATAGCTGGGACTGATGTCCACTGCTGGGCATTGTGTACACTCTGGGCCTAGTACCCACTCGTGGGCCTGGGATTCTATTGCTGAGCCTGACGCCCACTTCTGGGCCTGGTGCCCAGTAATGAGCCTGCTGTCCACTGCTGTGCCTGACCTCCACTGCTGGGCCTGGCATTCACTACTAGACCTGCTGTCCACTACTGCGACTGACAACCACTGCTGGGCCTGGCATCCACTCCTGGGCCTGCTGTTCACTGCTGCGCCTGACTTCGACTGCTGGGCCAGGTGTCCACTGCTGGACCTGGTGACCACTGCTGTGCCTGCTGTCCACTGCTGGGCCTTGTGTCCACTCCTTCTCCTGGTGTCCGCTGATGAGCCTGATGTCCACTGTCGTCCGGGTCTCCAAAGCTGGACCTGGTCTCCACTTCTGTACCTGGTGTCCACTGCTGAGTCTGATGTCCACTGCAGTGCCTGTTGTCCACTGTTGGGCCTTGTGTTCACTGCTAGGCCTGAAGTCCACTGCTGAGCCTGGCGTCCACTGCTGCCTTTGGTGTCCACTGCTGGGTCTGGTGTCCCCTGCTGTGTCTGGTGTCTACTGCTGGGCCTGCAGTCCACTGCTGAGCTGACGTCCAGTGCTGTGCCTGGTATTCACTGCTGTGCCTGGTGTCCAATGTTTGGCCTGGTGTCCACTGCTGAGCCTTAAGTGCACTGCTGCTTCTGGTGTCCACTGCTGCTCCTGGTGTCCACTGCTATCACAGTTGTACAAAACCAGGCCTGGTGTCCACTGCTGTTCCTGATTCCACTTCTGGACCTGGTGCCCACTGCTGGGCCTGACGACCACTACTGTGCCTGGTGTCCACTGCTGCTCCTGCTGTCCACTGCCAGACCTGCTGTCCCCTGATGCATCTGGTATCTACTGCTGGGCCTGCAGTCCACCGCTGGGCTGGCGTCCACTGCTGTGCCTGGTATCCAATGCTTGACCTGGTGTCCACTGCTGGGCCTGTTGTCCACTGCTGTGCCATATATCCACTGCTGCTCCTGGTGTCCACTGCTGAGCCTGGGGTCAACTCTGGGTTGGTGTCCACTGCTGCTCCTTTTGTCCACTACTGGGCCTGGTGTCCACTGCTGAGCCTTAGGTCCCCTGCTGCTCCTACATTCACTGCTGGGCCTGACATCCACTGCTGCTCCTGGTGTCCACTGCTGCTCCTGGTGTCCACTGCTATGTCTGGAGTTTATAGCTGGGCCTGCAGTCCACTGCTGGGCCTGGCTGTGCACTGCTGCGCCTGGTGTCCCCTGCTGACCCTCATGTCCACTGCTGCTCCTGACATCCACTAAAGCTCCTGGTGTCCACTGCTGCTCCTGGTGTCCACTGCTGCACCTGCAGTCCACTGCTATGCCTGGTGTCCTCTGCTGAGCCTGGTGTCTCCTGCTGAGCCTGCTGTCTACTGCTGGGCCAGGTGTCCCTGCTGGGCCTGCTGCCCACTGCTGGGACTGGTGTCCACTGCTGTTCCTGGTAACCATTGCTAGACCTGGCATCCACTGCTGAGCCTTGAGTCCATTGCTGAGCCAGGTGTCCACCGCTGTACCTGTTGTCCACTGCTGGGCCTGTTGTCCATCCTGGAGTTGATGTCCACTACTGCTCCTGGTGTGCACTGCTGCGCCTTGTGTCCACAGCTGGGACTGACATCCACTGTTGCTCATGTGTCCACTGCTGGTCCTGGCGTCCACTGCTGGGCCTGATGTCCACTGCTGCACCTTGTGTCCACTGCTGGGTCTTGTGTCCATAGCGGGACTGATGTCCACTGCTGGGCATTGTGTACACTCTGGGCCTAGTACCCACTCGTGGGCCTGGGATTCTATTGCTGAGCCTGACGCCCACTTCTGGGCCTGGTGCCCAGTAATGAGCCTGCTGTCCACTGCTCTGCCTGACCTCCACTGCTGGGCCTGGCATTCACTACTAGACCTGCTGTCCACTACTGCGACTGACTTCGACTGCTGTGCCTGACCTCCACTGCTGGGCCTGGCATCCACTCCTGGGCCTGCTGTTCACTGCTGCGCCTGACTTCGACTGCTGGGCCAGGTGTCCACTGCTGGACCTGGTGACCACTGCTGTGCCTGCTGTCCACTGCTGGGCCTTGTGTCCACTCCTTCTCCTGGTGTCCGCTGATGAGCCTGATGTCCACTGTCGTCCGGGTCTCCAAAGCTGGACCTGGTCTCCACTTCTGTACCTGGTGTCCACTGCTGAGTCTGATGTCCACTGCAGTGCCTGTTGTCCACTGTTGGACCTTGTGTTCACTGCTAGGCCTGAAGTCCACTGCTGAGCCTGGCGTCCACTGCTGCCTTTGGTGTCCACTGCTGGGTCTGGTGTCCCCTGCTGTGTCTGTTGTCTACTGCTGGGAATGCAGTCCACTGCTGAGCTGACGTCCAGTGCTGTGCCTGGTATTCACTGCTGTGCCTGGTGTCCAATGTTTGGCCTGGTGTCCACTGCTGAGCCTTAAGTGCACTGCTGCTTCTGGTGTCCACTGCTGCTCCTGGTGTCCACTGCTATCACAGTTGTACAAAACCAGGCCTGGTGTCCACTGCTGTTCCTGATTCCACTTCTGGACCTGGTGCCCACTGCTGGGCCTGACGACCACTACTGTGCCTGGTGTCCACTGCTGCTCCTGCTGTCCACTGCCAGACCCGCTGTCCCCTGATGCATCTGGTATCTACTGCAGGGCCTGCAGTCCACCGCTGGGCTGGCGTCCACTGCTGTGCCTGGTATCCAATGCTTGACCTGGTGTCCACTGCTGGGCCTGTTGTCCACTGCTGTGCCATATATCCACTGCTGCTCCTGGTGTCCACTGCTGAGCCTGGGGTCCACTCTGGGTTGGTGTCCACTGCTGCTCCTTTTGTCCACTACTGGGCCTGGTGTCCACTGCTGAGCCTTAGGTCCCCTGCTGCTCCTACATCCACTGCTGGGCCTGACATCCACTGCTGCTCCTGGTGTCCACTGCTGCTCCTGGTGTCCACTGCTATGTCTGGAGTTTATAGCTGGGCCTGCAGTCCACTGCTGGGCCTGGCTGTGCACTGCTGCGCCTGGTGTCCCCTGCTGACCCTCATGTCCACTGCTGCTCCTGACATCCACTAAAGCTCCTGGTGTCCACTGCTGCTCCTGGTGTCCACTGCTGCACCTGCAGTCCACTGCTATGCCTGGTGTCCTCTGCTGAGCCTGGTGTCTCCTGCTGAGCCTGCTGTCTACTGCTGGGCCAGGTGTCCCTGCTGGGCCTGCTGCCCACTGCTGGGACTGGTGTCCACTGCTGTTCCTGGTAACCATTGCTAGACCTGGCATCCACTGCTGAGCCTTGAGTCCATTGCTGAGCCAGGTGTCCACCGCTGTACCTGTTGTCCACTGCTGGGCCTGTTGTCCATCCTGGAGTTGATGTCCACTACTGCTCCTGGTGTGCACTGCTGCGCCTTGTGTCCACAGCTGGGACTGACATCCACTGTTGCTCATGTGTCCACTGCTGGTCCTGGCGTCCACTGCTGGGCCTGATGTCCACTGCTGCACCTTGTGTCCACTGCTGGGTCTTGTGTCCATAGCTGGGTCTGATGTCCACTGCTGGGCATTGTGTACACTCTGGGCCTAGTACCCACTCGTGGGCCTGGGATTCTATTGCTGAGCCTGACGCCCACTTCTGGGCCTGGTGCCCAGTAATGAGCCTGCTGTCCACTGCTGTGCCTGACCTCCACTGCTGGGCCTGGCATTCACTACTAGACCTGCTGTCCACTACTGCGACTGACATCCACTGCTGGGCCTGGCATCCACTGCTGGGCCTGGCATCCACTCCTGGGCCTGCTGTTCACTGCTGCGCCTGACATCGACTGCTGGGCCAGGTGTCCACTGCTGGACCTGGTGACCACTGCTGTGCCTGCTGTCCACTGCTGGGCCTTGTGTCCACTCCTTCTCCTGGTGTCCGCTGATGAGCCTGATGTCCACTGTCGTCCGGGTCTCCAAAGCTGGACCTGGTCTCCACTTCTGTACCTGGTGTCCACTGCTGAGTCTGATGTCCACTGCAGTGCCTGTTGTCCACTGTTGGGCCTTGTGTTCACTGCTAGGCCTGAAGTCCACTGCTGAGCCTGGCGTCCACTGCTGCCTTTGGTGTCCACTGCTGGGTCTGGTGTCCCCTGCTGTGTCTGGTGTCTACTGCTGGGCCTGCAGTCCACTGCTGAGCTGACGTCCAGTGCTGTGCCTGGTATTCACTGCTGTGCCTGGTGTCCAATGTTTGGCCTGGTGTCCACTGCTGAGCCTTAAGTGCACTGCTGCTTCTGGTGTCCACTGCTGCTCCTGGTGTCCACTGCTATCACAGTTGTACAAAACCAGGCCTGGTGTCCACTGCTGTTCCTGATTCCACTTCTGGACCTGGTGCCCACTGCTGGGCCTGACGACCACTACTGTGCCTGGTGTCCACTGCTGCTCCTGCTGTCCACTGCCAGACCTGCTGTCCCCTGATGCATCTGGTATCTACTGCTGGGCCTGCAGTCCACCGCTGGGCTGGCGTCCACTGCTGTGCCTGGTATCCAATGCTTGACCTGGTGTCCACTGCTGGGCCTGTTGTCCACTGCTGTGCCATATATCCACTGCTGCTCCTGGTGTCCACTGCTGAGCCTGGGGTCCACTCTGGGTTGGTGTCCACTGCTGCTCCTTTTGTCCACTACTGGGCCTGGTGTCCACTGCTGAGCCTTAGGTCCCCTGCTGCTCCTACATCCACTGCTGGGCCTGACATCCACTGCTGCTCCTGGTGTCCACTGCTGCTCCTGGTGTCCACTGCTATGTCTGGAGTTTATAGCTGGGCCTGCAGTCCACTGCTGGGCCTGGCTGTGCACTGCTGCGCCTGGTGTCCCCTGCTGACCCTCATGTCCACTGCTGCTCCTGACATCCACTAAAGCTCCTGGTGTCCACTGCTGCTCCTGGTGTCCACTGCTGCACCTGCAGTCCACTGCTATGCCTGGTGTCCTCTGCTGAGCCTGGTGTCTCCTGCTGAGCCTGCTGTCTACTGCTGGGCCAGGTGTCCCTGCTGGGCCTGCTGCCCACTGCTGGGACTGGTGTCCACTGCTGTTCCTGGTAACCATTGCTAGACCTGGCATCCACTGCTGAGCCTTGAGTCCATTGCTGAGCCAGGTGTCCACCGCTGTACCTGTTGTCCACTGCTGGGCCTGTTGTCCATCCTGGAGTTGATGTCCACTACTGCTCCTGGTGTGCACTGCTGCGCCTTGTGTCCACAGCTGGGACTGACATCCACTGTTGCTCATGTGTCCACTGCTGGTCCTGGCGTCCACTGCTGGGCCTGATGTCCACTGCTGCACCTTGTGTCCACTGCTGGGTCTTGTGTCCATAGCGGGACTGATGTCCACTGCTGGGCATTGTGTACACTCTGGGCCTAGTACCCACTCGTGGGCCTGGGATTCTATTGCTGAGCCTGACGCCCACTTCTGGGCCTGGTGCCCAGTAATGAGCCTGCTGTCCACTGCTGTGCCTGACCTCCACTGCTGGGCCTGGCATTCACTACGAGACCTGCTGTCCACTACTGCGACTGACTTCGACTGCTGTGCCTGACCTCCACTGCTGGGCCTGGCATCCACTCCTGGGTCTGCTGTTCACTGCTGCGCCTGACTTCGACTGCTGGGCCAGGTGTCCACTGCTGGACCTGGTGACCACTGCTGTGCCTGCTGTCCACTGCTGGGCCTTGTGTCCACTCCTTCTCCTGGTGTCCGCTTATGAGCCTGATGTCCACTGTCGTCCGGGTCTCCAAAGCTGGACCTGGTCTCCACTTCTGTACCTGGTGTCCACTGCTGAGTCTGATGTCCACTGCAGTGCCTGTTGTCCACTGTTGGGCCTTGTGTTCACTGCTAGGCCTGAAGTCCACTGCTGAGCCTGGCGTCCACTGCTGCCTTTGGTGTCCACTGCTGGGTCTGGTGTCCCCTGCTGTGTCTGGTGTCTACTGCTGGGCCTGCAGTCCACTGCTGAGCTGACGTCCAGTGCTGTGCCTGGTATTCACTGCTGTGCCTGGTGTCCAATGTTTGGCCTGGTGTCCACTGCTGAGCCTTAAGTGCACTGCTGCTTCTGGTGTCCACTGCTGCTCCTGGTGTCCACTGCTATCACAGTTGTACAAAACCAGGCCTGGTGTCCACTGCTGTTCCTGATTCCACTTCTGGACCTGGTGCCCACTGCTGGGCCTGACGACCACTACTGTGCCTGGTGTCCACTGCTGCTCCTGCTGTCCACTGCCAGACCCGCTGTCCCCTGATGCATCTGGTATCTACTGCAGGGCCTGCAGTCCACCGCTGGGCTGGCGTCCACTGCTGTGCCTGGTATCCAATGCTTGACCTGGTGTCCACTGCTGGGCCTGTTGTCCACTGCTGTGCCATATATCCACTGCTGCTCCTGGTGTCCACTGCTGAGCCTGGGGTCCACTCTGGGTTGGTGTCCACTGCTGCTCCTTTTGTCCACTACTGGGCCTGGTGTCCACTGCTGAGCCTTAGGTCCCCTGCTGCTCCTACATTCACTGCTGGGCCTGACATCCACTGTTGCTCCTGGTGTCCACTGCTGCTCCTGGTGTCCACTGCTATGTCTGGAGTTTATAGCTGGGCCTGCAGTCCACTGCTGGGCCTGGCTGTGCACTGCTGCGCCTGGTGTCCCCTGCTGACCCTCATGTCCACTGCTGCTCCTGACATCCACTAAAGCTCCTGGTGTCCACTGCTGCTCCTGGTGTCCACTGCTGCACCTGCAGTCCACTGCTATGCCTGGTGTCCTCTGCTGAGCCTGGTGTCTCCTGCTGAGCCTGCTGTCTACTGCTGGGCCAGGTGTCCCTGCTGGGCCTGCTGCCCAGTGCTGGGACTGGTGTCCACTGCTGTTCCTGGTAACCTTTGCTAGACCTGGCATCCACTGCTGAGCCTTGAGTCCATTGCTGAGCCAGGTGTCCACCGCTGTACCTGTTGTCCACTGCTGGGCCTGTTGTCCATCCTGGAGTTGATGTCCACTACTGCTCCTGGTGTGCACTGCTGCGCCTTGTGTCCACAGCTGGGACTGACATCCACTGTTGCTCATGTGTCCACTGCTGGTCCTGGCGTCCACTGCTGGGCCTGATGTCCACTGCTGCACCTTGTGTCCACTGCTGGGTCTTGTGTCCATAGCTGGGACTGATGTCCACTGCTGGGCATTGTGTACACTCTGGGCCTAGTACCCACTCGTGGGCCTGGGATTCTATTGCTGAGCCTGACGCCCACTTCTGGGCCTGGTGCCCAGTAATGAGCCTGCTGTCCACTGCTGTGCCTGACCTCCACTGCTGGGCCTGGCATTCACTACTAGACCTGCTGTCCACTACTGCGACTGACATCCACTGCTGGGCCTGGCATCCACTGCTGGGCCTGGCATCCACTCCTGGGCCTGCTGTTCACTGCTGCGCCTGACATCGACTGCTGGGCCAGGTGTCCACTGCTGGACCTGGTGACCACTGCTGTGCCTGCTGTCCACTGCTGGGCCTTGTGTCCACTCCTTCTCCTGGTGTCCGCTGATGAGCCTGATGTCCACTGTCGTCCGGGTCTCCAAAGCTGGACCTGGTCTCCACTTCTGTACCTGGTGTCCACTGCTGAGTCTGATGTCCACTGCAGTGCCTGTTGTCCACTGTTGGGCCTTGTGTTCACTGCTAGGCCTGAAGTCCACTGCTGAGCCTGGCGTCCACTGCTGCCTTTGGTGTCCACTGCTGGGTCTGGTGTCCCCTGCTGTGTCTGGTGTCTACTGCTGGGCCTGCAGTCCACTGCTGAGCTGACGTCCAGTGCTGTGCCTGGTATTCACTGCTGTGCCTGGTGTCCAATGTTTGGCCTGGTGTCCACTGCTGAGCCTTAAGTGCACTGCTGCTTCTGGTGTCCACTGCTGCTCCTGGTGTCCACTGCTATCACAGTTGTACAAAACCAGGCCTGGTGTCCACTGCTGTTCCTGATTCCACTTCTGGACCTGGTGCCCACTGCTGGGCCTGACGACCACTACTGTGCCTGGTGTCCACTGCTGCTCCTGCTGTCCACTGCCAGACCCGCTGTCCCCTGATGCATCTGGTATCTACTGCTGGGCCTGCAGTCCACCGCTGGGCTGGCGTCCACTGCTGTGTCTGGTATCCAATGCTTGACCTGGTGTCCACTGCTGGGCCTGTTGTCCACTGCTGTGCCATATATCCACTGCTGCTCCTGGTGTCCACTGCTGAGCCTGGGGTCCACTCTGGGTTGGTGTCCACTGCTGCTCCTTTTGTCCACTACTGGGCCTGGTGTCCACTGCTGAGCCTTAGGTCCCCTGCTGCTCCTACATCCACTGCTGGGCCTGACATCCACTGCTGCTCCTGGTGTCCACTGCTGCTCCTGGTGTCCACTGCTATGTCTGGAGTTTATAGCTGGGCCTGCAGTCCACTGCTGGGCCTGGCTGTGCACTGCTGCGCCTGGTGTCCCCTGCTGACCCTCATGTCCACTGCTGCTCCTGACATCCACTAAAGCTCCTGGTGTCCACTGCTGCTCCTGGTGTCCACTGCTGCACCTGCAGTCCACTGCTATGCCTGGTGTCCTCTGCTGAGCCTGGTGTCTCCTGCTGAGCCTGCTGTCTACTGCTGGGCCAGGTGTCCCTGCTGGGCCTGCTGCCCACTGCTGGGACTGGTGTCCACTGCTGTTCCTGGTAACCATTGCTAGACCTGGCATCCACTGCTGAGCCTTGAGTCCATTGCTGAGCCAGGTGTCCACCGCTGTACCTGTTGTCCACTGCTGGGCCTGTTGTCCATCCTGGAGTTGATGTCCACTACTGCTCCTGGTGTGCACTGCTGCGCCTTGTGTCCACAGCTGGGACTGACATCCACTGTTGCTCATGTGTCCACTGCTGGTCCTGGCGTCCACTGCTGGGCCTGATGTCCACTGCTGCACCTTGTGTCCACTGCTGGGTCTTGTGTCCATAGCTGGGTCTGATGTCCACTGCTGGGCATTGTGTACACTCTGGGCCTAGTACCCACTCGTGGGCCTGGGATTCTATTGCTGAGCCTGACGCCCACTTCTGGGCCTGGTGCCCAGTAATGAGCCTGCTGTCCACTGCTGTGCCTGACCTCCACTGCTGGGCCTGGCATTCACTACTAGACCTGCTGTCCACTACTGCGACTGACATCCACTGCTGGGCCTGGCATCCACTGCTGGGCCTGGCATCCACTCCTGGGCCTGCTGTTCACTGCTGCGCCTGACATCGACTGCTGGGCCAGGTGTCCACTGCTGGACCTGGTGACCACTGCTGTGCCTGCTGTCCACTGCTGGGCCTTGTGTCCACTCCTTCTCCTGGTGTCCGCTGATGAGCCTGATGTCCACTGTCGTCCGGGTCTCCAAAGCTGGACCTGGTCTCCACTTCTGTACCTGGTGTCCACTGCTGAGTCTGATGTCCACTGCAGTGCCTGTTGTCCACTGTTGGGCCTTGTGTTCACTGCTAGGCCTGAAGTCCACTGCTGAGCCTGGCGTCCACTGCTGCCTTTGGTGTCCACTGCTGGGTCTGGTGTCCCCTGCTGTGTCTGGTGTCTACTGCTGGGCCTGCAGTCCACTGCTGAGCTGACGTCCAGTGCTGTGCCTGGTATTCACTGCTGTGCCTGGTGTCCAATGTTTGGCCTGGTGTCCACTGCTGAGCCTTAAGTGCACTGCTGCTTCTGGTGTCCACTGCTGCTCCTGGTGTCCACTGCTATCACAGTTGTACAAAACCAGGCCTGGTGTCCACTGCTGTTCCTGATTCCACTTCTGGACCTGGTGCCCACTGCTGGGCCTGACGACCACTACTGTGCCTGGTGTCCACTGCTGCTCCTGCTGTCCACTGCCAGACCTGCTGTCCCCTGATGCATCTGGTATCTACTGCTGGGCCTGCAGTCCACCGCTGGGCTGGCGTCCACTGCTGTGCCTGGTATCCAATGCTTGACCTGGTGTCCACTGCTGGGCCTGTTGTCCACTGCTGTGCCATATATCCACTGCTGCTCCTGGTGTCCACTGCTGAGCCTGGGGTCCACTCTGGGTTGGTGTCCACTGCTGCTCCTTTTGTCCACTACTGGGCCTGGTGTCCACTGCTGAGCCTTAGGTCCCCTGCTGCTCCTACATCCACTGCTGGGCCTGACATCCACTGCTGCTCCTGGTGTCCACTGCTGCTCCTGGTGTCCACTGCTATGTCTGGAGTTTATAGCTGGGCCTGCAGTCCACTGCTGGGCCTGGCTGTGCACTGCTGCGCCTGGTGTCCCCTGCTGACCCTCATGTCCACTGCTGCTCCTGACATCCACTAAAGCTCCTGGTGTCCACTGCTGCTCCTGGTGTCCACTGCTGCACCTGCAGTCCACTACTATGCCTGGTGTCCTCTGCTGAGCCTGGTGTCTCCTGCTGAGCCTGCTGTCTACTGCTGGGCCAGGTGTCCCTGCTGGGCCTGCTGCCCACTGCTGGGACTGGTGTCCACTGCTGTTCCTGGTAACCATTGCTAGACCTGGCATCCACTGCTGAGCCTTGAGTCCATTGCTGAGCCAGGTGTCCACCGCTGTACCTGTTGTCCACTGCTGGGCCTGTTGTCCATCCTGGAGTTGATGTCCACTACTGCTCCTGGTGTGCACTGCTGCGCCTTGTGTCCACAGCTGGGACTGACATCCACTGTTGCTCATGTGTCCACTGCTGGTCCTGGCGTCCACTGCTGGGCCTGATGTCCACTGCTGCACCTTGTGTCCACTGCTGGGTCTTGTGTCCATAGCTGGGACTGATGTCCACTGCTGGGCATTGTGTACACTCTGGGCCTAGTACCCACTCGTGGGCCTGGGATTCTATTGCTGAGCCTGACGCCCACTTCTGGGCCTGGTGCCCAGTAATGAGCCTGCTGTCCACTGCTGTGCCTGACCTCCACTGCTGGGCCTGGCATACACTACTAGACCTGCTGTCCACTACTGCGACTGACTTCGACTGCTGTGCCTGACCTCCACTGCTGGGCCTGGCATCCACTCCTGGGCCTGCTGTTCACTGCTGCGCCTGACTTCGACTGCTGGGCCAGGTGTCCACTGCTGGACCTGGTGACCACTGCTGTGCCTGCTGTCCACTGCTGGGCCTTGTGTCCACTCCTTCTCCTGGTGTCCGCTGATGAGCCTGATGTCCACTGTCGTCCGGGTCTCCAAAGCTGGACCTGGTCTCCACTTCTGTACCTGGTGTCCACTGCTGAGTCTGATGTCCACTGCAGTGCCTGTTGTCCACTGTTGGGCCTTGTGTTCACTGCTAGGCCTGAAGTGCACTGCTGAGCCTGGCGTCCACTGCTGCCTTTGGTGTCCACTGCTGGGTCTGGTGTCCCCTGCTGTGTCTGGTGTCTACTGCTGGGCCTGCAGTCCACTGCTGAGCTGACGTCCAGTGCTGTGCCTGGTATTCACTGCTGTGCCTGGTGTCCAATGTTTGGCCTGGTGTCCACTGCTGAGCCTTAAGTGCACTGCTGCTTCTGGTGTCCACTGCTGCTTCTGGTGTCCACTGCTGCTCCTGGTGTCCACTGCTATCACAGTTGTACAAAACCAGGCCTGGTGTCCACTGCTGTTCCTGATTCCACTTCTGGACCTGGTGCCCACTGCTGGGCCTGACGACCACTACTGTGCCTGGTGACCACTGCTGCTCCTGCTGTCCACTGCCAGACTTGCTGTCCCCTGATGCATCTGGTATCTACTGCTGGGCCTGCAGTCCACCGCTGGGCTGGCGTCCACTGCTGTGCCTGGTATCCAATGCTTGACCTGGTGTCCACTGCTGGGCCTGTTGTCCACTGCTGTGCCATATATCCACTGCTGCTCCTGGTGTCCACTGCTGAGCCTGGGGTCCACTATGGGTTGGTGTCCACTGCTGCTCCTTTTGTCCACTACTGGGCCTGCAGTCCACTGCTGGGCCTGGCTCTGCACTGCTGCGCCTGGTGTCCCCTGCTGACCCTCATGTCCACTGCGGCTCCTGACATCCACTAAAGCTCCTGGTGTCCACTGCTGCTCCTGGTGTCCACTGCTGCACCTGCAGTCCACTGCTATGCCTGGTGTCCTCTGCTGAGCCTGGTGTCTCCTGCTGAGCCTGCTGTCTACTGCTGGGCCAGGTGTCCCTGCTGGGCCTGCTGCCCAGTGCTGGGACTGGTGTCCACTGCTGTTCCTGGTAACCATTGCTAGACCTGGCATCCACTGCTGAGCCTTGAGTCCATTGCTGAGCCAGGTGTCCACCGCTGTACCTGTTGTCCACTGCTGGGCCTGTTGTCCATCCTGGAGTTGATGTCCACTACTGCTCCTGGTGTGCACTGCTGCGCCTTGTGTCCACAGCTGGGACTGACATCCACTGTTGCTCATGTGTCCACTGCTGGTCCTGGCGTCCACTGCTGGGCCTGATGTCCACTGCTGCACCTTGTGTCCACTGCTGGGTCTTGTGTCCATAGCTGGGACTGATGTCCACTGCTGGGCATTGTGTACACTCTGGGCCTAGTACCCACTCGTGGGCCTGGGATTCTATTGCTGAGCCTGACGCCCACTTCTGGGCCTGGTGCCCAGTAATGAGCCTGCTGTCCACTGCTGTGCCTGACCTCCACTGCTGGGCCTGGCATTCACTACTAGACCTGCTGTCCACTACTGCGACTGACTTCGACTGCTGTGCCTCACCTCCACTGCTGGGCCTGGCATCCACTCCTGGGCCTGCTGTTCACTGCTGCGCCTGACATCGACTGCTGGGCCAGGTGTCCACTGCTGGACCTGGTGACCACTGCTGTGCCTGCTGTCCACTGCTGGGCCTTGTGTCCACTCCTTCTCCTGGTGTCCGCTGATGAGCCTGATGTCCACTGTCGTCCGGGTCTCCAAAGCTGGACCTGGTCTCCACTTCTGTACCTGGTGTCCACTGCTGAGTCTGATGTCCACTGCAGTGCGTGTTGTCCACTGTTGGGCCTTGTGTTCACTGCTAGGCCCGAAGTCCACTGCTGAGCCTGGCGTCCACTGCTGCCATTGGTGTCCACTGCTGGGTCTGGTGTCCCCTGCTGTGTCTGGTGTCTACTGCTGGGCCTGCAGTCCACTGCTGAGCTGACGTCCAGTGCTGTGCCTGGTATTCACTGCTGTGCCTGGTGTCCAATTTTGGCCTGGTGTCCACTGCTGAGCCTTAAGTGCACTGCTGCTTCTGGTGTCCACTGCTGAGCCTGGGGTCCACTCTGGGTTGGTGTCCACTGCTGCTCCTTTTGTCCACTACTGGGCCTGGTGTCCACTGCTGAGCCTTAGGTCCCCTGCTGCTCCTACATCCACTGCTGGGCCTGACATCCACTGCTGCTCCTGGTGTCCACTGCTTCTCCTGGTGTCCACTGCTATGACTGGAGTTTATAGCTGGGCCTGCAGTCCACTGCTGGGCCTGGTTGTGCACTGCTGCGCCTGGTGTCCCCTGCTGACCCTCATGTCCACTGCTGCTCCTGACATCCACTAAAGCTCCTGGTGTCCACTGCTGCTCCTGGTGTCCACTGCTGCACCTGCAGTCCACTGCTATGCCTGGTGGCCTCTGCTGAGCCTGGTGTCTCCTGCTGAGCCTGCTGTCTACTGCTGGGCCAGGTGTCCCTGCTGGGCCTGCTGCCCACTGCTGGGACTGGTGTCCACTGCTGTTCCTGGTAACCATTGCTAGACCTGGCATCCACTGCTGAGCCTTGAGTCCATTGCTGAGCCAGGTGTCCACCGCTGTACCTGTTGTCCACTGCTGGGCCTGTTGTCCATCCTGGAGTTGATGTCCACTACTGCTCCTGGTGTGCACTGCTGCGCCTTGTGTCCACAGCTGGGACTGACATCCACTGTTGCTCATGTGTCCACTGCTGGTCCTGGCGTCCACTGCTGGGCCTGATGTCCACTGCTGCACCTTGTGTCCACTGCTGGGTCTTGTGTCCATAGCTGGGACTGATGTCCACTGCTGGGCATTGTGTACACTCTGGGCCTAGTACCCACTCGTGGGCCTGGGATTCTATTGCTGAGCCTGACGCCCACTTCTGGGCCTGGTGCCCAGTAATGAGCCTGCTGTCCACTGCTGTGCCTGACCTCCACTGCTGGGCCTGGCATTCACTACTAGACCTGCTGTCCACTACTGCGACTGACTTCGACTGCTGGGCCAGGTGTCCACTGCTGGACCTGGTGACCACTGCTGTGCCTGCTGTCCACTGCTGGGCCTTGTGTCCACTCCTTCTCCTGGTGTCCGCTGATGAGCCTGATGTCCACTGTCGTCCGGGTCTCCAAAGCTGGACCTGGTCTCCACTTCTGTACCTGGTGTCCACTGCTGAGTCTGATGTCCACTGCAGTGCCTGTTTTCCACTGTTGGGCCTTGTGTTCACTGCTAGGCCTGAAGTCCACTGCTGAGCCTGGCGTCCACTGCTGCCTTTGGTGTCCACTGCTGGGTCTGGTGTCCCCTGCTGTGTCTGTTGTCTACTGCTGGGCCTGCAGTCCACTGCTGAGCTGACGTCCAGTGCTGTGCCTGGTATTCACTGCTGTGCCTGGTGTCCAATGTTTGGCCTGGTGTCCACTGCTGAGCCTTAAGTGCACTGCTGCTTCTGGTGTCCACTGCTGTTCCTGGTGTCCACTGCTATCACAGTTGTACAAAACCAGGCCTGGTGTCCACTGCTGTTCCTGATTCCACTTCTGGACCTGGTGCCCACTGCTGGGCCTGACGACCACTACTGTGCCTGGTGACCACTGCTGCTCCTGCTGTCCACTGCCAGACCTGCTGTCCCCTGATGCATCTGGTATCTACTGCTGGGCCTGCAGTCCACCGCTGGGCTGGCGTCCACTGCTGTGCCTGGTATCCAATGCTTGACCTGGTGTCCACTGCTGGGCCTGTTGTCCACTGCTGTGCCATATATCCACTGCTGCTCCTGGTGTCCACTGCTGAGCCTGGGGTTCACTCTGGGTTGGTGTCCACTGCTGCCCTTTTGTCCACTACTGGGCCTGGTGTCCACTGCTGAGCCTTAGGTCCCCTGCTGCTCCTACATCCACTGCTGGGCCTGACATCCACTGCTGCTCCTGGTGTCCACTGCTGCTCCTGGTGTCCACTGCTATGTCTGGAGTTTGTAGCTGGGCCTGCAGTCCACTGCTGAGCCTGGCTGTGCACTGCTGCGCCTGGTGTCCCCTGCTGACCCTCATGTCCACTGCTGCTCCTGACATCCACTAAAGCTCCTGGTGTCCACTGCTGCTCCTGGTGTCCACTGCTGCACCTGCAGTCCACTGCTATGCCTGGTGTCCTCTGCTGAGCCTGGTGTCTCCTGCTGAGCCTGCTGTCTACTGCTGGGCCAGGTGTCCCTGCTGGGCCTGCTGCCCAGTGCTGGGACTGGTGTCCACTGCTGTTCCTGGTAACCATTGCTAGACCTGGCATCCACTGCTGAGCCTTGAGTCCATTGCTGAGCCAGGTGTCCACCGCTGTACCTGTTGTCCACTGCTGGGCCTGTTGTCCATCCTGGAGTTGATGTCCACTACTGCTCCTGGTGTGCACTGCTGCGCCTTGTGTCCACAGCTGGGACTGACATCCACTGTTGCTCATGTGTCCACTGCTGGTCCTGGCGTCCACTGCTGGGCCTGATGTCCACTGCTGCACCTTGTGTCCACTGCTGGGTCTTGTGTCCATAGCTGGGTCTGATGTCCACTGCTGGGCATTGTGTACACTCTGGGCCTAGTACCCACTCGTGGGCCTGGGATTCTATTGCTGAGCCTGACGCCCACTTCTGGGCCTGGTGCCCAGTAATGAGCCTGCTGTCCACTGCTGTGCCTGACCTCCACTGCTGGGCCTGGCATTCACTACTAGACCTGCTGTCCACTACTGCGACTGACAACCACTGCTGGGCCTGGCATCCACTCCTGGGCCTGCTGTTCACTGCTGCGCCTGACTTCGACTGCTGGGCCAGGTGTCCACTGCTGGACCTGGTGACCACTGCTGTGCCTGCTGTCCACTGCTGGGCCTTGTGTCCACTCCTTCTCCTGCTGTCCGCTGATGAGCCTGATTTCCACTGTCGTCCGGGTCTCCAAAGCTGGACCTGGTCTCCACTTCTGTACCTGGTGTCCACTGCTGAGTCTGATGTCCACTGCAGTGCCTGTTGTCCACTGTTGGGCCTTGTGTTCACTGCTAGGCCTGAAGTCCACTGCTGAGCCTGGCGTCCCCTGCTGCCTTTGGTGTCCACTGCTGGGTCTGGTGTCCCCTGCTGTGTCTGGTGTCTACTGCTGGGCCTGCAGTCCACTGCTGAGCTGACGTCCAGTGCTGTGCCTGGTATTCACTGCTGTGCCTGGTGTCCAATGTTTGGCCTGGTGTCCACTGCTGAGCCTTAAGTGCACTGCTGCTTCTGGTGTCCACTGCTGCTCCTGGTGTCCACTGCTATCACAGTTGTACAAAACCAGGCCTGGTGTCCACTGCTGTTCCTGATTCCACTTCTGGACCTGGTGCCCACTGCTGGGCCTGACGACCACTACTGTGCCTGGTGACCACTGCTGCTCCTGCTGTCCACTGCCAGACCTGCTGTCCCCTGATGCATCTGGTATCTACTGCTGGGCCTGCAGTCCACCGCTGGGCTGGCGTCCACTGCTGTGCCTGGTATCCAATGCTTGACCTGGTGTCCACTGCTGGGCCTGTTGTCCACTGCTGTGCCATATATCCACTGCTGCTCCTGGTGTCCACTGCTGAGCCTGGGTTCCACTCTGGGTTGGTGTCCACTGCTGCTCCTTTTGTCCACTACTGGGCCTGGTGTCCACTGCTGAGCCTTAGGTCCCCTGCTGCTCCTACATCCACTGCTGGGCCTGACATCCACTGCTGCTCCTGGGGTCCACTGCTGCTCCTGGTGTCCACTGCTATGTCTGGAGTTTATAGCTGGGCCTGCAGTCCACTGCTGGGCCTGGCTGTGCACTGCTGCGCCTGGTGTCCCCTGCTGACCCTCATGTCCACTGCTGCTCCTGACATCCACTAAAGCTCCTGGTGTCCACTGCTGCTCCTGGTGTCCACTGCTGCACCTGCAGTCCACTGCTATGCCTGGTGTCCTCTGCTGAGCCTGCTGTCTACTGCTGGGCCAGGTGTCCCTGCTGGGCCTGCTGCCCACTGCTGGAACTGGTGTCCACTGCTGTTCCTGGTAACCATTGCTAGACCTGGCATCCACTGCTGAGCCTTGAGTCCATTGCTGAGCCAGGTGTCCACCGCTGTACCTGTTGTCCACTGCTGGGTCTTGTGTCCATAGCTGGGACTGATGTCCACTGCTGGGCATTGTGTACACTCTGGGCCTAGTACCCACTCGTGGGCCTGGGATTCTATTGCTGAGCCTGACGCCCACTTCTGGGCCTGGTGCCCAGTAATGAGCCTGCTGTCCACTGCTGTGCCTGACCTCCACTGCTGGGCCTGGCATTCACTACTAGACCTGCTGTCCACTACTGCGACTGACTTCGACTGCTGTGCCTCACCTCCACTGCTGGGCCTGGCATCCACTCCTGGGCCTGCTGTTCACTGCTGCGCCTGACATCGACTGCTGGGCCAGGTGTCCACTGCTGGACCTGGTGACCACTGCTGTGCCTGGTATCCAATGCTTGACCTGGTGTCCACTGCTGGGCCTGTTGTCCACTGCTGTGCCATATATCCACTGCTGCTCCTGGTGTCCACTGCTGAGCCTGGGGTCCACTCTGGGTTGGTGTCCACTGCTGCTCCTTTTGTCCACTACTGGGCCTGGTGTCCACTGCTGAGCCTTAGGTCCCCTGCTGCTCCTACATGCACTGCTGGGCCTGACATCCACTGCTGCTCCTGGTGTCCACTGCTGCTCCTGGTGTCCACTGCTATGTCTGGAGTTTATAGCTGGGCCTGCAGTCCACTGCTGGGCCTGGTCGTGCACTGCTGCGCCTGGTGTCCCCTGCTGACCCTCATGTCCACTGCTGCTCCTGGTGTCCACTGCTGCACCTGCAGTCCACTGCTATGCCTGGTGTCCTCTGCTGAGCCTGGTGTCTCCTGCTGAGCCTGCTGTCTACTGCTGGGCCAGGTGTCCCTGCTGGGCCTGCTGCCCAGTGCGGGGACTGGTGTCCACTGCTGTTCCTGGTAACCATTGCTAGACCTGGCATCCACTGCTGAGCCTTGAGTCCATTGCTGAGCCAGGTGTCCACCGCTGTACCTGT
This sequence comes from Sorex fumeus, assembly GCF_029834395.1. Lineage (NCBI taxonomy): Eukaryota > Metazoa > Chordata > Mammalia > Eulipotyphla > Soricidae > Sorex > Sorex fumeus. The sequence goes on along the minus strand of NW_026606321.1, from coordinate 8,434,120 downwards.
TGTCCACTGCTGGGCCTGTTGTCCATCCTGGAGTTGATGTCCACTACTGCTCCTGGTGTGCACTGCTGCGCCTTGTGTCCACAGCTGGGACTGACATCCACTGTTGCTCATGTGTCCACTGCTGGTCCTGGCGTCCACTGCTGGGCCTGATGTCCACTGCTGCACCTTGTGTCCACTGCTGGGTCTTGTGTCCATAGCTGGGACTGATGTCCACTGCTGGGCATTGTGTACACTCTGGGCCTAGTACCCACTCGTGGGCCTGGGATTCTATTGCTGAGACTGACGCCCACTTCTGGGCCTGGTGCCCAGTAATAGGCCTGCTGTCCACTGCTGTGCCTGACCTCCACTGCTGGGCCTGGCATTCACTACTAGACATGCTGTCCACTACTGCGACTGACAACCATGCTGGGCCTGGCATCCACTGCTGGGCCTGGCATCCACTCCTGGGCCTGCTGTTCACTGCTGCGCCTGACATCGACTGCTGGGCCAGGTGTCCACTGCTGGACCTGGTGACCACTGCTGTGCCTGCAGTCCACTGCTGGGCCTGGCTGTGCACTGCTGCGCCTGGTGTCCCCTGCTGACCCTCATGTCCACTGCGGCTCCTGACATCCACTAAAGCTCCTGGTGTCCACTGCTGCTCCTGGTGTCCACTGCTGCACCTGCAGTCCACTGCTATGCCTGGTGGCCTCTGCTGAGCCTGGTGTCTCCTGCTGAGCCTGCTGTCTACTGCTGGGCCAGGTGTCCCTGCTGGGCCTGCTGCCCACTGCTGGGACTGGTGTCCACTGCTGTTCCTGGTAACCATTGCTAGACCTGGCATCCACTGCTGAGCCTTGAGTCCATTGCTGAGCCAAGTGTCCACCGCTGTACCTGTTGTCCACTGCTGGGCCTGTTGTCCATCCTGGAGTTGATGTCCACTACTGCTCCTGGTGTGCACTGCTGCGCCTTGTGTCCACAGCTGGGACTGACATCCACTGTTGCTCATGTGTCCACTGCTGGTCCTGGCGTCCACTGCTGGGCCTGATGTCCACTGCTGCACCTTGTGTCCACTGCTGGGTCTTGTGTCCATAGCTGGGACTGATGTCCACTGCTGGGCATTGTGTACACTCTGGGCCTAGTACCCACTCGTGGGCCTGGGATTCTATTGCTGAGCCTGACGCCCACTTCTGGGCCTGGTGCCCAGTAAAAAGCCTGCTGTCCACTGCTGTGCCTGACCTCCACTGCTAGGCCTGGCATTCACTACTAGACCTGCTGTCCACTACTGCGACTGACTTCGACTGCTGTGCCTCACCTCCACTGCTGGGCCTGGCATCCACTCCTGGGCCTGCTGTTCACTGCTGCGCCTGACTTCGACTGCTGGGCCAGGTGTCCACTGCTGGACCTGGTGACCACTGCTGTGCCTGCTGTCCACTGCTGGGCCTTGTGTCCACTCCTTCTCCTGGTGTCCGCTGATGAGCCTGATGTCCACTGTCGTCCGGGTCTCCAAAGCTGGACCTGGTCTCCACTTCTGTACCTGGTGTCCACTGCTGAGTCTGATGTCCACTGCAGTGCCTGCTGTCCACTGTTGGGCCTTGTGTTCACTGCTAGGCCCGAAGTCCACTGCTGAACCTGGCGTCCACTGCTACCTTTGGTGTCCACTGCTGGGTCTGGTGTCCCCTGCTGTGTCTGGTGTCTACTGCTCGGCCTGCAGTCCACTGCTGAGCTGATGTCCAGTGCTGTGCCTGGTATTCACTGCTGTGCCTGGTGTCCAATGTTTGGCCTGGTGTCCACTGCTGAGCCTTAAGTGCACTGCTGCTTCTGGTGTCCACTGCTGAGCCTGGGGTCCACTCTGGGTTGGTGTCCACTGCTGCTCCTTTTGTCCACTACTGGGCCTGGTGTCCACTGCTGAGCCTTAGGTCCCCTGCTGCTCCTACATCCACTGCTGGGCCTGACATCCACTGCTGCTCCTGGTGTCCACTGCTGCTCCTGGTGTCCACTGCTATGTCTGGAGTTTATAGCTGGGCCTGCAGTCCACTGCTGGGCCTGGCTGTGCACTGCTGCGCCTGGTGTTCCCGGCTGACCATTATGTCCACTGCTGCTCCTGGTGTCCACTGCTGCACCTGCAGTCCACTGCTATGCCTGGTGTCCTCTGCTGAGCCTGGTGTCTCCTGCTGAGCCTGCTGTCTACTGCTGGGCCAGGTGTCCCTGCTGGGCCTGCTGCCCACTGCTGGGACTGGTGTCCACTGCTGTTCCTGGTAACGATTGCTAGACCTGGCATCCAGTGCTGAGCCCTGAGTCCATTGCTGAGCCAGGTGTCCACCGCTGTACCTGTTGTCCACTACTGGGCCTGTTGTCCATCCTGGAGTTGATGTCCACTACTGCTCCTGGTGTGCACTGCTGCGCCTTGTGTCCACAGCTGGGACTGACATCCACTGTTGCTCATGTGTCCACTGCTGGTCCTGGCGTCCACTGCTGGGCCTGAAGTCCACTGCTGCACCTTGTGTCCACTGCTGGGTCTTGTGTCCATAGCTGGGACTGATGTCCACTGCTGGGCATTGTGCACACTCTGGGCCTAGTACCCACTCGTGGGCCTGGGATTCTATTGCTGAGCCTGACGCCCACTTCTGGGCCTGGTGCCCAGTAATGAGCCTGCTGTCCACTGCTGTGCCTGACCTCCACTGCTGGGCCTGGCATTCACTACTAGACCTGCTGTCCACTACTGCGACTGACAACCACTGCTGTGCCTCACCTCCACTGCTGGGCCTGGCATCCACTCCTGGGCCTGCTGTTCACTGCTGCGCCTGACTTCGACTGCTGGGCCAGGTGTCCACTGCTGGACCTGGTGACCACTGCTGTGCCTGCTGTCCACTGCTGGGCCTTGTGTCCACTCCTTCTCCTGGTGTCCGCTAATGAGCCTGATGTCCACTGTCGTCCGGGTCTCCAAAGCTGGACCTGGTCTCCACTTCTGTACCTGGTGTCCACTGCTGAGTCTGATGTCCACTGCAGTGCCTGTTGTCCACTGTTGGGCCTTGTGTTCACTGCTAGGCCTGAAGTCCACTGCTGAGCCTGGCGTCCACTGCTGCCTTTGGTGTCCACTGCTGGGTCTGGTGTCCCCTGCTGTGTCTGGTGTCTACTGCTGGGCCTGCAGTCCACTGCTGAGCTGACGTCCAGTGCTGTGCCTGGTATTCACTGCTGTGCCTGGTGTCCAATGTTTGGCCTGGTGTCCATTGCTGAGCCTTAAGTGCACTGCTGCTTCTGGTGTCCACTGCTGCTCCTGGTGTCCACTGCTATCACAGTTGTACAAAACCAGGCCTGGTGTCCACTGCTGTTCCTGATTCCACTTCTGGACCTGGTGCCCACTGCTGGGCCTGACGACCACTACTGTGCCTGGTGTCCACTGCTGCTCCTGCTGTCCACTGCCAGACCTGCTGTCCCCTGATGCATCTGGTATCTACTGCTGGGCCTGCAGTCCACTGCTGGGCTGGCGTCCACTGCTGTGCCTGGTATCCAATGCTTGACCTGGTGTCCACTGCTGGGCCTGTTGTCCACTGCTGTGCCATATATCCACTGCTGCTCCTGGTGTCCACTGCTGAGCCTGGGGTCCACTCTGGGTTGGTGTCCACTGCTGCTCCTTTTGTCCACTACTGGGCCTGGTGTCCACTGCTGAGCCTTTGGTCCCCTGCTGCTCCTACATCCACTGCTGGGCCTGACATCCACTGCTGCTCCTGGTGTCCACTGCTGCTCCTGGTGTCCACTGCTATGTCTGGAGTTTGTAGCTGGGCCTGCAGTCCACTGCTGGGCCTGGCTGTGCACTGCTGCACCTGGTGTCCCCTGCTGACCCTCATGTCCACTGCGGCTCCTGACATCCACTAAAGCTCCTGGTGTCCACTGCTGCTCCTGGTGTCCACTGCTGCACCTGCAGTCCACTGCTATGCCTGGTGTCCTCTGCTGAGCCTGGTGTCTCCTGCTGAGCCTGCTGTCTACTACTGGGACAGGTGTCCCTGCTGGGCCTGCTGCCCACTGCTGGGACTGGTGTCCACTGCTGTTCCTGGTAACCATTGCTAGACCTGGCATCCACTGCTGAGCCTTGAGTCCATTGCTGAGCCAGGTGTCCACCGCTGTACCTGTTGTCCACTGCTGGGCCTGTTGTCCATCCTGGAGTTGATGTCCACTACTGCTCCTGGTGTGCACTGCTGCGCCTTGTGTCCACAGCTGGGACTGACATCCACTGTTGCTCATGTGTCCACTGCTGGTCCTGGCGTCCACTGCTGGGCCTGATGTCCACTGCTGCACCTTGTGTCCACTGCTGGGTCTTGTGTCCATAGCTGGGACTGATGTCCACTGCTGGGCATTGTGTACACTCTGGGCCTAGTACCCACTCGTGGGCCTGGGATTCTATTGCTGAGCCTGACGCCCACTTCTGGGCCTGGTGCCCAGTAATGAGCCTGCTGTCCACTGCTGTGCCTGACCTCCACTGCTGGGCCTGGCATTCACTACTAGACCTGCTGTCCACTACTGCGACTGACAACCATGCTGGGCCTGGCATCCACTGCTGGGCCTGGCATCCACTCCTGGGCCTGCTGTTCACTGCTGCGCCTGACATCGACTGCTGGGCCAGGTGTCCACTGCTGGACCTGGTGACCACTGCTGTGCCTGCTGTCCACTGCTGGGCCTTGTGTCCACTCCTTCTCCTGGTGTCCGCTGATGAGCCTGATGTCCACTGTCGTCCGGGTCTCCAAAGCTGGACCTGGTCTCCACTTCTGTACCTGGTGTCCACTGCTGAGTCTGATGTCCACTGCAGTGCCTGTTTTCCACTGTTGGGCCTTGTGTTCACTGCTAGGCCTGAAGTCCACTGCTGAGCCTGGCGTCCACTGCTGCCTTTGGTGTCCACTGCTGGGTCTGGTGTCCCCTGCTGTGTCTGGTGTCTACTGCTGGGCCTGCAGTCCACTGCTGAGCTGACGTCCAGTGCTGTGCCTGGTATTCACTGCTGTGCCTGGTGTCCAATGTTTGGCCTGGTGTCCACTGCCGAGCCTTAAGTGCACTGCTGCTTCTGGTGTCCACTGCTGCTCCTGGTGTCCACTGCTATCACAGTTGTACAAAACCAGGCCTGGTGTCCACTGCTGTTCCTGATTCCACTTCTGGACCTGGTGCCCACTGCTGGGCCTGACGACCACTACTGTGCCTGGTGACCACTGCTGCTCCTGCTGTCCACTGCCAGACCTGCTGTCCCCTGATGCATCTGGTATCTACTGCTGGGCCTGCAGTCCACCGCTGGGCTGGCGTCCACTGCTGTGCCTGGTATCCAATGCTTGACCTGGTGTCCACTGCTGGGCCTGTTGTCCACTGCTGTGCCATATATCCACTGCTGCTCCTGGTGTCCACTGCTGAGCCTGGGGTCCACTCTGGGTTGGTGTCCACTGCTGCTCCTTTTGTCCACTACTGGGCCTGCAGTCCACTGCTGGGCCTGGCTCTGCACTGCTGCGCCTGGTGTCCCCTGCTGACCCTCATGTCCACTGCGGCTCCTGACATCCACTAAAGCTCCTGGTGTCCACTGCTGCTCCTGGTGTCCACTGCTGCACCTGCAGTCCACTGCTATGCCTGGTGTCCTCTGCTGAGCCTGGTGTCTCCTGCTGAGCCTGCTGTCTACTGCTGGGCCAGGTGTCCCTGCTGGGCCTGTTGCCCACTGCTGGGACTGGTGTCCACTGCTGTTCCTGGTAACCATTGCTAGACCTGGCATCCACTGCTGAGCCTTGAGTCCATTGCTGAGCCAGGTGTCCACCGCTGTACCTGTTGTCCACTGCTGGGCCTGTTGTCCATCCTGGAGTTGATGTCCACTACTGCTCCTGGTGTGCACTGCTGCGCCTTGTGTCCACAGCTGGGACTGACATCCACTGTTGCTCATGTGTCCACTGCTGGTCCTGGCGTCCACTGCTGGGCCTGATGTCCACTGCTGCACCTTGTGTCCACTGCTGGGTCTTATGTCCATAGCTGGGACTGATGTCCACTGCTGGGCATTGTGTACACTCTGGGCCTAGTACCCACTCGTGGGCCTGGGATTCTATTGCTGAGCCTGACGCCCACTTCTGGGCCTGGTGCCCAGTAATGAGCCTGCTGTCCACTGCTGTGCCTGACCTCCACTGCTGGGCCTGGCATTCACTACTAGACCTGCTGTCCACTTCTGCGACTGACTTCGACTGCTGTGCCTGACCTCCACTGCTGGGCCTGGCATCCACTCCTGGGCCTGCTGTTCACTGCTGCGCCTGACTTCGACTGCTGGGCCAGGTGTCCACTGCTGGACCTGGTGACCACTGCTGTGCCTGCTGTCCACTGCTGGGCCTTGTGTACACTCCTTCTCCTGGTGTCCGCTGATGAGCCTGATGTCCACTGTCGTCCGGGTCTCCAAAGCTGGACCTGGTCTCCACTTCTGTACCTGGTGTCCACTGCTGAGTCTGATGTCCACTGCAGTGCCTGTTGTCCACTGTTGGGCCTTGTGTTCACTGCTAGGCCCGAAGTCCACTGCTGAGCCTGGCGTCCACTGCTGCCATTGGTGTCCACTGCTGGGTCTGGTGTCCCCTGCTGTGTCTGGTGTCTACTGCTGGGCCTGCAGTCCACTGCTGAGCTGACGTCCAGTGCTGTGCCTGGTATTCACTGCTCTGCCTGGTGTCCAATTTTGGCCTGGTGTCCACTGCTGAGCCTTAAGTGCACTGCTGCTTCTGGTGTCCACTGCTGAGCCTGGGGTCCACTCTGGGTTGGTGTCCACTGCTGCTCCTTTTGTCCACTCCTGGGCCTGGTGTCCACTGCTGAGCCTTAGGTCCCCTGCTGCTCCTACATCCACTGCTGGGCCTGACATCCACTGCTGCTCCTGGTGTCCACTGCTTCTCCTGGTGTCCACTGCTATGTCTGGAGTTTATAGCTGGGCCTGCAGTCCACTGCTGGGCCTGGTTGTGCACTGCTGCGCCTGGTGTCCACTGCTGACCCTCATGTCCACTGCTGCTCCTGACATCCACTAAAGCTCCTGGTGTCCACTGCTGCTCCTGGTGTCCACTGCTGCACCTGCAGTCCACTGCTATGCCTGGTGTCCTCTGCTGAGCCTGGTGTCTCCTGCTGAGCCTGCTGTCTACTGCTGGGACAGGTGTCCCTGCTGGGCCTGCTGCCCACTGCTGGGACTGGTGTCCACTGCTGTTCCTGGTAACCATTGCTAGACCTGGCATCCACTGCTGAGCCTTGAGTCCATTGCTGAGCCAGGTGTCCACCGCTGTACCTGTTGTCCACTGCTGGGCCTGTTGTCCATCCTGGAGTTGATGTCCACTACTGCTCCTGGTGTGCACTGCTGCGCCTTGTGTCCACAGCTGGGACTGACATCCACTGTTGCTCATGTGTCCACTGCTGGTCCTGGCGTCCACTGCTGGGCCTGATGTCCACTGCTGCACCTTGTGTCCACTGCTGGGTCTTGTGTCCATAGCTGGGACTGATGTCCACTGCTGGGCATTGTGTACACTCTGGGCCTAGTACCCACTCGTGGGCCTGGGATTCTATTGCTGAGCCTGACGCCCACTTCTGGGCCTGGTGCCCAGTAATGAGCCTGCTGTCCACTGCTGTGCCTGACCTCCACTGCTGGGCCTGGCATTCACTACTAGACATGCTGTCCACTACTGCGACTGACAACCATGCTGGGCCTGGCATCCACTGCTGGGCCTGGCATCCACTCCTGGGCCTGCTGTTCACTGCTGCGCCTGACATCGACTGCTGGGCCAGGTGTCCACTGCTGGACCTGGTGACCACTGCTGTCCTGCTGTCCACTGCTGGGCCTTGTGTCCACTCCTTCTCCTGGTGTCCGCTGATGAGCCTGATGTCCACTGTCGTCCGGGTCTCCAAAGCTGGACCTGGTCTCCACTTCTGTACCTGGTGTCCACTGCTGAGTCTGATGTCCACTGCAGTGCCTGTTGTCCACTGTTGGGCCTTGTGTTCACTGCTAGGCCTGAAGTCCACTGCTGAGCCTGGCGTCCACTGCTGCCTTTGGTGTCCACTGCTGGGTCTGGTGTCCCCTGCTGTGTCTGGTGTCTACTGCTGGGCCTGCAGTCCACTGCTGAGCTGACGTCCAGTGCTGTGCCTGGTATTCACTGCTGTGCCTGGTGTCCAATGTTTGGCCTGGTGTCCACTGCTGAGCCTTAAGTGCACTGCTGCTTCTGGTGTCCACTGCTGCTCCTGGGGTCCACTGCTATCACAGTTGTACAAAACCAGGCCTGGTGTCCACTGCTCTTCCTGATTCCACTTCTGGACCTGGTGCCCACTGCTGGGCCTGACGACCACTACTGTGCCTGGTGACCACTGCTGCTCCTGCTGTCCACTGCCAGACCTGCTGTCCCCTGATGCATCTGGTATCTACTGCTGGGCCTGCAGTCCACCGCTGGGCTGGCGTCCACTGCTGTGCCTGGTATCCAATGCTTGACCTGGTGTCCACTGCTGGGCCTGTTGTCCACTGCTGTGCCATATATCCACTGCTGCTCCTGGTGTCCACTGCTGAGCCTGGGGTCCACTCTGGGTTGGTGTCCACTGCTGCCGTTTTATCCACTACTGGGCCTGGTGTCCACTGCTGAGCCTTAGGTCCCCTGCTGCTCCTACATCCACTGCTGGGCCTGACATCCACTGCTGCTCCTGGTGTCCACTGCTGCTCCTGGTGTCCACTGCTATGTCTGGAGTTTGTAGCTGGGCCTGCAGTCCACTGCTGGGCCTGGCTGTGCACTGCTGCGCCTGGTGTCCCCTGCTGACCCTCATGTCCACTGCTGCTCCTGACATCCACTAAAGCTCCTGGTGTCCACTGCTGCTCCTGGTGTCCACTGCTGCACCTGCAGTCCACTGCTATGCCTGGTGTCCTCTGCTGAGCCTGGTGTCTCCTGCTGAGCCTGCTGTCTACTGCTGGGCCAGGTGTCCCTGCTGGGCCTGCTGCCCAGTGCTGGGACTGGTGTCCACTGCTGTTCCTGGTAACCATTGCTAGACCTGGCATCCACTGCTGAGCCTTGAGTCCATTGCTGAGCCAGGTGTCCACCGCTGTACCTGTTGTCCACTGCTGGGCCTGTTGTCCATCCTGGAGTTGATGTCCACTACTGCTCCTGGTGTGCACTGCTGCGCCTTGTGTCCACAGCTGGGACTGACATCCACTGTTGCTCATGTGTCCACTGCTGGTCCTGGCGTCCACTGCTGGGCCTGATGTCCACTGCTGCACCTTGTGTCCACTGCTGGGTCTTGTGTCCATAGCTGGGACTGATGTCCACTGCTGGGCATTGTGTACACTCTGGGCCTAGTACCCACTCGTGGGCCTGGGATTCTATTGCTGAGCCTGACGCCCACTTCTGGGCCTGGTGCCCAGTAATGAGCCTGCTGTCCACTGCTGTGCCTGACCTCCACTGCTGGGCCTGGCATTCACTACTAGACCTGCTGTCCACTACTGCGACTGACAACCACTGCTGGGCCTGGCATCCACTCCTGGGCCTGCTGTTCACTGCTGCGCCTGACTTCGACTGCTGGGCCAGGTGTCCACTGCTGGACCTGGTGACCACTGCTGTGCCTGCTGTCCACTGCTGGGCCTTGTGTACACTCCTTCTCCTGGTGTCCGCTGATGAGCCTGATGTCCACTGTCGTCCGGGTCTCCAAAGCTGGACCTGGTCTCCACTTCTGTACCTGGTGTCCACTGCTGAGTCTGATGTCCACTGCAGTGCCTGTTGTCCACTGTTGGGCCTTGTGTTCACTGCTAGGCCTGAAGTCCACTGCTGAGCCTGGCGTCCACTGCTGCCTTTGGTGTCCACTGCTGGGTCTGGTGTCCCCTGCTGTGTCTGGTGTCTACTGCTCGGCCTGCAGTCCACTGCTGAGCTGACGTCCAGTGCTGTGCCTGGTATTCACTGCTGTGCCTGGTGTCCAATGTTTGGCCTGGTGTCCACTGCTGAGCCTTAAGTGCACTGCTGCTTCTGGTGTCCACTGCTGCTCCTGGTGTCCACTGCTATCACAGTTGTACAAAACCAGGCCTGGTGTCCACTGCTGTTCCTGATTCCACTTCTGGACCTGGTGCCCACTGCGGGGCCTGACGACCACTACTGTGCCTGGTGTCCACTGCTGCTCCTGCTGTCCACTGCCAGACCTGCTGTCCCCTGATGCATCTGGTATCTACTGCTGGGCCTGCAGTCCACCGCTGGGCTGGCGTCCACTGCTGTGCCTGGTATCCAATGCTTGACCTGGTGTCCACTGCTGGGCCTGTTGTCCACTGCTGTGCCATATATCCACTGCTGCTCCTGGTGTCCACTGCTGAGCCTGGGGTCCACTCTGGGTTGGTGTCCACTGCTGCTCCTTTTGTCCACTACTGGGCCTGGTGTCCACTGCTGAGCCTTAGGTCCCCTGCTGCTCCTACATCCACTGCTGGGCCTGACATCCACTGCTGCTCCTGGTGTCCACTGCTGCTCCTGGTGTCCACTGCTATGTCTGGAGTTTGTAGCTGGGCCTGCAGTCCACTGCTGGGCCTGGCTGTGCACTGCTGCGCCTGGTGTCCCCTGTTGACCCTCATGTCCACTGCTGCTCCTGACATCCACTAAAGCTCCTGGTGTCCACTGCTGCTCCTGGTGTCCACTGCTGCACCTGCAGTCCACTGCTATGCCTGGTGTCCTCTGCTGAGCCTGGTGTCTCCTGCTGTGCCTGCTGTCTACTGCTGGGCCAGGTGTCCCTGCTGGGCCTGCTGCCCACTGCTGGGACTGGTGTCCACTGCTGTTCCTGGTAACCATTGCTAGACCTGGCATCCACTGCTGAGCCTTGAGTCCATTGCTGAGCCAGGTGTCCACCGCTGTACCTGTTGTCCACTGCTGGGCCTGTTGTCCATCCTGGAGTTGATGTCCACTACTGCTCCTGGTGTGCACTGCTGCGCCTTGTGTCCACAGCTGGGACTGACATCCACTGTTGCTCATGTGTCCACTGCTGCACCTTGTGTCCACTGCTGGGTCTTGTGTCCATAGCTGGGACTGATGTCCACTGCTGGGCATTGTGTACACTCTGGGCCTAGTACCCACTCGTGGGCCTGGGATTCTATTGCTGAGCCTGACGCCCACTTCTGGGCCTGGTGCCCAGTAATGAGCCTGCTGTCCACTGCTGTGCCTGACCTCCACTGCTGGGCCTGGCATTCACTACTAGACCTGCTGTCCACTACTGCGACTGACATCCACTGCTGGGCCTGGCATCCACTGCTGGGCCTGGCATCCACTCCTGGGCCTGTTGTTCACTGCTGCGCCTGACATCGACTGCTGGGCCAGGTGTCCACTGCTGGACCTGGTGACCACTGCTGTGCCTGCTGTCCACTGCTGGGCCTTGTGTCCACTCCTTCTCCTGGTGTCCGCTGATGAGCCTGTTGTCCACTGTCGTCCGGGTCTCCAAAGCTGGACCTGGTCTCCACTTCTGTACCTGGTGTCCACTGCTGAGTCTGATGTCCACTGCAGTGCCTGTTGTCCACTGTTGGGCCTTGTGTTCACTGCTAGGCCTGAAGTCCACTGCTGAGCCTGGCGTCCACTGCTGCCTTTGGTGTCCACTGCTGGGTCTGGTGTCCCCTGCTGTGTCTGGTGTCTACTGCTGGGCCTGCAGTCCACTGCTGAGCTGACGTCCAGTGCTGTGCCTGGTATTCACTGCTGTGCCTGGTGTCCAATGTTTGGCCTGGTGTCCACTGCTGAGCCTTAAGTGCACTGCTGCTTCTGGTGTCCACTGCTGCTCCTGGTGTCCACTGCTATCACAGTTGTACAAAACCAGGCCTGGTGTCCACTGCTGTTCCTGATTCCACTTCTGGACCTGGTGCCCACTGCTGGGCCTGACGACCACTACTGTGCCTGGTGTCCACTTCTGCTCCTGCTGTCCACTGCCAGACCTGCTGTCCCCTGATGCATCTGGTATCTACTGCTGGGCCTGCAGTCCACCGCTGGGCTGGCGTCCACTGCTGTGCCTGGTATCCAATGCTTGACTTGGTGTCCACTGCTGGGCCTGTTGTCCACTGCTGTGCCATATATCCACTGCTGCTCCTGGTGTCCACTGCTGAGCCTGGGGTCCATCTGGGTTGGTGTCCACTGCTGCTCCTTTTGTCCACTACTGGGCCTGGTGTCCACTGCTGAGCCTTAGGTCCCGTGCTGCTCCTACATCCACTGCTGGGCCTGACAACCACTGCTGCTGCTGGTGTCCACTGCTGCTCCTGGTGTCCACTGCTATGTCTGGAGTTTATAGCTGGGCCTGCAGTCCACTGCTGGGCCTGGCTGTGCACTGCTGCGCCTGGTGTCCCCTGCTGACCCTCATGTCCACTGCTGCTCCTGACATCCACTAAAGCTCCTCGTGTCCACTGCTGCTCCTGGTGTCCACTGCTGCACCTGCAGTCCACTGCTATGCCTGGTGTCCTCTGCTGAGCCTGGTGTCTCCTGCTGAGCCTGGTGTCTACTGCTGGGCCAGGTGTCCCTGCTGGGCCTGCTGCCCACTGCTGGGACTGGTGTCAACTGCTGTTCCTAGTAACCATTGCTAGACCTGGCATCCACTGCTGAGCCTTGAGTCCATTGCTGAGCCAGGTGTCCACCGCTGTACCTGTTGTCCACTGCTGGGCCTGTTGTCCATCCTGGAGTTGATGTCCACTACTGCTCCTGGTGTGCACTGCTGCGCCTTGTGTCCACAGCTGGGACTGACATCCACTGTTGCTCATGTGTCCACTGCTGGTCCTGGCGTCCACTGCTGGGCCTGATGTCCACTGCTGCACCTTGTGTCCACTGCTGGGTCTTGTGTCCATAGCTGGGACTGATGTCCACTGCTGGGCATTGTGTACACTCTGGGCCTAGTACCCACTCGTGGGCCTGGGATTCTATTGCTGAGCCTGACGCCCACTTTGGGCCTGGTGCACAGTAATGAGCCTGCTGTCCACTGCTGTGCCTGACCTCCACTGCTGGACCTGGCATTCACTGCTAGAGCTGCTGTTCACTACTGCGACTGACTTCGACTGCTGTGCCTGACCTCCACTGCTGTGCCTGACCTCCACTGCTGGGCCTGGCATTCACTACTAGACCTGCTGTCCACTACTGCGACTGACTTCGACTGCTGGGCCTGACCTCCACTGCTGGGCCTGGCATCCACTCCTTGGCCTGCTGTTCACTGCTGCGCCTGACTTCGACTGCTGGGCCAGGTGTCCACTGCTGGACCTGGTGACCACTGCTGTGCCTGCTGTCCACTGCTGGGCCTTGTGTCCACTCCTTCTCCTGGTGTCCGCTGATGAGCCTGATGTCCACTGTTGTCCGGGTCTCCAAAGCTGGACGACCTGGTCTCCACTTCTGTACCTGGTGTCCACTGCTGAGTCTGATGTCCACTGCAGTGCCTGTTGTCCACTGTTGGGCCTTGTGTTCACTGCTAGGCCTGAAGTCCACTGCTGAGCCTGGCGTCCACTGCTGCCTTTGGTGTCCACTGCTGGGTCTGGTGTCCCCTGCTGTGTCTGGTGTCTACTGCTGGGCCTGCAGTCCACTGCTGAGCTGACGTCCAGTGCTGTGCCTGGTATTCACTGCTGTGCCTGGTGTCCAATGTTTGGCCTGGTGTCCACTGCTGAGCCTTAAGTGCACTGCTGCTTCTGGTGTCCACTGCTGCTCCTGGTGTCCACTGCTATCACAGTTGTACAAAACCAGGCCTGGTGTCCACTGCTGTTCCTGATTCCACCTCTGGACCTAGTGCCCACTGCTGGGCCTGACGACCACTACTGTGCCTGGTGTCCACTGCTGCTCCTGGTGTCCACTGCCAGACCCGCTGTCCCCTGATGCATCTGGTATCTACTGCTGGGCCTGCAGTCCACCGCTGGGCTGGCGTCCACTGCTGTGCCTGGTATCCAATGCTTGACCTGGTGTCCACTGCTGGGCCTGTTGTCCACTGCTGTGCCATATATCCACTGCTGCTCCTGGTGTCCACTGCTGAGCCTGGGGTCCACTCTGGGTTGGTGTCCACTGCTGCTCCTTTTGTCCACTCCTGGGCCTGGTGTCCACTGCTGAGCCTTAGGTCCCCTGTTGCTCCTACATCCACTGCTGGGCCTGACATCCACTGCTGCTCCTGGTGTCCACTGCTGCTCCTGGTGTCCACTGCTATGTCTGGAGTTTATAGCTGGGCCTGCAGTCCACTGCTGGGCCTGGTTGTGCACTGCAGCGCCTGGTGTCCCCTGCTGACCCTCATGTCCACTGCTGCTCCTGACATCCACTAAAGCTCCTGGTGTCCACTGCTGCTCCTGGTGTCCACTGCTGCACCTGCAGTCCACTGCTATGCCTGGTGTCCTCTGCTGAGCCTGGTGTCTCCTGTTGAGCCTGCTGTCTACTGCTGGGCCAGATGTCCCTGCTGGGCCTGCTGCCCACTGCTGGGACTGGTGTCCACTGCTGTTCCTGGTAACCATTGCTAGACCTGGCATCCACTGCTGAGCCTTGAGTCCATTGTTGAGCCAGGTGTCCACCGCTGTACCTGTTGTCCACTGCTGGGCCTGTTGTCCATCCTGGAGTTGATGTCCACTACTGCTCCTGGTGTGCACTGCTGCGCCTTGTGTCCACTACTGGGCCCCATGTCCACTGCTGCTCTTGGTGTCCACTGCTGCTCCTTGCATCCACTGCTGAGCCTGGTGTCCACTGCTGCACCTGCGGTCCACTGCTATGCCTGGTGTCCACTGCTGGGCCTGGTGTCCCTGCCGTACCTGCTGCCCACTGTTGGGACTGGTGTCCACTGCTATTCCTTGTAATCATTGCTAGGCCTGGCATCCACTGCTGAGCCTTGAGTCCATTGCTGAGCCAGGTGTCCACCGCTGTACCTGTTGTCCACTGCTGGGCCTGTTGTCCATCCTGGAGTTGATGTCCACTACTGCTCCTGGTGTGCACTGCTGCGCCTTGTGTCCACAGCTGGGACTGACATCCACTGTTGCTCATGTGTCCACTGCTGGTCCTGGCGTCCACTGCTGGGCCTGATGTCCACTGCTGCACCTTGTGTCCACTGCTGGGTCTTGTGTCCATAGCTGGGACTGATGTCCACCGCTGGGCATTGTGTACACTCTGGGCCTAGTACCCACTCGTGGGCCTGGGATTCTATTGCTGAGCCTGACGCCCACTTCTGGGCCTGGTGCCCAGTAATGAGCCTGCTGTCCACTGCTGTGCCTGACCTCCACTGCTGGGCCTGGCATTCACTACTAGACCTGCTGTCCACTACTGCGACTGCCTTCGACTGCTGTGCCTGACCTCCACTGCTGGGCCTGGCATCCACTCCTGGGCCTGCTGTTCACTGCTGCGCCTGACTTCGACTGTTGGGCCAGGTGTCCACTGCTGGACCTGGTGACCACTGCTGTGCCTGCTGTCCACTGCTGGGCCTTGTGTCCACTCCTTTTCCTGGTGTCCGCTGATGAGCCTGATGTCCACTGTTGTCCGGGTCTCCAAAGCTGGACCTGGTCTCCACTTCTGTACCTGGTGTCCACTGCTGAGTCTGATGTCCACTGCAGTGCCTGTTGTCCACTGTTGGGCCTTGTGTTCACTGCTAGGCCTGAAGTCCACTGCTGAGCCTGGCGTCCACTGCTGCCTTTGGTGTCCACTGCTGGGTCTGGTGTCCCCTGCTGTGTCTGGTGTCTACTGCTGGGCCTGCAGTCCACTGCTGAGCTGACGTCCATTGCTGTGCCTGGCATTCACTGCTGTGCCTGGTGTCCAATGTTTGGCCTGGTGTCCACTGCTGAGCCTCAAGTGCACTGCTGCTTCTGGTGTCCACTGCTGCTCCTGGTGTCCACTGCTATCACAGTTGTACAAAACCAGGCCTGGTGTCCACTGCTGTTCCTGATTCCACTTCTGGACCTGGTGCCCACTGCTGGGCCTGACGACCACTACTGTGCCTGGTGTCCACTGCTGCTCCTGGTGTCCACTGCCAGACCTGCTGTCCCCTGATGCATCTGGTATCTACTGCTGGGCCTGCAGTCCACCGCTGGGCTGGCGTCCACTGCTGTGCCTGGTATCCAATGCTTGACCTGGTGTCCACCGCTGGGCCTGACGTCCACTATTGGGCCTGGTGTCCATGCTGCACCTGGCGTCCACTGCTGGGCCTGGTGTCCACTGCTGGGCCTGACGTCCACTCCTCCTCCTGGTGTCCACTGCTGGGCCTGACATCCACTGTTGCTCCTGGTGTCCACTGCTGGGCCTGACGTCCACTGCTGTGCCTGATGTCCACTGCTGCTCCTGGTGTCCACTTCTGGGCCTGATGTTCTCTTCTGGGCCTGACGTCCACTGCTGGGCTTGACATCCACTGCTGCACCTGGTGTCTCCTGCTGCGCCTGAGGTCCAGCTGCCCGACCATGGGCACAGGGGCCAGCCGCAGGTGCACGTGGCACTTCCTTGGTTGGACCCAAGGAGGCTTTCTCAGGGTTTCTCCCGAGCTGCTCCACCCGCGGCTTCTGCCTTGGCGAGTGTCCGTTGCTAGCGCGGTTGCCAGGGGGGAGGGGGGAGGGGTGCTGCTCATCTTGATGTTTCTTTCCCCTTTCGCCTTTGCTCCTGCTCCAGAGTCTCTTGGAGGGGGAGGGGGTCTCCCTTTTCTGGGCTTGTTCCGGCAGCCTTGTGACCTGACTTGTGGGGCTTATTTCCCATTCACAAGAGAGACACACTCAGGGTCTCCCTAAGCTGTGCAGGGAAACCAAGGGATGACCACCATGAACGGTCTAGAAAGCACACAAGGCCATCGTGTCATCACCATGGACCGCCCCCCCGCCACACTTGCTAGAAGGCTCTAAGGAAACCTGGCCAGACCAGGAAGCAGGAGCTGGGGTGGGGAGGGGGTGCTCACAGGGGCTCGAGCAGGCACTCACCCCTGTGTGCAGCCTCCTCCAGCCTGTCCGACAGTCCCAAGGGGTTTTATTGACACTTGGGTGTTGGCAACCTGCAGTGGGGAGCCCTGCCAGCCCGAGAGCACACAGGGGCCCCAACTCCCCGTGCTAATCCTGAGCTTGCCCTCATGTCGTGGGGGCCGCTGGAGACCCACACCTGTGGCAGATGAAGGGCGACCACCAGGCTTGCTGCGTGCGGGGGCCCACCCCTGATGTCCCCACCTGTCTCTTGTCCGTTCCTGTATTGCACGGCTGGTCTCTGTTCTCACAGCACCCACCACCCCCCATCAGCTTGCGACTCTGGGGGTTTTCCTTGGAGCTAACGCCCACCCTCAGCCCAGGGCTCCAAACCCGGCTTTCCTGTTGGTTCTAGCAGGGGTCCTGGCCCCCAACCCTGGCCCCTGCCCAGAGAGCCGGTGTCAGGAGTGGCCTGGAGGGCAGGTCAGAGCGGGCCTCTCCAGCCCCATTGCGGGCTGCAGGTTCTTATCCCCCCCCCCCGGACCTCAACCCCGCCCCCCCCCCTGTACCCAATGACCCAGAGCTTCTAGCTGCCCCTCCCTTGTCCTGATTCCAAGAGCCGAACAACCTCGGACAGCAGCTACACCAGCCGGAGCCCCAGGAACACCACCCTCCCACGACTGCAGAAGAGACAGACAGCTGGGGCTCTCACCGTCCTGCTCTGAGTGGGGCCCCTCAGAGTTCCTGGCGTGGAGCCCAGACTTCAGAGGCCCCCAGAGAACATGGCAGGACCATTGTCGAGCCAGCTGTGCCTGTGTCTGTGCCCCCAGGAGGCCCTAAACTCCTTGGGGCCGGCTGTGGGCCAGGCTGAGGGCACAGGTCATGCCAGACGCTGTGAGGGGTCAGTGGGCACTCACTGACCGTCCCTCGGCTCACAGACCGCGTCTGACACCAGCTTCCGTCTGTCTGTGGCAGGAACGTCACACGGGGAGGCCGTGGGGGGGGCCCTGGAGGGGAGTCTCGTGCTTTGTATCACAGTAAGGGCACGGACAGCCGGTCACCCACCCAGAGGACAGGGAGGCGCCTGCTGGTCTTTCCTTCCTGTCCCCCTTTTGTCGGGCAAGAAGGATGTGCAGAGATGACTTGACCTCCTTCTCGGCGTGGAGCAGAATTCAGAATCCATGTGTTCAAAATTGGAGGAGTCCCATGCTCGGGGGTACAGACACCCCTGTCTGACAACCTCTGTGACTCGCTGAGATGGGACCCGCTCCACATCTCACACATGAATTATGCATTCAGCACAGTTTCAATTATTCAACGAGTAAACAAGTGTTTCGAAGGGAAGCTGATGAAACCCTGCGCCAGCTGACCTGGTCATCGTCTGAATTTACTCGCATTCTATTTTGATCTTTGTGCAGCTTTGAGTTCTACCAAAAAGATTTGCCAGGTGCCTGCTGTTTGGAAATGGATCCTGGAGGTAGGAAGGAAGATCAAATCATGGAGGGGAATGGGGGTGAATCACACTGGCACCCCCACTCCCGTTTAAAATAGAAATAACAAACAAAAGGACTGTTTAAGTTACTGCAGGCTCACTTACAGTCAGTTCCTCGTGCCTGCAAATCCCAGATGACCCATCTCGCCTTTGTGACGACTTCTCAGGCCTCGTCTGTACTGTGCCGCTCCACAGTGGTTGGCGCTACACTGTGAGCTCGGAGCTGAGATGCACCCGCAGGGCCAGGGACTAAGGCTGATGGCGGCTCAGTGGGTTCTGGATGTTGACAGTATCTTACACCCCTCAATGGATTAGAGTCCAGTTCAGTTTATATTTTCACAAAGAATAGACGAGTGTAGTTGTTCTTTTCTTAACCATCAGGTCTTTTCCAAGCCGATTAAACAAGATTGATGTGAGTGAAAATTGACTTTGTTAATAGTGGACTTCACTCTCCACCGTCAAAAGAAATGAGTCCAATATCCGAAGGGAATCCAGAACAAAGCAGTTGGCCTGTGACTTGGCGGGAAGAAAGTGCTGACACCCGAAGGAGCGTCTCCCCTGAACAGGAATCATCGGCACAGCGGGATGCGGCTGAGACAGAGGAGAGGCTCTGTGCTCGGGCTGAGGTTCTGTGGGAGGACGAGGGGTGCTGGAGCGGGCACCTTGCTTCTGTGCTCAGCCCAAAGATTGAGCAGGAGGCGGCCGCCAGCACGCATTGCAGCACAGTATCGTTGGAAACAGCCTACAGGGGTCGACAAGGTCGTCTGAAGGTCATCAGAGCTCCTGGTGTGATTCCCGCGCTTGTCTCTCAGGATGTGCTGCCCAGGTGGTAGCCAGGAAAGCTCCAGGCATTACTGGTGCCCGAAGGAGTTTCTCTGGGTCTGTGCTGTCTGCACCAAGACCCCACACTGCCTCAGTTTCCCCATCTGTACTGTGAGGGCTGCTTTGGGATGAAATGGATTTGAAGTGAGGTCTGGCACACGTGTATATCCTTGCACTGACCCATGAAAGGGTTTTCCTGAGTGGCCTTTATGGTTAAATATATTATTGCTTTTAAAAGATCAATGAAGAGGGATCAGATCGTGACAGAAGAGCCTTCCTGAATCATTTTTACATTTGTTGTCATGTTATGGTTCATAAAGAAAAGAGCAAATTCAATGCAGAGACGATCTCAGGGTGAAGCAAAGGTGGCAGAGGGCGGCAGGTTGGAGGCATCCGAGCCCGAGCTGGCCATGCCTCAGCAACTCCCTGCACTGTCCTCCACTCCCCATCTCCCCTGTCCCCTCCTCCAGCACCTACAACTCTTCCTGGGACTCCAGAGTCTCTTCCCAGCCCCTGCCGAGACTAGAGGGCGCTGAGCACAGGACCATGCGCACAGCTGAGGGGTTATCTCCACTCCATCTCGGCAGCCCTGGTGCCAGTCCCATGTCCACCACTGCCAGGACATCAACTCGCCCCCTGACCCCGCTCTGCAGGTTCACGACTAGATCTCAGAAGAGATGGAAGCCAATCACGACAAGTTATGGGTACATTTGTCTCCTGGATGAAAACCCTGGGGCACCCTTGGGAGGGGGCAGGCCAAGCACCCGCCCTGCTATGCCCGGGCACCCGCCCATACCCCCACAGCTGCCACCACGCCAACACCCTGACTCCACTGGCTCACCACTGAGCTCGGCAGACGTGCCAAACTGTCAACGATTTCAGGTACACAGGCTGAGAAGCAGGGGGTTTCTCAGAGTGGGGGCAGCAGACTTTTCCACCCCACAGTAGTCACACCCACATCCCACCGCTGCCCCTTGTAAGCTCATTCATCATCCCAGCTTTATAAAGTCACAATTAAATCTCGGAAGAAGTCGACCAGTCTCAAAAAGTGGACAGGTACACTGGTCTCCCAGCTGAGAACTCCAAGGATCTCAAGAGCAGGGCAGTCCCACCAACAGCCCCCTTCACTGCTCTCGCTAATCTTGCAGAGAGCAAACTGACAAAGCTCTTGGTCCACCAGTTTTCAGGCCGACAACTCTGGGGTCTTCTCAGAGTGAGGGTGGGCACCTCCCCGCTCCCTACTTCCAGAATCCCCGGAAACCACACTCACCGCCCTGGCCTTCACGTATAAACTCAGCCACTCAGTTCCATGGCAGCTGGCACAGCCGTGCAGCACCTCCAGATACTGTAATACCGACAGCCCAGTAGGAGCACCCCAAATTAGATGGGAAAAGAACACAGAAGCCAATTAAGTTCAGTAAGATAAACAATAAAAATGTAAGGTCAACTAACATCAAGCAGCTTAGTAAACACTCAGATAAGGACTTAAGGACCCCATGGTGAGATAGAACAATTTTCACAAATTTTCTTTAACTGAAGTATTTTTTTATAATTGAATTAGCCATTTAGTTGTAACAAGCAATATAAAACCAATTATTTTGGGCCTGGTGAAGGGGTAGGTTTGGGGGTGGGGTGGAAAAATAGGGACATGGTGGAGAGAAGGTCACTCTGGCATTGGGATGGGTGTTGAAACATTGGATGCCTGTGACAGCTGTTCTATGAACAACTTGGCAAACCATGGCTTTCATTTTTTTCTTTTTTGGGTCACACCTGGCAATGCACAGGAGTTACTCCTGGCTTTGCACTCAGGAATTACTCCTGGCAGTGCAGAGGGGATCATATGGGATGCTGGAACGCGAACCTGGGTCGGCTGTGTGCAAGGCAAATGCCCTACCTGCTGTACTATCACTCCAGCCCCACCATGACTTTTAAAAGGAGGAGGGGGAGAAAGAGGAAGAGAAGAAGAAAGAAAGGAGAAAGGAAAGGAAGAAGAAGGAGAAAGAGGAGGAGGAGGAGGAGGAGGAGGAGGAGGAGGAGGAGGAGGAGAAGGAGAAGAAGAAGGAGAAGGAGGAGGAGAAGGAGGAGGAGGAGGAGGAGAAGGAGGAGGGAGGAGGAGGAGGAGGAGGAGAAGGAGGAGGAGGAGGAAGAGGAGGAGAAAGAGGAGGAGGAGGAGGAGGAAGAGGAACAAAAAAACAACTAAGTCAGTCCTGGGATAAATTTGGTTTGGATAAACACGGGTCTTTGGAATACACCCAATCTCACAGTTGCTGGGGTTGTGCAGATGGAACACTGACCCTCCTGCCAAATCCTGCCCTGCTCACCTGGTTCAGCTCATTCCCAGGCTCTTCCTGCTGCTCGTCTTCCTCTGAGGCCCCTGTCCATTGCCCAGTAGCATCTGCCTCCACTGGGGTATGAGAAAAGGAACTCATTCTCCCAGAAGCACCTACAGGAAAGCCGTGCCTGAGACGTCACACGTGGTCGTGTCTTAGAGGCCAAGGTCCCCCAGCAGAGCAATGGGCACATGCCTGTGGGTGAGCAGAGCTGGGGTGCTGACTGGTCCCTTCAGGAGGAGAATGCAGGGGATGTGGGCTTCTCACAGAGAGGAGGCTCCGAAGGCCTGAGCGGGATACAGTGTAAGGGGCTCTGGGGAAGCTAGTCTTTGTTCAGGCCTGTTTCAGGGTGTTGGCAATTCTGTGGTTGGGGGACTTTAAGTTGTTCTAGAAGAAAAAGCTAAAGCCTCACTTGGGAAGAGAACACCGTGGTTTTCAGCTGGTCCATACTCAGTCCTGGGTACAATGTGATGACGGCTCCATCCAAGCCGTCATCTGTGTCCGCCTCGCTTTGGAGCTTGGCATTTCTAGCACTGGTGACCTCTGACATTTCTAGGACACGGGGCTACTCACCCCGGGGAGCATCTGGCTGTGGACATGTGTGGGTGCACAGGGGCTGCCCTTGGGCTGGTCTCTGTGCCATGAGAACAAGACTGTGGTCTCTGTCACGTATCTACTCCCACTTGCCTTCCAGACATTTTAGCTCCTCTGCAAATCATGTGTGGCTGGATCCTCTTCTGGAAACACAAGCACGCCCTTTAGAGATGCTTTCCATGAGCATCCTGAGGTCCACAGACTCCTGCATCCTGGTGCACGGGCTTCCCCCGATGGTCAGGCAGCTGGGTATACCCTATTCCAGGTAAAGCAGAATCCCCTCAGGTCCGGATTCTCCTCATAGAAGGAACACAATGACCCACGCACGCACCTGTTCCCCAGATAGCCTTGCCTTCCGGCCCCCACTGCAGAGAGGGGTATTTGTCTAGATTTTCTTCTTGTCAATTTCTATTTACTTATTTTTTTTTATTGAACCACCCATGATGCATAGCTGCTGGTTAGGCTTCAGTCAGACACCCATCACTTCACCAGTCTGCATTTCCCACCAGCAATGTCCCCCGTTTTTCTCCTGCTGTTTGTCTAGATTTATTGATTCCATTAATCATTGGATTAGAGAAGAGCAACTGGGTGTTTTACTTTTCCAGATGAGGGTGCAGAGAGCTCCCTGCCCGCACGCCTACCCTGGCTGGCACTGATGGGCTCCCTGGGCATGGAATGGGCTCCTTAGGGGATGGGTGTCCACAGCGAACTCAGGGACAGGGCTGGCTTGGGGCCAATCTCCTCCACTAGAGCCCCAAGGCAGCAGCTCCTTCATGCCGTACCTGAGGCTAGGAAAGTCTCCAGGGCCACCCACTGGTGCCAGGCACCTTGCGACTGGCCAGGAGGGAGGCAGGGCCCAGTCCCAGAGTGTCCTCACCCCAGTGGAACCTGGCCTCCTGGACGGTTCCACCTGCTCTAACCCAAACTTCTCACCAGGCCAGTGGGCATCGATTCCATGGCCCAGGGTTAGGAAGTCTCCCCGTGGGGAGCAGGGGCCAGCCAGGTTCATCCCAGCCTTTGGGGACTCATGGTCCATCAGGTGCCCAAGGGCAGGGATACGCTTGCATTGCTAGGGGGCAGATACGTGGGTGCAGGTGGACGCTAACCTCAGTTCTGTTCTTGTAGGTCCACAACGAGGAGAGGTAGTGGGCAGGGAGCAGGCCTGGGGGCCGGGAATAGTGGCAGGGGTTGGAACAGGAGCCTGGGTGTGTCAGCAGACAAGCCAGATCAGTTCGCCCACAGAGCCCCCAGCAGCGCATATCAAAAGGTATGTCTGAAGTGGGCTCAGCAGGACAGGGGAGGGACACTGCTCTATTCAGAGGCAATAGGGAAGGTGACAGCCGAGTTTGGGGGAAAGGGCCAGCGAAGATGAGGTCATACGCCTTTGGACCCCAAATGCCTCCAACACATCAGTTCCAAGTTGTCCGTTTTCAATTTCCCAAATGTAAAGTAAAGTAAAGTAAAGTAAAGGCCCTCCCGTTGTTTGTCAATTTGCTCGAGCGGGCCCAGTAACGTCTCCATTGGAGATTTTGTTGTTACTGTGTCTGGCATATTGAGTACGTCACGGGGAGCTTGCCAGGCTCTGCCGTGCGGGCGAGATACTCTCGGTAGCTTGCCGGGCTCTCCGAGAGGGGCAGAGGAATCGAACTCGGGTTGGCCATGTTGGCTGCGTGCAAGGCAAATGCCCTACCGCTGTGCTATCGCTTCAGCCCCCTTCCCAAATGTAACAAGGAAGAATAACCTTTTTCCCCGAGTCTGAGTGACTTCACGATGTGCGGGAGAATAGCATACATTAGCACTAACACAGAGACAGGCAATTTCTGCTCTGCGCCAACTCATTAGGATGTACAATGAGCTTCTTTGCACTTTAGCGCCCTGAACACACCCGGCAACAGGGCGATTACGTTAATTTATGAGATTTGTTCCCACTCCTGAAATCCAGAGCCAACTGCTTCTCCGCAAGCCTCCGCACGGCCCTCCTGGTTGTTGAGAAAGGCTTCGGAACACCCTTGAAGAGGGGGTGCCTGACCCAAGAGCCGCCCCCCACCTCCACCACCCCTCCGCCACACCTCTGCCTGAAGCCTTGGGTAAACTCTCTGAAACCCCACGGTTGACTTCCTGCGGCAAGAGGGCCGAGCAATCTGACGATCCAAGAGGCCCAGAGACGGGCAGAGGAGCCTTTCTTGGAAACCACCTGCAGGCAGGGGCTGAGAAATCAGTGCTCAGAGCAGCCATGTTGCTTGCAGAGGAGCAGCTATCCTACAGTGAAAGGCACGAGGGAACTGCATTTTCAGGAAGGATGGGTTGCCCGGTGGGGTCCAGGATGAATGGTAAAACCCCCTCAGTGGGTTGGTATCTTGGGGCACGTTCCACTGGATGTGCAAACCTACACCAAGTACAGAATAGGCTTGGGGAGGGAAGGGTAAACTGAGGGCTTATCTTTAGGCTCAGGCAAGCGAGAGCTCAGGACAATTTTCCATGTCTAGACAGGTTTTCTGGTTTCTGGTGCTGATCCCGGGGCTGGCTGCCCCACTCTGATGCTTCCGATGCTTCTCCAGCAGCCGTGCATTTCAGAATAGGAGATGCACTGACAGAACGCTGAGTGCAGCAGAGCGCTGTTCTTCTGTGAAGTTGTTAAATTGCATGCTGATGAACTTCCAGATAAACAAACCTCTTGTACGTCATTGGAGAGGCCAGGTACGTAGGCTGCTCCTTCCCCCAGGGGAGAGTTTATTTTCATCAGAATTTTGGTGCACCACATTTGTTGAAGCAAAAGATCTTGGTTTTAATCACAGCAAAGCTGTGAGTTCCACTGAAGGAAACTAAAGGGAAGATACAGCATTCAGATACCTTTTTTAAATTTTTTTTGATTACTTGGTTGGGCTTGGGAAATGTTGGGCTCTGTGAAGCTGTTTTTGAAAGGACAGAAAGCTGGATTTGCCTGGCTCCTTCAAATTGGGTCAGACACCACAGGACTGGGCCGAGGGTAATTATTCTGAGCGCGTCAAGCA
This sequence comes from Sorex fumeus, assembly GCF_029834395.1. Taxonomy (NCBI): domain Eukaryota; kingdom Metazoa; phylum Chordata; class Mammalia; order Eulipotyphla; family Soricidae; genus Sorex; species Sorex fumeus. The sequence continues at coordinate 8,409,076 of NW_026606321.1, read as the reverse complement.
AAAGGTTGTTGGGAAAGTCATGCAGCCTGTTAGAACTGAACTGTTGGTCCAGGAGAGAATCATTCATTCCCCCTCTGCATCCTTCTTAGAGAATCAATAACCAATTATGTAGAACCACGAGCAGCTGTGGTTGAACTGTTCGCACAAATGCACTCTCATCTTTAAACACTTACCCCAGCTTCCTCCTGGAGCAAACCGCCTCCCTTTGTCCTTTCTTTGAGACAATTTATATTTTCCTTTTTTTAAAATTTAGTTTAGTTTTACTTTTTTGAATAACTTTTATTGATTTATTTAATTTTCTTTTGACTTTCTGGGCATAAATTTTATAATTTTTAGTTAGCCACTTGACTTCCAATTTTGCAGTGCTGTCAACAGTAGTGCTTATGAACACAGTATCCCTGCACTATAGTACTTGTTTCCCACCACTCTGTCTTGGGGTCCCTCTCTCCCACCGCCCCCCTTGCCTCACCATTGGCCCCCTGCTCTCCAAGTCTCGCCTTGGGCAGCTCAGTTCTGTAGGCCAGTTTTTTGGTTCTGTTGCTCTGAGCAGTTACTGTTTCTGCATCTCCCACTATGAGAGGGTCAGTCAGTGTCTGTCCGTCCCCTGCTGGCTGATTCACTCAGCATGACACCTCTGGTTTCTTTCACATAGTGCCAATGTAAATGATTTTGTCTCTTCTTTTTTTGTTGTCTTTTTGGGTCACAAGAGTTACTCCTAGCTCTGCGCTCAGAAATCACTCCTGGTGGTGCTCAGTGGACCATATGGGATGCTGGGAATCGAACCTGGGTAGGCCGCGTGCAAGGCAAACGCCCTAACCGCTGTGCTATAACTCCAGTCCCAATTCTGTCTCTTCTTATAGCTGAGTAGTGTTTTCTTGTGCATATACCAAGTTTTCATTTTCTATTCAAATTTGTGCACCCCAGATTATGATTCTCTGTGCCAAAGTTAGCGTGAATATGGTCTTTAGTATGAATTCTTGGTTTCTACGTTAACAGGTGCCTAAGAAGACACGTCTTGGTTGTGCCCAGTGGCTGGACCTTCCTGGTCCTGAAGGACCCTTCGCTGGAGACTTGTTTCAGTGACTTCGAATGAAACCCCTGCTGCTTTGGTTTCATCTGCCTTTTAATTTAAACACAAGCTTTTGAGCTGTCGAGGGACCCTACAGCACCACTCCTGCTAGTCTTCAGAGAGCTGCCCTTGGACCTCGGCAGGAAGAAGTTAGAGTCCCACTACTTAGTTTATAACCATCCTCATTAATTAAGTACTCCAGGCTTAGGGGAGAACTCCCATCATTTTTAGAAAAACAAGGCAGAGTGTCAGGACAAAATGATTCTAAGATTTATGCCTTAACCATCCACTCAAGCACAAAGAGAACTTTCTCATTAAATAAATCCTTCGAGATCATTAAGAAACGTTTAACATTAATAGTGCATGGTGTTAAGCTAAAGCCAACCCCAAAAGTAGACACATTGTTGTAAACTAAAGCCAAAATCTGTTTCTCAGGACTTGATTTATCTACACTCTTTCCATAACATATTTTCAATGCAATTAGCACTTCAATGTTTTCCTGCTAATTGGAGAGATCCTGCTTTTGAAGTGTGCACCACACAGAGACAAGGCCCGCACCCCAAGGACTCGTTCCGTCTACCCGGAGCTTGAACGTGTTGAAGAGCCACTGTGACTTCAGTTCCTCTAGATGCCTACACGGTGCCAACTGGGGCTCTCAAGGAGGATTCAGGGACTGCATAAAGAACTGGGCAATGTGAAGGCGGCCTGGTGCAGAAGGGGTCACTGCACTCTGCTGAGGAAGTGTGGTCCTGTGTCAGCTGCAGGAGAGGGGCTGGGCAGTGAGCCTTCTTGGAAAGAGGCCCAGCAGGACAGGGCCTGACCCTCGAGCTAGCAAGGGTCACTCTCAGACCAGTGTGAGCCTGAGAAGTTCTGTGCTCTGTGAAGCATACTGCGCTTCACAGTGTCATGCTTCTGTGATGCAGAGTCACTGCACCTCTACAATCTCCAAAATAACAAAGAGCCTCCAGCATTGCCCTGGGTCCCTTCCAGTATCCTCTCCCACACACCCAAGTGTCCTCTCCTGCCCCTGCGAACCTGGCGACCAGGGTTTGTCATCACTGGGCCCTGCCCCTCCCTGGTTGGGTTCTTGTTTCTCCTGGGCAGGCGTGAGAGTATCAGGCATTGTCTTTCTCCCTCTGACTTACTCAGTTTACTGACTTACATGATTCCCTCCAGTTCCATCCAGGTCTAGCAAGAGGCACGATTTCATCTTCTCTTCTAGCAGTGCGATGTTCTGTTTGAACTTGTTTGCTGGGTGCAATGTTTTTCCTTCTCTCCTTCCAATCTGACGTTCTTTCCTTTTCAAAGAAAAATAAATTCCTTTGAGATTTAGGGAATACGTTATCTTTGTGGCATTTTCAGCTACACGAACTCTCAGGGGGCAAACAACCCAACCAGGACCCTCTGGATATGATGCAGTGGACAAACACTCAACACACTCACACGCGCAACTCACAGGACACATGCAGCCGTGCACACATTCCTGTGCCGTGGACACACCTACACCTCAGCACACAGTCACGCATGCACACTCCCAGACCACACACACATACACACACAGACACACTCAGTGCACAGTCACGCGTGCAGATACTCCCATACTACACACACAGACACACAGACACACACACACACACACACACCCCTCCACATTTCCTCCATGTTCTTCCTCCTCCTGGAAACTTTCACAGACGTGCATCTTCTGGCAGGTCTGCACCTCGTCTGACTGAGCCATGCCTTCCTCTCACAGGTGGGAGCAAAAGTGTCGCCCAGCCCCTCTGGCCTTTCTGCCCCACTGCACACATTCTCCTCAGCAGTGCTCACCTTGGAGATGCTTGTACCCCATTTCAGTCATCTCGAAAGATGCTTTTGTCACCACTGTGTGATTTTTTTTAAATGAGCTTTGCTGTGCTGCACATAGCGTGGTTGCACAGAGAGGGCATTTCTAAATTAAATTTATTTTTCTTATTGAATCACAGTGATATACACAGTTATAAAGTTGTTCAGGATTGGGTTTCAGTCATACAGTGTTCCAACTCCCGTCCCTTCACCAGTGTCCATTTCTCACTGTCCGCGGTCCCAGTTTCCCTCTCCCCCCTCACCAGCTTGTCTCTGTGGCAAGCTTCTTTCTTTCTTTTCTTTCTTTCTTTCTTTCTTTCTTTCTTTCTTTCTTTCTTTCTGTCTTTCTTTCTTTCTCTCTTTCTTTTCCTTCCTTCCTTCCTGCCTGCCTTTCCTTCCTTTCTTTCTTTCTTTCTTTCTTTCTTTCTTTCTTTCTTTCTCTCTTCTTTTCCTTCCTTCCTTCCTTTTCTCTCTTTCTCTCTTTCTCTCTTTCTCTCCTTTCTTTCTTTCTTTCTTTCTTTCTCTCTTTCTTTTCCTTCCTTCCTTCCTTCCTTCCTTCCTTCCTTTTCTCTCTTTCTTTCTTTCTTTCTTTCTGTCTTTCTTTCTCTCTCTTTCTTTTCCTTCCTTCCTTCCTGCCTGCCTTTTCTTTCTTTCTTTCTTTCTTTCTTTCTTTCTTTCTTTCTCTCTTCTTTTCCTTCCTTCCTTCCTATTCTCTCTTTCTCTCTTTCTCTCCTTTCTTTCTTTCTTTCTTTCTTTCTCTCTTTCTTTCTTTCTCTCTTTCTTTTCCTTCCTTCCTTCCTTCCTTCCTTTTCTTTCTTTCTTTCTGTCTTTCTTTCTCTCTCTTTCTGTTCCTTCCTTCCTTCCTGCCTGCCTTTCTTTTCTTTCTTTCTTTCTTTCTTTCTTTCTCTCTCCTCTTTTCCTTCCTTCCTTCCTGCCTTCCTTCCTGCCTTTCTTTTCTTTCTTTCTTTCTTTTTTTCTTTCTTTCTCTCTCTTCTTTTCCTTCCTTCCTTCCTTCCTTCCTTTTCTCTTTCTCTCTTTCTCTCTCTCTTTCTCTCTTTCTTTCTTTCTGTCTTTCTTTCTTTCTCTCTCTTTCTTTTCCTTCTTTCTTTCTTTCCTTCTTTCTTTCTTTCTTTCTTTCTTTCTTTCTCTCTCTCTCTCTTCTTTTCCTTCCTTCCTTCCTTCCTTCCTTTTCTCTCTTTCTTTCTTTCTTTCTTTCTTTCCTTTTACTTTCTCTCTCTCCCTCCCTCACTCTCTCCCTCCCCCTCCCTCCTTCCACCTTCTTCCTCCAGAGCAACTTTGGTCTGTCCTGCCCCCGTGCATCTTGGAAGAGGGAGCAGCCCATGGCCCTTGGACAGAGGCAAGGCCCAAGGAGAGGAGCATCTGTGGAGGGCGGCTTTCCTCAAGGCACCATGTGGGAGGAGCATGGCACTCAGCTCTGAGGCCTTTGCTCGTCTTGCCCCGTCACTCCTCGAAGCAGCTGTTCGCCATCAATCATGGTGGCAGGCGAGCCGAGCACAGGCTGTCCCCTTCTCCCTGCACAGGCCTTGGGACACGCTTGCGTGCTGGGCCCATTTGGGTCTGGGCGGTGGAAAGAGGACTTGGGGCACGGGGACCCCATGTTCTCACTGACAGTCGGCTCATGCCTCGGGACAGTTGGCTCCCACTAGGGGCCACGGGGAGGTGCGGGCGCTGTGGGCCTCATGACTGGTGCCTGTCCCCTGGCAGATGCCCCTGCGGAACCCCCAAACAGTTTCACTGAGGTGAGGGCTCTGAGGGCCCTGCCAGCTTGCACCCACACCAACTGTCACTGTGACCTGGAGGTGATGCCTGAGGGGTGTGAAGAGGGTGTATGTAGGAGAGAGATATGAGGTGGAAGTGTAAATGAAGTGTGTGTGTGTGTGTGTGTGTGTGTGTGTGTGTGAAATGCATGGGAGCTTATGTTTGTGGGCGGTGTCTGTGAGCAGCGTGTGAACTGCGTGAGGTGTATGTGTAAGCCGTGTATGAAGTGTGTGTGAGGTGTGTGGTGTGTAAAATATGTTTACTAGATGTGTGTGAAGGGTGTGTATGTAAAGTGTGTATGCATGTGTGAGATGTTACGTATGAGATGTGTGAGCAGTACATGTGAGGTGTGTAAGGTGTGTGAACTGTGGGAGATTCTTGTGTAAGGTATGCGTGAGGTGTGTGAAATGTATTTATAAGGTGTGTATGCTATATATGAGGTGTGTGTGTGATGTGTATGAGTAGTGTGTGAAAGGCATGATAAGGTGTGTGTGCAAGGTGTGTGAGCAGTGTGTGTGTGGCGTGCGGAAGTATGTGTATAAAATGTGTATGAAATATGTTTATGAGGTGTGTGTGGTGCGTGTAAGGTGTGTATGGGGTGTGTGAGTAATGTGTATGAAAGGTGTGAGGTGTGAGCAGTGTGTGAACGGTGTGAGCAGTATGTGTGTGAAATGCATGTCTGAGGTGTGTGTGCGAGTTATGTGAGCAGTGTGTGTGAAAGGTGTGATGAGGCATGTGTGTGAGGTGTGTGGATGAACTGTGTTTATGAGGTGTGTGTAAGGAGTGTGTGAGTGTATGAATAGTGTGTGTGAAACATGTGTGTGAGGTGTGTGTTTGAGGTGCGAGTGGTGTGTGTGAAAGGTGTGATGAGGGGTGTGTGAGAGTATGTGAGGAGTGTGTGGGGTGTGTGGAAGGTATGTGTGTAAGGTGTGTGTGTGGGAAGTGTGTGAGTATGTGAGGAGTGTGTGGGGTGTGTGGAAGGTATGTGTGTAAGGTGTGTGTGGGAAGTGTGTGAGTAGTGTGGGGGGCTGCGTGAGGTATGTGTGTAAGGTGTGTATATCACTATCACTATCACTATCCTCCCATTGTTCATCGATTTGCTCGAGTGGACCCAGTGACATTGAGAAACTTGTTACTGTGTTTGGCATATCGAATACGTCACAGATAGCTTGCCAGGTTTTGCCATGTGGGCGAGATACTCTCGGTAGCTTGCCGGGCTCTCCAAGAGGGGCGGAGGAATCGAACTCGGGTCGGCCATGTTGGCTGCTTGTAAGGCAAATGCCCTACTGCTGTGCTATCGCTCCAGCCCAGGTGTGTATATGAGATGTGTTTATGAGGTGTGTGTGAGCAGTGTGTGAAGTGTGGGAGCAGTGTGTGAGTGAAACACGTGTATGAGGTACGTGAGGGCTGTGAGCAGTGTGTGTGAAGGTGTGTCTACCCGTGGCCCCGAGTTCCCTCCCTCACCCAGCCTGCATGGCTGGCAGATGCTTTTTAACTGAAGGCTATTTTGGCTCCTGTAGCTCCAGCAGTGTTGGTTCTAGAGCCCTACCGGTATCCGTCTCTTCCGTGAGACGAGCCCACAGCCCCTTCCCACTGCCCATTACTCCTGACCTCCTCTTCTCCCTACCCCATTTCCCTTTCCCTAGCACTGTGATGTCTGCGGTCTGGAGCTGGAGTTTTCACCTCTCTGAGACCTTCCGTTCCCTCGGCCCACTGGGCTCTCCCCCACAGCTCAGTGAGAACATCAGCAATGAGGGGGAAGAAATGAGCTCCCGGGCCCTCTGGGACACTGCAGAGGCAGGCTAGGGGGACACTCAGAGAGGTACCGCCTACATTAGGAAAGAAGAAAACACTTTTATCTTTAAAGACAGGATGATTCTCAAAAAATTAGAAATTGAGCTCCCATTTGATCCAGCAATGCCTCTCCTGGGAATAGATCCTGGAGAGGCAAAAGAAAAGTATAGCCAAAATGACATCTGCACTTCTATGTTCATTACTGCCCTGTTCACAATAGCCAAAATCTGGAAAAAAAAAAAAACGAGTGCCTGAGAACAGATGACTGGTTAAAGAAACTTGGTACATCTATGCAATGGAGTACTATGCAGCTGTTAGAAAAGATGAAGTCATAAAATTTATATACAAGTGGTACTACATGGAAAGTATCATGCTAAGTGAAATGAGTCAGAAAGAGTGGGACAGACATAGAAAGATTGCATTCATCTGGGGAATAGGAAGTAACAAAATAGGAGACTAACATCCAAGAATAGTTGAGATAAGTACCAGGAGATTCACTCTGTGGCTTGGAGGCCAGCCACACACGCTAGGGAAAAGGCAGCTCAGACAGAGAAGGGAACACCAAGTAAAGAGTGTTGGGAGGATCCTCCCAGGACAGGAGATGCATGCTGAAAGTAGACTATAGACCGAACATGATTGCCACTCAATGCCTCTTTTGCAAACCTCAGCAACCAAAAGGAGAGAAAGAACAAAATGGAATGCCCTGCCACAGAGGCGGGATGGGATGGGAGGGGGATGGATGGGAAGGGTGGGAGGGTTACTGGGATCATTGGGGGTGGAGAATGGGCACTGGTGGAGGGATGGGTACTCGATCATTGTATAACTGAAACCCAAGCACAAAAACTTGTAAGGTCAACATGTACTTCATGGTGTTTCACTAATAAAAAAAAAAAGTTCTTCATGGTGTTTCACTAATAAAAAAAAGTAGTTAAAATAAAATAAATAAAATGTAGCATGTGTGGCTGGCCTCTAAGCCATGGAGGATCCTCCCAGGATGGGAGAAGCATGCTGAAAGTAGACTATAGACCGAACATGATTGCCACTCAATGCCTTTTTTGCAGACCACAACACCGAAAAGGAGAGAGAGAACAAAAGGGAATGCCCTGCCACAGAGGCAGGGTGGGGTGGGGGGGATGGGGGGTGGGAGGGATATTGGGATCCGTGGTGGTGGGAAATGGGCACTGGTGCAGGGATGGGTATTTGATCATTATATAATTGAAACGCAAGCACAAAATTTGTAAATCTACAACTGCACCTCATAGTGTCTCACTAATAAAAATTTTTAAAAAATTAAAAATAAAAAATTTTAAAAAAGTAAAAAATAAAAATAAAAATAAAGACAGGCGCCCTTTGGGCTCCAGTTCTGCCTCTAACACTCACCAATGAAGCATCACCAGCCCCGGCTCCTCAGCCTCCTGGCAGCCCTCCTACACAGCGGGTGCGAGTCTGCAGGCCAGGGTGAGGCTGCGCTCTTGTCTCTAGCCAGCAGGCAGGAGAGCAGCCAGGCAGACGCTCCTGAGTGATGATGTGTCCTGCTCACAGGGGGGACTTCGGGGGGTCCTCCTTGCCTCCTCTGGACTCTGGCTCGTGTGGGGAAGGAAACTCCCCCTAGAGAGAGCAGATGCCTGGCCAGGCGCTGGCACCAGGGATGCCCCTTCCAGGGCCCCTCAGAGAAGGGTCGTTGGCCGTGCTGAGGGGCCTTCCTGGGAAAGGGTGCCAACAGGAGGCCATGATTCCTACAGCAGGCTGGGGTGGGGGCACAACCAGAATCAAGACAAAGTGGAATTTGGGATGGGCTCATTGGGATTGAACTATCAAGAGATTTTTATTGCAGAATCTGAAGAATTTGCATTTTCCTTGCCTTTGTCTCCTAGGAATGGCCAAGGAGGGAGTCTGGAAGAGCAGAGAAGGGTGCCCCCCCCCAGGTTCTGGCAGGAAGAGAGCCCAGGAAAGCCAGCCACAGACTCACCAGGTGGAAGCCCTGGTGGGAAGCCTTGAAATGAAGCTCCAATAAACAGACGCAGGCGCTAGACTCCACAGGGAGAGATGGCAGAGAAGTCCGGCTTGTTCTAGGGGTTCTGTGGCAGCTTTACCTCAGAACACATGTTTGGTGAATCCAAAACACTAGTAGAATAAAGAGGACACACCTACCGTTGCGTTGGTCATTGAAGAGAAACGTTACAATTCAGTATAGGTTTATGATAAAACCCTCAGCTTTTTGAAAATGGAGCATTTCCTTATTTTTGATAGTTAATCTATAGCTAGCCTACAGCAAATACATCTTTGTTATAAAATGGAGGGGAAAATTATCGTTTATATCAGACATAAAAAAGTCACTATAATCATATTTATGAATTTTTTTGCTGCAATTCTAGCAACTTAAGTAAATAGATAATAAATGTATGGGTTGAAGAGGAAGAAGCAAGCTGTGATTTCATTATTCACAAGTGACAGGCTTTTATTAGTCAAACATCTGAAAGGATCAATAGAAAATTATTTAAATTAATAGATTTAGCAATTCACCTCGGTGCTATTCCAGCAGCACAGTATTAGAAAAAGACAAATTTTTAAAGGTATCATTTAAATCAACTTTCATTTTTGGAAGCTCCCACATGCCAACTTAGGGAGTTTATTTCTTCTGTTTTGGGGGGGGGGCTAGCAGTGCTCAGGGCAAACTCCTGCTTCTGTGCTCAGTGATCATTCCTGGTGGGGCTCAAGCCATCATGTGGGGTGCTGAGAACTGAAACCATGTCAGCAGCATGCAAAGCAAGCACCAGGCTCCCTGTACTATCTCTCTGGGCCCTCAACTTGGGGAGTTCAAGTCCTATCTTCCTTATGACACTCCATTTGCTTTCTCTCCTTTGTCTAATATTTCCTAAATAAACTATTGATAAGGAAAGAAGGAAGAAAGGAAAAAAGGAGGGAGGGAGGGAGAGGAGGGAGGGAGGAAGGAAGGAAGGAAGGAAGGAAGGAAGGAAGGAAGGAAGGAAGGAAGGGAGAGAGGAAATTATCATGATCTCAAAACCTAAGAACACAAACTTTGTAGGGAAAGAAATTAAAGGTATTTACCATGCTAAAGTTTCAATTGGGATTGTACAAATTTTGTAGAGAATTGATCTTATAAGTATGTTGAATCTTTTACCTCACAACTATCACTTATATCTCCTTTCTCTTGAGTTATATTTCTGTCAGCTAGTGTTTAGTATATCTAGGTCTGAAATTTTTTTCTTAACTATTCCATAGATGTTTTGTGTCTTTCAAAGCTTTATAAGTGATTTTGTGCATTTTCTTTTCTTCTTTAGGCATGACTGGAATATGAAGAGCTGAATTCAAAACAAAATTACCCAAACAGGGGCTGGAGCGATAGCACAGCGAGTAGGGCACTTGACTTGCACGCAGCTGACCCAGGCCAACCTGGGTTTGATTTCTCTACCCCTCTCGGAGAGCCTGACAAGCTACCAAGAGTATCACGCCCACATGGCAAAGCCTGGCAAGCTACCCGTGACATATTCGGTATACCAAAAACAGTAACAACAAGTCTTGTTACTGGTGCCCACTCGAGCAAATCGATGAACAATGGGAGGACAGCTACCCAATCAGAATCACTGAAGAAAATCTGTGATAACTGAGAACAATTGTTAATAATTTTCTCTGTATTAGCAAAAAATTTTGAAAAATTATTTCATCTAATTTAACAGTTGGTATTTCCATCATTATCATTAATATTACATTTTAGAGAAACATGACAAAGGCTATAATTTCTCATTAAATAACTTAGAATAATATCAAAATTTCCTTATTAAAATTAGGTCCCAGAATTGAACTTAATAGAAATAATGGCCATGAATAATTTTCAGCAAGATACTGGGTAAATTTCCTTGTACAAACAGGTTTGGGTTTATAAATTTAAATTGAGTTTGAAAATTGTGTGAATTTTCATGGAATAAACTTTTTCCTAAATGAATAGTTTAGCAAAAATAGACTTAATTTAATAAAAAAGTAAATATCCAAATTCATAAACTGTACCTGCTGTGGACTCATTTAGGATTCAGGTGGTGACTCAGAGGAATCAATTCTTCAGGGTGGCAGGGTTCAGAGGAAAGTGCTGTATCCTCAACAGAGTCCAGATGTGTCCAGATGTGCCTGGGCCGAAAGCATCACGCTCCTCTTCCCACTGATGTGCTGTCTCTGACCAAGAGGCTGCCGCCCAACCTCAGGATCAAGACACACTGGGCTGTGTCCAACCACAGGAAGTGACATCACAGTGCCAACCACAGAAAGTGACATCACAGTGCTCATTGCAATCACATGCCGAGGAAGTCACTATGATAGTCAGGTAGATCTCCCAGAGAAGGTCTGAAGTGATGGGGTGGGATGAAGAGAGCAGACAGGCATTGGCCTCATTCCTGACTACCAGTCAGTCACACCTGAGAATTGTGGGCGAAGGGCCTCTGGGTGCCAGGGATGGCTACTGAGGCCACCTGAACAGATGACCATTGTCAACTGAAAGTCCAGGAGTGCCAAGCCCAGATCTCAGCTCAGTTAGTGATTCATTGGCAGAGGCCAGGGCAGTCTGTGGTCATTCACATGGCAGAGACAGCAGAGAGGGCTTAGAAAGTATCTGTACTGTGTGCCTTGCCCTTAACAATCCAGGAGACTTGCAGGAGGCCATGTGAGAGAAGGCGGCTTCCACAGCCGGCTCTTGGAGCAGAAGAAAGAATCACAGCTGAAATGCTGAATTCTTTCAGCCAGCCAGTCAGTTGCCGACAAGAAACCTGGACATCCCAGGCCACCAATTGCCAAAGAATTATGGCCTGTGCTCTATCGACCACAGATCTTGAAAACCGGAAGGCTAAATGCACATACACATGCACACATCCCTAACATATGTACACACAGGTACCACACAGTCTGTGCTCAGAAACATGCATGTGTACATCCATGTACATATACCATACAATATCTATAGATCCCATCATCTGAAAACCTGTGCTTGCACACATGTGTAAAGTAAAGTAAAGTAAAGGCCCTCCCGTTGATCGTCGATTTGCTCGAGCGGGCCCAGTAACGTCTCCATTGGAGACTTTGTTGTTACTGTGTCTGGCATATCGAATACTCTCGGTAGCTTGCCGGGCTCTCCGAGAGGGGCGGAGGAATCGAACTCGGGTCGGCCATGTTGGCCGCTTGTAAGGCGAACGCCCTACCGCTGTGCTATCGCTCCAGCCCACACATGTGTAACTATGCATAAAACTCATACAAAACTATGTGCTTGCACATACATTCACACAACACAAATATACATAGATGCTACATGACACATTAATAGACACAGAGCTGTGAAAACAGATAAACATCAACATGCACATATGCATACGGACAAATAAATGTATACATGCACATGCATTGCACACATGTACATACTCTGTCATACACGGTCCTATTTTTCAAATATAGACATTACTGTGATGAATGAAATACAAAGTCACCTCACGCTGTTACTGGACTCATATCTTTACCGTCACTCACGTGTCCCCTCAAACTGGCACCTAACTGAAGGGGAGGACTGGCAACACCAGCGTCCTCTGCCATGTCCCCAGTGTGTCCCCACTGCCAACTCCCTCTCTGAAAGAGATCGTCAAAGTCAGAGGACCCGCAAGAACACTCTCTACCCACCTCGAATCACACCAGGACTGTGCCCTGGCCCCCGGCCGTCTGTGTGTGAACAGCGAGTGGCCTCTATTTCTCCAGAAAGGCAACAATTGCTCTATCGGCTCCTTCCCGCCCTCATTACTCCCTTGAGTTGGCATATTAATCAGCACACAGGTGTGAGGGGCAGGCGAGTGTTTCTGTTAAGGATAAACCTACAACTCCTAATCCTTTTTCGACTCAGACATTACTCTAAATGCATCATTTAAATCGAGCAAATCAAGGAACAGAATCAGAAGTGCTTGATTTGTGACTAAAATCCACTGTCTCCCAGTTTGGATAGAAGGATTACAGGCACCCAGACGGAACATCTGCTCTATTTTCAACAATCTTCAGCTCAATTGCATCACAGAGTCGGCGTGGACCTGCGAGTCTTAAATTGACGGATAGATATGCCAGCCAGGGCCGTCCCAGACAGGCGCTCAGTCAGAAACGTAACATGGAAATTAGCTCAGAGCCACTGGCTCAGAATCTGCTGTTCCTTGAACAGAAATTACGTTTCCAAAGTCAAAGACAAGCAGACCAAAAAAAATGAAGCAATTTCTTCATTTTGCTGAACGGTGTTTGAGTCATTGGCTGAACTAATAATTATGTCAAAGCCCAAGCATTACTGTTGTTCTCCCAGCAAGCTACACTTTGGCGGGGGGTGGGGTGGGGGTGGGGGGGGGGCCTCTGGGCTGCTGCGCCGACGTGAGGCGAGGAGGCTTGGTACTCCCCGGAAACCAAGTCACAGGAGGGCTGCTGTGTGCAGACGCGTGCAGAGGGGAGGCCCGCGGGTCCCACCAGAGACGGGGAACGAGACCACCACGGTCGCATCACCTCAGCTGATCCCTCAGTGGATGTCACTTGGGGGCTAAAAGCTCCCATCGAAGAGACTCCAGGGTGAGGCCGGGAAATCCCGCAGCGTCCGACACAGGGCAAGAGGGAGCCCAGAGCAGAGCACGTGGATGCCAGGTCAGGGTGAAAACAGGGGCTGCAGGAAATACTCCCACTTAGAACCTGCCTCAGCCTATTGGAACAACCCCAGCCCGGAGCACTGCGCCTGGTTCTCTGGGGTCACCCTGTGTGCAGGCTGCATGCCCAAGACCCCCCTGAGCATCTCCTGTGCTGGTCACACCTCCCAGGCCCTGATTCTACGGGACTCATTTCAGAAGTCCGGGGGTGATGACTTCCGTGTTGTGGTCCCCACACAGCTGTGAAGGACTCGCACTCAGCCTGGGCATTCCAGGCACAGGGACCTCACTGAGGGAGTTTCACAGAGAAGGGAACACAGTGAGCTGGTTACACAGGGGTTAAGCATGAAAGAGACGCAGGAGACCCTTTGTCACACGACTGGAACGTTCTAGATGCAGCTTCCTCTCCTGGGCCTGGGGGAGTTGGAAACAGCCATCAATGGCTCCAGCTCAGAAACCAAGGACAAGGGGGAAGATGGGAAGAATTTGGAGATCACCAGTCTTCATGGCTCTGGGGCTCTGAAGGTGGAATCTAGGGTGTCCCAGAAGGGGGTGTTTCCTGTCAGTGCTGTTGTCTTTAAGGGAAGCAGAGGCATGGCTGAGGGACTGTAGGTGGGAACTGGGCCCTACAGGCAAGGCGAAGGAGAGAGTGATGGATGGACAGGAAGGTCACCACAGTCCATCACCCTCAGCCCAATCACCTCTTTGTAGCAACTCCTATATATATATATATATATATATATATATATATATATGGCCCTCCCGTTGATCATCGATTTGCTCGAGCGGGCCCAGTAACGTCTCCATTGGAGACTTTGTTGTTACTGTGTTTGGTATATTGAATACGTCACGGGGAGCTTGCCAGTCTCTGCCATGCGGGCGAGATACTCTCGGTAGCTTGCTGGGCTCTCCGAGAGGGGCGGAGGAATCGAACTCAGGTCGGCCATGTTGGCTGCGTGCAAGGCATATGCCCTACCGCTGTGCTATCGCTCCAGTGTGTGCGTGTGTATATATATATATATATATATATATATATATATATGGGGCTGGAGCGATAGCACAGCGGGTAGGGCGTTCGCCTTACAAGCGGCCAACATGGCCGACCTGAGTTCGATTCCTCCGCCCCTCTCGGAGAGCCCAGCAAGCTACCGAGAGTATTCGATATGCCAGACACAGTAACAACAAAGTCTCCAATGGAGACGTTACTGGGCCCGCTCGAGCAAATCGACGATCAACGGGAGGGCCTTTACCTTTACTATATATATATATATATATCAGTGAGATACACAGTTTCAAAGTTGTTCGTGACTGGGTTTCAGTCATAGTGTTCCAACAAACACCCATCTTCCCCAGTGCACTTTCCACCACCAACGTCCCTAGTTTCCCTCCCTCTCTCTCCCCACCCCCATCCTCCTTAGGCCATTATGGTTTGCAATATAGACACTGAGAGGTTATCATGTACATCCCTGTACGTGCTTCCAACACTCCATTCTTGTCCAGAGTGATAATTTCCAATCATCACTGTCATACTGGTGGTCCCTTTTCTTACCTAACTGCCCCCGCCCTGCTGACGGGGTCTGTCAGACGACCCCATCTGAGAGCTCTGACTGACAGCATCCCATCAGCAGCACAGCAGAGCCCCGAGGGGCAGCCACAGCCTCTTCCCCAACCCCCGCCCCCCCCCCCCGCACCCAAGGATGACAGCTGGGAGCTGGGATGCTAGTTCACCGTGTGATCCTCCTGGTGGATGTGGGTCCCCACGGATGCCCTTGCTGGCCAACAGCAGGACCCGAGCTAAACAAGCACAGGACTCGAAGACAAAAGTTGGACCTCGGAGGAAGCAGGCAGAAAAAGGAGGAGGGTGCCCCAGGAAGCTTGGTCAATCTAGCCCTAGGGTGAAAGAGTCCCAGAGCCCCTTCAGAGAGGGAAATGGTTGGGAGTTGTCCTCTGAGGAGATAGGAGAAAATGAAGAGAGCCGGAGTGCTGGCAAAACACACTTGATAGTAACAGACAGTCAGTCCTGGACATCTCCGTCACGTGGGAAGACGCAGTGTGTCCAGGAGATAGACAAGGCCTGCTGGAGTCCCACGCTGGGCCCAACCCCCACCTGGGCTGTACACAGGGTTGGAGTCAGCCCGTGGTCATCCTGGAAATCCAAATACTGAACAGCACTCACCAGAATGTCTCTGAACATAAACAGGGAGAGTCAAGCTCTGGAGTAAAGCGGACTCCTCATCACTTGTGCGCTTTATTTTTTTCTGGTTTGGGGGCCACACCCAGCAGTACTCAGGGCTTACTCCTGGCTGTGCTCTCAGGGATCACTCCTGGCTCACTCAGGGGATCATATAATACAGGTGTCAGGGATCAAACCTGGGTCAGCTGTGTGCAAGGCTATCCCCCTACCCAACCAGGCTCTCATGACTTGTATTCTTAACATAACACTTCAAGAGTATTGAACAGTTCTTAGAGTTTCAAGGGTTTTATACAATGCAAAAAAAAAAAATAAGTTTTGTTTGTTTATGGTGGTCGTGTCTATACAAATTGCCAAAAAATGTTTAAATTCTATGATAGAAATACAAAGTTGGCGTCCTACCCTGTTTCAGGGAAACACAGATGAGAACGGGGAGCTTGATGGGGAGCAGGGGAGCTCAGAGTCCTGAGTGGTCACGGGGTTCAGCGGTGAATGTCAGTGATGTCATGGGTTCACCTGTGGGGTTCTCACTCCAGGAAGGAGCCCAGAGGCTGCCGTCCCCCTCACTCCCGGGCCCGAGGTGCTGCCCCTGCTCTGAGCTGGCACACACTCAGGCACCTCCTTTCCTTGCTGAGTTCCTGCCTGACACACAGCACCCCCAGACTGCACCCCCAGGCTACACCCCCTCACCCTCTGAACCTGCTCCTTTCTCTTTGGCCTTATCACTCAGGGGTTCCCTGATCTCACAAGCTCTGTGTCATGCCCTCCCCAGGAGGCAGGAAAAAATAACGAAAGAGAGAACATGATGAAACTTCACAGTCCCAGAGGGTGATAAAATTCTGAGAGCAGCCTGGAGAAGCCAGCTCTATAGGAACGTGTGTGAGGTTGTGTGAGCATGTGTGTGTGCGCATGAGTGTGAATGTGAATGTGTGTGTAAGTTTAGGGAGAGGAGGGCAGAAAGGCCACTGGAGGATGGAGAATATCAGCTGACCTCTAGCGAGAGTCACAGAATGTGGCAGCACAGACATGCCATTTTTAATAACTCTAAATCCAAATGAGTGTGTGGTGGCCCCACGACACACCCATTGTCCTTTAAGAATAAAGGCTAAATTAACACTTAAAACAACAAAAGATGGAAGAGCATTTTCAGCAACAGGCTAATGGACGTAGGACAAGCAAGTGGAAAAATCATTCAAGATGGGTCCGGAGGGATAGCACAACGGGTAAGGCGTTTGCCTTGCAAGCAGCCAACATGGCCGGCCCGAGTTCGATTCCTCCGTCTCTCTCAGAGAGTCCGGCAAGCTACTGAGAGTATCTTGCCAGCACGGCAAAGTCTGGCAAGCTCCCCGTGACGTATTCGATATGCCAAACACAGTAACAAGTGTCACAATGGAGACGTTACTGGGCCCTTTTGAGCAAATCGATGAACAACGGGAGGACAGTGACAGTGATGGGTCCAGAGAGACCGTAAGTGGGTAGGGCGTTTGCCATGATTTGACCCCTGCCAGCCCATCTGGGCCCTGAGACCTCCAGGAGTGGCCGTGTCTGCAGAGCTAGGAGTGAGCCTAACACACACACACACACACACACACACACACACACACACACATATTCAAGATTGAAGGATTGAAAAAGAAGAGAATAAAAACAAACAGTAGAAATATATGTACAAATCTAATACAATGTGTAATGTAGAGTATTAAATTTTAAGGATTAAAATGAAATCAGACATTTTTCTCTGTGCTGGGAACCTACTCAGAGTCCGACACGTGCGAAGCAGGTCCCTGAGATGCCCCTCATCCCAAACTGCAAGGGGAGAGGGAAGGGGAAGAGGGCAGGAGCAGGAGGCAGAGAAGAGCAATTGCTGCGGCTTTTCTTGCTGCTCCAAAGAGGATGAGAGCCACGAGGCCTTGGCAGCCGAGGTGAAGCAGCAGGGCTGTCTCTGGGATGAGCATTAAAGGGGCAGAAACAGGACGCGGCTCGGTGCCAGTGAAGAGGAAAATTGATTTTAAAACACTCTGTTCATCTCAAGGAAGTCAGAGGAAGGGAAACCCAAATCACAAGTAAAATAGCACATTTAAACCAAACATACCAGCAACCACACTAAATAAAATCGCTTTTCCACATAAAAGGCTCAAGGGGCTGCAGTTGGCCAGGGGTGAGAGCAGCCTTGCAGGCCTGAGGCTTGGTTCCACCCCCACATACTCTCTATCCCCTCCCTCTCCCTCTCCCTTCCTCCCTCCCTCTCCCTCTCCCTCCCTTCCTCTCCCTCCCTCACCTCCTCCCCCTCCCTCTCCACTCCCTCTTCCTGCCTGCCTCTCTCCATCGCTCTCTCCCCCTCCCTCCCTCTCTCCCTCCCTCTCCCACTCTTTCCCTCCCTCTCTCACTCTCCCTCTACCTCTCTCTCTCTCTCACCCTCTCCTTCTCTCTCCCTCTCCCTTTCTCTCTCCCTCTCTCTTTCTCTTTCCCTCTCTCCTTCTTTCTCCCTCTCTCCTCCTCTCTCTCCCTCCCCCTCTCTCCCTTTCTCTCCCTCCCTCTCTCTCTCCCTCTCCCTCCCTCTCTCCCCTTCCCCCTCTCCCTCCCTCTCCCTCCCTCTGTTCCCTTCCCCCTCTCCCTCTCCCTCTCCCTCCCTATCCCTGCCTGCCTCTCTCCATCCCCCTCTCTCCCCTCCTTCCTTCTCTTCCTCCCTCTCCCACTCTTTCCCTCCCTCTCTCACTCTCCCTCTCTCTCTCACCCTCTCATTCTCTCTCCCTCTCCCTTTCTCTCTCCCTCTCTTTCTCTCTCCCTCTCTCCTTCTTTCTCCCTCTCTCCTCCTCCCTCTCCCTCCCCCTCTCTCCCTTTCTCTCCCTCCCTCTCTCTCTCCCTCTTCCTCCCTCTCTCCCTCTTCCTCCCTCTCTCCCCTCCCCCCTCTCCCTCCCCCTCTCCCTCCCTATCCCTGCCTGCCTCTCTCCATCCCCCTCTCTCTCCCCCTCCTTCCTTCTCTTCCTCCCTCTCCCACTCTATCCCTCCCTCTCTCCCTCTCTCTCTCTCACCCTCTCCTTCTCTCACCCTCTCCCTTTCTCTCTCCCTCTCTCCCTTTCTCTCCCTCTTTCTCCCTCTCTCCCTCCTCTCTCTCACATACACACACATACACAGAAACACACTCTTCCATACACGCTTTCTCTCACACACTCACACGAAACTCACTCAAATTCACAAACACACACAAACCTACACATACACACACATACACTTCCAGACACACATTCATATACACATTCACCATACTCATGCACACACACAGATACACACACACCTACATATCACGATACTTAAAAGTCCTTGACTCAACATTTTCTCTACCATGAAAATGAAAAGTAATTGAAAATGCCTATATTCTACTGGAGAACAGAAACTAGCTCATATAAATGTTCCTGATTACAGCAGCGTTAACATAAAATCCAACAGGAACAGTAGGAGAAATACAGGCCGTGCTCTCGTGATATATAAACGTGTTTGTGTGTATGAATATACATATATGTCTGTGTGTATATGTATATATAATGTATTCTTGTTTGCTAAACAAATTTAATCTGCCCCCAAATAATAAAAGGTAAAAGGTAAAGGCCCTCCCGTTGATCGTCGATTTGCTCGAGCGGGCCCAGTAACGTGTCCATTGGAGACTTTGTTGTTACTGTGTCTGGCATATCCAATACTCTCGGTAGCTTGCCGGGCTCTCCGAGAGGGGCGGAGGAATCGAACGCGGGCCGGCCATGTTGGCCGCTTGTAAGGCGAACGCCCTACCGCTGTGCTATCGCTCCAGCCCCCCCAAATAATACCAAGGGTAAATTAGACTTGGATCCAAAATGCAAGGCTGGTTTGACAATGAAAACCTCATCAATGTTAATATATTAGCAGAACAAATAGAGAAAGTCTTGAAATAAAGCTTTACACCATTAAAAAATAATGAAAAATTGTTTAAGAAAACTAGAATATGTCCTTCTCAATTTAATAAAGAGGGAATCTACAGAAACTATAGAAAACACTATATATTATGGTTAAAAATCATTTGTTCCAAAATCTGGAATCAACCAAGAATGATTTCTGCCATAAATTCTTGCCAATACTGCTCTGAAAGAGTAGTATTTTATTATATTTTATTTTACAAAAAAGCAAGAATTTTTTAAATGAAAGAATTCAAAAACTGGTAAGGCAGATTACATGTTTATAGAAAGAATAAATTTTTAGATAGCAGCGAATATAATTAGCAATTATTAAGTCATAAGTAATTCATTAAATGTACAATTCATTAAATCATAATTCATTAAAATTAATAGAAAAACTTAACAAAATTGGAAGTTTACTAAAACTCAAGATTTAAAATTAAAAGCAAATTTCCTTTCTAAATGCTAAAAATCAGACTACAAAATAAATGTGAAAATTACCAATTATAATAGCAAAAAGAGAAGTACCAAATAAACCTAAAAGGCCAGTGTTTTAAGTTGTAAAGTTATATTTAAAATTGGAAAATTCCTCTAATAGATATTCAAGATGATCTAAATAATAATGATTCTCAAATTTGTTTGATGCACAGCAGGTAGGGCATTTGCCTTGCACGTGACAGACCTGGTGGGCCCAGGTTTGATTCTCCGCCCCTCTCGGAGAGCCCGGCAAGCTACCAAGAGTATCTTGCCCACACGGCAAAGCCTGGCAAGCTACCCATGACGTATTCGATATGCCGAACACAGTAACAAGTGTCACAATGGAGACGTTACTAGGCCTGCTCTAGCAAATCGACGAACAACGGGAGGACAGTGCTACAGTGCTACAAATTTGTTTACCAAAACATCTCAACTGACCCAAGAGCAGAATTTCAGACAACTTGACAAGCTCCTTCTAAAATCTGAAGGAACTTGAATGTCCAAGTTGCTTTCAAGAATTAAGATATGGCAAAAGCGTTTACTGTGTCTGAACATGGTGACAAAACCAGATGTCGGGACAGCAGGCTCTGTTTCCTGAAGACAGGGACCCAGCTTGTACCTCAGGAATCATCTGTGCCTACACAGGCTCCAGAGAGAGAATCCCGAGGGGCACCAGCGACTAGTGGTGCTGCCCTGGTGATGCCTGGACAGGCCCCGGCCTCCCAGCCTGCATCGCAGACTGCCCTACCTGGGAAGGAAATGAGCAATCCCATAGGTGGGTGCCTGGAAGACCCCTTCCTGGCCTGGGGCAGAACGAGTTTCTCTGATGAGGGAAGAGCACATCACAGCGGTGAAGGTAGTCTGTAGGGTGCCAAGCTCTTCCTCACAGAGTGGTCAGTGGGGAGCGGGCGGGTATTGGCCCAGTCTCCTGTTCACTGACCCCACAAGCTGCTACGGGCTCCAGGAGGAAGAGGAGGGCCAGGTTAGTGCAGGAGAAGAAAGGGTGGGATCTCATTGCTTTGATGGGACAGAGTGAACTGAGGGTACCACAGGATCTCAGGTGACCTAAACTCTCACAACGGCGCCTCCCATCACCGAGCCCTGCCTGGGACATTTCCTTGACTGTTTAAATAATTAAATAAATTTAATTTAATAATTAAAATAATTAAAATTTTATGAAACCCAAAACTTATTCAGGAAACAAAGAAGAAAGTATAACATTCAACAGTTATTGGGATTTCTTTGATCTTTGACATTTTCCATGATCGAGTTGACATTTCCTTCCTTTCCTGCCTCGTCCCCGTCATCATTCCGTGATCATCTTTCTCCCAGAGGACACTCCTTCCCCATCTCTGCGTCTAGGTCACCCCTTACAGGATGATTTCTCCTGCAAACACGCCGCTTGGGTGTGCAGAGATTAGCCTGGAGCAGATGCAGACCCAGTCAGGGTGCAATGCCTGGACTCTGGGGATAAACTCCTTCCTCGTGCTCTGTGCGGGCCCCCTCAGAACTCACAGCCGTGCGTTTCTCCCTGCAACAGCCCCCGCTCGCCTCCCCGAGCCTCGCCCTCATTTTTGCTCGCTTTGCTGCTTTGTTTTCATCATCTCAAACGTGCCCTGCGCTTGAATCACCCAAGCTCAGGCTTCCCCTTGTCTAAAACTTGAGGCCCTGCGACCTTTCCTTACAGATTGGCTCAGTAGGTGCTGGTAGTTTCTAGCTGGATTCCAGGTCAGGCTTTTTTGTAGCCTTTGTGACACTGATCAAGGTAGGTGGTTAAGAGCTTCCCAGTGGAGAGTCAGCATGGCACCATGTATGACACAGACAGGCAGAATTAAGAGTGTCCAGGGGTCGAGTGCCCGAGAACAGATGACAGGTTAAAGAAACTTCGGTACATATACACAGTGGAGTACTATGTAGCTGTTATAAAGGATAAAGTCATGAAATTTACATACAAGTGGTACTACATGGAAAGTATCATGCTAAGTGAAATGAGTCAGAAAGAGAGGGGCAAACATAGAAAGATTGCATTCATCTGGGGAACATAGGTAACAAAATAGGAGACTAACACTCAAGAATAGTCGAGATAAGTGCCAGGAGATTTATTCCATGGCTTGGAGGCCAGCCACACATGGTCGGGGGAAAGGCAGCTCAGATAGAGAAGGGAGCACCAAATAAAGGGTGTTGGGAAGATCCGCCCAGGATGGGAGATGCATGCTGAAAGTAGACTATAGACCAAACATGATTGCCACTCAATTCCTCTTTTGCAAACCACAGCACCCAAAAGGAGAGAGAGAACAAAAGGGAATACCCTGCCACTGAGGCAGGGTGGGATGGGGGGATGGGAGTGGGAGGGATACTGGGATTAGTGGTGGTGGAGAATGGGCACTGATGGAGGGATGGGTACTCGATCATTGTATAACTGAAACCCAAGTGGTAGGGCGTTCGCCTTACAAGCGGCCAACATGGCCGACCCGAGTTCGATTCCTCCGCCCCTCTCGGAGAGCCCGGCAAGCTACCCAGAGTATTCGATATGCCAAACACAGTAACAACAAAGTCTCCAATGGAGACGTTACTGGGCCCGCTCGAGCAAATCGACGATCAAAGGGAGGGCCTTTACCTTTTTACCTTACAACTGTACCTCATGGTGTTTCACTAATAAAAATTTTTTTAAAAAGAGAAAAAAAAGAGTGTCCAGGGGTTTTGAGGGGAAGGCAGGGGGGCATTTGGAGTGTCCAATTTTGAAAGTATCCAAAGATAAGCAGACATATTCTCCTAGATAGCTAAAGCTTTCAAGAAATTTTCTAAGGGAGACAACTTCCTTCAGTAGACATATTTTGGGGAGGGGGGATTTCTGAGAAGGGCCAGAGAATTACTAAGAAGTGGACAAGGCACTTACTTGCCTGCATGCAGCTAACGCAGGGTCAACTCCTAACACTGCATAAAATCCTCTGAGCACTGCCAGGAGTGATGCCTGAGCACAGAGCCAGAAGGAAGCCTTGAGCAATGGCAGGGATGGTCCCAAAATGAAAATAAACAAAATAATTAAAATTTTATGAAATTCAAAACTTATTAAGGAAACGAAGAAGAAAGTATGACATGCCATGGTTATTGGAATTTATTTGAACTTTGAGTCTTTGATTAAGGGTAAATACACTTTGATTAAGTATATATATGAAATTAAATGCACACATATAAATATAGGTACGTTTATACAAATAACCATCTCTTCCCTGCACAGCCAAGAAGAGATAGGAGTAGCCATAAACATGAGCCTAGTTAGACGCCACCTCGAGGTTCAGCCCCTTGGACACAGACACGCTTCCCACCCGAGCTGGCTTTGTGCTGGCAGGGCCGTTTATGTGGGGGCCAGGAATGGGGAGAAAGTAAAGAGGCGGAGAAGCACCCCCAGAAATCTTGACAGTTATTAGCTCCAAACCATCTAACCTCAGCTCGCTGCTACACTGCACCTGCTCAGAGAGACCCGTTTTTGTCCAGAGGCATTGCAGATCTGTCTCCCAGAGAACATCTTCTACCCAAAGACCAAAGTCAGACCCAGAAATCAGAATAATCTCATTTGGTTGTAATGGCCATCTCCACCCCCGTAAGGGCTCGGGCACCCCCATTTTATTCCCATAAGTCAGCGCCTCTCTGGGCACCCCTCTCCCAGGAGAAGCCTTGAGAAGGAGAGAATCCTGGTGCCCCCATTCAACCTCAAGATTCTTCTGGAAAAGTTTCTAACTCATGTCTTCTTCGCTGGGGAGATTGTAGGTGAGCAGGTAAGGACATGAGCGGATGAAGTCACGGGCAGGTGAGCAGATGAGGATGTGAGCTCAGCTAGCAGAAGAGCTCATGGCAGATAACGAGCAGGTACGCGCCCTGCAGACACCCTGGCATGGCGCAGAGAACTCACACCACACCCAGAGTGCCTCACAGTTGCGCCCAGCTGAGGCGAGGGGCAGTGTTGAACCAGCCTCTACGTTCCCAGTGCAATAGAGGAACCTCACAGGGAATCAACTTGCTGTATTGCAACCACTGGGGCTTATTTACAGGTCCGTGTTACCTCACAAAACTATTGTTCGCCTTACTAAAATAATTTTAAAATGTCCCTCCAGAAGATGAGGCTCACATCAAGTTCAGAGATGTTGCTCTAATGCCTTTTGCAAAAAGCTGACTGAATGTTTTATCACAACTCAAACCTTAAAGGATACTTTCAAAGACATGGAAATGTCTCTCTGGAGCAGGAGAGAAAAAACTTGCAAAGCACCTCCCTAAGGTGGAGCTCAGAGGCAGCTTCTGGAGAGCACCTGGAAGTCTCTGAGTGGGCTGGAAAGAGAGACAGCAGGTTGGCTGCTTGCCTTGCTGCTCCTAGCTCAGGATTCAACCCTGGCAACACAGGTGGACCCACCAGGAGTGACCACTGAGCACAGAGTCAGGAGCAAATCTTGAACATCACTGGGGGTGAGCCCAGAACAAAAAAAAACAAATACTCTTTTATAAGGAAGACAGAGAGCTAAGGAAAAAATATGAGCCAAGGATTGAATAGACATTTTTTCCAGCGGAAATGTACAGGCAGCCTGCAAGCAGATGAGCTGCTTGTCAGTATTAATCACTAAGGACTGCTGGCCACAACAGCCATGAAATGCCACCTCAGCTCCACCCAAGGTGGCTGAGTCTGAAACCGAGACAGTAGAAGTGGGCACGGCTGTGGGGAGATGTGCTGGCGTCACTTGGCAGGGACCAGCACTCTCCGGCCACCCGGGGTGGGCCCTTAAGGTCACACCTTGCTTGACTGTACCAGCACTGCAGTCTGAGGGCTGTGTGTGCCTGAGAGAGTGAAAGGCACGTTAGAGTTCATATCAGCTTCCTGACAGACACAGCAGAAACAACCCTGGTGTCCACCAAGGAATGAAGGAAGGGCCATGTGCCTAGACGATGAAATGTGGAGGGGGGGAACAATGAACCTCAAGAGCATCACACTATGTGAGAAGTGTGTAAGAGGTTAAGGAGTGACCGATTGCCCCGGCAGGAAATGCACAGAGACCAAGCAGGTGAGGGGTTGTCAGGACTGAGGAGGCTGGGAGCAGGCTGAGGAGACTGAGAGGAGGCTGAGGACGCTGAGAGGAGGCTGAGGAGGCTGAGGACGCTGAGAGGAGGCTGAGGAGGCTGAGGAGGCTGAGGAGACTGAGAGGAGGCTGAGGACGCTGAGAGGAGGCTGAGGAGGCTGAGGAGGCTGAGGAGGCTGAGGAGGCTGAGGAGGCTGAGGAGGCTGAGAGGAGGCTGACGAGGCTGAGGAGGCTGAGAGGAGGCTGACAAGGCTGAGAGGAGGCTGAGGAGGCTGAGAGGAGGTTAAGAGGAAGCTGAGAAGAAGCTGAGAGGAGGCTGAGAGGAGGCTGAGGAGGCTAGAAGGAGGCTAAGGAGGCTGAGAGGAGGCTGAGGAGGCTGAGAGGAGGTTAAGAAGAAGCTGAGAAGAAGCTGAGAGGAGGCTGAGAGGAGGCTGAGGAGGCTAGAAGGAGGCTGAGGAGGCTGAGAGGAGAATGAGGAGGCTGAGGAGGCTGAGAGGAGCATGAGGAGGCTGAGAGGAGGTTGAGGAGCGTGAGGAGGCTGAGAAGAGGCTGAGAGGAGGCTGAGGAGACAGAGGAGGCTGAGGAAGCTGAGGAAGCTGAGAGGCGGCTGAGAGGTGGCTGAAGGAGTCTGAGAGTAAGCCTTCCTTTCTGTATGGAGGAAAATATACTGGGATTAAGTCGCAGTCAAAGTGTGAGGGTGAAACTGATGCCATGACAAGCTGCAGCCAACATTAACTTCCAACTAGGTCTCGGTTTCTGTTTCCCTGAAGCAGGACTTGCAGTTTCTGGTAAACTCCCGGTTGAGTAACTTGCCGAGATAAGGAATTGAGCAGGTGGGTCTGGCCAGTCATGAGGGGTCACTGTCCCCTCCTTAGAAACTGTTCCTAACCATTGTCTAATTGCTGAGCACTTTGTAATAGGGTCGATGCTAAAAATAAACCAGTATATAAATTGCCTCTGGAGCGATAGCACAGCGGTAGGACGTTTGCCTTGCACGCAGCCAACATGGCCGACCCGAGTTCGATTCCTCCGCCCCTCTCGGAGAGCCCGGCAAGCTACCGAGAGTATCTCGCCCGCACGGCAGAGCCTGGCAAGCTCCCCGTTACGTATTCGATATGCCAGACACAGTAACAACAAAATCTCCAATGGAGACGTTACTGGGCCCGCTCGAGCAAATCGATGATCAACGGGAGGGCCTTTACCTTAACTCTGAGCTCTATATAAACTGCTTGTGAGTCGGGGTCCTTGTCAAGACTCCACTGCACTGGACGAGACTCGGACCCTAGCTCGGGCTAGCAAGAAAGTTCCTTTGCTTTTGTATTATCATGTGTGGATTGCCTGGGTCTCTCTGCGACTGGGGATCTGAAACTCAGGCACAACAAAAGCTGTGTGCTGTTGGGGTCTATGAGATCCATCCCCAGTGGATCCAGTGGATCCAGTGGCTCTAGGTGGGGGGATTCTTGGACACTTGCATCTCTCTGTAGAAAGGTTGGCCGGTGTGTCCTGTACAGTGCTGACAGTGCCTAAGACCCAGAGGCAAGTTGGACCCTGGTCTTCTCATCTCTGTGGTGGGATACAAGAACCTGGTCCAATGATCCCCTTGGATCCCAGCCCCCCTCCCCACCCCCCTGCAGCCCCCTAGCTCATCCCTACCCCAGCCTCCACACTGCCGTGAAAACAAAATAATCCCCGCCACAGCGGAGCTGGGCTGGCCAGGAGGTGGGGCCTCTCCTCGGATCACACAAGGGCCCGTGATTAATCTATTGAATGTCCCCGTCTCCTCCCCTAAGCAAGCATGACCGAGCTGCTGACTGCCGCGAAGATTAATCTCAGGCAGGTCGGGCGCCATCAGGCACGGACGCCCAGGAAACCCAGACAGGGACGTGCTGATTTAGCTGAGGATTACGGGCGAAAAACAAGCAGTGACCTTATTTACTCTCTGCCCGTCCTCGGCCCAGCTCCCCTCTGCTCCGTCACTCCCAGGCAGGAAATGTGGACGGGGAATGTTCCCCGAGGAAGTGGGGCGTCCAGCCGGCCGGCGCCCAGGAGGAAGCCACCACTGATCTGCACGAGCTCTGCCGCTGGTCAGGGCCCTTCGCTGTCTTGGACTCAGGGGATAGGCCCTATGTCCTTCCGCTTGAGCTCTGGTCCCAGCCTCGGGTGCTGCCCTGCAGACAGCTCCCCCCTCCCCATGTGTCACAGTGTCAGTCCCAGCATGCCCCTGTGGGGGTGCCCCCATCCACCCCAGCTGCAGAGCGGGAAATGGCCCAGAGGAGAAGGTATTTGGGATGAGCACAGAGGAACTTGTGTTTGCGTGATAGGGCATTTCATACTGGCATGGGGGAGGGCTTAAGGAATTTTGGGGTTTAGCTCAAAGACCAAGGGAAGGGCCTTGCTTTTGAGATTAAAAATGAAGCACACCTCGGCGTCTCCAACGGGGATCCTGTGTCTGCCTTTTAGCTCTGACTCCACGCCCGTCAGCATTTCCTGCAGGTGCTTGAGTGCCTGGACTCCTGCTCTGAGACCGGCGAGTGCTAGGGCCTGGCTCAATTCTGGGCATGTGGACTTAGTTCCTGACTGAGCTTGCAAGACAACTACCCCGTTCCTGGGATGATTGGGTCCACACCGTGGCCTCGGGGTCCACGCCTGGCTTGGTGCCGCCCTTCCTGGCTCACTGCATTTTTCTCCATCATTGGGCCAAAGTCGGTGCCTTGTGCAGTGAAGCGGGAGAGGGCGTGGAAAACAGCCCATTCCCGCCCTGACAGGCAAGGCTCTGGCTGTGTTTTGGAGTTCTGGGGGGGATGGTGGGAGCCGCAGCCCACTGGGAGATGCCCTGAGCGAGGCCTCAGGAGGCAGCGTGTCTCCTGGCAAACAAGAAGCCCGGAGAGACCCCTTGTCCGAGCGAGAGCAGTGTGAACATCTGCATCCAGACTACTTTCAGTGGAGACTGACAGAGAGCATGGCCAGGTGTGCAGGGGCAGGGAGCACACGCCCCTAAGCTGGACCCCGTGCCCCTCCTTGGAAGCCCCAGGGCAGAGGCTAGAGGCCCGGGCTGGGGTCCCCTGCTGGCATCTCTAACAGCAGTGTGGGGCGAAGGAGGCTGAAATGCCCTCTGCCTCAGGCCCAGATTGTCTGGGCTCCCGTGAGGGAAGAGACGTTCATTGTCCCCAAGCGGCGAAACCATGATGCTTCCCCAGGTGGCCATGAATGGGACAGCTCAGGCGTCTCTCTCTCTCTCTGCTCTGGGGCCCGAAACAAAGGCAGTCGAGTTGGGGTTGTCCGGCTGTTGCTCTAGGTGGGACCCTGGGCTGGGGATATCCCTGGGGGTGGCAGCAGCTCTGTGTCTCAGCGGGTCCTGTCAGCACCCCTCAGGGACTGTCACTGGGAGCTGGATCAGGTGGAGAATGCTGGGGTCCCAGAAGAGCAGAGCAGCAGAATTGCCCCGACGGAGGTGACCGTGGAAACGCTGGAGGCATGTTGGAGCCATGGGCAACGGAGGACGAGGCAGAGCCGGGTGATTTGGTCTGATGTTTCCCAGAATCGAGGTGCTGGGGTGGCGGGTGCCCACCAACCATCCTCAAGTCCCCCGCAGACAGGACAAGGGGCTATCGGAGAAAGGCAGGGCAGGGTGAGTGCCCGGCAGATGGGCTGGGGGACCCACAATGGGCTGAGGCGGGCCCTGCCAGCCACAGGGGTGCCCCTAAGCATTCTTTTTTTTAAAAAATTTACTAATTTATTTGGGTTTGGGGCCACAGTCCCTGGCGCTCACGGTGGACTCCTGCCTCTGCTCTCCTGATCACTCCTAGCAGTGCTCGGGGACCATATGGGGACAACACACCTGGATTGGCCACGTGCCAGGCAAGTGCCCTGCCCGCTGTGCTATGGCCCCAGCCCCCCTTGAAGCATTCTTTGGAACCAGGCTGAGGAGGGAGGAATTGGTGCAAGGTGGCAAAGAGGTCCAAGTTCCCCAGCTTTCAGGGCTGCCAGCCAGGGCAGGGAGCCCATTTCCAACAGCAGGACCCTGGGCCTGAGGCCTCCCTGCATGTCCGCCGCCCTCCACCCCTTCCCTAGAAGAAAGACCTGTTCCTGGGACGCCCTCTTTTCTAGCAGCCAGACCCCCTACCCTGGTCATATGCTCCAGGGATCATGTTAGCCTCTGCGCTTGAAGCAAACAGACCCCAGTTACCTGGGAAACGGAGCCGCAGCCCCGCTCGGATTAGAGGTTCGGCATCTGTGCTCCTTTGAGAGAAGGCACTTCATCTCCAGCTCACAAGGGAAGTTGCTCTGAAATCTTCTAAAACAGAGGCTGCAAACTCAGCTCTGGGAAGCTGCAGAGCCCCCACCTAGAGGGCCATTCTGCGGGGAGGTTTCCCTCCTACTGGGCGCCGTGGTCTGGGACTCCGCAGGAAGGAGTCCCTGGGGTGGGAGAGAGGTCTTGGGTAGGTGCTGGGGTCAATCCCTGCACCCTGGGTGGCCCCGAGCCCCACCAGGAGTGAGCTCTGAGCCCCAACAAAACAACAAAAGCAAAAGACAGAGCCAGGAGCCAGGGTTGAAGGGCAAGACTGAGGCCAGATTAAGGGTTAGGCCTGAGGGAAGGAGAGTTTAGGCTGGGCTTTCCCGCTGTGCCACACCAGTGGGGACTCACTACACACGGGGCAGCCTTTGAGTCTGTGCTGCACACGCTCCCTCACTCCCACACATCATACACACATAAGCGCACACGCACATGCTCCCACACTTACACACCTGTCCCCCCCCCACATGCACACACACATGCTCACGCACACATGCTCTCTCACTCACACACACACTCTTACACACACATATGCACACGCCCGAGCACACTTACATATGCACACATACACTCACACTCCCAGACACTCTCACAGAGGTACACATGCACTCACACACACTCACACACACAGTCAGAACTCATACACATACACAGGTACATATATATTCACATACATACTCCCATTCACACACACTCACACACCTGAACACACACTCACATAAACACATGCGTCCACACACACACACTCACACTTACCCACTCACAACACATCTACACACACACACACACACACACACACGCTCACACACTCAGTGGGAGTTCTGCCCTTCTGCCTCCTGTCTGCACTGATGATAACTGTCTAACTTCGGCATCTTTCTCCCTGCCGCTCACATTTTAATCTCTATCAATTCCTGACTACTTATTTGACTTTTTAATGAAATGTGTCCGTGAGTAAAAGCGATCCAAATTGATGGAGTTTCTTAGCATTTAATTGCCAGATTACTGTTTTCCCCAAGATTGCAATTCATTCTGGCAAACATACATTGTTCTGGCTTTTATTGCCAATGACTCAAGAAATTGAATTAATGATTTGATTGATTAGCTCTAATTAATGGCGGTGGTGTGCAGACTGCGGCTGCCGGCCCTCTGGGCTTGGGTACTATCTCCCCAGGCCCCTGCCATGGAAAGGGTGTTGTCTCTGCCACCGTCCAGCGCGTCCAAGCCCACGGGCTCTGCTCTTGCTTCTTCTCCACTGCCCACAGCACCGCACAAACGCTCACAAAGGTGGCATTTGCCAGGACACTCCCAAGCCTCCCCCTGTCCCTCAGGGGCTCACTGTCCCCAGACTGTGGTTGGAGCCCACGGAGCTTTGGAGCCATGTTCGAAGGGCACAAGCCAGCTTTCCCACGCCCTCAGTGTCTCTGCCGACCCCGCCCTGCCCACTGCTGTCCTGGGCCCAGCGTGCCGTGCACTCACACCCACTACTGCCCTGCACCCGGCCACCGCCTGCTTGCCCGCTGGCCCGCTTAGAGCAGCTCCCTAGCCACCGGCCCCTCGTCCACCCTAGTTTCCTCCCTATGGGCACCCAAGCCCACGCATGATTCACGAGCCCTGGCCATGGTTATCACCTGTGGCCTCTCGGACTAACCTTTGAGAAACGCCGATGCAGACCCCAACCATCCCACCCCCAAGACTGCGGCTCGGGCCTCCCCCAAGCAGGACACTCCTCCTGAGCAGGGGCCAGCGACTCTGCCCACCCCTCCGACCTTGCTCACCTTCCGCCCCCGCCTTGCAAGCTTGCCCAGCCCCACCCCAACGTCCACTGTCTCACCTGCCCAGAGCCCCTCCAGCTGACCACAAACTCGGTCCACGCTGATAACATGTGCCAGAGCCCTCGCCCTGCCCAGGTCACTCCGCAAGTCTGTCCTAGATCGAATCCCTCAGAGTTTCCCCGGACAGCCAAGATCCTTCGTTCCTTCACGCTGGACAGGGCAGCCCTGCCCGCCTGAGCCCCCTCTCGGGCGGGCCGCACTCTGATGCTTGTCCCAGGTGACGTGCTCCTCAGCCCCAGGAAGTCCTTGGGAAGGAACTGGACTCTGAGGCCCTAGAAAAGGCCCAGCCCTCACCCAGTAGGGAACACAGTCCGCTCCCCACCCACCCAGCTCGGCCCTGCCTCTAGGGGACTCCACACACATGGGACTCTGCATCCCCATATCTCCACCTCAGACACACACCTCCAACCCAGATGCACAACACTCCCCCACAACATAGCATGGCGGGGTGGAGGATGCCTCCCGCAAAGGCTCCAACCTGGGCCCGCGTGTGTTTTCAGGGTGAGCCAGTTGAGGACTAGAGCCCACCTAGAGCCTCAGCCCAGCAGCACCAAACCCCGACTCCCACCCCTGGCAGCCCCAGCTCTGCCCGTGTCCTGGGAGGCAGCAGGTGCCAGTGTGGGAGGACATGTCTCTCTTCCCCCGCCCTCTTAGGGCCAGGGTTGACCCGACACCCCTTCTCCTGCCATCATGGGAGCATCTGGACTCACGCCCATCACCCAGGCCCACCCCTGCCCGGGACCTCGTCTGCAACATAGCCTGGATGGGAGAAAAGGCTCTGGCGGCTCTGAATAAGCCTCTGGCTCTGTGGGCAAGGGCACACACCAGGCCCCAGCCTGGCAGCCATGACACCCTCCCTGGGCACACAGTGGGTCGGGTCCCAGCCTGCTGGCAGCCACAGAGCCCTCCCTGCCCGCCCCCTGCACACGCCCCGTGTCTCAGGCCAAAGCAGAGGCAATAAGCTCCTCCCAGTACAGCAGCAGGCCAGACCCGCACCAGGGCCAAATGAAAATAAATGCTTGGATTGGAAGCGTGAAATCTTGCCCTGTTGTTCATCGCTTTGGGTTCTCCGTGCATCTGCTCCCTGTATTCACACTATCGGGTGCGCGCTGTGTTTCTCTGGAGTGAGCCTCAGTCACACTGAGGTCCATGGGGCAGGCGAAGAGTCCCCTGAGTGGCCCCACACTGACGGTGTTAGGGACCAGGGGAGAGCACCGCTTCCAGCATCAACCCTCTTCTGGTCAGTCTAAGGCCCTCATGATCGACACCTGGGGAGACGGGAGCTGAGAATGAGATATTCCCGGGTCAGGACGATGAGCTGAGTGGGTGCAACACAGGGGCCATGGGTGAGCCTGTCCTGCTACACGCTGACAGAACAGGGACATTGAGGAGAGGCCACTGTGTCCCCGTGTAGACCCAAC
Source organism: Sorex fumeus (assembly GCF_029834395.1). Taxonomy (NCBI): domain Eukaryota; kingdom Metazoa; phylum Chordata; class Mammalia; order Eulipotyphla; family Soricidae; genus Sorex; species Sorex fumeus. The sequence goes on along the minus strand of NW_026606321.1, from coordinate 8,376,735 downwards.
GTACTCCTCTCAGCCTCCCCCCTGGTAATAGCTTGTAAGCCAGGCCCCCAGGAGAGAGGACGCCAGACAGACGCCAGACGGACCCCGTTTCTCCTCTATGCCACTGAGCAGGGTCTGCAGTGGACTTTGCAACGGGGGCAGACACTGAAGCAGATGCGTCCTCTCCAAGTGGGCGGGGGGGATATTCACAGAGGTGGGCCTGGTGACATGGTCCCTAACTGCAGCACAGATGCCAAGCACAGAGCACCGCACCCCTCATCTGACCGGATTCCCCAATAGAGGACGGTCATTGGAGCTTTGAACCTGGGCTCCGTACGGTCTGAGGGAGGTAGGGGACTGTTGGGTGCAGGGCAGGGGGACACACAGCCTCAGCTGCCGTGACTGGACCAACCAAACCTGATCTCCCCCCCTGAGGCTGGGGTCCGCTTTGTGTACACTAACACTTCACTCCCCAACATCACCCACGGGAGAATTGCTCTCCCTCCTCCCCTGTCCTCCTCCTCCCCCCCTTCCTCTGCCAGTGGGAATTCTGTGGAGGGAGGTGCCTGTCCCCTACTTCGTGGCTGTCCCCTCCTTTGCATGCTGGCCACTCTTCTCTGCAGGCTGGTACCCCTCCCCCCAAGCTCTCTCCAAGTCAATGAGCAGAAAGACAGTCTTGATGGGTCTCCATCCATTTTTCTGTGCCTTGATTTTGATTTTTTCTTTAGATATATCATGGTGGTGGGCAAGAGATAGTGCAAGGATTAAAACTTGCTCTGCATAAGGCTAACCTGGGTTCCATCTTCAGCACCCCATGGGACCCCCAGGAGTGAACACAGAGTCAGGGCTAAGCCTTACACACAGGCAGATGTGTCCCAACCCACTCCCAAATTTAAAGAAAAATACCAAGAGGGGTTTGGAACGAGGCTCAGCATCAGAGTGAAAGCGGCATGTATACGGGGTCCTGGGCTCAATCCCTGCATGGTAAGGTAAAGGTAAAGGTAAAGGCCCTCCCGTTGATCATCGATTTGCTCGAGCGGGCCCAGTAACATCTCCATTGGAGACTTTGTTGTTACTGTGTTTGGCATATCGAATACATCACGGGGAGCTTGCCAGGCTCTCCGAGAGGGGCGGAGGAATCGAACTCGGGTCGGCCATATTGGCTGCGTGCAAGGCAAACGCCCTACCGCTGTGCTATCGCTCCAGCCCTGCATGGTAATAAACAAATAAATAAAAAGAAATCTGTCTCTGAAGTATTTCCCCTCTCTAGCTCTGTGCCTCATTCTCCACTCCCTGCCCTTCTATCCCCACCATCTCCATCCTTGTGTCCTCTGGTCTGTCTCTGTCTCTGTCACCTGTCCCAATCTGTCATTTCCGTCTGTCTGTCCATCATGTCTGTTGCTCGTGTCTTTTCTGAGTCCAGGCTCACCTCTGTCCATTCATTGTCTCTGTGCCAATCGTGTTTCAGCTAATCCCGCCGACCTCCCATCTCTCTGTTGACCCTCCTGCCCACCTACCTCCCTGTCTCATTCTCCCCGGGAGTAGCACACCCTCTAATCTGGGCTTCAGTTGACTTAGAGAAGAAATGCAGCTGTGCACTTTACATGAAGGAGTGCCATGCAGCTTTGTCTCATTCCTGCGCACTCTGCCATAGCCTGGGCACCATGGGACGTCACCTCAGGTCATGCAATGCCACTGTGCCTCATTCCCGGTGCCTTGCGTAGTCCTAGCATGGAGGCCCTGCTAGGTGACGTCACTGCAGGTCATGCAATGCCACTGTGCCTCATTCCCGGTGCCCTGCGTAGTCCTAGCATGGAGGCTCTGCTAGGTGACCTCACTGCAGGTCATGCAATGCCACTGTGCCTCATTCCCGGTGCCCTGCGTAGTCCTAGCATGGAGGCTCTGCTAGGTGACCTCACTGCAGGTCATGCAATGCCACTGTGCCTCATTCCCGGTGCCCTGCGTAGTCCTAGCATGGAGGCTCTGCTAGGTGACCTCACTGCAGGTCATGCAATGCCACTGTGCCTCATTCCCGGTGCCCTGCGTAGTCCTAGCATGGAGGCTCTGCTAGGTGACGTCACTGCAGGTCATGCAATGCCACTGTGCCTCATTCCCGGTGCCCTGCATAGTCCCAGCTGGAACCCTGCCAGCTGACGTCACCACAGGTCTCTGAGTGAGCGGTTGGCAGCCCCGAGCCACTTGGAGCCCAGTCAGGAACATTCCATCCGCTGCGTCTGCCTTCCGGGGGGTTCGCTTTTCTGGCTGCTGTTCCAAAGGTTCCAGGTCTGGATTTGCTCCCCCGGGCTCAGAACTCAGGGCTGCAGGCAGCTGCCCAAGAGGGCAATCTCCTTGCCTGCTCAGTCCATCTGGAATGTTCTTCCTTTCCAATGCCCTGCATCACGAAGGAGTAGGCAAAACAAACAAGTTCATATCTGGAAAGTGTCTCGGAGCCTCTTGAAGGAAAGGGGCATATTCCTCCTGTGTCGAATCACTAGGGAAAGACGCGTCCAGGACATGGGTTCCCCTCCCTGACCGGAGCTCCCGAGGGTCCTTAGAATGCCAGGAAGGGCGGCACAGGCCCACAGACCTGTGGCGTGGCAGCAGGCTGCGTCCCCCTCTGGCCACATGCCCGTCCACGGAGAGCGGGGAGTCGAGACAGATCCCTTCGCTGCGTTACACTCACATCAAACCTGGCCCCGGAACCACAGGCTTGCGCCAAAACTGGCTTCGTTCATTTAAATTTTTGTATTTATTTTAATTAAGCACGATCAGAATGCCATTTGCAGTGGCATACTGAATACCTTTGTAATTAACTGCACCCCGCCAGAGAGAGATGCTGCCCCCACATCCTTTTAATTAACCGAGAGAGTTCAAGGACAGAATCTCAACGGCTTCTTTCCGCGTGGTGTGTGGGCACCGGAGAAATTGTCCCTTCACTGGCATTTTAAAAAATTCAAGGGTTCATTGAAATACAAGAATATCTGTCTTTTTGTCTGTCGAAATTAAAATATTTTAAGCTGACAAAAATCCTTCTCTGGGTGGAAAGAAGGTAGTCCAGTTTGCTCGAAGCAGGTGAGCTGCGGCAAGGATCCAGCCAGGTGAGTCTTTGTGGGTTCTGAGACCTGAACCCCACATGGAGGCTTCCCCGTCAGTGCTCAAGACCCTGACAGAGAGGGCGCCCCTCAGTCCCTACCTCCTGCCCTCTCCCTGAGCCTTTCTCACTAGCACCGCCCCCCAGCCCCTCAACATTTTGAAGTACTTGGAAGACACAAAACTCATCCTGTCTCTTGCTGGCTCTGCCCCTGGTGTTCCTGCCCAGCGCCAATGGTCAGAGGCGGCTCGGAGGATGCCTGTGGTCTCTCCCAGCAGCCGAGGACAGAGGAGACTTGCTGTGTGGAAAAGCATCCAACGTAGCTGGACACAAAGAAACAAGTGCCCTCCCCAACACCAGTGCACGCGTGTCTGAGTCTGTGAGTGAGTGATGAGATAGTGAGTGATGAGTGAACAAATAGATGAATGAATGTGTGTGTGTGATTTCATGCTTGGGTGCATGGATGTGTGAGTGGATGGGTGGATTTGTGACTATCTAGGGGTGTGAGTAAGTGCATGAGTGTGTGGATGGGTGAGTGCAGGGGGGATGCATGGCAGAGTACATGTGTGGGTGTGTGGGTGTGTGTGGGGGTATGTGTGTGGGTGGATCTGTGGGTGTGTGTGGGTCTGCATAAGTACATGTGTGGGTATGTGTGTGGGTGGGTCTGTGGGTATGTGTGGGTGCATGGGTGCGTGTGTGGGTGCAGTATGTGCATGTGCGAGTGCATATGTGGGTGTGTGTGGGTGTGCATGTGTGGGTGTGTGCTGCATGTGTGCATGTGTGGGGGTGCGCGCATGTGCGTGTGTTGGTGTGTGGGTGTGGGAGCCTGGTGGTGCACGCATGTGCAGGAATGGCCAGACTGAAGCTCAGCAGCCCGTAGGTGTCACTTCTTGTTGAGTTTCCTGACAGGAAAGCAGTTCTGCCCAGGCCCCTGCAGGTGTAACTGCACCCACCTGTCCTCTGCTCTCTGCCCCCACCTGCCGGGGGCCCGTCTGACCCACCCTCTGCGCAGCCCCTGGAAGGTGGGGAGGGGGGAGCCCCAGAAGCCCCATGGCCATCGCTGGACAGCACGTCCCTGTGGTTTGCCTGGAGTGAGGAAGAGGGTCCAAGGGCAGGGTCGCTCCATGATGGTGGAGGAGATGCACCTCAACGCTTGTTCACAGTTCTCCCCAGGTGTTCGAGGGGAAGGTGGGGAGCCGGGGGGCTCGGAGCAGGGCAAAAAGCTTCCTGGGGGGTCCCAGGGGAGCTGCATGGCTCTGGCTCCTTGACCCCACCAGCTCGAAGGGTGCCAGCCCACACCCCAATCTGGCGCACCGGAGGGTCTCCCAGACAGAAACCCCCACCCTCACCCCCATGGGGAGAGAGCAACACCCCAGCACCCTCACCTATGGTGGGCACCTCTGGCTCGGGCTGCCCCACACAGCTAGGCTTGTGCCGTTTCCTCATTTCCGGGGAGCGTGAGGGGCTGCCCCTGCAACAGCACACAGAGATGGAAGCTTCCAGAAGCTGCCGTGCCACCAGCGCACCTCGTCACCTCTGCTCGGGGGTGACCAAGGGCAGCCTTCGAGGGGCAGCCAGGCTGCGGGAGGCCAGTGAGTGCCCCAAAGAGGCGGGCTGGTCCGGGGCAGCACCAAGACAGTTAGGAGGTTTTCTCAGGACACGGAGTCACGGAAGCCTTTTCATTCCAATGAACCCCCCCCCCCCCCCCACCCAGCTCACCTCAGCCACACCTCTGACGTCTGAAGGCATTTTGCAAGATGAGGGACCCTGGCAGCTCTGTTCATGGGGCAGTTCTCATGGTGGCCTCTGGGGATGGACCCTTGGCTTCAGAATCACTGTCACTGTCATTGTCCTCCCGTTGTTCATCAATTTGCTCGAGCGGACTCAGTAACGTCTCCATTGTGACATTTATTACTGTTTTTGGCATATGGAATACGTCACGGTTAGCTTGCCAGGCTTTGCCGTGCGGGCGAGATACTCTCGATAGCTTGCTGAGCTCTCTGAGAGGGGCGGAGGAATCGAACTTGGGTTGGCCCTGTTGGCTGCGTGCAAGGCAAAAGCCCTACCCGCTGTGCTATAGGCTGATGGAAAGCCGGCCTTCCCCCACGCCCGCTGTCCTGTCCCCATTGGAGAATGCAGCACCCCAGCGAGGGGACTTTGGGACTGCCCGAGCGGGCAGAGAAGGGCATCTGGGCCCTGAGTCTGCTGAAGGGCCGGGCTAATGAGCTCCTCGTCCAGCTCAGACAGAGCTGGGTACCACAACTCTCTCCTTCTGAGGGGCGGGGTCTTCTGCTTTGAGAGCCAGTGAGTGGCCCTCCATGCCGTCGGCACCTACCCCAGTTTACTGTTCTGGGCTTTCAGGAAACGCACAGCTCGCCGGAACCAGCTCTTCCTCCTGGTCTGACAGTTCTTCCCCCAGCCCCAGTTTCACTGCAGCTTTGTGACAAACATTAGGAAGGCATTGCCTATTAATTATATTTTTCACCCGAACAAATCTCGGTGATTTTATACTGTAGCCAACAGCCACGTGTTGCTACTGTCAATAGCTGTCTGTCACATTCGCATTTTCATGCACAGAAGCAGCGCTGACCTCAGTGCTGGGGCCCCAAAGAAGGTGCTTCCTCTCCTCCCTGTGAGTAGAACTTCATCATGTCCATCGTCGAGCTGGGGAAGATGGACCAAGGTCCTTGCTAAAACTCAAGGTCCTCCCAGATCCGCCAATGGCTGGTGTTTCCTTCCCTGGGTCACGTGAATCTATATCTGGATGAATTTTCAACTTCTTTCATCTGGATATGGAATTTTTCTCTCTGGTCTTTGGGATCCGAGCTGTCTGGACATGTCCTTGGTCGAACCCCAGAATACTGCAGTAGTGGCACCCCCAGCCCGCACCAGCCCTGGGACTACTGTGAGACACTCTGTGATCAAGGGTGGCAGGCCATGGCCAACCCCTACAATGGTTTGGTCCCTGAGAGCCTGCACGTGTCCAGGCAGGGTCACCCAGCCCTGGGTCAGGCTGGCCTGGGCTCCGTCCCCAGGCTGGTGACACGGTGATGCACCCAAACTCGTGCTTCTGTGACTCCAGTCTCTGAAATGTCTTTATTTCCCAAATTTTATTTTATTAAAGCACTGTGTGTTACAAAGTTATTGATAGTTAAATATTTTTTTACATCGAAGTGTTCTTATTAATGCACTTCTGTGGTTGAAGAAAAGGGTGGGGGGAGGGAGAAAAAGAAATTTTTTAAAATGGAGAAGGAAAGAAAGTGAAGACCTGGAGAGAAGTGTGATGTGTGTGCAGCATGGTCGTGACCCAGATATGAGGGAGGGAGGAACTTGGTCACCGGTTGTCAGGAGCACGTGGCTGGATTTTTTCGTATGTTTTATTTTTTAATAGATTTTTGTTGTTGTTGAAATCACTGAGACATAGATATTTACAAAGCTGTTCATGACTAGGTTTCAATTATACAGTATCCCAACACCCATGCCTCCACCAGGGCATTTCCCAGCACTAGTGTCCCCAGGTTTCCTCCCATCACCCCCCCCCAGCCTGCCTCTATGGCAGGTGCTTTTCTTCTCTCTCTCTCTCTTTCTCTCTCTCCCTCCCTCCCTCTCTCTCTCACTCTTTCTCTCTCTATATATACAGATATATCTAGATATATCTATGTATATATACCCCTCTCCCTCCCTCTCTCCCTCTTCCTCCCTCTCTCCCTCTCTCTCTCCCTCTCTCACTCTCTCTCTCCCTCTCTCTCCTTCTCTCTCTCCCTCTCTCTTTCTCCTCTCTCTCCCTCTCTCTCTCCCTCTCTCCTTCTCTTTCCCTCTCTCCCTCTTTCTCTCTCTCTTTCTCCTCTCTCTCCCTCTCTCTCTCCCTCTCTCCTTCTCTTTCCCTCTCTCCCTCTTTCTCTCTCTCTCTTTCTCCTCTCTCTCCCTCTCTCTCCCTCTCTCTCCTTCTCTCTCCCTCTCTCTTTCTCTCTCTCTCCCTCTCTCTCTCCCTCTCTCCTTCTCTTTCCCTCTCTCCCTCTTTCTCTCCCTCTCTCTTTCTCCTCTCTCCCTCTTTCTCTCCCTCTCTCTCTCCCTCTCTCCTTCTCTTTCCCTCTCTCCCTCTTTCTCTCCCTCTCTCTTTCTCCTCTCTCTCCCTCTCTCTCTCCCTCTCTCTCCCTCCCTCTCCTCTCTCTCTCCTTGTCTCTCTCTCTCTTGCTCTCTCCCTCTGGATTTTTTACATACAATGTTCCATTTGACAATGTATGCCAATGTTCCTGCCACCAGTGTCAGCTTCCCTCCACCAGTGTTCCCAGGTTCCCTCTTCAACCCCCCACCCACACCCCAGCCCCAGCCTGCCATCTTGACAGGCACCTTTTAAATCTGGTTGCTAAGGTTTGGATCTTGCGATTTCAGTGTTCTTGAGTCTGGATGGATATTTAGCTCAGTTATTCCTTAACACCACCGATGTGCATTGACCCTCTTCCCCTGTCACTTCTCATCTGCCTGTTCTCCCCTACCCTCCACACATTGTCTTTCCTTCTCATCTCTACACTTTGGGACCAAGAACTTCTAGGCATCCCGTCTCCCACTTTAAACCATTGAATTTCCTCACCTAATTACTCTAAGAGCCACATATAAGTGTTATCATCCTGTGTTTGGCCTTCTTCTAACTTCCTACATTTAATTTGATATCTTCCAGTTTCATCCATGTCATGTTGCAACAGATTGCACGCTTCCATCATTCTTTACAGCTATGTAGTACTCCGCTGCATACATATACCAATCTTTATGATCCACTGATCTGTTGTTGGCCATCTAGGCTGGCTCCACATCTTAGCCATCATGCTGAGTGCTGCAATGAATAGTAGAGAAGGATACCAGCTAACCAAGCCCCTTTAAAACACACCAGAGAGAAAATCAGTTACATCAATAACAGAAATGACTTGGGGGGGAGATCACTGTCACTGTCCTCCTGTTGTTCACCGATTTGCTCGAGCAGGCCCAGTAATAGGACAAGATAAAAAGAAGCCCTCAACCAGGCACCTCTCCTCGCTGCCTCTCCTGTGCTCAGGCAGGGGACAGAAGCACAGAAATGCTCAGCCCTGTGCGTGAGGCCATGGGGAAGAGCAAGGAAAACCAAGGGGACAGAGGCCCAAGGTGGAGTCCAGAGCAGCATGGCCTGGCTAGGTCATAAGCTACAGGGTGACAGCTGTTGGCTTCAGACCAGGAAGGGGAGAACAGAACTGAGGAGAGAACGGAGCGGACAGGACTGTCAGACACAGGTGAACGAAGAGGCCGGGCTTTGGGGAGGGACATGAAGTATCAACTTAACCTCCAGGGAACTGCAACTTCACATGCATGCAAATCCTTGACACATGACTCAAGGGCCCCCAAATCCTCCACATGTGCTCAAGGGCCCCCATGCTGACACTGAGAGCAGGACCCTTCTCTCCAGGACTCTGACAGGCAGCCTGGGGGTCGCTGAGTGTCCCTGGGAGGGGGACCAGCCTGGGTCACACCTGAGCTGGGATCCTCTGGAATGACTCAGCTCAGGGTGATGGCGGTGGGTTGAGACCACCAGGATCCAGTACAACTCAGTGTAGAGAAGTGGCTGGAAGCATGGGACTCGGTCCTGTCACAGACTCAACTCCCAAGCTTGGACTAAGGAAGTCAGACCCAACTCTGTCAAGAAGTCTAAGGAAATGTCATGATATAATTTCTCAGAAATGCCCTCTCTGGGCCTGCAGTAGCCCTAGACATAAAGTGGGATTAAGATTCCTTGTATCCGAACATGGGATGATCTCACTTATTAGTGGTTTATAGAATAATCGCACTGTAACACTGTGGCACTATCATCCCGTTGTTCATTGATTTTCTCGAACGGGCACCAGTAACGTGTCCATTGTGAGACTTGTTGTTACTGTTTTGGGCATATCGAATATACCACGAGGAGCTTGCCAGGCTCTGCCATGCAGGCAGGATACTCTCAGTAGCTTGCCAGGCTCTCTGAGAGGACAGAGGAATCCAACCCAGGTTGGTCGTGTGCAAGACAGACGCCCTACCCACTGTGCTATTGCTCTAACTAAAATGTCGTAAAACAAAAATCTAGGGTTAATGCCTAGTCCAGTCCTGATCCCAGAGTTTAGGGAGGAGAAGGACAAAGAAGGAAAGACATTGAGGTGCGAATGAAGAAGCAAAAAGGAAAGTGACGGGAAACCCATCAGAGGTGGGTAGTAGTGGGAGATGGGAGGGTGGGGTGGGTCGATACCCAAAGCACAGACTCGACAACACGGGAAAGGAGATTTAAGTTGCAACCACAGAGCCTTGGAATGCACCTGTGAAGGGGGCAGGTGGAGTGGGGGGAGGGAGCAGGGGACACTGGTTGGGGGAAGCTGACGCTGGCAGTGGGATTGGAGCCAAAATACTGTATGCCTAAGACCCAACTATCAGTAACTTTGTAAATCACTGCTCTTTAATTTTTTCATTCATTCATTCATCATCCTGTTATTCGTCGATTGCCTCGAGCAGGCCCCAGTAACGTCTCTTTTATCCTAGCCCTGAGATTATATTCAAGGCTCTTTAGGAGAATGAGACCCATCATTGTTACTGGTATTTGGCATATTTGGTACGCCACGGGGAGTTTGCCAGACTATGCCCTGTGGGCAGGCTATATTCGATAGCCTGCAAGTTTGTCCAAAGTAGGAATGAGATAATAAGATATCATAAAAAAGATGTCCTGATAAGATGTCGCACTGCCGCGAATGCGGCCGCGCGGTTCCGGGAGCTGTATTTTATAGTCTCTGAGTCTTGGCCGCTGATGGGATTACACGGTGCCAGGGGGCCAGGTGGTGGGTGTGACCTCCGCCTACTGGAATTTGGAGGATCTGGGTGGAGGATGCTCGACTCCAATTCGAGTAGGCTTGGAGAGACTATAAAATCCAGCTCCCGGACGAGACCAGTGCAGTCTCCTGCCCCTGCGCCTGGCTGTTCCTCGCTGGGGTCCCTTGGAGGGGAACGGGTTGAGCTTTCCTCCCCGCCCCGACCAGGGCTCCGGCAGCCGAAGACCTCCAGGACCAGCCACCACCATGCTGAGACCACTCTCTTGAATTAAATAAAAATATCTTTTAAAACAATTACTTGTGTCTTTTTAAGATCAGTCAGAGAGATAGTATAACGGGTGGGTGTTTGCCCTGCACACACTGACCTGGGCTCAACCCCCAGCAGCAGATGGTCCCCAAAGCCGCCAGTAGTCCCTGAGCAGACACAGAGGAGGGCCTGAGCCCCCCTGGGTGTGGACCAAAAACAGACGAATAAAAATGACCTGCATCTGACAGTGAGAATTCAGACTCTGAACCAGATCAAGCAACTTGCTCACAGAAGAAAAAAACCAAGGTTCATTCATGGCTTCCTTGTACCTACAAACTTAGCCTCTTTTCTTGAAAGGCATCCAAATGAACGTGGGTTTCATACTGAGACTTTTTTTTTTATTGAATCACCGTGAGATACACCAAGCTCTTCATGATTGGGTTTTAGTCATACAATGTTCCAGTACCCATCTCTTCACCAGTGCACATTTCCCACCACCAACTCCCCAGTTTCCCTCCCGCCACCCCACCCCGCACCCCCCAAGCTCCCCACCTCCCAGTCATACTCTATGGCAGGCACTTCTCTCTCTCTCTCTCTCTCTCTCTCTCTCTCTCTCTCTCTCTCTCTCTCTCTCTCTGTATTATGGTTTGCAACGCAGGTACTGAGAGGTTCTTGTGTCTATTCCTTTACCTCCTCTAACCACTCAATTCTTATCCAGAATGATCATTCCCAACTATCATTGTCATGGGATGGAGCAATAGCACAGCAGGTAGGGTGTTTGCCTTGCACGGAGCCAATATGGCCGACCCAAGTTCGATTCCTCCGCCCCTCTCGGAGAGCCTGGCAAGCTACAGAGAGTATCTCACCTGCACGGCAAAGCCTGGTAAGCTATCCGTGGCGTATTCGATATTCCCAAAACAGTAACAAGTCTCACAATGTTACTGGGCCCGCTCAAGCAAATCGATAAACAACAGGACAGTGACAGTGACATTGTCATAGTTGTTCCTTCTCTATCCCAGCTGCCCTCTTCCCAGCACTTGAGGCTGCTTCCCAAGCATGGACAAATCCTCCTGGCCCTTGTTTCTACAGTCCTTGAGTATTAGTCTCATACTTTGTTTCTTTTTATCTCACAAATGAGTGTTATCATTCTACATCTGTCCCTCTCCTTCTGACTCATTTCACTCAGCACGATACTCCATGCCCATCTATTTATAAGTGAATTACATGACCATTTTTCCTGGTGGCTGTGTAGTATTGCATTGTGTAGAGATACCTTAGTTTCTTCATCCAGTTGTATGTTCTTGGGCACTCAGGTTGTTTCCAGAGGTGTTGGGGGTTCTGGAGCATACTGAGACATTTAAAAGTCAACTGCCAAAGACAGGACTAGAGAAGACTCAGGACTCTGCCCCCTCGGAGCACAGCCTGACACAAAAAGCCGAGGAAGGGGGAACAGGAAGGAGAGCGGTGCCCAGGCATCAGGAGATGGTTAAGAGCTGCAAGAAGTGAAAGGAAGAGCTCGTGGATGCTTCATTCCTGGCAAATGATGAGCTGGCGGAGCAAAGCCTCTGGGTGTGCTGCTTCGGTTTGTAAGTTACGCTCCATGGATCCACTCCACTGCTGTTTTGGCACTGCTGGGCACCTCTCTGCCTCTCAGCTCTTCCGCTCCCGGAGCCCTGAGGAGCTATTTCCACGTGGAATCCCACTGTGTCTTTGTACCACAGTGTCATAGCTCGTGAGTTGGGCTTTTATTTGGGCTGTTTCCATATCTTGGCAATTATATTAAGTGCACAATGAACATATGTGTATATATTCTTTTGAACTAATATTTGTGTGTGTTTGGGGTGGAAGTAGATGCCTAAAGGTGATAACACTGGGTAGTGTGAGAGTTCTAGTCTTAATTTTGAAGAAATCTCCATATTGCTTTCCACAGAGACTGAGCCCAAAAACATTCTGGCCCCCAGTGGATAAGTGGTCCTTTCTCACTACATCCTGTCAACCCTGGCCTTTTCCGGAAGTTCTGATACATGCTATCCTCACCGATGTGAGATGGCATCTCACTGCTGCTTTGATTTGCATTTTCTCCATCATTAGTGAAGATAAGCACTCCCTCACAAGCCTGTTGGCCATTCGGATGTCACTTTGGACCAGTGTCTGTTCATCTCTTCACATTTTTGGATGGAGTTGGATTTGGGGGGGTTGAGCCTTATGAGCGCTTTATAGATCTCACTTATTAGCCCTTTATCTGATGTTATTGTTTGAAGATGTTTTCTCCCATTCAGTAGGGTTTCTCTCTTTTTTTTTTTTTAGCTGAGTTTATTTTGCTGTGCAGAAGCTTTTCAAATTGATGTAGTCAATTTGTATACTTTTGTTTTTGCTTTCTTTGCCTTTGTGGTCATTTCATGGAAGACTCCTCTTCCACGATCCCATCGCTGGCTAATGAGGTGCTGACTTTAGCAGAGCTCTTGGTGTGCTGCTAAGATAAGGTCCATTTCCTGGGGAGTTATGCCTATGTTTTCTTCAATTTATGTAAGAAAGAACAAAAATCATGCAAAATTTCACTACATTCATGGAGCTAGCAGGTTTCACATTGAATGAAGTGAGTCAGAAGGAGCAGGATACATACAGAATGATACCTCTCATGTGTGAGGTTAAAAGATATACAGCAAGGAAGCAACAAATGCCCAAAGGCAATGGGACTGAAGAGTTGGTTCTCAGAACTGAGCTACAGAGATACAGGGGCTGGACAGGAGGAGTCTTTGGGGTCTTGGTGGAGGGAACTGAACACCATTCCAGTTGTGGCAGGTGTGCTGTTAAAACTAGGTATGCACGAAACCAGCCTAACAGGATCACAATAAAGACTATAAAAATAGAAACAAAAATAAATAGCTGCTATTGTCATTCTTTGGGATTGAATAAAATGTAAAGAATGTAAAATAAAATAAAATAAGAAAAGGCCATCTTGTTTCCGCCAATCTTCTGGATCATAACATTACACATAAACCTTGAATCCCAACACGCAGGAACCCAACATCTCAGGGGCCTTAATAAGACACAGGGAAGGAACCAACCCTGGACTCTCCACCCAGCTTTCATGAGTGAAAGAGGCTCTGGTGAAGCGTTTAATACCCAGAGTAGGGAGCCCTCCCAGAGCACCCGAGCACCCCCTTGCCAACCCAGAGGCCATGACCTCAGGCCTGGACAGGATGAATGGCTGGTGACAAGGACTGATATCCCTGCCAGTCTCTACCAGAATCCAGATCCAACACCAGCAATCGCTTCCTCCCAAATCCATGGCAATTAGGCAGCAGATACACACAATGTCAAGCATACAGCCCTGAGTATGATTAACTGGGTCAGCATGGCCCTGCGGGTTAGGAACTTATACTGGGAACTGCATTAGCCTCCAGCCTCTGATCAGCAGGAAGACACCATCATGTGGAGTGTGCAGTGAGAACTGGCCACTGACAAAGCCCTGAATCAGATGCTCAGTTTCCCCCAGACTTTTGCTGACTGGCAGCTGGACACATGTTGATGGAGCACTTTGACAAAGGCTTTTAGAAGTCTCTAAAATCACCATTGCTGAAGGGAGTGTCTCTGTCTTCCCTGTCCAAATGTAGAGAAGTTCTTGCTAATAAAATACCCATTCACTGCATCCATATGCTTATTGTACTAAGGCACTTGTGCTTTGGGGGATGCACACCAACTTTCCATAGCTCCTGCTTTCAGCCCAGAAAGGAAGACCCAGAATAGAACAGGGCCCTTGGATGGAGCCTGTCCAGTCTGCTCTGTATTCTCTTCTCCTCCAAGACACCCGTAATTCTATGCCCTCATCCCCACATTCCTCTTCTTCCTCCCCTCTGCTGTAACAGAGGACCCAAACACAGCTTTGAGGCCTTTATATCATGTTCGGGGGTCAAAACAGCTGCCAGAACCACCCTCAACAACTCTAATTAATGCGCCCTTGTCCACTTGGGGTCCCAACCTGACCTCATTTCTTTGCGCTATAAATCTGCTAACATACTAGAATCTTCTGAGACAGTGAGTGCCAGGCAGGTCAGGGAAGTCACTGGCAGGGAGGCCAGGGTGCTCGGGATGACAGACAGCTGAGGTCCACTGAAGAGAACACCCAGGGACTGTCCATGGGCACAACGCCTCACTGTGAGTGCAGCCAGCACGGTAAGGGGGAGGAGAGCTTGGCCCCCGCAGACCCGCTCAGCCAGGGGAGACACCAAGGAAAGTCGGACAAGCACCGCCAGTGACAGGGCAGGTTCCCAGCACTGTGGGACCCTTGTGCGTTGTGTGCTGCCGCCACTGGTCTGAAATATGTGGGTGGGAACATAAAGTAACAAAATAGGAGACTAACACCCAAGAATTGCCGAGAAAAGTACCAGGAGGTTTACTCCATGGCTTGGAGGCCAGCCGCAAATGCTAGGGGAAGGGGCAGCTCAGATAGAGAAGGGAGCACCAAATAAAGGGTGTTGGGAGGATCTGCCCAGGATGGGAAATGCATGTTGAAAGTAGACTTTAGACCGAATATGATTGCCACTCAATGTCTCCTTTGCAAACCACAGCACTCAAAAGGAGAGAGATAACAAAAGGGAATGCCCTGCCACAGAGGCAGGGTGGGATGAGGGGGATGGAGGGTGAGAGGGATACTGGGATCCATGGTGGTGGAGAATGGGCACTGATGAAGGGATGGGTACTCGATCATTGTATAACTGAAACCCAAGCACAAAAATTTGTAAGTCTACAACTGTACCTCATGGTGTTTCACTAATAAAAATTAAAATATATATATATACATATATATATATATATATATATGCGGATGGGAACAGAAGGCCCCGAGATCAGGGCCAGGTCCTTCATGGGTCCCACTGATGAGGACAGTGGACCTGCTGACATCTCATACATATGTTAGCAGGAGCTGCCGCAGGGTAAGTGGGCAACAGGACACAACCACAGAGTATGTTCGGGCCGTCCTCAAGATGGCCCCAGTCTCACTCAGTCCTGGGTGACCTGGGGCTGTCTCCAAATGTGCTCACATCCCTGAGATGGACTCTCCCTTCCTTCACAAATGACATGCTTGAGAGTTTCTGCTTCTGTCCTCTCCTTCCAGCTGCCTGCAAATGCCCTACCCACCCCTTCCACTCCCTCTCCCTCCCCCCCCCCCCATCAGAGAGCCTCTAAAAGAAAGCTCTAATCTTTGTTCGGGACACAGATTTTGGAGTATAAACTGAGCTGGGTCTGCCAGTGTGATAAACCTGCGTTCTCCCAACTCTTGCTGCTTTTTGCTTGCCTTTTGCTGCCTCTAGGTGAGAAGTTCTGCAACATGGCCAACCACTGGAAGTCTGAACTGCAGCCCCTTGGCCAGTGCTCTGAGCACACATCCTCCTGGTGGGTGTGAGTCGGTGAGAGCAGGCGGGGGGACAGAGAGCCTCATGCCCTCCCACAGTTCCAGCAAACCCGGTTCTAGACTCTCCTGGCCGCCACTCGATTGCTTCAGGTTGATGTTTTCCTTGATGTTTCCCAGGTATGGCTTGAGGACTTAACACATAGTTGCAGTAATCTGGGTGTCAAAAAAGGCAAAGAAATCCTTCTGCAAGGCAGAGGTCATTGATTTAAGTTAGGGAGAGACATTTATTTTCTTGTGTGTTTGAAAAGCAAAACCACAAAACAAATGACATAAGATTGTATAAAGTATGAGAACAACCAATTATTCTAAAAGTCCAAAATGGGAACGGGGGCGGGGGGGAAACACTCAGAAATAGAAATAAATCATGAGTTGACGGAATTCATATCCACTTTACTGCCTCTCAATTTCGGATGGCAGAATAAATGCCAATAATAGAGAAATATGAGCCAGACATGGTTTATTTAATTTGACCAAGCTCCCAGCTTTCAGCCACATAATGAAAGCTGAGCTTAGATGAGTCTGGAATTGGTAGGTTTCCTGCAAAGCTGAGGGAGAAGACCCCCCCAGCACGCCTCTGGGGATGGAGTCCACCCCCGCAACTCCTGGACTGTCACCTGGTGATTGATACCCCAGAGCTGGGCACCACTTTTCTGTGGTAAGAGTTGCAAAGTATCCTCTACAAAGCACCTATGTAGAAACTGTAGGGACAGAGAGATGTTGCCTTCCTCCCTTGTAGGTGCCTCTGCTCACCTGATCATTAAGTTGACATAAGATAGACATCAGGAGAAAAATAACATTACCCTCCAACATAGAAATTACCACACACACACACACACACACACACACACACACACACCAATGTGACTTACATTCTATCCTGACTTAAGATGAAGGGTGGCGTCAGGGCTTCAAAGTGGGGAGGATGACTCAGAGGAAGGCAGAAGGGTGAAATCCTATTCCTACATGCCATACGGGCAGGTCTCTGGAGAACTCGGTGAACCTCTGTTCAGGCTTTCTCTTTATTTACTTGCTTATTTATTTATTTATTTATTTTTCCTATTTTTGGGTCATACCCAGGGATGCTCAGGGGTTACTCCTGGCTCTGGAGTTACTCCAGAATTACTCCTGGAGGTGTTCGGAGGACTAATGGGATGCCAGGGATGGAACCTGGGCGGGCCACACCCAAGGCAAATGCCCTCCCTGCTGTTCCAGGGCTCTGGTGGTGTCCTTCTTCCTGGTGCTTGCCCAGAGGTGGGTTCTCTTAGGGACTGGGGGAGAGGTGGAAGCAGAAGGCGCTGAGTCTGCCACTGCCTTTCACTCAGAGCAACTCCCGGGGCCCAGTGGCTTCTCGGGGGAGGTGGTGTCTGCACTCCTTCCCACCGTGCCCCCATCTTACTCCCCGGGGCCACTGAATGGGAACTTTTTTGGAAATCAGGTCATGGTGGGTGGAGCCGAGTAAGTGGGAGAGGTTATTAGTGCTGTCCTGACTGGAGGTCAGCCGTGACAAGCAAGGACTGGCCACGAGCTGGTGTCCTCCCCAGACACCCAGTCCTGGCACGGCCTGCTGGCCAGCAGTCAGCCCTGGCTTGTGGGGAATCTGCAGCCGTGAATCAGCTCCCTGGATAGGGCCCCCTTGGAGAACGAGGTCCAGTTAGCAGGATGGGAGCTCAGCTTGGGAACAGGGCTGAAGGTCTGGCCACTGTGTCTGCTGGGATCAGCTGGAGACAGCATGGCTGTGGTCTCTGTGGACTCACCGGGCAGACTGAGGTGGCACACCCTGGGTCCTCCACCCCAGCTCTGCTCTCCTCATCCCCAGAGCAGCTGAAGGTTCCTCGTGTGCTCACCACAGACTCTGGCTCTGTTGGGAGCGGCAAGATGAAGACCCAGATCCAGGCTCTAGGGGAACCCCAGTGTCAGAGGAGGCAGGGCAGCATGCTTCACCACTGCCGGAGCTCCCAAGCAAACCTCCAGCCTGGCCCCGTGCCCCAGACCCCCGTTATACCCTCCACCTGGTATCTGATGGGGCAGGAGCACCCCTGGGGCTCAGTGACCTTTGCCTGCCTTTGACACAGGGTGTGTTCACTGCGCCAACACCACGGCAGCGTCCAGAAGTTCCGAGCCCCTCTCTGCCCCGTCTCTTCTGGCCGAAGTCCTGGCCGCTGCCTTCTCTGCGCCTGTTGAGTTTGTTACAAGCTTCTAACGAGTTGCCCAGGCCGGCAGCCCAGCGCCCACATGCCCACCTGCAGGGCCTCTCAGTGGGCAGACACTGCGACCTTCCACCAGCTTCAGAAGAAACCCACCATGTAAGATGAGTTGGTTTCGAATTTATTTTTTGTTTTTCAATAGTCAGGATGTCTCAGCTCCATCTCCCCACCGCTGCCATGTAAGGTCATCTATCAGCCTTGTGCCAGAGACTCATAAATAAATCTTGAAAGAGATCAGCTAGCTGTAAAAAGTTCTCGGATATCCGTTCCCGGCTGAGACCTCTGGGGCAAGCTGGGGGGTGGCAGCAGCCCTGCCCCAGAGGCACCGTGGGTGGATCCACAGAGATCCTAAACAGACAAAAATTTCACATACGCAGTTTTTTTTTTTTTTTGGCTGAAAACTCCAGGGCTTTTGGAGTCAGGCTGGGCGACTTCCCTCACATCCCCATAGTTCCAGAGGCCCGGTACTCACACCCACATCTCACCACTAGAGCTCCTTGACCAGACTTGTTGCAGAGACTCATAAATAAATCTCCAAGGAGAAAAAAGTCGAAGCCCTCCATATTGTTCTCCCTTTGGAAAGAGAAGCCCACCAGCCACCAGTAGGGCCTGCCCAGCCTCATTCAGGGACTTTGACCCTCCCCCAAACACACACACACACACACACACACACACACACACACACACACACACACACACATACACACACGAGCCCAGAGGATGGCAGGGCGGGCCTCCCTCTGTGCCTCATTCATTTGAGGAGCAGAGAAATGCAGAAGCAAGTCCAGGAACCTGGAACTCCCCTGAGCGGGGCCCCTGGGGCTCACTGCCTCCCTCTGGACCTGGGGCATCTCGGTCTGTGGAGGTGCTGGAAGCCTTCAGGGTCCTGCTTCCCTTTCACCTTGTTGGATTCAGTTCCCACCTGTCCAATTCATTCTGCTTTAGACATCGAGTTATAACCCTGAGCTCCGTTTTTGATTTTGCCGTTGTCGTGGGGCACACCAGGAGCTCTTTGTTCAACGCATTTTGAAGAGAACAGCTTTTTAATCTACCTGAAACCTGAGCCTACATAGCCTCCAGCTGCCAGCTCTGCTGTAGTTGTGCAAAGGGCCTTCGCAGGGCACATTTCACTGTGGAAACTGCCTCACATAGAGAAGTACTAGAGGCCAGAAAAGCGTGACTAGAGGTGTGAGTTCAAAGTGTGGATGCTCGGCGGTGCGTTCCGTGCCAAGAGCCACCTCCCCTCCTGGCTGGCTGACAGCAACAGGTGCCAGCAGGAGGGGACAGAGGCCTCCAGGCTGGTTGGTGGTCATTTACCCTTTATTCCAGTCACACGGCATTAGTTAGAGAGAAATCATGAAGGGTTGGGAGAGCAATCACACATTGGTGTGGTGACACAATGAGCAGATGCCAAGCCCTTCCTTCAGGGGAAGCTCTTCTAGGATGAAATGTCATCCTGCTAGGAGATCCACCCAGGGGCAGAATTCCATCTAAGGGTGTATCATTTTCTCCTTTCCTTAGTCCAAATATATTTCAACAGTCAGCTTAAATTTACTTTTTAACAATATTTCTAGTCATGGAGCGATAGCACAGCGGGTAGGGCGTTTGCCTTGCACGCAGCCAACATGGCCGACCCGAGTTCGATTCCTCCGCCCCTCTCGGAGAGCCCGGCAAGCTACCGAGAGTATTCGATATGCCAGACACAGTAACAGCAAAGTCTCCAATGGAGACGTTACTGGGCCCGCTCGAGCAAATCGACGATCAACGGGAGGGCCTTTACTTTACTTACTATGACTTATATAAACACAGTAAGAGGTATGTTAAGTTTATAGTGTGATTCTCCTGGGAAAATCTCACTACAGATCGCAGACCACAGTCCTCAGGTTAGTCTTTCCTAACCCCAGCAGGGTCTTTAGTCAGTTACTTCTTTTGGGGTCATGGCAGACTTCGTTCCATGACCATGCTCTTAACTTGTTCTTAACTTGTCACTTAGCCTGTCCCTTTTCAATGCCAAGGTAGCTTACAGCTTGCTCTGGGCCCATCCAAGTCCCTTGCTGAGACCCTCCTTTCGGGGTATTATGAACAAAGGGCAACTGAGGCTTCAGTCAAGTAAATATGAGGGATGCCCAGGAGTAAATGTTATTTGGAGTCAACGAACTCCCATGTTACAGAAGCATAGCATTAACTGTCTTCCTTGGTCTCTACAACAAGGACATTGCTGTAAAGCAAACGATGCAAAGGACACAAGGGAAAGAGAAAAGCAATATTTCACTTACAAATACAAAATCAGAGTCCTTAGAAGGCTCTGACCTTACGAATCACGGGGTCCGATTTGGGGATACAGGTGAACAGATAGGGAAGCAGAGCGTAAAGGAGAAGTTAAAGATAAACACAGAGAAAGCACTTGGGAGCACTGTGATGGGTACAACCCAATAAACCCAAGCTCCCTGTGGCAGGGGACAAAGGACCAACCAAGGTTATCTAACAAAGGAGCATCCGCCAAGAAGGCACCTTTTGGAGCCCGGTTGAGAGAGGCAGGGTGGAGGAGAGGCGGGGTGGAGGCCAGCATCCCAGACCTGAGCTGGCCCACAGGTAGCCGCTGTCAGGGAAGTTCCTGTTTCTGTTCATTGAGAGGAGCCGAAAGCCTGGATTGCATCTAAGTCGCCTTCCTGAGGGCTCACAAGCTCAGTTTTATGGAGCTGGAAGGAAGAAGCACAGGAACTTCAATGGGCTGTAGGCTGGGCACTGTGCGCTTGGCCTCTGTGTCTTCCAGGGAGTAGAGAAGATGGTGAACGGAACTGGCCTCCCTCAAGTATCTCAGGCCAAGGGTGAAGGCTCTCTGCCCTGCCGGCTCAGACTCGGGACAGCTCAGGGAGGGGAAGCCTCGGTCTCTCCCCAAGTGAACACAAAGTCTCTGTCACATGCCTGATAGATCTCAGTGACCCACGTTAACCATCCAGAAAATGCAGAACAACCTCACCCGCACGGGGACCTCTTCTTCCTTCAGTAAAAGTATTAGACACAAGCACGGATGGAGCCCCTGGTCCTCCTCATGTGTCCTCCCTGTCCTCCCCTCCCTCCCACTGCTGTTGCCCCTGCCCCTGCCCCCAGGAGTGCTTCCACCTTGAGCAGTTTTGGATGCGGAGTGCCTGGAACTTCAGATGCTTCCGAGTACGGGAGCTTCCTGCACGGGCAGGGCTGCAGGAGTGTTGGGGTCCCTGAGCATGGGAGTGCAGGCAGTTTGCCCATCTCAGCAGTTCTCAGCCTGGTCTCTTGCCCCAGTCGTGGCCTTTGCAGGAGCTTCTCCTTGGAAAGCAAGAGCCACACCGGGTGTGTCCTCCTCGGGCCAACCTGAGTCTCTAGAGAGGATGCCCTTGGGTGGATTCTCACGCTTCTGTCCCTCGATCGCCAGGACTTCAGCACAAGCAGCAGATCTCAGTATCCCTCCTGGTGCTTCACAAAATGATGCCCAGGTCTGAGATGTCAGGACTCGGAGCAGACATATAAAGGCTCCCGCCTGTTCATGGAGCACAAAGCTGGGTTTGGTCTGTCTGGCCAAATCACACATGCCGTTTCCCTCTGTGATCTCTTTTCTATTTACTTATGTTGTGTCTGGAGTTTCGGATCCCCAGTCACGAAGAGACCAAGTCCACACGTGATAATGCAAAAGCAAAGGAACTTTATTACTAGCTCAAGCCAGCGCTAGCCCGAGCTAGGGTCCGAGTCTCATCCAACACAGTGGAGTCTTGACAAGGACCCCGACTCCAAATCACAAGCAGTTTATATAGGGTTCAGAATTAATAAGCAATTTATATACTGGTCTATTTTGAGCATTGACCCTATTACAGTGGTGGTCAGCAATTAGACAATGGTTAGTAAAATTTCTAAGGAGGGGACAGTGACCCCTCATGACTGGCCAGACCCTGCTGCCCAATTCCTTGTCTTGGCAAATCACTCAACTGGGAGTTTCCAGAAACTGCAAGTCTTGCTCTGGGGAAACAGAAACTGAGGCCTAGCTGAGACTAAATGTTAGCTGCAGCCTGTCATGGCGTCAGTTTCGTCCTCGCAATGTCAAGTCACCTGACATTAAGACTAGGCCACCTGGCGGCTCATATATGTCCCCTGATAAAGTGCTTTGTACATCTTGTCCTCAGGCCTGGAAGGGGCTTGCCTGTCTCAGCACCCAGCCCTATGGAGCAGCTGGTTTTGTTGGCCTTTGGTGTTATCTCTGAGCACTGTTCTATCCAGGTGGCAGCTGTTCCTTCCTTCTAGAAACTTCCTTCCAGGAAGATATGCCTGGAAGAGTCCTGCAGTTTCTCCCAGGCCCAGGACCCACTCTCCTTCATAGTAAAGCAATGTGGCCGACATCTCTCCTCTGAATCTCCACATCCTCACAAAAGAATTAGAATTTATTCAGCACATGGATAATCCATTTTTAAAAATTATACCGTGCTAGCTAAAAATTAGTTAAATAATGACTCCAAACAGCACAAAAGGTGTTAGCTTTGGAAATAGTTTCCTCGAATTCGCCTTTCTGGAGATAAAACTGTACAAATATTTTAAAATCATACTTTCCAGCGCAAACACATTTTCTTAGATTAATGAGATTAATTCCTGATGAAAAGTTAAATATTTTGAATATATAATCAGTGGCTTCTTGTTTTGTAAACCAGAATGCAAAGAGAAATCCGACAGCTCCATCCCAGCCCTGCCTTGGACCGAAGCCAGCATACCCCTTCTCCTCTCCACTGTGTCATTTGCTGCAAGCTTCATAAAAATATGCATTTTTAAGCTTGATGCCACCAAAATATTCATTTTTCTTTTAGAGGCAGTATTTTAAGTGGACCCACAGCTGTATCAAAGGAGCACGGAGAGCAGTGAGGTCAGGATCTGCCCTCGGAAACATCTTCTGCGGCACACGGAGCTGGGGGCTGTCACTCAGCCTGAGCTGCGTCTCCCGCTCTGCCCAGGTAGGTTCCCGAGGGGCCGTGGGGTCACACTCGCCCTGAGCTGCGTCTCCAGCTTTGTAGATTCCCAAGGGGCGGTGGCTCTGGCCTCTGTAGCCAAAAGCATGTGGCAGTCCCCTGCAGAGAGTAGACACACAACATCACCGATCACTAGGCTAGCAGCAGCCTCTGGAGGCGGTTCTGACCCCAGCAGGGGTAAGACCTTCTCCAAGGCCCCACATGGCATGTTCCCAGCAGCCTCAGTGGAAGGTTCCAGACACCCCAGCACGCTCCTCCCTGCGAACGCCCCAGGCGAGCTGAGTCTGAGCCTTCTCAGCTCCCGAGAGCCTGATCATAGTGTGTGCAGCTGAACCCGGCTCACCTCCCACCCCTGCGTCTGGCTCAGGACTCCGAGTATGCGGGCAGCTGGTACATGGGGAAGAGTGGGGGGAAGGGGAGGTGTAAAGTACTGACGCTCCCTTAAAAATAAGAGGGTGGGATGGAGCAATAGCACAGCAGGTGGGGGGGGTTGTCTTGCACATGGCCAACCTGGGTTCGATTCCCAGCATCCCATATGGTCCCCTGAGCACCGCCAGGAGTAATTCCTGAGTGCAGAGCCAGGAGTAACCTTTGTGCATCGCTGGGTGTGACCTAAAAAAACAAAATAAATACATAAATAAGTGGGCTGGAGCCGTAGTACAGTGCGTAAGATGCTTGCCCTGCACTCAGCTGACCCAGGTTCGATTCCTGGCATCCCATATGGTCCCCTGAGCACCACCAGGAGTAATTCCTGAGTGCAGAGCCAGGAGTAATCCCTGAACACCGCTGGGTGTGACCCCCCAAAGCAACCAAAAATATAAGGGTGGTGAGATCGTGCAGGGGATAAGCACATACTCAGTTCCTGCCCCATCTGGTCCTCTGAGCACTGCCAGCTGCAGCCCTGCAGACCCCCAGCACCCCTGGGTGGATCAGGTGACCTCATGCCCGGGGCCCCAAACAGTATCTCCCCTCCGGCTCTTGTGCAGAGCTGACTGCCTAGTGATGAAGAATTGCTTTTGGACCCCAGACCTCCTGAACCCTCCAAAACATAAAAATCAAAAATAAATAAAATAAGGGATCCATCATCCATTGTCTCAGTATTTGAAATGTTTTTACATTTAAGAATCCAAGATCTCATTCTCTCAATATTTTAATCACAGAGTCTGTCCAATTCTTGCCAATTTAGGGTAATATACAAGCACCAGACATTGAGTGTCTTTTGGATTGTTGGGACAAGCGTATTGGACTCGGGGGAAATGTGGTATTTTCTGAGGGCCACCTGCACACTCCTCTCAGCCCAGGCCCATCCAGCTGCTTTGGGAGTTACAGCCTTGGGCGTCTGCATCAAAGTCCTAGAACTGACTTGGAATCTACAGAAGAAAGCGAGAGGGTGAAACATGTATGCATACACATGCAGATGCATACACACAGATGGTTACATGTATGTGCACATATGCACCTGAGCACGCTCCTGGGGATGGGACTCACGCCTCTCCTGAAAGATGGCCCAGGCAGGGGTCTGCACCCCGTCCCCATGCAGGGTTTGATTCTGACGTCTCCTCCCCTCCACAGGATGGGTTCACCCACACATCACCAGTGCTCAATGCTGACTCCATGTGCAGATGCAGTGGTGAATGGCGGCCCGGGTCACCTCTGAAGATGGGACTGGCTGTCAGAGCAGGTCTGCATAGATAGTCTCCCTGCACCCGTGGACACCAGCCTCCCAGGGAAGCCCACAGAAGCATCCCTGCACTCGACATTCCCCTGAGTCAGGACCACTCCTGCGGTGGGGGGAGGGGGAGGTGGCGGGAGCCAAGGTGGGCTAAGGGCCAGGGGGCTCCGAGAAGTCTGGTTACTGCAGCAGGACGGGCGGAGGCAGAGGAGATGCCGTATTATTGATGAGCTGCCCCTGGCGGCCGGATCACAAGCACAGGCCTGTCCACAGCCCAGTTCTGACCCAAGAGGACAGTGTGGCTACTTGACTGCCCGCCAGCATCTCACAGCAGGGACATGGAAGCCTTAAATCCTTTCTATGGGTGCAGGATCCACGGTCCCTTCCACCACCCGCCCCCCAAGGAGCGGCATCCTGCAGAGCAGTACAAGCACTGCGGGCCTTGGCATGTGGGGGCTGCCATCCACCCCGTCTTCCCTCCCCTGCCCTGTCCTCCTGCAGGTTTGCCACAAATGAAGAGCAAAGCTACCGAACTCCTTCCCCACCTCCACTGGCCACTGCTTCATTCTGCCCTGATCATTAACCCATTAATATCCCAAACTCCTGACCCCCACCAGAGCACCTTCATATTTACGGGATCAAGCGTGGGCAGAGAGATAGCTAAGAGTAGCTTAGTAACTTTGAAGTGGTAAAAAAAAATACATCCTTTCTCATAAATGATGTACATGTGTGTTTGCTCTTCAGCAGAATAATTAGGACTCTAATTGTGACTCATTTCGCTTTACATCGTCCACATGTCTAACTATTCTCAATTAGCATTTTAGGTTATTTCTTTTGACAAAAACTGACATTTGTGTCGTGCGACAAACATCTCCTTTTCCTGTCTC
Organism: Sorex fumeus; assembly: GCF_029834395.1. NCBI lineage: Eukaryota > Metazoa > Chordata > Mammalia > Eulipotyphla > Soricidae > Sorex > Sorex fumeus. The sequence continues at coordinate 8,351,436 of NW_026606321.1, read as the reverse complement.
TCTCTGGGGACAGGCTCCCTTCCTCTGGGCACGTGGATCTCCTACACCCCCCAAGACGGCCCCTGGACACGATTTATCGAGCAGTGCTGGCCAGAGCACGGTGCATATTATCTCATTGTTACTATCACGAGGGCACCGACAGAAATGTTCTCTCGCTCCCCTGGGGACAGAGAGCTTATCACTGTCTTTGCAAGAAATTAGTATCGATCCGGCTTCTCCGTTTTCCCCCACCAAGGTCCGATCAGCCCAGACAAGTCCCTGCTAATGGGAGAGAGAAGTGCCTCGCTTTTCACCAGCACTGAACTATTTTCCCAGGGTTGTTGGGACCAATTACCGCAAGACTGGGGCTGAGGCACATCTTCACTTGCTCCTGGCTCTGGAGGCCAGACAGGGCTGGTGACAATACAGCAGACACACGGCTGGCCTTGCAGCAGCCGACCTGGTTTTGTTATCCAGCATCACCTATGGGCCCCCGAGCCCCTCAAGTGGCAAACCTTGCGATGGCAGGAAACGTCCCTTGCATTGCCCATGGTCTAACGGCTTCTGGGATGCCCCTGTGACCCCTCAAATCACAGCCCCATCAGTGAGAAACAAGACCCTGTCCCGCTGCTGTATGTATCCCTGTCAGCCCCCAGTTGTTTGTCCCCTAGTCTCTCCTTTCTTAGCTTCCTCTGACTCCACCTCACTTTACCCCAGAGGCAGTGACCACAGCCCAAGGAAGACCTTCCATCACTACCCCCTTTCCTCGAGGAAGAAAGCAGCATGGGTGGGTCTGCCCAAGTCCCCTGGGGCTCCGAGCCCTACGACACTTGTCACCCAGTGCAAGTAGTGTCTCCCACCCCTCTGGCCTGCTCTGTGTCTGCACCCAAAAGTGGGGAGAGTGCCACGAGCAGAGCTGGAACCAGCCCGGGGACGGAGTCCCAGCCTTCCCATGCTTGCTCCCTCCGTCAGGCTCCCACAAGGAGAGATGACACGAGGGCACTGGGGTTGGGGGACAGTTTCTTTTTTTTCTTACCTCCATAAAATTAAGAAGATAGAGATTATATCAACAGTCTTCTCAGACCATGATGCACTGAAAATAGAAGTGAATCACACACACAAGCAGAAAATCAAATCAAACACCTGGAACTTAAACAGCTCACTACTGAACAACAAGTGGCTTAGAAAGGAAATCCAAGAGGAAATCAAAAGATGACTGGAAATGAACAAAAATGAAGACACGAATTACCAAAACTTATGGGACATGGCAAAAGCTGTGTTAAGAGGAACATTTAGAGCTCTACAAGCATTCCTCGGAAGAAAGAACGAGCCCACATAAGTAACCCAACCTCACAGTTCAAGAGCTTGGAGAATGACCAACAAAAGGAGCCCAACTCAGGCAGGGGGGCAGTTTATTTACTCAAGTTATTTACAGAGATTCTGTCTGCATGAACTACAGCCCATAGTTGGCAAACCAGCTGCTCATCTGCCAAGGGACACTGGGAGATGCAAGATCCAGGAGGCAGGGAGAGAACTTCGTGGATTTGGCCACCTTGGGAGGTATGAGCCCAAGGAATTCCCAGGAGGTGGAACTCCTTTACCTCCTGTTCAACTTTCCTGCTGGGAAAACCTCCAAGGGCAGTCAGAGAGCACGGAAGGCCTGGGTGGGAGGAAGGGGCACGGGTGGAGGTGCAGAATCCCCTGGGAGAGGTCCAGCACCCTCTGGGGGAGAAGTCATCACTGCTGCGACTCCCTCAGCCACAGAGTAAGAACCAGTGGCCCAGGGGTGGGATCAGCTGTACGTGTGTGAGACCAAGGGCTCCGTTTCCACCACCGCCACAAGGGAAGAACAAGAATCGGAGCCAGAAAGATAACACAGTGCAGAGGGTGCACACATTGTCCAGGACTGACCCGGATTCAATCCCTGGCACCCTTTAGGGTCCTCCAAGCCCAACAGGAGTGATTTCTGAGCACAGAGCCAGGAACGAGCCCTGAGCACGGTTTGGTTTCACCTCTAAAAGGCAACAAGGAGAAATAACGACAATGCCTGCTCTACAAGAATGAGATCTAATGATATTGCTGCTAGTTTTGAGTTAAACCCGGATCTAAGCATCTGAACATTTATCCTTTAGCACTTACTGTGGGCTGTGCCATACCTACATCTCCATGAGAAAAGCCAACATTATTGGCCTGATGGTATAGGGTAAGGGTGGAGGGGTTCTGGGGGGCACCAGAGAGGGACACCAGTTTCTGCCTGCTCACCTCACACTTTGCCGCTTCCAGGAAGCAGCAAAACTCTGAAAAAAAGCAAAGTGGAGGAAGTGCAAAGGTGGAGGGTGGTGGGCATGGGAAGGGATGTGTAACAGTCTTGGAGGAGAAGGAAGACGTAGGGGCCTGTGAGCAGGCTCCTCCAGAATGGCTGCAAAGGCAAGTCAGTATGATGAAATGTAAGGGTAAGGAGTGTGTGGACTGGAGCTCGGCCACGGAGGAAATAGAAATCCCTTGCAGTTGTTTAAGTGGGATTGTTACTAGAGTATTTTTATCTTATAAAAATCAATAATGTATTGACCAAAATGGGTGATTCCACTCTAGATCTGGCAGGCATTTAAACAGAGATAACAAGGCAATATTATAAACAACTTAGGCTCATAAATCCATCGCTTAGAAGAAAGGACCAATTTCTCCAAAGCACAGACTTCCAAAATGCAATGGAGAGTAAATGGGCAATCCACAGTGTCTAATAACCGTCCGACACATTTAAAACCCCACCAGGGCTTAGGGCCAGAGAACTGGGGATCCAAACAGGCAATAAAACATACTCACAATCCAATACTCACAATTCAGAGGCCTCAAGCTAGATTTTTATTTTGGCTTTTGGGGTCACAACTGGCGATGCTCAGGGGTTACTTCTGACTCTACACTCAGGAATTACTCCTGTCACTGCTGGGGACCATATGGGATGCCAGGAATGGAACCCAAGTCAGTCGTGTGCAAGGAAAATGCCCTCCTCGTTGTCCTATGCATCTGCCCCTCAAGCTAGATATTTCACAGGTCACTTTCTCACATCCTGCTCTCCAGAGATGGCATGTGACCCCACTCAGTTACAAGATCCAGAGCACATAGTCTAATATTAGACCTCGACAAAGAACCTGGGTGCTGGGGAGTACATAGATAACTTCATAAAGAGCATCTCCTTCCACTGTTGGAGAACTAATTAATACAGTTAACCATCACCATCATATGATTATAACTCCCACCACTGCCACCAATATCAATACATCACAGCACCATCAATGTCACTACCATCACCATCACCACTGCCACCATCTCTATCTTCATCACCACCATCACTGTCACCATCTCTATCTTCATTACCACCACGACTGTCACTATCTCTATCTTCATCATCACCATGACTGTCACCATCTCTATTACCACCATGACTGTCACCAACTCTATCACTATCATGACTGTCACCATCTCTATCTTCATCACCATCATGACTGTCACCATCTCTATTTTCATCACTATCACCACTCTCGCTACCTCTATCTTCATCACCACCACCAACCCCACCATCCCCACCATCAACACCACTTTCCTCACTACCACCATCATCCTCATCCCCGTCACCACCATAATCCCCACCACCACCATCATCATCATCACCAGCACCATCATAATAGCATTTTCATCCCCACCATTGGAGCCATCTTCACCATTGTCATCACAAACAGACCATCATTGACTGACACTTACTGACTGTTCCTAGGATGACCCTAAAGATATCCAAACTCCTCTGAACCTCACAATAGCCCTATGAGGTAGATACATTCAATTTTTATTTCCAAATGATGAACAGAATCCTAAAGACTTAGATGTGTACCTGAATCCTACAATCAGAGAGTGGGGGAGTGGGCCGGGGGGAGGTGAAGTCAGATGGCTTCTCAATGTGTCATCACCCAGACAGATCTTTGCTCTTTCACACTCTGTATGATTTAACTCCATTTTCTGCCTATTGTCATCCAGAAACAATATCTTTGTTAACTTGAGAGATTGTATCTTATTAACTTGCAAATGAGAAACAAGTGCAGATCTAGTCCTGGTGGGAAGCAGGAGGGCAGGTGAGGAGGAGCAGCCCAGGGCTGGCGCTTGCAGGGCCCTGCTGAAGGAACTCTGACCATGAACAGCGTCGGGCTGGTCAGCTCTGTTGGTCAGTAGGTGCAGAACCTCAGGTCAGGGTGAGCCGGGAGCTCCCAAAGGACATTGGACTCACTTCCTCTCCCTCCACCTGGAGTCAGCCTCTGCCACAGAGGTTGGACCTCATTTCCACCTATTCAGTCAACATGATAGAGTCTTCCTTCGCTATTTCTAGGCAAGGACCTCTTCCATCTTCACTTTGTCTTTCCCCAGATTCTCGTTTAAGGGGAGACAATCAATCAAATTGTGAGGCGGGAATTGGGGAATAGATAAACTTTTGGTTGTTTCCTTTAGTTGTTTAAAACCCAGAAATAACTTGGTCAATTGCTTATCTCATGACAGGCCAAGATAAGTCAGAGACACTCAACAGCTAAGGTCACAGGTGCTTCCTTCTGAAGCAAGGCCCCCAGGAAGCCCAAAGCTGCTGTCTCACCCCATCATCACCCAGATAGGATCAGGCCCGCCTTTGGTCCCCATCCATCAGCTTTTTCTGCTGGCTGTCTCTGAGAGCACCCCAATCCCTGCACCCCTCCATCCCACCTGCACCTGTCTTGAGAGTAAGGGAGAGAAGAGGCACACATGTTCACAATTTGTGAACCAGGCTGACTGTCTATAGAGGGCAAAGAATTATATTAAACTATAGTTATGTACATGCCATTTTGAATTCAAGAGGCTGTTTGGGGGGTGCAGGGGAGTCTCCAAAGCTGTGCTCAGCAGGCCTAAGGGACCCACTGGCAATTCTCAGTCAACGTGGACTGCGGCTCAGTCAAGGACCCAAGGGTGTAGCCACCTTGGTGCAGGCTGGGTGCCAGGAAACACGGAGGGTGCTGCAGAACCTGGTGATGCTCATGGAACAGTGGGACCAGCTCATGCATAGACGCTGCTGTCTGGGGATTTTCTGCAAATATCTCTTAAATACACAGAGATATTTGCAGAAAAGGCCAAGACACCCCCAGGCATGAGAGTGTGAGACACACATCCAGTCCACCGTCCTCCCTCAGGACCACTTGGGACCTCCTGGCAGCTCACAGCCATGCGGGTTCTGTAAGAACGTCAGAGGGTGTTTGTGACTCAGCAGTGGGACACACGGACGGATGGACATACTCAGCCTTGAGGGGAGAAAGCGCCCACTGAGAGCAGGCACCCAACTAGAGGGCGCAGCACAGGGAATCAGTCAGGGGAGTGGAAAGCAGACACACTGCCAGGACTGGAGTCAGGGGCCAGGGGTTGGGGGTCATGGGTCAAGGGTCAGGAGTCAGGTGCTCTTCCCAGGACAGGAGAGAAAGTTTAAGGCTCTAGAGATCTTGAAAGAAAGATAGCGGTGCTGGACTCATGAGTACTGTTTGGCACTTGGATATTAGTGGGGAGTGGCCTCAGCTCAGGACGCAGGGTGCTTGGGCAGTGATGGCCACCTCTCTTACTGAGCTTGAGGGAGGACAGATGCCATCCAAGTGTGCCTAAAGGCACCAAATTGGGTGCATTGTGTTTTTATATCTACTACAGGTCAATAAAATTGCTTAGATTTATACTTCAATAAAATCATATCATTTTTTGCCAGTGGGAGGCAGGTGTTCTAGCCACCTGCTCGGGGGCTTGGAAAGGCCGACTATATGGACATGCTGACCAACACGGGCCTTCAGGTTGAAGCTTTAAAATTTTTTTTATTTCTTTTGGCTTGAGGGTCACACCTTACAAGGGCTGGACAGATGGTCTTATTTGCCTGATGCAAATAACATTTCGGGGTGACCCAGCAGATTCCTTGTACAAGTGGGGTGTGTTGGAGAGGCCAGGGGTCTCAGGCTTCCCTCCTCTTCCTGCTCACGCGCTGCCAAATGTGGGGCCTGGCTCAGTGCTCAAGCACTTGCCTCATGGGCCCAGATTCCATCCCCAGCACCACAGACAACGGAAACCTCCACTGGCTGCTGCCCTGCACACCCCTGGGGGCCTGCAGCCACGTAGTCTGAGTATCCTGGTGTCACGGGCATAGGAGAGGAGCTGGGGCCCTTTGCGGAGCCCAGGTCTCCTTCCTCAGCTCTCCGAGGAACCCTCTGGGCATCCAGGGTCCCCCTAAAGTGTCTGCTCATCTCCAACTCCCCCAATCCATGCCATCAGCAGAACCCCCCTGTACATTCCCAGGCCCACGCCTGGGTGGTTTGCATGTGCTGGAAGGTTCTGGCGGCCACCACCACACCACCACAGACCCCAGAGATTCACACGGGTGCCATGGAAACTGCAGAGTCGGGTGAGCCCTGTGTTACAGGTGCGCCATCTCAGCAAATGGGCACTCACGTGCGCGTGCACGCGTGGGCACACACACACACACACACACACACATACCCAGTTCTGCCAGCCAGCACACAGAGTCCACGGGCAGCAACAGAAGCCCAGGGCATGGTGGGGGGCACAGTGTCCAGAGAAGGGCAAGTGGCTGGCAATACTGTGCAACTTTTTGGAGATGTGGAGTCTGAACCAGCACCCTCCCTGCCGCACGCCTCCCTGTGACAAACTCAGACTGATCTAGGGGATAAAGGCTTTGATAACTGCAATCCATATTCCACTTCTTACCATAAAATAATAATGTGAAAAATGCAGGGAAATATACCAGCAACAATTTACCATTGACATTCAATAAATAGGAAACATTTTACAGGGAATTGCAGCCCGTTATGGAAATCATAATCCGTGCTCCGTGCCAAGGAAATGCAGTCTCAATTTCATCGCACACCGCGCCCGGCGACGAAACCCCAAACTCCCTCTGCATTATACATTCTCATTATGACAGATTAACAAATCTAGTGCAAAAACGTCCTATTGAACACAGCAGGCACCATTTTAAATGAAGACGCCAAAACATGTCAGCCTTTTCTGCAAGGATGGCAGAATTGAAATTACCCCTTATTTCCACGAGGCAGTTCGGAACGCTGAGATACAGATTATCCTGCATTCAAAACCCTCCTGCCTGGGTAATTCCCCGCTAATTTATGTTTCTGCCGTCGCCAGTGCAACAGCCTCCATGTCCGCATGAACTTTTCAAACGTTACCTGTATTTGACTCAAACTAAATTGCACTTGCACGGACACACACACCTGCACTGCTTGGGCATCTCCTGCACCCGGGGCCTTGCATTCCTGGTGACTCGCTCTGTCTGTCATTCGCCCAGGATGCTGACTGCCAGACACGCTCAGCGCCGCACTGGAGCTATCCCATGCATCGTCGAATAAGAGCGATGATAAAATGGAGGAGGCAAAGACCCGTATTTCAATGAATTAACACTGGAGGTGAGCAGGGGTCAGCTTTTTATCTTGCTGTTGAAGAAAGGCTTTTCCTACAGCCAAGGAAAAAGCAATGTTCCCAGCCCAAAAAGTCAGCAGCAGAAAAGAATAAGTGAATCAAGCCTTCAATCGTGTCATTGTGCCTTCAAAGAGATTTCCAGAGCACATCTCACACCCTCTCTGTTAACAGTCTAAAGTAGCTGATGCCCTCTCTCTCCCAGAATACAGCTAGAGAAAGGAATATATATATATATATATATATATATATATATCATATAATACAAATGTATCTATATTCGTTCTCTATATATGAGCTCCTCAAAAAAAGAGAAAATAGTTGTTTCATACTTCTTCACACATCTGAGTCAAAGGGAATAGAGTAACACAACACTGAGGGGAGGTGATACATCTAATTCCCAGGATCAAACACTAGCAGCTTTTCTATACCTGGATATTAAGTGGAAATCCCTCTTGAATGCCTTGGGAACATGCGCTCGACCCCTAAGGGTCACCGGGCCTGTGAATGGAGTCAGGGCCTTTCCCACTTCCTGGCCAGGCTGAAACTCCCGCATCCCCCAGGGGCTGCCAGGGCTGCAGAGAAAGTCAGGGTGAGACCAGATGAGACTTAGGGTCTGCAGCCAGGGACCGCGGGCCAAGAGGACAAGATAAAACTCTCAGCTCTCAGACCGCCCTTGAGCATGGCTCTGTGCCCTGACCTGGTGCCCTCTTCTTGCCCCTCTCCCACCTCGTCCACGGTGCGGGTGCAAGCACCAACTCCCAGCTGGTTGGGGTGCAGGGCACCGGATCCGCTCAGGGGACAGCACCTGTCAGCTCCAGGCCATGAGGGCCAGGACCTGCTCTCCTGGACGCAGGAAGGTGGGGGCCCCTAGTGCGGCTCAGGGGGGCATGTGCCAGGATAGAGGCTGCTCTTGGGAGGACACAGCAGGCAGAGAGCAAATGCACACTCAGCCTCGTTGGGGTCAAAGTGCGGGGCCATGGGCTTCTCCAGCTCCCAACAGGAGGACCCAGGCTGGGTCAGCTGACGCAGGGCGTGATGAAGCCTCAGCAGGCTGGCCGGGAAGGTCAGGGGTGATAAGTCATGGAGGTCGTCCTGGGTCAGCCTGGCAGTGAGGGGGAGCCTCTGAGAATGCAGCAGACGTAGCCCTAATGACAAGAGGAGTCATGCTCACCACCTCGTGGACTTCTAGCAGTCTACCCTGGCCCTTCTCAAGAAGGAGAATGGAGCCAGCCCGGAGGTGTCAGCATAATTCTGATGGCTGGCTGGGACCACAGTCTGGCCCCCTGGGCTGCTCCCGCACAAGGCAACGTTGGGGAACCCCCAGTCAGTTGTGCTCCTTCTTTCCGAGACCCTAGGAAATCACTTAGCCTCGCCATACTGCCTTTGCTCGTGTCTAAGATGGAAACAGGCCCTTTCCCCAGAGTTGATATAAATATTAAATGCCCCTGTCCCAGAGGAGACCACAGTCAGTGATAGTCATTATAGCAGGACTCATGGGGGATGCACAATCTTGAATGCAATTGGAATCTTTGTCCCAGAATGCCTCTGAAGCACTTGGCAGCCACGGGCAGCTCATGGCAATCATAGAAGGAATTATTCGGTCCCCTCTGCAGAGACAGTGTCAAATATGCACCTCCTTCTCAGATTCATGACCCAGGAGCCTTCTTCACATCCTGCTGACCAACAGAACTCAAGCCTTGAAAGCTTGGTCACACCCGGGCCAAGCTAGTCCCTGCCTTCAACCCTTCCAGAAGTCGAGTAGCCAGCGGGAGGACAGAGTAGCTCCTTCCTGCCCAGTGTAGAGAGAGCCGACGGACAGCCACGCAAGGTAAAGGCGTGAGTTCACTACTCGGTATCTACCCCACGAGACTCAAAAGCGTTCATTCAACAGGCCGGGTGTTCAGCCCTGTGCATTCCGGCACTCAGTACGATACTAAGGTGTGGAATCAATCCCAGGGGCCAGAGAGTTGAGCAGATCGTGAAGGTGTGGTGCCATGCAGTTGGGAGGAAGAATGAATCCAGGCAACTCGCTGTAACTGGGTGGAAATGGAGAGAGGTGTGTTAAGTGAGGACAAAAGAGGAATAAATATTCGATGTCCTCACTCATCTCTGGCATACAGAATGACATGACGGGAATGTAAGGTATCAAAGGTAAGTAAGCCCTTGGTTCTAGAAGGCAGAGGTGGACAGGCAGGGAAAGAAGGAAATGGAGGAGAAGAATAGATGGTCTGTAAGTGACCTAGGGGCAAGGCCTGGGCCTTCGGACTCCTCGATGGCAAACAGTGAGCTTCCTGCAGCTTCCTGCAGCTGTGTAAGTGGGTAATGCCATGAGCCTGTGGGCTGGCCTGCCAGCCAGACTCAAGTTAGAATAAGCCGGCTAGGGATATGGGTGGGTTGGGGGCACTGGGGAGGGAGGGAGGAGGCCTGGGGACCCTGCTGAAGAGGTTGAAGGTGGAAAATTGTATGCCTGAAAGTCTACTGTTGAGAGTTTCATAAATCAGAATCTGAAGCACTGTAGCACTGTCCTCCCGTTGTTCATCGATTTGCTTGAGCAGGTACCATGCTGTCTCCATTGTGAGACTTGTTGTTACTGTCTTTGGCATATCAAATATGCCACGGGGAGCTTTCCAGGCTCTGCCATGTGGGCAGGATACTCTCGGTAGCTTGCCAGACTCTCTGAGAGGGACGGAGGAATCAAACTCGGGTCGGCCACATGCAAGGCAAATGCCCTATCTACTGTGCTATCGCTCCAGCCCATAAATCAGGATGTCCACATTTTAAAAAATTTTTTGATAAAAAGTAAATTTTTAGGGCTGGAGCAATAGCACAGTGGGTAGGGAGTTTGCCTTGCATGCAGCCGACCCAGGTTCAATTCCCAGCATTCCACATGGTCCCCCGAGCACCGCCAGGAATAATTCCTGAGTGCATGAGCCAGGAGTAACCCCTGTGCAATGACAGGTATGATCCAAAAAGAAAAAAAAAGTAAATTTTTAGGAAAGGGGTTAACTACACAGCAATCAGGGCATCTGCTGTAATTCTCATCAGTTACATGACTTTCTTCCCAGTATTAGTTTGAATTCACAAACTTTATTTTGAAGAGTAGTTTTGAGGTTCCAGCACAACTATGGGTGAAACAGAGGCCCCAGACAGCCCTGACTGTGGTGTGTAGCACCCAATCCCGGCAGTCTCCTGGCCATCTGTTCCACAGTGGGGGGGGGGGGTGCCAGGGACGAGCCCACAGGGACCCTCAGGACCCCTCAGCTCCGCTTCCATCACGCTCACTCTGGGGGTCACGTGCTGTGGGGGACAGACGCTCAGGGCCCAGAGAAGATGCCCAGTCTGAGAATACCATGCTCTGCCTCCACATCCCCCATGGGTTCCAGCACCCTCGGGTCCCTCTGCTGTCACCCTAGCTCTGCCTTTCCCAGAACATCCTTGGGGTAGCATCACACAGCACGTGGCCTTGTCAAAACTGTTTTTTTTCCCCTTTGTGAGGTGCAGGGAAACTTTCTGTCCACTCATAGCTCACTGGCCATCAAAGGGGATTCTGGGTGGTTTTCCACTCGCCCAACAGAAAACATCCTGGCTGCTTCTGGCTCCCAACAATGACGCACGAAGTGACCCTGAGCACAGAAGTGTGGGTTTGGGTGAACATGTCTTCCAGGGCTGCATTGTGTGGCAAGTGTTGAGTTCACCTCCTCACTGGCCGCATCCACTCACTTCTCCGGCTGGGAGGACAGTCCTGCTGACTGCACCCATGGCAGCTTTGAGGCCATAAGGGGAAACACTTGTCCCCCAGGTGGTCAGCAGTATCCCTGTTCAGGAGCAACACCCTGCAGACACAGGACCCGGGTGCCTTCTCATGCCCTATTCTCCACCCATGAGTCCTGGTGGCAGCATCATCTGTCCCTATCTCGCCCATTTCTCAGGTTCTGCCATGTGGGCAGGATACTCTCGGTAGCTTGCCAGACTCTCTGAGAGGGACAGAGGAGTCAAACTCGGGTCGGCCACATGCAAGGCAAATGCCCTACCTACTGTGCTATCACTCCAGCCCATAAATCAGGATGTCCACATTTTTAAAAAATTTTTGATAAAAAGTAAATATTTAGGGCTGGAGCAATGGCACAGTGGGTAGGGAGTTAGCCTTGCATGCAGCCGACCCAGGTTCAATTCCCAGCATTCCACATGGTCCCCCGAGCACCGCTGCTTCCCGGTGGGACTCTAGAGCTCTGGGAAGTTTGAGCTTCCTCCTCCACCAGAGGTGCCTTTGGATAAAATATTCTCCAAGTCCCGTTGGCTTATCTTCACATCCTCTAGAAAGTTCCTGGTTTTCTGTCTCACCCACCTCCCTTCTGGGCTATACTAATCCAAGAAGTTTTAGATTTGGCTTTGGACTTGCTGTTTTTTTGCAGCCTAGACAAACCCGGACCTGCAACTGGGACCTTTGCTGTGGGAAGGTCCACTGCACTGATGTCGGGGTAGATGGCACCAGGACGGGACGGGCAGTGTGCCCCATAACACACATGTGCATACACACACGCGTGCACATGCTGAGAGGGGACCCCCTCAAACTCCCGCCAGGCCCCTCTCATGTTCATCTGTACCCAAAGGCTCCTCCCGCTGGCGGGAATGCAGCCTCCAGCTGCTCAGCCCCGGCAGACCCAGAGACAGAGCTGTAGTGTGTCATTACCACGGCAGAACCTCGCTGATTATGCTGCCCTCCAAGTGACAGCACTGATTAAACAGTAATTAATTCCTCAACAGGATGAATTAAATAATCAAGTAAGCTGCAGGTAATGCAATTACAATAGTTATTTAACACTTAATGAAACGCTTCCGTAAGTACCTGTGCAGCGGGCCCCTCTGCTCCGTGGGGACTCGGCCACGAGGGTCCCGGGATCCAGGCGGCACCCCAGGTTCTTCGTGGGGCTGAGTCATCAGGGTCTTCTCCCCTCCTGCTGTGCTGGGGATCCGCCTCACTCTGCTGACCAGTCTCGGAGCTCCCAGCACCTGGGAAGCCTTTGAATTCCAAGCCCAGGACATGCGAAGACGGGGGGAATTTCCCAAGGCCATGGGTAGGGGCCACTGCTCAGGGAAACACGTGAGTGCCAGGGGCAGGAAGGCTGGCAAGACTCGGAGAGGTGGCAACAAAGGATGGAGAAAGGAAGACAGCCCAGACAAAAGTGGGACTCTGGTGGGCAGCCAGCCAGAGTGGACACTGAGGGCCCATCTGCACCTCTGCCAGGAACACAAGGTCACGGAAGATGGGTTTGGGGGGTGGAGACCCCTTCATGAAGAGATGGAGCCTGCTTGAGCTCAAATGTGTCCCCAGGAGGGACACAGCTGTCCATCAGACCAGGGCACCAGCCTGCCTCCAGACACAGTGACAGCTTGGCGTGACCCCGGGATTTCAACCCCATTCCAATTCCAATCCCACCCACCAGGATTAAGCTAACAAGGCTGGAGAGAGAAAGTTCAGCACCCAGCCAACCTGGTTTAACTCCCACCATCACATATGGTCCCCAAGCACTCGCCCCCTCCCCTACCCCACCCCAAGCACAGAGCCAGGAAGAGCCCAGCACCACCAGGGGTGGGCCCAGCCCCTGCCTCCTCAAAGTCGCTGGACAAGCGGGTAGGCAGACAACATCAGGGTGATGTTACTGAGAGGACCGGTCACCCACCACACCATCCTCCCCCAGAGAGGACTCCTGTCCTCAAGGTTTGTTTATAACAGCTGATTTACAAAGGTAAAGGTAAAGGTAAAGGCCCTCCCATTGATCGTCGATTTGCTCGAGCGGGTCCAGTAACGTCTCCATTGGAGACTTTGTTGTTACTGTGTTTGGCATATCGAATACTCTCGGTAGCTTGCCGGGCTCTCCGAGAGGGGCAGAGGAATCGAACTCGGGTCGGCCATGTTGGCTGCTTGTCCCTGGGGCCTGGAGCGATAGCACAGCAGGTAGGGTGTTTGCCTTGCATGCGACTGACCCGGGTTTGATTCCCAGCATCCCATATGGTCCCCCGAGAACCACCAGGAGTAATTCCTGAGTGCAGAGCCAGGAGGAACCCCTGTGCATCGCCGGGTGTGACCCCCCCCCCAAAAAAAAACACAGTCTGATTTACAAAGTTGTTCGTAATACAGTTGTTTGATATAGTTGTTTGAGGCATTTGATGTTGCAACACCAATCCCACCACCAATGGGACCTTCCCTCCACCAGTGTCCCCTGTTTCCCACCCGCCTCCCCAGCCTGCCCCCTGAGCAGGTACAAATCTACTCAGACTGCCTGCTACAACACAGTGGAAAACAGAATTTGTCTTTGCACAGTGAGTCGGGCCCAGCGGGTAGAGCATTTGCCTTGCACAAGGCCAACGCACATTTGACCCCTCACATCCCATATGGCCCCCCAAGCCCCGCCAGGAGCAACTCCTGAGTGCAGAGCCAGTAGTAAGCCCTGAGCGCTGAGCACTGCCGGATGTGGCTCAAAAAATCAACCAATACTAAAAGAATCCATTTGTGATCGTAGTTGTATCTCACAAAGGTGCCACTGAAGTGACTACCTGTGGATTTATGCGCTGATTGGTGCTAGCTGAGCCTTCTGTGCGACTGCTCCGCCTAACTGAGTTTGCTGGTCTTTTCCACAACTTTCCCATCAAACTCGCTGTGCTCCTACCGTGAGTGCTGTGAAATTTGGAGGTGTCCAGGAACCGCTGGCTGGCTTCCTGGCTTGCTAGGGCTCAGTTTGGAGTTGTTTCTATGCCGGGGGTGGGGGGTCGGCGCCTCGTGTGAGGGGGGCTGCTGGGCTTCAGGCAGAGAGGGGAAGCTGCCCCGCCTTCATTTCCAGAAGGTCCCAGAGTTCTCAGCTCGGACCATCCTGCCGGGGACAGTTTCCTGTCACCATGCTGACTCCCTGAGCTGAGGAACTTCGTTCTGTCGGGCCATCTCTGGGATCTTTGGTGGCTGCATCTCAGCCCCTGACCCGTGAGCCTACCTCAGGAGACCCCAGCCCAGCGTGTGTGACTGTGAGTAGCAGCATACAGACAGCAAGGTGGGGTTTCCCCGATCATGAATATTCACTGCCTGGCTCTTTGGTGGCACTGGGCTGCCAGCCTCCCACACCCCTCCCTCGGCGGGGCACACGCATTGTTAGGGCTGTGTTGCCATGGCAGCAGGGGGCACAGAGGGCAAAAAAAGTGACAGTCACCCACACAGAGTGACTTCTCTGGGGACTAATTAAAGACTCTGGGCTCAGGGTCACCTGGGAAAGGGGGTGGGGCATCACCCAGCAGCCCCTGGCCCAAGGCTGCCCCCCGCCCTAGAGAAGGGTCCATCTGTGCCCTGTCTGCTCCATCCCGCCACCCTTCTGAGGGATGGCTGAGGGGCTACACTGCCGTCTTATTGAGTGGACAGAGCCCCATGGTTTGCCAACAGGACAGCAACAGAGGGCCGGAGTGTCTGACTCATCATGGCTTTAGAGCCGATTCACTGCAGTGGAATCGCTCCTTGGGGCTGACGGGTGCAAGGGTGGGCTGGGAGGGGCCACTGGGCCCTGATGCTCTGGATCTGAGGACAGGGTGAAACACCTCCAGGACCAGAAGCTTCCCAGGTGGGCACCAACACGACCCAGTGGGCGCCCGCAACTGGCTGCACCCAGCCTCGCGGACCGGGGCAGGGTCAGTGCCCTCGCCGGCCGGCTCCTACGACTCTCTCTGTGTCCCCCTGTGGTCACCTGCTCCACATGGGTTCCCGGCCAGCTGGGCACTTCTGGAAGTTTGCCTGGAGACTGAGCACCTTAAGGGTCAGTAGGGTGACAGAGTATGGAAGGCCACGGAGAGGGGCCATTCCAGGGCCCACACAGGCTAGAAATCACCTCTGGAAGCAGCCGGCTAGGAAGAAGCTCACTGCCATGGTGCGGGTTCGAGAGGAGATGCCGAGGGCACCAGGCCTCAGCCTGCTGGGCCCCTGACCACCGAGGGAAGCTTTGCAGACCTGCCCTGGGGCTCGGGGTCCTGAGCATGCCCCACGCTGCTCTTCCCCGCCCCCTCCCTGGCCTCGGTGCCTTTCTGGAGGTCAGGAGGCAGCAGAACAGGGCCCAGCCTCCAGGGCTCTCTGCTGCCTTGGCTGTGGAGGGTGGCAGCCATCGTCTCCCCGCTGAGGTCATGATGACCAGCAGTCTTGGCACTTCTGGCAGCCTGTGGGTAGGTGCCTCACCAGGCTCTGGGCTCCGAACAGAGGCAGGAGAAGGAAGGGACCGCCTGAGTGGGGAGAAGGGGGCAGGTCCCCCAAGTCAGGTCCCGTGGCATCAGCAGACTAGCAGAGACAAGACCGGGCCAGGGGCCGGGAGGGTGATAAGACCCTCCAAGGCTCTGCTCTGCCCTGCAGTGGGCTCTGTGGGCGCCTGAGCTCGCTAATAATCTCCAACCTTGGGAAGAATTCGCGCTCCTGCTTGCCTCGGGTGCCCGCGCAGACCCAGACTCCTCCTGGCATTCTGCTGCATGGGTCAGGAAGGGGGCGCCGGGGACACGTGGCACAGGGGCCCCAGCAGGCGGGACACAGGGGAGTGCCTGGGACGTGTGGCAAGGGGGACCCAGCAGGAGGGACACAGCCAGGCGCCCCCAACCCTGTCCCCTCCTCCCAGGCTGACTCATTCGGCACCTTCCGACCCTCTGCTGCTGGGATGGGGGTGCTAAGTCTCCAGTGCTCCTTGCTAGGACATCAACCACATTCATGAATTACAAGAAAACGTTGCAGAGATTCTTTCCATGAAGCAACGGCTCACACTGGTATCAGGGCATAGCAGAGTTGTGCAGAAGCACTCCCGGCTGAGCAGACATGGCTGCTCTGGGCTGTAGGACTCTCTGGAGACAACTCCCAGCCTGGCGTCACTTTCCCTGCAGCCCCTAACATAGCTAAAGGTCATTTTTTCTTGAGGTACTGCAAGGGCTGGCCAGCCGCTGTCCGGCAGTTCTATTAGTTCCAATTTTTACTCATAATGAAGCTATAATCAGACCAGTGTTTCATGATTGATGCAAACCTCTTTGCTAAAATTACCACTCGCCACTAAACTGCCTTCGAAATTACTGCCAAACCATGCACCTGCCGAAATAATGTGAAATATAAAGATGCAACTGCTTATCAATTAATTTCAACACCGGTGGGAGTTTTGCAAACATGGGACTTTAGTACTTGGACTAATGGATTGGATTTAGATGGCTCCATAAATAAATTCCAGGATGTGGCTATATATATATTCACGAAACTGCGACTTTGGGAGGTTTTCTTGGCAGAGGGAAAGAGCATATTAAAATGTGGATTTCTTCTGCATTTCCCAGAAGAAATCAAGCAGTCAGCTTCTTCTATCATCAAATTAATCCAGAAAGTAAATGAAGCTAAGGTGAGCAATAGTTCTGTGGGGCATGCAGGTTCTTTAACGGCCTCGAAATCCATCCAAGTTTTGGTGCTGTCGTTCTGAGACTCTTTGAAATATATGTCAAGGCTTACAAATCGCGTCTCAAACAGACCATCGCCTTCTCCAGGAAGCTCTTGAGAGGATCAAAATGAAGATGAATAGCAATGGAACTAGATTGGATTTCTAAAATGACTTGATAACGTTGCATTAATGACCTTTAGGAAAATCATTCTCAGAAGCATTCGGCCACGGGGTGTTCCATCAGAGAAGCCGCCTTGAAGTCGAGACTCTGCAAATTAAAGATAGCACGATTTGTCCTACAGTGGCGAAGAGGCATAATTACAGGAGCAAAGTCCCCCCAATTAGTAGGCAGAAAATGAAGCCTGATTTGATTTGATTTCTCTCACTCAGCCAGTGGTGAGGTCAATACCACCAAGCCTTATTCTAGAGGTTCTATGATGAATTAGAGCCAAAGAAAAGAGGTAAACGGGTTTAAGGAAGGAAGAGAAATGGGGAGGGGTTGAAGGGGAGGCTTCTACATTGTCTGCATCCAAACAGTAGGTGATCCCTAAATGATTTCCCCAAAATGGTCTTTAAAAACAGGGCGTTAGGTTGGGAAGGGGAGTGAGTGGATGGTGGCAGTAGAGAGGCCCGGCTGCCTCAGCAAGACTAAGGTAAAGGTAAAGGCCCTCCCGTTGATCGTCGATTTGCTCGAGCGGGCCCAGTAACGTCTCCATTGGAGACTTTGTTGTTACTGTGTCTGGCATATCGAATACTCTCGGTAGCTTGCCGGGCTCTCCGAGAGGGGCGGAGGAATCGAACTCGGGTCGGCCATGTTGGCCGCTTGTAAGGCGAACGCCCTACCGCTATGCTATCGCTCCAGCCCTGACAGCAAGACTATACAGACATAAATAGAGCCAAAGCAGAGCTGGTGACCAGTCCCCATCAGCCTTAGGCTAACCCCCACTCACGGAGGGAGACCCCTGACCCTGAGGCCCTTGTCCTGAGTTTGTGCCCCTCCACCAGGCAGTGGGACTGGATATCTCCAGCCCCTTCCTGGGAACAGCCGAAACTAGAGCGTGTCACATGGGCCTGAGGAAAGCCACAGTCACACAGCCAGGAACCACGGACCACCACTTGGCAACTGCTGGCCCTGAGCGCCAGGCCACTGCCTTCTCTGTGCCTCAGGGTCCTTGGAGCTATGAAGGATTTTATAGTCTGTGTCACTGTTTCACACATCAGTTCATTGGTGCCTGGCACGGAAAAGAAGAAATTCAAGGCACAACATGGGCTGAAGGGATTAGGGGCCGAGCTACCCCTCTGCACATTTCTCCCCATAGGACTCCTCTGTGAGGTCTCTGCAGAATGAAGCACAGGCGTGCACACACACACGCACACATGTGCACACACATACACGCACACAAACACGTACACATGCACAAACACGTACACACGCACAAACATTTACACACATGCACATACACACATGCACATATACATGCATGCATATACACATGCACACCTGCGCACACATGTACACACACATGCACACACACAGCCCACCACTATAGGATGTAACCCAAGTCTGCCAACCTCTGCAGAAGTAAGCGGCTCCTAGGAGCACATGAGACCCAGCATCCTTCCATCGGCATCTGTGAAAGGCAGAAAGGCCAGGCAGGCCCGTGCTCCCCCAGCTGCTCTTTCCTGTCTCAGGAACCCCCTGTGGGTCTCCCTCCCAGCCCCCCGAGCTTCTCTGCAGAAACTCCCCAGGCCACTCTCCTCCCACAAGACAGTGCTCCCTGCGCCCGGCAGCTCCTCCCACCCTGGTTCCCGCCCCAGCCCTGCCCTGGGTTGAGCCAATCCATGATGTGGCGGGGAACTTGGAAATCACCATTCTGAGGAGGCTGACTAGGTCTCCTTGGCCCACACTGGACAGGAGTGTCACGACTCCACACCCCAATCAAGGGGCACAGCACCCAAAGGGATTCAGAGCCATGAGCGTACACACCCATTGGCACGTCAGGCACCTAGTTGTCCAGCTGCATCCAGTGGACATCACACACACTGGGCATCACACACCCAGAGGACATCATGCAGAGTGAACATCACCCATTGGGCATCACACACACTGGGCATCACACACCCAGAGGACATCATGCAGAGTGAACATCACCCATTGGGCATCACACACACTGGGCATCACACACCCAGAGGACGTCGTACAGAATGGACATCACCCAGTGGGCATCACGCACACTGGGCATCACACACCCAGAGGACGTCAGCCTAGGGTTTCGGAGAAGCCCCTCTAAAACTCTCTAAAGCTGAGCTTTAAAACACATCCTCTGGCTCAGCCCTGGTGCTCTGCAGCCAAAAAAGAAAGCACTGCTAAGAATTATCGTTCAGATGTTTAAAGTTTTTCCCGGAGTTCTAGGAAGTCGAGCATTTATGAGTAGTGCATGAATCACAGGAAAGAACCCAGTGATTCTTTACTCAGAATCTGGCGGCATAAGGTGGTAAATGACTGCAGAGGCTCCTAAGCCAAAACCTCCTCGTAACTGCTGCAGTGCTTCTCATGACCACCCCCGCCGGGAGGGGCATGTTGGGAGACACAGACTGGCCCCATCTGGATGGAGTTCCCTCACCTCATGGCCTGCACCTGTGCCCTGTTAGCACTTTTCGTTACAGGAAACTCTTTCTGGCAGGCCATAGGAATTCAGGCTTGCTACAGGGAAAATATTTATTGATACCTGTCACTGTCACTGTCATCCCATTAATCATCGATTACTCAAGCGGGTTCCAGTAGCGTCTCCATTTGTCCCAGCCCTGAGATTTTAGCATCATAACTTTACACTCTCTCTCCGTGGATGTGGCACGCCAGCTGGATGTCCTTGGCCATAATGGTGACATGCTTGGCAGGGAATGCGCAGAGGTTGGTGTCCTTGAAGAATCCCACCAGGTAGGCCTCACATGCCTCCTGCAGCACCATGACAGCAGAGCTCTGGGAATGCAGGTCGGTCTTGAAGTCCTGCTAATCTCACACATCAGCCACTGGAACGGCAGCTGGTGGATCTCGCGTAGCGCCATGGTGTCAAGCCAGTAGCAGTGCGGTGGCTTCACGCTGCCCATGGCTGGTGCACTCTTGCCGGCCGCTTTGGTGGCCAGCTGCTTTCAGGGCACCTTCCCACTCGTTGACTTGCACACTGTCTGCTTAGTACAAGCCCTCTCACTCTTCCCAACTCAGCCGAAGACTCCTTCAGGGATAGGGAAATGAGACCCATTTTAGCTACTGTTGTTGGCATATTTGGTACGGGTGGCTTGCCAGGCTCTGCCGTGCAGGTGGGATACCCTCAGTAGCTTGCCGGGCTCTCTGGATGGGGGAAGGGAGGGGGGAGATGGAGGCTTTTGGGTTGATCTCTAACCGTCCCTGAAGGTGTTCCCAGTCTACCGAATGTAAGCTCCTGGTGACCGGCGTGCTGTAACAATTTGTACACTGACAACACACACCTTCCTGCATCTCCAGGCAGTGCCTGGGGCATCTGTGGCCACAGGTCGATCTCCTTGAGCTAGATGGAGTGCGCCCTGTCAAGCAGCTGGCAGAGCAAGACCCCATCGCATAGGGTCTGTGTCAGGTGGAACACTTGCGCTGAGTCCCAAGTCACTCGGTGGTTGGTGGACGGCATCCTGCAGTGGACAAGTCACGTGCAGACCACTGTCGCTGCTCCACGCTCAATGGTGCTGTGAATCAGCCCAGCTGGGGGAGGCAGCGATGCTACAGTCGCCGCTGCGGTCTTTCCTTGCCCTGCCAACACCTCTCTGTTCCAGTCCCGCAAAGCAGTCGTTGATGTCCAGCAGGAATCACGCACAGAGCTCCAGCAGGGATCACATGCAGAAGCCCACGCCTGGCGCTGAGCTGTGCGTCACCTAGAGCGAGATGGTGAGCTGGACTCGGGAGAGCATGAGGGGTTCAAATGTCATCTTGCCTCCTCACGCATCTGCAATGAGTGTAACTATTGATACCTATAATTGAAAAATCATTTTAGTCTAAGATATTTTTGTCATCACTGCATTGTTTATCAATCAATTTTTGTCTATTTATTCATAAATGACTAGTGATCTTTTAAAAACTCACAAGGATGAAACTAGAAAATTGGAGGAATCTTTTATCACTTCTGTTGGTTACGGCAATTCCATTTTCTGGGCCACCCTGGGTCCTTCCATCAGCACTGACTGAATCTAGGAAAGACCAACTCAAAGCCAGGCCATTTTCCATCAACCCGCGCTCCTGGGAACCTTGTGTGAAAGCTTATTTTTTTCCTACTTGTGGTTGTCACCTACAGGTTTTCATTTTCATCCTGATAGTCCTAGATGTCAATTTATTTTTCT
This sequence comes from Sorex fumeus, assembly GCF_029834395.1. Taxonomy (NCBI): domain Eukaryota; kingdom Metazoa; phylum Chordata; class Mammalia; order Eulipotyphla; family Soricidae; genus Sorex; species Sorex fumeus. Next base: position 8,330,176 of record NW_026606321.1, on the reverse strand, counting down.
TTATTTTTTGGTTTTGGGTTACTGCTGGAAATGCCCAGGGCTTACTCCTGGCTCTGTGCTCAAAGATCAATCCTGGTGGGGTTCAAGGGACCACATGGCATGCCAGGGATCAAACTAAGGTCAGCCGCATGAAAGGCAAGTGCCCTGCCCACTGCACTATCTCTCAGCCCAGATGCCCACTTCTGAAGTTCCAAACAATGGGAGAAAATAAAGATCCCAGGTTAATGGAGATGGGAATGCTCTGTCGTGGTCAGCAGCAGGAATTCCACTATAAGGAAAATATGGCATTTGTGTCCACTGAGCATCTTTTATGCGTTGCTGTTAAATTTTCCAATTCTCAAAGTGACCCAATGGGGCAGGGACTGCTGTGATGGCATTTGGAGAAAAGAGAAAAAGAAGATTCTGCTTTTCAACTTTATTTTTAAAAAGACCAATTGCCTACCCCGAAAACTGCTGATTTGAGAGAGGCAAGAGAGACAGTACCCAGGTAGGACCCAGACTCCAACACCAGCACCACATAGCGTCCCCCAGGCCCAGGGCGCCCAAAAAGCAGATTTTTTAAACCCTGATCATTTCAGTTTCATTGTTCTTTATAGGAAACGATAATCTGGCTTTGATTCTAGGTGAACAATGTCATCGGGGGACGTAAGAACTGCCGGCAACGGTCTGAATTCAGAGTCAGGGGCTTGCCTCCTCTCTCCCCTTGCCAGAGCTAAACTTGTGCTAACTGCGCTGCCCATCCCAATGTGAGTGCATGTTCATGGCACTGAATGATTTCCAGATTCACTCACCCCCAGGGAGCAGAGATGGGCTTCCTTTCCTGGCAGAAAAGGCAACGTCTGGACATGCAGTTATTATAAAACACAATTCATTCCACGTAGGGGGTGGATGGTGTGATCAATACGGCCATCAGCCAATTCCTCCTATTCAGTGTTAATGGATGGGCAGTCCGTTTTAAAGCAAAAAAATGCCTTGTCTTTTTTGGTTTGTTTTCTGTTTTGTTTTGTTTTGTTTAGGAGAGGGAGGTTGGCACACCTGGAGGTGTTCAGGCTGTTCCCGGCAGTTCTCAGAGGACCGAGTGTGGCCCCAGAGATGGAACCAGGGCTAGTGAGGGAAGTGCCCTCCCCAGGGTCCCCTCAGCCATGGTCATTGATCGCTGACCTGTGCTCACTCCCCCGAGCAGCAGAGCCACAGACCCCAAGGAGACCCCAGCTCTGCACGTCGTGGGTTCCATTCTCCTTCCCACCTTCAGTAATTCGGCTTCTGGGCATTGTGTGCACTGTCACTGCAGACACAACCCAGACATCTCCACGTGGGGCCCACGGTCCTCAGTTCGGCCATTGATATGCGCCCTGAGCACCAAGAATTCCAGCTTCCAGAAAGTCAGTTTTCTCTCCCAAAATGCATAATTGAACCCTGGACTGAAAATAGATACCAGGGGTAACATGCCCAGTAAAATCCAGAAAACTTTGGTTGTACCCTGAGAATTCTCAGGAAAGATTGGACAGGAGTCGCTGGCATATTGATGGGCTATTTCGATCCCAATTTCTGAGCCTGTGGCCATTGCCTATTTGTCCCTGGAATGAGAGGAAGGTGCCTGCTGACCACTGTCTAACTCTCAGCATTTTTGCAAAGGAGAAAATTTGTAAGTGTAGGTCTCCCTCCAAATTTGATGTAAAAGTGATGAGCAGCAGAATCTCCTGCTCCCATGTCAGGCTGTCTTCACCAGGAGCCCCTTGGGGGGGTGACTTGAGTTTCTCTCCCCCTCCCCCAGGCAGAACCCCGGCAGCCAAAAACCTCCAGAACCCAGCCACAGCCATGCTCAAGGCCACTCTCCACACGCTCGGATGAGCCTCACGCATGAAGGAACCAACAGAGGAACCCAGGTATGCAGTACCCATGACTAAGATCTCCAAACCTGCTCGGATCAGGACTGGGCCTTCTCTGCCCAGGTCCCCAGTTTTCCAATAACTTGGCAGTCACACCCACAAACTGCCCCCTGGCACCATGTAATCTCATCAACGGCCAAGATCCAGAGACTATAAAGTAAAACTCCCGGAAGAGAGCAACCCAGTATTTCCTGGAGCACGTGGTCACATTCGTGGCCACATGACCTCTTATCTTCTAGCCCACTGATGTACCTAAAGCAGCACACATGTGTTTGGTTTTAACATAATTGCTTGTATTCTCTTATATACGGACTTAATTAGCCCCAGAATGAAATACAACAACCTTCACACACTTCCCTCTTATTGTGGTGGGAAGATGCACGCTGGTGGGGTGGGTGTTTGAATATTATCTGTAATGAACTATTGTGAACTACTTTATGAAAATAAAATGTATAAAAATTTCAAAAAAATAAAAGTGATGGGCATTTGGGGAGGAGAATGGAGGGTCCGGCAGAGCCAATGGTGGGTGGTGAGGGGTCAGGCCTAGAGCCATTTTTGATGATCTCAGACAAGTGTGCACCAACCTTTGGGGGTCCCTGCCCAGTGATCAGCAGCAAGAGGCCTTGTGGAGACCCTGAGTTTGTGCTGTGATACTCATGAGTTAAAGAACACGCTTTCACAACTGAAGATGCTCCCATTCAAGAAAGCACCCCCCTCACCCCAAAAAAGTGTTCAAGCTTAATGTAAGCCTTCAGAGAGCAAACCCCATGCCCTCCTTTTTGGTTCCCTCTGAAATTATGCATGACCTCCTTGAAATGTCCAGTGTGGGCTGGAGAAGGAAATTCAAAACCAGTGTTATTAGTTCTAGCTTCTATAGATTTTTTAATGAATATTTCACCAGAAGAAGGGAAAACACCAATTTCAGCAAAAAAAAAAATATATATATATAGGTAAAATACAGGCTTATTCTATTGCTAAGCTCACTTAACTACAAATGAATCTGAGGTGGAAAATCAAAAGCAATTTAATTTAATTGGCAGACTTTAAATGAGCTTGATAAGCAGCATTCAAAATATAGTGTCAGGGAGCAGTAAGAAGCTTTGAAACAAGCCAGCAAACTCCTGATTGGTGAGGAGGCCCTGTGGGATGTTTCTGGCCCTGTACTGAGTTGCTGCCCAATTACATGGTGAAGCACTACTCACCACACCCCTACGCTTGCCCGTAGAAAGGCAACCTGTGGGATTGCCCAGCGGGGAGGGAGCTGCTATCCCTATGCACCCATGTCCCTGGAGGTCTGCGCCTCTGGACTCACTCGTCACTTCTGACAGACACCTTCACTGACTGGAGAGCTGGAACCTTTAAGGGTGTCGATGGCACAAGCTTATGAGAGCATTTCTAAAACTCCCTTTTTAGATGACCATTATAAACACACAAAGAGACTATCGCCACCTTGTATCCCAAAGACAGAATCCGAGAGTCGTCACAGGGGATTCAACAGAGCCCCATCTCCCCTCACAGCCACACAAGCCCAGAGGGGCTCAGGGGTCTGCATGCTCAGCAGCCTCTGGCAGCATAGTCCTCCTCTGAAACAGGGCATGGTGCTCCAGACAAGGGAACCTCTGCGTGGGGATGAGAATGGGCAGAATTCCTGCATCCTAAAGGGAGGGGGCCGACGTGGAGACAGGCCACAGTGCACAGGGAGCATGGGAGTGTGTGCGAGTGGGGAAGCCCAGGCTCTGCTGAGGGCCCAAAGGCTTCCGTGGGTGTCCCCACCACTTCCTCAGGCACGCCACAAAACCGCAAAACCACCTCCTCATCACCAGAGAGGAATCCACTGCATGAAATATGTACGAAACTGATAAAAAAAAAAAAAGGCCTGGGTTGGAGGTGATTGCCCCACCACTCAGACCCCAATTTCCTCCTTTTGTTCAAATAATCTCTAACAAAATTACCTCAAAGTTTCTTGCAAGCCTAGCTGTTCACCATCAGTTCTGTGGGTCTAGACAAGCAGCGTCAATCATGTATGTTTTACCACACACTTCTCTTAAACATGTGAAGAGTGCCCTACCTGATGCGAGCAAGAAGGGGCAAGTCCATTGCAAAGGCAGGAGGACGTCTCCCTAACAGGTTGAAGATGCTTCTCTGCACAGAATTTGCTCACGTAAGGTTCATCTTGGAGAATGTTTCACAGAAATACAAGGCTCAGTTAGCATCACGGGAGTCAGACACTGACCGAGAGGTATTTGCCTGGCGTTTCTCGGCACTGTGGGAGGCGGCACCCAAGCGCTTTCATTCCTGTGTTTAAAGGTTGTGAATGTCACTCAGGCAGATGAAGGCAACAGGAAGTTGACAGCAGAAGTCACAGAGCTGGCAAAGATAACAACCGTCTCAGGCTGTGTTTATGTCTGGTGTCGGCTCTGTGCTGAAACAATTCGGCGATCATCTGACCTTCCTTGGAATCTCACTGATAAGTTTTATTTTCAACATGAAAGATTTTTTTTCTGGGTTTACTTTTGCCTCTTGGAATGTGTCTTAAGCAGAAGGACTCAAACAAGGTGGCAAACTGCCAAATTGAAGCTAAAGGAGATGGAAAGCTTTTCTCAAAGACTGTATTTCTTGAATTTCCAACATGGGGCATGAGGGTTATTGAAAAGACCCCAACTGGGACCGGAGTGATAGCACAGCGGGTAGGGCATTTGCCTTGCATGCAACGGGCCCGGGTTCAATTTCCAACATCCCATATGGTCCCCTGAGCACCGCCAGGATTAATTCCTGAGTGCATGATCCAGGGGTAACCCCTGTGCATCGCCGGGTGTGACCCAAAAAGCAAAAAAGAAAAAAATAAGGAAAAAAGAAAAGACCCCAAGAACCTCAGTTCCCTCTTAGGGCTCTAGAACACAGAAATACCAGAGAGAGAGAGAGAGAGAGAGAGAGAGAGAGAGAGAGAAACAGTGAGAAGACAGAGAGAGAGAGAGACAGAGACAGAGAGAGGGAAAGAGAGAGAGAAATGACCTGCCATGATCTCTTTTCTTGGACAAATAGAACACCCCAAAATGTGGAGAGGAGCCCCTTTTACCAGCTCAGACTTGGGGAGCAATTAAGTCTGCTGAAATTGAGCTGGCGGGGTTCCAGGGAAACTGCCGAGTATTTTTGGCGAGATTATGGTTCTGAGAGTGTCACCAGGCCTTTGCTGGCACTCTCACCTGCCTGGGCTGACCTCCGTATGATGTCACTTGCTCCCCCTCCACGCCCTGACCCCTGGCAGCTGTAAGTGTGACCTCATTTGGAACTGGGGTCTTTGAGACTGTGGCCAAGTGAACACGAAACCATCGTGGGAATGCTGATACACTGTGATAGGGACTGGGTAAGAAGTGGGGTGTCTTCCCGTGGGGGAGATGCTGTGAGGTTGGAGGCAAAGACTTGGGGGCACCGTGGGAAGCCCCAGACTGAGGACGTGGGCAGCGTCGTGGGGAGCAACCCAGAGCCTGTGACACTCGGACTTCCAGGCTACAGAACGAAGAAACAAGGAGCAGGGTTTGGAGTCACTTGGCTCGGAAACACTTTCCACAGCAACCCAAGGAAGAGGTGCAGCAAATGACACTTACTAGAGGCCTGTGGGACATGTCAAGTCACCAGCTTCAGTGGCACAATGGACAGGGCAGTCGCCTGTATGCCACCAAACTAGCTCCCATCCCAAGCATCCCATGTGGTCCCCAGAGCCCACCAGGAGTCATTCCTGAGCCCGAAATCAGGAGTAAGCCCTGAGCACTGCCGCATGTGACCCAAAAAAAAATGAACAAAAGGTTTAAGTCACCAGTTCTTTGATCATAAAGGCAAGTCACATAGCACAAAGATTTTATTTCATTTTTTGTGTGTCTACACAACAATGTCCTCATTCAAGAAAAAAAATGCTAGCTAGCTGGGGGTCATGGTCAGGAGAGCCGGTGCCAGGTCAGCATCTTTCTGGAGCAGCTCAGGAAGGAGGACTCATGAGAGGGAAGGAAGCAGAACAGATACGTACAGAGCTCACTCGCACAGCTCCGAGCCAGCCCTTCCCCCTGCAGGGGAGGCAATACAGCCTAAATCAGAACTGTTCTGACATCCGCACACATTCTCACAGCTACCTGAGGTCTCTTTGAGGATTTCCAATTCCATCCGCACAGCCTGCTAGTGCCGGCCTCTGATTCCTGCTGATTCCCTGGGGCTGTGCTTTTGCAGTCGACTCGATTGCCAAGAGGTGTCTTGTCCTCTGCCTGCACAAGCCCGTAGGAGGATTTTGACTCTGGCTCCCTGGACCACCAGCTGGGTCATGTGACTTGCTTTGGCAGATGAAAATCCAGTGGAAGCAATGTGGGTTCTTATTAAATAGTTGTGTTTCATACAAAATTTATTATTTCGATTCTGCTTTGGGGCAAGGATTGGAGTTCAGGATGGAAACACGGGAAATATGGTGGTGGGAAGGTATAAAGGTGGTGGGATTGGTGTTTGCATATTAAATGTAATCAAATACTGTGAACTACTTTAAAAGATAAAAAATAAATAAATAGTTGTGTTTCCCTTCTTTTCTGCAGGAACCCAGAGATGGCCCAGGTAGAAGTGCAGATTGCAGACTAGAAGTACAAGAGTTTCCCCTTGAGGTGAGTCACTGAGATGGGGACCATTAGTCATTACTGTGGAATGTGGCCTACACTCCCTGGGGCCCATGTTCCCTGAGGCTGTTAGCTGCAGAGTCGGGCACCATGGCATAATAGCCAGGCATTTTAGATGCCCCAAGAAATTATCCTTGCAGGCTCCAGCTGCAAGAAACCAATTCACCTGTTATCTGTCCTCTCTGGGATAGACTTTCTCATCCCTGCTGGGCAGCAGAGGGGCACCAGTACCATGCTGGTCAGCTATTATGGCCACTTGAGCTCCTGAGCTCTCCTGGAGTTGATTAGACCATCCTTGGGCTGCATGCCAGCCCTGCTTCTCCCCCCTCCTGGCTCTGAGCCCCACCCCACAGTTATGGATTCCAAAGGACCACCAATACTGACTATCCCTCACTTCCATCACATTCAGTCAGCTTCCTGGAGAAGCCGCCCGGTTAAAGTAGCAGAGTAGGCAGAGAGAGAACAGGTCCCAACCTCAGCCCTCAAAGACTGGGCTGACACTCCAATACAGCCAGGCAAAGCCTTTGTGGGTTGCAAATCCTTATTATCACCCAAGGGCTGCTTTCCACTTTCCACTTACCAGTTGTGAAAACACTTTCCTGGGGGCAGACGGATAGTCATACAGGCAGGGCATTTGCCTTGCACACAGCCGACGCAGGTTGCATCTGTGGCACCCCATATGGTCCTCTGAGCCTACAGGAGTGATCCCTGAGCTCAGAACCGGGGAAGCCCCCAGCACCACTCAGTGTGGCCCCAAAACTAAGATAAAATTGATTCTCTTCCACTTTTCTGGGAAGGGAATTAATTTTCTCCACCACTCCAGCTGCTTCCCAAAGAGTGTGCCAAGCCCAGAGAGAGCCCTCTCAGCTCCTGAGACTCCAGATGTACAGTAAGCTCCGTGATGGCTGGCAGCCAATGGCTCTTCTAGATTCCCAAAACTCCTGCAGGGGATCACCTAGACAGCTTCTTTGAATATCCTTTCATTCTTTATTAAGCAAAGATGGGGATCAACATGAAGTAAAATCTTTAATTCTGACAATATTCGATGATCATGAAAGGCAGAAGAAGGTCTCACCTGTGAAAGATGAGATTAAAGAGTCATGGGTGACCCCAGTGTCCACCCTCATCAAGAAAACCCCCAAAGGAAGCTCTCACTCTCTCCGGTAGGAGCTGATTTGGTTTGAGAGACAGAACCTCTCCAGAAAAATTGCTGGTGCTGGGCAAAGGGTCGCCTCCCGGAGTCATGCCCAGAAGTGTTGTACTGTATTAGCCAATCAAGCATGACGAGAAGGAAACAACTCATAAACATTGATGGTGCTAAGTTGGAGTGTGATCTTTTTAATTTAAAAAAATTGGAGGGATAGAGAGATAGTTCAATGGGGAGGGTGTTTGCTTTGCATGCAGCCAACCTAGATTTGATCCCCGACATCCCATATGGTCCCCCCAAGCACTGCCAGAAGTAATTCCTGGTTACAGAGCCCAGGAATAACCTCTGAGAAACACCCAGTCTCACGCCAAAACAACAACAAAAAATTTGGTTTGGGAGCCATACTCAGCAGTGTTCAGGGCTCACTCCTGCAACTCTGTGCTCAAGAATAAATTCTAACGATACTCAGGGGACCATATGCCATGTCAGGGTCAAACCAGGGTCAACCACAAGCAAGGCAAGTGCATTAATCCATGTACTACCTGAATGGCCCTTCCATGTGTGTTATTAGCAAAAGCTCCTCCCTTCCCATCAGCACTGAGAATATGAAAACTGCATTACAATCAAGATATCATTCCCACGTAATGCTTAGATTACATAACTCTTTAGGGAGTCATTGAGACCAACTTAGAAAACAACTAAAGCTCAAATGCCTCAGGTTGGTGGAATCCCCCCTCACCCCAGACGCGTGCGTGCGTGCGTGCACACACACACACACACACACACACACACACACACACATTCAGGTTATGTCTGTAAGGGGAGCGTGTGACCCTGTGTCCTTATGCAAGAAAGCCGAGTGCAAATGCAGTTTCACCAAGCTCAGGCACACCAATCTCGGAATATGGTGGCGCCATCAAGGTCTTACATCCTGCTGTGAGCTTTGGAGAAGCAACAAAACTCAGAGAAGCAAAGAAATGTATATACACAGAAATACTCACCACAGTGGGATCTGGGGCAGAAGAACAGTCCTGCAAAGATGTCTCATGATGGTGGGAAGCCGGAGGAGGGAACACAAGAGGTGGGGATGGGTCCTGCCCAACCCGGGGGAAACACAGTCCGTCATTTCCGAGGGCTTTGTAACTTGCCGTGTAAGACCAATGACTCAGCATGGAAGGCTTTGATGCCCTAAACTCCTCTTCCGGGGACAGCAGGTGGAAGACCCGGATTAAGCACAGACCAGGAAGCTCCAAGAAGGTGGTGCCCTTGGGGGAGAGAGCACTGAGCTCAGAGGAGAGGATGGGGGTGTGGAGCAGTGTGGGAGGAGGCTGGGCTCCTCTTCGAGGGTTTGGAGCCTAAGGAAGTGGAGGAGACACATGGAAGGGTTTAGAGGGTTTACATGGGATCACCTTGAGGGCTGGATCACCTACATGGGCTGGAGCGATAGCACAGCGGGTAGGGCGTTTGCCTTACACGCGGCCAACATGGCCGACCCGAGTCCGATTCCTCCGCCCCTCTCGGAGAGCCCGGCAAGCTACCGAGAGTATTCGATATGCCAGACACAGTAACAACAAAGTCTCCAATGGAGACGTTACTGGGCCCGCTCGAGCAAATCGACGATCAACGGGAGGGCCTTTACCTTTACCTTTTTTTACCTTGAGGGAAGAGGTAGGCAGATAGAGATGATTTAGAAAAAGAGAAACCACATCAGCCTCAGAGGTTACATTGGAGAAAATTAGCTGGAGAAAATTAGCATTGGAAGGGTGGCTGGGAGGCAGGAATAGCTGCAGATCCCCTGGGCTTGGGAGCAGGTAACTGGACTGTGAAGGGGCCCCTCAGAAGTAGAGACACTCAATAAGGACAGAGGAATCAACAAATCAGACTCAGGCTCCCGGACCCCGATCGTGTGGTCAGACCCATTGGAGCATGTCTGAGCCCCAGGGCTGTGAAGGGTCCAGGGTGTTTGGGAAACCAGAGGGGTTCCACTAGAGCCATTTCCCCTGTCGCTGTCTGGGGCCCAGCTCTGCCGTGGTGTGGGTGGGGAAACAGTCCCAGGACCGACCCTAAGCTGCCTGAAAGTGCCCACCTAGCCCGGGGACAGACAGCAGAATCTGAGGGCACCTAATTCACCTGCAAACACAAACGGTGAGCCAGTATCTTGAGTCTAGCCTGGTGAACCCCAAGCAGAGAACACAACTCAGCCTGGCCTTCTCACATGCTCAATAAGGAAACCTGAGGGCTGGGCTCATGGGTGCAGCGATGAAAGACTGGATCCAGGCTCGGAATGGGACACTTCCCAAGGCAACCACCTCCCTTACCTATGATGAGGCTGTGAATTCCCAAATATCTCAGTTCCAGAAAGAAAATTAGAGTAGAAACATCCCCCTGAGCAGTTTCTGCGGATGGGCAGCAGGAAGGAACCATAATGGGGGGTGTGCGGCCCTGGGAGCCCACAGGCCCAGGAGACCCAAGTAACTGATGCCTGAAGCCACAGGATGTGCGTCCAGACCCCGAGAAATGCCGGGCCAAGAGGACCCAGAGCTCCCCAGGAGGAGATCGATCACAACGCTGCTCCCGTGGCTGCCCCCACCCAGCCAATCCAGTAGGAACGGAAGAGAGAAGTGTCCATGGATGCCAGTGTCCAGCACTCACAGCCTATGGGGAGGGGGGAAAGGGGAGGCAGGAAACCCAATAAATGAGGAAACCCATGAGCCCAGCAGAGATGCTGGTGCCTGAAGGGCCCAAGGCAGGGCCGCAGACTGTCTCTCCAGACAGGAAGGTGACCCACTGGGACTCCAACCACGGGCCAGGGAAGCCATCCCTGCTGTTCTTCCTCCTGAGCTTGAACAGCTGTGAAGGAGATGCCCCAAGTGACGCAGGGGACAGAGTTATGGGGGCAGCGACATCAAAGCTGGGTCTTGAGTCTGTGAGACAAAGCAGGACAGACAAAGACAAAGACAAAGCCTTTCCGGAGAGAGAGAAGCGAGTGCCATGACGTCAAATCCAGCGTTTTCAGGCCAGGCCAAGCATCCCAGTGTGACCAGAGAACCACAGGGTGACCACTCATGGACCCGCTGGTCACACACGCCTCACTGGGACAGGGTCTGAGGCCTGCTCATGTGACAAGGTACTTAGTAGGAAACCGTGCAACATGGAGATGGCCTCAAGTTTGATGAGAATTCTGTTGCATAACAGCCTCTCGGGATTCAAGTCCAAAGACTAAATTTTCTTTTACTCATGATCCAAAGAAATTCAAGTGAAAATGTGCTGAAGCACAGATGCTTACATCCAAAAGTCTGAAGGAATGTTTAAATCTGGAAAAAAAAGACTACAAAGAATCTTTTCTTTATTTAGGTTTAAAGAACTCAAAATGGAAAATAGGTTCTACTGGGATCAGGAGTTCCGCCGGGCTGCCCTGGGCACCCCGGCCTGGCCAGCAGCAGCCCAAGTGCCTCACGGCTCTCCTGACGCTGCCGAGATGCTTCGGGAACTCGTCCGTGAAGCTGTCCAGTAGCAGGGCTCCGGCCTTAGACTACGAAGACTATGACGGAATCCCCCCCACACACAGCACGGTAACAGCCGCCCGCTCAGAGCCCCCAGCCCGTAACGAGGCACCTAGCAGGGCTCTGCATTGTTTCTGAGCATCACTGGATGGGAAGAGGACCTGGTGTCCACCACACAGATGCTTCCTGGCCCTGCTTTCCTGTCCTCTCGAAGTCACCTACAGAACACAAGGCTGTGAACAAAGTGGCATCCACGCCGACCATGACAGCAAGGGCACAGCCCATGACCGCTGAGGCCAGTCCCAGAACTCACACACTCTGAGCCGTGTCCCATTCAGCCTCCTGCAGTAGAGGGAAGAAGGGAGGAAAAGAGGGAGGGAGGGAAGGAGGGAAGGAGGGAGGGAGGGAGGGAGGGAGGGAGGGAGGGAGGGAGGGAGGGAGGGAGGGAGGACAGGCCAACTAGAGACTGATTCCAGATCCTTGAAATCTTGCATTTGACAGAACTTCCTGGAAGCTCTTTGTTCTCTCCTGGTGACTTCGGGTGACTTTGATTGGGAGTGACTGGAATTCTGCTACCTCTTCGAGAACCTTGTGAATCATTTGATAGCTAAGTAGGTATTTTTTTAAGCTGTCGTTTAACTCAGATTGGCACAGAGGGACAGCTCACAGCTTAAAACACACAGCAGCCAAGAACTTCAATTATATGTGTTACGGCATCTATAGTATAAGGCAAGAGGCATAGACTTGTGAATATACAAACTGGTTTCAATGAAAACATTTTCATGGACTCTTAGTGTTAATCTAATTCTTAGTCCAAGTATTTAAATTCTTAGTCTAAGTATGTAAACCTGGACAGACATATGTGTAACTTTTCATGCTTGTAACTTTTTTACAACCATAAAAAAGGAAATAAGTTGAAAAGTTCAATGGTCATTTGGGGTTTTCGCTGATGATCACACACATTTGCTGAAGTGCCTGATGAATGAGAACTGCCAAGGTCGAGAGAACCAGCAACCGTCATCATGTAACCGAGCACCTCCCTGAGATGCAACCTGCCTTCCTGAGATGACCAGGAGACCGTGAAAATATCAGACACGAACAGGACCCTGAGGTTGGCCAGGGCACGGGGGCCATGTAAAGTCACTGATTCTGAAGCCGAAGAGAGGATAGTACATGGTCACGCATGTGCCTTGCTCACAACGGTCTCAGCTCCAATCCCGGGCACTCTCCGGGATCTCCTGAGCTCCACCAGAATGGGAGTGACCCCTGAGCACTGTCAGGCATGCCCATCCCCACCCGCAATAAAATGAAATTAAATAACTCAAGCTGCTATCAAAGCCTGAGGGTTGGGGGAGGAGGCGGGGGAGAGAGTGTGCAAGAAGCATGGATTCTAAACATGCAACGTTTTATGGTGGTCGCAAAGGTGCCCCTTTGGGGTGACGTGGTCAGTGGGAGGAGCCCTGGGCATGTGAGGTCCCGGGACAAGAGCCTTCAACTGCCTGGGGGCTCCCGCAGCAAACCCCACACCCCAGCTGCGACTGCAGAGGCTGTTGCAGGCACACCCGCGAGGCCACGGGGGAGCGTCTGCCTCGGCATCTGTCTGTGTTTCTGCCAAAGACCTGGAAATTGGATCAGGCTGCAATTGCTTCAGACTGTTACCCGGGAACTGGGGGGAGAGAACAGAAATCCTGGACCTAGGACTGAATATTTCCCAGAAAATAAAATCCATAACCAGTTATGGGTTTTTTTTATCTGTTATTTGTTTATTTATGGGCTGGAGCGATAGCACAGCGGGTAGGGTGTTTGTCTTGCACGCAGCCAACATGGCCCACCCGAGTTCGAATCCTCCGCCCCTCTCGGAGAGCCCGGCAAGCTACCGAGAGTATCTCGCCCGCACGGCAAAGCCTGGCAAGCTCCCCATGATGTATTCGATATGCTAAACACAGTAACAACAAGTCTCACAATTTGTTGTGAGATGTTACTGGTGCCTGCTCGAGCAAATCGATGAACAACGGGAGGACAGTGTTATTTATTTATTTATTTATTTATTATTAGTGAAACACCATGAGGTACAGTTGTAGGCTTATTATAAACTTTCGCGCTTGGGTTTCAATTATATAATAATTGAGTGCCCATCCCTCCACCAGTGCCCATTCTCCACTACCAATGATCCCAGTAGCCCTCCCACCCCCATACCCCATCCCCCCACGCCATCCCCCCCCACCCCACCCCAAGGGTAATCAAGTTCATCATTGACTCTTCACTTTCCTCATCTTCCTCTGCCCTTCCCATGAGACCCTCACCCTTTGCCCTTCTGAGGGCACGTTGTCGTTTGGTTCTTCCTTAAACTAAGCATCTGATCTGCATTTTTTAAATCCTAGATAAATGTGTAGTTGCCTCTCACTGGAGTGCTTTATCTTCAGCTGAACTTAGCAGAAAGAGGGCCATGGAGGAAGCTGCCGTCCACTGCAGACCAGGCTGCGGGGCCACTTGATCTAGTACTTCCACCTCCAGAAATAGGAACAATTTGTTGCTGCTTCCAAGTCCCCCATCTCTGGCATTTTGCCACAACAGTCTCTTGAGACTAAGACAGATGGCTGGCACAAACAGGAAGGCAGAGGTTCTAAGAAAGAATTAAAAGGGCATTCTACAGATTAGAGGCTATGGAACAGTCATAGAAATACCCTCAATGCATTCCTCCTTAGATTTGACACGGCAAACCAGACCAGATCAGCAGAAACCTCTCCAATGAGAGAAAGGAGAAAAGACAAAGTAAAAGCAAAAAATAACATTCAAAAAATGGAGCAGAGAGAGAGAGGAAAGAACGGGAGAACTGTGATTTAATAGTGACCCACACATTTTCTGTGTTGATGACAATACTAAGGATTTATCTTGAAACTCAGATGTGTAACTCTTCATCAAGACTTCGTACACGCACATATAAACACACACAAACACATACATACATATGCACATGCACACACAGGCATACCACACTCAAACTACAGAAAATAAAAGACAAAAATAGCTTTTGTAAAAATTGATTAGTCTTTCACATCAGAAGGATGGGTGTAAACACAGAGTACAGTTAAATATTTCAAGTCTTAGAAGGAATAAAACCACTTAGATTTCTTTATCCAGAAAAATCTTTTTCAAAAATTAAAAAAAATGACATATAAACACTTTTTTCAGGCATAGAAAACAGAGAATTCACTTTAGGAGATCAGCCTTGCAGGAAATTTTATTTAAAAAAACCCCTGTCTCTAAACAAAAGTCCAAAGGGAACATAACGGGGTAACTGACCCACACAATTGAGTTGGGGGTAAGGGCGGGGAGAAAGGGAAGTGTGGCCCTTGAGTGAGGGAGGTGGGTACACAGGTAGTGAGGCTGATGTTGGAATTAGGTGCATGAGAAACCATTATTTTTTGTTGTTGTTGTGAAATACAAAGTTACAAGGTTGTTGTGGTTGGTTTCAGTCACACAATGTTCTAACACCTGTCCCTTCACCAAGTATACATTTCCCACCACCAATGCCCCCGTTTTTCCTCCTTCTGCCCACACCACCATGCCTCTACTCTACAGCCGGCTCTCTCCCCCCCCCGCGCCCCCCCCCCCGTCTTTCTCTCATTTTGGGCATGTAGGTACTAAAAAGATTAACTACTATTATCAGCATTGTAAACCACAAAATCTCAATCAATAAAAAAGTAGTTCTGTCCATAGGATGACTGCACTCATTTGTGGAATTTAAAATAACATAATATGAGACTGACACCGAAGAACAGTAGAGCAGTTGAGACAAGGGCCGGGAGGTTCACTCCATGGTTAGGAAGCCTGCCTCGTGAGCTGGGGGAGAAGGCAGCTGGGATAGAGAAGGGATCACCAAGTCAATGATGGTTGGAGGGATCGTTCGGGATGGGAGATGTGTGCTGAAAGTAGATTAAGACCAAACATGATCGCCTCTCAGTGTCTGTATTGCAAACCACAATTCTCCCAAAGTAGAGAGAGGGTAAGAAGAAAGGTGCCTGCCACAGATACAGGGGTGTGGGATGAGGGGTAGTGGGAGGGCAGGAGGGATACTGGGGACATTGGTGATGGAAAACACACACTGGTGGAAGGGCAGGTGTTCTGTTTTTGTATGACTGAAATTCAATCATGAAAGTTTTGTAACTGTATCTCACGGTGATTCTTTAAAAAAAAAAGAAGAAGTTCTGTCTATAGAAAGAAAGGAAATTACATGGATCCAAACCTTGAATTCACATTTTATAAAAGGGAAGAACATCTGAAAAGGAATAAATTAAACACATATCTTTTATTGCTCTTATTTTAATTATTCTAAAAGTAATTATATACTTAGTTGGATGATTATAACACATAAAAGAATGTAGCAATGTAGCAAGGGTTGCAATGTAGCACTGTAGCACTGTCCTCCCATTGTTCATCGATTTTTCTCCAGCGGGCCCAGTAACGTCTCCATTGTGAGACTTGTTGTTACTGTGTTTTGGCATATTGAATACATCACGGGTAGCTTGCCAGACTTTTCCGTGCTGGTGAGATACTCTCGGTAGCTTGCCGGCCTCTCCAAGAGGGGCGGAAGAATCGAACTTGGGCTGACCAGGTCGACCACATGCAAGGCAAACACCCTACCCGCTGTGCTATCATCACTCCAGCAAGGGTTAGGAGGGAGAAACTGAGACAATTTTTAGTGTTTGTACCTAGATTGAAGCTATCAGAAATTTGACTTAAATTGATTTCAAATGTGTCTTGCAAATCCAAGGGATCAACCACAATGTACAATCCCAGCTTCATCATAAGAAAAGCATGAGAAACATCAGAATTGAAGAATATTCTGCAAAACGCCTGACCAGCCCTCCTTAGGATAGTCAAGGTCGGGGATGGAGAGACGCTCAGTCTGGTGGACGTGAGCTTGTAGGAGCTCTGGGCTCAATTCCTGGCACAGCAGGTGCCCCTGAGCACTGGCAGGTGACACCCCCATGCAGAGGACCAGGAGTAGCTCCTGAACACTGTCAAGTGTGACCCCAAACAGAAACAAGTGTCCAGGTCAACACAGATAAAGATTGGGAAGATTGCACAACCAGGAGAGTCTTACCAGAGCAAGGGTGGGCGGGGGGCTGGGGTGGGGAGGGGATGAGATCCAGGAGGAGTCCTGGAAGAAACTGGAGCTGATGGACTTCGGGGCTGGTAGTGATCTATCGATATTGGTTCATCTGTGCCCCGCTGACATGAAGGTTAGTAACACGGGAAACCATGTGGAGACTCTATACTTTCTTCACATCACTTCTATGAATCTAAATCAGTTTGCAACTAAAAGCTTATTTCTAGAGGTGATAGGACAATAGAATTGCAGTGAAAATTTAAGGTAGTGGATATATATATATATATATATATATATATATATAGTAAAAGGCTAAATATCTGAAATAGAGTATTACAAACCAATGTTATTTCAGGCATGGCAGAGTCTGGCAAGCTACCCGTGGCATATTTGATATGCCAAAAACAGTAACAATAATGGATCTCATTCCTCTGACCCTGAAAGAGACTCCAATACAGCAGTGCTGGGAAAGATAAGTAAGGAGAGGCTGCTAAAATCTCAGGGCTGGGACAAATGGAGATGTTACTGGTGCCCACTCGAGTAAATCAATGAACAACGGGATGACAGTGATATAGTGATACAACTATTCCAAGAAGAAGGTTAAAACATGACATACAATAAAAGTTCCTTAATTTTTTCATTTAATTTACTAAACTGTGAATTTTCAGTGGCTGCAATTGGCTTTCAGAACCACAAATACATCTGCATTTTTATTTCTCATTTCTGAGTTATCAAATTGTATTCAGATGTCATCTTTAGTTCATGTGTTACAATAAGCAAAGTTACTTTTCCCTTCAAAAAAATTCAGGACCATTTTTATCCTAAAAGTCAAATTTCAATTTGGGTTTTTGGTAAGATCATTGTTGTACATCATTCAAAGCAACTGTTTACATCAGCTAAGTATAGATCATAAAAGTGCCTACACAAATTTTTATCATAAATTGAAAATTATATTACTTGGTATTTCAGAATCACCCAATTGCTTTCGATTTTCTTACAATTTTATCTTGTAGAAATAAAGTTCATTTTTCCTGTAGTATCTATATAGCACTCCCATCAACGTGCTTCAGCTGGCTAGAAGGTGAATGAGATAAGGGATTCTGTCTCTGAGAAATTCCAGAAAATGACATATAGACCTATTTCATTCACTGCTCTGAAAGTCTTATCACTTTATATTAGATTGTGGGTATGATTGAGTTACAATTTCAGGAACAAATGGATCTCTTGGAATATTCTCTGTCAAAATTCTGGCCTCAACACTTTTCTAAAAAGTATTAGTTCCTTCACCGTAGGTACTAATCAAAAAAGTGCACAAAACTGAAAGTTATTCATCCCATCTTTGATTCAAGTCAAATATTGCTCTTTGAATAATCTATATAAACCAATAGCACACTCACAAAGTTTGATGTCCTATTTTCTTCCTCTTTCCCCAATAGTTAAGAATCAGTATCACAAATGGCAATTGTTTAACCAAGCACCTGTCCTGGGTGCAATCTAGTTGAGATAACCATTAATTGCTGCTTTTAAAGATGGATATATGGCTTCCTCTTTCTCTTTATTATTCATAATAAATAATGAAATGTGGATATGATTGAAACTTTCATCCCTGCCAATATACATATGCTTTGTCTGTATTCCATGCTTAGTCATATTAAAATCTAATTTTGAAATCATTTTTACAAAACTAGGACATGACACTGCTTTTTTGTAGACCTGGTTTAGTTGCATGACATGAACCGCCTCCTTCTGCTCAGGAAATACTGGGCACTACAGACCTTTAAAACATCACATCATGTATATCCATTCCCACAGGCTTTCTTGGACACTATTGGTAAACTTCTGTTTATTTGGACTTTTCCCCCTGTGAAATGCTTATATACAAGGATGTTTTCTGTTGTTAGAATTAATAGCTTGGACATTTCCAGTCACAAACACCATCTAACAGGTAATCTGCAGAATATTAAAATAATAGTTACAAATATTTTGCCTTTAAACTTAAAAATACAGGAGCTGGTTTCTATACTTTTTCCATTTGAAATAATTTTCCCTAAAATGGTAGATTTTCCATTATGCTTATCAAAGGAAACTCTAAACCCTCCATTTGGATCAGATTGCATTAGCTAGAAGCATCCACACACTCTCCAACGGTGCTCAGCTACCTCTTTCGGCTGATTTGCCAATTTGTGAATCCTCTGGTCCCCTTGACAACGGACCGGAGCCCTGCCTGCTGCTTCTAAGAGGGGGGAAGGAATCACACTCTCCGCTGCCCGCCCATTGTCTGATCAAACATTCAAGATTCTTTTCATAATGAATATGGAGATTTTATCTGACCTGTTTAAAGTTTTATATTCAGTGAGAATAATTCCCAAGCTCATTTTCATTACTTTTTCAATAAATCTGACTAATTGTAAAATGTATAATAATCTGTTTGCAAATTTCATGGGAGTCACAGTCGACAGAAGTCTGTTCAATTTCATTGTTTTAGGTTTTTTTTTTAATTTCAGAAGAGTTCATCTTTGAAAATTTTATTTTTTCAATTCAGCTTTTTATTTCTGTGATAAACTTCCGTGGTATCTATTTTCACATACAATAAAATTGACTTACCTTTGTTCTACATGACCTAAAATAATTTTTTAGCTCTTTCAGGTTAAAGAACACAATGAAACATCACTTGAAATGCAAAAATTTGAATTTATCCCATTCAAAAAATCAATTAAATATCTATAAATGCACAAGTTAAATAATAACTTGACAATTTAGAAATTGCTTTTACATATTTTCTGACAAGACCTATTTTCTTCTACATGAAACTGCTTTTGACATTAAAACTCAGGGTCAAGGACACAGTTCAGTAGCAAAGTGCATTTTGCACATGAAGGAGACCCTGACTTTAATCTCAGCACCATTGTATGTGTACACATATAAATGCTATGTATATTGATGGCATCACTTTATCACTGTATCACTGTCATTCTGTTGTTCATTGATTTGCTTGAGTGGGTGCCAATAATGTCTCCATTCGTCCCAGCCCTGAGATTTTAGCAGCTTCTCCTTACACATCTTTCCCAACACTGCCGTATTAGAGGCTCTTTCAGGGTCAGGGAAATGAGCTCGTTATTGTTACTGTTTTTGACATATCGAATACACCACGGGTAGCTTGCCAGGCTCTGCTGTGCATATTGATGGTATCTAAATGAATTCATATGAATATAAACCAGTAGCCTAACCAAAGTTAAAGGAGAAACACAAGTAGTAATTAATAGACAAAAAAATTGAATCAAATTTATGTTTTAAAAAGTCCTTAACATTTTTTAACTCCTGTTAAAAATTGGAGTTCAGAAATCAGAAAGACAGTACAAGGGCTAAGGCACTTGCCTTGCAAGAAGTCAACCCCACTTTGATTTCTGGCACTACAGACGGCCCCCTAAGCACTGCCAGGAGTGATTCCTGAGCACAGATCCAGGAGTAAGCCCTGAGTACAGTCAGAATCTTAAACTTCCCCTAAAACCTGTAGTTTAACCATCAATGTTTTTTTTTCCTTTTTTAAAAATTTTTTAATGAATCACCCTGAGATACAGTTACAGATTTACAAACTTTCCTTTCAGTCATACAATGATCGAGGATCCTTTCCTCCACCAGTGCCCATTCTCCAGCCTCGCATGCTAGGGGAAAAGGCAGCTGAGATAGACAAGGGACCACCAAGTAAACAATGCCTGGAGGGCTCACTCAGGAAGGGAGATACATGCTGAAAGTAGACTATGGACCAAATATGATGGCCTCTTAGTACCCGTATTGCAAACCATCAATGGTTTATCGCAATAAGCTATTCTCCCTTCTAGTGTGGAATCCTCCGGATTTCCAAGGCATCAGCAGCACATGCCACCATCATGCTGCACTCATGCCCTGTCAGAGGCTGAGAATGGGGGCTGACAGGAAGCAACTCCTTCATGATGCCAACCATGAAGTAATGTCCAGTAAGGATCGGACTGAGTGGGAGAGGGGTGGGGGGTACAGTGAGAGAGACGCCTCTCTGGCCTTGAACAAACCTGACTGCCTCTCTTTGTTCTCTACAGCTGTGTGGAGGGGGGGGGGGGTACCAGGGGACCTAAGCTGGCACTGTGCAAGCAATGCCTGCCGTGAGGTAACGCTCAAGAGGCTTGGTCGAGCCCAAGCCATGTGCGCCTGGACAGATGCTACTCCCGGACAACTCAACAGCTGGTCATGAGCCCCGTCCCTAGAACCCCAGGCCATGTGAAAGGCAAGAACCATAGGGCTTCTTGACCATGTGGCCAATCCCACATCTCCAGAAGCAGCTGATGTCAGAGCAAGAAGAGATACAGATTCCAGTTACCAGCTCTTGGGTTCAGAGCTGTTGGCTGCCAGGTACAACATGGAGAGAAGACCAGGAGAGGGTCACTTCAAAACTCCGGGAACTCCTCCTCTTAGAGGGGACAGAAAGGGGCGTGGTTGGGTGAAGGCTGGGTGGGGGGCTTGCTTCTTAAGTGCTGGAACTTTGCTTGCTGTGGTCTGCATACTTGTGCCTCCGCACTCCAAATCAGGTGCAAACCCACTGCCCAGTGTGCTGGCATTTGGAGGGGGACCTTGGGGAGGAGATTGGGTCTTGAGGGTCAGAACCCCCATGAATGAGAGTGGTCTAGTCTTCCAGGGCCTGGAAACAGGGGAAGCTGATGGCTCAGAGGACCCTCCTAATGGGGGCACTGTCTCCTCCAGCCCAGCTGCCCGTGCCTCGGGCACTCAGTCCACAGGGTAGCAGCCAAAGGGCCACACTGCCCAGGAGTGAGAACACGTCCCTCTGGATCCGAAGGACATTTCACTACTTCCTTCTCAGCTAATATCTGGCCTGGACAGGGATGCCTGTGTACTTGCCGTGTTCTGCTCCCAAAGAGAGCATCTCCTAAGTGAACAAAAGGTTGATGGGGAGAGCAGCTGGACACATTTCCAGAGCCATAGACTCAGCAGGGAGTTGTGGACACTGAAGGCCAGGTCCCTTTGCTCTAAGAATTTGTGCTTAGAGCAAATTCTGCGCCTGGGGCCTGAGCAGCTGTGTGTGTTCCAGGCAACACACAAACAGCGTCAGTTCCTCCCAGCTGGCACCCAAAAAACATGTCGCCAAGACAGCTGGGTCCGCGGGCAGCCTGGCCTGGGAGGTGGTTTGGATCAGGCTCTGCTCTGATGGCCAACCAGGCCAGGAAAAGCAGCCTGCACCTCCGTCCTTGGGGCCTTTCTCCAATCAGCAGCGCGCTCCCCTTCCCTCTCCCTTCCACAGGGGGCAGAAGGAGCCTGGAGAAGCCCCCCAGAACTGGCCTTGGTGCTGAACCTCCCCAGAGAAGGAACAGCGTCTTCCAAAATTTTCTAGTTCTTAAAATTCTAACTGCTTCTGTCAGCTTTCTACCCATGGAATGCAGAATGCGTTATCTCAGCATAGTGCAGGAATTTAAAATGCAAGGGTAAGAAATTATTTCTCAGATCTCCACTGAGCCCAAACACTACATACCAACGTTTCCTCGTCGTCAGTGAAAGACGATGATGAACGGTAGCTTGGTGACCCCCAGCAGCAGTGCTGACCGGGCTGATCTGAAGGCTCCTCCCTGGACCCTCGCATTGATGGCAGTCAGGAAACACGGTCTGTGTCGCTGAGATCACAGACCACACCCCAGTGCAGGTGATGGTTCTAGACTCTGCAGGGCAGGGGGGGGGGGGGGGAGTGTGAGCTGATTCAAATCCTCCAAAATGCCCGGATGGGAGCACCAGGCCCTCCCATCACCACAGGGGTGCAGTGAGCTGCCCACACTAACACCACAGCATGAGGCATGGCCCCGTGGCTCAGAAACTCTGAGAAAGCAGAATCTTCACGCAAACTGCCCAAGCTTGGAATTGAGTGGACTCTCTGATGTTATTAATTTTTTTTTGTAATTCACAATATCTTTCTCAATTCTCAATATCTTCCTATGACATTTCGAGAACATTTCCAAAGTCCCTCAGCGGCTCATTTAATACCTATAAATTCCTGGTGGATATTATAGAGAGATTGCAGAGCTTAGGGGATTAAGTACTTTACACTTTATTACAAAGGCACTGACTCAAAATATATAAAGGCCTTATTATCTGAAGAATGCTTTCCCTGTTTAAAACTCAGTACATATAATGGGTTGTTTCAAAGAGAAAATTATTATGTTAAAGCATGTCACATTCAATAAAATAGTGTGTTTAAATACAATTCAAAGATTTAAAAGTCAAGGAAACTAAGAAGAAAGTTCTAATTTCAGCATAATAGTCCCCTCTATTTATTTTTTTGAAAACCTGTTAAAGAAATTATTATTCACATAATGTTGAATTTCTTTCATTATTGTTCACTAACATTATCCCAATTAAAAGTACTGTTCTTGCTCTTTTATTGTAGTTAAATCACTCCTCGGAGGAACTGAAAGTAAACATGTTTAATTAAAATGAATTTGCGCTATCCCACTGGAGGAAAAGGCGTCAGACTTAGGTGGCATACAGAGACAAGTTCCTCCGCGGAGGCCTAGTGAGAGATGTGTTGTGGGCACCTCCACGGCCCCTGGGCACTGCCAAGTGTCTGTCTGGGGTTCTCACTCCATCTGCGGGCAGGATCCAGACATCAGGTCAACAGCGGGAACCCCCTGGGGCAGGGTCCCTCCAAAACTCCCACGTAACCTCCCAGAAACACCGAACCCTGCATACAGGCATTGGAATGAGGACAGGAGGGGAAATGGGGAGAGGTGTGCAAGGAGAAGGAAGAGGAGGGAGAGGAGGAAAAATGAAGAAGGAGGAGGAGAAAATTGAGGAGAAAGGATAAGAGGAAGAGGAGGAGGAAAAGATGGGAAGGGATAAAAGGAAGAAGAGGAATAAAAGGATAAGAAGGGGCTAGGAATATAAGGATCAGAGAAGGAAGAAGAGGAGGAGGAAGAAGAGGAGGAGGGGAGGAGGAGGGGGAGGAGGAGGAGGAGGAGGAGGAGGAGGAGGAGGAGGAGGAGGAAATGGGGAGAGCTGCGTTTACCCCACCCACACTCCGAACAGCTCAATCTCAGGAAAGAGCTGCTCCCTGGGCATGTGCCTGGTTTTCAGGGAAATGGACAACGCATCCATAAAAGTCTTTGCTTCTTTCTTTCTTCATCATGTACTTAAATGAATGGAAAATAATTTTTTTACTTATTTTAATGTAGACAAAAGCCACAACTGTTGACACAATTCCAGAGTTGCAATTGATTAGATAAAGCTCCATTAGTAAGATCAATATGCAGCAGTTTGAATTACGGTGCAGCTAGCAGGCGGGTGGCGTGTCACTGTGACCCACCAGCTGTTTCTGTGCCGTGCTTGTTTGAGCTTCCGCAGGATTCAAGCTGGAAAGGCTGGGAAGGACTCGAGAAAGGTCGAGACAAAAGCGGTTTCCCACTCATCAGGCTTGCAGTTTCTTGTGGGCTGCCCACACCCACACCTGAAGTCCAGGAGCACCAGCGTGGCCATCCTGGAGTGTGTCACCAAGAGGTACCTGGACTGGCAGGAAATGCCTCAAAGGACTTAAAGGTGAAGCGCATCACTCCTCATCAGGTGCAACTCGAAGTCCTTAGGGATGAGGGATTGGACTCAAACATCAAGGCAGCGCTTGCAGGTGGCAGTGCCAGTCCCCACCCACAGTCTCTGATTGGGAGGAGGGACAGCGGGAGATGAGCAGCAGATACCTCCCCCCCCTCCACACACACGCAAAACTCCGAGGACTCAATAGCAGCCCCGTGGGCGAGTCCCGGGGACTGTGTCTCTGAGAAGATCACAACTTTGCCTTTTCCTATTTTTATTTGAGCAAGTTGGGAGTTTAATTAGCTTCCAAACCAACCAAATTTCTGCATTCGAGTCTTAACCATATGTAAGAGTTACTGTGGCTTCAAAGACACTGTTGATTCTGAAGTAGTGGGCTTTGATTGAATTATCTTTTCTTTAAAAAACTGGATTTTTAATTGTGATGCAGGAGTTCTAGTAACAAACATTTGGTTTTGTGCCGACATTATTTCCACTCTGGTGGAGAAGCTCAATAAAGGTCATGTCCCAAGCAGAAATAAATAAATAAAATAAAAAATAAAATCAATAAGTGTAAAAAAATCAACTTTCATGTGGAAACTGTTGTATCTGATCATGCGGTTGTTAAGTCCTTGTCTAAGAATTTATTACGTGGTTTGCTGCTCGCTGAGCCTTCTGTGTTATTTTTTTCATTTGCTGAGTTAGGTTGGCTTCTGTGCTACTGTCGGTCTAACTTAGTGTGCTCCTACTGGAATGTCGGTATTGGGGAATTAGGAGGCGTCTCCTGGCGCTGAGACCTCAGGACCCTCTGTGCCAAGGAGCTCACAAGGCAGCAGCTGTAGGAGGTGGCATGACTGCCAGGGCTTCAGAAGTAGCGGGCAGGCCTAGGGGAGGCTGCCCACCCCCACTTCGAGAAAGTGTCTCCTGAGTGCCCCTAGCTTGGGCACTGAGGTACCTGAAAATATTACCGTTTGGCGTCTCTGAAGAGAATATTCGCGACACAGTGGAGCTGAGCCTCTGGCGTGGCTGCAGAGGCGTGTGTGGGCGAGGCTCCTGACTGCCGTGGGGTTAGGATATCAGCCTGCCCGCCTCCTGGGGGTGCTACTTGGGGTTATTTTTAGGCATCCTTCTAAGTCTAATTTTAACTGAGTGTTACTTACATAGCAGCATGCTTTTGACTGTTGTCCATTGACTTAGCGGTCTGATGATCTGTTAGAAATTCCAACAACCTGTTTAGCACAGTCACGTGTAAGGCAAGTTTCGTTTGTTTACTTTCCAATCTTCATCATTGAAACAGTCTCACCATTCTAGTTGATATTAATATCATCTTTTCCAAATTCCTAGGCAATGAACGACACTTAGACAATCCTGACTACATCACAGGGATGTCAGTCAAGGAATTATCACCTCATTGGCCAGTCTGTGCTCACGAGGACCATCACCGTCTCCACCCTATAACACCCAGGGAGTTTCATCTGCCCCACCAGCTCCAAAATGTTCCCAGGCAATCTCTAGAGGACCAAGGAACATTAACCAGCAGTTCCTGGTGCTTCACACTTTGATCAGTTCCCACTCCACTTCATCCCTAGTGTGACTGAGCGTCGCCAAAATAGGGTTTGCAGGGGAGACCTATAAGCAGGGGAGTGGCAGAACTGTACCGTGCTGGAGATATTTCCTGCAGAAAGACACACTCCTGCCATGCATTAGGAAAGGACCCTGCCTCTAGAAGCTTCCATGTATTTGCCTTATGAGGTCCAGGGGACATCAGTGCCAGCCCAGCAGAGGAACTCGCTTGCTGTGGGAGAAGCCACTTTCTGGGCTTCCAGAGAACTGCCACGATTGCTAGAATATAAACACAGTGGGTAGGGCATTTGCCTTGCACGAAGCCAACATGGCCGGCCCGAGTTTGATTTCTCTGCCCCTCTCGGAGAACCCGGCCAGCTACCGAGAGTATCTCGCCCGCACGGCAAAGCCTGGCAAGCTACCCGTGACGTATTCGATATGCCAAACACAGTAACAAGTCTCATGATGGAGACGTTATTGGGCCCGCTTGAGCAAATCGATGAACAATAGGAGGACAGTGACAGATTAAGTATTAACATGATTGCTGTCATTAAGTATCTGAAACATGAGAAAATGAGGCTCAAGAATCACCCAGATTCATCGCTGAAACAGTCTTGTTTGAAGGGGAGAAAGAGAGAAGAGAGCAGGGCCAGGAGACAGCTCTGCAGCTGAATTACCTGTCCACATGAGGCTGTGGGCGCCATGTCCAGCCCACCCCATGCACTGATAACCACCCAGAATCTCTGCTCTGGTCAGAGATCTTGGCCCCAGGAGTGATTGTTGGTGGCACTGCACCTGGGCACTAGATGGCTCTTCAATGACAGTACGCCAGCCCTGGCAGGCACCCCAGCTAAGTGGACACTTGATCTCTGCCCTAGAGACTCACCTCCAGCCCAGCACATGCACAGGCAGCCACAAGGGGCAAGCGCAGGCCAGGAGGGGCAGCAGTGCCACCTGATGCTTGACCCCGGCAAGTACCGTGAGTAACGTAATTAGGTACAGGCACCTTGGGGGTGTGTGGAGGGGTTGCCCTCCACCACAATAATGTCGAAGAGGAGGAAAATGTTTTATTTGTGGAAAGAGAGAATTTTTCTACCTACCACACCTGCTAACTTGAGTTCCTTCTGCAAGGAGCACCTGATGGTTCCTATGCCCTGTCTCACTCCTGGGAGGCCTGGCATGGAAGGCCTAGCATGAAAGGGCGGCACGGCCTCTAGGCACACTCTGAAGATACCTTCGCAAGAATTTGGTCCCAACAAAATGCCCAGCGATAGCACAGTGGGTAGGGCATTCGCCTTGCACACAGCCGGCCCGGGTTCAATTCCCAGCATCCCATATGATCCCTCAAGCACCGCCAGGAGTAATTCCTAAATGCAGAGCCAGGAGTAATCCCTAAGCATTGCTGGGTGTGATCCAAAAAAAGAAAAAAAAAAGAAAAAGAAAAAAAAATGCCCAAAACACAGACAGTTATATGTTCAAAAGGATCACAAAGACATTGCTTCTAAGTGGAAGAAAGTAAAGAAACTTTACAAATGGAAATGGATCAGCAATCAATCCACATGACATAACCCCTGGATACTTCAGTAACATAGAAGGAGTTTCTAAGGAAATGAAGTATGTCCGATAAACAGTAATTTTTGTGGTTAAGCAATGACAATTGTTTCTATCTTGATAATCTCCGCTTTTTCCATAATGAGGGTGTATAGTTGTGATGGCACAGAAAAGTCCCCCCAAGGGCCTTGTAGACTAATGAAACGCTCTGTGCTGGAGAGAGCAAGGCCTTGCTCCGACTCTGCAGAGCTGGGTTCAAACCTCAACTCCGCCCCTCCCACGACACTCGTCCTGCTGTGCAGAGTTTGATCAGCACCGAATAGGGTTTCCTGCGCCCCACCAGCACAGAGCCTGAGAACTGCCGGGTGTAGCCCAGGGGAAAACAAAATCTCCAGATGAGATCACCCAGGGTCAAAGCGAACCTTACATCCGAGAGCACACGTTTGCAAGAGAGAAGAGGGAGGACATCGTGAGCAGCAGTGAGGAGGACACTCCAGAGAGCTCAGAGGCACAGGGAAGATCCATCCCATGGGCCTCGTCAGCCCCCAGTGGGTGCCAGGTGAGAGGAAGCTTCAAGTTCTGACAGTGCTATTTCAGGGTAGACAACACTCGCAGGAAGATTCCAGCTTCACTGTGCTCTCATCAGTAATGGCACAGCGCCCCAGTCACAGGCATCCTGAAAAACCCTGTTTACAACTTATCTGGGGTCCTTCAGCATTACCCCAAGACAGCGATTCTTCTCTGTCAAGGTACTGCAAGTGCTGATGAAGCTCGGGACCCTTCCACCCCTGAGAAGTTTCCCTCTTCATCCTGATTCTTTTGCCTGGCCACACCCCTGCAAGATGAGGAAGGGGCAGGTGTTAAATTGAATGATTTAATGCTGGCATCTCAATAACATCCTCACAAAGCTGGTGCTCAAGGGAATGGAAACCATCCAAATGGCGAGGTGGGGCTCAGAGCAAACCCACAGCCATGCTGATGGGACAGGACCCGGTCACGGAGAAGCCAGCAGCCTCCCAGCCGCCACCCTCACTCAGGATGAGCGATCCACGCACCCTTGTTTAAACGCCCACTGTCCCATCCACATCTCGAAAAGGATTGTCCAAATGGGACTTGCATCTGTCTTTCCTTCTCACTCATTAGGCACAAGCAGACACTTAAGACAATAATTGAACACCAGTGAGAAGGCAGTATTGCTATAGAACGAAGCCTAATAGAAAGAAGATATTTCTGGAATCTTCCTTTAAGAGAACTGATGTCTTTCTGAAGAGAAAGGGACTCCACACCAATATGGAAAGCAAAAGCTGAGTGGAATTGTTCTTCGAGGCTGCCTTATCGCCTGTTTGCATTGAGTAAGATGAGGATCATCTGAGTAGCTTGCACTGGAGTCTTGTAGAAAGAAAAGTGTATTTAGAAAAATAGTCTGTTAAGCTCTTTGGAGGACATGAAAGACATGGAGGACAAATGCCATTAAGAGGCACAGAGGGTCAGAGACATAGTACAGGAGTTAAGGCTGATCCCGGCTCAATCCTCAGAGCTGCATATGGTCCCCCGAGTACTGCCCTGAGTGGTTGCTCAGCTCAGAGTCAGGAGTAAGCCCAGAAGACCAGTGAGTATGGCCCCAAACTGGCCCTTCCCAGTGAAAAATTAAACAGGAAATTGGTGCCCAGCCTGAGAAAGACAATAATTTGACAAGTGACTACTAAAGGCAGCATGGCAGAATTGTGGGGAAATTCTTGAAGAAATGAAGAGGGTCTTTTTGTTTGTTTGTAGACCATGTCCACTGATGCTCAGGGCTTACTCCTGGCCAGCTCGGGGGGCCCATATGTAGTGCTGGGGATTAAACCCAAGTCAGCCGCTTGCCAGGCAAGTGACCCACCCACTGAGCTATCGTTCCCGTCTCTGCGGATGTATCTAGAATTAAGATTGTGCCACTACAGTTCTGCCTCTGTTGTGTTCCTGCTAGTTTGGGTGAGGGGTGAGTGCTGAGTCCCATAGACGACCAGAGCAGACGGAGGACCTCACAGCTCCCCAGGGTATAAGCAGACCGCACACACCAGAAGCAGGTCCTTGCTGAGGATGACATACCTCTAGAGAACTTACCAGAATTTGGGCGAAAACATTGTACATTTTTAATCGGTGAGTTGAGTGTTTAAACAATTCAACCCAAGTTGGAAGAGGTTAAGTCACCTCAGTAAATATTTTGATATGAAATAATGATATTTTAGAGTGAAAATGAAGATGATAATTATTTGACAGTGATGAGGAGGATGGGGTTGCTGGTGATAAAGGCCACAGTGACAATGACCATGACCATGATGATGGTGATGGAGATGATGGTGGTAAAGGAGATGATGATGAGGTCGTGATACTGAGTACTAGACTGACAGTGTCATATTGGTGTGGTGATGGCCACAGTGGAGAACTCCCCATGTTGGTGATGACTGAGAGGGGAAATATGACTACACACTCATGATGACGGGGCAGTCTGTGGAGGAGGAAGATAACACATCTCTTCTCTCATTGCTTACTATATTTTAGCCCATGTATCCTAATTAAGCCATTGAACTCAGTCTTCACAATGTATGTGGCTGACCTCTTGTCCTCCTGACCACTTGTACCTGAGGATAACGGTAGATCTAGTCACTATCTAAGAAGAGTCAGGGAGAATAGTCCACCCAGAGCCAGCCAGAGTCCAGAGACGCCCCAGTCTTCCACCAATAATGAGAACAGAGCTCACAGTGGACACCTGCCTGGAAAGTCCTGGGGTGATCTCCCATGAGGCAACCAGTCAGGCTTACAGGCTTACAGAGTCAGGCTCAGGTAGGGAACTCTACAACTATCCAGCAAGGCTGCACCTGGAGCCTGTGCACTCTGCTACTGTCTGTGGAGGACGGAAGAGGGGACAAGGGGGAAACCCGTGAGGGGGTGAGACAGGTACACAGGTGTGACATACGCAGATGAGAAGCACACGCGCAAGGGTCGAGCTGCTCTGGGCTGTTTGTCTGAAACAGAGGATCTGCCAAGAATGCCGGTAACCCTGACCCACCTCCTGGCACCCCGAGATCTCCTCCCGTGGAATCCCCCTCCCCTCGGGCCCACTCCTCAGTCTCAAAGGACTGGAAAGGCTTCTGCTTGCCACAGCTCAGAGCATCCCCGAGGCCAACCAGCTGGGCTGCAGAGACACACCAGGGCACACCTGATGAAGCTTGAATTCCAGATAAATAGCGAGTATTGTTCAGGGCTGGAGCCATAGCACAGCGGTAGGGGGTTTGCCTTGCACGCAGCTGGCCCGGCTGAGCCGGGTTCGATTCCTCCACCCCTCTTGGAGAGCCCGGAAAGCTACGGAGAGTATCTCGCCAGCATGGCAGAGCCTGGCAAGCTCCCCATGACGTATTCAACATGCCAAACACAGTAACAACAAGGCTTGTGATGGAGACGTTACTGGGCCCACTCGAGCAAATCGATGAACAAAGAGAGGACAGTGCTACATTGTTCAGGTAGCTATGTACCCAAGAGACTTGGGCTGGCTTCACTCATCAAGGTGTTGGCACTCTCACTGAACCTGGAACCCCTCTTTCTCACTGAGACTGAAGGCCTCCTGGGGCTCCCAACCCTCTAGTGCCTCACCCACAGCAGGAAGAGAAGATCCAGTTCTCTGCGATTTACACACACACACACACACACACACACACATACACACACACACACACACACACGAGAGTTCCCAAGTCTGGGCTGGAAAGAAGCAACTGGACAGGCTGGACGCTGCACCCCAGGTCCCCTCCCTGACCAGCAGAGTCTGAATGAAAGGCTGCACCCAAGGGCAGGAGCATCAGTGGCAGTCAAGTGAACTGCACCAGGCCAATTCATTCATACTTTTGTTCATTCATTCATCCACACACTCTGTCCAGCCCACGCTAAGCTTTGGGGTGCCCTGGAAGTAACAACATCAGTTTCTTCACCCTTCATGCAGGTGCCACCCTGTTATGGGCAGAGGTGTGCCCCGAAAAAATCTTAATAGACACCCTAATTCCCAGAACACAGAATAAGGCCTTATTTGCAGGCTGATCTTTACGAGGTCCAGTGCGATGAATGAGTTAGTTCTGAGTCTCCTGATCCAGTAGGATCAGTGTCCACTGGCAGGGAGCTGTTTGGGCAGGACCTGGGTGGACCAGGAGACACACCAGGGCTGTTTGGGCAGTGCGTCTGGGAGGAAATGGCCTCGAAAGAGCTGGCCGCAACGGGCTGGAGCAATAGCACAGCGGGTAGGGGGTTTGTCTTGCACGCAGCCAATCTGAGTTCGATTCCCAGCATCCGATATGATCCCCTGAGCACCGCCAGGAGTAATTCCTGAGTGCAGAGCCAGGAATAACCCCTGTGCTTTGCCGGGTGTGACCCAAAAAGAAAAAAAGAAAGAGAAAAAGAGCTGGCTGCAAGCTAGGAGAGAGGCCTGGATTTGTGGAGTAAATTACTCTGTTGCACTCAGATTTCCAACTCCTGGTCCTGATCCTTGCTTCAGAAGTTAGTGCATTAACTGCATAAAGCACCAGTGAAGTGGGGAACAATCGTCACAGATGCTCCTGAGGAAGAGTTGTGGACGGGGTGGCTATAAACCCCTCCTGATTGGAAGACTGAGGGCCACCTAGAGTCTTGTTTGTCTTTGGAACTGGAGGGGCCTGGAGGGCTTGTGGGTGTCTGAGGGCCAGAGCTCTGTCCTCAGGAGGACAGATGGGGATCGGCTGACCTCACTAAAACCCAGACATTGACCCAGGGCATCAGAACCTCTTATCTGTCAAGTTCCCCCACAGCAATTGTTGAAGAATCACGTCTGCAAACACCTCAGAGATAAGACCGACACCAGTGTGTACCACCGGTGGCTCACACTTGGTGTGCTTTAACACAAATGGCAGCCCCAGTGTCCACGTGGCAAGATGCCACATAAGGGGCCCCACGAGGAAGGAGATGATGCGAGGTGGGCAGCAATGGAAGCCTTCGAGGTGGTGCCATCACAGTGGCAGCCTGAGGGGGCATGGGGAGGTGGCCATGCACTCCACTCTACGTGGGGAGACAGGTGGCCCTCGCCTCGGCATCCCGTCCTAGTTCTTTTTCTGGAAACAGCCCCAGTGTGGAAAGGGCTATGCTTCTTGCCAGCGCAGCACTTTGGTGACAAGCTGAAGAACGTCCGACTGGTGCTGCTCTGATTTGTGCCTACTCAGCACCCCGGGGGGACGTGCCGGCTGTAGGGGAGATTTCTCCTGGGCCCGGAGCCAGGACGTGGCTGGGGCCGGCCTCTTTGCTGTGAAGTGAGCACAGTGGTGGGCGAGGCTGATGGCCCCGGGGGGTGGGGTGTCACCTGGGCCAGGAGTAGCCCAGGAGAGCAAGGACAAAGGAGCTCCACAGACCCTCAGGGCTGGGGCCACCGGCAAGGAGGGATGGGAGGATGGAGTGCCCTTAAGTGGCACCTCACAGACGCACACACCGAGTGCCACACATCTGGATCCTGTCGGGGCCATGGCCCGGGTCAGCGGCTCCTCCACTCAGCCACATCCTCACGGCCACCCCTGCTCCAGCACCTTCCCGGCCATGCTCCAGGGGGTGTCAGCCTCACCCCTGCCCCCTGCCGGGTGTTCCCAGGTACCGGCTGAGACAGAAGGAGCAGCTCCTGCCTCACACCCAGCCACTCTCTAAAGTTCCTGCACAAGGGCGGAGACGGTCTCCAACGAGCTCAGATGGGTGGTAGCACCCCCAAGGCAGGAGCCCAGGAAAGGACACCCCACCATGGATTTCCCCTGACCGGACACCCAGAAGGCAGCCCACTCAATCCTCCCATCCCTCCTCCTTCAAGTGAGCATGCCCCTCTGCACCCTGGGCACAGAGCAGGCAGTGTTAGCATGGCGCTATGGGGCCAGAACCTAAGCCTGGCCCAGCCTGCAGTTCCAAGGACAGACAGAGGTCAGTGATTTCCTAAGGGAAGCCACTGTGAGATGCCACTTAAGGGTAGGTGGGCTGTACTATCAAGGGGGATGCCCAGGGCAGGCAGGCAGGGGTCTGCAGCCTCCTCGCAGGGCTGTGCAGACCCCGGGAAGTGTGAGCTGAGATGCTCGGGAAACTCCTCCATCAGCATCTGTCCAGGGTGAGGAAATTGGGCGCTCAAGAGGGGCCCCCTAAAGAAGCACAAGGGTTTTCACTGCCTTCTGCTCCACAGAAGGGGGACGTGTCCCTCGGGGGCACAGCAGGACCAGCCCATGTCCTGCACGTCCCTCTCTCTCGTTCGGGGGGGTCCCAGCAGAGGCAGCGGGCCTCAGCCCCTCCTCAGCTTCTCCCTCCTGGGTGCGCCCTGCCGTGTTAACCCCACCTGAGATGCTTCAGAATGGGGCAAGGGGTCAACTGCTCGGCACAGCCTGACCCTCATGGAGCCTCTGCGGCCACCCTGAACTGGGATACACGAAAGTCAAGGGAGGGGCAGTGTCTGACCGAAGCGCCCAGAAGTGAGGGGGCCACGCTGCTGGGCGCGGGGGAGGCCGGGCAGCCCTTGTGGCTCTCAGAGTCCTTCCCGTGGTGACCTCGGGATCACGCGGCAGAGGCCAGTGCCTGCACTTGTGGGCGTGTATGTGGCCCCCCTTGAAAACTTGGGAAGCCACCCTCTGCCCCAAGCAGGGAGCCCCAAGGTCCTGGGGCACACTCTTGGGAGCCTCTCAGCCTGCCCTGGTATCTGTGGCCCCCACCACGGCTCTGTTCCCCCACTATTGTGCCGTCTTTCTGATCCCTTCCTCCTTCCTCCCACACTGGGGAGAGAGGAAATCGAGTTCAGGGTGGCCATAAATCCCCTCTTTGCACCGAGCACCTTAAATCTTCCTCCTGCCATCTGTGCATCCCCCCGAGATGCTCCACACTCATTCCTGCCTCCAAGAAACCCCTCTGCAGGGCAGGAGCCCCGCCTGCTCCGAGGGCCACTTGCCGCTCTGCTTCCCCGGGAAGAGTCTCCTCGAGGCTGATGCTCTTCCTCCTCACATCCTGGGGAGGAATCATCTGGGGGTGGGGGTGGGGGTGAGGGGCAGCTGTCCAGGTGCCATGACCCCTCCAGGTGAGACAAGGGGGAGCTGGGGCAAACGGCCGACCATGAGGGAGTAACGGAGCAGAGGCAGCTAAGGGGAGCTCCTCCTCCTTCCTGGAGCCCCCCCACGCCCCCCCGCCAGGAGCGGCTGTCCCTCACACCCCTGCACTGCTCTCAGCTGTGACCCTGTCTCAGTGTCCGATACAGCCTTTCCTGATCCAAGTGGGTCTCCTCACATCTAACACCAACGTTATCCATCGTCTGCAAAACACACTTTCCCAGCCACTGGGGTAAGCAGGAGCTGACACAGAATAGCCACACGGGAGCTGGAAGACCTGAGAGCCCCGGGGTGCCCCTGCACGTGCCAAGACGTACTCAAGCAAACCTCCCTCACCGCCAAGGGGAAGGCCCTGGGAAAGCTGGGCCACCCTCCCTGCCCTGGCTCCCTCTCTGGCGCTCCCCGACCCTCTGTCCTCAGTGGGACACTGGGGTGACTCTGAGGAAAAGGGGAAGTGGGGAGGTGGTGACCCGACATTGCTTTAGGGTGGGGTGGGGGTGGGGAAGGTTCTCCTCCTTGCTTTAGAATATTCCTTTTTTAAAAAAAATTTTTATTAGTGAAACACCGTGAGGTACAGTTGCAGACTTACAAATTTTTGTGCTTGGGTTTCAGTTATACAATGATCCAGTACCCATCCCTCCACCAGTGCCCATTCTCCATCATTTACATTTTTTTAAATTTTTGTTAGTGAAACACCATGAGGTACAGTTGTAGATTTACAAATTTTTGTGCTTGGGTTTCAAATGTACAATGATCAAACACCCATCCCTCCACCAGTGCCCATTTTCCACCACCACGTGTCCCAGTATCCCTCCCACCCACCCCCATCCCTCCCATCCCACCCTGCCTCTGTGGCAGGGCATTCCCTTTTGTTCTCTCTCTCCTTTTGGGTGTTGTGATTTGCAAAAGAGGCATTGAGTAGCAATCATGTTTGGTCTATAGTCTACTTTCAGCATGCTTCTCCCATCCTGGGCTGAGATTAGAATATTCCTTTTTGAACCAAGCCAGAGAAGACAACCTCCCAACCCCCTGGAGCCACAGCAGACAAAGATAAAGCGTTTGCCAGGAGACACCTGTGCTGCCAGGCTACCCAGAGTCACAGGCCCTGTGACAAATGGTGGCGTCTGTCGGGGGGGGGGGGGGGGGATAGGGAGGGCTAGATGCAGTAGAGTGACAAGGTGCGGGGACTTGGTGGGACAGGAGAGCGGCGAGAGATGTGCAAACCTGGGAGCGTCGTCTGCTCTGAGAGGTGCACAGGGAGGATGGCTCACAGTTGCCCGCTGCAGACCCCAGAGTGGCACCCAGGCCTGGCTGCATGGTCAGGTTCCACGGCGGCTCCAGGGAACCCGTTGCCCCTGCACTGCGTCTCAGGCCGCAGCTGGTGGTGTAGGAACACAGCCCTGCTGCGCCCAGAGAACTACGAGTCCAGTGTCCATGTCCAGCTTCACTGACCCCTCACGTGCCGCTGCTCACTGACCCATTCGATCATGCTTGGGGTGGGGGGAGGGGCTATTACAGCAGCCCCCCAGTCCCCAAGGAGAGAACCGGGCATGAGCGGCCCAAAAGGGCACAGTTCTCCACCTGTTCCTTTGGAGTCTGGAAGCCCCTCCCCCTTTCTTTCCTTCGATTCTTCTGGTTTTTAAGCACAACCGACTCTTTTGCTTTTTCTCCGTTGCCTCGGGGAAAAACAGCGTGGCCCCTTTAACAGGTTGATTTCTCCGTGGCTGTGCAATTTCTGTGTAGTTTATGAACGATTTTCGTCCACAGGGACAGCAGCAAATATTGGTTGCAATGGGATCAGATGGATGGAGCCAGGGCAGAAAAACAAACCCCTTGAATTACTGTCACAGCTTCGCCATAAACCTGGCGATTTTGAGCCGACCAGGATCCGGCAGCGGCTGAAGAGCCAAGTCATCTGCAGTCAGGGAGAAGAAGCAAATCCGGAAACTGCATTTCTGGGTTATTGCTGCTTCCTGGTCTAACTGTGGGGAGAAACGGCTTCTCCCCGAATGCGCGTGGCCTGGTCTTGTCAGTGATTTCACTCTGCACACTGGGCTCGTCGGACTGGGCTACCCTGACCGGACAATGGGCTGATGGCTGACCCGAATCAATGCACTGCACACAGGCTAGGGCTAAGGCCAGAGCAGCACCGCAGCCCTCGCTGGTGCCTGTTTGCAGTCTGCTGACCATAAGCTCCGTCTCCTTAGTGGGTGCAGAGGGAGAGAGGAGAGCCAGAGCAGGAAGAGATGGGGTGGGAGGGAGAGGGAGAGAGGGAGAGAGGAAGAATACAGAGGCAGAGGGAGGGAGAGAGGGAACAAGAGAAGACAGGGGGAGAGTCAGAGACAGAGAGAAGTCATGAGAGAGGAAGAGTCCCAGGCAGAGGGAGAGACAGAGCAGGAAGAGAGAGAGGAGTGGGAGAGAGGGCAGGGGTGAGGAGGAGACAGTGCAGGTGGAGTGGGGGGCACGTGGGAAGGAGGGGCCGAGGGAATTCCACCTCTTTTGCTTCTTAGGAGGCTTCCAGCCCACTGGGATAAGGACCCTACCCCTACAACC
Source organism: Sorex fumeus (assembly GCF_029834395.1). NCBI lineage: Eukaryota > Metazoa > Chordata > Mammalia > Eulipotyphla > Soricidae > Sorex > Sorex fumeus. The sequence continues at coordinate 8,293,539 of NW_026606321.1, read as the reverse complement.
GCGTTTGAATTTAATCACCTCCCAAAAGTTCTGTCTCCAGATACAGCTGCATTGGGTGTTAGGATTCCAGCGCAGGAATCGTAACCCTTGCGGGGTTGAGGGGTCCGATTCAGCCCTTAGTGTTTGGTCATTCTCAGCCCTGTCAGAGCTCTGACTGTAGTAGTTGAAAGGAGTGCCCACGTTAAGTATGCTCAGACAGAGACACGGACAAAGGCCATCGCATCTATTGTTGGAAGAGGGATTCAGAGTAGGCGTGGGAGCAGATGTTAATGTTTAGCGCCATTCACAATGAGGAGAAGGAACCAGAAATGACCCCAGTGCTCAGCATGGAGAGGTGTGGCACCACCAGGAAGGGGAAGCACAGGCCTCTGGAAAGGGAAGGTGATGTCGAGTGCTGCAGGGAGCATGTCCACTGCCCCCACTGGCCCCTACTGTCCACATGCACACCTGTGCATGGCACCAGTTTGAGGCCTGGAGTTCAAGGGGTAGTTTCCGAGGAAGACCTGCAGGTCGCTGACGCGGGGGTACAGGTGGAATCCTATAGCCCCAAGACCCCAGCCCAGTGCCACTGCCCAGGCCACAGTGAGGAGCTCTCCCGCCTATGACACTCCCGCTGTCCCCCACAGTGCCAGTGTGGCTGCATTTGCTGTCTGTCTTCATGGCTACCGGAAAGGGCCAGGCCCCAAGCGCAAGCTGCTTTCAAAGTAAACAGAGCCAAGTGGAAGGGTCCTGAGCCCCATGGAAAATTCTCTCAGTCTGTTATTTCAGAGGTCCCAGGACTGCCTTCTTGCTGTGTGACTGTGATTGTCCTGGAGCGGGGAGGGAGGAAGGAAGGGAGGGAGGAAGGGAGGGAGGGAGGGAGGGAGGGAGGGAGGGAGGAGGAGGAAGGAAGGAAGGAAGGAAGGAAGGAAGGAAGAAGTTGTAGCTTGTAAATGGAATTTAAGCTGAAACTCCAAACTAAGAAGGCCTGTCGGTTTGGGAGTAGCATGGAAGGTTTAGGAATAATCTCACAGATTTCCAGGGTGGTATTCAATCCATCAATTCTTATCTAAACCAGATCACTAAGCTGGACAGCTGTTATGGTGACCCCGGAAAAAAAGGAGAGCAGGAAATACCCCCTTATTCCTCTGCATGCTGTTCCCCACCCCTCCAGGACCTCAAAACCCCATTCTTTACTCAACAACAGTGAGTGTCTAGGGCACGGAAACTCTCGGTCTTTATCTGTTTCTATACAGACTTCCATCCTTGGGTCTAATTTGCATTTTTGCCTGACCATTGTATACACTTTATTTCTATTTCACTTTTTTAATTATACACCCTGCCTGCAAACTGTTTTTGAATCGATAATTTTCTTTTTTTCTAATTTTAATTTTTTTTTGTTAAAGAGCCATGTAGCACTGTAGCACTGTCCTCCCATTGTTCATTGATTTGCTCGAGAGGGCACCAGTAACGTCTCCATTGGGAGACTTATTGTTACTGTGTTTGGCATATTGAATACGCCATGGGCAGCTTGCCAGGCTCTGCCGTGCGGGCAGGATACTCTCGGTAGCTTGCCGGGCTCTCCGAGAGGGGCGGAGGAATCGAACCCTGGTTGGCCGCATGCAATGCAAACGCCCTACCCACTGTGCTATCACTCCAGCCCATGATTTACCAAATTATTGATACTTGCATTTTAGGCATACAATAACTCAACACCAAGTCCCTCCACCAACGTCAACTTCCCTCCACCAGTGTTCCTAGAATCCCTCCCATCCCAACTCCCACCCTACTCAGAACTGAATCTTTAACTTTCTTGAGTAGTTCCAGCTTATTCCCTCAAGCCAACCCACCAATACCCTCCCCACGCTGTCAGGGTCCACTCTCACTTTCTTTTTTTTTTAAATTTATTTTTTTTATTAGTGAAACACCAAGAGGTACAGTTATATACTTACAGATTTTTGTGCTTGGGTTTCAGTTATACAATGATCAAGTACCCATCCCTCCACCAGCGCCCATCCTCCACCACCACAGGTCCCAGCATCCCTCCCACCCCCACCCCCCACCCCACCCTGCCTCTGTGGCAAGGCATTCCCTTTTGTTCTCTCTCTCTCCTTTTGGGTTCTGTGGTTTGCAAGAGAGGCATTGTCCATTCCCATTTTCATGCCTGCTCAGTTGCTCTGTACGCTGTGCTCTGGGGATCACTGAGCTTGCTGGTCCCTAGGAAGTGTCACTACATGAGAATGAGCAGTCTTCCTTGTCACCTCATTAAAGACGGGAAATGTGAGTATGCAGAAGAACAATGCACGTGGCAGTTGTTCGTGTTGAGTGGATGAGGCAGAAGGCAGGAGTGAATGAATGAAAGACCAGCCTTCTCCAAGGCACTAACTTGGAGGCCTTGCTTCCTCATGCTGCAAGAATGAAACCTCTCAGAATCCCTTCTCCAGCCCCTGGAGGAACATTCTAGAGCCTGAAGATAGCTGTGTGTCAGTGAGGCAGGGGAAAAAGAGATGGGAGGTGGGGGACATTCTGTCGTGGAAAAGATCTCCACTCGCTGAGTGTCTCCAGGCCCTCGCCTGTCATATGAAAGTCTGTGTAATCTTAAATTTCATAGTCATGGCGGTAACCGCAGTAATGACAGGGAGGAAAATAATCACCGTAACTGTAATGACAGGCACTCCAGACCCGAGTGGCTCTTCATGGCATTCAGATGCATTAGCTGCTCCCTTCAAAGACCCTGCAAATAGAGAGTAAATCACTACTGTAGCCACATCTGTACACATTCCTGTGATTTTCCATCAGAATTCGAGGGTTCAGTGATGAGAAATGCTCTGATCAGCACATCGGGGACTCGTGTGATCTTCGAGCCGCCTCATTCCCGGCAGGGAGTCTTGCAGTGCTGTCCAGGCCTCTGGTGCACTGCTGCCCATGAGCTGAGCAAAGGCCCCGGGAACACCAACCAGGGCTGGAAACATTAGGCAGTGAGTGACCTTCTACCTCTGCCTCGCAATTTCATTGCTTTTCGTTCTCACTGGAATTTTAATCAGTCTGAACATCAGCTAATGATTCTTTCTTATCTGTTTGATTAAAACACAAAGTCACTGAGGCAGTAGCAAATTGGATTTTCTTCCCTTGGCCCTAATGCACTACAGTAATGAAATCCATGACTTCCAACCTCCGCATGCAGCGAGCCGACGTGTACAGTATGAAGGCTGGCGAGGCTCATTTGTCTCCCGGCTGGTTTCCTTGCACAAGAAAGTCCTTCAGGAGTGTCTCTAGGCTAGTGCCTCTTCCACACAGCCAAAGATTGGACGTCAGGTAAGTGCAACCTCATTTCTCTAAAAGCAGCTGCAGTTTTCATTACTTGGATGAAGCCATATCTCACATGCTAATCTAATAAAGTTCTTTATGCTTACAGAATCCTGTCTTGAAAAAAAATGATACATTGCGAGCCCACTGGCCACTACACTAAATTATTTCCTTCTCCAATCCAAGGGGGAAAGACTAGTGGAGATTTAAAACAATGCATAGCACTCCAATTCATATTCTGATTAAACAGTACAGATGCTAATTGCTACAAAATTAGATTGCAAAATTAAATAGCAAGGTAAGCATCCAAATCTCCATCATTGAATATACAGCAAATGTGCACTCCCTCTGTCCTTGGTTAAACCTGGCCAACTATCCCCTCTCATCCTGTCTCTGTTGCTTCATGCCCTAAGACCACTGTTTTGCCGAGTTCAGAACCAGGACTGCTGGGGGTTGGTGCAGCTGGTCCTAGTGGCCAGAAGATTCTGTGGCTCTCCTTTCTCACCAAGTAGACCAAAGTGACAAAGAATTGTAGAGGAAAAGTCCTTTGCCACATACATCTTCTCAATGTATAGAAAGTCTCATTGTTTTATTTTAATGGTTCAGGATAATGGGGAGGGGGGGTTAATTCAGCCTTGCCTTGCACACAGCTAATCCCAGTTCAACCCTGCCACTGGGTCTATCTGCCAAGCAATGCTGAGAGTGATCCCCAAGCGCAGAGCCCAGAGTAAGCCTCAAGGAAAGTTACACGTGGCCAAAAACAAAATTTTTAAAGAACACAAAAATGATGAGAACGCTATTCAGGTCTCCCAAAGAAGAATAGAAAGAGCTATGCTTGGAATATCACATTTCACTCAAATGAGAGAAAGAATCCGGAGTTCTGACATCCTTCGACGATCAAGAATCAGGGACGCTGTCTCATTTGCCAAGGTGTCGAAAATCAGATGGGCTGGTCACGTAATGAGATTTAAAGACGACCGCTGGACTAGAGCTGTTACCGACTAGATTCCACGGGATGTCAAAAGACCGCGTGGCCGCCCACCTTCCAGATGGTCAGACTTCTTCATCAAGATCATGAACGATCGGTTTGAGGCCCTTCATGTTCCCGGAGCGAACAGATGCCATTGGGCTACACTAGCACGCGACAGGGACAAATGGAGACATTACTGGTGCCCGCTCGAGCAAATCAATGACTAATGGGAAGTTAAGTGATTAAGTGACAAAAATGATCATGTAAGCACTCACTCCCCATTTTATATTATTCATTCAATAAATATGTACTGTTTTCCTTATCAAGCACTGGATATCCAGTGATAAGCAAAATAAAACAAAATTCTGTGCCATTGAACAGCATTTTGTTGTATTATAAAATGATTTTCCCAGATGCTGGAAAGTAATGCAGTAGTTTAACACACTTGAATACTGTATCCCTGGAGAAACCACCAGTTCCTCCTGTCTCGTGGTTCAGCACCACGAGAGTGGACAGCTCCCGGTCCCAGCCACAGCTCCTTCCTCAATCTGGTCCATTACACTCCGGAACTCCTGGACCCTGCTCACCCTGCTGAGCCTGGAAGTGGGCGCAGGGCAAGGAGGGGCGGGAGGCTTAGTGCCCTGCGGCAGTCCTCGGGAGGAGGAACCAGAGTTTGTGCCCTAACGTCACTGTCCTCCAAACAACTTGTGGCTCTCCCTCTCCACTGCTGTGACAGCTGAACTTGGTAGCGGTCATCTGCACAGTCATCTTTATTACTGATGCTGCTCTCTCCTTCACTTCCACTCCCTGACATCAGCAGGGTGCTCCAGAGAAACTCAACCAACAGGAACAAGATGGAAGGTGGATCGATGGATGGATGGACGGATGGATGGATAGAGAGAGATTCTAATGAGTTACTTCTGCCATTACGGAGGCTAATCACCCATAGAAAAATCTATGGTGTAATTTCCCCTCCCAGAGCAGAAGGAAACTACTGTCTGGTTCGAATAGTCAAGAAGGCAAAGCTCCCTCTTACTCAGCCTTTGTTCCAGTCAGGCCTTCATCGGCTGAACAAGACTCACCCACCACAAGACAGCCTGATGTTCCCTGTCTATGGATTCAAGTGCTGGCCTCCTTAAGCATCCCGGCATACATGCACCTGGCCATTACCTTGACACCTCCTGTGTCAAATTTCCATATGGGATTAAAAATACATAATTAGACTCACACAGATCCCATAGCCACCACCATGTAACCTATTTGCCCAGTTTGAATGGGTCATGACTAAGTTTGAATGGGATGCAAACCAAGCCACTAAAATTCACAGGTACATAAACAGGTCTCCTGGCTAAAACCTCCAACACCTCGGGAGGAGAAAAAGTGAGCCCCGCCCTCCTGAAGTCCCAGGAGCCACACCCACATCCCCCAAAGCTGTCGCCATGACAACAGCCCGATTCCACTGCTTCACAACTGTTTTCTGCAGAGATGCCAAGCTGGCAAAAATTCCAGGTACACAGGTTTTCACACTGAGAAGTCTGGGGTCTTCTCAGAGTGGGAGCAGGAAGTCTCTCCCCACCCCTGCCCCTGAACTTCCAGAAACCATGGCAGCCACCCCCACCCCCACAGCCACCGCCGTGTCAACTCATTGGCCCAGTTCTAGAGGTCCGGGAACAGACATGACACCTCCAAATGCCACGAACCTGACAGCCCAGTAGGAGCACAGCAAACCAGGTGGGAAAGTAATGTAGAAGAAGCCAACATAGCGCAAAAACAAAAGCAATAACAACAGAAGGACCAACTAGCAACAACAGCCCCTCGTAAACCCTCAGACAAGGACTTAATGACCCCATGGTGAGAGAGAACAATTTTCACAAATTTTCTTTTACTGATGTATTTTCTGATTATTCCATTAGCCATTTAGTTGTAGGAAGCAATTAAAATAAATTATTTTGTGCCTTCTAAGAGGGAAAGTGGCAGAGGGATTGGGGGGGGGGGGAGCAGGGACTGGGGACATTGGTAGAAGGAAGGTCACACTGGTGGGGAGGTTTGTGTTGGAACACTGAATGCCCAAAACAACTGTATTATGAACAGTAACACAGTTAAAAAATCACATAATTAATCCAAATAGCAATACTCCTTACAGAAGTGTTAACGGGAAGTTTATGGGGATGCAGTCTATACCGGTAAAGGTGAAGATAAATTGACAGCAGCTTGTTGTTAGAGTCCAGAAGAACAAACAATGGGAAGCTCAGTGGAGGTGAGAATCCAACCCCATCAGGGACAGTCCATGGCCAGGAGCAGCTGCCTGTGGCCACTCCGTCAGGCAGCTGTCCACACAGTGGAAATCAGTCCTCAGTGGACTCAATAGAGGCCAATCCCCTACCAGTGTGGACTCTGCATCTCTAAACGCTCAAGTTCTTAACCATCACATGACTCCTAGGCTACTGCGCTATCCAGTTGGCATCACTGTCACTGTCACTGTCACTGTTCTCCCGTTGTTCATCGATTTGCTCGAGCGGGCCCAGTAACATTGTGAGACTTGTTACTGTGTTTTGCATATCAAATACGTCACGGGTAGCTTGCCAGGCTTTGCTGTGCGGGTGAGATACTCTCAGTAGCTTGCAGGGCTCTCGGAGAGGGGCAGAGGAATCGAACTCTGGTCGGCCATGTTAGCGGCGTGCAAGGCAAACGCCCTACCGCTGTGCTATTGCTCCAGCCCTCTCCAGGTGGCATAATAATGTCATAATATAAGGCAGAACTCTGTCATGTGTATTTATTATCAAGATCTCAATACAGGCATTCAAAATAATGTCTCATGGATTAAACTTGGAATAAGAAAATTTCCCAATGTATTTTCTTAAATTGAATCACTGTGAAATACACAGTTACAAAGCTGTTCATGATCTGGTTTCAGTCATACAATGTTCAAACACCCATCCCTCCACCAGTGCACATTTCCTTCACCAATGTCCCCAGTGTTCCCCTGCCCCCCCCACCCCCGAGCCTGCCTCTATGGCAGACACTTTCTCTTCCTCCCTCTCCTTCTCCTTCTCCCTCTCCCTCTCTTCTCTTCTCTCTCTCTCTCTCTCTCTCTCTCTCTCTCTCTCTCTCTCTCTCTCTCTCTCTCTCTCTCTCTCTCTCCCCCCCACCCCCCTCTTGGGCATTGTGGTTTGCAATATAGGCACCGAGGGGCCGTAAGTTTGGCCCTTTACCCGCTCTCAGCACGCATCTCCCATCCAGAGCAATCCCTTCCAACCACCTTATTTTTCATGCGCTAAAAGCCCCTGCTACCTGACAGTCTGCACAGGTATCCTGCAGGCTCCGTGTCTCCTGCCCGGTGCCCCTCTGGAGCGCCGTGCCGCCCCGCCCATCTCTTATCTTCCGCCTGGTCTGTGTGCTGAGCCCTCTCTCTTCTCACTCTCTTCTCAAGGGTCGTTGGGGGGTGTGCTCACACACACTCCAGCCCTGGCTTTCTTTCCAACAGGGCCACCTTTGCCTGAAGGGCAGTTGGCAAGGTGAAGTGACATCTTTCTCATCATAACTGTGGAGGACACGTGAGAGTAGCTAGTGAAGTAGAGGTCAGGGCTGCCACCAAATGTCCTAAAATACCCGGAAATCCCAGTGACCAAGAGGACCTGGCCCAGGACACCCTGGGTCTCCATGGTGAGAAGCCCGTGATGCACAAGCCTCTCCCTGCAGAGCAGGGGAAGAACCTTGGCCCTGCAGCGAGAGTTCGGGTACTCCAGGCTCCCGTCTCCCCCCGCCCCGCGCCCCCAGGAAGCCCTGCAGCAGAGCGGGCACCGGCCCACAACACGGAGGTGCCCTTGGAGTTGTGTTTCCGTCAGCCTGTAGAAGGCCATGTCTGTTGGCTTGGGGACTGGCCAGAGGGGGACAGTCAGCCCTCACCTGTGAAACTCACTCCCGAGGACAACTGTGGTCATTGGGTCCCGCCTGCTGGTCACAGAGCAAACGGCCCCCACAGCAGCGGCCAGTGGAGGAAATGAGAGTTCTGTCCCAGCGGCCTCTCCTGTCCTGGACAGCACCTGCTGTGGAGTGCAGTGTGGCCTTGGGGACCAGAGAGCCGCACTGGGCAGGAGAGGTCAGCCCTGGCCCCTGAGCTAATAAGCCCTGCCAGGTGGCTGCCGGGGCTGGAGTCTGTCATTAATCCAATAACTCGGTGTCTCTGCTCCCCACCCCCACCCCCCAAACGGCTGTCTGGGCAGGCAGAGAGAGGGAATCTGTGAGCCGATGGGTTGGACGTGGGGCGCAGCAACTGCGGGGGGGGCGGGGGGCGGAGGGGGCAGGCAGGACCAGGGGAGGGAGGGGGAGGGTGGCAGGACCCGTCGGAGCTGCAGCAGAGTCTGCCCAAGGCGGCCAGTAGCCGGGCCCAGTGTACTCCTCCCTCCCTGACCAGAGGCCACACCCGTGGACTGTGTGGGCTGTCCCTGAGTGGCCAGCAATCCCCTTCCACTGTTCTGTGGGCAGCAGGACCTGCAGGCTGGGTTCTGGCCCCGGGACATGAGCGATCACTAGAGTTCAAGCGTGCTCACCCCTGGCCAGCCTCACCTGCAGACAGCGACTGGGTGGATGTTCAAATGTCCCACGGGGACCATGACACTTTGGAGCTTGAATCGGCCAAGGGGGCCTGCCCAGGCACTCTGCCTGTCCCCTCCTCACCCTTGCCTATCCACTCCTCACCCCTGCCTATCCCCTCCTCACCCTCCTCATCCCTGCCTGTCCACTCCCCACCCCTGCCTGAACCCTCCTCACCCTCCTTACCCCTGCCTGTCCCCTCCTCACCCTCCTCACCCCTGCCTGTACCCTCCCCACCCCTGCCTGTCCCCTCCTCACCCTTGCCTATCCACTCCTCACCCCTGCCTAACCCCTCCTCACCCCCCTCATCCCTGCCTGTCCACTCCTCACCCCTGCTGTCCCCTCCTCACCCCTGCCTGTCCCCTCCTCACCCCTGCCTGTCCCTCCTCACCCCTGCCTGTCCCCTCCTCACCCTTGCCTATCCACTCCTCACCCCTGCCTAACCCCTCCTCACCCCCCTCATCCCTGCCTGTCCACTCCTCACCCCTGCCTGTCCACTCCTCACCTCTGCCTGTCCCTCCTCACCCCTGCCTGTCCCCCCACCCCTGCCTGTCCACTCCTCACCCCTGCCTGTCCCCTCCTCACCCCCCTCATCCCTGCCTGTCCACTCCTAACTCCTGCCTGTCCCTCCTCACCCCTGCCTGTCCCCCCCAACCCTGCCTGTCCACTCCTCACCCCTGCCTGTCCCTCCTCACCCCTGCCTGTCCCCCCCACCCCTGCCTGTCCACTCCTCACCCCTGCCTGTCCCTCCTCACCCCTGCTTGTCCCCCCCACCCCTGCCTGTCCACTCCTCACTTCTGCCTGTCCACTCCCCACCCCTGCCTGTCCTTTCCTCACCCCTGCCTATCCCCTCCTCACCCCTCCCTGTCCACTCCCCACCCCTGCCTGAACCCTCCTCCCCCCTGCCTGAACCCTCCTCACCCTCCTCACCCCTGCCTGTCCCCTCCCCACCCCTGCCTGTCCACTCCTCACCCCTGCCTGTCCCCTCCTCACCCCTGCCTGTCCCTCCTCACCCCTGCCTGCCCCTCCTCACCCCTGCCTGAACCCTCCTCACCCCTGCCTATCCACTCCTCACCCCTGCCTGTCCCCTCCTCATCCCTGCCTGTCCATTCCTCACCCCTGCCTGTCCCCCCCTCACCCCTGCCTGTCCACTCCTCACCCCTGCCTGAACCCTCCTCACCCCTGCCTGTCCACTCCTCACCCCTGCCTATCCACTCCTCACCCCTGCCTGTCCCCTCCTCACCCCTGCCTGTCCATTCCTCACCCCTGCCTGTCCCCCCCTCACCCCTGCCTGTCCACTCCTCACCCCTGCCTGAACCCTCCTCACCCCTGCCTGTCCACTCCTCACCCCTGCCTATCCACTCCTCACCCCTGCCTGTCCCCTCCTCACCCCTGCCTGTCCCTCCTCACCCCTGCCTGCCCCTCCTCACCCCTGCCTGAACCCTCCTCACCCTCCTCACCCCTGCCTGTCCCCTGCTCACCCTCCTCACCCCTGCCTGTCCCATCCTCATCCCTGCCTGTCCATTCCTCACCCCTGCCTGTCCCCCCCTCACCCCTGCCTGTCCACTCCTCACCCCTGCCTGTCCACTCCTCACCCCTGCCTGTCCCCTCCTCACCTCTGCCTGTCCTTTCCTCACCCCTGCCTATCCCCTCCTCACCCCTGCCTGTCCACTCCCCACTCCTGCCTGAACCCTCCTCACCCCTGCCTGAACCCTCCTCACCCTCCTCACCCCTGCCTGTTCCCTCCCCACCCCTGCCTGTCCACTCCTCACCCCCATCTCCGGTAGCCTTCACATGGCTTTTGTGGAACTGAGTTGCTACAGCAGATGATGTGGCCAGCAAAGTGGACAGTGTTTCCCCTTGGCCCCTTCGGAAGAGTCGTGTGGACTCCAGTTGAGTGCTGGTGCCCATGGGAGGAGTGGCCAGGTCGCAGAGTCAAGAGCTGCCACAGTGGCCATGCCCTGGGCAGTGACAGACGCGTCGCAGTTGCCCCAGGCCCTGGGCGGCCAGTAGAAGGAGGGACAGGCCCTGGCCATGGAGGGACAGCCCTCGGGTGCCCTTCGTACCCTCCCTGAGCAGGAGGAGTCAGGCCTGAGAGGTTTCCTGCCCAGGGGTTTGATGCCTAGTGCATCCACTCTGGGTCTCTGTGCTGCCAGGAGGGTAGCAGTGGAGACCAGAGGGGCCGGGGGTTCCTGCAAGCTCCCACTCCGCCCCCGCAAGTGTCCCTCAGGACCCTGGACCCTCCAACTCTGGAACACCCAGGGTTGGCCACAGACCGGCTCTTCTTGGAAGTCCGTTTCTGGTTTGCGTGCGGCTTCGACTCACCCCTGGGCTCTGCGAGGGACCCGCGTCCTCTGGCTGAAGGAGGCACATGCCGATGGCTTCTATTAAACTCCACAGGACCATGTCCCTCTGCTGCCCTGAGTCCATGGTGTCCCGAGGCCTCATCGGTCTCAGGCACTTCTGCAAACAGAGCCAAGCCGGGCCAGCTTAGCCCTTAGGGTTGGGAGAGGAGGACAAAGGGCCCAGACACTGCCCAGGAGTTCCAGGGACTCGCGTCTCGCCACTGGGCCTCGGGTTTCCCCCTCCAATGAGGTGGCAGATGGGTCCTGGCAGGAACTAAGGCTCCCGTCTCAGTGCTCAGTGATGCAGGATCTGGGGCCGACTGCGACTCACCTGTTCTCCATGAGAAATTCGCTCACAAATAGGAGCGGGGTTCAATGCTACATAACAGGCCCCCGTGCAGCAGCCACCAGCCACAAGGCTTTCCGTTACCTGCCCTGCCACTGACCACTCAGCAGGGAGATGCCGTCTCTCCGTTCCCTGTCGGGTGGAACAACACAGCCAGATGCAGCTCCCAGAGGCCGCCTCTCGGAAGGATCCAGAGCCCGGGCTGGTCTCCAGAAGCACTGCAGCCGCAGCCACCTCACAGCAAGGCCTGTCTGGGCCGAGACACCCTGTCCCAAAAGGCGGGGAGCACAGAGCTGGGAGCAAGTCCTGAGCTCAGAGCCGGGAGTGACCCTGAGCACAGAGCTGAGAGTGAGCCCCGAGCACAGAGCTGGGAGTGAGCCCTGAGCACAGAGCCGGGAGTGACCCTGAGCACAGAGTCAGGAGTGAGCCCTGAGCACAGAGCCGGGAGTGAGCCTTGAGTACAGAGCTGGGAGTGACCCTGAGCACAAGTCAGGAGTGCTCCTGAGCACAGAGCTGGGTGTGGCCCCCAAGCAGAAGAATCATGATCCCCTCCCCCCCATGCCAAGCCCCTTGGCAGCAAGCAATCCTTGTTTGCTGTGACCCCAATCACTAAAGGTCGCCATGCAGGCTATGCTGGTCTCAGAACCGAAGCGGGAGGCTCAGAGAGGGTGAGCGAGCTGCCCAGAGCACACAGCTCTCAAGTGACCTTCAGCCCTACTCCGGGGACTCTGGGTCGTGGGCCTGCCCCCGAGGAGAATGTGGGGACACCAGGCCAGGCCCCTCCCTGTGCTGCTAGAGCCCAGTGTGCTTAGTGATGGGGGTGGGAAGTCCCATGTGGCCTCCGGGGCTGAAATTCAGCTGGGGAGAAGCCACCACCTTGCCCTGTCCCCTTGCAGAGGGACCAGAACTTCCAGCTGGTGGCCCCTTCCTTCCCCAGCCATGCCTGCCGCGCGCCTGTGCTTCTCTCTGGCCTCATTGCTGGCGTGATTTCCAGTGAACAGGCGAGGAAAGACAGATTTTGTGCTCGAGGGAAGCAGGGGCCGTGGGAAGAGAGAGACAGACAGACAGACAGACAGACACAGAGACACAGAGACATGCACAGACAGTGAGAGAGGCAGAGAGAAACAGTGAGAGACAGGGAGCGAGGGGAGAGAGAGTGAAGGAGAGGAGAGAGAGGGAGAGAAACAGAGACAGACAGACAGAGATACAGAGACAGATAGAGACAGTGAGAGAGACAGAAACAATGACAGTGAGAGAGAGGGGAGAGAGAGAAGGATAGGAGAGAGAGGGAGAGAAAGAGGGAGAGGGAGTGAGAGAGAAGGGAAGAAGAGAAAGACAGAGACATTGAGAGACAATGGTGGGAGAGAGGGGGGGGAGGAGAGAGGGAGAGGGAAAGAGAGGGACAGGAGAGGGACAGGAGAGGGAGAGAGAGGAGAGCGTCCTCCCGGCAGGCGGGAAGGGACTCAGTGGAAAGTACTGGCATAGAGCCTGGCGGTTCAGCGGTGGGCAGGGCCCTGGGCTGCCCCCGCCCTCCGAGGAGCTCTGTGGCAGCGTGAGAGCCCAGAGGCATCTCCTTGTCACCAGGCATCTGAAAGGAAGGTCCCCTCTGAGTGGCCCCCCTGCCGCTGTCACCACGCCCACTAATTCCCACTCTCTAATGTGCGTTAGCATATTTCACAGAGGTGAGAACAAGACTGCTGTGTGGGAGCCACAGGAGAGCAGAGGCCACTCAGGAAATACACACACGGTCACACACACATACCCTGGAGCTGGCTGGCATACAGAACCCCGCAGAGCAGTGGGAGGAGGAGCATTGGCTGAGTTAGGTCAGTCCGTTGTGTGTGTGTGTGTGTGTGTGTGTGTGTGTGTGTGTGTGTGTGTGTGACCAGTGTATGTGAGCATGTGTGTGTGTGTGTAAGTATGTGTGAGTGTGTGTGTGTGTGTGTGTGTGTGTGTGTGTGTGTGTGTGTGTGAGCCAAGAACAAGGTGCTAAACTGTGTCTGGGTCATGCCAAGGCCTGGTCCATGGCGACGCCCTTCCCAGGAAAGCGGTGACTGCTCTGTTTTTGATTGAACCTCTCTTGGGGTACAGAGAGAGTACAGGGGTTAGATGTGGGCAACTGACCCAGCTTCACCCAGCACCAGTGGTCACTGAGTGTCACTGGACTGGATGTGAATTCCCCCCAGCACTCCTGGACGCCTAGACACCCCGCAGCCCCGGGCCCAAGAAGCATCACTCCCTCAGACGCTCACGTTGAACTCCAGGACCCTGATGGCTAAATTTGCTGGAGGTGGCCCCCGGGCCTCCTTAGCACTGCTGGGAAAGTTTCCCCAAAAAGGAAGGAAAAGGGCACCTTAAGTAGCAGTGGGAAGAGGCTGTGTTTGGAAACTTGCTAGTTGACTTGGAAACAATTTCTTATCGCTTCAGTTAATTTGCTATCTTGCTTCATTTATGGAATGTTGCATTTCCATCTTATAATCTGTATTTCGGTTTGGGGGTTCTGACTGGCTGCTCCCAGGACTAACTCCTGGCTCTGCACTCAGGGACCACTCCAGACAGTGCTCAGGGGACCACATACTGTGCCAGAGACTGAACTGAGGTTTGATGCCGGTGAGGCAAGTGCTCACCCTTGTGCTTCCTCCTGGTCTTCATTTAAATTATTTATGATTATTTTGCTGGGCTGGAGCGATAGCACAGCGGGTAGGGCGTTCGCCTTACAAGCGGCCAACACGGCCGACCCGAGTTCGATTCCTCCGCCCCTCTCGGAGAGCCCGGCAAGCTACCAAGAGTATTCGATATGCCAGACACAGTAACAACAAAGTCTCCAATGGAGACATTACTGGGCCCGCTCGAGCAAATCGATGATCAACGGGAGGGCCTTTACCTTTACCTCACCTTGCTAATTTTCAAATGAATAATCCATAATGAATCTTTTGTTACATAAACTCTCTGCCAAAAATATCCATCCATACAAAGTTGTTAACAATGCACTAGTAAATTAAAAAAAAAAACCAAAGAGTTACAAATTAACATCCCTTGCTTGCTATAATAGAAATTAAAGATAATAAATCCTGTACCTGTGTGTAAATAGCTGTGGAACTACTGGAGTCAGAGCAGAATCTGATCCCAGACACTCTATATGGTCGCCCTGCCGGGTGTGATCCCTGAGTGCAAAGCCAGGAGTAAGCCCGAGCACCCCTGGTGTGACCCCAAAACAAACAAAATAGAAATCTGGAGAGGCTGATGTTAGCTTATAGCACCAGCGCGTAGTAGAACTATGGAAATGTCCCATTTCTCTTTTATTACTACATCACGTCCATGATTTATGTGGGCAGATAAGCTCTGGATAATTAAAAAACAATAACAAAGACATTTGCCCAGAAGAAGTGAAAGAAGAAATGAGACTAAGAAGCTAGAGGAAAGCCTTGTGCAGCTGACACGCCCAGCTAGGACGCTCTGGGGTGTTCTGGAGCGAGGGCAGAGCAGCTTGGCGGGGACTTGTGGCCAGCCCCTCTCTACCAGCCCTCGAAACCGCTACACGCCGTTGCACCCTATAAGCCTCCTGCTCTCCGCAGTCCCTCGCTTTCTCGGTGTCTATGGGTGGAATGAGCAGGTGGTGTTCCCCAGCGTGCCAGAAGCCACGCCCCATACTAGACAGGCTCCCAGGACAGACACCCATAGCTGGCGGATGCCTGAATATGCTCCAGACGCAGCATCAGGGCTCCCAGAAGCACAGGTCAGGGTCAGGGTGCAGAGTAAGGCAGGGGTGGGGGTGTCCCGGGGGGCTTCAGTGGTGCTGTCCGGGGCACCCTGCCTGGGAGCCGGGCTGGCCTGGCTCAGCTGGCCTCTCCTCTTGCCTGCAGCTGGCTTCCAGGCTGTGGACAAGGAGACGCCAAGGTCTTTCAGCCCCCCATGTGCTTGGTCTCAGCTCTCCACTGTCCAACTCCACACGGCTCACAGATGCCTCCCCGCCCTTGCTTTTGCCATTTGAGCTTGAATAAGTGGCTGAAGGCTCCCGGGGTAAGGGCTGAATCCAGATCTCTGGGGCATTCCCAGCGCCGGCTGCCCGGAGCAACTGCCCACAGGATGCAGCAGGGGAGGCGTGTGTGTGGTCAGAAACTTGACCCCAGCAGGCTTCTGCCCCTGCAGAGCTGGTGAGCGGCTGCTGAATGGACATGCCCACGTCCAAGGCCATCCAGGCTCCTCAGGCCCCCACGCTGCCAGGGGCTCAGCGCTTTCCTCTCACCAGGCTGGGTGAGGTTGGGTGAGGAATCACAACTAACACCCAGAATCTTTTCAGGTTGGTTCCAAAGATCAATCTTGTGTTTGGGACCATAACACCAACAGTCACTCTCACTCGGTCCTCTGAGACCTGGGCCAGCCCAGAAGTGTATTATTGGAAGTGATAACGCAGATATGAATTATCAGAAATGTTATTGGAAGTACCAGGGCATGTATTATCAGAAGTACCAGAAAGAGCTTGGGCGCACTAGAAACCCCAAGGTCTGGGCGAGGGGATGGAGAGTGGGTAGATGGATAAATGAATGGATTGATGGGTGGATGGATAAATGAATGGATTGATGGGTGGATGGATGGTGGATGGATGGATGGATGATAGATTGATGGGTGGATGGTAGATGGATGGATGGGTGGGTGGATAGATGGATGGATGGATGGATGGATGGATGGGTGGATGGATGGATGGGTGGATGGGTGGGTGGATGGGTGGATGGATGGATGGATGGATGGATGGATGGTGGATGGATAGTGGGTAGATGGATGGATGATAGATTGATGGGTGGATGGTAGATGGATGGATGGGTGGGTGGATGGATGGATGGATGGATGGATGGTGGATAGATGGACAGTGGATGGATAGTGGGTAGATGGTGAATGGATGGGTAGTGGGTAGATGGACGGATAGATGATGGATGGGTGGTGGATGGGTAGATGAGTGGCTAGATAAGTGGGTGGCTGGATGGATGGTAGGAGTAATGGATGATGGGGTTGATGGATGGATAATGGGTGATAAATTGATAGGTGGATGGCGGATGGATGGATGGATGATGGATGGATGGATGGATGGATGGGTGGGTGGATGGGTGGATGAATGGATAGATGATGGATGGGTGGTGAATGGATAGATGAGTGGCTGGATGGGTGGGTGGCTGGGTGGATGATAGGGGTGATGGATGGATAATGGGGATGATGGGTAATGGATGGATGATGGGTGACATATGGATGAATGGATGGATGGTGGATGGATAGTGGGTAGATGGATGGATGATGGATGGATGGTGGATGAATAGATGAGTGGCTGGCTGGCTGGGTGGCTGGATGGATGGATGATGGATTATGGATGATGGGTGACGGATCGATGGTGAATGGTGGAGGTGATGGATGGATGGTGCATGGGTGATTGATGGTAGGTGGTGAGTGGGTGGCTGATGAATGGTGGGTGGCTGTAAGGAAGGGGGATAACAGACGACTGGGGACAGAGTCTACATAATAAACCTTCCAATGAAGTTGAGCCTGAGACTCACAGCGACTTTGCTTCCCGTCTGTGAAATAGAACCACTTCTTCCTTTCTCTGTTGTGCTGAGTGTCCACATCAGGGGGCCATGTGGTCACTTGAAAGGGGGTGCGCACTTCCATAGGGTCTGTACTGTTTGTCAGGTGAATGAATGAACCCACAGACCAAACTTCTCCCCCCGGGGTGGGCATGTCTACCTTCTGCAGCGTTCAGTGATGACTGCAGGCTGGAAAGGACCCCCACCCGTGTCTGCAAAACTGCAGTTAGTTGCCATGTCTAAATCTAGGACACGGCCCCTCAGGAGCCAGAGAAACCGTCTCCAGTAGCTACTGCTTGGTGATTCTTCCCGGAACAGCTTGCTTCCCTGTGAGCAGATTCTTGTAGCGAATCCTTCAACACGGAGGCATATCTGAGCCACATTCGTCCTGACTGAAGCAGAAATCTGGCTACTGAACATCCAGTTCTTACTTTTATGCCTGAACTATTCAGCAGTTGCACTGGTACCTTTGCAGGGGACTTCCGGCCAGTGGGTCTCTGTCGTTCTGTAAATGCTTCCTTGTAGGTGAGGGGCTAGTACACAGCCCTTGCATGTGTGTGTGTGCATGTCTGTGGGTGCATGCATGCGTGCGCGTGTGTGTTTGTGTGTGCATGCGCGAGTGTGTGCATGCAAGTGTGAAAGGGGGTCCAGCCTGCAGTCGGAGGATGTCTTTGCCAGACACGCCCTTGAGAGGCGTCCCTACTTCCCTACCCTCTCCAAACGCGGCCACATGCCAGATTCATGTCCCCTATGTCTTCCTTCTCTCTGAATTCATGGCCCAGCCCCTGGATGGCGCCAGGAGAGTGGCCCTCAAGGCAGAGAGGGTGTGTGACGTGTGAGGCCATCACCGAAATCCCAGGGAAGCGTGAGCACAGCACTGAGTGTGCCAGGGCTGGCCGGGCAGGCGCAGGGAGAGGGAGGGTGTCAGCAGCCCCAGGGACAGCAGAATCTTCTCCTGAAGCAACAAAGAGCCGCAGCTGCTGGTGGGTCAGCGGGGCGCAGAGTCTGCAAGGGACAGTGTCCGCATCCAGGGCGGGCCCAGGTGAGGCCAAGCCTGCAGGGGGCTCTGACAACTCCAGAAGGACACTGGGGCCCTTCACCTTCAGGGGACTGACGGGGTAGCGTGGGCAAGGGCCAGTGTCCAGCCAAGCCAGTTCTATCAGAGCATGGGGCCCAGGCCTTTTGGGTGATGCCGTGGACCCTCTTTGGGTGGCACTTGGCAATAATCATCAACTCTGAAATACACAGAATCCCACACGAAGCGAGCCGGCCATGACCACCCCTGGTTGTGGCCGGCCACCCTGAACCAAGGTGTCTCCCTCTTCCCAACAGCAAAGGGGGAGGACCCAACTGTGACCCCACCCGGAAGAACATTCCATGCCCCCCAGCCCTGCTCCCCCACACTGGGTGCTGCCAGCACATGTTGGAGGAGGGTCTCCACAGGCATCTGCAGTGAAGCACACGCGAGGCTGGGTGTCTGCAGGGCACCACAGGGAGTTTGCGTCCAGGAATGAGGTAAGTCAGAGGGGCCCCGGGTGGGCAGCGCCTGTGTCCAGCACCTTCTTCAGCTCAGGAGTCAGGAAGGGAAGGCCACATCAGGGCTCATGCTTGCTGGAGGAGAGAACATTTGCGCCAACAAAAGACTATCAGAGCTGAACAAGAGACGCAATAAACAGAACACAGGTTGTGATCAATACCATTACGGCTGCAGCCAGGCGCCGGGTGCTGCAGAGGGAGAGCATGGGGGGCACATGGGCCGTGGATGGGCAGCTTTTCACAGGTGCCACGACGGCTCCTGAAGCCCCCCACCTCGTGTCCCGGGGGGGCATCCCCCACCCCGTGTGGCCCCAGGGGGCCTTGTGTCCTGACTCAGCCTCCCTGGCCGCCGCTTCTCGCTGCGTCCATCCAAGAGCAACTGCCCACCAGCCCCGGGAGGCTGATACCGAGTAGTTGTCTGTTTGGAAGAGGGGCACCGCGGGTGACATCTGGGGCTTATTCCTGCTGCACACTCAGAGATCACTCTTGGTGGGGCTGAGGGGCCCGATGCAGTGATGCAGTGTCCTGCCCACCGCGCTCTCACCCAACACTGCCAGCAGGGACCCCCGGGTACCCCATAAGGGGCCCTTAAACCCAGGAGGTGCCTCCTGGGGACCTGTCAGGAGCCAGGCGAGTTCCCAGACAGCCCCTCCCCACAGCCCGGATGCACCTCTGACTAGCAGCCAGCACTGGGGAGACACCATGGGCCGGGCGGGGAAGAGCCGAGACCGTAGCCTTCCGATTCAGTCCTGAACAGAACGGGGCCTACAGGCCTCAGAAACACCAACAAACGCTCTAGGACCTGGAGAACCCAAGCTCCAGCCTGAGTCCCCGAAATGCAGAGCGGTAGAGGAGGCCGATTCTGTGGCGACACACCCCCACAACTGCAGGCACAGGACACTGGCTTAAGGAGTCCAGGGCCAAGTGGGTGGGGCAAGAACCAAGAGCCAGGGGAAGGGGTGCCCACAGCAGGGGAGAGCGGGGTGCCATCTCTGCCCTTAGCCGGTTTCTGACTCCGCAGCAGCAGCTGCTGCGAACAGGCAGGAACTGGTACGCCTTATGCGTGCCTGTGTGCACATGCGTGTTCCTAGGAGCCTGTGCCCATTTTCCTGCGTGCGTGTAGGTGCGCCCATATGTCCCAGTGTACCAATGTGTGCGTATCAGTCCGTGCCCATCCGTGGCAGCCCAGGCAAGGAGCGGCTGTGCTGTGGAGTGGAGGGAGGCTGCCTCTGCACTGGTTGCAGCAGGGGCTTCTCCGGGCCCACGTTCTTTTCCCCTCCTGAAGCAGGAGCCGCCCCGTGACCCCCAGGGCCAGGGCCAGCTGGACCCGGACAGTCCCTGGCAACTGCAGCACCGGGCTCAAAGCGGGGCCTGAGTCCTGGGCAGGGAGATCTGGCGGCTCTGTGTCTGTCCAGGGCCACTTACCCGAGGGACACGAGGCCCCAGGGAGGGACCAGAGGCCGAGGGACAGGCCGAGTGGGCAGCAAGGACACCTGGGTCATGCTCTCTGCACTCACCCGGCCAGCGCTCGGTGTCCAGCAGGAGTGGAGCCAAGGGCCACGTGCAGGGGCTGGGGTGCAGGCAAACACAGGCCCCGTAAACTCAGGGGACAGGGCAGGTGGTCAGGTGCTGTGAACCCCAGAGTTTCATCATCCCCTGGGGACAGAGCTGCAATTGCAGGGAAGGGGCAGCCCGCCCCAACACCCACGCTCGGCCTGGCTGTGGAAGTTTCTAGAAGCACTGTTCGAGCCACGCCTGCCAGTGGGCACCGCAGGGTCTTTCCCATCTTCACTGGGGAAGGTGACAAGGGACGCAGGGCCCAGGACACGCAGAGCCCACGGCTCCCAGCCGGAGGGGATGGGGCACCGTGGATGACTCAAAGGCTTTATTACTGAAACATGAGACTCACATCAACAACTCAACAACTGCACTGAACACACCCTGTAGCCCCCATGGGACACGGGACACACGGCCCAGCACTCCTCTCACACTCCCGGTCCCAGCAGGGGCCGGTTCCAAGGGGAGGGGGGCGCCCCTCTGCTGGAGCATGCTGGGCGGGCTGGGCGGGCCTGGGACAACTGATGACGGCCAGGCGAAAGCGCCGGGCCCACGGGCAGTCACGACCACTCCTCAGGACAGAGGATCTCCGGGCGGAGGCGGCGGGCGCTTAGGAAGGCGGGTGGTCCTCCCCGCGGATGCTGCGGTACTTCGCCATGTCCTCCGGAAACACTTTAGAGAGCTCCTGGATCAACAGGCTCTTGAATTTCTGAGAAGGAACACACGCAGGTCAGAGCAGCTGGCTGGGGACGTGACCCAGGGGCCACCCCGCCCACCCCTCGGGCCAGCAAGGAGGCCGTCACACCGGCCAAGCTCCCCTCCACTCTGGACGCGCATCCTGCCCTAATGGGGCCTTCTGGGGAAGTGCGGTCACTCGTTCTGACCCCTGAATGCCCACACCGAGAGCAGGGCTCACACAGCCAGGGATACATGCTGAGCCGAGGGGGACAGAGCGTCCTGGTCACTTGGGGAATGTCTGGCTCACCCAGGCAAGCCCAGCTTCTCGTTCAACAGCAACGGAACCCCAAAGGGGCCAACAAGTCACCAAGATGGCACAGAGTGAGAGTCAACATCTCCCCCTGCCCTCCTGAGTGCCCTGCTCACCCCCACATCTCTTCCTGAGGGTCTTGGCTGACCCCCACACCCCCTGCCCGCCCTCCTGAGGCCCGGCTGACCCCACAACTCCCCCTGCCCTCCTGGGGGCCCGGCTGACCCCCTACACCTCACAGCCACGAGCACACCCAGGACAGACACGTGTCCTAGCTCTGGAGCTGCAGCCAGGGCACTGGACACAGGACGGAAAAAGAACACCAGCTGTGCCCCCAGGGAAGACCGGGCTGAGGAGGGCAGGCCCAGAGGCCGGGGAGGGACAAGATAAACCCCCAGGACAGTCCCTTAGCATGGCTCAGTGCCAGCCAGAGGGATCAGGGAGGGCGCGAGGCCTCGGGACTCCAAAGACCAGGACAGAGGAGGATGGAAGGATAGGGCCGGAAGCCACCCGAACCCTGGCCACAGCAGCAGGAGTGAGTGCTCAGGCCTCACCAGCGTGGGCACAAGGACAGCAGGACGGGACAACCCAGGCTCCTCGGCCAGAGAGCTGGGGGAGGGCAGGAAACGTGCCCAGGAGGGATTGGGGAGGAGCAGAGCCCTGAGGCAATGGGCCAGGCCCCGCCCTGTCCCCCACACCCACTCCCCCCAACCCCGAGCCCCTGACTTGGTGCTCCGCTGGAAACGATGAAACCACATGGAAGCACAGGCCCCGGCGACACAGGCTGGCCCCCTCACAGGCACTCGCCCTCCCCACCCGGGGCCCCGCCAGCCCTTCTGTCCGGCTACCTTCATGGTGTCGATCTTGCCCTTGACCTGTTCGTTCTTCGCCAGCGCCCGTTCCAGGCACTCTTTGGTGTAGAGCTGGGGGTTCCGGCCCTGGTCGATGTACCTGCAGACGGGAAACGCCCCCATTAACAGAGGCAAACCCCATGGCCCGCAGGGACCCGGAGATGAGGATTGCAGCATGCAGCACTCCTACACGGAGACCCTACGGCCAGTGCTCCCTCCAACACACACCCCGCTGAGCCAGGCAGCCCGGCATGACCACCAAGAGGCACAGCCCGCGTGGGGTCCCCTGGGAAACCCTCAGGAGCAGCCCTGGCTGCAGGGGAAAAGGAGAGGAACCCGGGGGGAGCCCCGAGCCAGGTTATCACACAGGTGCCCTTACTAAACCACACAGGGAACAAGTTGAACACGTCCCCCAAGGATTTCTGATCCCCAGTATGTCCCCTGCGGCTGTCTGCAACTCCACCCTGCCGCGGCCCAGAGCCTCACCTCAGCGACAGAGGCCCTGCAGCCTGAAACCCAACTTTATTATCTTCAATCATCAGTGGAACTGAATTATTGATGAAGACACAAAAGCACCACCCCACACTCCATCCCATTGATTTTTTTCCTACAGAAGCAGAAAACACACCATCACTTTGGATGAAAGACCCTATTAAGTTACTATTAATGACACCAAAACTGGCT
Source organism: Sorex fumeus (assembly GCF_029834395.1). Lineage (NCBI taxonomy): Eukaryota > Metazoa > Chordata > Mammalia > Eulipotyphla > Soricidae > Sorex > Sorex fumeus. The sequence continues at coordinate 8,270,814 of NW_026606321.1, read as the reverse complement.
TTTAATGATGACAAACAGCGAGTAAATCACAAATTCTAGGGAATTCTACTCTGACGGCTTTGAAACGATGGGAAGAAGAAAAATCATGACTAATTATGAACCAAATCCCGGCTATTTATTTTAAAAAGAAAAAAAAGTAGCACTGTAGCACTGTCCTCCCACTGTTCATCGATTTGCTCGAGCGGGCACCAGAAACATCTCACAACAAATCGTAAGACTTGTTGTTACTGTGCTTGGCATATTCAGTAAGTCACGGGTAGCTTGCCAGGCTTTGCCATGCGGGCAAGATACTCTCGGTAGCTTGCCGGGCTCTCTGAGAGGGGCGGAGGAATCGAACCCAGGTCGGTCTTGTTGGCCATGTGCAAGGCAAATGCCTTACCCGCTTTGCTATCGCTCCAAGCCAAAAAGAAAAAAGTAGAAAAGCAAAATGCAAACGGAGTGACTGCTGCCAGCGCTCAGGGCAGGGACGGCCCAAGCAAACCCCCTGCCTGCCGCTGGGCTGGCTCCGGTGCCTCCGCCTACCCCAGGCTCCGCGTCATATATGCAGGACCTGCTCCCCACGCCTCACCCTGAACCATCCCTCCCGCTCAGTCCAGGCCAGGGCCCCCTTCCCACCAGCCTCACAGGAGGGGGCTGAGGGCCGCCCAGCAGTGGGCCACGGCAGGGCTGGAGACCTTGTGGGAGCGGCTGCTGGTCCTGTTCAAGGAAACGAGGATCCACACTTGGCACTAGAACGAATAAGCACAAGACTCCAGCCAGCGGGAGAGAACAGGGGGTCGGAAGCTGCCTGCCTGTGTCGCACACGGATGGGGGGGAGGGGACGATCCTGGCACCTCTTATGGTCCCCCAAGCCCCACCAAGAGCAGAGTCAGGAGTAAACCCTGAGCACTGCTGGGTGTGCCCGAAAGAAAAACATATACTGGCCTGCCCCTGCTGACCAGGCCTGCCCCACAGCCCAGGAGGAAACAAACGATGCCCAGGATGAACCAACTTGACACTAGCTCCCGGCTCCCGACGCTGACCAGCTGTCAGGGCCTTCCAAGGTGAGGACCAGACCTGAGCTGTCACACAGAGCAGGCAGAAGGGGCATCCTGAGGAACTAGCCTCCTCCCACAGCCAGTCTGGGGCATGACACTTTCCGAGTCCTTTCTGGCCGTGACTTTATTGACAGACAGCCCAGGAGAGACACCGTAACTCTCCAGGAGAACTGGGAAGGCCCACAGCAAGTGTCCGCTGGGCCAGTGTCTCACACCTGAGATCCCTTTCCTGTTACAGAGCAAGACCCAGGGCGGAGACACCCCTGCCCTGTCCCACCCACCCCCACCCCCCAGCTGACCCTGAGGCAGGACCCAGCACTTACTCAAACACCTCTAAAGGCACAGTGATGTCATTGAGCTGCTGTCTGCATTTGTCGATGTCCTGCAAGCCAGTGACGATGAAATTCCTGGGAGACAGGCGAAAACGGGGCGGCCGTTAACCGGGAGATGAGGCTATCCCTCCCCACGGCGCAAGTGAATGAGCCCCCACCCCCAGCCCCGCTGCCCTGCACAGGGTGGAACGTGGGATGCGTTTAAGCCTGCAGCCCTACGGAACTGTGCGTTTGCGTTCTGCCCCTCTCGGGGGCCTCTGCCGTGAAAGGCCACTGCAAAATGCACATTTTATCTGCAAGTAACAAAACCCTGCATTCCTCCGCGTCTGGGCTCTGCAGGGCCACGCTGGGGGGGGGGGGGGGGGAAGGACCCGGCCCACGTGCCCGGGAGAGGCCCCCATGCCACCCCCCAGCGGGGCCCACCAGACCCGGGCCAGGGCCCGAGGGGAGAGGGGGCAGCGCCGGCGGGCAGGGGGCGTGCAGGCGAGCGGAGGTCGCCCCGACCCGGCCGAGGCCCAGCCCGACCCCCCGGTCCAGCTCGACCCCGGCCCAGCCCGACCCCGGCCCAGCCCGACGCCGGCCCCGGTCTGACCGACTCCCGGTCCAGCCCGACTCCCGGCTCAGCCCGAACCCCGGCCTGGCTCTGCCCGACCCCCGACCCCGGCCCAGTCCGGTCCCCGGCCCGGCTCACACCGACCCCCGGCCGCGGCCCGACCCCGGCCCGGCCCCGGCCCGACCCCGGCCCGGCCCCGGCCCCGGCCCACCCCCGGCCCCACCGCCCCCGCCGGCCGAGCCGCGCGCTCACAGCTTCTGGTTGAGCCCCGCCTGGCTGCTGGGCTGGAAGTCGCTGACGATGATGCCGAGCTGCCGGATATTCTCCACGAACTTCTCCAGGTGCTCCTCGAGGTGGTCGAACTTCTCCGCCATGGCCGCGCAGCCCCCGCCGCGCTCCGCCCCGGCGCCTCCGGCTTCCGCACGGCCCGCGCGACTTCCGCTTCCGCCCTGGATGGGCGGGGCCAGTGGGGGGCGGAGCCCGCGGCGGGCGGGTGGGCGGGCGGGCGGGCCGGCTTTGGTGGGCGGGGCTTGTTGCAGAGGGCGTGGCCAGGTTCGGGGGCGGGGCTTCCCGCCGTCGCTAGGCCCCGCCCCGCGCTCCCTGCAACCCAGCTGGGCGGGACAAGCCATGGGAGTCTTGTCTCTGCGTGCTGGGGGCGTCCTGGGAGCCCCCCAGCTGGGCGAGGCTGCCTACGGCTCCTCCTGAGTCCTGGCCTCCCCCGGTCCTCGGCTTTACTTTACCCCGGAGAGGCAGCTCGGGCCCGGGGCCCACCACAGCTTCTCCAGAGGGAAGGGCTGAGTGCCAGGCCAGGAGGGTCAGCGGGACATCAGTGTCCGGCTGGGGCCTCTTAGGCTCCTCACCGTGCTGCAGCTTCATACACGGCACAGGCAAAACCCCTGGGGGTGGCCAGAAGAGCCCAATAAAGGCAGCCCCCCACAGCGGGGAGCCCTCATGTAATGAGCACCCACCTCCTCAGACTCTTACTCACAGCCCCCCAACCCCATTCCCCGTCCCACCCTCCCTGCTCCTCTTCCCAGGTCCCTTCCCAGGCAGGGTCCCCACCTGCTTGTGCCAAATGTAGTAAAGCAGCACCCTGGAACGGCTCTGCCCACCCCCAACCCATCATCACAGAGCTCCCAGTAAAGCCCCTCACTGATCTCAGGGAAATTAACCCTCCCCCCCCCCCAGGGCAGCAGTACAGTGGGCAGGCATTTTCCTTGCACGGCCAATGCAGGATCAATCCCAGTGGCTCATAAGGTCCCCTGAGCCCACCAGGAATGATTTCCAAGCACCACTGGGTATGACCCAAACACAAAAAACAAAACAAACAAAAGAAGAAAATTCCCTCCTGTGTTGAAGAAACTTTCCTGCCTGTTCCAGCACTATGCCGGGCTCCACCTGCATTTCCCCAGACTACACTGACTTCAGTCTTATGAGTGTCACGATGCTTACCTTCTAAACTTCTCCTGTTTCCGGTGTTCTCTAAGGCCTTTTCCAGCTGTGACCAGAATGAGCAGCCAGAAAGAAGAGAGGCTTGTCAGAGGTACAGACTCAGGACAAAAGCTGTACAGAATAAATGGGCCTGGAAAGTCACTGTTCCCTCACTGAATAAAGATTCCTCCTCCAGGCCGAAGCACTGGGACAGTGGGGAGGGCGTTTGCCTTGCATGCACCAGCCTGGGTTCCATCCCTGGCATCCCATCGGGTCCCGTGACCACCACCAGGAGTAACTCCTGAGTGCAGGACCAGGAGTAACCCCTGAGCACTGCCAGATGTGGCACCCAAAAAGCAAAATAAAAAGTTTTTTAATTCCTCCTCACACCTTAATGGCAAAGGGCTTGACAAAAGGAGGGGAACAATGATTGTGGATTCACCGGGATGTGAAGTTAACAGCCCGCAGTTCTATCAGAAAGGGAGAAATAGACGTGAAAGGAATTAAACTTTGTCATTTGTTGAATACCATTAGTTTGTCCTTGCTCCTCCCGCAGGGTGTTTAGGTTTATTGAGTTACTCCCACAGCAGTGCTCCTAAGGCACACCCAATTCCATCAGGCACTCCTAATCCTGTATTGCTTTTCTCTTTATGTCCTTCACCTGGTTTAGCAATGGCCTTTTTATATAGATACAGGAAGACAGCTAATGCTATGCTTTTGTAACATGGGAGTTAATTGACTCCAAATAATATTTACTCCTGGGCATCCATCATATTTACTTGACTTAAGCCTCAGTTGCCCTTAATTCCTAACACCCCCCAAAGTAGGGACAGATAGATAAAGGAACGAGGAGGCAAGGGATAAGGGTGGACCCAGGGCAAGCTGTAAGCTACCCTGACATCGGAAAGGAACATGCTAAGAGCCGTAAAAAATATAATAAGTCAAGAACACAACATGGACAAACCCTGTCACGATCCAAAAAGAAGTAACTGAATAAGGACCCTGCTGTAGTTAGGAAAGACTAACCTGGACTGAGAACTGTAGTCTGGGATATATAACAAGATGTCCCCAGGAAGAGACACCCTTTAAGTTTACTATCTCACTTACTGTGTTCATACAAAATGCTAAGAGATATTGTAAGAAGTAAATTCACTATGATTGTTTAAGTGGATTACTAGCTGAGGAAAGGAGAAAGCAACACACCCTGGATGGAACCCACCCTTGAGAGGATCTCCTAGTAATCTGGAGTGCTGAACCCTCAGATGAGATTTTGTCCTTGAGTTAATCTCCTAGAACTTCCCCCCCCCCTACCAAGGAGGGGCTTTATCTCTGTTTGTTGCTATAACAGTGTTCGACCCCACCTATGTGTACCCCACCCGTCATGATTTCTATATAACTATGCTGTATGGAAAAATAACTAGGCAGAAGGAGATATAACTATGCAGTAAGAGAAGAAATAACTATACTGTAGGAGATGAAGCTATAAGGAGGGAGGGGGAGAAAATAACTATGGTGGAAGAGAGGAGAAAGAGTAGGAGGAAGCAACTATGCTGCAGGAGAATGAAGCTGTAAGAGAGAAGAGAGAGAAATTAATGGCCCGACCAACAGCCAGTCTACCTCCCCATTCTTTTATCTATCTGTCACCATCAACCGACCTGGGGAAGCGACTCTCGGCCACTCACCACATGCGTCCTGTGCACCCACGCTCTTTGAACTCACAGTCATTCATTCAGAAAACTTAAAGATACTTTACTGGGTGGCCGCTGCCTCAGAGCTTATAGAAAAGCCAGGTATGAGCCGGCGGTGACGGGGCAACTGCAGTCTCATGGGAAGGGGAGCGGTACCGGCTCGTCCTTCATGCCCTACCGAGGTCACGAGTTGCCCCCCACGAGTGGCTCTCTGGCATAGCCACAACACCAGACGCACATAAACCAATCTCGTAATTATCTGGCTCTTTGCAGAAATTCAAAATCGCGCGGCTCCTACCGCAGCCACGCGACATTATATGATTCTCATAACCAGCTATAGAAAACAAAGTATTTCACAATGCCTTCTCAGCAATTCTGATTGTTGTGGGTGGGGGTGGGGGGAATTCTAAACAATAATGGTGCATCTTTTGTTGAAATAATGAATGTAATCAATGTAGAAAAGAGTTAAGTGGAAATCATCTCCCTCACAGGCATTGGGAGGGGTATGGGGGGGTATATTGGGGTTCTTGGTAGTGAAAAATGAGTATTGGTGAAGGGAGAGGTGTTTGATCATTGTATGACCGAGATTTAAACCTCAAAGCTTAGTAGCTTTTCCCACAGTGATTCAATAAATAAATATAAGAAGAAAAAAATAAATAAAATTATGGAGAAAAAATACCTTACTGAAGATAGACTTTCTGATCAAGTAGAGAAGGGAATAGGAAAAATGGAAGCCCAAATAGTTCCATCGAAAGCAACACAATAGGATTAAAGAGCAGCCATGGGAAATAAAAAGCACAAAATAAGTGAAAGACAAGCCCAGGGAGATGCTCAAACAGCTGAATGTAAAGTCCACACGCAGGAGGCCAGGTCCATCTCTGGCACGACATTGCCCCCCAGCACCACTGAAAGTGACCCCAGAGCATGGAGCCAGAACTAGCCCTTGAGCACCACTGGGCACCAACCAAAAACTAAAACAAAACAAAGAGAAAGACAAGTTGTTGATCACAACAACTAAGACAACTTGTTGATCACAATAATTGTAAATAGATAAAACTACTTGCTTCAAAGAGAAACTCAGACTGTCAGTATTATGTTGTTTTCGTCTAGGGATGTGCTTTTTAGGGTACACCCAAAACAGAGAGGTTCAAATAGCAGAACAGGGTAGACAAGAAAGTGGCCAGAACATGCATAATTAAAAATTGATAGAAATGTAAAACTTTCTTAATAATATAGGAACCTGACGTAATAATAGTATAAGCATCTAACCACATACAAAAATCTCATACAAAATTGACAGTTTGTGAGAAAAATGTTCAAAATCCACAATAACAAATTTGAATTTCTCTATCAGAAAATAATAAACAAACAAAGAGAACAACAACAAAAACACATGATGAAGAATTAGGAAGCTCTGTACAGTACGACAACTCACATGATCTGTGAGAATGTGGGCCCTGAAGAACAGTTTGCCCCCGCCCATGAAGGGATATCTCCTCACACTGGTTGTCACCAGGTCACCGGGGAGCTCCAGCAAGCTCTGGGCTTTGTCACACAGACGGATTTCTGACCTCGAAGTAATTGAAAACCAAAATGCACTCTTAAATAATTCATGGCTGGACATACATCTGATTTGTATGGGCAAGACCCACTTTCTATCTGTCATCCCTGAGTAATAACGAATAGCCCTCCCTTTCACCCACTATCAAAGGCAACTCGGCAGGGCTGAGACGTTAGACGCTCATTCTAGTTAAAGGGGAAAGTGGGATCTGCTTGGCACTGAGTGACAAGCGCTGTTTATCCAACTTCTGCTTCGCTTTTAAAGTGACTCTTTGAGGGGAAAATAGCCTGCAAATAATAAGCTAAGGTTTCAACTCAAAAAGCCTGAGCGATAGTGCAGGGTAGAGTGCTTGCCTTGCATGTAGCCAACCCAGGGTCAATTCCCAGCATTAGATATGGTCCCACGACCCCCATCAGGAGTGACCCCTTAGCACAGACCCAGAAGTATAGCCCTGAGCACCACCAAGTGGGACCCCCAAAAAATCATTTGAAAAAGAAAAAAGCGCAAGAGACAAATCACAAAATACATAGAGAAGGAGCGAAAAGACAGCAATGGTGAATGTGAAAACAGCTTGTTCACACACACACACTCTTTTACTAGAAGCAAAAAGGAAGAACAGCAAAGAAAATTTTGTTTTTGAGGCTGTGAACCAAATTCACCAATTTGGGGTATCCATGGTAGGGGGCACGGGGGCGTGCAGGCTCAGATATTGTCAGTGAGTGAGGGGGTAAAATTCAGAGACTAAGTAACAGCTTCTGCGATGAGGCTTTTCAGGTTTCTCCTTGGTGTGGCCTCTTGCACCAGATCATGGAGCCCGGCCCTGGAGAAGCAGTGGACACTGATGTCCCTCTCGTGTCCAGGCTCAGGATATGTGGTGTCCCTGCCTCCATGACCTGGCACATGGACATCCCAGGGAGGGACATGGATTCCCCCATCCTTATGTCCAGGTTATTGGGAGTCAGAAGTCACATATTGAAAGAGTCATTTTAGGGACATACAACCTGTCACCCACCCCAGTGGAGAAATACTGGGCTTTTCCTGAGGGCTGCCTTGGTAGTTGCTATCATTAAATCTCTGACATTACCTGATCCATAAAACATAAACAGACATGGTCAAATTTAACCTATTTCAAGAATTTAAAAAAAAAATCCTGTGAAAACTAAGAATAGAAATTTTCTGGCCCTAATGCAGGATGGAGGCATGAGGCTTGGTGCTGAATGGGCAGAAGCTCTTCCTCAGACTCAGGCGCGACTGGACTCCCAAGGTAGCCGGGCCCAAGGCAGTGTGGGAGCGCGGCCGCCTGGCTGCACCCAAGGCCCCCACCCTCGCCTCCATCTGCACTAAGCCTCCAAGTGCCCCGGCAGCGGAAAATTCCTGCTTTGTGTCTTAGCTTCCCAGCTCCATTGGGGACATTTAGAGGACGAGCTTCAAAGGCAGCCCAGCCTGAGCCCCAGGAAGGGCGGACCAACTCCATCCGTGCTCTGTGTGTGTGGCTGGGGATGGTCCCGCAGGTAGGACACACGCCTGGCACGCTCCCACCAGCGCTCAGTTCCTGGCACCACCTGGTCCCCCCAAGCATCATCGGGTATCACCCTCCATCACTTGAAGGGCCCTGGCATTGTGGGGGTAGCCGGCATCCCCAGCACCCCAGTGCCCCAGCAGCTCTGCACCCTCAGGTTCTTGCCCTGCACAGATGGCTGCGTGGACCAAGAATCCCCCATGAGGATTGCCTCTCCCGAGCACCACAGGGGAACTCCTAAATCAGGAAAAGGGACAGGGACACAGACCAAGAGAGGAACCGTGTGCTGCCCAGTCCTGAACCTTCCCATTGGGCAGCCCCAACAGTGTCTGGCTTGTGAACGGGAGGGGCCAGGAGAGCTTCTGGAGCCTGGACTGGGTGCCCCATGATCTGGGCCCCGCTGCTCAGGCAGGGACCTTCGTTTCCAGTTCCTAGTGTCTGGGGATAGTCTCGGGGTTCCTGGGCTTGATCCCTGCCTGCTGCACACATGGGGACCTCCATTGGCAGGTCCCACATGTCCCTTTTCAGATGAGATCACCTGCTGTATTGCACTCGGCCCTGATGAGCTCAGTTCAACCTGGCTGCATCTCCAAAGACTTCATTCACCTCCTGCACAAGTCACGTCCCAAGTGCCTGAGGGTGGGACCCAGCCAATCCCCGGGACACAGTTCCACTCATGACTTTCCTGTGCGCAGCGCTGCCCACCCCACTTGGCTGACCCCGACCCATGGGGACTGTTTTCAGTGCCAGAAACTGAGCAGGGAGCATCTCGAAACCAGCTCCTTCGTGTTTGCAGTTGGGATTCTCATCAGCGCCAGTTCTCAGCTCCATGACCTTGTCACCCCCCAACACCCCCCACCATCCCCCCACCCCACCCCTACCTCGCCTGCCAGTGCCAAGTGAAAACAGAAAAGCAAGATTTCGCAGGCTGGCATGGGACCCTCTGGAGCACAGCCCTGAGGTCCATCACGTTCACAGGGGTCTAAAGTGTCTCCATCACTCCTGCTCTCGCTCAGAGTGATTGCCCTGTGAACTGTCCTTCTCTTCCGACTGTCACCAACAGCGTATCAGACCCACTGGAAACTGCACTGAAAGACCCAGCCCTGTCCTCTCCAAACGGCTAAACGGTGGCTGTTCTCTCTTTCCTGAGCATCCGAAATATGAAATAGCGTTGATTTTGGCAGCAGGAAGTCGCTTGGCCTTCAACACGGCGCTCTCCAGTGCTGATGCAATGAGGCTGGAAAATCCCAGCGAGTCAGCGGCCGCTCGCGCTGGGCTGCGGAGCGTGGCTGCCTCTCGACCTTGTCCCCTGGTTTTGCCTCTGATGTAGCCATGACCTGCCACGGGGAAATTTACTCACGTCTAATCCTCGGTGACCTTGGCCTCTGGAGGCGGGTCCTTCTCCCCATGTGCTTGCTGCTCCCCCGGAAGCACCATGGGCCCTAAGTAACACTCAGAGTGGCTTTTGTTCATGTATTCTAATTTTGCCTGAGAACTAGATTCAGTTTATGTTTTCGGTGTTTTTTTTTTAAATGAAGTTATCCTGCCCACAGGGCAAACTAGCTGGTTGTGCTCTGCTCTGTGTAGGTTCGGGGACTTGAGCTGTTCAGCCGCCGGGGAAGACTGACCTGGCTGGGAGGATGATGAAGACAGCGATGATGGGGAGGACGGTCATGGTACCATAATGGTGGTGAGGAGGATGAGGAGGATGAGGATGGTGAGGATGGTGACAGCAATAATGCAGGATGGGGAGGATGGTGATGGTACCACGATGGTGGTGAGGAGGATGGTGAGGATGAGGAGGAGGACAGTGACAGCAATGATGGCGATGGTGATGACGATGGCGACAGGGACAGTGATAATGAGGATGGCAGGATGAGCAGATGCCATGTCCATTTTGTCCTTGTCACTTCAGCCTCCTGCTTACTTCCCAACAGCCCTGGCCCTGAGTAATGCTGTTCCCTGAAATCTGAGTTTGCTGGCACTTGCCGTTGAGGACAGATGCAGGAAGTGGGGAGTATGCCCCTCCCAATAGTGAGGAGTCAGAGGGTCCAGAAAGCAACGTCTGGCCTTGCAGAAAATTGTGGTACCCATCACTGGGACACCTGCTCCTGGACCAAAAACAAAAAGTAAAAAAACAGGTAATTGGGACTCTATCCAAGAGCATCTGGGATAAGCAACCAGGAAACAGCTTTTGCTAGAAAATTAAGCAAAATCCTATTAAAATGGTTCACTATGGAGCAAGGAAGCTGAGAGGGGATGTGATCAGGCTTGAACAGACATGGTTATGAATGCCCAGAACCAAGCACTCCCCACGCTTCCGAAGGAACTTCGTTGTGTCACCCAGGTGCTCTGAGAAGCAGACCCCAAGGCAGGATCAAACATGAAAGTTTCTTTTTTTTCGCTTTTTGGGTCGTACCTGGCAATGCACAGGGGTTATTCCTGGTTCTGCACTCAGGAATCATTCCTGGCAGTGCTGAGGGACCATATGGGATGCCGGGAATTGAACCCAGGTTGGCCACATGCAAGGCAAATGCCCTCCCCGCTGTGCTATCGCTCCAGCCCCCATGCAAGTTATTTTTAAGAGAAATCTCTCTGAGCCAGGATGGGAGCGGACTGGGAGAGACTGGGATGTCATGCAAGTCAGGATGCAGCTCAGGGGACCAGAGAAGTGATACAGCAGCTGTCCCCTGTCTTGCACACTGCCAACCCGGGTTCAATCCTCAGACCACATATGGATCCCCAAGCACCACCAGGACGGGTCCCTGAGCACTGAGCCAGGAGTCATCCCTGAGCACTACTTACTTTGAGTTTGGCGTGGTCTCACCCATGCCAAGAAAATGAGAGAAAAAAAGAAAGGGAAGGGAAAGAGAGAAAGGGAGGGGAGAGGAGGGGAGAGAAGAGGAGAGAATGGGGGAGGTGGGAGGGGAGGATGCAGTTCTGGCTCCCAGAAAGGGAGAGGGAGAAGCGAGGGAGAGAGGAAGTCGGGCAGGAGGGGTCTTTGATTAGAAGCGCCTTGGACTGCGCTGAAGTCACGGCCGGAGTTTGGGGAGACCATACAGGGTCCTCACTGGTCACACTGCTTCGGGCCTTGAGGGGTAAACCAGTGCTATGGCTCCCAGCCCCCCTCTGCCATTGGCCACAGGCAGCCTGTGAGAGCAAAGTCTGTAGTGGACTTCAGGGCGCAGCCCTAGGCCATGCTCAGTGCCTTCCCTGCAGTGAGGTGTGTCTGCACAGGCCCCGCCGCAGGACAGACCATGAGCATAACTGCCGTCGCAATGGCCACTTGCAAATAGCCTGCTCGGTGCCAAGCGCTGCACTACCCAGCCTGGAGACACTGAGTGTGAGTCCCAGAGCAGCCCCCAGCCTAGAGGATAGTCCCCATTTCCCCCATTTCTTAGGGGATAGCTGAAGCGTAGAACACTGCCTGCCAAGACATCATGGGTGCAGAGTGACCTGGGACCCACGTCTGCCAGGCTTCCGAGCTCGTGCTCTCACCTCAACAAGCAAACAGAATGGCACGTGTTTTACTATAAGAAATGCTGAATTCGCTCGGCCTGTTTAGCCAAAAACGTGCATGTGTCAGGACCTAAGTCAATGCTGCTTGCTGTTTTGCATAACTGTTAAGAGACCTTTGAGATTTTGGTGGCCCCAGATAGTACTTCTGGGTCCTCTGGGTGGCCTAAAAATAAGGCTCTGCCAGCCCATAAGGGACAAGTTCCCGCAGCTTGTTCATAGATGAGTTTATCCACCCTGAGTGCAGTGCTGATGGTTCTCTGATCCGAGAAATGAAGGCATGTGTCTCTAAGTGCTGGAAACTCTGGGGACAGCCACTGGAACGTGGAAAGCATTTAACAAGTGTGGTCCTTTCCTCCTGGGCTACAATACAGACAAAAATGAAGTTTTCTCCTGCCACCCGCTGACTTTCTGGCTGCCCCACCTGAACCCTGTCCAGGCTTCCGAGATGTTCAGCGCAAGGCTCAGGGATTTATTGGGGGCAGGGGAGGGGCTCCAGGGGCCCCTCTGGTGGTCTCAACCCACAGTGGACAGTTCAGCACAAGGGCCTGAGGACCAGATACCTCTTGGGTCTGTGTTGCCGGGGAAACTCAGGACAGTGCGGCAGTGCTGGTGATTCTGGGGAAACCACATGGTTCTGGGGATAGAAACTAGGTCATGCCCAACCTGGATGAGCCCTCACCACTGTCCTCTCTCCTCCCCTCAGGGATCCACCCCTGCATCACCCTGCTCAGACGTTCACGGACCCACCTGGTTTCAATAGCCCAATTCCGTGTAGGGGGTAGGCGAGGACGTGGGATGCAGAGGCTGCTGGTGAGGGTGGGAGACACCCCCAGGAGTGTGGCAGATGCAGACGGCAGAAGCTCTTCCTGCAGGAAGCAAACCTCGGCACCCCCTCCCCTCTCAGAGTTTTCAGTCCTAATCAGCATCTAATCCCACCCCCAGGGAGATGAGACCGCTGCCCTCAGTGGGGACCTTGGTATCCCTGCTCTCTTCCCACACCCTGGACATCCTTCCCTAGACTCCACCCCTTCCCTGGGGAAGCCCACTCAGCCACTTCCATGAGGTCCTCACTTTCTGCCTGAAGAGGAAGTGGGTGAGCAGGGCGTTTGCAGGGTGGGCGCCTCCGTAGGCAGACGCTGCAGTGAGGACGCCTTGAGTCTCAGTAGAACCCTCTGCCTCCTTCCCTTGTCAAAGCCTGGACCAAGCCCTCCCTGAGACCCGCACACTAAAAAGTGTGCACAGAAGGGATGTGCACCGGATCTGAGCTGGGAATTCACCTGGTCAGGTAACTCTACCCGCACACTGCCCACTCACTCCTTCTAACTGGACTTCAACCCGAAGTGGCCGTTTAGTAGAACTTCCAGAGATGATAAAGATGTTCTAGAACCATGCTATCCAATATGGCAGCTACTGGACACTTGAGCCGTGCCTAGTGCCCCTGAATTTTTCATTGTATCTTAATAATTTATTTAAAACTAAAATAGCCTGGTACCACCCGTCGCTTCTATATAAGACATTTGAGCCTTGGAAGCTGGAGGACCCATGACATAGAAGAACACATGGACTGGAGTGACCAAAGAAGCAGACAGGCCCCACCATGCAACTTCAGAACTGTTGGGAAATGGGAAGAGCAGTGTTTGGGGTCTCTGGGGTGTGTGGTGTTGTGATCATAGCAGGTGGGTCGGCCACATTGGGGTGAGCAGTGCTGAGAGTACGTGTGACACCTCACATTGTTGTGAGAATTAACAAACAGGTGAGACGCTCAGAGAGCCATGTTCACCGCGGAAGCAAACCGTCAAGAAACTTGGGGTCTCTTCATGAAGCATCTCACCTTTGGCACCAACTGATCACGTGGGCAGGAACATGGCTCCCCATGTCCCTGTGTGTGATCACCTGTCCCTGGTGCATGTCATACACTCAGTAGCACCACTGGCTGTGTCATGTCAGTGTGGCCATCCGGAAAGCCCCATGTCCAGCTCCAGCACAGAGATGAGCATCCATCCTTCCATTCCCCATGACAAGCATGGGGAGGCTGTCTGGGCAGGTACACAATGAGCGGCTAATTGGCTTCTCCACCCCAAGGCATGGGCGGTTGACACGTGGCTGAGGCTTCCCTGGGAGGGTCAGACCCCCATGGCATGGCCCCTGATCGCCAAGCAAGGTCACTGCATGCACAGCCTGGCCCTCCCGGGGTCACCGCTCCCCAGCACTGATCGAGAGACTGACTCTGAGTCCCAGCCTGGCATGGGGCTGGCCGGGATGACTCATGCGCTCAGCACTTGGCAGCCAACACCTTCAGCATCAGTCTCATTCGTTTCTCTATATTTAATGCCTGTCCCAAAGGTTACTGAGGCTGAGTGCTCGATGGGTACAGGGTGTGAGGGCCCTGGCCAACCTGCCTTGGACCCTCGCTCCACAATCACTCCCCCTAATTGGGAGCCAGGCAGGAAAACATTTTGCAAGGTCCTGAGTGTGGGTTTCCTCTGTGTTTGGGGCTAAGGGGAGGCCGGGCTGGGATGTCGTGTAGGTTTCAGCGTACACCTGAGGCCTGGGAGGCTCCAGGGAAACAGAACCCATGGGCATCAGCTTGTCCATCTGTGGAGGCTGAGATGCTCCAGGGTCTGCGTCTACTTGCTAGAGGCCCAGCGGGCTATGCAAACCAGCCTGTGTCTGAAGGCTTGAGAATGAATCAGGGGAGGCAGGGGTGCTAGTACTGAGACAAGCCCAGAGGCCCAGGAATCAGAAGGGCTGAAGGTCCCCCAGCAGAAGCGGGATGTCTTAACTCAGCCGAGAAAACACCCCTTCCTCTGCCTCATTCTTTCAAGCAGCCACGGATGGGGTAGTGCCCTCTGTATTGCCTTTCCTCAGTTTGCCAATTCAGCTGCTGATCTCCTCTGTGAACACATCTCCAGATAAACCTAGAAATTACGTGTCAGCAGCTAACCTGGCATCCCAGGAAACACAAGATCCGTCATCATGGGTAGAGAGTCACAGACACAGAATCCTTTAGTATAAGCATAAAAGTCCTCTTTTTTTCCCCTTTATTTTATTTTATTTTATTTTTTTTTTACAGTTGTAGATTTACAATTTTTTGTGCTTTGGTTTCAATTATACAATGATCAGATACCCATCCCTCCACCAGTGCCCATTTTCCACCACAATGGATAATATCCCTCCCACCCCCATCCCCCCATCCCCCCTGTCTCTGTGGCAGGGCAATGCCCTGTGTTCTCTCTCTCCTTTTGGGTGTTGTGGTCTGCAAAAGAGGCATTGAGTGGCAAACATGTTCAGTCCATAGTCTACTTTCGACATGCATCTCCCCTCCTGGGAGGATCCTCCAAACATCCTTTATTTGGTGCTCCCTTCTCTATCTGAACTGCCCTTTCCTCTAGGATACCCGGCTGGCCTCTAAGTTATGGAGTAATCCTCCTGGTGCTGATCTCAGCTATTCTTGGGTATTAATCTCATACTTTGTTACTTTATATCCCCCAGATGAATGCAATCTTTCTATGTCTATCCCTCTCTTTCTGACTCATTTCGCTTAGCATGATACTTTCCATATTGTACCACTTGTATGTAAATTTCATGACTTCATCTTTTCTAAGAGCTACATAGTACTCCATTGTGTAGATGTACCAAAGTTTCTTTAACCAGTCATCTGTTCTTGGGCATTCAGGTTTCTTCCAGTTTCTGGCTATTGTAAAGAGTGCTGCAATGAACAAACAAGTGCAGATGTCACTTCGACTATACATTTTTGCCTCTCTGGGATATATTCCCAGGAGTGGTATTGCTGGGTCAAATGGGAGCTCAATTTCTAATTTTTTGAGAATCGTCCATACTGTTTTCCAAAAGGGCTGAACCAGTGGACATTCCCACCAACAGTGAAGGAGTGTCCCTTTCTCGCCACATCCACACCAGCATCGGTTGCTTTTGCTCTTTTGAATGTGGGCCAGTCTCTGAGGTGTGAGATGGTATCTCATTGTGGTTTTGATCTGCATCTCCCTGGTGATTAATGATGTAGAGCATTTTCTCATGTGCTTTTTTGCCACTCAGATTTCTTCTTTGAGAAAGTTTCTGTTCATTTCATTGCCCCATTTTTGGATGGGGTTGGATGTTTTCTTCTTGTGGAGTTTAACCAGTATTTTGTATATCCTGGATATCAACCCCTTGTCAGATGTGTATTCGGTGAATATCCTTTCCCATTCTGTAGACTGTCTTTGTATTTTGGTCACTGTTTCTTTGGAGGTGCAGAAGCTTCTTAGTTTAAGATAGTCCCATTTATCTATCTCTGTTTTCACTTGCTCGGCCAGTGGCGTGGCATCTTTGAAGATACCATTAGCTTCAATGTCATGGAGGGTTTTGCCAACTTTATCTTCAATGTACCTTATGGTTTCTGGTCTGATGTTGAGGTCTTTAATACATTTTGATCTTACTTTTGTACATGGTGTTAGGCAGAGTTCTGAGCCTATTTTTTTGCATGTAGCCATCCAGTGATGCCAACACAATTTATTAAAGAGGCTTTCCTTACTCCACTTCACATTACTTGCACCTTTATCAAAGATTAGATGAGCATATGATTGAGGGGAGATGTCAGTGTATTCAACCCTGTTCCATTGGTCTGCAGTTCTGCCTTTGTTCCAGTACCATGCTGTTTTAATTATTACTGCTTTGTAGTACAGTTTGAAGTTCAGGAGGTTGATTCCTCCCATTTTCTTTTTCCCAAGAATTGCTTTAGCTATTCGTGGGGGCTTATTGTTCCATATAAATTTCAGGAGTGTTTGCTCCATTTCTTTGAAGAATGTCATGGGTATCCTTATAGGGATTGCATTGAATTTATACAATGCTTTCGGTAGTATTGCCATTTTGACAATGTTAAGTCTCCCGACCCATGAGCAGGGGATATCTTTCCATTTCCTCATGTCCTCTTTTATTTCCTGAAGTAGCGTTTTGTAGTTTTCTTTGTACAGGTCCTTTACTTCCTTAGTTAAGCTGATTCCTAGGTACTTGATTTTCTGGGGCACAATTGTGAATGGGATTGTTTTTTTCATGTTGCTTTCTTCTCTCTCACTGTTTGCGTATAGGAAAGCCATGGACTTTTGGGTATTGATTTTATAACCTGCAACTTTACTATACGAGTCTATTGTTTTTAGGAGTTTTTTGGTGGAAGTTATTGGGTTCTCTAAGTAGAGTATCATATCATCTGCGAATAGTGAGAGCTTGATTTCTTCCTTTCCTACCTGAATGCCCTTAATATCTTTTTCCTGCCTAATCGCTATTGCAAGTACTTCCAGTACTATATTGAACAGCAGTGGAGAGAGTGGGCATCCCTGTCTCGTCCCTGATCTTAGAGGGAAGGCTCTCAGTTTTTCCCCATTGAGGATGATGCTTGCTGTAGGCTTGTGGTAGATGGCTTTAATTATGTTGAGGAAGGTCCCCTCTATACCCATTTTGGCTAGGGTTTTCATCATAAAGGGGTGCTGGATCTTATCAAATGCTTTCTCTGCATCTATTGATATGATCATATGCTTTTTATCTTTTCTTTCGTTGATATGGTGGATTATGTTGATTGATTTCCGAATGTTAAACCATCCTTGCATCCCTGGGATGAATCCTACTTGGTCATGGTGTATGATCTTTTTGATGAGTAGTTGGATTCTATTTGCTAGTAGTTTGTTGAGGATCTTTGCATCTGTGTTCATCAGGGATATTGGCCTGTAATTCTCTTTCTTTGTGGTATCTCTGTCTGCTTTTGGTATCAGTGTGATATTTGCTTCGTAGAAACTGTTCGGAAGTGTTTTTGATATTTCAATTTCGTGGAAAAGCTTAAAGAGCATTGGGAGTAAGTCCTCTTTAAAGATTTGGAAGAATTCACTAGTGAATCCATCCGGGCCAAAAAGTCCTCTTTTTTTTTTGGCAAGGAAAGAATGACATTGTGGGAGGCTGGGGCAATGTGTCTGGAATCTCCTTCCCTTTTCACTTGCCTTCAGAGCAGGTGGAGTCTGAGCAGTAGCACCTGCTTGGAGGAGGATGTCCAAGCCACAGGTCACACCTGTGGACATGTACACCCCGGAACCCCAGAAATGTGGCAGGGCCAGAGGGTTTCTGACAAAGAGGCTGGGATCCAGCGAGATCCAGCGCAGGAGAACTAACGAGGCAGTGAACGAGGACACAGACCTGCCTCCCCAGGGGAAGCTCAGGGACAGAGGGGCAGTGTGCCCATGTGGACGTCCACAGGCAACACTAGAGTGACCCACAAGAGATTTCTTTTTATTTATTTTTTAATAGTTGTTTTTTGATAATTTGTTATGTTCAATATTCCAATCCCACCCCAATCCCACCACCACTGCACTTCCCCACCACCATTCTTTCCAATTTTCCCAATCTCCCCTGAAGCCTGCCCTTATAGCATGCCCTGAATAATTTATTTTATATTGCTTGTTATAAATAAATTTTCTAAAAGTGATTAAAAAAAAACTGTAGAGTTTGAGATGACCGCACGGCCGCAAATGAGGCTGCATGCTCCAGGAATTCAAAAATCTTTGAATGGGGCAATACAGCTGGAGTTAAATTTTACTAGATTCTGACATGGGGTGCCTGTACGACCCAGCCTGTCATGGGTCCAGAGCATCTCTGCAATGTGTCAGTCTCTTTCGAGATTTGTGTGTGAATCTCTGGATCATGGCCGGTACTACAGATATTTACATTTCATGTTTATGCTACTGGTATAAGCTATCTTGAGGCTTGAAATACTACTTACTGAAATTGGGTTGAGTTCTGAAACTGAATTTTTTTATTTAGAAGTAAAATAAGTCAGTGTCACCTAGAAAATTATACTACAATATAAATGTTCTAGAAATTACATATATCTGTCTCAGTCCAAAAGATATTGATGTAACACTGTCTTGCAATTGCTTGTGATTTTGGCAGTCCCAGTTCTGGATGTGGGGCCATCACTGTCCCAGTCCCACCACTGGGACCCAGAAGGTAGAACCTTGCTAGCAGATCAACCTGGACCCTCTGGGCAAGAGCATCAGCTCTGGGCAAGATCTGTGTCCTAAAAGCAGGTCAGGGAACAAATACAGTGACCTCTCAGTAACCTGCATTCAAACCAGAATGCTCAAAAGGAGAGGGAAAGAGAGAGAGAAAGAAGCGTCTGCCATAGGGGCAGGCCGGGGGTATAGGGGTGGGGGAGAGAGGGAAACTGGGGGCATTGGTTGTGTGAAATGTACGCTGGTGGAGGGATGGGTGTTGGAACATTGTGTGACTGAAATCCAGCCATGGACAGCTTTGGAATGGTATATCTCAGGGTGATTAAAATTTTTTTTAATTGCTTGCAATTTTGAAATTAGGAAATTAATATTTTAAGGGTTAAAAGTCTAAACATTCTATAAAATAATATTGAATGTAAATCAGGAAGATAACTGAATACAAGGAAAGTAAGATGTTTGTTTATCATAAAGAAAGGCATAAAATAATAATTATATATTGTTTTTATGTAAAATGCTGAAGGAAAAATTCTGTCTCAGGGTAAAACTTATTTCTGAGGTGAAATGAAAAAAGACACGAGAGGGAGTGTTGGAAAAAGCAAGGAAAGGACCATTTAACCTTCAAACAAAACTCCTGGGATGAAAGCGCGGACCTTATCCCTGTCCTTGAAGTTATGAGGCTAATCAGCCTTTGAAGTGTAAACAGCCGGCAGGAACCGAAACACGTCCCTACAGATGCTGGGGAGGGGCACAGACTCCTACAGATACTGGGGAGAGGCACAGCCGAGAGAAGCTCCCTGGGCTGGGGGTGCTCCCTGGGAACCGGGCTTCCAAAGAATACACTGTGAATGGTGATTTGAAAGAGTGAAAGGAAATGATTCTACAAAAATGAGCAAGCAGAGTAGAAAAAAAAGAAAGACCTGTTTTCCGCATAAGAAAAGATGGAGATTGCACCTGTATGTTCATTGCAGCATTGTTCACAGTAGCCAGAATTTGGAAACAACCCGAGTGCCCGAGAACAGATGATTGGTTAAGGGAACTATGGTACATCTACACAATGGTATATTATACAGCTGTTAGAAAAAAAATAAGTCATGAAATTTGCTTATAAATGGATGGACATGGAGAGTATCATGTGAAGTGAGTGAGAAGAAGAGGGACAGACATAAAATGACTGCACTCATTTGTGGGATAGTTAAAAAAAAAAGCAGAGTATGAGACTAACACCAAAGGACAATAGAAACAAGGCCAGGATGAATGGTCCATGGTTGGAAGCCTGCCTCAAGGGCTGGCTGGGAGGGCAGTCAGAATAGAGTGGAATAGAGAAGAGACCATTATGACAATGATGGTTCAATGGGATTGCTCTGGAATGGGAGATGTATGCTGAAAGTGGGTAAAGGACCAAACATGATGCCTTTCAGGGTCTGTATTGCAAACCATAATACCCCAAATGAGAGAGAGAAATAGAGAGAGAAGAGAGAGAGAGAGAGAGAGAGAGAGAGAGAGAGAGAGAGAGAGAGAAGGAAAGTCCCTGCCATAGAAGCAGGCTGGGGAGGGGGTGGCAGGAGGAATGCAGGGGACATTGGTAGTGTGAAATGGACTCTGGTGGAGGGATGGGCATTGGAACATTGTATGACGGAAACCAAATCACAAGAGCCTTGTAATGACTGTATGTCATGGTGATTCAATTTTTAAAAAATTTAAAAATTAGGGGCTGAAGCGATAGCACAGTGGGTAGGGTGTTTGCCTTGCACACGGCCAACCCAGGTCAATTCCCAACATCCCATATGGTCCCCTGAGCACTGCCAGGAGGAATTCCTGAGTGCAGACCCAGGAGTAACCCCTGAGCACTGCCAGTGTGACCCAAAAAAAGCTAAAAAAGTTTTAAAATTATAAGAAAAGAAGGACTGGAGTGATAGCACAGCGGTAGAGCGTTTGCGTGCAGCCAGCCTGGCCAAGCCAGGTTCTATTCCTCTGCCCCTCTTGGAGAGCCTGGCAAGCTATGAGAGAGTATTCAATATGCTAAACACAGTAACAAGTCTCACAATGGAGATGTTACTGGGCCCGCTCGAGCAAATCGATGAACAACGGGAAGACAGTGTTGTTTTTAAGAAAAGAAAAGAAAAAATAGAGGAATGGGTTTCTTTTGAATGATTAAAGGGGAAACAAAACAATTTCTCAAAAGCAGAAGAAAGATAGGGAGCCACCAAGGAGTGGAAGGCGTGGGTAACAGAGTTCTGAGGCACCTCAGAAAAAGGGATTTATGTGCTTAAACTAATTAAAATCAAATAAACGGTAATAAGATTTTTTAAAGCTAAATTCTAATGTCATCATTGACATGTGTAAAACCAACTCTCAATAATAGAAGTGCAAATTATTCTTAAGCCTGATAAGCTTTTAAAAAACGCAGTGTAAATGGTTTAGTCTGCCTAGAAATCAAAAACATTAATTGGAATAATTTTGGATCAATGCGACTATTCAATTTTTTAAGCAAATCTAGTTTGGATATAAAAAGAAATACTTCATTTCCAACATGTTAATATTGCTCATCAAATCTTTGTCACTTTGTTAAATGGGTAATTAAGTATTTTTAAACATCATCTATACATTTTATATTTATTAATACTTATGTCAAAACATCCTAACAATAATTACAAAAAGAGGGGGCCGAAGAGATAGCATGGAGAGTAAGTCACTTTCCTTGCATGGGGCCAACTTGGGCTTGACTCCAGGCATCCCCTTTGGCCCCCAAGCCTGTCAGGAGTGATTCCTAAACATAGAGTCAGGAATAATCCCTTAGCACAGCTAGGTATGGCCCAACCACAAACCGAAAAAATTCTAAAGAGAAATAAAGTCTTTGGAAGACTTTATTAATTGGAAGAAACTATAGGAAGTCTTAGAACTCCCAAGAAACCCCATTAATTTGTGGAATAGAAAGTAACAGTATGGTAGATTTACGCCCAAGAATAGTAGAGATGAATACCAGGAGAATTGCTCCACGGCTTGGAAGCCAGCCTCACATGCTAGGGGGAAAAGGCAGCTCAGATAGAGAAGGGACCACAAAGTACGGGGTGCTCGGGATGGGAGATGCAAGCTTAAAGTAGACTATAGAATAAATAATGGCCACTCAATACCTCTATTGCAAACCACAACACCCATAAAGAGAGAGAGAGAGAGAGAGAGAGAGAGAGAGAGAGAGAGAGAGAGCAAAAGAGAATGCCCTGCCACAGACGCAGGGTGGGAAGGGGGAATGGAGGGGGTGGGAGGGATACTGGGATCACTGGTGGTGGAGAATGGGCACTGGTGGAGGGATGGGTACTCGATCATTATATGACATTATATGATCATTATATGACATAATATAAATCAAGGATACCTGAAGAAATCAAAAGATACCTGGAAACAAATGAGAATGAAGACACGAGCTACCAGAACCTGTGGGATGCAGCAAAAGCTGTGTTAAGGGGAAAACTTATAGCCCTGCAAGTATATCTCAGGAAGGAAGAAATGGCCCACATAAATAGCTTGACCTCACAGCTCAAGACCTTAGAAAAGGACCAACAAAAGGAGCCCAAACCAGGCAGAAGGAAAGATATAATAAAACTTAGAGCAGAAATCAACATGGAAACTCAAAAAAACAATCCAAAAGATCAATGGAATCAAAAGAAGATTGTACTCATTGGTGGAATATAAAGTAAAAAATTGGAGACTAACACCCAAAGGTAAGAGAGACAAGGAATAGGAGGATTACTCACATGCAGGGGGGAAAGATAATTTACATAGAGAAGGGACCAACATATAAAGAATGCTTGGAAGACCCACTAGGGATGGGAGATGTGTACTGAGAATAGATTATAGACCAAACAGGATGGCCACTTATTATCTGCATTGCAGACCACAACACCCTAAAGGAGAGAGAGAGAGTAAACAGGGAATTCGCCTGCCACAGAGGGGTGGGTGGAGGGGGAGGGGGATACTGGGAACATTGGTAGTAGAGAATGGGCACTGGTGGAGGGATGGGTAGTCAATCATTATATGACTGAAGCATAAATACAAAAGTTTGTAAGTCTGTAACTGTATCTCATGGTGATTTATTAAAATAAAATTAAAAAATTTTTAATTATGAATAACATTGGGGCTGGAGCAATAGCACAGCAGGTAGGGCCTTTGCCTTGCACGCAGCCAACCCCAGGTTTGATTCCTCCGTCCCTCTTGGAGAGCCCGGCAAGCTACCAAGAGTATCCTGCCCACACAGCAGAGCCTGGCAAGCTCCCCATGGCGTATTCGATATGCCAAAAACAGTAACAACATGTCCCACAATGGAGACATTACTGGTGCCCACTCGAGCAAATCGATGAACAACGGGAGGACAGTGCTACAGGATAGTGATGAACAACATTAAAAGTAATCCTAAAGATAATTTAAAAAAAAAAGCAAGGACTCTATTATTCACTGAATTGTGACCCTCGTAAAATAATTTAATAATGTCAAAAAAATTCTCTCTCTTTAAAAAAAAGGAATGGTCAGAAGCACAAGGACTTAATACAGAAAACCAGCAGCTTGGAGCAGAAAAGCAAAGGGACTATGCGTTAATCCACGCCATCTTGCCTGCCCGGAGGGGAAAGGGTGTTGCCCCATTCGCCCTCTACTCTCTGGAAAGAAAGATGGTGGCCGCATGGGAGCCTTGTGGATAGCAAGTCTGAGCCGGGGGTGGGGGCACGACTGATACCTCATGGGACCGGGGCTTTATTAATTGGAAGAAACTATAGGGTGCGTTCGAGCCCGTCCTTCACGCCCTACCGAGATCACCAGTTGCCCCCCACGAGCGGCTCTCTGGCACGGCCACGGCCTCAGAAGCACAGAAACCAATCTCTTAATTATCTGACTCTCAGTAGAAATACTTGCAGGGTTAATAAATAAAATAGCAGAAATCCAAAACCGCATTTAATTCTTGAACCCAGCTGTAGAAAGCAAATCATTCCACAATGCTTTTTCAGCATGGCTGATTTTGGGGGGGGGGGGGGTAAAGTCTAAATAATAATGGTGCAATTTTTATCAAAACAATGAAGCTAGTCAAAGTAGATAGAGTGTTAACTAGAATTCATCTGCCCCACAGTCATGGGCGGGGGGGGGGGTTATTGGGGTTCTTCGTGGTGAAAAATAAGTATTGGTAAAGGGAAATGTGATTGATATTTGCATGACCGAGAACTAAACCTGAAAGCTTTGTAACTTTTCCCACAGCGATTCAATAAATAAATAAATAAAAAGGAATGGTAAATAAATAAAGCCTACTTAGCATACTAAAATCTCTTAGGAGATATTGTCACATAAGGGGAAATCTTTAACCTAAATAGGTAAATAACAATATGAATACACTAAAATTCTGTGAAAATCTTAACTTCTGGATATTTCCCTAAAATATTGTGTGCCTCCGAGTGAAGTTCCTTGTCACAATGTCCTAATGTCCTAAGAGTGTCATAATGGTCAGTTCCACTGTTCCCACTGCCCAGCACTCTGCTGTCTGAGGTCCAGAGGGGCCTCGGCCATGCAGGGCTGGACAAAGGCAGGCTAGCATGCAACAGGAAACTGAAGGAGGGAAGAGATTCCAGAACAATAGAAAACAAC
Organism: Sorex fumeus; assembly: GCF_029834395.1. Taxonomy (NCBI): domain Eukaryota; kingdom Metazoa; phylum Chordata; class Mammalia; order Eulipotyphla; family Soricidae; genus Sorex; species Sorex fumeus. The sequence goes on along the minus strand of NW_026606321.1, from coordinate 8,246,563 downwards.
AGAAAACGTGGGCACTGGCAAATTGCTAACAGGAGACTGAGGTTAGCATGAGATTAAACGGACTCTTGAGAAAAATACAACTTCTGATAATATTTTGTTTAAAAACTTTAATCTCTTCCACATGGAAGCCTAATTCCATCAAGACTCAGGGTGACTCCAACATGAAGGACTGTTTTGAAACAAAGGGAGGATCATTAGAAGCATGACTCAAGATGCCAGAGCAATAGCACAGCAGGTAGGGGGTTGGCCCTGCACGTGGCTGATTCGTCCCATCTCCAGCATCCCATAGGGTCCCCCAAACACCACCAGGAGGATCCCTGAGTACCTAGCAGGGAGTAATCTCTGAGCATTGCCAGATGTGGCCCCCAAACAAAACACAACAAACCAACGGAAAAAGCCATGAATCAAAACTGCCTGAGACTAATCTGAGCGTGAGTGGACACTTCTCTCCACCAGCTCCTCCCCAGGTCCGAGGACGTGTGCCTGAGAGCAGGACAGTCCCTCTGTGTGGACTCGAGCCCATTCCTGGGCACTCCAAACGCCAGCCCCCAAACAGGAGATATTCCAAACCCAGGCCTCTCCCCAACAAGGCTTTCAAAGATATCCCCACTTACCAACAGATAAATGGATTCAAAGCCCATGAATCACACTAAAATACTGCACTTGCTCAGGACTATGCAAGAACCACGGTTAAAGTTACCCGGCATAGAGCAAATTTGTGAAGCCAGAAGAGATAAACGATGCTTAGAGGCCCCAAACCCAGGAACTATGGGAGTTACTCGATGGGGGACTCCAGACACGGGGCTCTCCTCCAGGTTACGACCACAAGATAGGACATGTCCGAGAAACCCTTGAAAGGAAGCCCCGTACCCACAACCCCACAGGAGCCACACCCCTGCCCCTCAGTGCAGGGGCCAGGACCCACGCAGTTTCAGAACCGGGGCAGGAGGGTTTGCCCTCACTCTCCCTTCAGCGTGAAGACCTCACTTAGACTCACCGTTTTCTCCTGTTCGCCCATCATGTAACCCCATCCCCTCACCTAAAACCATCTCTGCTCCACAGTGGTGACGGCCAGGGAACTCTGCACCGACTTAAGATCACTTGCTGAAGACTTTCTGTGGATCCGTAATTGCTGCCTGCCCCTCACCCCAACCTGAGCCGCACCTGGGGGCTGGGACACAAGGGCCACCCAGCAGTTCTCAGAGGCCATCTGGTCCTGGATCAAACTCCAGGCCTCACACATGCGAGACTTCTACCCCAGTCCTTGGGGCGAGCTCTTTAGGTTTCCCCTAACCTTAGGAATGAGGGGGAGTTGCCCCCATAGGATTGGACAATCCCACAATGGGTGTTCACTCCAAAATAATAAACCCATGAACAAAAAAGTCCCTGCCTACCCCAATGTTTATTAGAGCACGAGCTAGACTAGATAATGTGGAGGGGCCAGAGTCCAATGGGTAGGGCCTTGCCTTGTACATGGCCTACCTGGGTTCCACCCCCCTCCCCAAGACCCACCAGGAGTGAACCCTGATCTCTGAGCCAGGAGCAAGCCCTCAGCATTTTTGGATGTGGCAAAAAGGAAAAAAAACATAATTATATGTTATTATTTTATATGGAAGCGGCCGAAATACTCATTAGTAGATACTAGACAAAAAGAGTAAAGTGCATCTAGTCACAATTACTTATAAAAGGGGGGGATGAGCTTTTGCCATTTGTAGCAAAATGGAAGGAATTTGAGCAGATTCTGTGAAGCAGGAAATCAGAAGGGAAAGACCCATTGTCAGATGGTTTCATCCATGTGTGGATCATTAGAAAATGACTCTGATGAACTGTCAAAGCCAAATAAAATTACCCCAAATAAAATTATTGTGGACAATGACAGCCGGGTCAAGATTACCTGTGGAGAAGAGGAAGCCATGGGCTTTCTTTTATTTTTTTTCCCCAGGGTCTTTTTTTTAATTAATTAATTTTTTTTTATTAGTGAAACACCATGAGGTACAGTCGCAGACTTACAAATTTTTGTGCTTGGGTTTCAGTCATGCAATGATGGAGTACCCATCCCTCCACCAGTGTCCATTCTCCACCACTAATGATCCCAATATCCCTTCCACTCCCCCACCATCCCCATCCCACCCCACCTCTGTGGCAGGGCATTCCCTTTTGCTCTCTTTCTCCTTTTGGGTGCTCTGGCCTGCAAAAGCATTGGGTGGCAATCATGTTCGGTCTATAGTCTACTTTCAGCATGCATCTCCCGTCCAGGGAGGATTCTCCCAACACCCTTTATTTGGTGCTCCCTTCTTTATCTGAGCTGCCTTTTCCCCCGAGTGTGTGCGGCTGGCCTCCAAGTGCCATGGGCTTTCTGTGTCACTTAGCTGAACCCTCCTCCCTCCCACCCAGCTGTTCCCATGTCAGTCCCACAGTGAGAGGCAGGGTGAGACAGCGGGTCCACTGCACAGGGACAGGGTGCTTAGCCCTGGCGGGGCAGAAAACAGGAGGAGTTGGGGGAGAGGCAAGAGTTGCTTCTCCTAAAACACTCAAATACACAAACAAATCCCCACGGCGGTGTTTGGCCTGTGGTCAGGAGAGTTGGGCTTTCCTCAAACACAGGGTGAGGGGACATACAGACATTTCCCCCAGAGGAGCCTGGATATACAGACAGCCAACGGGCATATGAAAGTGTGCTCATGGCCACTTATTGCTAAGGAACTGCAAACCCAAACAGCAGCGGGATACCGTCCCACACTGGTGAGGGTGGCCTGGATCCAAAAGTCTGGAAACAACCAGTGCTGATGGAGATGTGGTGAGAAGGAGCCTCACTCAGCATGGGGACATCATCTGGTCCCGCTCAATGACCTACCTCAAAAACAGTAAGAGTCGAACTTCCATATGACCCAACTGCTCTCTCTACTTCTTGGTATTTACCCCTCTCGGAGAGCCCCGCAAGCTACCAAGAGTATCTCGCCTGTATGGCAAAGCCTGGCAAGCTACCCGTGACGTATTCAACATGCCAAACACAGTAACAACAAGTCTCACGATGGAGATGTTACTGGGCCCGCTCGAGCAAATCGATGAACAGTGGGAGGACAGTGCTACAGTGCTACCCCCAAACATAAAAAACATTCATTCAAGAAAGGGATGGACACACTTCTGCTCATTGCAGCCATTTGTACAATAGCCAGGATATGAAAAGGACCCAAATGTTTAAGCACAGACAAATGGATAGGGTGTGGTATATGTACACAGGCAATATATCACTTCACTTAATCATTTAATCCCCGTTATTCATCGACTTACTCGAGCGGGTGCCAGTAACGTCTCCATTCATCCCGGTTGTGTGCTAGCGTAGCCCAATGGTATCTGTTCGTTCTAGGAACATGCAGAGCCTCAAACTGATCATTCAGGGTCTTGACGAAAAAGTCTGACCATCTTGTAGGTGGGCGTCCATGTGATCTTTTGATGTCCCGTGGAATCCAATCAGTAATGGCTCTAGTCCAGCGGTTGTCTGTAAACCTCATTACGTGTCCAGCCCATCTGATTTTTGATGCCTTGGCAAATGAGACAGCGTCCCTGATTCTTGAGCGTTGACGAAGATCAGAACTCCGGATTCTATCTCTCATTTGAGTGAATCGTGATATTCCAAGCATAGCTCTTTCAATTCCTCTTTGAGAGACCCGAATAGCGTTCTCATCCTGTTTTCATAGGGTCCAGGTCTCTGAGGCATATGTTAATGCAGGAAGAACAGTGGAATCAAAGAGATGTGCTCGTAACTGGAGGTTCTTTGTCCTTTTAGTTATTCCTTCAACGTTCTTGAAGGCATTCCAAGCCGCTCTCTTCCTCCTGCATTATATATATACAGGGAATATATAGACAATGAAATGTCATGCAGCTATAAGAAAAGGTGAAATCATGTAGTTAGGTGCGATCTGGATGGAGTGGAAGGCACCGTGTTAAGCAAAGTCAGAGAGAGGCAGAAGGAAAATTATCAGGTGGTCTCATCGGAGAAACTGCGGCACCCAGAGAGGCAGTACAGATGGATGGAGGGTGCCCAATAGTGGCAAATCCTTGCCCCCGGGATTATAGAACTGACTGCCAGGTTAGGAAGGGCACAGGTGGGGACAATGATAAGGTGGGCTGGGAAAACAGAAGGTCACTGGTAGAGGGTCTTGGGCACTTTTCTGGGTTGAAGTAAGGTAAGTGTGTATATCCAAATCATAAATGCTAACACCTTTGTAAATACGGACCCTAACTACAGTAATAACTTTTTTTGAAGCTTATAAAGGCAGTGGGGGGTGCAGGATGGGCTCTGATGGGTGGGCTGGCACACTGGTGGGTGGGAACTTGAACACTTTGTACCTTTTGCCATATCATTGATAACAATTATAAACCATAGTGTCTAAATAAAAAAAATCAATCATAAAAAAAAAAAGAATGGGGCTTCGACTCATTTCAATAACACGTCTTTTCCAAGACTCAGAATTCCAATAACTAGTTAGTCACAGAAACTGCTCCAATACTAGCATCCTGTTTGGATTGAGGCTCTATCTTTGGCGTCTGCGTGACGTCGCCGCATTCACAGCCAGAACACCATCATTCCAGGAGCCCGACGCTCTCCACGCTCATCTGCAGGCTGTTGATCTGGGTGGAATGCATTTCACAAGCATAATCATTGCAGAAATTATCCATCTCTGATTCTGATTAAAAGTATAAATAACTTTCTTTTTTGCATAACCCTGACAGTACGGTGAGCTAGAAATACCTGGCCATTAAATTCTCCAAGGACTTTGGCATTGAACACACAAACCAGTCTGATCGCTGATCTATTCTCAGGTAGAAGTGCAGCTTCCATAATCATTACTAGCTTTAAAAATTTTATATCTTCCAAGTGGCATATGAATTCCCATTCCTTGAGAGGGTGAATTAACACTTCTCCAAACTTTGCACTATTTATAGAGGCTAAATTTGGGACAAGTTCTTTTTTTTTTTTTTAAACTAAAAAGTATTAAGAAACCACTCCGGCAGCCATTCCTGCATATGTTATTGTAATTAATTTTAGAGACACTTTTTGGAGTCCTTGCAGTTCTGGGGCATCTCTTTTTTCTCTCTCTGCTGTGGGTCTCTGCAGTGCAGGTGACCTCGCTGGCTGCATCACACACCCTCCTGTGAATCTCCGCAGACCCCTGGGCCGTGGGACCTGCTGTTGGTTCTTTACCGGCCACAGCTTGGGGACCCTGAGGGACCCCTCAGGTCTGAGCCGCACACTTCAGGTCAAGTGCCTCAGGCACCTCGAAGGAACCAGGATTCCCACTGGTGTGTGCATGCTTGTATATGTGAGTGTGTACACGTATGGCATGTGTGCAAGTGTGTAAATCAGCATGAATGGGAGAGAGCTGCATCAGCACATGCGAATGGTGTCCGTTTGTGTGTGTGAAGACATATGTACACATGTGTAAGTCTGAAAGAATGGGGGGAAACTATGAATATGTGTGTGTGTTGGTGTGTGCGCATGTGTGTAAGTGGGAGAGAGCTGTGTGAACTGTGTCGTTGGTATAGACAGGAGTGTGAAGACATGTGCGCATGTGTGTGAGAGTGGGTAGATGGAAGAGGACCATGTGAGAACACGTAAGTCATGGCTGTGTGGGGGAGTGTGTGCAAGCATGTGGGTGGGTGTGCATAGCATGCACAGATGGGAGAGAACCATGTGAGCTTATGTGAGTCATGTCCTCCATCCTGACACACTCAGAGACCTGCTCCCTGTTTCCAGTGCAGATGGTAGGTAACCGAAACCTGACCCTTGTCCTGTGTGTCTCTCGTATGGGTGGCAGCGTGCACCAACCCTGACCCTTGTCCTGTGTGGCTCCCAGTGAGGGTGGCAGGTACCCCAACTGGCTGTCATCCTGAGGGGCTGCAGGAAGTGGCTCCACAGGGCGGCCTTCACTTCACTCTCCCATTGTTTGATCCCTCTCTTGCGGCCGCTAATGCCTGTCCCTGGCATGCAAGGGGCCTTCTTCCCCTTCCTTTTCTCCTGTCTCTCTGGCATCTGTTCCAGCTTGACAAGTTGTCCTCTCCATGCACCCCGAGATACCATCCTCTCATCTGGAAACTGCTTTCAACCCTGTGAGCCTTCTAGAAGCTTCCCCGCTCTCCTGGAACCATGAACGCAACTGCAAGAAAGTTTTTGCACAAACGCGCTAGTAGGAAACATGTGTGAATGCTTCATGTCCAAACGCATGTCCTGCTTCTCACCTTGCTCTGCCTTTGGTTTGGGTTTGGGGCCACCCCCAGTGGTGTTTAGGGCTTCTCCCAACTTCTCCCAAATAAAGGGGGTGGAGGTGGGGGGGTCACTCCCCAGGATGCCCCAAGAACACACAGCACAGAGAGTGGGGCCAGGCCACCTGCCCGGAACTATGTGTCAACCACCGTGTTCTCTCTCTGGGCTCTGACACTTTGCTCTTGAGTAAGAGGAGTTAGGCGACAGTCGCGTTCTCAGAACTTGGAAACCGATAATTCTCTTTACATCCCCTGGTGGACAACTCTCCCCCCAGAAAGAAACCTGCAGTTCATCCTCTCCAAACTCACTCAGAATCTGAGCCTGGGTGTTTGCCTTTGCACCGTGTTCGTCCAAACGCCTCCTTTTGTTCTGGAGAGTTCTGCTCCTTCCTCTGTGCTATTCCCGCTGCAATCCTGCCTCTGTACAGCTCACAACTTGCTCCCCCAGGGCCTCATTTGTTCAGACATAGATTCAATATCGCGTTGGTTACTGTGCTCTTGTCACGAAGACCCGCCTGGTCATCATATTCTTCACTGACTTTTCTTAATGTTGGCGATTGTACCTGACCTCAGCACCCCTATCCCTCAAATTACTCTCTTTGCTTACAAAACCTATTCCTTAGCAGAAGCAATACAACCTGCATCTCTGAGACTACAAGACCGTGAAAATTTTTCCCAGAAAATATTCTTTGACTCCCTTTTTCCTCCCTCCTGCCCTTTCCACTGTCTGGACATCTGGATCTAGTCTACTCTTGGTCCTTCTTGATCTTACTCGATCTACTCTTGTCTCTTTCTAGATCTTCATTAAGATTCCGGTTCAGCAGAGACCCCTAAGAGTTCATCCCTGATACATGGGGAAAGTGTGTTCGCTGCCCGGCGCATGCCACAGTCACGTACATACAAGGTCCTCACGTGCAAGTAGGCGGCATGTTGCTTGGGAGCCAGTTTCCATGCTTGCTGCCTACCTTCACTCTGGCATTGCTCTGATGCCTCCAGGAAACAATTCTTCAGGGAAAGGCGGAAGGCGCAGTGCTACGGATTGCCTCACTGATATTGTTGCTGTAGGCGGGTTTTAGTTTTGGATAGAAAATAAATCTCTGAAATGCAGATCAAAACAACAGTGAGACATCATCTCACACCACAGAGACTGGCCCACATCCAAAAGAACAAAAGCAACCGGTGTTGACACAGATGTGGCGAGAAAGGGACCCTCCTTCACTGCTGGTGGGAATGACGACTGGTTCAGCCCTTTTGGAAAACAGTATGAACGATTCTCAAAAAATTAGAAATTGAGCTCCCATTTGACCCAGCAATACCACTCCTGGGAATATATCCTGGAGAGGCAAAAAAAATGTATAATCGAAGTGACATATGCACTTGTTTGTTCATTGCAGCACTCTTTACAATAGCCAGAATCTGGAAAAAAAACCTGAATGCCTGAGAACAGATGACTGGTTAAAGAAACTTTGGTACATCTACACAATGGAGTACTATGTAACTGTTAGAAAAGATGAAGTCATGAAATTTACATACAAGTGGTACTACATGGAAAGTATCATGCTAAGAAAATGAGTCAGAAAGAGAGGGACAGACATAGAAAGATTGCATTCATCTGGGGAACATAAAGTAACAAAATAGGAGACTAACACCCAAGAATAGCCAAGATAAGTACCAGGAGGTTCACTCCATGGCTTGCTTGGAGGCCAGCCACACATGCTAGGGGGAAAAGGCAGTTCAGTTAAAGAAGGGAGCACCAAATAAAGGTGTTGGGAGGATCCTCCCAGGATGGGAGATGCATGCTGAAAGTAGAATATGGACCAAACATGATTGCCACTCAATGTAAACCACAGCACCCAAAAGGAGAGAGAGAACAAAAGTAAATTCCCTGCCACAGAGGCAGGGTGGGATGGTGGGGATGGGGGTGGGAGGAATACTGGGATCAGTGGTGGTGGAAAATGGGCACTGGTGGAGGAATGGGTACTTGATCATTGTATAATTGAAACCCAAGCACAAAAATTTGTAAGTCTACAACTGTACCTCATGGTTTCACTAATAAAAAAATTTTAAATAAATAAATAAATCTCCGAGGACTCGAGAGTCTTCGTGGAAGTTAGGGAGTGTCTAAGAGACCCAGCAGAGCCTCCTTCCCACCGCCCCCCACAGGACCCTCTCCTAAGGAATTTGTGGCTTCTAGGACCGCCAACAAAGCCAGCAGAACAGGAAGCCAGTGGGAGATCCAGCGGCAGGAGGCATCTTGGAATGGCGACAGCTTCCTACCCAGGGCAGGTGAAGGCAGGACTCCACTGTCACCTCCAAGTCAACCCAGTTTCTACTCATACGTCTGCTTCTGTGCCGATCTCCCCCTCTGCGTCTCTGGACCTCCCTGATGCTTCAAATCATGGATGAAAAATGATAACTCTGTTTGATAGGGGCAGTCATAGAAATGACAGTCTTCTTGGTCTCCCGCTTCAAATGCTAATTTTAGAGAAGAAACTGAGCCCTGGAGATTTTTTTTTCAAGTAGGATGTCACTTTTATAGAGCAGCTGGCGGGAAGTGACGGGGCTGGGGGTCGAGCCCCAGGAAGCCTGTCGGGATTAGCCAACATGTTGGCTGTGTTTCCAGTGGGTCGATAAGCAGCCGTGAGCCCTGAGTTAATTTCTGACTGTTAGTGTTCTAGATCCCTCCCGTCCCACCAGCATTTCAAGATGACCCGAGAAAAGGCTTCGTATTCCGGTCACACCTTGGAAGAGTGGAGCATACATGCTTAGTCTTGTTTACCCAAATCCATCCTAGACTTGTGATCTTGGATTGGTGAGTTTCCGGAAAACTGAAGCTTCTCCAATTCCCTTCGGGGGTTTCTCAGAAGTCATCTAGAAGCTCCACGGAGGTCCAGATGCAAAGAGCTGAGTCTCTGATTTCATGGAGGTCTTGGGGATGATCCCTTCTCATGTGCACATGCTCGAACCTAACCCTCCCCCCCCGCACGTGAGTTAGGCCCAGAGGGCAGGAGGGAACCCTCTCCCACCTTTGTCTGGTGTCTGTCCATTTTCCAGTGAAACCCTGTCCTCGAACCCTGGCATGTCCTCAAGACTGTTCACTGCAGACACACGTGGACATGGAGAGCTGTGGGGTCAAGAGCTGCTGTGGTCATGCTCCTGGGGGGCAGGGCTGGGTGCTGGGGAGTGGCTGAGTGCTGGCCATGCTGGGCTTGTCCACAAGACACAGGGGCCCCTGGCGGAACTCCTAAACCAGTTAGCTGTTGGGTTCGCTGTTTTGTTACTGTTTATTCAAGAAATCTAATCTGCATTTGCAAACTTTGTGTCCCTTCTTTTTTTTTTTCTATATTCGATTTACAAGGAAATTCAGCTAGCAACACTGCTGAGAGTCTTCAGAAAAGAAGACAACCATCAGGTGGGGATGGGGTGGGCAGAAGATGGTGTCCAGCCCCAGAAGTGGGAGGGTCGATGGAGAGATGTATACTAACGGGCTTTTCCCACACACTAACCACCCCCCATCTCTGTCTCTGTCCCTGTTTCTCTCTGTCTCTGTCTCGCTCTCTTACACACACACACACACACACACACACACACACACACACACACACGCACACGCACTCGCACACATGCACTGGTATTTTGGAGAGGAAGATGCTGATCATAAGAGCAGCTGTAAAACTGACCTTACAGAACAAGCAGCCAGATTGTCCAGGTAGGTTGACCTCCGGGCTGAGAACCCCGCAGCCATCTGGAAATGGGGCGGCGGATCCCCCTTGCTGCAGATGCCTAGCAGCCCCGCCCACACCTGACCCCCAGCTCCAGACCTGGTGTGTTCAGCCACACACATGAGGCTGTACAGCATCTCCGGATCCTACAGGATGGACGGGTCGGCGGGAGCACGGCCAGCTTAAGGGGAGAGTCGCAGAGAAGCCCACCAAGCCCGCCGAGTGAGAACAGCAGCACCCAAGGCTCAACCACACTGACCAACTCAGAGTTCCCAGTGACTTTACCAAAACCCATCCAAGATGTGACAGTGAGCACACACCCACTCTTACTGGCCTGCTGGCTAGCAACTCCACGTGCCGTTTTGTTGTAACATGCGGTCACTGTCACTGTCCTCCCATTTGTTCATCGGTTTGCTCAAGCAGGCCCAGTAAGGTCTCCACTGTGACACTTGTGACTGTGTTTGGCATATCTGATACATCACGGGTAGCCTGCTAGGCTTTGCCATGCGTGTGGGCAAGATACTTTCGGTAGCTTGCCGGGCTCTCCGAGAGGGGCGGAGGAATCAAACTCGGCTCGGCTGGGCTGGCTGTGTGCAAGGCAAACGCCCTACCGCTGTGCTATGGCTCCAGACCGTAACATGCAGTAAAAGGTAAAAGGCCCTCCCGTTGATCGTCGATTTGCTCGAACAGGCCCAGTAACGTCTCCATTGGAGACTTTGTTGTTACTGTGTCTGGCATATCGAATACTCTCGTAGCTTGCCGGGCTCTCCAAGAGGGGTGGAGGAATCGAACTCGGGTCGGCCATGTTGGCCGCTTGTAAGGCGAACGCCCTACCCGCTGTCCTATATCAGTGTAACATGCAGTATGAAGTAAATTTGCTTGTGCCTGCCAGGGGACAGGGTTGGGGGTGGGTAGGAAGCTGGGGACACTGGCGGTGGGAAGGTCACACTGGCGGTGGGGCGGGAGCTGCAACACCGAACACCTGAAACAATTGTATTATGAACATCTTGGTAAATCACGATGCTTAAATTTTTAATAAGATTTTAAAGAGGGGCCGGAGCCATAGTACAGCAGGAAGGGTGTTTGCCTTGCATGTGGCCAACCTGGGTTCGATCCCTGGCATCCCTTATGGTCCCCTGAGCACTGCTAGGAGTGATTCCTGAGTGCAGAGCTGGGAGCAATCCCTGAGCATCGCTGGGTGTGACCCCAAAGGAAAAAAAACTGATTTAAAGAACTGAGCTCCCAGGGTTGGGGAAGGAGAGGAAGGAGAGCCCGGTGGGGGGTGGGGGTGGCGTTGGAATGGCATAGACACAAAAACTATGGTAACAATGTCATCAATCCCAGTACCGGAGTTAAAGGCACAGATGACAGGGCCTGAGAGGACAGAGGGTGGACCTTGCCCTGCATGCCTGTGAAGTTGACCTTCCAGAGAAGCAGCCAGGTGCTCCCAGGGATTTGATTGGTCGCCAGCATCACAAAGGGTTCCCCCACCCCCAGCCCAGCCAGGAGTGACCCCTAAGCACTACTGGATGTGGTCCCGTGCTGAAAGAACTGGCAATGGAAGCCAGCTGTCAGGCCCAGAGTAGGGCAGAGGGAGGCGGGTGGGTGCCGGGTGGCCTGTGATCGATGTGACCCTTGCCAGGGGTCAGAGCATCTCTCGGCCTCCTCCTCAGCTGCAGCTCTGGGGGTTCTGCCCACACCTCCTCCCAGAGACCCCCCCACCCATCTGCCCCTCCTCACTGACCCCAAACCACCCCCAGGCTCCAGAGTTCCCGGTTTGCTGCCCCTGTGTCCAGGCAAAGGGCCGAGCCCTGCCTTGGGGGGAGGGGCTCCTCCCCCGCCTTGCACCAGTTTCCACATCGCCTCCAGAGCCCGGAGACCTGGGTCCTGGCTCCTCCGCACGGGGGTACCGTCTGCCCGGCTGGGGGCTCTGGGGGCCCCTGAGCTTTCCGTTATCTGTTGTTGGGGTTGCTTCAGGGAGTGCCCTTGGATGCTCAGACATGCTCTGTCAAGATGACACTACGGTTACTCCCCTGGGGTCATTCCCGAGAGGGAAGGCCCACCCACTGCACCCCACCTCCAGGAGTGCCCACTGGGATGTCCTTCCGCCCCCACAGAGCAGGAAGTGGAGCCAGGAGCGATGAGGTGAGAGATTGACTCGGAGCTTGCTCGAGGGGCCCAGGGCAGCTGCTCCTGAGGGACCCTCAGGACACTCCCCTTCCCCAGGCACCTGCCCCACACACACCAGGGCGGGCAGGGAAAATTCCCTTGGTCATGGCAAGACAGGCAGGGAAGGAGATTCCACCCTGACAGAGGGGCCGGGGCAGGGCCTGGGTTCATAGGGCTCCAGGAGTGAGTGGGGCCCAGCACCCACAGTGGCCTCAGAGGGGAGCAGAGAGCCGCGGGTCAAGGGGCAGTGGGTGTCTGAAGCAGCCTGAGCCTCTGGGTCCAACACAGCCTCCTGGGGAGAGCGGGGAGGGGAGAGCACATATTTGGGGGCTCACCTAGTAGGTCTGTCTGTGCCCTGCCCGCCAGACCTGGGCCGGAACTCCCTATTGCCTTTGTCTTTTGTTTGTTTGTTTTAGGGCCATATCTGGGGCTCTGCTGGGGCGGGGAGGGAAACTCAACCCACCCCCCTCCTAAGCAGAGCCCCCAGCAGCTGAGGACCTCCGGAACCCAGCCACAGCCATGCTTAAAGCCACTCTCCATTCTCCAAGCTTGCTCGGATCGGGACTGGGCCTCCTCCACCCAGATCCTCCATCTTCCAGTAGCTGGCGTTAGACCCACCAACTGCCCCCCATCCTGGGCGCCATGTAATCCCATCAATGGCCAAGACCCAGAGACTATAAAAGCAAGCTCCTGGAAGCGACCTCTTATTGTCTAGTTCTTGCTCTTGGAGAACCCGATGGGCTACCACAAGTATTCTGCCTGCATGGCAGAGTCTGGCAAGCTCCTCGTAGCGTATTCGATATGCCAAAACCCAGTAACAATGATGGGTCTCATTCCCCTGACCCTGTAAGAGCCTCCAATGTGGCACTTGCTAAAACCTCAGGGCTGGGGCGAATGGAGACGTTACTGGTGCCTGCTCGAGGAAATCGATAAACAACGGGATGACAGTGACAGTGATACAGTGAGGGCCATATCCAGTTGTGCTCAGGGCTTACTCCTGGCTCAGCACTCGGGGGTCACTCCGGGTGGGGCTCAGGAAGCTTCAGGGGTGCCGGGGATCAAACCAGGAGTAGCCACTTCCCAGGCCAATGCCCCAGTGGCTGCCCCAAGCTTGGCCTCCTACGTTGTCTTCCGAGTGGTCCTGGGAAGCCCAAATGGTTCTAAAATAATACCCTCGTGAATGACCAGGGCCTTGCCTGGGCCCCCACAGGTCAAGCCACGGTGGTGAAACCCCAGGGGGAAAGGCAGTTCATACCTGCCGGCCGCGAGGGCTGTGACCCAAGGGACAGGATGGCCAGGCAGCCCCGGGGAGGTCGGCAGGTCCACGCCTGGTAGAGTCTCTCTGAGAACATGGCCACGATCCTCAGAAGGAGGGCTGACGAGGACGTGGCGGGTCTGCTAAGAACCCCCCAGAGGAAGCCCTTCATCCCCGGGGTCCCAAGCACCAGGCTCCTCTGGACCCAGACTCCCAGGGCTCGGGGACTTCTGGCCACACGTGGTCTGGACAGAATCAATGCCCAATGGCCGTGGACATACTCAGTTCTCACTTGCTAGCCACAACAATGAGCCACGTGGGGTCCATTTTCTTGAATCCTGGAAGCCCTGCATCCGTCCGGCTGAAGGACGTTCTGGGGCTGTGTCCTCAGCAGCCTGTCACAGGCAGGAGGGGAGGGTTGGCCTCACTCAGGGGCAAGTCCCCTCCTACCTGAACAGAGAACTCAACGCAGCTCTTCCGCATCTGTGGTGCCGCGTGACTCCCGGTGTCATGCCACAACACCCACGCACGGTGCACGCACAAGGCGGGGGTGTGGACAGGGGAACTTGGCGAGAGGCTGTTGCGGGCAAGTAAAGCCAAGCCAGGGGTCCAGGTAGGTGCTTTCTGGGGGCAACCGGCAGGGCCCACCTCCCCCTTGGCTCCCGGCAGGCGCCGCCCACTTTGAGCTCCTCACTATTTTTATTTTCTGGAGAAACGATCATCTTTATAAATAGCTCTTTTAAATGTCAAACTAACCGGCTGAATAATTTATCCCCACTCCGTATCCTGAATAATTCAGCCCTCCTTCTCTCCGTGTTTTGGGGCCCGCCAAAGTCGGCGGGGTAGGGGGGACGGGTCCTCAGAACACCCTCTGAGCCTCAGGCTGCCCCCACCGCCTGACTGTGCCCCCTCCTGGTGCTGCTGTGGGTCCTGCGACAGAGGGTGGCCGCCTGCTTGTGGGGGGCCCGTGGGCTCCTGCGTTCAGGAGTTCCCCCGCTTCAGCCGTGACCCGGGTCTGAGGGCAGGTCGGGGTGTCTTCCTGCAGACCCTCCCGTGCAGGAGTGCTGCCCACATGGCTGCCCTCTGCCCAGGCCATCCCAGCCACTTGTCCACTTGGACTCCTCCCTCAAGCCGGGGCAGCCGGGCTGGGGGCACCGGAGTATTTGTTCTAATCTGAAAGTGATGGTTCCCAGTGATTGGCCAAGAGTCACAAGTGGGGGTCCTGGGCTTCCTTGACGCCCCCCAAAGGGAAGGGATGGTCCTCCAGGAGCACTCAGGGGCCTGGAGCCAGAGGGGCCTGGCACACCCTGGAGGGACCTCGCAGGTGTAGGCCGGGTGTGGATGCCAGGGCCGCAGCCTGGGTTCTCCGACCCGAGTATGCGGACGCCTGCTCTGAGCAGCCCTATGGCTGCCGCTGCCAGGCCTCTTAGAGCTCGTGCCCAGAAGTGTCAACAGCGGGCAGGCAGGCACCAGTGTCCACAGCGGAGGTCCTGCGCCGCCCGCCTACCAGGCTGTGGAGGCAGCTCTGGGCCTCTCAAATGCACTTCTTCTCTCAGGGACAGAGCAGGGGGTTGTACACTGCAGTATTGAGACGGGTCCAGAGATTCTTACTGTCTCCCTCTGTCTCCGTGTCTCTCTATGTCTCTCTCTGTACCACTCTGTCTCTCTGTGTCTCTGTTTCTGTGTCTCCATCTATCCCTGTCTCTCTCTGTCTCTTTGTCTCTTTCTGTCTCTCTCTGTCTCTGTATCTCTCTGTCACTCTGTTCATCTCTCTCTGTCTCTCTCCCCCCTTCTGTCTTTCTCTGTATCTTTGTCTCTCTCTTTCTCGGTGTCTCTCTGTGTGTCTCTGTCTCTGTATCTCTCTATCTCTCTCTCCCTCTCTCTGTCTCTCTCTGTCTCTATCTCGGTCTCTCTTTGTTTCTCTCTGTCTCTGTCTATCTCTATCTCTCTCTTCTCTCTGTGTGTGTCTATCTTTCTGTGTCTCTCTTTGTCTCTGTCTGTCTCTCTCTCTCTTTCTGTCTGTCTCTGTTTTTCTCTCTCTCTTCAGCATCCTGCTGTGTGACCCTGTGCTGTGAAAGAGTTATCATCCACAGCCCTGGAGCCATACAAGACCCTAAATCATCTCAGCAATGGAGTGGGGGGGGCACTGGGCTTTGGGGGAGTCTCAGGAACCACTGAGGGTGGAAATGCTTGGCGTTCTTCACAATGCCTGTCCTTAGGAGCCTCTGAGGATGAGGGATTTGAAAGCGCGAGTTCCAACCCAGCCACAGGTACGTGGACAGGGAAACTGCCTCTGACCTGGCTCGCCTCTTCCCTGCATTAAAGCCACACACGTGCCGACTCACACACCTCATGCTCCTGTGAGCGCCTGGAGTCCCTGCTCATTTGCCCCATGGTGGCCAGTACTGCCCGCACCAGCTGACCATTACGTTCCTCACTGTAGCTGACTCACAGGGTCAAAGCCGTACCCCAAACCCAGCACCATGAAGATGCTCCCTTGGAAGCACCTGCAGCCACACTCTCAAACAGGTACATGCTTTGGGGCTTGATTCTGGAGCCACTCCCGGTGGTGCTCAGGGCTGAATCCTGCTTCAGTGCTCAGATATCATTCTTGGCAGTGCTCAGGGGACTCGAAGCAGTGTCAGCCATCAGATCTGGGTTGGTGGAGTGAAGGCAACGCCAGCCCTTTGAGCTGCCTCCTGCCTTCATGACCCGCTGCTTTCTACACATGCTGGGTCTCAACCTTGAAATCTTTTTCCAAGACAAAAACCTGCTTTGGCCAGGAAGAGTAAAGCCTCACCCAGACTCAGGCCGGCTCTAGAGGGGCAAGGACCTTTGTGGGCCAGGCTGAAGGGAGACCGGCCCTCCTGCAACCATGTGAATGTAATAAGAAATTAGCGCTTGGGCCAGAGCAACACTGCAGCAGGTAGGGTGTTTGCCTGGCACGTGCTGACCCTGGTTTCATCCCCAATCCTCGGCATCCCTGTGGTCCCCAAGCACCACCAGGAGCGATTCCTGAGAGAAGAGCCAGGAGTGGCCCTGAGCATCGCCAGGTGTCACCCAGCAAGTCGAAAAATTAAAAAGAAGCTTGTGCTTGGTTTTTGTCCTAATCCTGGCCGATTCCTAAAAGGCTTGCGGTTCCCCGGAGAGGGCAATGCTTCCGTGACATTAATGACATGGTTCTGGGGCTCAGCTAGGGGTGGGGATGGATTCCAGAGGGGCTGGGCTCGGGGCTGGAGCGACAGTACAGCGGGTAGGGCGTTTGACTTGCACATAGCCTACTCGGGTTCGATCCCTAGCATCCCATATGGTCCCCCGAGCACCGCCAGAAATAATTCCTGAGTGCAGAGCCAGGAGTAAGCCCTGTGCAACACCGGGTGTGACCCAAAAAGGAAAAAAAAAACAGAGAGGCCGAGCTCCTGACTAGAGGATGCAACTTCCAGCCCAGCTCACCCAGCAGAGCCCCCGCTTCCTGGAGGTGGAGGGGAAGGCAGAGCCCCCATCTTCCCCAGCCAAACCCTTTGTGTGCAGGAACATCCACCAACAGAGCCTGACCACCCGGCCCTGCCCGGCCAGCTTCCAGCACCCCGCCCTGCCCCAGTCACTGAAGCAAATGAGGAGCCGGCTGGCAGCCCACCCCAGAACTGGAACCTCAGGACAGTGCAGGGATGCTGGTGGGACCTGAGGGTTCAGGCGCCCCAGGACCATGACCGGGGCAAAGAGCGCACAAGCTTGTGTGTGCAGCACCCAGCCGTGCACAACTGGCACATGTTCATCTGGGCACAGGTGACACATTTGAGTATATCCTGAGCACATGAGGCCCATCCATGCACAGTTGGGACAGGTACAGCCTGGGCACTTGTGACACATTCGTGTACAGATGGGCACATGTGGTGGTTCCTGCGGAACCTGCACACAGGTGGGCCATCTGCACGGAGTCGCAGGGCCTGGTGCCCACCAGGGCTTGTGGGGAGCCTGGGAGCAGGGCCAGCAGCAGGCACAGTCTGAGGGCTGGAGGCAATTCCCCTCATGTCTCTGCTGTCCCCGTGTCCACCCAGAGCAGGAGGAGGCCTGAGCTCAGCACGGGCGGGTGGGGCCACAGGCATGAGAGGGGGCAGCTGTCGAGAGCGAGAAGGCCAGCCCAGGAGGAAGGGGTGTCTTGAAGTGCCCCAGGTCCACTGATGATGGGACAAGGGGCTGGAGATGGAGGCGGGGCGTGTCCTGGACTTGGGGACAAATCAGCCCATGGCACGTTTCCCAGGAAGCTGGACGGGATGGAACAGCCAAACGGGCACCCAGGCCCCTGCGGCAAGCAAGGCACGTCCTCCCTCCCAACCCTTGCCACTACCACTCCCATCTGCCGTGATGCTCAGCATTGCTCATATCAAGGCCCTGGAGCTCACGGGCTCAACCGTCTGAAGGCCAAGTGCTCCTGCCCTTCTCTGAGGCTGAGGGGAGACTGGGGTTCTCGGGGTGGCACCCCAGAAGACAGTGTTTCTGGACTGCGGCTCCATCTCCTCACCAATGTGGACATCTCTCCAACCCATAGTCCCACTGCTTGTCCTGGAGGTCACTGTTCCCACACCCCCACCCCCCTGCCCTTCCTAGGCTGTCACCCTCACTGTCCTCAAGGTGGCCCTGCTTGGAGCCAGCTTTAAGGAGAGGGTTGGACCCTCCCCTTCAAGAAACGCGGTCCTGGCAGATATGGACTCCCAGAAGCTGCGTGTCACCAGGACAGTCCCGGGGGTCCAAACACTGCTTGGGACGCCCCAGCCCCCACCCACCACTGCCAAGGAAGCAAAGCCTCCACATCGGGCATAGCTCGCCTCTCCACGACACCCGTCCACCCCAGGACCCTCGCAATTGCTCAGGACCCTGCAGAGAGCAGGTGGGAGGGACAGTTAGATGGACGGGCACACGGGGAGGGAGGGACAGTTAGTGGATGGGCACACAGGGAGGGATAGTTAGTGGACACGACAACCATTGGCCTCAGTGTGCAAGCTCACTTGAGGCTGACACTGCATCTTTCTGGACCTTTCATGTGAAGGAGAAAACTGTTTACCGACAAGCTGATTTTCCCCAGCTCAGCCCCTGAGAACAGCGTAAGGGGGTGTTTCTTCGTCTCTCCCTAGCAACCAAGGTCAGGTTGACTAAACACCAGTGAGATGTCGAGGAGTGAAATTCCCCCTAATCCTAGTTCCTGCCAGGCCCATCTTTCTTCCTCCTGTCTGTGTCCTGTGAAACCAGGATATGCAAGACGCCCATGTTACTCAACTCAGGCAATACCTGAGTCTGGGTTGCCGGGTTGCCGATTTAAGTCCAAATCAATGCTATTATTTGATCATGGTCTCCTGTTCTTCTCGATGCATGGTATGAGTCGATCTTGTTTGACAATGGCCAATTACAGTCCCAGTGTTTCAATCCAGAGACTAAAGCTGGATAAGGTGGGAGCTCACTTCACCCTGAGAACAGGAAAACCACAGGGACTTGAGACCCTATGCCACAGCCCTCGTGCCTCTGCCTGCAGACTCTGACCAAGGACCGCAGTGCCACGGGACTCACTGCCACCCAGTTCCTCTATCCCCGTCTCTCCCAAGGCGTTGGCCTCACCGAGTGCAGAGCAGAGACCTTTCAGTTCTTACTGTGTCAGTAGAGTGGGTGCCCCCCTCAACCCCCCGCCCCGTACGCCCAGCTGTGCCTTTGGGCTTCAGAGCTCAGAGGGGGTGTCCTGCATGAGAAGTCCAGCCTTTCAGAGGAGTCCCACTGATCTTTGGTTTTGTTTTAATGAATTGATTGATTGATTGATTGATTAATTGTACTCATCATAGTTACAGTGACATGGTTACAATAGTGCCGATGATCATGCTTTGGGTATAAAAATTGGCTAAACTATCACCAAAATCTCAAAGACCCACCATTGTCTTCATGTTACTTCCATTTTTTATAAAATTAATTTTGGAAGTTCCAGTACAGTGGTCCTATATGCTCAGTGCTGCTCCAGTGTGCTCACCAGCAGAGTGTCACGGTATTGCTACCATGAACAAAGGCACTTCTACCTCTTGGCATCCCCAGGTCATAATTCCGCTGAACGTGTCTCAGGATTTTCTTCCCCGGGGACTGTCCAGTCCCCTGCTTAGTTTCTCTATACTCTACCTCTGAGTGGGACCATCCACTGTTTGTGTTTTTCTTCCTGGTTCACTTAGCAAGACTTTATTGGTTTAACCCAAGTTGGAGCTACCTGCAGGATTTTGCCTTTCCTCCGGCTGAGTCATAGTCGGTTTTCTTTACAGACCTGCATTTTCTTGACCCTCTCATCTGCTGTTGACGAAGGCAGAGAAAGCTGCATGTGGATTCCTCTGGAAATATTTTCTGTATGAGCTGCTGGGCCTGCATAAATACATACAAAGGTTGGTTTCTAGGTAAATTGTTTGGGGGGGATTTGTGGCTTGAGGGAAGAGCCACAGGAGAAGTGAAAGATCCTTTGACACAGCTGGACCCTGGTGCCCACTGGGCCACAGGGACACAAACAGCCCAGGACCAGCTAGACTAGGGAGTCAGAGCGGCTCTGAGGAGTCACAGAGTCAGCACGTGTGACAGGAGGCAACAGCAGTGAATGGGAGGGGGTGTGCGAGGTAGTGAGTGCGGCTGGGTCTGGGGAGGCTCCAGGGGCTGCCTCAGTTTCTCCAGCAGTGACTCCCGGCTGACTGGCACATCACACATCAGGCCACAAGCTCAAGCCTGCCAGTCCAACACACCGGGCTCACACAGTCAGAGAAATCATCCATCTGAAAAGAAATACAGGCTCAGGGCGCACGTCCTGCATCCATGGGGCCCCTGTTTGGTCCCTGCCGTATATAGTACCTCGAGCACTGCAGGCTGAGCCCTGGAGCCCCTGGGGTGACAGAATGTGGTTTGAGTGGCCCCAGTACCTCCAGCTGTGGCCTGTGTGAAGCAGTAACATGGGCTGTGGGCCCCTCCCCATTTGCCAAATATCACCACAAGAGCCCCAAAAGGGCCCTTCAAAAATGTAAGAAAAGGGAAAAGACCCTCATAATGGCCACAGATTAAGTAATCAAGCTGGAACAACCAAAGGGCTGCAGAAAGTAGGAATAAGTCAGGTGACATCAGCCAATGCAGGTTCTTCAAGTCTTTCATGAAATAAAATAAGCAACATTTCTGATTATGAATAGAAATGAAGGCATCTCTAAGGGGATATCAGAGACTCGGCATAGAGGCCCGCAAGTCCAAGAACATGAGAGATTTAGTTTTTATTTTTTAAAAAAATGCAGGTTTCTTTTACTTCACACAAAAAAGTCTGTACTTAACACTGTTCTCTTGTTAGGCATGCTCTCATGAAAAGTGTGTGCCGTTCATTCATTCATCTGCTGGGCTTCCCCATATCACATGCCGAGGGCACAGGGATTCATCTTCCTTCTTTCTAGGCTGTGATGCCGTAAGCCCAATGCCCTGTTACTGGGGGCATACGCCTGAGTTCCTTGTTCTAATTCTGTCATTTGTAACAATGTGCTTCCCGTACGTGCTATGTGATGTGTATTGAATAAAATGCTACACATAACATGCTGTACCTTACACTCGTCTTTTGGCTGAAGACTCCGGATCTTCACGGAGTCAGGATGGATGACCTCCTCCCCCCCTCCTCCTCCAGGCCTCTGAGGAGTCAGGACGAATGACCTTCCTCACCTCCCCATACTCCTGAGGTCTGTCAGCCACGCCCACTCCCTCTTGGTGTGATCTTGGAGGGGAGCAGGTCAGCTGCCGCCCAAACAAAGCCCCCAGCAGCCGCTCCCACACCCCAAAGGCGCCGCCATGCCTCTGGGTGGCCTGCTCAGTTAAATATTCTGGATTTTCTAGAGTGACAGCTCCAAACTCTACCACACTACCACACTCCCAATAGGAGTGCACCAGATTGGATGGAATGCAGCATAGAAGCCAGACAATCTCGACTAACAGAATCTTTAAAACAGAAGGCTTAACTTGCAACAGCAGCTTAGTAAACCCTCAGACAAGAATTTAATGTGCCCGTGGTGAGATAGAGCGATTTTTACAAATTTTCTTCTGCAGAAATATTTTTTGGTTATTCTGTTAGCCACTTAGTGGTAACAGGCAATGTAAAAATAAATGATTGTGGGTCGCTATGGGAGGTGGCTGGGGAAATGGAGACAGCGGTGGAGGGAAGGTAAGAGTGGGGGTGGGATTGCTGTTGGAATATTGAATGCCTGTCACAAATCATCATGAACAACTTAGTAAACCATGGTGTTTAAGTAAAGTGGGGGGGGGAGAAATGTGGTGTGCCTTATAACTGTAATCTTAATATAATTATTTTATAGGGCTGGAGTGATAGCACAGTGGTAGGGCGTTTGCCTTGCACGCAGCCAACATGGGCGACCCGAGTTTGATTCCTCCGCCCCTCTCGGAGAGCCCGGCAAGCTACCGAGAGTATCTGGCAAGCTCCCCGTGACGTATTTGATATGCCAGACACAGTAACAACAAAGTCTCCAATGGAGACGTTACTGGGCCTGCTCGAGCAAATCGATGATCAACGGGAGGGCCTTCACTTTACTTTACTTTTTATAGTATTTAATTAGCATGCAATAGGGATGAGCTTTTTGTTGAATAAATCGTAAGCTACAACCATAGTCTTTAGAGTAAGTAACTGAAAAATTTGGTTTCTCCACACTTAGCTAAGACCAAAAAAGATACCCTTTTGTCTTTTGAGATATGTCACTCCTAAAGATTTTTGATAGATTGTTGACTGACTGACCGGCTGGATGGTGGATGGATGATAGAGGGCAAAGAATGGACGAATAAGTGGAGGCATGCACGCATGAGCAGACGGAGGGCTGGCGGGATGGGGGGCGGATGTCAAAGGGTGGCAGATAGTGCTGGAGATGAATGGAGCGCTGAGCGTGTGGGTGGGTGAAAGGGATGGGAGTATGACATGTAGACACGTACCCTGAGCCCAGTGGCATCCGTAGCAGAGAAGCACTAGAAAGATCATTGTGTTTGGCTCAACTACAGTGCGCAAAATTATACCAATATGTCTCTGGAAGCCGACTGTGAGCAAAAGGTCAGAGGAGTTAAGGATGCAGCCAGTTCCAGGGGCCGTCACCCTCCTCTGGGTTAGTGAGAGGCTCAACCCCGCAAACTGTGACCCAAGTGTTTAACACACCACTGACTCACAGGGCAGCCATGGCAGCTCTCTCCACATCGAGAGCCCGTTCCTCTCTCAACAGAGCAGGTTGCCATGGAGACCAGGTAGGGGTCAACAGTAGGAGGGTCTCCAGAGACCTCTCGGGACTGTCACAAGACCAGAAACTCCATCACCAGAAAGTCCTTTCAGATAAACACAATAGTCTCAATCAGACAGCACCAAACAGCCACTGGAAATATTTATGATCACAGTTGGAATGGGGGTACTGCCACCTTGCTGGTGTTCATCATCCAAGAGAGCACAATGCAGTCATTAGGGTCCCACTGTGAGAGTGATCAGAGCCGCAAAGCCCTCAGTAGAGAGGTATTCCACATCTGAAATGAAAACTGAGCCACACAGAGCACTGGTGCTTCCGATCACTACCAGGGCCGGCAAACACAAATCTGCAACCAGCCTGTGTGAAAAACTTCACTTAACTTAAGTGAAGTTCACTTAACTTCCCGTTAGTCGTCGATTTGCTCGAGCGGGTGCCAGTAACGTCTCCATTTGTCCCTGTCGCGTGCTAGTGTAGCCCAATGGCATCTGTTCGCTCCGGGAACATGAAGGGCCTCAAACCGATCATTCATGATCTTGACGAAGAAGTCTGACCATCTGGTAGGTGGGCGGCCACGCGGTCTCTTGACATCCCGTGGAATCCAGTCAGTAACAGCTCTAGTCCAGCGGTCGTCTTTAAATCTCATTACATGACCAGCCCATCTGATTTTTGACACCTTGACAAACGAGACAGCGTCCCTGATTCTTGATCGTCGACGGATGTCAGAACTCCGGATTCTTTCTCTCATTTGAGTGAAACGTGATATTCCAAGCATAGCTCTTTCTATTCTTCTTTGGGAGACCTGAATAGCATTCTCATCTTGTTTGCGTAGGGCCCAGGTCTCTGAGGCATATGTTAATGCAGGAAGAACAGTGGAATCAAAGAGATGTGCCCGGAGCCGGAGGTTCTTCGTCCTCTTAGCTATTTCTTTGACGTTCTTGAAGGTGTTCCAAGCCGCTCTCTTCCTCCTGCGCAGCTCGGGTGCCAGGTCATTTGTCATGTTGACCTCTCGGCCTAGGTACACATAGCTGTTGCATTCGGAGATGGTCGTTCCGTTGAGAGCGAATGGGGCATCAGAAACGAGGCTGTTTCTCATGAACATTGTCTTCGTAAGATGAAAAACTGAAACATCTAAATGTCTCCTCCTGGACCCAGAACAATAGTAGAGGGCAGGTCATTTGCCCTGCATGTGCCAAGCCAGGTTCTAGCCCTGGCATCCCACATGGTGCCCTGAATTCCAACAGGAATGTTCCCTGAGTGCACAGCCAGGAGGAAGCCCTGAGCTTCGCTGGGTGTGCCCCCAAAACCTAAATCAATCAATCAATCTCTCCTACTCATTGCAGTTATTGAAAGGTGGGTGTTATTAAGCTCACTGGTGAGAAAACTTTGGTTCCATAGGAGTGAAATAACTTGTCCAAATGAAGGAACTCAGAATAGTGCCCTAGAATCAACCCAACAGATTGCTTACCAGCAGATAACTCCTATTTTCAAGTGAAAATTTTCACAAGCACAAAGAGTCAAGCTGAAGATCAAAACAACAGGGCCACACAATCAGGAGCTTATGGGATTCAACACTCACAAAGCTAAGGACCAGGGGTTGCAGAGAAGAAGGGGTAAGGCGTGTGCCTTGCCGATGACATGAGGCTGCCTCTGGGTTCGTCCTTGACTGCAGACATCCCCCCACCCCAAGCACCGCCGGACTGAGTCTTGATCACTGAGCCAGGAGGCAGCCTGAACACAGTCAGGTGTGGCCCTGAAACAACAATGAGATCATGAGTCCTGGTTGGGAACAAAAGGAGCCTCAGGACTAGAGAGACCATCCAGGGGCAAAGCATGCGCCTTGCATGCAACCCAGCTAGGTTTGATCCCTGGAACTGCAGAATACCTTCTGAGCACCACCAGACAGACCCTGGAGGTCTCCTGAGCACCACCAGCCCGGGGAATTCCCAGCCCCACTGAGCCCAGGCTGACCCACATGCTCAGGTCCTCACACTGAATCACTGGCCAATCAAAAACTGAGAAAGGCTTTGGTAAGATTTTAGCATAGCCTCACCTGATGCTATATTCATCAAGAAGCCCATGGACCATGGTCTTGTGGGAATGGAGTCAGGCACGTGTCTGAAGTTGACATCACAGAAGACTATCAGATCCTTCCAGAAACAACCTAGGGCTAATCTCAGGCCTGTCCCTCAATAGCCGCGCATAATTGCTCATCAAGTTAATCTAGAATCTAGAATCCATGGTCAAGGGCAAAACTCATCTGAATGGATCTTGGGTTTTTCCACAGCTTGAGAGTTTCTGGGATTGGTTGAGAGAGGGGAGGAGAAGGGAGAGAGGGAGGGCGGGAGAAACGGAAGTGTCCGCTAGTGCGAGCTGGACTTGGGGGAGGCTGAGCATGAAGGCTCTAGTTAGCAATTTAGAAGCAGGTGCTCACCACAGGCCCGGAAGACGGGCTGGGCTCCACGGACGAGGTTTGAGGACCTTCTCTTCCCTCCTTCCGGTTGAACGCTATTTGCAGAAGTGGTTTATGAATACTTCTCCTCGATCCGAGTACTTCAGGAGTTTGCTGTGGGGTGAGATTTGGCGAGCCCTCAGCCTTAGAGAGTGAATGTGACCTCAGACTCGGTGACGTGGGCTTGGCGTCACGAGCACTCATCCGCTTTACGTCACCGGCGCAGAGCCCGTGTCTGACTTAAAAATAGCTGCCTCGGCTCTGCGCCCGAGCTGGCTGCTCTCCGCTCTGCAGCCCTGGAGCTCTTCCCAGGCTGGGTGAGACACAGGGAGACTGTGTCCTGCTGGCGTCCCGTCACTGGGGCCACCAACTGCCGTGCTCTCTGCTGCTGACGCCCCCAGCCCCTGGGCCCAGGGGGGCCGGAGGTTTGCAAGGCTCTTCCAACTGGGAGGTGGCGGAGCTTGTAGCTAATTCCCCCACACCCCCAGACGGAGCCCCCATACAGTAGAGATGCAGGACGGCTACGGTTCTTGCCAACTCAACATAGGATCCTGGTGATCCTGTGATGGAGTTGGGGGACCCTGGGAAGTTGATGCTGTGTCCCAGTGTCACTAGCTGGAGGGAGCCCCTCAGATCCCACACAAGGGGTCTGTCTGGGGAACAGCTCCCGGAGAGCTCATTGCTAGGGTTACAAAGAAGAGCGCTGCTTTGGGTTGTGAGGCTGCTATCCCAGATTCCAGGTGGGCAGAGCCGGCTCCCCGTTGGACCTGGGGGTCCCCCCGGAGCATGGATACAATCCTCTCCATGTGTCCAAGTCCTGGCCCTCATCAAGAGGGAATCAGACTCACCCCACAGGCTTCCATGACACCTCTGTAAAAAGACCCTCAAGGTCTCGGGGCAGGGGGCTGGGGGTTGCAGATATCAATCACTCCCAGAAAAGGGAGGCAGAGAAGGGCTGGGGAGAGGTGCCGGGAGCATGTCGGGAGGAAGGGGTGACTGGGACAGCCCAGCAGAGACAGCCACAGCCCCGGGGACCTGGCCGTGGTGCTGAAGCCGGTTGTGCTCCCCGCTTCTGCTGGGGGAGAAATCCCCCATCGCCCTGCAAGGACCCTCCCTCACCCTCCACCCTCCCAAAAAAAACCCTTGAGAGAGCAAAAACATGTTCGCAAACACTTCGCCCCTGCAAGACAAAACCCTCCATTCTAACCGCCTCTATCTGAGAGCCAAAACGCTGTTTATATAATGAGTTTGAAAATAAAAGGAAAATATTAGAAGACGTTCTTCATGAATTCTGATGAGGATATTATTCTGTTCGGAGGCATCCTAATTATAAAACTGCACAATAAACCTCAATTCCAACAGAGTTATTCTTCTCTATCAGGCAGATGGTAATTGCTTTTAAAAATATATATGTGTGTGTACAGCTTGTGGCTTATCAGTTTAACTTATCTGTTTGGAGAAAGCAATATCTATCTTTTTAAATTGCCTAATTTTTTATTCTGCAGAGGCTAACTCTGAATAAAATCTCTTTTCAGGAAAAATATTGCTGCCTAGATGGGGGAAAAAGTGGGATAAAAAATAGAATATTTTCTCAGGAAAGATGAGGTGGCAAAGCGACAGATTCAGAGTGAGGTCATGTAAGTTTTGCTTGTAAACTCCTTGTGAGTGAAGAAGAGCAATTCAGGTTTTGGTTGGGCGAACTGGGTCCAGGTGGGCAGGGGAGGCTGGGATGGGGTGGCCTGAGGGTGCAGGTAGCCTTGGTGAGGGGAAGAGTTCCTAGCCATTTTTAGAGGCCCTAAGGCTGCAACGAACTATCCTTTCTTCCAGCAATGAGCCCAGGAGAGGTTTACACCCAAAAGGTTTCATAGACCTGCCATAGAGGCAGGCTGGGGAGGGAGGCTGTGATGAGAGAGAAACTGGGGTCATTGGTGGTGGGAAATGTACCGTGGTGAAGACTCTGGTTTTGGAACATTGTATGACTGAAACCCGATAATGAACAGCTTTGTAACTGTGTTTCTCATGGTGACTCAATTAAAAAAAAATTTAAAAAAAGGTTTCATAGAGACAAATAGTTGATGATGTGGGAGCATGGGGAGCTCTGGCTGAGTCAGGTAGAATTGGAGTCCAGCAGGCCAGTGGTCATTTTCTGAAAATAGAGGCTCCGTCAGACTAGACTGGCTTAGAGTCCAGAAAGCAGCGAGTGCAGTGACTTGAGCATGGGCAGTGCTGGGACACCGTCCATAGCCCTTCTAGGGTGGTGTCCAATTTCCTTTGCATGGCCATCGCCCACCTTCTGAGCAGAAAGGGTGAATGCTGGCCCTGAATAGTGCCCGGCCCAGGGGGTACCAGGAAGGTCCTCAGGGACTCTGGTCCCGTGGAGAAGAGAGATGTCTCTCAGCTCACGCTCCCCGGGACAGTACAGGCTGATCTAGCTGTCTGCTGTCTCATGAGAGATTTCAGTAACATCGCAAGTCCGCGGCCCCCAGGGAACACCCTTCCACCTCAGTGAGCTTTAAGCACGCCCCGTTTCCTGCAATGTCCACCCTGTGGAAGACTCCGCTGGCCTGCGAGGGCCCCTCTGGGTCTTTCTTGCTGCTGTGCATGTGTACCCCTCCCCATCCCAATCCCAAGCACATGCGTTTCTGACAGAGGAGCTTATAATTAGCATTTGCATTGTTAACAAGATAAAGGATGAGATGAAACCCAAGTGTGTGTAAAGCATCGGGAGCGAGTCAGAATCAGTAGCAGCCATCCAAAAATACCATTTGCTCCCGAAATAAATATTGGAGATCTCCAACCAGCAGCAGCAGCTGCCAAGTCTCTTGTTTTCATCCGGCTAAGCAGCTCCTCCTGCCCTTCGCAGACGACCGGAGCCCAGAGCCCGATGCAGCGGGAACTGCATCCACCTGAGCCTGACCACCCGCGTTCCCTCACACCCTCCCTCTGACTCCGGCTCTTCCACCTACCCGAGTCAACACGCTCAGCGAGGCCACAGCCCTTGCCAGGCCATGCCATGTCCCGCCGGCTTTAAGTTGGCTTTCAGGGCTCCGCTCATACTCAGACGGGAAACTCTTCCCATGCCAGGGAAGAAAATCCCCTTTGTTGGTGGAAGCGTCTGCGCTCACCCACCCCGGGCACTGACTGACCTGGCTTGGCTGCCAGCTGCTAATTCTCTCTGTCGTGGTTGCTTCTTCCCCAGCTTTGGGGAGGATTTTCTTGCCCACCCGCCATTGTACACAGGAGGCTGGTTCTGTTTCTTGTTTCCTGAGACTGAGACCAGACAAAGGACGTGCTGTGCAGGAGGAGCTGGTAGAGCCCACCCTCCTGGCAGGAGGCCCCGGGCGCCCTGTCTCTCCAGGAGCCGCACCTGAGTTTGGGTGCATCTTCTAATGCTGATCTCTGGGGTGGAGGGGGCTCCCTAGGCCCAATCTCCGTCTCCATTGCTCTCACATCGTTCGGCTCAGAGAAAGGTCCTCCGGCAGCCTGCTCCGACAACCTGCTGCAATCTGCCCGTGTATTCTGGGAAGTCCTCATGCCCGTTGGATGCTGGCGGGAACATGAAATGACCCAAACCATTGAGCCAGAGGAGACCGTCAAAGTTTGAGTAAAGACACACATGTGGGGACTGGAGCGATAGTACAGTGGGTAGGGCATTTACCTTGCATGTGGCCGACCCGGGTTCGATTCCCAGCATCCCATATGGTCCCCCACGCACCACCAGGAGTAGTTCCTGAGTGCAGAGCCAGGACTAACTCCTGAGCATAGCCGGGTGTGACCCAAAAAGCAAAAAGAAAAAAGAAAAAAAAAGACAAACATGCCCAGGATTTGACCAAGTCACACTACCCCTTGCCACATTTTCAAGAGACCAATGAACAGATAAAAATCATCTTTTCCAAAAGAGTTGTTCATACGCTGTGAAGTTCTGAACACAGGGTTCTGAGGTTGGGACATATTTCTATCTTTCCACAGGAAGAGAGTTAAATGGATTGCGATATACTCCTATAATGAACTTATTGATCAACTACAACAAACTACACACAAACACACATGACAAAGACAGCTTCCCCAAGGGATCCTAAGTTGATGATTAACAAAAACCAGATTTAAAATGCATGTATTATGTAATTCTACTCACACAAAGTTCACAAACAAGCAGCTCTAATTTCCGGTGACCAAAATTAGGCTGGAGGGTCCCTATTTGAGGGAAAAGGAGGGTGGATTGACGGAAATAGTCCAGATCTTGATCAGGGTCCAAATCACACAGGTGAAAACATTTTTCAAAACCAACTGAGCTGTCCAATTAAGATCTGCATGCCTCACTATATGCAAATGAATCATCTAGTTCAACATTTTTGGAAACTTTCTATTTGTTTTTGAGTACCAAATTGGCAGAGCTTATTTTCAATGATGTCTTTCGAAGCTAATAGGAGAGCTATAAGGCACTGACTGTCACACATGTCTGGTATGATAAATACTAAAAAGGTTCAGAAGATCCCATTATATTCTAATGCTTTGAAAATGCAGAGGATAAATATAATACATGTTCTCAGTTTCAACTAATTATAATATTTCACTCACCACCCCTCCGCGGTGCCAGGAAGCAGAACTGACTTTCCTTGCTCAGAATACGATGTTTGCACCTATATTTAGAGCTAATATTTAAGTAGCGTTGGATGGAGACACCACCTTGACATGCAATATCAGCTGTCACTCCCTACTTGCACACAACCAGAAAGCAACTGTCTTTGCCTCCCACAAAAATGGGAAGGACAGGGAGAGTCAGCGAGCAGGCTCTGGGAGCTCTTTAGGACCGAGATGCCCCTTCTGAGAAGCCCAGCATGACTCACTACATCACTCAGGCACCCTCGGCTGCCAGGGAAAATCCACATGCTGTAATTACCAGAGTCATCCCCAAGCCTTGCTTCTCTGCTCAGGAAAGCTAAGCAGAGCCCGGAAGAACCCTCCTAGCTCGACATGGAGACAGTTCACACAGGGTTTGCAGCTGGTGCCCATGCTGGCCGGGGGTAGGCTCGCACCCCTGAATTAGGGGACTGTGAATGAGCACAGGGGTTTCTATGAGGGGTTGCTGCTCCTGCAGTGGTACAGGGAGATCTCCTGAGACTCCCCCCGCCCCAGGACTGGCCCCTGTCCTTGCACTGGCCCCTGCATCCCAGACTGGGGCAGGGGCAGGGGAGAGGTGCGGGGGTTGGCCTCTAAGACACCCTCTTTCTTCAGGATTCTTCAGCACACTGCCTGTCCCTCCCACCACACACACACACACACACACACACACACACACACACACACACACATTGCTTCTTTTGATTCTCTGCAAAACTGCAGCACTTTTGTAACAAGTCTCTAGGTTCAATCTTTTGCCTTATGTTGGCAGGGGTGTGGCATAAAAGGGACCCCCTCCGAAAGCTAGGACCCCCGTCTGACCTAGAGATGCTACTTTAAAAAGTTTCAATATTTTATTTTTTAATTGAGATAACATAATCTGCAGTAGTGTTCAGATTGTTGTCTCCGAGTCACAGACCGTACACCAATCCCTCCGCAGTGTTTCAGGATCCCTCCATCATTTTCCATAGTCCCTTCATGCCCACCCCTCCCGCTCTCCCCCTCAGTTCCTAGACTCCTCCACTTCTTGGTACGGACCCCCCCCCCAGAACACAAAAATATTCATTCAGAAAGATGTGTGAATTTCCTATGTCCATTGCAACCACCAGGAGATGGAAACAACTCAAGTTGCCCAAGAGCAGATGAGTGGATTAAAAAATTGGGGGATGTACACAATGGAATACTATGTGGTGGGAATAAAGGATGAAACCAGGCTGCGTGGCTGGACTGTAGGGGATCGTCTTCAGTGAAGTAAGTCAGAGGGAGAAGAACAAATGCTGACGATATCACTCACTGATACATGTAGGAAAGAAAAATAAGGACCCAATACTAAAGGGTTCTCGGCATAAGATCACGAGTCCCACCTGGTGGGACAGGAGGGGGCAGGTCAGGGGCTGGAAGGGGCGTTGGTGGAGGGTCCGGGCATTTTGGTGGCTGTGAGATGAGGTGACTACGTGCACCAAAATGTCATCACTGGGGGCTGGAGCTATGGTACAGTGGGTAGGGCCTTACACGTGGCAGACCCGGGTTCAATCCCTGGCATCCCATATGGCCCCCAGCACCACCAGGAGTAACCCCTGAGCACCGCCGGGATGTGACCCAAAAAGAAAAAAAAAGTTATCACTACTGAAAGCTAAACTGCGACAATTATAAATAAATCAATAAAAACTAGTCTCCCTGAAGCCCCTGCCAGCCGTGTGTCTTTGGTGGAATGGTAGGCGGGTCCAGGCCCGAGTGACAGAGCGCCAGGTGCCTCCCGGACAGCTGTGACCTTGAGTGGCCTGTATTAAGCGGGACCGCTAGTCAGAGAAAGACCACCACAGAACCACATGGTGTGGCCTATGGGTCACAGAACACACAGTCAGCCCTGGAGGATGCCTCAGGAAGGAGGTTCGGGAGCGCACAGTTGCCACGCTTGAACTTCCTGTAGGAACAACAGTGACCACGGCAAGAAGCAGACGGTTCCAGGCTGGAGCAACAGCACAGCGGGTAGGGCGTTTGCCTTGCACGCAGCCAACCTGGGTTCGATCCCCAGCATCCCATATGGTCCCCTGAGCACCGCCAGGAGAAATTCCTGAGTGCAGAGCCAGGAGTAACCCCTGAGCATTGCTGGTAAGGTAAAGGTAAAGGCCCTCCCATTGATCGTCGATTTGCTCAAGTGGGCCCAGTAACGTCTCCATTGGAGACTTTGTTGTTACTGTGTCTGGCATATTGAATACTCTCGGTAGCTTGCCGGGCTCTCCGAGAGGGGCGGAGGAATCGAACTCGGGTCAGCCATGTTGGCTGCATGTAAGGCAAACGCCCTACCCGCTGTGCTATTGCTCCAGCATTGCTGGGTGTGACCCAAAAAGAAAAAAAAAAAAGCATGGAAGGGGGACAGCCTCCAGCACGCTCCAGGCGAGGGGCGAAGCATGCCCTGGAGGCCATCTGACTGACTGCTAAGAGGAGTGCTTTCGCATTGACTCAGTGCCACCCCCAGCCTCCACCCAGGCCCCTGCCCTCCCCTGCTGCACAGCCCCTGCTCCTGAGGGAGAAAACGCGCCCACCTTCTGCTGACGAGCCGGGCTGCCCTTGCCAAGGAAGGCCTCTTCTCAACACTCCCCTTGAGTCTGCAGCCACCAACCTGGAGCCTGGTTTCCTCCAAGGGGAGAGAAGGGGCATCCTGAGGGAAAGGCAGTGTGCCATCTGTGCTGGCGGGAGCCGTTCCACCACGGAGGACAGGGGAGGAACAGGAAGCTGCGGGAGGGAAATGCCCACTCCATGCCCCATACTCCGCTCCTGGCATTGAGCTATGACAACCCCAGGTAGGGAGGCCCCGGCTGCTGGCCCCGGCCTCCTTGCTCTGCCTGGTTCTCCTGAGTCAGGGCACACGATCCGTCGAAGACGACCTGCCCAGGCCCCTCCCAGGCTGCACTGAAGCCGGTGAAGATGGGTAAGTCCTAGGTATTTAATTTGGCACTTGCAGAATCAGCAAAGGCAGAACTGGAGCTGCCAGAGGGTCACATGGAAAACCGCCCTGTCCCTGTAATAACTCCCTGTCCCTGTGGTAACTGCCCTGTCCCTGTGGTAACTGCCTATTCCTGTGGTAAGTGCTCTGTCCCTGTGGTAACTGCCCTATTCCTGTGGTAACTGCCCTATTCCTGAAATGACTGCCTTATTCCTGAGGTAACTCCTCTGGTCCTCAGGTAATCACCCTATCCCTGTGGTAACTGCCCTATTCCTGTGGTAACTGCCCTATTCCTGAAATAACTGCCTTATTCCTGAGGTAACTCCTCTGGTTCTGAGGTAATCATCCTGTCTCTGTGGTAACTGCCCTACTCCTAAAATAACTGCCCTATTCCTGAGGTAACTCCTCTGATCCTGAGGTAATTTCCCTGTCCCTGTGGTAACTGCCCTGTTCCTGAGACAACTTCTCTGTACCTCAACCAATTGTCCTTGTCCTGGTACATAAAAGGAGAAATAAAATTTTTGAGCCTCTAGATTACTTTTAGTTAGAGCAGCAATATCTGTGATTTAAGATAAAATACATTATGTTTTTAAATACAGTTTTTGGAATTTACACATTATTTAAGATTCCACGTGACTTAGCTTAACCAATATGCTTCCTTCCAGGATTATTGATGCTAAGAGATAGAAGCCTGGAATTCAGTTGCCTTTCTGGCAGTACCCATGGAGAAGGCTGACAATTCTCCTCTAAACCCAACACCAGTTCTTCCTGACGAGCTTCTAATTCATGAGCTTCTAAGTCATTCAACTGGCAAGGAAATAAAACCCACGTGCCCCGCTGAGTTAAAAACGCCTAGTTGTGAGGAAAAAGCCAAGTTGGGTGAACCTGAAGTGAAGACTTTGAGAACTAAGAGTGACATGAGCCCCTCAAAGTCAGGAGAGATGGACACCGGCGGGGAATTATCAGGGTAGGTGTCATCAGGGCATCGAAATGCAAGAGAAGTTGCCTACGTCAGTACTTGGTTCTCCTAGCACAAAGCATAGTTGATCCACCCAAAGAGAAACGCCCCAAAACCATCTCCAGGGTGGCCGGAAGCTCACTTGCTGTGGTGCCTGAATTGTTCCTTCTGCCCAGCTCTGGAGGTCACCTGTCCCACTCAAAAACCCAAAGGGACTTCGTGTTCCAGTCTACTCCCAACCGCTCCTCCTGCAGTTCCGTGAGCCTCCCAAGGGCGATCCTGTCCCATTCAAGCAGCCATGAGTAATCTGTCCCTCTGGGATGATCTGTCCCACTCAACCCCCCCCCCCCCATATGTCCCACTCAACCTACTGGGCCTGCTCGAGCAAATCGATGAACAACGGGAGGACATTTCTTTAGGGCTGGAGCAATAGCAAGGGCTGGAGCGATAGCACAACGGGTAGGGCGTTTGCCTTACAAGCGGCCAACATGGCCGACCCGAGTTCGATTCCTCCACCCCTCT
The DNA here is from genome assembly GCF_029834395.1 of Sorex fumeus. Taxonomy (NCBI): domain Eukaryota; kingdom Metazoa; phylum Chordata; class Mammalia; order Eulipotyphla; family Soricidae; genus Sorex; species Sorex fumeus. The sequence continues at coordinate 8,212,388 of NW_026606321.1, read as the reverse complement.
CGGAGAGCCCGGCAAGCTACCGAGAGTATTCGATATGCCAGACACAGTAACAACAAAGTCTCCAATGGAGACGTTACTGGGCCCGCTCGAGCAAATCGACGATCAACGGGAGGGCCTTTACCTTTTACCTAACCTCCCAGGGGTAATCTGTCCCTTCCAGCCCCCCAGGGCTGATCTATCCCACCCAACCGCCCCCCCCCCCAAGGGAACCTCCTATTCTGGTCCTCCAAGGGCCCTTTTATTCCATTCCCTTCTGTTCCATTCCCGGAGCACTGGTACTCCACTGACCCGACTAAGGGACCTCTCTTGAGCCCGGTTCCCCCAGGCCCTGCCTGCTCTGGCTGTGGTCAACCCACAGAGCCAGGTCCATGGGTGGCCACGAGGCGTGAGTGCTGCTTCATTGCCCTGGACCAACCTCACTGTCTGCCGCCCGCCAGGAGCTCTTCCCTGGCCTTGGCAGGCGCCTGCCACACCCCGTGCCGCACCCTGGCCACAGGGGGCCTCCTCAGACCAAGGCAGCTGGGGCTCTGAGCTGGACAGAAAGCGTCCAGCTCAGCGGACCTGGCTTCAGAAGAGATGGGCCATCCCTCTGCCAATGCCCACAAGCTGAGCCAGGCAATCTCAGCTCACGTCCAGACCTGAGGGGTGGGCACACAGGACGCCCCTCAGAAGAGGCCTGAGAACCTGGGGGTGGGACACCGGGCCAGGCGGCAGCCAGCCCTGGAAATGGTCCCCTCCCTGTTGGTAAGTGGGCTACAGTGCCCACTGCCAGGCGGTTCTGAGGGCTGCCCACCCCTTCTCTCGTGGCCCCCTCCTGCTCATCCTGCCCCCCTCCCAATGGCCAGGCCAGCTGTGGAGTGAGGCCAGCGAGGCAGAGAGCCTCAGAGAAGAACCAGGATGGGGGCATCTTTCCTACAACACCCCTGTGAGCGACCAAGAAGCCCGGCAGGAAGTGCTCAGGGATTTCTACTGTCGGGTTTCCATAGCGATTGCCAGGCTCCTGGGCCGGAGAAGGGTCCCTGTCTGAACCGGGGCAGTTGCAATGAGCTGGTGACTGACTTTGAGGTCCAGGAGGAAACGGACTAACCCAGAGGGGTGTCATTCAGGAAGGGGAAAAATTATGCCTGCAAAGGCCCAATGGAAACTGCAGCTGAACTAGCTGGCAGAAAGTGCTCCCAAGATGGGCACAGATGCACCCCTCCCCCCAACCCCAGGAATGTTACCAGAGCCTGAGGATGTGAAACAGGAACTACTGCAAGTCAAACATCTCCTCATAGTAACTCACCATTTATTCTGAAATATGTTTTTCATGACACTTATATTCAGTTATGGGACCCATCTGAGGTCAAGCTAGTCATTCAACAAGCTAGCTGCTCAGAGGTGCTGTTGTCTAGATACTATTTTACCGAACAAAAATGCTTTCAGCTCAGTTGTCCCAGTCAACTGGAAATTGCTGATAACTTTTTTGTTATAGCTGAGACATTCTTGTTCAGAAAATCTGAAAATTGATTAACAAGAGAAAACTAGAAAACAAAATGAAAACTAGAAGAAACTAAAAGAAAAAAAAACTAGAATAAGCTGGCTAAGTATTTGTTTCTCTGGTGAATTTAGAACGTTCTGGAATAGAAGGGAGGGGCTACAAACATCCAGGCCCTTCTGCTCATCTCAGAGCCCGTGCTGGGGGGGAAATCAGCTGAGAATAACCAACAACGGGCCACCCTCCACCTAGCTGTCCTATACAGTTTCGTGTCACTGCATCGTGGTGGTGGATATAATTTTGCCTTATCACTTAAAACTACAGTAGAGAACTGGATATTTTACTCTGTTTTATGATCACCTTGAATACAGTGCCGTGGCTATGTACTATACCCCCACGTAGGTCTGGTCCACGCCACCCAGGCCTTCCTCCCAACTGTCCGTGGTTGCCAAGCTGCGACTTGCATCTGTCTTTTAAGGACTGCTCAGAGGTGCTGTGCTAGGTGGCTAACGAGAATGCAGCTTACCAGCTGTCTCTTCGCCTCATTTCCCAGTGCCAGTATTATCTGATCCTCGCACTTAAAAAAAAAAAAAAAAGAATCCACAAACAAATGAGACGATTACCCTAAGAATAGTTGATTTAGAAGGAAAGGCCGGCCAGAGAGAGCGCGTGGGTCAGAGTGCGTGCCAACCCTGTTCTATCCCCAGCCATGCCTGTTCCCCTGGGCATCCCTGGGGGTCCCTGGCAGCCCTGCTGTCTCAACCCTGCTTGGGCCCACTGTGGCTGAGACACCAAGAGCAGGAGTTCTCAAAAAAAAAAAAAACCCATAACGTTTGCAAGAAGTAACGGGTGAGCCCAGTGGAACTCACCAGCAGTGCAAACTCGGCCTGCTTCCCTGAGCCCTCCCCAAGCACATTGGCGGTAAAGGGTAAAGGCCTTGCCAGCTGTGACGGGGGATTTCCAGGAAACCTGGAGGACCATCACCACACCTGCCACCAGAATGCCTCACCCAAGGCCAGCTGGGTTAGCAGATGACAGTGACACTGGCCAGGCTTCCTCATTCCACCCTCCGAGACCAGGCTGACACCCTGGCCCATTGGTAGCATACCCGCCTGCCAGAGGGTGCCCGCTCCCACACCTGGTTAAGGGGGCAGGCTGAGGGGTGGGCATCGGGCGTGGGTCCAGACCAGGCTGAACCAGGCTGGGGCTGTGTGTCCTTGAAGCCGCGAGAGAGACAGTACTGGGGTTGGGATGTTGGCTGGATTCCCGACCTTCCCAGTTTGAGTTCCCTGGCACCACAAAGGTCACTGCTGAGCACAGAGCCAAGAGTCATCCCTGAGCACCCCAATGCTCCGGGACTCGCCAGTCACCAAAGCTCGTCTTCTTCCTGCACGGTAGGCTCAAGGAGAGGGCTCCAGGAAAGGGATTCGGAGGCGAGGCTTGCCCCTGTGTCCTCAGCTTAAGGAGAGCTCCGGGCCCTCACCCACAGCCCCCCCAACCCAGCCCGCGGGACCCCAACAAAGAGACAGCTGCGGCAGCGGTCAGGGCCTGTCTGGGCTGGTGCCACGGGCAGGGAAACCTGCGCGGGAGAGGTCGCTCTCCGGCGGCGGCCAGCGCCTTCCCCTCCCTGGGCCCCGCGGCAGAGGGTCCTGCTGACCCCCTGCTCGGGGAGCAGCGCGGCGCGGGGACGCTCACCCGTCCTAGTCCCCTCGGCCTGCGCTGGTGTCCGCGGTGCCGGACCCCGAAGGTCCCGGCGGGCCTGCTGACCGAGCTGGAGCGCGATCGCGGCCGGGACGCTCGGAAACGCAGAGCCTGGGGGGCCTCTCGCGCGCACTCCGGGGTCCCGGGGGCTCCGCCGCTGGGGGCGGGGGGCGCCCGGCGGTCCGGACCGGCGCGGCGGCGGGCAGCGGCGTTGCCCCCTGGTCCTCGGGGCCCGAAGTTTCCCCGGGGGCGGGGAAGGGGCGCGCTGGGGGGGGGGGGGGGTTGCCGCTCAGTCCGTTACGCGGGTGCCGGGGGTCGGCGGGCGCACGGGCGGGGTGAGGGGGGCCGGCGGACACGCGCCGCCTCCGGGCTGCAGCGCGCGCGGCCGGGGATGCTGGGGGGGGTCCCCGCCCGGAGTCGGGGGTCCCGGCGCGCCGCGGTCTCCCCCCAGCGGCCGCGCGGGGCGCCGGGGAGCGGGCGGGGGCGGCGGGCGCGGGCAGCCTCGGCTCCGCCCCGCGCCCCCCCCCGGCCGGCGGGGCCGCCCCCTCCGCGCCGCGCCGCGCTCAGACGGAGCCGCCGCGCCTGCGATGCTGCCAGGCGCCGCCGCAGCGCCCGCGCCCGGGGCCCCGCGGTAGCCGGCGGCGCACAAAGGCGCGCGGAGCCCGGCCCGAGCCGCGATGGCCACGCTGCTGCGCAAGATCGGGCTCATCCGCCTGCACAACCGCGACACCGAGGACCCCAAGCACCCGCACAACCACCGCGCCGCGCCCGCCGGCCCGCACCGCGCGTCGCTGCGCGGCAAGGGCGGCGCCAAGAGCGGCCACAAGCCGCCGCCGCCGCCGCCGCCGCCGCCGGTGCCCGCGGGCGACGCCAGCCCCGGGCCCGGCCAGGCCAAGGGCAGGCGCGCGGCGGAGCCCGCGGCGGGCGCGGCGGGCGCGCAGGGCGCCAGGGCGGGGCCCGGGCCCGCGGGGGCGGCGGGCGGCAGCCTGGTCCCCGCCGCGCGCCAGCAGCACTGCACGCAGGTGCGCAGCCGGCGCCTCATGAAGGAGCTGCAGGACATCGCGCGCCTCAGCGACCGCTTCATCTCCGTGGAGCTGGTGGACGAGAGCCTGTTCGACTGGAACGTGAAGCTGCACCAGGTGGACAAGGACTCGGTGCTGTGGCAGGACATGAAGGAGACCAACACCGAGTTCATCCTGCTCAACCTCACCTTCCCCGACAACTTCCCCTTCTCGCCGCCCTTCATGCGGGTGCTCAGCCCGCGCCTGGAGAACGGCTACGTGCTGGACGGCGGCGCCATCTGCATGGAGCTGCTCACGCCGCGCGGCTGGTCCAGCGCCTACACCGTGGAGGCCGTCATGCGCCAGTTCGCCGCCAGCCTGGTCAAGGGCCAGGTAGGAGCGGGCCGCGCGCGCCGGGGGACGCGCCGGGCGGGGGAGGGTGCGCCGGGGAGAGGAGCGCGCCGGGAGGAGGGATGCTCCGGGCGGGGAGGGACGTGCCCGGGAGCGGGGGCGGACGCGCCGGGGGACTCGCCGGGCGCCCTCCGAGCCGGCCCGCGCCCCGGGCGGGCCTCGGTCTCGCCCTCCTCCTCGCCTCCCGTCCCGGGGCCGCCCCCGGCTCGCCCCTCGCCCCTCGCCCCTCGCCCCCCTCCGCCGCCGCGCTCGCCACTTTTCCTCCTCCCCGGCGCCCGCGTCCCTGCGCCCCTGCCCACCGTCCTTGCCCTTCCGCGCCGCCCAGCAGCGCCCCGTTGTCTGCGTGCGCCACTCGCCAGCGCCCACCTCACCCTCCACTTCCTCTCCCTGCTTTTCCCCACACTTCACCTCGCCCATCTCCTACCCCCCACCCCCATCTCCGCGGGGTGGAACTTGTCCGCAGAGAGTTGCCCAGCCTGGTTATCCGCCCCCGCTCCCCCCCCCCCGCGCGCCCACCCCCCCACACGCACAGGCACACACACACACACGCGCGCACACACGGACACGCGGGCACACACACATCCCCAGCCCCGACCCCAGGTGTCTGCGCCCGGCCAGGACAGCTCCCTGCTGGCAGACATGCATCTGGTCCCCCAAGCCCTGGCTCCCCACCTCCGCCTGCAAAGGTGACAGTTTTGCTCTTGAGAAATTTCGCGGGGTGGAGTGTTGCAGGATGTGCAGGGGGGCAGGAGGCTCCGTCCAGGAACCGCCTTCGAGGACTGGCACCTCTGCGGGTGCAGGCCCAGGCTCCTCCCGGCCGGGGAACCGTCTCTGGCCAGGGCCAGCGGTGTTTACCCCGCACTGAGGGGCACGGGCTGGCTCTGGCGCCCACTCACCTATTGCATCAGGAGCGGCTTTGCCGCAGGCAGCCCCAGCCTCCAGTGAATGAATGAAATCCCTCCCCCCACCGGCCACACATTTCATGCCTTTTGCTCTCCCTGCTGCGCTCTCGGTGGGTTTCAAGGTGGTGGTGGTTCCCCCTAGCTGATATCAGACCGCTGCCAGATAGCGCTGCGTGTAATGGGCATCTCTGAGCAAGCCCTCAGCCCACCTTCTCTCTCCCTCTCCTCCCACACCAGATCCAACGCCCTGGGTCCCACTACCTGCTGCCCCCCAGCACCGCAGGGTCTGTCTCACACTAATCAAATCATGCTCCTGGGGCCAGTCTCGCGGTCCCCAAGCCAATCCCCAGGCCTCCTGATCCCAGCGGCCAAGGGCGCTCGTTGCGTTCCCCACCAGTCACTGGCACGGCAGCCTCCGCCTTCTGGGGTCCAGACTGCCCCAATGTCCTGATTGAGGACGAGGAGGGACGTGGCAGGCCAGAGAGGCGTCGGTCACAGAGAGAGAAGGGCCTGCACCCAGAGCTCCGCGCCCAGACCTGTGGCTGCCACCAGCTCTGACCTCAGGGCCTTCGCTCCAAGCAAGCCCCCAGGAGCAGGGGTCGGCTTGCTTCATTTTGAGCAGTACCTAGACAACAGGTGCAGAAGCGATTCTGCAAAAACGCGGCTGCTCTATTTTATGATGACGATTAAAGCATTCCTAACCAGAACTCTCTGGAACAATCTCTCACCTTCACGCCTTGCCAGGTGGGAAGAGCCCCGGAGAGGGACACACACACAGTTGTCCTCTTGCCTTTTGGAATCACAAAACTCTCAAGCTTGGGGACTTTGGAAGTGGCCCAGAGGCCCGAGGCTGCAGCATCCTCTCTGAGGGATGCGGGGAAACAAGATTTCAGAGGAGAAATGAGAAAGTTGAGGGTTTTTTAAGAAGATATAATGTGTTAAAAATGCAAATATTTCCCAGTTTGTGTTCATTCTATGGGCTGCTGTTGGCAGCGCTCGTGTGTGTATGTGTGTGCTTGTGTTTGTGTATGTGTGTGTGGTGTGTGTATGTCTGTGGTGTGTCCATGTGTGTAGTGTGTATGTTTGTGTATGTGTGCGTATGGATATGTTTGTGTATGTGTGCACGTGTTTATGTTTGTGTATATGTGTATGTTTTTGTGTCTGTGTGTATGTATGTAGTGTGTATATGTTTGTGTATGTGTATAGGTATGTATGTGCTTATGTATGTGTATATATGTGTGTATATGTGGTGTGAGTGCATGTGTGTTTGTGCGTATGTGTGTTCCTCTCTTTGTAATCAGAACTAAGAGCCCTCCATCCCCTTGCAGGAAGGAAGACGTTGTTGAAAATAATTATGATTTTAATATTTAATTAAAACCCCCAAAATCTCACTTGGCTGAACCCTGGGCCTGCCACCTAGGTTAGGTTGCCGATTCTAAATTCTAGGGTTCAGACTCCCTGAAATGATGGAGAGCACTTTTTAAAAGATGTATTTTTATTAAGGCACAGTGATTTCCAAAGTTATTCATAGTGAGCACTTTTTTAAATGCCCGTTCTCTTTCCTTGCGTTTAGCTTTTCCACATGCCGAGAAAATGGCGGAATATTAGACACACAGCAGCGCTGGGGAGGAACAGCGGCTGCCCTGGTGTGTCTCCCTGGGCCCGGCAGCTCCTGCCGTGGTCTCAGAACCGGGCGTGCTTGTGTCTGTCCCAGACGCGGGAATTCCTACCTGCAGCCTGGGCGTCGCATGGGCCGTAGTCTGTTCCCAGAGTTGAATAGGTTTGGGGGAGCAATCGCAGTGCCTGATTAGGTATTCAAGAGCCGGCCTGCCACCAAACCAGTAATTACTTTCCCAGGAAGAGCGCGTGCATTCCACTCCGGCCCCTCCGTCTGCCAGCGTTTCTGCTGTGGATGTTTTTTCCAGAGCTCGTGTTAGGGGGGAGGAAGTTGCTCTGCGTAGCCGAGTGCGTTCAGGGCCCCGCATGCCTGGTGCCGTCCCAGACATCTCCGTGCCTTTGGGAGGGGTTCACGGTCTGCTTAGACTGGCCTGTTTAGCCCTTTTAGGTGCAAAACCCAATGTTTGGCTTTTCCTGTGATGATGTCCCCGAGGTCACTCGTGAACACTTTAGCAGGTGGAGGGCCGGTGTGAGCCCGGCGTCCGCAGCGTGGTGTTCCGTGCTCACGAGATGTTCTCGCCGGTGTGTGCCCTGTAGCGGTCCGCTTGCGCCTTCTCTGGTGAGTCGGGGCCTGGCCCTCCCGGAAACGTTCTGTCCCATCGGCGTGAGCCGGTGGCACTGCCAGACCTTCGCCCGGCCCCTTCGTGCTCTGCTGGGGCACTGTGCGCTGTGGGTGGCCACTGTGTTTGCCTGTGTCCAGGGGCAGCTGTCCTGCCGACCCGGGCAGACCCCACAAACGCAGACCCCCCCCGCCCTGACTTCAGAGGGGCCCAGAAGTGCATGGGGTTGGTCTTTCCTCAGGACTTGGGGTGGGGGGTCCCCCGAGACCTCCGGAAGGGCCCTCGCCGGGCTCTGCAGCAGGCCCTGAGAGGCACGGCCTCCCTCTGGGTGGCCCTTGACGGTCACACTGGCCTGCTGGGCTGCCCCCCACCCACCCCGCAGAGCTCCCAGGCCCCCGAGGCAGAGCTGCCGTGCGTGAGCCCATCAGCACAGCCGCCCGGCGCCTGCCTGGCCCCAGCTCCAGGTGATGGCCTGGTGGCCCCCGAGGCCGGGGCATGGCCACTGTTGGCAGGCCAGGAGATCAGGCCAAGCCCTCTTCCCGTCTCCGTGGCTGAGTCAGCAGGAGAGAGCAGTGCCAGACAGGACGCTCTCCCGGCCGTGCTCCCGGGCTCCAAGCTGACGCCACGCCGGGGCTGAGCAGGCACCAAGGGCCAGGGGCAGCAGCAAGGGCAAACTGGAGAGACGCCTAGTGTGCCGGGACACACACACACACACACTCACACACTCACACAGCCACACGCTCACACTCACACACACACTCATACACCACACAGCCACACACTCACACCTACACTCACACACAGCCACACATATACACACAGCCACACACACACTCACACTCTCACACACAGCCACACGTCACACACATTCACACTCATACACACTCATTCACACAGACACACACACAGACACACACTAGCACATTCATACACAGCCATACACATTACTCACAGCCACACACACACATACAGCCATGCACTCACACACAGCCACACACACAGACAGCCACACACTCACACACAGACTCACACACACAGTCACATACACAGCCACACACTCACTCTCACACACACTCACACCTACATTCTCACAGACTCACGCACAATCACATACACACTCACACACAGCCACACACATACTCACACTCTCACACACAGCCACACACTCACACTCACACACAGCTACATACACACATACTCATACAGAGCCACACACACATTCACACACAGCCACACACTCACACACATACTTATACAGAGCCACACACACACAGCCACACACTCATGCAGCCACACACTCACACTCCAACACAGCCACACACTCACACAGCCACACACACACTATCCTACTCCCTCATCCGCACACTCTCAAACACAGCCACACACTCACATAGCCACACACACTACCGCACTCAGTCCCACGCTCACATTCACACTCTCAAACACAGCCAGAGTCACATCGTCATACACGGTTTACTCCAACGCAGCCACACGTTCATATAGTCGCAGACTATTGTACTCACACATAGCCATGCACACAATCACATTCTCACACACAGCCACACACTCACACTCACACACACTCTCAAACAACCACACACACTCTCACAGCCATGCATTCACACTCGCACTCAAATATAGCCACACAGCCACACACTCACACAGCCACACACACTATCGTACTCTCATGTACACACACTCACACTTTCAAACACAGCCATATACTTACCCACTCTCAAACAAAGCCACACACACTCATGTCTGCTCTTACTTACACACATTTTCACATACACTCTGTCCCACTCTCGAACACAATCACACACTTGCACTCACACACAGAGTCACATTCTCAGTTACACACACTGTCACTCCCATATACAGTCGCAATCACACACAAATTCACACTCATACACTGTGACACTATCAAACACAACCACACAAACTGATACAGGCACACTCTGTCTTAGGTTCACCAACACCTGCACACACACTCACTCATACAGTTGCACAATCTCACACACTCAGACATGCTGTGACACACACTTTCACACACACTTGTACTCACATGCTCTACACATACTTATGCATACCCACATTTACACACACTCAACACTCATACACGTACACACACCCTCTCATCACTGTCACGCACACACACACTACTGCTCATGCTTACCTCACACACCCATACACTCTCTTACTCAAACAGGCACAGTAACACATATGCACACCCTCACACATACACACTCACACACCTCCTCACACATGCATACATTCTCACACAGTAACGCACACGAACACTCTCATCACTCTCACACATACACACCAATACACACATACACGCTCACATATACACCCACACACACTAATATACACACACCTCATGCATACATACACTTACACTCTCAATGCACATGTACCCCCTCTTATGAATACACTCCCACGCTCACACAGGCACATGCAGTACACATGCACACTCACACATGCTAATAGGCCTCACGCACTCACACACATACCTTCACACACACACTCACACATGCACGCCTTCACACACAAACACCCTCACACACCCTCACGCACACGCACCCTCACACACAACCCCTCACACACACGCAGACACACACACGCGCACACACGCACACATGCACACACACACCCTCATACACACACGCAGACGCACACTCACACAAAGCCTCATACATATTCACCCTCACACACATGCACGCACACACACACCCTCACACACCCCTCACACACATGCATACACACCCCCTCACACGCACATGCACACCCGCCCTCCTTGGTGCCTCCCCAGAGCACTGCCCGGAGGCAGCCGTGAGCACAGTCCGTGGGGCTGGGGGTGCAGGCAGGAACCTGGCAAGGGGCGTGTCCTGCACTCGGCCGCTGGCCCTGCAGCTGGGATGAGTGTGCAATCCCGGCCCCCGCTCCCTGCTGCTGTCCCCGTGCCCGCCGGTACCCAGCCCACCTCTTCCCTCGTGACCCCGGACGTGACCCGGCCCAGGGAACAGGCTCCAGGGCACCTGAGGAGAGGGAGGGTGGGGCAGGCCGTGTCAGCATGGGCCAGCCCTGTCGCCTGGCCCCCCCAGCACGGGAGCAGGAGGGTCTCTCCTCTGGAGGGGGCCCTGGGGCATCCATGGCGGGACCCAGGCCCTGTCACACGGCGTGACTCACCCGGGCGGGCTCGTGGGGGGCTCTGAGTCACCGTCTTGTTTTGTCCTGTCCCGGCCGTGGCATGTAGGTGACAGAGGTAATTATCCAGCATGATGACTCTGCAGTTTGAGGCGCCGTGTGCTCGCCCGCAGGAGAGAAAATAGCTTGTTCTGATCCCGAGCGGGACAGGCGGACGCGGAAGGCGGCCTGTAAAAATAGAGCCCTGGGCTGGCAAACTGTCCACTGCGGGGCTGGCAGTGAGCGGGTACTCCTGCCCTGGCCGGAGGCTGTGCACTGCCCAGGTGAACGGCCACGTGCGTCCACGAGGTGTCAGATCCAGGTGGGCAGGGAAGCTGCTCGGCTTGTTAGGGCTTGTGGTGGATTTTGTTGCTGGTGGTGGTGTGGCGGGGAGAGGGAGGGAATAAGTCACCCTGTCAGCACTCAGTGCTTCACCCCTCTGTGCGTACTGGTCACTCCCGGCAGTGCTCAGGGCCTCCCCCTGCTCCTGTGCCCAGAGGTCACTCCTGGTGGTGCTCAAGGGCCTCTCCTTCCTCTGTGCCCAGCGGTCACTCCTGGCGGTGCTCAGGGCCTCCCCCTGCCTCGGTGCCCAGCAGTCATTCCTGGCGGTGCTCAGGGCCTCTTCTGCCTCTGTGCGCAGGGGTCACTCCTGGCGGTGCTCAGGGCCTCTCCTGCCTCTGTGCTCAGCGGTCACTCCTGGCAGTGCTCCAGGAACCCTGAGCAGTGACGGGAATGGAACCCAGCTCTGTCTCGCGCCAGGCACGCCCCTTCATCTGTGCATCTCCCAAGCCCTGCTCTGCCCTTCCCGGGCCCCAGGTATGTGCACAGACCTCCAGCCAGGCCAGCTATAAAGCCAGAGACCCCCTTCCCGCTCACCCACCCCAGGCAGGGCAGCCCTGCTCCTTGCACCACTGGCTGATGAAGGAGCCGCCTGGAAGGGCTTGAAAAGGAGAAGGGAAGAAGGCAGCCACCAAGACTGAGCTCTTCCAACCCACTTCCTGTGCTCCTGTGCAGATGGGGGCGGGAGGTGAGGAGGCTGGGACCGTCCCCCCCGCCCTCCCCGTCAGCCCTTCCCACCCAGGCCTGTCAGAGGGACTCGGGAGCCTTTAACTTCCAAGTGCCGGGCCCTCCCATGGGCAACCCCGACCCCCCAGGGCCAGACTCCTGCAGATTTGAGTGTGTGGTCAGCTGGGTCAGGCCCCCAGGGCTCCCCCCCTGCCGGCACGGTCTGATGCCAGCCCTGACTGCGGCCCCCAAAGCCTACCTTGCAGTGGACACCTTCACAACTGTTAGCCAGGACAGAGGGCGTAGGAACCTTGAAAAAGACCCAGGATCGTTCACCCCTCCCCCCAAAGTCGACTCTGCTACGGGGGGCTATGGGCCTGGCCTTCCGCAGGGAGAGTCCCCTACTGGGTCACACTGGGTGGCATGGCTGATTCCCCTTCATCCACAGGGTGGAGGGGACCTGGGCACACCAGAGTTCATCTCGACTCTCCATCGAGGGCTGCCTGCACTCATGAGCATTGTGTTGTTGCTGCTCGAGCGGGCCCAGTAACGTCACCATTGGAGACTTTGTTGTTACTGTGTTTGGCATATCGAATACCTCACCGGTAGCTTGCCAGGCTCTGCCGTGCGGGCGAGATACTCTCGGTAGCTTGCCAGGTTCTCCGAGAGGGGCGGAGGACTCGAACTCGGGTCGGCCATGTTGGCTGCCTGCAAGGCAAACGCCCTACTGCTGTGCTATCGCTCCAGCCCGTGTTGTTGCTAATAAATAAATAAGCAAGAAGACCAGGTATTGCCCAAACTATGTTCAAGGGATGTAAGGCCAGAAATTTTACTCGCTGCCTGGGCTTTCTCTGGCCGGTCACCATCTGAGATAAGAGCAGTGCTTGTGAGTGCCCCACTGTGGCACCATCAATCCATCTGTCCATCTGTCCGTCCACCCGCGGACCCCTCATCCCTCCCTCCATCTATCACTCATGTACCGCTCATCCCCACCTCTGTTTATCATCGATGTACTCGTCATCCCTCCTTCAAGTCATCCAATTATCCATCCCTCACTCCATTATCCATCCCCTTCATTTATCCATCCATCCATTTCCATTCCATCCAGTGTCTGTCCATCTCTTCATTGCTGTCACCCATTCACCCACCCACCTACTCATTCTTCTATCCACCTCTCATCCACCCACCACCACTCCTCCATCCAGTATTTATCCACCCTTCCTTCATCTAGTTATACTCCTGTCGATTACTCATTCACCCATCCATCCACCCATCCATCTACCTGTTCATCCCCCATCTATCCATCCACCCATTCATCCCCCATCTATCCATCCACCTATCCAACCACCTAACCATCCACCCATTGATCCACACATCTGTCCACCCACCCATTCACCCAGTCATCGACCCATCCATCCATCCATCCATCCATCCATCCATCCCCCACCCACCCATCCCCGTCTATCCATCCACCCATCCATCCATCCATCCATCCCCCACCCATCCATCTCCCCACCTATCCATTCCCCATCTATCCATCCACCCATCCAACCACCTGTCCATCCATCCATCCATCCATCCATCCACCCACTCATCCATCCACCCACCCATCCGTCCATCCATCCATCCATCCATCCATCCATCCCCTAACCATCCATCCCCGTCTATCCATCCATCCACCCATCCATCCATCCATCCATCCCCCACCCATCCATCCCCTGTCTATCCATCCACCCATCCAACCACCTGTCCACCATCCATCCATCCACCCATCCACTCATCCATCCACCCACCCATCCGTCCGTCCATCCATCCATCCATCCATCCATCCATCCATCCATCCATCCATCCCCTAACCATCCATCCCCGTCTATCCATCCATCCACCCATCCATCCATCCATCCATCCCCCACCCATCCATCCCCTGTCTATCCATCCACCCATCCAACGACCTGTCCATCCATCCATCCCCCACCCATCCATCCCCCCACCTATCCACCCCCCATCTATCCATCCACCCATCCAACCATCCATCCATCCATCCATCCATCCCCCACCCATCCATCCCCTGTCTATCCATCCACCCATCCAACCACCTGTCCATCCATCCATCCATCCACCCACCCACCCACCCACCCATCCACCCATTCCCCCTTCCATCCACCCATCTATCCATCCACCTCCATCCATTCCTTCCCTGAGGGTCCACCACAATTTGGGTGGTGGAGCCGTGCCCCCCCTTGCCGTTCCTGCATCCTCCCTTCCCTATTCTGTGACCTCTGCATCCTGCTCTGCCCCTTTCTCTGCCTGTGAGCGTGGGACTCCAGGGCCCCCATGAGGAAGGGAAGGAGGCAGCCTTAGGCACCCCTGCATGGGAGAGGAGGGAGGCCTGTGCCAGGAGCTAAGCACGCCCTTTCCCTGGGTGTCGTACAGCCGGGCCGGGCAGAAGCTCCCCTCTGCCTCCCTGGGCCTCGCTTCTCCCTTCTCCGTGGACGCGTGCCAGCCTCCCCGTCCCATCTCTCCCCTCCTGCCACCTCTGCAGTGTGCACCTGGCCTCACCATGCCTCGAGCGTGATCCTGATCATTCATTGGAGCCTGATGCAGTATCAGATACCCGTGCCCCTCCAAGGTGGCACCTTCCACGCACTGTGGCTGCCAGAGATTCCCTCGTTCTCTGCGACACTGCTCGTTGGGAACCCAGGCCTGGGGGGTGCAGTCCCTCACCACCACCACCACCTGTGTGATGTTCAGGCTGGCTCTCTCCTTGACCCTGTGGGCAGGGGCTGCCGCGCCCTGTGCCACCCGATGGCCTGCTGGGTCGCCTTTTTCTGTTCCCTTTGCCTCCTGCTGCCCAGTATTGCCCAGCCGGTGTCTCTGCCCCTCGTTGCCCATCTGAGCTGGCATCTCCGGGGCTTGGCTGTTTTCACTAGACATCAAGATGATCAGCTGCAGTGCCTGGTGCCCGCTGTGGGTCAACAGGTGAAGACCCTGCTGGGGTCTCCTCGGGGCTGACTTTTGTCGCTGGCCTTGTAGACGGTAGAAGACAGACTCGCTGAGATTGAACAAACCTGAGGTACAGGGCAGGATGGAGGGGGCTGGTCCCCACTGCTGCGTAGATGGGAGGAAGCCACCACCACAGCTGATGTGGCACACCCAACTCAGATGCCCCCCACGGTCCCGACATCCCAGGGGTGAGGCAGGGATGGAGATGGGGCTTTGCTACAGCACCGCCTCAGTTTACCCGAGGAGGTGGGGCTGCTTGATCTCCTTAGCACCTACTGAACTAGCCCGAAGGGGAACAACTGTGTCTGTCTAGATCCCCATCGACCTCAGGAAGTGGAAGAATGTTTCACTTCTTTCAAACTGTGGCAGGAGGATCATTAGTGCGGCTTGATTTCTTCTAGACACAAAGGAGGAAGCTCTTTTAGACTTTAAAGATTCTGAAAATAACTCCAGAAAGCCATGCTTTCTTGAACATAATTGTTACATTGGCAAAACCACTAGGATTGAAGAAATTACTACCTTAAAAATAACTTTCTATAAAATAAATACTATTACTCCGTCACAATATTTGGCAAGGATTCCCACAATTTCTTTATTAAAAGTCCCTAAGAGACAGATAATATTATACTGTCACAAGGGATCGGAATATTCCTCAGTTGAAATGCATTCGGCTCACTTAGGCATCCAAGGGAAAGAATTCCAGAAAAAGATTATACAGGAATGCTTGCCGTTTGGAGGTCTGGGAATGCTCCCCCAAATCAGAACCTGGGGTAACAAAATTGATTGTGTATTGGTTATTACAAAAAGCAGCCGTGACTCATGGAGAAAGCCGGGCATCATTACTTTAGCTGTCGCTGTTTATAGGTTAGGTCTCTTTTGCATGTCCCACCAGGGTTCCATTCTGCTCCCCAGGAGACCCCAGTCAGGAATTGGGCGACTTGTAGGAAAAATTCATTGCTGCAAGCCTTGTGTTAATGACCTTCTTGATTAGTGGCATCCTCTACCCACCCCCAACACACACACACACACACACACACACACACACACACACACACACACTCCCCTTCTCAGCCAGAGAAAAGTGAAAATACTAAGGGGAGGTCTGGAATTGACTTCCTGAGTGTTATTGACGGTGACACGCTTTGGAAGGGGAACTTTTGAGCGCCCCCAGCACTAGGTAGAGGTGAATCTCCTGCCTTGGTCTGGGGGACAGGGCTGACCTCCCGGACACTGGCACGCTTGGGTGCAAAATACCCCCCACCCCACCAGCATCCTCCGGAATCAGCGGGGGTGGTGGACGGATGGAACTAGAATCCTACAGGAAACTCCCTCGTGCCACATGGAAAATGGCCTGAGAGTCACACGCCAACCCCCAAGGGGTGGTCGCCCCCGTGCCCCCACCCCCGCCTGCCCTCCACTGCTTCCCGATCCCCCCAAAACCATTCTAACCTCAGAGCCCGGGTTCTCTGACTGGTGCCCCAACTAGGAGGTTGACGTGAAGCTTAAAGGAAATTATAATGCCTGAATAAAACTAATCTAATAAAAGCCGAGTTTGAGCTCTGCAGGCTTGAATTCGGGTGGTTAATTTTTAATAATTTAATTTAAAACAGAGTCCTGGCATCTGTCTTTTCGTGGTTAAGAGAGATGGAATTTCTCCCGTGAAGTAGGCATACAGGTCAACCCCAGAGGACCTTGGGGTCCCCTTGAACCTCTTCTCTCCACCCCAATAAAGAAAGGCAGATGGCCCTTGGCATGGGGACACCTCTGTTCCCCTCCTCTCAAAATAATGTTTTAGCTGCATAAAATAATGCATGTAGGATTTTAGAGAATTGCTCTGTGCCGAGGTGTAGTTGCTGCCTTTCCAAGGACCGAACTGGACCAGCAGGGTAGCTCAGGGGCCCGGCACTTGTTTGGCACATAGACAATCCTGGCTCCACCCCTGGGGCCACATACGGTCCCCCGAGCACAGCCACGAGTGTCCCTGAGCACAGAGCTTGGAGTAAGCCCTGGGCACCTCCAGGTCAGACACCGAGCAGCAGGCGGGAGCTCCCTACACAGTGGGGGTTGTGAACCCTGAACTCCACTGTCCCGGGGCCAAGGCGGCTTAGCCAGGTGGCTCTGCTATTCCTCTCTGTCACGACTGAAGTGCTTAGAATCACAGTTGGCAGTTCCTGAGGACAAAGACCTTTTTCTCCCCCAGGTCAGGGGTGCGTGGGCCCAGGAGGGAATGGGGACTCCCAGGCTAACGGTTGTCTGGAGGGAGGAGCTAGAGTCTGGGCACTGGGCTCTGCCCTGGGCCTCACCAAGTGGACATGTGGGCAGAGCATGGCAGTCCACCACTGCTGGCCAGGTAGCCTCAGCTCGAGGAGGAGGGAGTGCCGTGGGGCCCGGGGCCAGCACAGCTGGTCCCCGTGATGGCCATGACTGTGCTGGCCATAGACGCTCACCCACGAGCCCTCCGTCCTTTGTGTCTTCCCGCCAGCTTTGTCCCCTAGCTGCCGAGGGTCAAAGCACATAAACACATGCCTGCCGTCTCCGACATGCCCCCGACACTCTGGGGGCCGCACCCCACTGTAGGATTTTACACCCCACCACGCCCCATCAGCAGCACCACAGGAACACTGTGTGTATAATGGCGGGTTGCCCAGCACGTGCCCAGGTGACCCTGGGAGTTTCTGGAAGCACAGGATGGGGAGGGAACTTGCAGGAGGCCCAAGAGAGGGGGCAACAGGCGTGGACGGGGTTGAGGGAGCAAAGCAGTGCCTCTCTCCTCGAGCTCCTGCCAGCACCACACCAACCCCTCATTTCGCTGGTGAAACAAGAGACCTGGTGAGCGACCATGGACACCCACCCCCTTCCGCCCCCTGCTCCCCGTGGGGCCAGCGTCAGGGTCACTGCATCTCCTGGGCCGGGAGACCACGCAGGAGAGAGAGAGGGGTCATGGGACAGAATGATGGGGCCACGCAACTGGTGCACGGGGGCCTGGAATGGGGTCTCTCGGCACCTGCTTACTGTTCCCGGGACCCCTCGGCCCGGCCACCCTGGGACCCGCAGGGAGAGCTTCCGAGGCGTCCGGCCAGGAGCGGGAGGCCACTGGGCCCTGGCCAGGCTGTAAGAGCACAGCTGGCCAGATGACCTTGAGTCCTCGCAGAGCCCAACAGGGACACCAGCCCTGGCCTGCCCTTGTCCCTTCACCGTCACACACACCCTGCGCCCTTCTCGTCTCTGTCTCACATGCCCTGTGCCCGCCTCGTCTCTCCATTTGTCTTGGTGACTCCTAAGGCATCATGTTGATGCAAGCAAGCCGAGGTTTAGAGGCAACTTTGGAAAATTCTAGATTGCCCCGTGACACCAACGAGCCCGTCCCATCCTCAGTACTCTTTTGCAGACCTTGAGAGCAGTGCATGTCAGCTGTGGGGTGCAGGGGGTCTAGAAGGTTCTGGAAGAGACCCAGAGAGCCCCTGCAGGGTGGAGGGCATTTCTTAGCGGGGGCTGAGCTGGTGGAGGAGCCTTGGAGATGCCCCCCTGCTCTCTGCCCTCCTGCTGGCCTGGCCTGGCGCTCATACATCCAGTCGTGGCCACCTCGGGGGTCCTTGGGCGCGAGTCCGTTCCCTCCTGCCCACACTCGCCCCGTCTCTGTCATGCTCACACTCGGACACTGTGTCGGGGCATGGCAGAGACCCCTGTCAGCAGAGCAGCAGGTCACACTGGGCCCGGGGGCAGCCCTGGGGACTGAACATTCCATCACATGATGTGGGATGGGCGCGCATGGCCCCTGGTCCTGTCCAGCCTCTCGTGGAGCGCTGGTGCTGGGCTGTCCTTGTGAACTTGGGTCCCCAGAGCGTGTAGGGCCACCATCTGTCCCAGAAGTGGATGCCGGAGCAGGGCGGCAGCTAGCACTAGGACCCCCACCCACCTCCCTCGAGTCCGCCGACATGTCCCGTTGCTTCCCCAGATACGGTTTTAAGGCCCCCTGCCGGGAGAGGTCGGTGACCCAGGGCTGAAACTGCAGGAGGCAGATTCCAGCAAGCTGGGGGTCTTCTTCAGGAGATGAAGGGGGCGAGTGCCCCCACCCCGGCCCAGAGAACTCTCCGGGGATAGCTGGGGCCATCGTGGGTGGGGGGGAGGGAGCACTGGTCCGGGTCCTTGTCAGAACTGGGCCAGATGATTTGTGGGGGTCAGAAACAGCAGGAGGGGCTCTGCCCACACTGTCCTGCACAGCCGCCCAGCGGGAGCAGCCTGGGTGGACAGGCCCACCTGGACGGGCCCGGGACTGGGCTGGGACATACAGGCCTGGGGAAGGAGCCTGGGGAAGGGTCTGGCCAGCCCCGGGCAGAGGGCCCGACTGCTGCTGTGGGAGGGTCACCTCTGCCCTGACCACTGTAGCCACGCCCCCGCCCACCCCCAGGATACACCTGCTCAGGTAAGTCCAAGGCTGCACACAGGAGGCCGACCCATGTGTGGCCACCGGCCCATGGCTCCTGTCGGACCCCTGTGGACCTTCTGCTGGTGTCAAGGCGCTTGCTTGGCAGGTCACAGTGACACATGCGGCCGTGTTGGAGTGATTGTTCCTTTCACCACCACGCGGCTGCCACCAGTACCCCGAGTCCTGCAGAGCCGCAGTTCGTCTGGACCCAGGGCTGTCCCAGCCTCACTGGCTCCAGCCTGTCCCTTCCCCACCCACCTGGCACCGACAAGCCCTGCGGGTCTGTCCACACCCTCCCTGCTGCCAGGCCCTCCCCTGCCCCATCTTTCCCCTGCCCCGCCCTCCCCCTTCCCCGTCCTCCCCCTGCCCTGCCCTCCCCCCTGCCCCACCCTCCCCTCTGCCCTCCCCTGCTCTCCCTGCCCAGGGCAGACCCCCTCACACCCTTCTGCCCATACACACCTGCTCTCAGCAACACCAGGGCCATAACCCCAGAGGCCTGACCAGGCTGCCCTCACCCCCATCTCCAGGTGGGTTCCTGTCCGAGGGGCCCAGGAGCTCGACTCTGACAGGCCCCACTCCTGTCCCCTGCCAGGCTTCTGCATGTGCCCATGGGACTGGCCGGCCATGCCCCCCCCCCGCCCAAGCCCCTGCTCTCAGGGGACCGCCCTGTCTCCCACCACAGCAGCTGGCCCCAGCGCAGGACCCCCAGCCCACCCCACCTAGCGTGGTGCCCAGTGTGATGCCGTACTTCCTGCAGGGGTGCACCTGCCCTCGTGGGAGCACTGCCTGGGAGAGGGGAGTACGTGGGTCTCAGCACTCACCTGCTGTCAGTTAGAGCTGCAGTGCCACCCACAGAGTCCTCAGCCCAGCATGGTGTCAGCATCCCTCCTCCCTGGGTCAGCCTAGTTCCCTCTCCTAATCTAGGGGAGGCCACGGGCCATCCTGGCCCCTTCCCCCTAATCTGATGAGGCCATGACACCATCCTAGCCCCTTCCCCTTAATCTAGGGAGGCTGTGGGACCATCCTAGCCTCTTATTCTTAATCTAGGGAGGCCACAGGACCATCCTGGTCCCTTCCCCTTAATCTAGGCGAGGCCAAGGGACCATCCTAGCCCCACCGCCATCCTCTAGGGAGTGCTCCGCAATTCAGAGTCTAGGAAGTGAAGCCACCTGGCATCTGACCTGGCTCCCCAGCAAGGCTGTTGGTTAGGTTTGCTTCAGGGTCCCACCCGGTGGGGCTCAGGGATGACTCCTGCCTGTCTGCACACCTACTCATACCCGGACAGGAATCCCTACTGGCGGGACTCGGGGACCCTCTGTCGTACCGGCCACGTGCAAGGCCAGCGCCTCCCTGCTGGACTTTTCCTCCAGTCCTAACCAGGGTGTTCTTCGGAGTCACCTGGAGGAAGTAATGACTTTCCGAACCGCATAGGGTCTGGGCCAGGGCGGGCCAGACTGAAACAGAAGCTCACCAGGGCTGGCATGGTCCACGGGGTCCTTGGCCAGAGCAGGTCTCTCTTCTCTGTGCCCCCTTCTCTGGAGAGTAGAGGAAGTTCCCAGACAGCCCTTGCGTCCCTCCTGGGCAGCAGAGCTGGTGCTGACTATGGGCAGAGGCGGGCAGCCCTGTGCTCACCCTCAGCCAGGACACTCTGCCACCCACTGCCCGCCCTCCTCCACAGAGCCTGAAGCCCAGGGAGCAGGCAGATGGAGGCCAACACCACACTGAGCGCTGACCAGGGTTGCCTGTCCCCATCCATGTCCCCAGTATCCCTGCCGGGGACAGACATAGATCAGTATCCGGGCACACCCACTCATACCCGGGCAGACCCACTCATACCTGGGCAGACCCACTCACGTCTCGGCAGACCCACTCATATCCGGGCAGACCCACTCATACCTGGGCAGATCCACTCACATCCAGGCAAACCCATTCACATCCAGGCAGACCCACTCATACCCCAGGCAGACCCACTCACATCCAGGCAGACCCATTCATATCTGGGCATTCCCACTCATATCTGGGCAGATCCACTCATGTCTGGGCAGACCCACTCACATCCGGGCAGACCCACTCATATCCGGGCAGACCCACTCATATCCGGGCAGACCCCTTATATCCGAGCAGACCCACTCACATCCGGGCAGACCCCCTCATATCCGGGCAGACCCACTCATGTCCAGGCAGACCCACTCATATCTGGGCAGACCCACTTATATCCGGGCAGACCCCTTATATCCAGGCAGACCCACTCACATTCGGGCAGACCCACTTATATCCAGGCAGATCCACTACTCACATCCGCGCAGACCCACTCCTGGCTGGGCACACACACTCACGTCTTCCCAGGGTCCCTAGGCCACTGACCCGATGAATTTCACAAGTGACTTGGAAAATCTTTCCAGAAATGTCATAAACATCTGAGTTCTTAAAATGGCATAAGAATGAAACCTTAATACCCAGGGCTTCTTTATCAAATCAAAAAGTTTTACAGAGTTTTAGAAGGGACAGATATTTAGATAACTACAGTCTACCATGAAAAAAACAAGAAGAAATATAAAAATCTGCAATCTCTGACCACAGATATGAAAACTGAGGCAACAAAAAAATATCCCTAAAAATAAGAGTTCCAGGCCAGAGGCTTTGCCAGTGTATTGTACAAACCTTTTAAGATCTTAAGCCATAGACTGCAGATTCTTCAAAAGAAAGCAAGCTTCCAAATACATAATTCGAGAGCAGTCTTACCCTGATAACTGAACCAGGCAAGAAAAATCACAGGAAAGTGCAGGCTAATACTTTTGATGAGCATAGATGTAAGATTTTTCAACAAAACTACCAGCAAACCATATTCAGCAACGTATCAAAATCATCATGCATCATGAACAAGTGAGGCTTATTCATTCGTCGGACGTAAGAATAGTTTAGCATGTAAAAATAAATCAGTGAAAGCACTAAATAAAGGGAAAGAGGAAATTCATATGAGAGTAGCAGTAGATGCAGACAAAGCATTTGACAAAGAGTCAATACTCATTGATGGTAAAAGTCAATCAAACAGGTCTTGAAGGAACATATCTCAGCATAAAGTCATACACTCTAGACCCACCGCTAATACCATAATCCATGGTGGAAAACCAAACGAGATAAAATATCTACTCTCGTCATTTCTGTTGCATTTAGCATTCATTTAGCCAGAGCAACAGACAAGAAGTCTAGAAAGTGAAAGCAGTATAACCGCCATTACTTACAGATGAAGTGGTAACACTTATTTAAAAACCCTAGGGGCCAGAGAGATGGTGCAGTGGGTAGGGCACTTGTCTATGTGCAGATGACCCAGGTTCAGTCCCTGGCACCCCATATGGTTCCCTAAGCTCTGTCGGGAGTCACCCCTGCACCCAGAACTGGGAGTTAGCCCTGAGCACAGCTGGGTGTGTCCCCAAACCCAATACAAAAGAAATCCCTAAAGATAAAAAAGATAGTAGAAACAGTTAATGGGAAAGAGAATAACTAGTCAAAAAAGGCCTGTAACATTTCTCCATGCTGATGGAGGAAAAGAACTTAATCCAGAAACCCCATTTACAACTGTACCAAAAATTAAACATCCAAGAATACAGTTAACAAAGGAGTTGCAAGACCTGTGTAATTAAAACTACATGGTGCTCTCTCTTTCCTTTAGGGTGTTGTAGTTTGCAATAGAGGTACTGAGTAGCCATCATGTTTGGTCTATAGTCTACTTTCAGCACGCATCTCGCATCCTGAGCGAGTCCTCCAAACATCCTTTACTTGGTGTTCCCTTCTCTATCTGAGCTTCCTTTCCCCCCAAGCATGTGCTGCCGGCTTCCAGGTACTTATCTCAACTATTCTTGGGTGTTCGACTCCTATTCTGTTACTTGTACCTCATGGTGTTTCATTAATAAAAAAAAGAAAGGAAGGAAGGAAAGAAGGAAGGAAGGAAGGAAGGAAGGAAATAAAACTACATGCTGCTGTGAAAACACATAGAATAAGGCATGTAGGGATGGAAAGACATTCCAGATTCCAGAGACATAGATAGGGACAATTAATACAGCCAATGTCTTCCTTCTGCCAAGAGCATTATATAGATGAATTGCAATCCTGATAAAAAGTCCAATTAAAAATCTAATTTAAAAAAATTTTATTTAAGGAAAAGCTACTAAGGTTTGGGGGTGGAAGAACGGCTGAGCACTTGCTCTGCATGCAGGAGACACCAGAAGCCCCCCAGGCACTGCTGGGAGGGACCCCCAGGCCCCTGAGCACTGCCAGCTGTGGCCCCAATACCCTTCCCCAACACAAAGGCTTCTGGGGAATCATAAAGACTTCTAAACACTGTGGCAATCCTGAGGAAGAAAGAGAAATAAAGTCTCGTGTTTCCTGGTTTCCTGGCCTCAAACTCTTCTACAGAGCAGCAGTAATTAAAAGTGCCGGGGTTGGACTAAAGTAGGTGCATAATCACTGGAATGAAATTGAAAATCTAGGAATCAACCCACACACTTACCAATATTTGATTTGATAAAGAGTCTGAGATCATCCACTAGAGAAGGAAGGCGCTATTCAGCCAACGGGCTTGGGGAAACCGGGCAGCCACGTGCCAGAGTGAAGCTGAGCTCTCGAACCCACCACCACATGAGCGGCCCTCATGCCCGTCGGCCCAGGATGAGAAGCAGAGCAGGGAACACGGACGGGGCCCGTGACAGAGCATCAGAGAGCTCGGTCCCTCAGCAGCAAAGGAAATAAAGGCAGAGTCACTGGTCCATTAGATAACAACAAACAGAACCGGAAGCAAAGCCTCTGAGAGAAACACTCTCGATATGTGAGAAGACCTGCATATCCGAGGCGCGTACAGAACCCACAGCTTAACGAGAAACACCAACAGCCCAAACAAGCAATGGGCATGAGACGGAGCAGACCCTCTCTCCGGGTGGACACTGGGGGCTGGGGAGAGAGATGGCCCAAGGGCTGCGTGCATGGCGAGCCCCATGCATGTGGGACACCCGGCTTCTGTCTCCAGCCCCGCACGGTGCCCCAGGCACTGCCACGAGAGACTCCTGAGCACAGAGTAACCTCTGAGCACAGAGCCCAGAGTTGTCACTGAGCACCGAGTTGAGAGTAACCCCAGAGCACAGAGTAACCACTGAGCACAGAGCCAAGAGTAACTCCTGAGCACAGAGCCAACAGTCACTGCTGAGCACAGATCCCAGAGTAACCTCTGAGCACAGAGCTCAGAGTAACCCCTGAGCATAGAGCCCAGAGTTGTCACTGAGCACCAAGTTGAGAGTATCCCCAGAGCACAGAGTAACCGCTGAGCACAGAGCCAAGAGTTGCCGCTGAGCACTAAGTTGAGAGTAACCCCAGAACACAGAGTAGCCGCTGAGCACAGAGCCAAGAATAACTCCTGAGCACAGAGCCAACAGTAATTGCTGAGCACAGATCCCAGAGTAACCTCTGAGCACAGAGCTCAGAGTAACCCCTGAGCACAGAGCCCAGAGTTGCCGCTGAGCACTAAGTTGAGAGTAACCCCAGAGCACAGAGTAGCCACTGAGCACAGAGCCAAGAGTAAACCCAGAGCACAGAGTAACCCCTGAGCACAGAGCCAACAGTAACTGCTGAGCACAGGTCCCAGAGTAACCCCTGAGCACAGAACCCAGAGTAACCCCTGAGCACAGAGCCCAGAGTTGCCGCTGAGCACCCAGTTGAGAGTAACCCCAGAGCACAGAGTAGCCACTGAGCACAGAGCCAAGAGTAACCCTTGAGCACAGATCCCAGAGTAAACCCTGAGCACAGAGCCCAGAGTAACCCCTGAGCACAGAGCCGGGAATAAACCCTGAGCACAGAGCTGAAACACAGAGCTGAGAGCAGCCCTGAGCACAGAGCTGAGACCCCCAGAGCACAAAGCCAAGGGCAGCCCCGAGCACTGAGCAGAGAGTAGCCACTGAGCACCACCAGTGTAGCCCAGAACAAAGACGCAGAAAGGCCAAAGCCAGCATCAAGAAGGCCAGTGAGCACATGGGGGAAGCTCATCACCACAGATGGTCGGAAAGGGGCCAGTGGGAAGCACCCCTGCCCGGAGCACTCGCATCGGCTGAGGAGACTGCGGAAAGGGAGCCCCGGGCCCTGGTGCAGCAGGACGCAAACGGGGTCAACCGCTGTGGAAAATGGTATGGCGCTTCTTCAGAAGCGAGGGCTCGGGCCGTGATCCATGCGACCGCACCCCCTCCCCCCTGGACTGTCCGGCTGAGGATCGGGAAAGCAGTCAGACATCCAGTCCACCCGGGTTTATTGCAGCACAAACGCAGCAAGCGCATACGGTGCCCGTCCACTGATGGTGGCTGAAGGGACAGCTCAGCGGTTCACAGAGCACAGAACCCACAGGAGTCCTGCCCGTCACAGCAAGGTAGGACAGTAAGTCGGGAGGAAAGACAAGCACTGTACGGCTTCCTCCACGTGTGTGATCTAAGGATACGGAATGGATTAAGAGGCAAACCAAGAGAAAACGACAAGCCCGGGGACATTGGCATTAGGGTACTTGCGGGAAGGGGAAAGGCAGGATATGCCGGGTATAAGGAGAGAGTGAGGACCAGAGTTCAGCAGGTAGCTGAAGCATTGACCTGGCACCTGGCTGACCCGGTTCTGTTCCCAGCACCCGTAGACGGTCCTTCAAGCACTTCCAGGACCGTGATCCCTGAGCGCAGAGCCAGGGTTAAGCCCTGAGTACAGTCAGATGAGGCCCCAAAACAGTCCCAAAAATGATCAATAAAAATAGTAAGCGTTCTGGCATTGTTATGATCATTAAGGCATGTGAATTGCAACAATAAATAACAATTTACTAACTTTCTTGTTCAAGCAGTAAGCATTTAGATGTTTACATTCTGCTCTCAGGAAAACATCACTGACTCTTTAATACCGTAATTAAAATATTTTTTCAGGATTTTTTTCCTCCACTAAATGCATTTAACCAAAAAAAAGTCGATTAGAGGAAAAAAAATGATAAATGGATTTTTCCCTGCTGCTGCCAACTTGGATCTGCCCTGATGGCGATAATGATCGGAGAAGTAGATAGCTCTGATTCCATTCAGCTTAACAGCAATTATCGAGCTGTAATCAAATGTCCTCCGCAATGAACGTGAAGGCAGGAGATGCCGTATGGCAGAGGTGAACTCTTGGCCATCAGTCACCAAGAAGACAGAGCAAGAGGGACCCGTCCCTGGGCTTGGCCACAGCTGTGCTCCCGGGGACCTGCACCCCATCACAGGCTACTGCTGCTCCCACGACAGAATGAGATGTGCACTTTGTCCCCCAAACACCAGACCTGTCTCTCTTGAGGTGGGGCACTTGCAGGGCTGTGCCTTGTCTGTCTCTGGGTGGTGGTGATGCTGATGCTGATGAATAGCCATGGTGGTGGTGACAGTGTTGGTGATGGGGGGAGATGGAGATGGTGGTGACGGAAATGGAAATGATGGTGATGGTGAGAGAGGGAGATGGTGATGGTGGTGGTAATGATAGTGTTGGTGTTGATAAAGGCGATGTAGTGATGGTGATGAAGGTGATGGTGGTGGTGGTAACTGTGGTGATGGTGATGATGGTGATAATGGTGGTGACAGTGATGATGAAGGCGATGTGGTGGTCGTGGTGGTGATGATGGTGATGGTGGTGGTGGTGGTGGTGATGGTGGTGATGGTGGTGATAGTTGTGATGGTAATGATGAATGTATAATGGTGATGGTGCTGATGGTGATGTGGTGGTGATGATGGTGGTGCTGATGGTGATGGTGGTGATGGTGATGATGGTGTAGTGATGGTGATGGTGGTGATGGTGATGGTGAAGATATAGTGATGGTGATGGTGCTGATGGTGATGGGGATGATGGTGGTGATGGTGATGATGGTGGTAATGGTGGTGATGGTGATGGTGGTGATCATGGTGGTGATGATGGTGATAGTGATGATGAAGGTGATGATGAAGGTGATGTAGTGATGGTGGTGGTGGTGACGGTAATGATGGTGATGGTGATGATGGTGATGGTGGTGGTGATAAAGGTGGTGGTGGTAATGGTAGTGATAATGACTTTACCTTTCACTGTCATCCCTACCATTACCATTGTCATCATCCCCCAGAGGAACCCCGTGGTCACTGGCTCTTCTACTCTCTCCCTCTAAGATCTTCTGTCCTGCTGGTTAGGACCAGCCTGTCTGAGCTCACCAAAGATTCCCCCTCTCAGTGCTTCACCTGGGGATGCTGTTTTCATGTCTGAATGGGGGGAGTGGTCATCCTTCAGTCGAAGCAACGCCTCTTGTGTCCATACCCCGTGACTTGATCTCACCTTTCCCTGTGTCTCAGAGGACTGCAGTCTTTCTTTTTTCCCTGGGGATGTTTCTCCTCCATCCTTTGCCACCCACCTGTCCTAGCCACCTCCTGCAAAGAGCAAGTGCCGCCTCCGTGACTTGGCAGGCGCACCTCTGCCCTCTCGGCTTTTCCAGGCCAGCATGAGTGCCACAGGCCGTGCCTGGGTCTGCCATCACATGGGCGGTCCCCGCAGTGCAGCTAAGCCTCTGTCACACTCACAGACCCCTCTGGCAGCCGTCCAATGGTCGCCTGAGACCCTGCAGCCCCCGGCTTTCTCATTGCAGCTCAGAACCTGGTAGCTGACTCCCTCAGGACGGGTGGGAGCGAGGAAGTTCCTGTCCATCTCAAAAGTCACCGCCATCCTTCCTGCCCTATTCTGCTTGCCACTGCTGGCCATGGGTCCCATCCATACTCAAGGAGCAGGTCCATCTGGGACAGGAGGATCAGCAGGGAGGCCAGTGGCCAATGTCCTCTCTGCCCTCGTAGGCTTTGTCCTTCCCTCTTTCTTTGCCCACCTGGATGCTGCTCGTCGGCTTTCAGAAATCCCTTCTGCCTTCTGCGTAGCCTTTGGTTAGGGTTTCACCATTCTAACATTCTCTTCCAACATATTCATTCTCTCTGGCTCTTATTTAAAAAAAAAATAGTTTGGTGTGGGGAGTGGTGTCCAGGGCGTGCTCCTGGCTCTGTGCTTGGGGATCACCCTGGCGGTGCCAGGGGTCAGCCCGGGTGAGGCAAGAGCCCGGCCCACTGTCCTGTCTGGCCAAGGAATCTCTGATTTATTCCCCGCCCTTCCCGGCCTCTCACCCAGGAGGTGCCTGATCTCCTCACCGCCTTCTGCTTTGGGATCCCCTTCCGTGGTGTGTTGCTAAGTACGAGGGTCCCACATCTCCTGGCCGGGGACCCTTGCCCATGCCCTCCCCACACTGCCCCCGTCCCGTGCCCCCTGCAGGCCTCAGTTTTCTGCCGCCCAGGTCCTCTCTGTGGCTTGTCTGGAGCCGTGCTCCCACCTCAGCACCTCTCTGGAGTGCATTCCCAACACCCAGAGGGCACCCCTCCCTGGGCCAGTCCCGGGACAGCGCCAGACAAGCACCTCGCGCTGATGCAGAAGGTGGGCGTGCACAGGTCCTCCGCCGTCTGCATGTGTGTAGATCATTCCTCAATAAAGAGGTTTTGAAAACCATCCGAGCCTTTCAGATCTTTGATGCGGCCAATTCTATCATCTACAAATAATGAGGTCAACAGAATATCGCATCCAGCTGGCCCAGAAAAATTCTTAATACCCTGGGAGTCTGGTGAGCAGAGCTGGCAAGGCGGTTCTCTCACCACATCTAATAGGAAGAGTGAGGGAGTTAGAGGTGTCCCTGCATCCGTGCATGTGTGTGTGCATATGTTTGTGTTCATGTGTGCGTGCATATGTTTATGTGCATGTGTGTGTGCATATCTTTGCATGCATGTGTGTGTATGGGTGTGTGTGCGTGCATTGGTGTGTGTATATGTGTGTGTGTATAAGTATGTGTGAATGTATGGGTGGGTGTGTGCATGCATGGGTGTGTATGTGTGTATAAGTGTGTGCATGTGTGTGCATGTGTGTGTGCTTGTGTATGTGTGGTTGAGTGTGTATGAGTGTGTTTACATGCATGTATGTGTGTGCATACATGTGTGTATGCATGTGTGTGCACGTGTGTGTATGAATGTGCATGAGTATATGTGTTTGCATGTATGTGTGCATGCGTGTGTACACGTGTGTGCACGTGTACATGGATCTTTGCTCCCCTCGAGTCGGCGTCACCCTAAAACACCAGGACGACGGACCTGTGCTGGTTGCTCTCAGCAGCTCCCAGAGTGCTCCCTCCCTGGAGAGAACAGGGTCCCTCTCTGTGCCCTGCCCTGCCCTGTCCTGCGTCTCCCCGGCTCCTGAGCACTGGCTCAGCCTCACCCCAGCAGTACCTTCTGTGCCGTGGAAGGCACTGAAAGCCATCCCCAGGCTTGCAGGCGGCCAGTGGGCCCAGCGCGGCTGAGGGGAGGTGCCCCTGGCCCTGCGCTTCGACTCGCCTGCCCCCAGGGCCCAGTGCAGGTGACTCTAGGGTGCACATGGGGACAGCGCGGGTTCTATGCTCCCAAAGGGCAGCAGCGGCTCCCAGGCAGCCAGCGAAGCTTTTTGACTATCAGAGCAAAGTCAGCACCAGCCACCTCTGTCCCGTGCCCCTCCCGTCCGCCGGGGCCACCTCAGTGTCCTTGCCAAGGCCCCACGTGTATCACTCCATGCTCTGCTCTCGCTGCATTTCCACCGTCATCTCTCCCGTCCTGTGTCGTCACGAAGACCCTCTGAGTGCCACCATGTCTCCGGGAAGGGCAGGAGGAGGCTGGGGGGTATGCCGGGCCCCAGCTGTTCCCGGCTGACACACGCATGCACACATACATGCAAACACATATACTCATGCACGTAGAACCCGCGCTGTCCCTTCTCCACCCTGTGACGTGCCGGCTTCTAAGAAACTTTCGGAAGCCGGCAGGTCGGGGTCCCCGAGCCATGACGCCAAGGTGGGACCTTTGCTTTGGGATCCAGCTGCCCCATGAAGAAGCTTTCGGTGTTCGCTGGCTTGCTTGAGCCCCCCGCTGTGCCAGGCAGGGGAGAGGGGGAGCACCCGGGACGTGAGGGATGATGTTCCTAGCGAGCTTCCTCGTGACAGCAGCCGTGTCTCCCCGCTGCGGCCCGGTGCATGCAGCTCATGGCAGGCAGGTCCACTGTCACAGCCACAGGTCACTAAAATCGAGGTGGAATTGAGTCGCCTTCATGTGCAGTTACCTAGCAACGGCCAACCAGGCTCCCTGCCCTCCCAGGAAACCAAACCATCCTTCTTGATGTCTGGCGTCACTGTGTCGTGTCTGAGGACACTGCTCTGTGTGCGCATCCAAGGGACATCCCGCGAGCACAGCGGTGTTGGGAGTTTAGTTCTTATCAGGCTGAAGCCTCCAGCATCTCTTGAGTCATGAGCAGTGGAGTGTTTCGGCCGCTTCCAGTGGCCAGACCACACGCTCTGCTTCGAAATCCTCCCTCCTCTGAGGCAGGAACGTTCTCGAGTCTGGTGACCTGTGGCCGCATTGGCAGAGACTGGCGGGGACCACTGGACCCCTATCCAGCTAGTAACCCAGACATCAGAGAGCCGTGTCAGACCCTGAGCTAAGTCCCAACAACGCTGGGACGTCCAGGAGGTTCTGAGGCTATAGCCGAGGGTTGCTGGGGGGACTGTGGAAGGAAGGACGGTTCCAGAAGGGGCAGGCCCCGTGTCAGGGGCGGCCACTCGAAGGGAGGGGAGTGAGGAAGTTCCTGGACAGTGGCACACAGGGTCTCAGTTGGTTTAGGTGGGGGTGTGGGGGCACTGGCAGGGGTCGGTGAGAGCCTGGCCCATGCGCCCCAACACACAGCCCCCCGCCACTCGCCGCCCACCCAGCCGAGCCGTTGCCTTGCCCTGGAGCTTGTGGGTGTCTGGCTGCCATTCTTGGCCCTCACGTGGGCTTGGATTCAAGACAGGCCCCATCCATGTGCCACCCACAGCAGCGTTTTCGTGGGCAGGGCTGGAAGGAGAAAACGTCGAGGGGAAGTCAGTTTGGGAAGACAGCGAAGTGAGGTGAGGGTGATCCTGATCGGGGGGACGGGAGGGAGGGGGCCCAGGACAAGCCCCCGTAGTCTTGTGTGACGAGAGAAAAGGCACCTTTTCCATTTCCCCATAAGGGACTGGCAGCGTTTAGAGCTGAAAACTCTGCTTCACGCTGAACACAAGCCGTGCGATGCTCCGCTGGAAATTGCAGGGGTGCCAGACTGCGGGGAGGTACATTTGCCGGGTACACGGCCAAGGCCAGTTCGGGATGGCTCCAGAGTAACCCTGAGCACAGCAAGGCGTGGGCCAACCCCACCCCCGGAAACGAGAGGAGAGAAACTGCAGGGCCTGGGGGATCCGCAGGGTTGGGCCCGGGCCTTGCACCTGGGCTCTCAGCCGGCTTCCCAGTACCGTGTGGACCCTCAAGCATCTCCAGTGTGGCCTTGGCCTCTCCCCAGCATCCTGGGGTGGCCTGCGTGGTCCCCAGAACCTCAGGCTCTCGCACCACACTGCTCGTTCTGTTGGCTGAGAATTGCCAAGAGACACCCCCAGCTCCCCAATAACCCCTGGGAGATCCCCAGCTTGTACTAGATTTGTGCAGGCTCACAGATGCAGCCTAGAGGCTTGGGCACTTTCGGGGGAGGTTCCGGTCCAGCTCCACCAACTCTGTCAACTGCAACCCAGAACTTTGTGCCTCAGTTTCCTCTTTTACACAGGGGCCTGAGCCCAGGTGCTGCTACGGCGGCCAGCACGGCGTGGGTACAAGCTTCGTGGCACTTGGTGGTTCTTCGTGGGGCTAAAAGAGGCCCCGGACGCTTTCGGAAGCCGCTGATGGAATTCTTTGCTGGGCTTTTTACAATTCCCGCTTCATCAAAAGGTTGATAGCAGCACCTTTTCCAGATGAAAGAGCTGAAACAGAACCTCCCCAAAGCCGTGACCTGAAAGTAATAATAGCCATCCTTGCTGCTTCCAGAAAAGCACCTTTAGTTTTTATTAGGTCAGCCGAGGCTGCGAGAGTTTTCGGGGAGACTAGAACTTTGCATCCGGAGGCAGCTTTCGACCTTGCTGACCATCTTCAGAGCTCCTCCTGGGGGGCAGCCTGCCTCTCCCAGAAAAAGCCCATTCACTGGCTCAGCAGCTGCGCCTCTTTCATGCCATCTTTGCCCTAAGCTTTCTCACCCTGAGAGAGAGTCTGTGTGGAGTTCTGTTTGTGTGGGATATGCAGAACACTCACAAATGAGGAGGTGGGGTATGGCCGGACCTCTCAAATGCTTGTTTCAGGCATGGTACCAGCTGGATTCCAGTGTTCAAAACTTAATTTGACCAGAACTAGGGGACGTGGAGCAGGATGTAACCAGTGCTCTGAGGGGGGTCCATGGTCTGACAAGGGTCTACGATCTGAGGAGGGTCCATGGCCTGAGGAGAGTCTATGGTCTGAGGAGGGTCCTTGGTCTGAGGAGGGTCCATGGTCTGAGGAGGGTCCATGGTCTGAGGAGGGTCCATGGTCTGAGGAAGGTCCATGGTCTGAGGAGGGTCCTTGGTCTGAGGAAGGTACATGGTCTGAGGAGAGTCCTTGTCTGAGAAGGGTCCATAGGTGGCTTCAGATGCTGGATAAGGGGTTGTTTCCTGTCAGAAACTGTTCAGAGTCAGCCTCAGCCCATGGAGAGCCAGTATTCCTTGTGTCGTTTCCTCCTTCCTAGGACACCTGCGACCAGGGTCCCGCTGACCACCGGTCTCTGAACCCCAGGAGGCCTGTTGGGTGAGGTGGGGCCTTGGCATGGTAGGCTAGGAGCTGGCGACTGGGGAGAAGAGAACCGACCTGGGAGAGAGGCCCTCCCACAGCACAGCCCATTCTGGTGAGCATCTGGCAGGAAGTGAGATGTGACACCTAGTGGAGAGTTCTAGAATCCCCATGCTGCACCCTTGCGAGTCAGACTCCTCAGGGGTTTCATAGAGAAGAGCATAAGAGCCACCACAGACCCGGCCCCAGGAGGTCAGGGGCCATGAGCACAGCATCCAAGGTGACTTCCGGCCTGTCCACTCCTACCCCAGCCCCTGTGACCCTTCGATGGCATGCACAGGTGGCTTGGGCAGGTGGCTCAGACCCTTCCCGAGGGGCCTGGAAGATGGCTAAGTGGCTGGCAGTGTTTACTTGACCAGAATGAAGCCATGGATTCAAACCTAGTGTGCCCACACCTGCCTGTGACTCTGGTGGCCCAACTGTGTGGGATCTGAGGAAGATGGCTGGCAGTGGGCTCAGTGCCTCAGAGCACCCGGGCCAAGAGTGAGACGGAGTTCAAGCCCCAATGTCCCTCACACATGCATAATCCAGAGTGTCTTGAGGGAGCTCAGGGCTAGCCAACTGCCACTTCTGGATACTGAGGAGGCTAAAGAAACCCACCAGGAAGCCTCTGCAGAAGCGTGATTATTCAGAGTGTTAGCAGAACCTCAAAAAAAGAGAAAGAAAAAAAAGCTAAGTTTGAAATGATGTTCTACTCTAATTTAAATTTTTGGCTGCAAGTTCCTTTTTCTCTGCTTGCTGCTTCTGAGAAAATGCAATCTGTCTCAGAACTGACTCAATAATTGCTAGGGCTTTCTTTGAGAGGAGAGATGCTTGGGGTTTGCGAGCATCAAAAATAGCCACGGTTATACCAGAGATGCTGACGTGTGTGAGCGCGGGACAGTCTAGGAGGCGCGGCCGCACCTCTGCACCCATGGTGACCCGCCTGCGTTCAGAATTGATGCTTGTTTTGTTTTCCTCAGAGGCGCAGATTCCAGAGAAAATATCTGAGTATGTTTATCGGGTCCAGTTGTTTTGTCATATCTGGTTTTGGCATATCGAATACACAACGGATAGCTTGCCAGGCTCTTCCGTGCGGGCGTAATACTCTCGGCAGCTTGCCAGTCTTTCCGAAAGGGATAGAGGCTTTTGGGGCGACCTCTAATCGCCCTCGTAGGTGTTACCATATTTGAACCCTATCAAATATGGTACGGCAATTCCAGAAGATGGGTATTTAGTGTCTTATGATGACACTAAATCATCATAAATCAGGTCCGGAAAGCGTCCTGGAGTGTGGCGGCGGCTGGGTAGTGGAGGTAGTGTCGGTAGTGGAGTTCTGCCAGTGGGGTATTTATCTGGTCCCGGTAGGGGTAGGGTGGGTCTTCTATGTGCAATCCGATCCCTGGGTCTCTAGTGGTTGGTAGGAGCAGACAGGGCAGGGTAGGGTGGGGCTCCAGTAATTACAACTGGTCTCATTCACCTGACCCTGAAGGCTTCACCGACATGGCAGCACTGAGAAGGATGAGAAAGGAGAGGCCGACAAATTCTCAAGGCCGACCTAGGCTGCCACAACGAAGGAAGACAAAAATGATCGTCTGTACTTTCAATGCACATATGCTAGCATCAGATGCATCCATCGAGGACCTAATGGTACAAGCGCGAATGATCAAGTACAGCATCATTGGTCTGACCGAGACAAGAAGGCACGAATCTCACCATGCCGTTTTCGACACTGGAGAAGAATTGTTCCTCGGAACATGCGATAAAAGAGGTGTCGGAGGCATCGGTGTCCTTGTCAACACAAACTTGGCCATGAGCATTGATTCATTCGAATGCCTAACAACCTGAATCGGACCTTTACATTTGAATATATGTGACTCACTGCCGGCAGTTTCTATCTTCGTTGTCTACGCACCAACATCTCATTATGATGAAAGAGAAATCAAGAAGTTCTACATGGAGCTGGAGAAGCTCTATAAAAAAGACCACACCTTCTACAAGATCATTGTGGGTGATTTTAATGCCAAGATAGGACCGAGAAGATCAGCTGAAGAACTTCACATCGGGACCCATGGCCTAGAATGGAACGAACAGGGTGAGAGACTGTCTGAGTTCATCATGTCGACCAAGACCATTCATGGTAACTCACAGTTCCAGAAGGCAGAATCTAAACATTGGCCATGGGAGTCTCCCGGTGAACGATTCCACAACGAAATAGACCACATCATATTCAATCGACGGTTTTGCCTGACCAATGTCGCTGTTGTTCCAAAATTCCGAACGGGATCGGACCACCGTCTCCTTCGTGCAAAATTCTACTTCACAGAGCGGGGAGAAAGGGCTGCAAAGTTTAAAAAGAGAACTCCCAGAACGACCACCAACTGGGAGCTCTTTTGCACTATTGTGGCAACATGGGAAGATGCCATTGTTGACAACATTGACGAGGAATACGATAGACTGGTTCAGCACCTCCATGATTGTGCGAGGAACGCCAAGAGAGAGATGCCACAAAAAAATGCCTGTCTTCGAAAACTCCTGAGCTTATTCACCAACGTGGTTTGGCGCATGCCTCAGGCAACCGCAAGCTAACGTCCGAGCTCGCAAAGCAGTGCAGAGATGCGATCAAGGAAGACCTCAAAGAGAGAAGAGCAGAAGTGCTGGTAGATGCGGCAGAAGCCGGGAAAAGTATTCGTAACGCCCGCCTGTCCTTCAACTACAAGACCAAGATGACTGCCCTCCGACGTCCTGATGGATCTATCACATCCTCCAGAACGGCAATGGAGAAGATTATCCATGACTTCTACTCAAATCTCTTTGATAGCCATGTCCACTTGCCGACATACCAAATTCCACAGGATGGATATGTCGTTCCCAACGTTCTCCCTTCCGAAATCCGACACGCAATTTCATCGGTAAAGAAGCAAACAGCACCCGGCCCAGACAAGGTCAGACCTGAACACCTGAAGAACCTGCCGTCAGTACTCATCAGTACACTGGCTCGGCTCTTCACTCGCTACCTGTCTGAATGCAAGGTTCCGTCCCAATGGAAAACCAGCAGGACCGTACTACTGTTCAAGAAGGGAGACATCCATGACATTGGCAACTATCGCCCGATCTGCCTATTGTCTGTCATCTACAAGTTGTTCACTCGAGTCATCCTAAATAAGTTTGGCAGAACACTAGATGAAGGACAACCATGCGAGCAAGCTGGGTTCCTTAAAGGATTCAGCACCATCGACCATATCCACACGATAACCAAGCTCATTGAGGTCTCTCGGGAGTTCAAGATGCAGCTCTGTCTAACGTTGATTGATTTAAAGAAGGCCTTTGATTATGTTGAAACGGAAGCGGTCATTGAAGCCCTAGCCAATCAGGGCATTCAAGCCCAGTACATCAAGATCCTCCGTGAGCTGTATTGCGTATTCACTACCAGGATCTCACCATTCTACAAAGAAGTGATCGTTGATGTCAAGAGAGGGGTTTGGAAGGGTGATACCATTTCACCGAAACTCTTCAGTGCCACCCTCGAAAACATCATGCGACGACTGGAATGGGAAGGAATGGGAGTGAAGATAGATGGTCAGCAACTACACCATCTCCGCTTTGCTGATGACATTGTTTTAATAACACTAAACATCAGCCAAGCGGCACAAATGCTGGCCGACTTTGACCGTGAGTGTGGAAAGGTAGGACTACAGCTGAATCTTACGGAGACAATGTTTATGAGAAACAGCCTCGTTTCTGATGCCCCATTCGCTCTCAATGGAACGACCATCTCCGAATGCAACAGCTATGTGTACCTAGGTCGAGAGGTCAACATGACAAATGACCTGGCACCCGAGCTGCGCAGGAGGAAGAGAGCGGCTTGGAACGCCTTCAAGAACGTCGAAGAAATAGCTAAGAGGACGAAGAACCTCCGGCTCCGGGTACATCTCTTTGATTCCACTGTTCTTGCTGCATTAACATATGCCTCAGAGACCTGGGCCCTACGTAAACAGGATGAGAATGCTATTCGGGTCTCCCAAAGAGGAATAGAAAGAGCTATGTTTGGAATATCAGGTTTCATTCAAATGAGAGAAAGAATCCAGAGCTCCGACATCTGTTGACTATCAAGAATCAGGGACGATGTCTCATTTGCCAAGGTGTCAAAAATCAGATGGGCTGGTCATGTAATGAGATTTAAAGACGACCGCTGGACTAGAGCTGTTACCGACTGGATCCCACGGGATGTCAAAAGACCGCGTGGCCGCCCACCTACCAGATGGTCAGACTTCTTCATCAAGATCATGAACGATCGGTTTGAGGCTCTTCATGTTCCCAGAGCGAACAGATGCCATTGGGCTACACCGGCACGCGACAGGGACGAATGGAGACGTTACTGGCGCCCGCTCGAGCAAATCAACGACTAATGGGAAGTTAAGTAATTAAGTGATTAAGTGTTTATTGGGTCACAGTTGATGAGATATTTTAGAGATTGTAACCAAACCTGTGGTTACATAAGGTGTCTCCACAGAAAACTCTAGAAGATT
This sequence comes from Sorex fumeus, assembly GCF_029834395.1. Taxonomy (NCBI): domain Eukaryota; kingdom Metazoa; phylum Chordata; class Mammalia; order Eulipotyphla; family Soricidae; genus Sorex; species Sorex fumeus. The sequence goes on along the minus strand of NW_026606321.1, from coordinate 8,174,777 downwards.
CCACGAGGGGAGCAGTCCTGCCTTTGCACCCTGGACATTACTCCTGCGCTTTACCTGCTCCCTTTGTGCTCTAGGAGAGCTGGGTTGGGCCCCTACGCAGGCGGGGGATGGGGGGGCATGGGCTCAGTCGCGCCCACTCCTTCATCCCCACATCACTGCTGTCTGTGCCCAGTCCCGGCCAGCTGGTGCTGCCCTCACAGGGTTCTGAAGACACCGTCAGTGCGATGCCCTGTCCTCCCCCTCAGCCTGTCCCACCTGTGAGCTGCCAGCTCCAAGGCTGCACCCAAGGGCTGGGTGAGTGGTGCAAGCTATGCACACATGGAGCCTCCATCCCAGGGTTCCCAGGGGAGCTTCTCAGGAGCCCACAGACTGCCCGCTGGACCTGCTCCTCCTGAATACCTCATGCTTCTGGTTTCTCCTGCCTGACCCCCCTGCCACACACACACAAGTACACACACACACATGCACACATGCGCACACGTATACAAGTATGCACATGTGCACAAACATATACGCGGGCATACATACAGCCACGTTCCTCAGGACTGAGCATCCACTCCTGGAGAACTCATCGTTCCTGCCTCAAGAACTTGGCCCCGGCCTCCCTTGGCTCCAGTCCTGCTGTCCCCCACTAGTCTCATGCCCTCTCAGGACCATGACAGTGAGCACAATGCCCTGTGTCCTCAGTCTTGTACCCATGATGATGCCCTGTGGCGATCCCCTCACTGTCTCCTGGTGGGGAGAAACTTACAGAGGTAATTTCCCTGTTACTTCCTCATCCTCAGAACATTGCGTTTATGAACTTAGTTCATTTGTTTCTGTGGCTCACTCTCGGCAGTACTCAGGGATCACCAGAATCATACCAGTATAGTTTGGGGGCCACAGACCCTGGAGTCTCGGGTGTGACAGGCACCAAATCTCTTCCTTCAGCACTTGCACGGGCCCTCTGAGCATGCTCTGTAGCTATGTCACTTTGTTCATGGGCATAACACTGGCACACAAAGCGGTGTGTGTTTTACAGCTTTCCAGCTGGGTGGTACCTACCCACCAGCTGTTACTCATCATATCAGGGCCCCACAGACCCTGCAACTTCCCTCTCCCTTAGGCCTCTGGTCTCCTCAGATCTGTGGTCAAGATCCCGGGGCTTGTTTTCATTCTCTCGGTTCCCGGTGATGTCTCTCTATTCCATGAGTGGGAGCACTTTTTTCTTCTGACCTGTTTCACTTAGCATGACAGCTTCATCTTGTCACCAAACACAGAAAGTCCTTCTGTAGTAAGTGAGGACTGTTCCTATGGTAGAAGGGAGTGTTCTTGTGGTAGTAGAGAGTGTTTGTGTGGTAGTAAAGAGTGTTCCTGTGGTAGAGAGGGGGGTTCCTGTGGTAGTGAGGAGTGTTCCTGTAGTAGAGAGGAGTGTTCCTGTGTTAGTGAGGAGTGTTCCTGTGGTAGTGAGGAGTGTTCCTGTGGCAGTGAGGAGTGTTTCCATGATAGAGAGGAGTATTCCCGTGGTAGAGAAAGTGTTCCTGTGGTAGAGAGGAATGTTCCTGTGGTAGTGAGGAGTGTTCCTGTGGTAGAGAAGAGTGTTCCTGTGGTAGTGAGTAGTGTTCCCGTGGTAGAGAGGAGTGTTTCCATGGTAGATGAATGTTTCTGTGGTAGTGAGGAGTATTCCTGTGCTAGTGAAGAGTGTTTTGTGTGGTAGTGAGGAGTGTTCCTGTGGCAGTGAGGAGTGTTCTGTGTGGTAGTGAGGAGTGTTCCTGTGGTAGAGAAGAGTGTTCCTGCGGTAGTGAGGAGTGTTCCCATGGTAGATGAATGTTTCTGTGGTAGTGAGGAGTATTCCTGTGCTACTGAAGAGTGTTTTGTGTGGTAGTGAGGAGTGTTCCTGTGGCAGTGAGGAGTGTTCTGTGTGATAGTGAGGAGTGTTCCTGTGATAGAGAGGAGTTTTCCTGTGGTAGTGAGGAGTGTTCCTGTGGTAGTGAGGAGTGTTCCTGTGGTAGAGAGGAGTGTTTTGGGTGGTAGTGAGGAGTGTTCCTGTGGCAGTGAGGAATGTTCTGTGTGGCAGTGAAGAGTGTTCCTGTGGTAGAGAGGAGTGTTCCTGTGGTAGTGAGGAGTGTTCCTGTGGTAGTGAGGAGTGTTCCTGTGGTAGTGAGGAGTGTTCCTGTGGTAGAGGGGAGTGTTTTGGGTGGTAGTGAGGAGTGTTCCTGTGGCAGTTAGGAGCATTCTGTGTGGCAGTGAAGAGTGTTCCTGTGGTAGAGAGGAGTGTTCCTGTGGTAGTGAGGACTGTTCCTGTGTTAGTGAGGAGTGGTTCCTGTGGTAGTGACGAGTGTTTTGGGTGGTAGTAAAGAGTATTCCTTTGGTAGTGAGGAGTGTTACTGTGCTAGTGAGGAGTGTTCTGTGTGGTAGAGAGGAGTGTTCCTGTGGTTGCGAGGAGTGTTCGTGTGGTAGTGAGGAGTGTTTCTGTTCTAGTGAGGAGTGTTCTATGTAGTAGTGAGGAGTGTTCCTGTGGTAGAGAGGAGTGTTTCTATGGTATAGAGGAGTTTTCCTGTGTTAGAGAGGAGTGTTCCTGTGGTAATGAGGAGTGTTCCTATGGTAGGAGTGTTCCTGTGGTAGTGAAGAATGTTCCTGTGGTAGAGAGGGGTGTTCCTGTGGTAGTAAAGAGTGTTCCCATTGTAGAGAGGAGTGTTCTGTGTAGTGGTGATGAGTGTTCCAGGTAGAAGTGAAGAGTATTCCTGTGATAGTACAGAGTAGTAGTAGTACAGAGTATTCCTATAGTAGTGAGGAGTATTTCTGTGGTAGTATTCCTATAGTAGAGAGGAGTGCTCCATGTGGTAGTGAATTCCTGTAGTACTGAAGAGTGTTCCAGTGGTACAGAGAAATGTTCTTGTAATAATGAAATGTTCCTGTGGTAATGAGGCATATCCCTGTGGTAGTTGGAGGGTTCCATGTGGTAGTGAGTGTTCCTGTGGTAGTGAAGAGTGTTCTGTGTGGTAGTGAGGAGTGTTCCTGAGATAGTGAAGAATGTCCCAGTGGTAGTGAGAAATATTCTTGTAGTAATGAACTTTTCCTGTGGTAGTGAGGAGTGTTCCTGAGGTAGTGAGGAGTGTTCCTGTGGTAGTGAGGAGTGTTCCTGAGGCAGTGAGGATTGTTGCTGTAATCATGAGGAGTGTTCCTGAGGTAGTGAGGAGTGTTCCTGTGGTAGTGAGGATTGTTCCTGAGGTAGTGGGGAGTGCTCTCTCTGGTAGTGAAGAGTGCTCCATGTATATAGACACAACACATCTTTCATCTTTTATCCGGCTTCTAGCACTCGGGCTGTGTTTGTCATGGTTGTTGAGGACGCTGCCATGGGCATGGGGCACGGTCTTCCCTCATGCTCATATTTCTGTGTTCTTGGGATAGCATCTTGGGTGGAGGTGCTGAAGTACATCCCCACACTGAGCCCGGGCTACACAGATAGTAGCTACCTGGGGCAGAGAGCCAGAGCCAGACACAGTGGGAATGGGAGGCAGTGACAGAGGCAGACTGGAAGAAGAGAGTGGGCGAGCATGGGGGACGGGGGTGGAGAGAACAGTGAGTGGAGAGGGAGAGGGGAGCAGTGAGGAAGGCAGAAACCAAGGAGGTAGCTATGGGAGGTGTCAGGAGTGCATCAGTAGGGGTGAGACTCAGAGCTTTCCAGCCTGAGGTTCCTGAAACCGCCACTCTAAAACTCAGACCCAGAAACAAAAGAAAAGCCTCAGACCGCTACACAGCTGCCTGCAAGTTCTAGACTTCAAGAAGCCACATGTGCTCCCCCTGCAGTGAGGCCGCGGGCCTGCGCAGGTGAGCGGGGCTCACACCCCGGCCGGGAAACATGTCCAGGCACTCACGGACATGGACGGGCTGCGGAAAGAGAAGGGCCAACAAATGGGGTTACCAGGCCTGCTGGAGAAGGGCTTCTCAAGGGCGCTGCTCCGGACCTGTCGTGTGTGTATGTGTGTGTGGTGTGTGTGTGTGTATGTGTGCGTGTGTGTGTGCATGTGTGGTGTGTGTGTGTGGTGTGTGTGATGGGAGTGTGGTGGGAGGTGCGTAATATGTGTGTGGTGTGGGAATGTGGGGTGTGTGTTGTGATATAGGTGTGTGGTTGTGTGTGGTGGGGGTGAGAGGGTGTGGTGTGGGTGTACGTGTGGTGGGAGTGTGTGTGGTGGAGTATGTGTGGGGTGTATGTGTGTGTGGTGTGTGTGTGTGGTATATATGTATGGTGGTGGGGTGTGTGTGTGTGTGTGTGTGTGTGTGTGTGTGTGTGTGTGAGCGAGAGAGAGAGAGGAGTTGCTTTATCCAGGGGGATTATCACCTGACAATGCTTGATGATCTGTGTCTGTGTCTCCCGTGGGTGGAACAGTCAGGGTACTCACCCAGCTCACAGCTGACCTCCGTCCCACCTCTGACACCACAGAGGGTCCCCCAAGCACCACCAGGACAAAGCCCCGAGCTTCGCCCAGCACTGCCCCCTCCGGATAGTCGTGTCTCCCTGGGCTCACCCCGGCCCGCCCACGCAGGCTTGGGAGTCCAGCGAAAGGGCTGTGATGGGTGGGGAGGAGTGGCTGGTCGGAGTCGATGCTCCTTCATGTGGTGGGTTGTCACCCATGGTGACTCCAGTGGGGCTGGAGGCGTCGGTGGGCCGGGTTGGTATCTGTGCCCTCCGTGAGGCGCGGGCAGGAACCGTCCGCCCAGCTCTGACCTGCTTTGTTCTCCCCCCCGCAGGGCCGCATCTGCAGGAAAGCCGGCAAGTCCAAAAAGTCTTTCAGCCGCAAGGAAGCGGAGGCGACCTTCAAGAGCCTGGTGAAGACTCACGAAAAGTACGGCTGGGTCACCCCACCGGTGTCCGACGGCTGAGGCCGCGGGCACGAGCGCCACCCCCACACTCACACTCACCCCACTCACGCCCCCGCATCTCCGCCTCCACCACCGTGTGACCTCCTGCCGGAACTGAGCCCTGAATGAGAGGAGACGGTCTTAGTTAGGAGCAGATGAGCCGAGGCCCTGCCCTGCGGGTTTCCACGACGCGCCACGGTCCTCTCCGAGCCCCTCTGACCCCTGTGGAGCAGTGTGCCAACCCGCCCGCTCGCGCCCACCCACACCCGCCCGTGCCCGCCTGCCATGGCCCTTCTCCCTCCCTGGACAGCGGCTGCCACCCGGCAGCGGGGACAAGGACCCCACGCCCCCTCCCTGCCCCCTGCGCCTCCCTCCAGCCCAGCTGGCCACCTGCTGTGTCCACAGCCTCTGTCTGCGCCTGCCCGTCGCTGCTCCCCCCGCCGCCGGCAGGACACTGCCCTCGAAGACGCCTTGAGACCATGTTTGTGCTTGAGACGGTGTCGGCTGGTGAAAATGCAAAGGTGATGTCGCCGGTTCCGAGATTTCCCAGCACAGCTGTCCCCAGGTGGAACTGTGACCGCCGCAGGCTCTGCGGGGGCGCCCGGTACGCACCCCCTCCCCACCGCGGGACAGGCACGGCTGCTGTGGCCACCAGGGGCCGGGACATGCGATGGTCTCTCGGACGCTCTGCTAGGCTCTTCGGACCCCCTGCGATTGCCCCCCTCCCCGCCGCCCCCCACACAGAGGACCATCCCCTTCCTCGACGCCATCGGACTCATCTTCCCTCAGTGCTCGTCGGGGATGCGGGCAGTGGAGAGCGCGGTCGTTGGTGATGTGCATGACGGTTTTCTTCTCTCCCCCCCTCCATCCCGGCCCCCCGCCGCCACACAGACTTGCTTCCTGGTCCTCCCCTCCCACCCCTCTCCCAGCCTTCATTTTCTCTTCTGCTCCCCGACTTGGTCCTTTCTAAGAAATTCCAGGAGATGAGGAAATATTGTTTATAATAATATGTGGAAAGAGGTTCAAAAAAATTGTTCATTCCAAGTGGAAAATCTTATTGGACACATTTGAAATAAATCCATGCATACCTGACACTCAGCCTGGGGACCCCGTCTTTGTGGGCAGGTAAAACACAGAATCAGTCCAAGCTGCTCAGACTTGGGGCCCAGAGAGCCAGTGTGGGGCGAAGGTGCTGTTGGGCGCACAGCCAAGTCAGCCCAGTCCAGCTCTGCAGCCGGTGCCCCCGGCAATACCCAGAGTGACCCCAGCATGGGGCCCGGAGAAGCCCCAGGCACCAGGCGACAGTTCCCACCTTGCCCCGCCCCTGCAGAAGCTAATCTTTGACCCACTGCAGGTACCCCCTGTGCCAGGTGTTCCCGAGACTGGCAGTGCCCAAGAGGCCACCTGGATGGCGTGAGAAGCCACCTGCCACCGCTCAGGGCATTTGTCCAGACGAGCCCCGTCGTCTGCATGGAGAGTGTCTCTGCTCAGTCCAGAAAATCCCGCCGGAGCTGTCGGCCAGCCAGGACGATGTTTGTCCGCTTTGTCTGCGGCCGATTGGGTTGGATCTTCAGCCCCCCCCCCCATATAGTCCCTGAGCTCCACCAGGAGTGCTCCCTGAGCACAGAGCCTGAGCACCGCTGGGCATGGACCCAAAACAACAACTACAAAGTCCTTCCAGCGGTTATGGCTACTTGGGGAGTTGTTGAGGTGTCCAGGAGAAGCGAGACCCCCAGCTGAGAGTGGGCCACCCCCCCTAGCACCCCGGCTGGGTCCCCGGCTCCGTCAGCCGCTGCTTTCTCCTCTCTGTGGATTTTTTTTCCTTGTTGAGTCACACCCAGCGATGCTCAGGGGTGACTCCTGGCTCTGCGCTCAGGAATTACTCCTGGCGGTGCTCAGGGGACCATATGGGATGCCGGGGATTGAACTCGGGTCGGCTGCATGCAAGGGAAACGCCCTACCTGTTGTACTATCGTCCTGGCCCTCCTCTCTGTGGATTGCCACGTTCTCAGGCTGCCCGGTGCCCAGCGGCCCTGCCTGGCCCTGTGCTCTGCTCACGCTCCCCCCAGTACTGGCTGACTCAGAAGCCGATGACAGGCCGTGCCCACTTGCCTTGTCCTCAGCACTGTCCCCCTCACCCCAGAAACCTGGCGCTTCTCAGATGCTCTTTGGATCCCCGTGCGGCTGTCACGGAGTGACACCCGGCTACAGACCTAGGACCAGGCCACTCTCCACCAGAGAACTTCCTCTTCTGGTATCGGGTGAAGAGTGACTTTCTTTTAGGCATCACAGGTAGAGACAGACGTGGGGAGAAAGATAGTGACAGGTGGAATACGGATCAGTGGTAGACGGAGAGGTACCACATCAGCGAGAGGGAGACAGCGCCTGCAGATATTGGAGGGGGTGTTCATCGAGGACAGACAGACAGGACAGATGAGGCTGGAGCGACAGTGCAGTGAAGGGGGCACTTGCCTTGCTCGTGACCCACCTGCTTTGCATCCTTCATACCCCACATGTCTCCTAAGCACAGCCGGGAGAGGTCCCTGAGCACAGAGCCTGGAGTGAGCCCGTCCAGGCGCCAACCAGAGGGATGATGATTGGGCACGCTGTGTGCCGGGGTGGGGGGGGGGGGGAGGGATGGAACTGTGTGATAGTGGCTGGTAGAGTGGGGCTGACCCGTTAGCTGGGGAGGTGGACAGAAAGAGCAGAGTTCTAAGCCCTCGTTAGCTGATTAAAGGAGACCCAGGGTGTCTGAGGCTGCGCTCACTGGGGCAGGCGGGAACTTCCCATGACAGCCAGGTGGGAGAGACCGCAACCCCCCACATCTCATTTGATCTCAGTGAGGGGAACCTAGGACAGCGGCCAGGCCACCTGCCTTGTACACGCCGCCCCGTGTGATCCCCAAGCACACCAGGATGGTCCCTGAGCACAGAGCCAGGTGTAATCCTGAGCACAGCTGGCGGGGGTGGGGGGGGGGGGCACAAAAACCAAAATGAAAAAGAAGTTTGATCTCCTTTATGCAGCATTTCCAGTTGGCCTGTGGAAACTGGAGCCATAGAGGAAATTCATTCTTAGGTGCAGAGGTTGGCCACTGTCTCCTGCGTTGGCGAGGGTTTCTGATGAAGACAGCGGCCTTGGAGCAAGACCCCGCTTTCCGGCGGCGGGAGGTCCCACAAGGGAGCTGGGAGCTAACCTGGTAATAGGTTAGCTGTGGGGAGCCTGTGGGGAGTCTTGTGAGGAGTTCTATGGTGGGGAGCTGTGGGGAGTCCTGTGGGGGCCCTATGGGGAGTCCCGTGCAATGTCCCTGTGAGGAGTCCTGTTGCAGGGCCCTGTGAAGAGTCCTGTGGAGACTCTGTGAAAAGTATGGGGAATCCTGTGGGGCCCTATGGGGCCCTGTGGGGAGTCCTTTGCAAGGTCCCTGTGGGAAGTCCTGTGAGTTCCTATGGAGAGTCTTGTTTGGGGGTCCTATGAGGAGTCCTGAGGGGGGTCCTGTGGGTAATCCTGTGAGGGCCCTGTGGGTGTCCTGTGGGGGCCCTTGGGGAGTCCTGTGCGAGGTCCCTGTGAGGAATCCCGCAGGGTCCCTGTGGAGAGTCTTGTTTGGGGGTCCTATGAGGAGTCCTGTGGGGGTCCTGTGGGGGCCCTGTGGAGAGTCTTGTTTGGGAGTCCTGTGAGGAGTCCTTAGGGGGTCCCTGTGGACTCTCTCACCCAGCCCCCCAAAGCCTGTGAGAGGGAGACTCTCTGGGGCCCCATGGCCCCACCTGTGAGGAGTACTCCTGCTCAGAAGGGGGTCATTGGACAGGGTGAACGCGTCCTAGGTGGGGACACACATCTGCTCCAAGGAGCTGAAACAAAGGGGCTCCCTGGTTCCAGAGCTGCCTCCCCTCCAGCATACGTGGGCGATGCCTGTGTCTCAGGGACACGCCCTGTGCTGCCTCAGGGTGTGACTGTTTCTGGCCCCAGCCCAGAAGGCTCTTAGAGCCCCATCACGCCAGGGTTCTCTGAGCCTGCACAGGCCGTCAGGAGTACTTGGCCATCACATGGCCGCACATGGGGGTGTGAGAGGCCTGGGGCTGTGGGGGGCTGTGCGTGGCATCTTCCTTCCCTGAGGCCCCTGGCGCCAGGCAGGGCCCCATTGCCCACTTCCATGTGCTAACGGGATTCCCTTCCCTGCACACACAGCAGAGAGAGCCCTTCTCTCCCTCCCGGGCTCCTCCAGCCTCCAGTGTCCAGGCCACTCAATCCCAGGCCCGCGTGGGCCTCGGGACGGGGCCGGTGACCTGGAGAGCCTCGAGGAGAGTCGGAAACTCCATCCTTTTGCTTCCCAGAGAGAGGTGGAGGCAGGAGCCATAATACAACAAGTAGTAGTAGACCCCATACGGTCTCCTGAGCACAGAGACAGGGGGAAGCCTTGAGCACTGCCCCACCCCCCACCCTCGCCCCAAACTCAACTGAGAGACATCAGCAGAGGGTTGGCTTTGGGGGAGCGAGATTTCACCGCAAGGCCCATCAGTGCTAGCAAAGCAGACTTGGGCCAAGGGACAGAGCTTGGCTGCTCGGGTCAGCAGGGGGGGGGCATTTAACCAGGAATAGTCGCACAACTTCCTGCTGTGAAGACCCCCTGTTGTGTGTCAGTGAGAACAGGAGCCCCTTCCTGTCCCCTTGGGGTCAGTAAATGGCACAGAGACCCTCTGCAGACACGCATCTTTAGTAGGGCTACGTGGGTCCGTCGTCGGCAGGGACAGAGGCTAGTCCGCCACCCCTGCCCACCTGCGAACGGCCCCACCTGCCACTCACCAGGTCTGAGACCGTCACACTTGACCTCAGGCACTGGCATCTCTCACCCCAGAGCACTGTTTCCAGGGTCTCTGGGGGGGTGGGGAAGGGCTCAGAGAAAGGCAGGCAAAGCAGGCTGGGGGGGAGGAGGCGGGCGGGTGCGGGAGGGGTGTGAGGAGGCAGGCGGTGAGCCCTACCATGCAGCAGCACCTGCTTAATGGGACCAGCAAGCATGCTAGGAGCAAGGCCTTTTACTTTTTAATTTGTATCAGTATTTTTTTATAGGTACTTAATTTTTTTAATTAACTTATTTTTTTCCCAGGGTCAGGGGATGAGACCCATCATTGTTAGCATTGGGAAAGGTAAGTACGGAGAGGCTGCTAAAAATCTCAGGGCTGGGACGAATGGAGACATTACTGGCGCCCACTCGAGTACACAGATGAATAACGGGATGACAGCGATACGAGTGATACAGTGAACTTATTTTTTAAAATTAAATCACGGTGAGATACACAGTTACAAAGTAGTTCGTGGTTGGATTTCAGTTATGCAATGTTCCGACTCTCATCTCTCCACCAGGGCACGCTTCCCATCACCACCGTCACCAGTTCCTCTCCCGCCAAGATATTTTTCCTGTTTCTGCCTCCCTCTCTCTCCCTTTCTCTCTGCCTCTCTCCCTCCCTCTCTCCCTCTCTCTCTCCCTCTCTCTCTCCCCTCTCTCTCTCCCCTCTCTCTCTCCCTCTCTCTCTCCCCTCTCTCTTTCCCTCTCTCCCTCTCTCTCTCCCTCCCTCTCTCCCTCTCTCTCTCCTCTCTCTCTCCCCTCTCTCTCTCCCCTCTCTCTCTCCCTCTCTCTCTCCCCTCTCTCTTTCCCTCTCTCCCTCTCTCTCTCCCTCCCTCTCTCCCTCTCTCTCTCCTCTCTCTCTCCCCTCTCTCTCTCCCCTCTCTCTCTCCCTCTCTCTCTCCCCTCTCTCTTACCCTCTCTCCCTCTCTCTCTCCCTCCCTCTCTCCCTCTCTCTCTCCCTCCCTCTCTCCCTCTCTCTCTCCCTCCCTCTCTCCCTCTCTCTCTCCCTCTCTCTCTCCCCTCTCTCTTTCCCTCTCTCCCTCTCTCTCTCCCTCCCTCTCTCCCTCTCTCTCTCCCTCCCTCTCTCCCTCTCTCTCTCCCTCTCTCTCTCCCCTCTCTCTTTCCCTCTCTCCCTCTCTCTCTCCCCTCTCTCTTTCCCTCTCTCCCTCTCTCTCTCCCTCCCTCTCTCCCTCTCTCTCTCCCTCTCTCTCTCCCCTCTCTCTTTCCCTCTCTCCCTCTCTCTCTCCCCTCTCTCTTTCCCTCTCTCCCTCTCTCTCTCCCTCTCTCTCTCCCCTCTCTCTTTCCCTCTCTCCCTCTCTCTCTCCCTCTCTCTCTCCCCTCTCTCTTTCCCTCTCTCCCTCTCTCTCTCCCTCTCACTCCATCTCTCTCTCTCCTTTTGGGCATTATGGTTTGCAATACAGATATCACATACATCCCATTATCTACTTTCAGCACTTAAGTCCTGTCCAAAATGATCATTTCCAACTAATACTGTCGTGCCAGTCCCTTCTCTATCCTTTAAAACTGACACATGTCCCCCTGAAGTGTCTGGACACCTGGTACAGTCCAGGCCACACATCTGCTCAGACTGGCAGGGTTTCCGCAGGCTCATCTGTGCCACCCTCTGCGCCCCTGGGAGCAGCGCTCCACCATGTGATGTCCACGATGCTCTGTGCTTCGCCGAGAGAATGCTTTGAAGCACGTCAGGAGTGACGCGTGTTAAAGCACGGGCCTCCGTCAGAACCATGGCAGGCGGCTCCTGTGAGGTGGGGAAGGGCCTGGCGGAGAGCAAAACCTCACCTCTGTCTCCCGGAGAAGTGCCCAGGATGTCGGGGTTGATGCCATCTGCTCCAAGCCCTGGCCCGGGACAGAGCTTCACTAGCCCCCGAAGCAGCTCCACATCCTAACCTAGCCCACCTGTTCCACCCAGTGCGGGAAAAGACCCGGCCACCTGGTTCCTCAGGGAGTGGAGGGACTCAGGCGGGAGCCAGGAACCGTTCTGTTGCTATGATGTCGCCAAGGGAGGAGCTGGGAGCCTTTGTGGGCCACCCCCACGTCCTTGCGACACCCATTTGTTCCTGCCGGAGCTTCTCTCACAGGTGGCTCCTGCCTTCTGTGCACCTCCTCCAGCCGGAATCTCCTCAGGCCTCAGTTCCCGTGTCCACGGAGGACGGCGTCTCCTCAGGCCTCAGTTCCCATGTCCACGGAGGATGGCATCTCCTCAGACCTCAGTTCCCGTGTCCACAAAGTGGGTCTGGCCTCGGTGTTCTTTACCACGTTAGGGCTATTGTCAATAACCTCTTTGAGTCCCGACTTGGTTTTATTCCCGAGAGCTCATGGCCAGCCCTCCACCCTTCCACGGACCTGCCTACGCCAGAGCCCAGGTGAATGAAGGATCAGTGGGACTGGGGAGGTTTCTCAGTGGCCCCAGAACCCTGGGTCAGAGCCCCACACCTCTACGTGACTGTGAGAGTTGGTACATGACTAACGCTCATCCAGCCATGTCGGAAACACCCCGCCCCACCCCTGCCCAGAGCCCTCCAGCCCCATGGGCAGGACAAGCAGTTGACCTGGGTGACAGTGTCTGTGTCAGTGGCCTGTGTGATGTGTGTCTATGAGTGTGGTCTGGGTGGTCTGTGTCCGTGGCCATGGTCTGTGTGGCCTGTGTTCTGTGTCCGTGGCCTGTGTGTTCTGTGTCCGTGGCCTGTGTGTTCTGTGTCCATGGCCTGTGTGTTCTGTGTCCGTGGCCTGTGTGTTCTGTGTCTGTGGCCTGTGTGTTCTGTGTCCGTGGCCTGTGTGTTCTGTGTCCGTGGCTTGTGTGGTCTGTGACCGTGACCATGGCCCGAGTGGTCTGTGTCCGTGCCTCTGTGCTCTGTGTCTGTGGGTGTGAATCCATGGGCGTGGCTTGAGTGAAGTGTGGTGGGAAGGGAAGCCCACGGGCCACCTGGCACTTGGTCCCCCTCCGTCCCCAGGTTGCCCTCCCAGCCCACACTCAGCAATGTCCAGCAGGCGCTGGGGGGAGTGAGCAGTCAGTGCAGCCTGGCCCTGTGCGTGTCCCTGGGGGTGGGGTTCGCAGGGCAACGGGCCAGTTCATTAGGAGCTCACATAGCTCTGGGAGTGACCTCGAGCGAGCGTCCACATGTCCTGCCCTTTGCTGGCCGCTCTGCTCTAGGCGATGGCACCTGGGGGACACGCCTGCCGCGGCACCGGTCAGGGACACCCACTGCCACCGGGGCGAGCAGATGTGTTCCCACACCACCCCGATGGCAGCCATAGCTCACAGCCCCCACGGGCCGCCCTCAGGGCTCCGGGGCCAGGGCGGGGTTAGAGGAAAGGTGGGTTCGGGCAGGAGGCCATGGTTCCTGGACGAGACAGCACAGCCCAGCAGGGCCCGCCTGCCCCTTCCCCTGCCCCCAGAGGGTCTCCTGCAATCCTAGGAGCAGACACCCCCAGGTCTCAGGGTCTCCATCCTATCTCCACCTGCTGACAGGTCAAACTGCTCCCTGAGGGAAGCTCCTGGGATTTGCCCCAGGTCCCCATGAACCCCCCACATGGCCCCCTGCCGGAGCCCCTGCGGCCTGTGCAGGGCTGAGTTCTCCACACGCTAGCAAGGGTTTAGCAGAGAGAACATTCTGGGGAGCGGGACAGGGAGAGGCGAGGCTGGCAGCTGGGCGCTGGGCAAGTGGGTGGTTCTGGCCACGCTCACGGCTGTTCTTCCCAAGCTGATCCAGACAGGCTGAGATGCCCCGGGACACATCAGAGCCACCCCTGGAGGGGGTGTTGGGACCCCTTCCACCTGACCTAGCAGGTGAGGGGATGCAGGGTGCCTCTATCATGTGGCAGAAGACATCTCCCAGATGGGCTCCTCACTCCCGCCCCCAACGCCCACACATGTGGGACCTTCCCCGGCAAGTGGGGCCCAGCGGGGGCAAGAACCAAGCCAGCCCCTTCCTGTGGGGGTGCCTGGAGGGGTTCTCTGCTGGCGGGGGGCAGCAGAGCTGAGTGTCCTTGGCTCCGGCGACTGTGGGGGCGGGGAACCAGCTGGTGCCCAATGGGCCTGGGGGCCCACCTGCGCGGCAACTCTGGGCGCCAGCACGGGAGGGGAGGAGGTTGTAGAGGGGCGAACCAGGGCTAAGCACCAGGGTACTGGCCTCGCAGGTGGCCAGGCCCAGTTCGACTGCTGACAGCCCAGATGGTTCCCTGAGCAGCACCAGAACCGACTCGGCGCAGAGCCAGGAGCAGCCCTGAGCACCCCTTCGGGTGTGGCCCCGAAGGCCCTCGATAAAATAAAAAGAGAAATAAGAAATCAATGCAGGTAGGGGCTTGAGGGCCGAGCGCGTGCTGGGATGAACCCTGAGCACCACCAGTGCGGCCCAGAGAGAAGGGAGAGAGAGGCAGAGGGAGGGAGGAGAGACTACGTACGTCACCCATGGGAGCACTTGGAAGGATCCAGGAGGCGCAAACCCCTGTTGGAAAGCCCTTCACGCCCACGCTCAGGGCAGCCTGGCTCTCACTGCTGCACCAGGAGACCCCCCTGGCTGCCTGTGGGGATGGGCGGGTGCAGACACGCATCTGAGGGTCTAGACGGAGGCACTGAGATGGGCGCAAGGGCGCCAGCTGGGACAAAGTTGGTGGGATTTGAAGGGGGCGGGGGCTCTGGGAGGGAGTGGCGGGGGAGAGCCGGTGACCAGATGGTCTCAGCCTGCGCGGGTTGTGAATCACTCTGCAAAGGCACTCACACACACAAAACACACACAGACAGACACACTCACACACACTTACACACACAGACACATTCACAGACAAACATACTCACAGACACACTCATGGACATGCACACAGACATGCACACACACAGACACACACACAGACACACGTACAGTCACAGACACACACAGACACACACTCACAGACACACACAGACACACACACAGACACACGTACAGTCACAGACACACACAGACACGCACTCACAGACACACACAGACACACGTATAGTCACAGACACACACAGACATGCACACATAGACACTCACACACAGACACATACAGACACACACGGACATGCACACTCACAGACACACACAGACACCACTACACAGACACACAGACACACACAGATACACACAGACATGCACACACACAGACACCACTACACAGACACATACACACTTGCACACACACAGACACATACACACAGACACAGACATACACACAGACACACACAGACACATTCACAGATACACACTCACAGACACATTTACAGATACACACTCACAGACACACACAGACATGCACACACACAGACATGCACACACACAGACACACACAGACACATACAAACACATACACACACATACAGATACATAACACACAGACACACACAGTCACAGACACACACACAGACACACACTCACAGACATACACACAGACATGCACACACACAGACACCACAGACACACACACACTCAAACAACACATACACACAAGGATACACACACACTCTCTCTCTCTTTCTCACACACACACACACTGGCACACACTCCGAGG
Organism: Sorex fumeus; assembly: GCF_029834395.1. NCBI lineage: Eukaryota > Metazoa > Chordata > Mammalia > Eulipotyphla > Soricidae > Sorex > Sorex fumeus. The sequence continues at coordinate 8,159,551 of NW_026606321.1, read as the reverse complement.
CCCTTGAGAGCTGGGCACTGGCCGGAGGAAATGAGGGTCATCGAAGCCCCCGGTGGGGGTGGGGTTGTGACCCAGGCACGTGGCGAGGCGCTGACCCCTGCGCGGACGGGAGGGTGGGGTGACCAAGAGGCTCATTGCAAAGGAGTAGGCACGGGGGTGTTGTGCATTTCTGGGGGGGACACCCAGATCCTGCCCCGTCCTCTGTGTTACAGGCTGTGCCTTGGGTTGGGGGTACCAAAGGACCCCCTCCCTGGCCAGCCCCCTTCCCACCTCACCCCAGCCCTCTGCTCCCACCAGCCCCCTCCGTGGGGGTCTCCAAAGGCCCCGCCTGGTCCCTCCCTGACCTTGGCCCGTCTGTGCCCTCTGCCTGGTCCAGCCCCTCTTGCACCTGGCCACCCCTCACGAGGCCCCTGCGGGTCACCCCCTGGCTGGCTGCCAAGGCCCCTGCAGGCCCTGCTGCACCTGGGCCACCGGGACACTCTCGGGTTGGGTCACCGAGCTGGCCCATCCATCCACGTGTCTGGCCCTGCCACTGTGCCACAGCACCTGCAGAACCCGCACCGGGCATGGCCCAGCCGCGTCCGGGGGATGGGTACGCGCCTCTGAACAGCAAGGGCAACATCGGGGGCAGGAGGGGAAGAGAGGCGGGAAGGGGAATGAGGCGGGAATGGGGAGGGAGGTAAGAATGGGGAGAGGCCAGAGGTGGGGAGAGGCAGCAGAGGAAGTCAAGCAGGAAGGCCAGTGAGGCGGGAGGAGGAGGTGAGGCGGGAGGAGGTGAGGCGGGAGGAGGTGAGGCGGGAGGAGCAGGAGGGCTCAGGCTGGGCACACTTGCCTTCTGGGGCCAGGCAGGGCCTGGCCTTGCTGAGGCTGGTCTCAGCCTCCTTTCCTGAATGGAGCAGTGAGGGGCAGAGCAGGGAGCAGGAGCAGAGCCCAGCCCAGTGCTGCAGCCCCGCGCCCACTGCCCGGCCCTCTCCCTGCCCTGCAGACCCAGGACCCCCCACAGCAGAGGCGCGAGGCCCGGCTCTTCCTGTGGCCTTGGCCCCGAGCGCTGGGCAGGGCCGTCACAGGCCAGCCGCGGGCAGCTCTGCCCCTCTGAGGCCCCCCATGTGCCCGTGCTGGCATCCGGCTGCCGTCTTGCTCGCAGGAGTGGGCAGTGCAGCAGGTCTACGAGCACTGAGCCCTGAGCAGGCGCCCCCGAGGGCTGAGGGCCGCGCTGGCTTCTCGCTCATGCCCTGGCTGTGGGGATGAAGGTTCCTGCCCTCGTCTCCACCGCTGGCACGTCACTGACAGGAGGGAGAGAGACCGTGCACGGCCCCTGGGCAGCCCCGGGGAGGAATGGCCGTGAGCAGGACCCAGAGCCCGACACCCCCCAGCCCTGCTTCCCTCCCCCGCACAGTGGCAGGCGGCATTGCCCCCGTCCCACTTCTGGGGTCCTTGAACTTAGGCCCCGCCCCTGAGAGACCCCGACTCCCAGCGAGTGTCAGCCTGGGTCCAGCCCAGGAGTCAGCCGCACGCGGTCCCAAGGCGTAAGGACCCGTGTCCAATCCTGGGTGTGCGGAGGGGGGCCCCCCAGTGCCTCCCATGCTGCGTTCCCAGGTCTGAGCATGGCTGGGAGTGGCCCCGCAGCCCCCTAATACTTCCGGGGGCATCAAAATGGGTCAATAAATGGCTAAATAAGTAAACGCCCCCGGGAACCAGGATGGGGAACCAAGGCCTGTCGTTTTAACAGAGAGAAGATGAAGCCGAGGATGGAGGAAGAGGGGAGGGGGGGGGGGAAGGAGGAAGAGGAGGAAGAGGAGAGGAAGGAACTAAAGGAGGAGGAGGGAAGAGGGAGGGATGAGGGGGGCGGGGAGGGGAGGGAGGAGAGACGGGGGACTGCAGGGCAGAGCTAGGCGGTGCCCAGAGCCGCTGTCCCTGCTTCCCCCCTGCCCAGAGCAGGGACTCTGCCCACAGGCCCCGGCCTCCCCCTGGGTCTTGGGAGGGGACGGGATTCCCTGGCACGAGGCTCTGAGAAGCAGCTTTCTCCAGCCCGCAGCCTGGCCTGGAAGTGCCAGGTGAGCCCGGCTCCGACCCCCAGGGACACACGCTGGGGACACTGGTGCCCAGGGGCTCTGCGGGCACCATGCCCACCAAGGGCGCTGCCCAGACAGGCCGGCCCTGCACGGGATTGCCACAGCTCGCCAGCCATGTGCCCAGGGCCGCCAGCGTGGGGTTGGCTGCATCTTGCTCCCTCCTCCCCGCCCCGTGGGGGCTGCAGGGCTGCATGTGAGGGTGGTCTTGGCCTCCACCTTCCTCTAATCGTGGCGCCAGGTGCTGGAAGCTGCTGCCAAGGCCGGGAGCTGCGCTGGGCCTGCTCAGGGTTAGTGGAACAGGGAAGCCCTTGGGGACGTGGATGGGGCGTCGGCAGCTGCTTGCAGTCGGGGGTGTCGGGCTGGGAGTCAGGAGCCAGGGGCCACTCGGAGTTGATCACAGCCTCTACTACATTCAGGGACCTTCCAGAGACCCTCGGGGGCTCCGTGAGCTGGCACTGTACACGTGAGAATGCTCCATGAACGCTTTCTCCAAAGGGCACCTTGGGATCCCAGCGCGGCCAAGCCCAGTGAGTGGCCTCAAGCAGCGCAGTGTGGCTTACTACAGGGTCGGGGCCTGCCCTTGGCCGTCCCCAGGGGTCCGGGCACGTGTCCCGGGGCTGACCTTCCTGCTCTCAGCCTGCCCCCTCTCTCGCAAGCAATATCCGGGAGTCCCAGGCTGCAGAGCGGCCCCCAGGGGAGAACATTCTGGATCAGAGACCAATTACCCTCCAGCTTCTAAAGCCAAATGGGAGAGCTGGGTCTCCGGGCACCCTGCCGACAATCAGATCCCAAAACAATCAGCTCCGCAGTGGCAGAAGCTTGGGAACCAGTGCCCTGGACCCTGGCTCCTGCCCTGTCCCTAGGGAGCACAGCTGAGCAGCGGGCACGGGCGGGGTGGGCACCGGGTGAGCTGGTCCAGTCCACGGGTCCTCTTGGCTCTCTGCCCTGGCACGCTGTTTGGTCAGATTCGGTCACAGACCACTGGAGTGGGAGGTGGGGACTGAGGACGCCCCCTGGCAGCCCTCTGCGCCGTCACACAGGCAGCCCCTTGGTCTTGAAGGTGCATGTTTTGGTGCAGCGTGTGGTCACTAAGGCCCGACCGGCACTACCCACTGGCCCTGAGGCTGCAGAAGTGGACACCGGCCAGGGCACTGATGCACAACAGCGGGGTGCCCTCACCTCACAGGGCAGCTGCAAGGTAGGAGTCCGGGCAGAGCTGTGGCGCCTCAGGAACGTGGGGACATGCAGCGGCCGCCCAGCACAGGCGACCGGTGAGGAGCTCTGTGCGCTCACAGCCGTGTGAGCTTGCGTTGAGCATGTGTGCGCGCGCGTGTGCAAATATGCATACATGTGTGCGTGTGCGCGCGTGATCCTGTGAGCCTTTGTGCAGATGGTCAAGAATGAGCGAGTGTGCGTGTGAAATGTGAGGGGTGAGAGGCAGTGGGTGGGCATGTGGGCTTGGGGGTCCCACACACTCCGTACTGGGGGCAAGGGGGTAGGGCTGCAGAGGCTCCAGTGGCCAGAGGTGGAGAAAAGGGGCCCCTCCGGCAATGACACGTGGTAGACAGAGGGGAAGGGGCTGGTGCAGACCCTTCATGCTCACTGAGTCCCTCAGACGTGATGGTGGACAGGTGGCAGGTGGCCCGGCCTTGCCCTCCTGAGAACACAGGTCTCCCTGCAGAGCTGTCTCCCACCTGTGCCCACCGTTAGGGTCCCCAGCAATCTGTAAAAGTACTAGTCGGTGCGGCTGGGATCACACTCACCGCTGGGAACCCCCCTGCCGATTCCCTTCCTCACAGACCCACCTCCTGGGGCATGGCCACGCATGGTGAGTAGAGGCCTGTCCTCCAGTTCTTCCATGCTGCCAGCCCGGAGCGGCCCTCAGGGGACCCACATACGACACCATGAGGGAATCTCGGTCACACCCCTTCGGTCCACAACACCCACACAACCACCTGGATGCCTGTGTGTCTGGGTGCGCAGACACGTGTATCTCCACACATACATGTTCACACACACGTGCCGACAGGTGTGTGTGTGTGTGTGTGTGTGTGCGTGCGTGTGTCTGGAGAGGGGCTGGGCAGACACTTGTCTATTCCGCTTTTACTCTCTCGGCATCACCTCTGGATTAGTGTGTGTGCATGCACGCATGTGTGCACTTGTGGGTATGTGCGTGTCTGCGCATGCATGTGCACATGTACACGTGTGTGTCCGTGTGTGCCTGGAGAGGCAGTCAGTCGCCTTCGCTCTCAGCATCATCTGACTCCACAGTACACAAGACACGGATTTGCCACGTCCCAGCCTCACGCTGGCGCTCACAGGAGACCCTCCCCGACAGGCCCCGCGCTGGACGGGCCACTATCCCACAGTGCCCCCACGAAACCACCCATGTGACCGCGAGGGGCTGAGTCTCAGCAGTGCCGTCGCCACAGCGCATGGACTCACGGTTTTGTTTCCAGTCAAGGGGCTGCGCTGCTTTGTGGAGAGCAACGGGTCTGACTCACCCACCCCCTTCCCCCGGGACCGTTGCCGCTGAGCTAGAGGCAGCATCCTTGGGGCAGACTGCCCCGCCTGCAGGTGCCTGACCAGCTCTCACTCCGGCATTGCCTCTGGTAGCCCATCACCGCATGTCGCGAGAGCAGGAAGCCCGACAGCCTCTGGGCAGACGTCCTTCCTCCTGCTGCTCTCCTTCTGGTGGGTCTGGGGGGCCCACAGGGCTCCCCGACCCCGGGGTGCGGGTACTGGGTGTGCACATGGAGCTGGCAGAGTCCTGGTGCGGGGGGGAAGGGCCTGGCGTCACCACCAGAGCAGCACAGTGGATACAGCGAGGCAGAGGGGGGAAGAAGGGGAGAGCAGGGTCCAAGAGGCGGCAGGGAAGACCACCCCCTGGCGCCTGCAGTACCAGCAGTCGCCGCTAGGTGGCAGCAGCACCCTATGCAACAGCCCAGCAGGGCCTCCGGCGACCAGGGCAGCCAAAGGCCAGCCCAGCTTTGCGGATGGGCCCTCTCGGTCCGCTCTCCTGGAGTCTTACTGACCGTGCGGCTAACAGCTGCATTTCCCGGGCCTGGGGACACCAGAAGCAGAAGCAGGGTCCCGCTAACCCGCAGCACCTACGTCAAGGCATGCAACGGGCACTGGGTCCCCAACTCGCTGTGTCAAGGGCTCGGTGGGGACAGACCCTGGCCCTGGGGAGGGGGTCACAGATGGTCACCCGGCAAGGCTGAGAGGACGCCTGTCCCAGCCCATGGCCAGGCAGGACCCCCAGGGGGGGTTCTTTGTGGGGCCCCGTGCAGGCTGTCCCATGCCTGGACAGTCACTGCCCCGGCCTCTGAGCCGTAAGAGAAGATCCCATCATCTCTTCTGTGTCCACGCTGCTCCCGGAAGCGGGCAGGGAGGTGTTGAGGACACCTGTCTCCCCAGGGCTGACTCTCAACGAGGGCACCCCACTGTGCAGGGGTACCCCCACCCCCCCAGGATTGCCCCAGCCCTGCCTGTGGTCAGTACTGCAGCCTCTGCCAGCCGCCCCCGGTTCCCCTCCCCCGCCCTCATTGCTCTTCGAGGTCAAGAATGTGCATGGGCACACGCACCCACACCTGTGGATGTCACATGCTCATGGGCACGTACAGTATGTACACACGTAAACGCACCCTTGCACACACGTGGGTATGTTGCTCACATGTGAATATGCCATATACGTTATGCATGTATGCTTGGTACATCATTTACACAAGTGTACTCACTGTGAATGTCATACATGCATGCCGTGTAACATGCACTGTGTGTCTGAGTCTGTGAAGGTCAAACTGTTGCACCTGTGTGGACACACGTATCCACAGGGTGTGTATGACGTGCCTCTGGGCCTACACCCTGAACACGATGGACGGGGCTGTCGTGTCCACTGCATGTGGGTGCGTGAGCCCATCCCCGTGTGCAGACCAGCAGTGCACACGCAGTACTTGGGCTCCCTCTGCCCCTCAGCCTCATTCTGGGATGTAGGACAGCCCTCGACGGACCGTCCACAGAGAAAGGACGTGCCCCTCCCCGCCATCAAGGCCTCTCCTTCTGCTGACCCCAACTGCTGCCAACAGGAGGCCCCAGGGCACGCTGGATGCGCCACCCCGGGGCCCACCTAGGGGGACCCAGAGACCCAGGTGTGTGTGAGGGGAGACCCCAGCCAGTGCAGGGGGGCAGTGCGGGGGCGCTGAAGTTCCTCCAGACGACACCCCCGAGTGCCTCTTCTCTCCCAACCACCCCCGGGGCCCACCAGTACTGGACACACTGGACCTGGGCGGGTGCCCTGAGTGTGACACCCCGGGGCCACAGCCTGGCCAGCACTTCTCCGGGCCACTCCAGGGACCTCCGCTCCAAAGCACACGTCACTGCGGCCCCCACAGGGCTTCTCAGCTCACCCTTCAAGCGAAGGCACTGACTGGTGACCAGGCCCGCACTGCCTGCCCAGGAGGCTGCGTGTCCGATGGCAGAGGCCTGCAGAGGGAAAAGGCAGATGCCCAGCAAGGCCGCTGGCGGCTCTGGCCCTGCTCGGATTGCATTGTGAGCTGGCGGGACCTCACCGCTGGGTGATCCGTCACAGCCAACCTGAGCACCATCCGGGGAGACCGAGAGCCAAACACAGAAAGGTGGGTGTCACGGAGGGCACCCGGGACCCCGATGGCTGCTGTGAGGCCAGCCCTGCACACAGTCCCGACTGCCCGCGCCCATCTTTATATAACAAGATAAAAAGTAAGTAAAGTAAAGGCCCTCCCGTTGATCGCCGATTTGCTCGAGCGGGCCCAGTAACGTCTCCATTGGAGACTTTGTTGTTACTGTGTCTGGCATATCGAACACTCTCGGTAGCTTGCCGGGCTCTCCGAGAGGGGCGGAGGAATCGAACTCGGGTCGGCCATGTTGGCCGCTTGGAAGGCGAACGCCCTACCCGCTGTGCTATCGCTCCAGCCAAGATAAAATGAGCAAATTTTAATAAGCTAAAAAAATACTTCAGTACCACCTCCCTCAAAAGGCGGTGACAGCCCACCCGCAGCGCCTCATCACGGACACCAGAGTGGGACGCCAGGTGCTTGGGGATGGACGCAGGCGCCAGCTGGGCTCACCGGGGCTAGGCGGGGTCCGAGCCAGCACTGTCTGTGGCGACATCTGTGGCACTGTCCACGGCGGCGCCCACAGCACTGTCTGTGGCGGTGTCCATGGCACTGTCCATGGTGGCGTCCGTGGCGGCATCCACGGCACTGTCTGAGGTGGCGTCCACGGCACTGTCCGCAGTGGCGTCCATGGCGGTGCCCACGGCAGTAGTGTCCACAGCAGTGGCGTCTGAGGCAGCACCATCCAGGGTGGCCGGGTCAGGGTCCCCTGCCCGCCCGTCGGCCAGCGCGTCCAGCCCCATCATGCGCAGGTAGTGCAGTCGTTCGTTCTTGGGCACGAAGGTCCGCAGGGACGTCTTCCCCCGCCAGCCACACAGCACGATGGGGCAGCGTAGCGTGTCTGGCCTCCTGCGGGCACTTGCGGTCAGCCCAGCCACGCTCTCCCCACAGACGCGGCCCATGCCCTTGCAGGGTCACGCCGCCAGGTCGGCACCCCTGCCCCATCTGTGGTCACTCCCTGGCCTGTCTGTGTTCACTTCCCGCCCAATATGTCTGTGGTCACTCCTCGCCCCATCTGTCTGTGGTCACTCCCCGCCCCGTCTGTCCGTGGTCGTTCCCTGCCCCGTCTGTTCATGGTCACTCCCTGCCCCGTCTGTCTGTGGTCACTCCCTGGCCTGTCTGTGGTCACTCCCCGCCCAATATGTCTGTGGTCACTCCCTGCCCCATCTGTCTGTGGTCATTCCCCGCCCTGTCTGTGGTCACTCCCCGCCCTGTCTGTGGTCACTCCCCGCCCCATATGTCTGTGTTCACTCTCCGCCCCATCTGTCCGTGGTCATTCCCTGCCCCGTCTGTTCGTGGTCACTCCCTGCCCCGTCTGTCTGTGGTCACTCCCCGCCCCGTCTGACTGTGGTCACTCCCTGGCCTGTCTGTCTGTGTTCACTCCCCGCCCAGTATGTCTGTGGTCACTCCCTGCCCCATCTGTCTGTGGTCACTCCCCGCCCTGTCTGTGGTCACTCCCCACCCTGTCTATCCGTGGTCACTCCCCGCCCCATATGTCTGTGTTCACTCCCCGCCCCGTCTGTCCGTGGTCGTTCCCTGCCCCGTCTGTTCGTGGTCACTCCCTGCCCTGTCTGTGGTCACTCCCTGCCCCGTCTGTCTTTGGTCACTCCCCGCCTCGTCTGTCCATGGTCGTTCCCTGCCCCGTCTGTTCGTGGTCACTCCCTGGCCTGTCTGTCTGTGGTCACTCCCCGCCCCATCTGTCTGTGGTCATTCCCCGCCCTGTCTGACTGCGGGTCACTCCCTGGCCTGTCTGTCTGTGGCCACTCCCTGCCCCGTCTGTCTTTGGTCACTCCCCGCCTCGTCTGTCCGTGGTCACTCCCTCATACGTCCTGCTCTGACCTCCATCACACAGCTGTCTCCCACCATGAAGGAGAAACCGAGATCCCCACGGGGTCCCCCATGTCCCCTGCCACACCCCGCAGGCCCCGGCTCCTCGGGCTGTGCCCGCCTGTCCTCTGGAGGTGCTGTGGCCAGGCTCGCTGACCGCCACCCAGAGGCAGCCCTGCCCGTGCCCCCACCTCCCAGCGGCCGCACCATCCCTGCTCGGCCTCACTCACGTGGGGTCCGGCTCGTACTTCAGGACGACGCTGCCCTTGGCTGGAGAGAAGAGGCGTCCGTTAGCCTTTGCCCGGGGCCGCCCGCCCCAGGCTCCCGGGGCCCGGGGACACTCACTCATCTCCTTGGCCTGCCGGTGCGTCTCGCTGCTCAGTTTGCGGAAGAACGGGTTCTCCTGCGTGAGCAGGACCTTCACGTCCTCGATCGAGACGTTGATGATCCTCGAATTGATGAAGGGGTACAGCGTGTAGATTCCCTGGGGGGCACAGCCAGCAAGGTGACCCGGGGGGCCGCCTGAGTGTGGGCCACACGCATGGAGGGGCAGACACACGCGTGGGTCCCTTACATGTCCCCTACACACACACACACGCTCTCTCCTCTCTCCCTCCCTCCCCCCACCCCTCTCTCTCTCTGGGCACCTCCTGAGCCAGGCGGAAGGCACAGTCGAATTCCTCCCCACTGTTGTTGCGGCACCAGACTTTGATCCCGGTGTTGATGACCTGCGGTGACGGCACAACGGGAGGAGCCTCAGAAGCCTGCAGGGAGGGAGCAGGGCCAGGCCCCACCCGGGGAGGGAGCACTGTGGGGAGCACTTTGGTGAAGGGAGCACAGCAGCGGGGGAGCACGGCGCTGAGGGGAGCACGGCAGGGGTGGGGGGAGGGCGCGCCCACCGGCCGCACCTTCATCTTCTCGCTGTTGTTGAGCAGCACGTTGCGCAGCTCCTTGGACACCATGTACAGCTGCCGCTTCTTCCCCTCCGTGGTGCGCGTCAGCAGGTTCATCCTCGGGAACGAGGGGTCCAGCGCGTAGAACTTCCTGCGGGGCAGGAGCCGGCTGAGCCCACCACGCCTGCGTCCACGGGCCCAGGGACGCCCCCCGGGACCAACAGGGCCGGGCTGGGGCCCGGGTGCGCGCGGCCGAGGACCTACTGGATGGGTGGGAAGAGCGGGTCGTCCTCGGGGATGAACACGAACGGGTCCTCCTTGAAGCCGAACACCTTCATCTTCTTGGAGGGCGGCGGGCTGGAAGGAGAGGCCGTGTCCACCCGGTGGAGGCGCCCAGGGCCCACCCAGCCGGGCCGCGGCCGCCGTCTTACCCACACACACCGTCTCTCCTGGCCCCGTCACTCTCCGCGCTCTCGGGACTCGCGGAGACACCGGCGTCAGGCATCCCAGGCTCAGGGTCCGGCTCCGAGGGGCCCGTGGCCTCCTGTGGGGCTGCCGTGGGCTCCGCAGGGCTTGGCTGGACACAGGTCCTGGGCTCGCCGGTGCCCCCCTGCGGCTGTACAGGGAGCACGTCAGCGTCTGGGCAGTGCCTGGGCCCACAGCTTTGGTGGACAGTCCGCAGCCTCCTCAAGGCCAGTCTCCCTCAGGTCCAGGGGCGTCTCAGACGCATCCGAGTCCCCATGAGCAGCCAGGACAGAGTGAGCCTGAGGGGCCTCTGCAATGGCAGCGCCCCGGTCGCTCGTCCCCGAGCGCAGAGGCCGCAGGACAGCTGTCCCTGCCCCTGAGTACCAGCACCCCTCGGCTCCGGCCACCATTCTGTCCCACTGGACTCTGCAGGGCCTGACCCATAGGCGTGCTGGACAGGGGCCCACCCAGTGTGCAGTCTCACCTCCCGTGCAGGGGCCAGGGGCAGGGTCCTTCCCAGGGGCCAACCCGCTAGCCCAGATTCTGGCCCGTCAGCACCAGAACCACATCCCCAGGTCTCACACCTGCACCCGGAACCTGCTCAAACGGGGTCTCCCTAATGGCCTCACAAGGAACGGGGTGGGGCCTCACAGGAGACCAGGAGCCCCGTGGAGAAGGGGAGGGTCTCCCTGACGGTCCCTGGAGCCCATGGAGAAGGGGCGGGTCTCCCTGACAGTCTCTGGAGCCCGTGGAGAAGGGGAGGGTCTCCCTGATGGCCCCTGGAGCCCGTGAAGAAGGGGAGGGTCTCCCTGACGGCCCCCGGAGCCCGTGGACAGCCACAGGAAGATCTGCCGTGGCAAGGCGGGCTGAGCAGGGGTTTGCAGCTCTTCAGTAAGGAGGGCACTACCCGAGCTTCAAGCTTCCTCTGCACCCAGGACCCCCCTTGACCAGAAAGTCAGCACAGGGAGGGTGTTTGCCGTGCATGTTTGGTGTTTGCCAACCCGGGTTCGATCCCTGGCCCCTCCAGGAACGATCCTGAGCACAGAGCCAGGAAGCAAGCCCTGAGCATCACTGGGTGTGGCCCAAAGAAAGGAAGGAAAAGAGGCTGCGTAGATGTGGGAAGCCGTCCCCGACAGAGACGCGTCCCCCCCCCGCCCTCCCCCCTCTGCTCACCTTGGGCGCACGCCGGTTCCAGGGCATGGCGGCCTTCTTCACGAAGACGGCCACGAAGAAGCCGCCAGTGTTCTGATGGTGTGGCAATATCCGCAGGCTGGAAGCCAAAGCCAGAGTCGGAGCCTGTGCCGGCCACCCCCCAACACACCCCCAACACTGCCATGAGGGCAGACAGAATGCGCACGCCCTGCCCTGCGGCCGCTGGGCTCCAGGCTCCCGCATGCCCGGGATGGGGATGGTCACCCCCACGCGCCCCACTCACCAGCGCTCCAGGTGCATGGCCCGCAGCTTCTCCGGGTCGCTGGGGGGGAACATGGTGGGCCGAATCTGGGTATGCCGGCTGTGGGGGACGTCGCCCCACTCCGCAAACCACTGACCGTCTTTGGTCATCACCTGCGGTCAGAAGACGAGGAGGCTGAGCTGCCCGGCGGGGCGCAGCTGGTGTGCTCAGACGCAGCCCAGACTTTCTGGAAGGGACTCGGGTTAGCCCATGGCCCGAGGGTCAACATTCAGCACTGGGCACAGCCAGGCAGGGTGCCCCGGTCGCTAAGCTTGTGAGAGAGAGCCTCCTCCCATGAAACAGGAGAGCCAGTAGAGCATGCTGTTTCAAAAAGCAAGCCTCTAACAAGACAGTGAAAAATCCAGCCCCATCAAAACACTGAGAGACCAAAAACTTCCTCAAAGAAGAGGGGGTGGAGCGACAGCACAGCGGGCAGGGCACTGACGCTGCACGCAGCCGACCCGGGTTCCATTCCCAGGATCCCGTATGTTCCCCCGAACACCACCAGGAGAAATTCCTGAGTGCATAAGCAGGAGGAGCCCCTGTGCACTGCCGGGTGTGACCCAAAAAGAAAAAAAAAATTGCAAACGGACAAAGGCCCATGAAAAAATGGTCTTCAAGATAGGGGCTCTCATTCACTGCTGAGGGCACTGGCCCAGCCCTTCTGGAAAACGGTAGGGATATTCCTAAGAAATCTAGGAACTGAGCTTTCACTTGAACCATTAAATCCACCTCTTGGGACAGACCCCCAAGCCCCCCCATCAACCCCAAGTGGAGAAAAGCATTTCACCCCCACGTTCCCTGAAGCACGACCCCCAGCAGCCCAGATCCGGAAGCAACCAAGTGTCCAAGAACAGATGAGTGGGCAGAGAAACAGGCACATCCACACAGTGGCCCCCGACTTGCCGGGAGAAGAGCCGGTCACGCAATCTGTACTTGGCACAGAACGCCAGCGGCGGAGGCCGGGCGCTGCAGGGGAAAGGGCCCGTGGTGCGGAATAGAGACTGGCCCCTCGTGGGGAGCCCGTCCTGGCAGGAGGTAGGGCCGTGGTCAGCGCTTACCTTCCAGTGGCTGAGTCCTGGCATCCAGCGCAGGCCCGGCAACTCGGAAGACACATCCACGAGCTCCAGGGCACCTGCAGCGAGAGTGGAGACGTCCCCTCTGTGTGGGCAGACCCCGGCGCCTTCCAGGCGACGTCCAGTGAAGACCAGACACAGAGAGCAAGGGGCCCGGGAGAGCAGCAGCAGCCGAGCCCAAGTCCCAGGGGCGCCTGGTGAGCACAGAGAGGCCAGCAGGGCCCAGCAGTTCCTGGCCCCCCGTGAGGACAGTCTGGTCGCAGACACCTTTGGACATGGGCCCTCTGGCAAGACTTCTGAGCTTGCCACTGGGCAGTGCGGCCCACTGCAGTGACCTCAACCGACCGTGAGGGAGGCCTGTGGCACCACCTCAGCCACTGGCCACCAGATCGGGTACAAAGCACTTGACGAGGCCAGAGCCCGGAGGGCAGACAGCGAATGAGCCCAGGCACCACCCAGGGCCCCGGGTGGGAAGGGCGGGTCCTGCGGGCAGAGCCCCCGGCCCCCTCACCTTCGCTCTTCTCCAGCAGGGCGGCGATCACGGCCTCGTCCTCGATGGGGTTGAGCGAGCAGGTGGAATACACCATCCGGCCGCCTGGCACCAGCTGCTCAGCGCCCCGTGTGGCGATGCGGAGCTGCAGGCTACCGACGGACACCCGGTTACCAGAAGCCGCAGGGGTCGCTCCCAGGGGCACCCAGGGAAACCTGAGGTGCCGCCGCCGCCCCCACACGGGCCCGCGTGTAACGGTGAGAAGCCAGACTCGATGCCGCAGCCGGAGCTCACGGCAAGGTGCTCCTGGCTCACAGAGACTCTCCGCTTCCCAATCGGGAAACTAACGTTTTGGTTTTGGGACCACGCCTGGGTGTGCCCAGGGACCCCGATGGCAGGGCCACCTGTGGGGCCAGGGGCACACCTGGGCCAGCTGGGCAACGCCTTTGCGCAGTGCCCTCTCGCCGGGGCCGCCCGAGAGCTGTGCTGCAGTCACTGCCCACAAGAGAGCAGGGCCGACAGCCGGGCGGACACCTACAGCGACACTCAGGGCGCAGGCCAGGTCAGCCAGAACCATCGTGCAAGCCTCGGCCTGAGCACTACGTGGACGAGCACCAGGCCAAGAGCATAACACACTGCCATGCGGACAGGAAGCTTCAGCTGAACTGGGGGGTTTTCTCCCCCCGCCCCGACTGTTTTGGGGCTGCCCCCAGGTACTTGGGGACACGAGGTGCCGAGGACAGAAACTGGCCCTCAAGCGTGCTGAGCAACTCTGAGCATCTCCCCGCCCGGCCTATTGATTTCCAAGAACCGCCAGAGTGTTCCTTAATGGGCTCTCGCCCGCCATCAGGAGCATCCCAGGGACTTTCAAGAGTCAGAGAAGAGGAAGGCGAAGGGGGTGGTGAGGGTGAAGGCCCAGGGAGCTGCTTCTCCCACGTCACGGCCAAGTGCACAAAGTGGGCCCGGGATGCAGCGACTAGAACAACTGCCGTGCGCAGGGTCACAGCCAGGCCCTCCCCGCGTCCCTCTCAGCCCAAACATGCCGGCAAGAGCCACTGGAGCCCCAGCCAGGCCCCGAGACGCCCCATCCGACAGAGAAGCATATGCCATCCGGACCCCCGTGGGTCAGCGCCCGAAGTCCCGGGAGCTCAGAGAAGCCGCGGGTCCCGTGGGCTGGCCGGGCGCACTCACCCGTGCAGCTGCAGGCTGTTCAAGGTGGACCACTTCTTCCAGACGTCAATGTTCTTCCTCATGGTGCCGTCCCCGCTGGAAGCAGAGCCCAGAGCACGCCGTGAGCTGCAGCCGAGCACGCGCCCCGGCCAGCACAGGCTCCCATGACACCTCTGACCCCTGCCGTCGGCCGGGGGCGAGCCACCAAGAACAAGTGCCATGGGATGTGCCCCCCCCACACTTGTTTGTCCCTCCCCCCTCCCATGAGCGTCTTAGTCCTGGCAGCAGCCCCAACCCAGTCTCCGGGGGCACCTGCCTGGCCCTGGTTCAGTCTCCCTCGGGGTAAGCTCCGCAGGTGCCGTTAGCATTTTTTGGCCACGCTCAGCAGTGCTCAAGGCCACTGCCAGGGGGTCATGCAGGACACCAGGGGTTTGAACTTGGGCTGACACACTGGATAATACCCTGAGCTCTGCACTACTCAGCAGGGCCCACCCCCAGGCACCTCACACACCGGGAATCTGCTCCTCCATGCCCAGGAGACCTGCAGCCAGCCACTCGCATGAGGGTCCCGACTCCGAACCCCGAACCCTGGAGGCCCAGGGCCTCCCAGACACGGACTCGGGCACCAGGGGCAGGGCTGGGGCAGCACAAACTGGGAGGCACCGGGAAGAGAGCTGGGAGGCCTCGCGCCGCGTCCCTCCCCTCCTGCAACCGAAACACCAACCCCGGCGTGCGCATCCCGACCAGCACCTGGCGAGGCACCGACCCCGGCGTGCGGGTACCTGCAGGGCACGTCGCAGAGGATGCGGTCGTAGAAGAGCGTCTCCTTCCGGCCGTCCACGTCGATGCAGAGCCGGGGAATGCAGGATGCGTCGTGATTGACCACCATGATGCAGGGGCTGCCCAGGCGCTTGGCCTGGTGCACCAGCAGGTAGCAGCGCTTGTTGTCCACGTCGTTGGCGATGACGAAGCCCTCTGCGGGGGGCGGGGGCCGGGTGAGGGCGGCAGGACCCGCGGCACCCCGACCCCCAAAGCTGCAGCCCGAGAGGCCCCTCCGCACGCCCGGGCCCGAGCTCCCCCGACCTCTGGCCGAGAGGAGACAGGATAGCAGAGGTCGGCGTTGCCCAATGCCAGCCCAACCCTGGATGAGGGGTCGCTCCTGCTGGCGCCCAGGGCTCCCCCTGGAGCAGGGCTGTCGAGGCTACTACAGCACAGCCAGGGGAACGAGAGGGGGACGGACGAGAAACCCAGCCAGGAGGCACCGCCAGCCCGGCGATGCCCCAAGGCCAGGAACTGACATTCCAGGGCGTGCGTGAGGCACGGACACTCCCTGGACAGTTGGGAAGGGGCTGGAGGTGCCGGGGGTCCAGCAGGCCAGAGGACGCTAGCCACTCCCGTGGCCAGGGCAGTCCACCGTGAGGCCGGTGCGCGTCCAGGTCCCTTGCACCCACCTGGGAAGGGCACGGTCATGTCGGCGTGCAGCATCTCGATGAGCTGGGTGGTCTTCGAGCCGGGCGCCGCGCACATGTCTAGGATCTGGGGGCCAACGAGACAGACGTGTTCTCAGGAAAGTCAAGGCCACGGCCAATGACACCCGAGACGCCACGTCCCCGACACCACACAGGCGACGTGCAGGCCCAGGCGCGTTTCCTCCCCCTTCCTCCCCACAGCAGCAGTTCAGGCCCCAGGAGGCCCCGCGCTGCACCCCACCCTGCCCTGCCTGGCCCACCTTGTGGTGGGGGTGCGCGTTGAGCAGCAGCGGCGGGATCATGCTCACAGCTTCCTGGCGGCTGATATTGCCCTGAGAAAAGAATGTCCCGGTAGTTAGACAGGGGGGCAGGGGAGCACGCTCCTGAGGACCCCCAGTCCAGCCATGCCCAGGAAGAGGTGCGCTGTGCCCTGCCCGGGGAAGGCCTGTCTGAAGATCACCAAGAGCCACGGAGCCGAGAGGAGAAAGGGGCAGAGCCAGGGGCTGGCGGGAGCTAGGAGGGACGGAGACAGGGCAAGCCTCCGGGGGGCACGGGAAGAAAGGCGAGTCTCCCCGAAGGGACAGGAATGACCTGGACCCACGATCCCTTCCAAGCTGAGCCACGGGAGCTGCTTCAGGACGCAGCAGCAGGAGGCTTGGCCCTGGCGCCAACTCCCAGGCCGAACCCCGCAGTGTCCTCACGTGCCCCGAGACCTCGGGACATGGACCTAGCCCGAGAAAGCGACTTACAGACTCGGTCTCGCTGACCAGGAACTGGTGGAACTTTTCCAGCTGTGGGGACTTCCTCAGGATTTTCCGACTCAAGTTTGTGTGCCAGGCAAGTTCTTCAGGGTACCTGGGAGGAAGGAAGGACGTGCGAGGAGGAGCATGAAGGGCCACTATCCAGCTAGCCCTCCGGGCAGCCCCGGGCAGGCCCTGTCTGCACCCCAGGCTTTCTGGCGGCACCTTGTGACCCACAGCGAACATGGACTCGCTCAGAACCCCAGGCCTTGAGCCGCTGGTCCTGGGCTGGGGCTGAAGGCTCCAGCTCCAGCTCCGCAGGACCGCCAAGTCCCGGAGACCAGTCTGGCAGAGCTGCTCGGGGGGCCACTGGCATCCTGGGCCCAGGGCATTGGCTGCCTGCTCCCCTTCCCGTCACCTGTCCCCACGATGCACAGCCGACCACAGTCCCCATCTCGAGCGTTCTCAGCCCTGCTGAGCTGTCCACTCTCCAGCCTGCATCCAGGGGACAGGGCGGGAGCGGCAGGACACAGCAGCATCCCGCAGGGTCTGTGATCCCTGCGTGCGGAAGCAGGAGGAACCCCGAGCATCCCCAGGTGTGGCCAAAACACACCAGTTGAGGAGATGAAGCTTCACAGCAGGATAAGAACCGCCCTCCCGAGAATCTCCCATCCGCCCGCCAAGCCCGGGCCATCCGGGCCCTTCCAGAGCTGCGGAAACCACCCCGATGTCAAGTGACGTGAGACGAAGGCCTGACCAAGGCAGCCTTACTGGCCCTTCCAGAGTCATGTCAGTAAGGGCAAGGCTGCCATCGGCGGTCAGCATGGGGCGCCTGTGCCTGCTGGGCCAGACCTCACTCCCGGGGATGCTGGCGGCCTCCCGCAGCCCCAGGGAATAGCAAGGCTTTTCTGACACAGCACCAGAGCCCGTGTCCCGCCCGGGAAACCCCCCAACCCTCACCCAGCACAATCTGGATGTCCAGAAGCCGGGCCAGGTGTGATCGTTGAGGGCTCCAAGCACACAGCTCGCGGCCATGGCCAGCAAGTACCTCCCTAGTACCACCAGCCTGCAGACCTGCCTGGAAAGTTCCCTCAGCAACAACCACGACGTCGTTGGCCTAACGCTGCAAACTGACAATCCCAGGAACGCAGCCGACAATGGGCACTGTTACGTGTCCATGTTGGCTGAGCCTCCAGGCCTTCAGCATCGGGGGAGCCTGGCCCCTCTGTGGCAAGCACACGGGATCTTGCAAGCGGCCAATGAAAGCAAAGCAAGCCTGACTTGTTTGCAACCACGCAGGTGATGCCCCCGGAGGAAGGCAGCATCACCCCGAGAGGCCAACCTTCAGCAGCAGTCAGGAAGGTACTGCCTCAACTCGCCTTTCCAGGACCATCACCGAGAACGTTCTGGGTTCCCCCCCGCCCCAGCCCGCCCCGCTCTGTTCACTCTGCCTGTCTCCAGGTGGGCACTGAAAAGTGGACTGTTACTTTAAAGGCTCCCGGTTCTTGAAATTCATGGGAGCACACTCCGAGGAGCCTAAACCCCCAAACCGAGCAGGTCCCTGAGGAAATGTGCCCCTGGGGGGGTGGGAGGCAGGGAAGGAAAGGGTGTGCTGCCTGTGGGCACGAAGCCAAGACAAGAGCGACCCAGCGGCCTGAGCCAGACCCGGCCTCCCTCCTAAGGCAGGGCAGGGGACAGGTGCAGGGTGGAGGGTGTGGCCAGGACAAAGAGAAGGTGGGGTGAACGGCTCAGATCGTGGGAATTGTGTGCACTGCACTGAGGGTGGCCCGGGTGGAAATGTGTCATGCCCGTCTGCAGAGAACGGCCCCCGCCCCTGGCGCCAACAGCAAACACAGTGCCAGGGAATGGGTGGCTGATTCTTACACCTACCAGCTCAGGGGCTGTGGAACATCCACCTTCTGCCCGTCCACCTCCAAGTCCTCCAACTCCTTGAAATACTTGTTCTTCAAGCAGTGGAGAATCTCCTTCGCGTGACTATTAAGAAACAAGGATCAAAGAGCTTCCTGCATTCCATCTGCCTCTCTGCAAACCTGAAACGAGCTGCCTTGGGTCACGAGCCATACAGCAGGCGGGGCCCTTGCCTTGTAGGCAGCCAGCCTGGGTTCAATCCCAGACGCGAGATGGGGTCCCTTGAGCCCCACCAAGGAGGGATCCTCGAGTGCCGGGAGTCAGCCCTGGGCATGCTGGGTGTGCGGCCCAAGAGCAACAACCACAGACCACGGTCTCCGAGCAGAGAAGTCAGACCTGAACACTCTGCAGCTTCACACCCCCGCCCTTCCACGCTTAACTGCCGGATCCCACCGCACTCCCTCCCTTCTCCCCATTCCCCCACAGTTCCGTTTTGGACTTGCAACTCACCCTATTGAGGACAACAACAGAGAAATCGCGTTTGTTTGACTGTCTGGGGCCCACGCCCGGTTGTGCGCAGGGCATGCTCCTGGCGGGGCTGGGGTGGGAGGGGGCACAGGGGACGCGGACATGGGTCCGAGTCCACATTGCATGTATGGCAAGTGCAAAGCGCGCGTTCCATGCGCCAGGAGAGGCTTTTTTTTTCTTTTTGGGTCACACCCGGGGACACTCTGGGGTTACTCCCGGGGGGCTCGCCACTCAGTAACTGCTCCTGGCCGTGGTGCTGGGGGCGGGGGGCCACCATATGGGACCCCGGGTGGGGGCCAACGCCCTCCCCGCTGTCCTACGGCTGCGGCACCCCGCTCCCAGCGAAGCCCCCTTCAAACCTGGCGCCGCTCGGGCGTGTCCACCTCCCGGTCCCCGCGGCCGCCCGCACCTCTTGTAGCCGGTGATCCTCAGCGTGGCCGGGAGCGGCTCCCGCAGCGCGCCCATGAACTGGTCCCACTCGCCGTCGGGCACGATCCCGAGCTCCTGGTAGTAGTGCTCGAAGAGCTTGTTCTCCTTGACGATCTCGGGGTAGCCGCCGTCCCAGCCCTGCGGAGCGGGGCGTGAGCGCGGGAGGGGGAGGGGAGCCGCCGGGAGCCCGCCCGCCGCCCGCCCCCGCCTACCGCGCCGCGCCGCCCGCCCGCCCGGCCGCCGTCCTCCTCGCCCCGCTGCTGCTGCTGCTGCTGCTGCTGCCGCCGGGCCCGCGCCCGCCGCCCCATGGCCCACGCGGCCGAGCACGCCGCCCGGACAGCCCGTCCCGCCAGAGCCGCGGCCGCACTTCCGGGCTGCGCGCAAGGCCCCCGCGCCGGGGTCGGCCGCGGCCGCGCCTGCAGGACCCGCCGAGAAACCGGCCCAGGGCGCGGCCACCCGTGCTCTCCGGAGACGCGGGCAGGGCAGAGGCGGCGCCGGCCGCCTGGGGCGGGGAGGCAGCTCCACACGGGGCTTCCACAGCAGCTCCGCGAGGCGGCGAGTTCCGCCCGACACTCAGGCAGATCCACGAACAGCCAGAGGCTGCGCGTGCGCGGAGAGGCGAGGGGCGTGCCCGTTCGCAGACGCGCCCCGGGCCTGCCAGCCCCGCCCACTCCTGTTGGCCCAGCCCGGCTGGGCCGACCCCACGGTGGTGGCCCCGCCCCATCATGCTGGCCCCGCCCCGTGGGGGCGTCTCCCTCCCGACTGGCCCCGCCCCCAGCGATAGCTCCGCCTCCATCAAGCTCTCCTCGGACCCTTATGGCCCCGCCCCTCATCTGGCCCCGCCCCATCTGGCTTTCCCTGGGCCCGGCTGGCCACGCCCCTCCCTGTTGGCCCCGCCCCGGCGCCCGGCGCGCCCGCCGACCCGCCCCGGCTGCGCGCGGAGATGCGGGTGCGTTCAGCCGGTCCGGGCTCGCAGGTGCCCGCGGTGACCGCGCCTCCCGCCCCCGTGCCCGGCTGCCCTATATGTGGGCCGCCCGGGCATGGGGCGGTCCCCGGAGGGCAGCGATGGAGCCGGAGGAGCGGCGCGCGCTGGGCCTGCTGGCCGCCCTGATGGCCGCGCTGGGCTGCCTGTGCTTCGCGCTGCTGCGGACCCTGGGGAGTCCTACCTACGGGCGCCACGGGTCACGCCGGGGCCCCTGGGTGCTGCCCGCGCGCCCCGCCTGGGCCCTGCAGGAGCTGCCGTCGCTGCTCGTGCCGCTTGCCTGCGCCTGCGCCCACGCCGGCCACCTGCACCGCTGGCCCAACCGCCTGCTCCTGGCCATGTTCGTCCTGCACTACGTGCACCGGTAACGGCCGAATCCCCCACTGCTGCCGGGGGTCCCTGCCCCTGCCGCCGGGATCGGGTCCCTGCCCTGCAGCCCGGTGTCCCCCGCACTGCCGCCTGAGGTCCCCGCACCTGCCGCCCGGGGTCCCCGCACCTGCCGCCCGGGGTCCCCCGCACCTGCCGCCAGGGGTCCCTACCCTGCCGCCGGATCGGGTCCCTGCCTTGCTGCCTGAGGTCCCCGCACCTGCCGCCCGGGGTCCCCGCACCTGCCGCCAGGGGTCCCTACCCTGCCGCCGGGATCGGGTCCCTGCCCTGCTGCCTGGGGTCCCTCGCACCTGCCGCCGGTGTCCCCCGCACCTGCCGCCCGGTGTCCCCCGCACTGCCGCCTGAGGTCCCCGCACCTGCCGCCGGTGTCCCCCGCACCTGCCGCCAGGGGTCCCTACCCTGCCGCCGGGATCGGGTCCCTGCCCTGCTGCCTGGGGTCCCTCGCACCTGCCGCCGGGGTCCCCCGCACTGCCGCCGGGGTCCCTTCCCTGCCTCCGGGTCCGTACTGCCACCGGGGGTCCCCCGCACTTGCCCCCCGGGATCCCCTGCCCTGCCTCCAGTCCCACACTGCCACCAGGGTCCCTGCGCCTGCCTCCAGGGTCCCTGCCCCTGCTGTCGGGGTCCCTGCTCTTCCTGCCTGGGGTCCCCGCACTTGCCTCTGTAGTCCCTGCTCCCGCCACTGGGAGTCCCTTCCCCTGTGGCCCGGGGTCCCATGCCCCTCTGCCGCTAGGGTTATTGCCCCTAGCACCCTAGCACCCGCCAAGTGTGTGTGTACCCCTCTGCCATCTAGTTCCAGCCTGAATCGTGTGTGTGTGGGGGGGGGGGGGGATGCATTCTTTGGAACTGCTGGGCTGGTTGTTTCTGAAGCGGCAAATGTTACCGGACACTCCCCTGTGCAATTGGGGACAGTTAACTTTCCCCACTAGGAAAGATAAGCTTTTTCCATCCTGCAGTTTATTTATTCAAGGGTTATTTGACCCAAGTCTGCATTCTTGGAAGTAAGCCAAGGAGCATCCAGTGCTCTGCATGGGTTCCAGATCCATGGCCCAAACCCAGGGGAAAGGCAGCCCCTGGCAGGTGGGCAGGAGAAGCCTGGGGGGGCTCTGGTTGCAGGGTTTGAGGGGCAGTTATCTGCAGAGCAGGGGGGAGGTCTGGCACCCATGACAGCGCCCCCTGGAGGCTGGAGTCGTGGGGCAGCCTGGGGAGGAAGAGAAGGGAGCATGTGTTTGCTGGGGGGTTTGCCAGGGAGTTCAACCCCATACTCCTGTTCCTGACTGTCCAGCAAACCTTCTTGGGCACCCACTTAGAGGCCTGTCTCTGGTTTCATGGCACTTCACAGCTCCCCTTTCAGATGTCCAAGTTGCCTGTTTTGTATTTTGTTTGTTTGTTTATTTATTTATTTTGTTGTTTTTGCTTTTTGGGTCACACCCGGCGATGCACAGGGGTTACTTCTGCCTCTGCACTCAGGAATCACTCCTGGTGGTGCTCAGGAGATTCTATGGGATGCTGGGAATCGAACCCAAGTAGCCCTACCCGCTGTGCTATATCGCTCCAGCCCCAGATGTCCACATTGCTTGTGGACAAACTAACAGAATCTTGGGGTGGGGTGAGGGTGCTCCCAAGCACCCCAGGGCCAGGCCTGGTGAGGCCTTGCTGACCTGGAAGGCTGCTGCTGAGGTCTGCCGCCTGCCCGTCAACCCAGGTGTAGCTGCGCCACCCCTGCCTCCTGGTCATGCCCAGCCCTGAGGCAGTTTCCAGGTCACACAGGGACCAAGGCCCTGGGGTCTATGAGGTCTGTCCTCAGCCAGGGGCACCAGCTCTATTCCACCCCGCAGATGCTGCCCAGAGCATCCCACGGCGCCTGGCCAGGGTCCTGGCCATGCGGGTTCAGGCACCTCGGCTCCAGGTACAGTGTCCACCTCCTGCAGAGACCCACGGGGGCACCGGGCACCCACACCCTCCCAGGGGTGGGTGGCAGGAGTGAGGGGCTGTACCGGGGGTTCCCATGGCCGCGTGGAGGGGGAGGGCACCCACGGGGTCCACGCGTCTGACCGGGGCAGGGCGGGTGGGCAGGTCCTGGTCCTGGGCGCTTGTTGCAGCTCGGGAGGCAGTCAGGATCTCTGCGTGTCCCGTCACCGAGAAGGTGCCTAGCGAATAGGCCGATGGCGGTGGTGTTGGAGTTCTGGGTTCCAACCCAATGCTGCCCCATGTACTGGCGCTAGAGAGCAGTGCGGCCCCCGCCCACGCTTGAGTGCCAGTGACTGGGTGGGTGCCAGGCATGGGGAGGGTGCGGCCGCCCCGGGTTTGGCCCAGAGGAGAGCGGGCAGGAGGCGCCCTGGCCAGAGGCTGACACTTGCCTGCTTTGGTTCCCCAGCCATGCCTGTGTCTCTGGGGAGATTGCAGGGACCCGCTCTGGTGAGCAGGACCGAAGCAGGGGCGAGGGCTAAGAAAAGAGCCAGATGTCAGAGAGAAGGGGCAGCGTCTCCCGCACATGGCACTCATCACTTAGGACCAGTGACCTTCAGCGGGAGAACATTCTCGGGTCAGGGCCCAAGTGTCTTCATCTACCTGCGTTAGACTTTTCACTCTGAGGGTCTCAGTTGTGGGATGAGAACCCCTCCCCTGCGCTCTCTCTGGGAGATCCATCCTGCAGGGAGCAGAGATGCACAGTACTAGCACCCAGCCCGCACACAGTACCAGCACCCATCCTGCGGTGTTCTGCCTTTAAAGGGCTCACACACTGCCTGGCAGTCCAGCTCCTGACCCATCTGTCCCAGCAGGAGGTGGTGGCAGCTGTGACACCTGAGATGAGCCAATGCCCCAGAGCTGACTTCCTCCCACCACAGGGCCCTTCAGCCCCTGCCCCGGCACACACGGGAGAGCACACACACAGCACACACAGTATATACAGAGCACACACAGCACACATAGCACACACACAACACGCACAGAACATACACAGCACACACAGAGCACACGCATGGCACACAGCACACAACACAGCATACACACACAGCACACACAACACACACAGCACAAGGGAGAGCACACAGCACACACGCACAGCACACACAGTATATACAGAGCACACATAGCACACACAGCATACACAGAACACACAGCACATACACAGCACATACAGCACACAACACAGCATACACACACAGAACACATGGCACACACACACAGCACACACCCCACACACAGTACACAACACAGCTCACACACAGTATACACAGCACACACACAGCACACACAGCACCCGCTCAGTTGTGGAATGGAAGCCCCTGTGTGGTCCCAGGGCTCAGAGGGGCTACACTTCCCCCCATTCCTGTCATCCTGGGCTGGGGCAGTCACTGACCCTGTGTCCTGGCAGATAGCTGGGCCCTGGACAGAGGCCAAGAGCCCCCAGCCCCGTTCCAGGAAAAGCCTTTGCTGCGGGCCATGGGGAGACCCGGCAGGTTCTGGGGGTCCCGCGCACATGCCATTGCCGGCAGAGACCCCGCTGTGGAGCCCAGCCTCCCACCACCGCCCTCACCTGTTCCCCAGAGGCTGGAGATACGAGACGTGATCCCCCATATTGTGGGTGCCGAGCCACTGGGTGTGCTCGGCCCAGCTCCTCTCTGGGGGTCTTCGTGAGCCCCCATAGTCACTCCCCTGCTCGGGTCACATGCAGACTCCAAACGCTTTCTCAGCTCCCACCTGTAAGGAGCATTCTGGAGACCCCTGCCCTGGACAACCCCCTGCACCCCACCCCCCAGCTGCCCCAGCAAGGGTGTACGGGGCTGCCTGCTGATGCCAAGGAGCCCACAGACGTTGGCGCCACGCCCCTGCCCGCCCCATAGACACGTTTCTAGGCCGGTGCCCTCAGGCCGGGTCTGGCTCCTGGCCCCAGCCTTCGGGAGAAGCCGCACGCAGGGTCAGCAATCCCCAAGCCCTTGAGAGCCAGCCCCCCTCTCCCCCCCGGAGCCTTTTGTGGGCTGCAGGGCCTATTTGTGGGGGCGGGGGAACACCGGTGCTTCCCACACTGCCTGGTGGATGCAGAGTGTGGGTTCGGGGGAGGGTCACGTAGCCGGTCCCCCTCACCCCTGCTCCCTGGAGCAGGAGTCTCAGAGGGGAGAGAGGATGAGGACAGGCGGGCCCCGACATTTGCTCCTGACTTGCTGAACCCGCTTTGTCCCTGAAGGTCTGGCACCCTCTGGAACCGCTTTGTGCAAGCCTCGGGCTTGCTGAGTCTGCCTCTGCTTCTTCACCAGATCCCTGATCTTCCCGCTGCTAATCCGAGGAGGCAAGCCCACCCCGCTCGAAATCTTCCTGGGGGCCACGGTGTTCTGCACCATTAACGGCTACCTGCAGGGCAGGTACCTGAGTGCGTACGCTGTGTACCCCGACTCCTGGCTGACTGACCCCCGCTTCCTCCTGGGTGAGTAACCTGAGCGCATCAAGTCCTGTTCCAGAAGCTTCCAGGGGGAACGGCCAACTCTCGGTGAACGCAGGCAGCACCACAGAGCCTGTGCTGTTCCCGGGGTGGCGTGCCCAGGGGCAGGTGGCCGGGCCCCTTGAAGCAGGACTTGCCCACGCAGGCCCCAGGCACAGGCCCAGAGCGAACCCTCAGGTAGCAACAGGGGGTCGAGAAACAGGGTGAGACCTGGGCAGGCACTGGTATCCATCCGGCTTCCTCTGGTTGGTTCCAGCATGTGGGCAGAGGCCAGAGCAGCGGCTCCCCCGCCAGGGCCCCGGCTCCAGCCCGGGTCCACAGCAGCCTTGCAGAGTGAGTTCAGAGATGGCATCACTGGGATGGATCGTGCCGATTCCTGCACACGTCTCATAAATGAAAACATACTTTCACTATAACATTGCGAGTTCTGCATACACACACACGTGCATGCACACACACACACACCAAACCCAGAAGCATTAACCTTCATTGCAGCATGGTTCACAGCAGCCAGAATCAGAAAAGGCCCCAAGACTAGGTAGCTGGGTAAAGAAACCCCGGTACGTCTATGCACTGGGGCGCTCGCACAGCAGCTGGGAAGGGGACCTCATGGCTCATACATGGATGGACATGGAGAGGATTGTGCTGATGAAATCAGAGGAGGACGGACTCAGAATGACTGCACTCAGTCACAGGGTAGTAAAAGTCAAATAGGTCTGTGAATAATACCCAGGGCAGGAAGCTCGCCACCAAGGGGAGGGGCATGGAGTGCAGTTACAACAGAGAAGGTGACAGCGATAGTTGGGAATGATCACTCTGGACGAGAACTGGGTGCTGAAAGGAGGCAAAGAGATATGCATGTTACCCCTGTAACAGTATTGCAAACCACAGAGCCTAAAAGGGGACGGGGGGGGGGGGGGAGAGAGGGACACAGAGAGTGAGAGACAGAGGAACAGAGTGGGAGAGGGACCCAGAGAGGGACACAGAGAGTGGGACAGAGGGAGAGAGAGGGAGAGGGAGACCGGGGACACTGTGGGGGGAAAACACAGAAGGACGCACCGGTGAAGAGGATGTGTGTTGGAAACTGTATGACGGAAACTCAAGCATGAACAACTTGTAGCTGTGTATCTCACAATGGTTCAAAAAAAAAAAACATTACCCATCAGAGAAACACTCTGCAGACCTGTTCAGAAGCCTGGCTGCTTTGTGCTCCAGCTATCCAGAAGGTTCTCCCACACAGTTAAGGAGTCCAGGGCTGCCCCTGCAGGCATCCAGCCTCCCAGGCTCCTTGGTCAGTGCCTGCGGCGTGAGAGGGGCTGCTGCTTTCCCAGGGCTCGAAACGGACCCTGCCAGGAGCGACGGAGGAAGCATCTGGAAAACACCCCCTTGCTGTGGGCTTCCCTGCTCCAAGAAGCCTGAAGGCTCGAGTCAGGAGATGTGCCAGCGGCCTGCACTGTGAGCAGGCATTTCCATTGCCGTGCTCTGAACCCCGAGACTCTCCTGGGGGGTCCCGTGAGCCATTCTTCAGACACAGGAGCCCTCTGGGTTGGGCATTTGTAAAACCCTCCGAGCCGTGCCCTGAGCTCTTCCCACACCAGCGTTGGCTTACACAAAGCTCTCTCTGGCCTTTTTCCTTTCCATTTGTAGTTGCCGGAAGGGGCCAGGGTCAGTCTCTCGGCGATGAAGACCCAACTTGCCATGTTGGTGGGAAGTGGGGGAAGGGAGCTGAAGGGTCACCTAAGACAGGCTGGACGAATGGAGCGACGTCAGCTGGGAGCAAGGAGGCACCTGCCATGGGGAGGGAGAGCTCTCTTCCTTCCTTCCTTCCTTCTTTCCTTCCTTCCTTCCTTCCTTCCTTCCTTCCTTTCTTCCTTCCTTCCGTCCTTGGAGAGCTGGTCCATCCATCCATAGAGGGCTGGTCCATCTGTCCACAGAGGACTATCCACGGAGGGCTGGTCCATCCATCCTTGGAGAGCTGGTCCATCCATCCTTGGAGAGCTGGTCTATCCGTCTTTGGAGACCTGGTCCTTCTTTCCTTCCTTCCTTCCTTCCTTCCATCCATCCATCCTTGGATAGCTGGTCCATCTGTTCATGGAGGGCTGGTCCATCCTTCCTTGGAGAGCTGGTCTATGCATCCTTGGAGAGCTGGTACTTCCTTCCTTCCTTCCTTCCTTCCTTCCTTCCTTCCTTCCTTCTTTCCTTCCTTCTTTTTATTAAATCACTGTGAGGTTCACAGTTACAAACTCGTTCATGATCCAGTGTTATACAGTGTTCGAACACCCATCCATTCACCAGTATACAATTCCCACCACCAATATCCCATTTCCCTCCCACCATCTCCCACCCCCAGTCCGTCTCTATTTTCTTATTCTTGTTCTCTCTGTCTCTTTGTCTGTCTCTCCCCCCGACCCCGGTTTTGGGTATTATGGTTTGCAGCACTGTTACTGAAAGGTTATTGGGTATATGCCTTTCCCTCCTTTCAGCACTCAGTTCTAATCCAGAGCGATTATTTCCAACTCTCATCATATCAGTTCCTTCTTTGTCCTAACTGCCATCTCCCCGCCACTTATGGTGAGCGTCCAACTGTGGTCCAGTCATTCTGGTGAGGAGAATTTCCAACAACAGAAGAGGGAGGGCCTGAGTCTAGGGACCTCGACTCCCTGAGGGGCCCTAATATAGTTTATCCTGATAGCATCTATCAGGATTTCACCTCTGTCCCCTGCTCACAGAGAGCTGGTCCATCCGTCCTTGGAGAGCTGGTCCATCCGTCCTTGGAGAGCTGGTCTATTCATCCACGGAGGGCTGGTCCGTTCTTCCTTGGAGGGTTGGTCCATCTGTCCTTGCAGAGCTGGTCCATCCATCCAGGAGCACTGCTTGTGCCTCTAGTGCTGGGCATGTGGTCTCATGGCCAGCTCACCGTCCCTTAGAGCAGATCTGTGCCCGAGTCCTGATCCCTTCCTGAGACCGTGTGCAGTGTCTGAGTGGACCACGTAGCTGGAGGGTCATCAGACAGCAGATCTGAGCACACGGGTGGCTGTACCCCCTCTGTTCCCAGACGGGGCACTGGCCATGGCTGAGAGGGCCGGCAGCAGGGTGGGACATCAGCCCCGAGTGCACCCGCTATTGACCAGCTTCCAGAAACGTTCATCTGTGCTTGTCCTCTAGGATCTGCCCTGTGGCTCGCAGGCCTGCTGATAAATGTCCACTCGGACCATATCCTGAGGAATCTCCGGAAACCGGGGGACACAGGCTACCGGATCCCACATGGTGGGTGCTGGGCAGGGGCCTCCCTGGGGCTGGGGCTGTGGCATCTTGCTTGTTTTACTTCTGCCTGGAGTGTTTAGTGGACACGAGCTGCTGGCGTTGCCCGCGGCGGCCTCGCTGCCCCTCCTGTTAAAGGGGCTGCCCGGGGCCAGGGGCTTGCGTGGCAGAAAGGCAGCCGAGAGAAGAGGAGAGGACTCTCCGCTCCTCCCTCTGCAGACAGAACTCAGGGCTAATTCGGGGGGGTGGGGGGGGAGCTCTTTGACAGTGAGGAGTGTGGGCATCAGGACCAGAAGGTGCTCGGTCACTTTGTGCAGGGCAGTGACCACATCTGTGCCCTGTGGCTGGCGGTAAAGCCTCAAGATTCGGGTTAGTGTCCGGGTGGGCCTGGCTGGACCTGCCCCCGCACTGAGGCCCATCCCCCGCCATGGAAGGAGCCACGCCTGGCTGCATACATGGTGCATGGGGGTAGAGCAGCAGCTTCTGGCCGGAGAGCCCAGCACCAAAAGGGAAGAACCTGGAGGTTCCCGGGGAAGGTAGGGTCCTGGGGGAGTCAGGCGCGGCCGAACTGGACCCTGAGGCCGCAGAGCAGTGGGCTTGTGCCCTGGCCTGTAGTTTCCCGCACACCACTCCCCTTCCCGCCTCCCCTCTGGGTGTGCAGTGAATCCCCATCACTCCTTCTGTCTTGGCTCTCGCTTCTGCTCCGGCCTCCGTGCCAGGTGTGGCCCGGGCAGCCTGTGACATGGCGCCAAGCCCTGGGGACCTGGCGGCTGAGTGATGCTGGCACAGCCCAGCCCTGGCATCCTGGAGAGGAACCCCCTGAGCCAGGCCTTCGGGGTACCCCCCGGGGCTGGACAGAGCTGCCCAGGGAGTTGGGCGGGGTGGGGGGTCAGGAGGGTGGCTGGGACAGCCCCTGCTCAGTGAGCCACTGGCCTCCTCCTTCCCCCCCACCCACCGCGGGTTCCTGGTGGCCCTGCCAGTCTGCTGCACCCGTGGTGAGGTGGCACACTCAGTATGGCCAGGCAGTAATGGCTGGGGCTGGCCGCACCTCTGCTCTGCTCTGCTCTGCCAGCCTCACGCCTGCCCTGCCCTGCTCTGTGTGGCTGGCCTCAACGCTGTCCTACCCTGTGTGGCCGGCCTCTGCCTTGCCCTGCTCTGCCCTGCCCTGCTTTGCTCAGCCTGCTTCAGCCCTTCCGTGCCCTGCCCTGCCCTGTTCCGTTCTGCTTTGCTCCGCCAACCTCAGCCCTGCTCTTTCCTTGCAGGAGGCCTTTTTGAGCTTGTCAGTGCGGCCAACTTCTTCGGGGAGCTGACGGAATGGGCTGGCTACGCGCTGGCCAGCTGGTCCCTGGAGGGCAGCGCCTTTGCCTTCTTCTCCTTCTGCTTCCTGTTTCCCAGGGCCGAGCAGCACCACCGGTGAGTGGGGGCCCTTCCCACGGGCCCACGTGTTTCTGGGGGCCTGCCCTGAGGTGCCCACTATCACCCACTGTCACTGGGCCAGTCCAGAGGGACCCGTGAATCCAGGAACCCCCCCTCACACCCCTTCCCCCTGTTGTCAGGAGCCCCCGGGCCTGGCCAAGCCCTGCCTTGCCTCAGGTGCTCTTTTCCTGCCTCAGGTGGTACCTGGAGAAATTTGAAGACTACCCGAAGTCGAGGAAGATCTTAATTCCCTTCCTGCTGTGAGCCTGCAGTCAGGCCGACAGACTCGACAGACTCGACAGACTCGCCACCCGCTGCCCCCTCTGCCGGGCCCGCCCCCACCTGGTCCCCGTGTGCCCAGGACAGAGCCATGGGCCGGCGTCCTTCCCGCAGACTGGTGCCGGGGAGGGGTGTGCCCACTGCCCCGTGGGGCCCGGTCAGCTCTGCAAGTCCAGGCTGCTCAGGGCCAGAGCAGAGGACGCAGGGTGGGGACAGGAGCCACACGCCCCCACCCCCAGCTGTCACCAGCAGGGAGCACTGGCCTCCACCACCATCTCAGGTCCCAGCGCTTCTTCCTTTGGTTCTGCCTCTGGAGACACACCGTAACTTTCCACGCTTGTCCATACAGCAGGTCGGAGCCGTGAGGTGGCCTCTGCCTGCAGCTGGCCCTGGTGCTCCCTCAGTGTCCCCCTATGCACCGTGTAGACCCTCCTCCTCCCACCCTCACCAGGCTGGCATTGACCTGGGAAGAAAGGGCGGAGGGGATGAACCGGGGTCTTGGGTTTTGAAACATTGAAAGGAGAGAAATTCTTGGCTGGGAGACCTCAGCCCCCCTGCCCGGCTCCCCCGTGAGCAGAGGCAGAACCACGGGCAGCCTGGGACGGGTGGCCTTAGAACCTTCCAGAACAGGCCTGCACTGGGATGCCTGGTGCCCGCCAAGGACCGGTGCGGGTGTGACCCTGTGAGTGACGGGGCCCCCATGGTCCTGCAGCAGTGACAGCCCCGACTCCTTGGGGACATCTCCGAGCTGAGCGGAACCAGGTGGACCCGGCTGCCAGGCCGGCAGGAAGCCCGTGCCCTGGGAACATGGTAAAGGTGGGTCATTCACAGCTGTGTCCTCTGGTGCTGTCCCGGGCCTCGGGGGTCACCCCACGGCTGAGACCAATAAAGTCCGTTTCCAGAGGCCTCTGTGTGTGCATCTCTGTCTCCGCTGTGGTCCCCCAAGGCATGGCAGGAGTGCATGGCCACACCATAAGATGGTGGCCACGCCGCCCCCTCCCACAGTGCTGACTGTCCACATGGTGCCAGCCTTGCCCCCACCCCCACGGTGTCCCCCTCTGGGCTCCTGCACCACACATACATCTCTGTCCAGGTGTTTTAAAACGTTTTGCACATGGGGCTGGTGCGGCCAGGCGGGGCTCCGGAGTGAGCCTGGCTGAGCCATGGCCATGGCGGCACCCAAGGCCAAGACCCGGCCCCTCACCCGTCTCTCCAGCTCCTCAGCGAAGTTCGGGAGAACGTGTGGAGCCAGGCCCCGGGTGAGTGGCCTGCAGCTGCCCCAGCGCCAGCACTCGCTCATCTGTGCGGATCCCGTCTTTCCTGGAGGTGGTCTGGGAACAGCGTCTGTTCTCGGGGGTAGACCTAGAGCGAGGGGCGCGGAGTGCCTCTCCCCCAGAGGAGCAGAGCAGCTCTGGCCATGTGCATTTTGCTGGGGAGGTGGCCTGGTGTGCGGCCCTAAGCTCCATAGACAGTGGTCAGGTCGGCGGGAGGCTTTGCTTCTACTTGGGGGTCGCAGCTGGCAGCGCTCGCGGTTCCCTGCTGGCCCTTGTCCAGGGATCACTCCTGCCATGCCTGGGGGGACCACACGTGCTGCCGGGGACCACCCGGGGTCAGCTGAGAGCAAGGAAGGGGCTCTCGCTGCTCTGCCTCACCCTGGCCCCTGGGGGGATTTTTTTAAGGGGCCGTACCTGGCTGAGCTCTGTACAGGTAGCCAGCAGTGCAGGGCCCTGGGGGCAGCGGGCACCTCAACCCCAGGTGCTGCTGCTGGCTATGACATAGGACCTGACCCGTGCCAGACTTGGGTGGCACGTACCGCCCACCCCTAGGGAGCTGCTTCTGAAA
Source organism: Sorex fumeus (assembly GCF_029834395.1). Taxonomy (NCBI): domain Eukaryota; kingdom Metazoa; phylum Chordata; class Mammalia; order Eulipotyphla; family Soricidae; genus Sorex; species Sorex fumeus. The sequence goes on along the minus strand of NW_026606321.1, from coordinate 8,127,810 downwards.
ATTGTGACATTATGCCCCTGAAACAACAGGAAACAACAAGGCTGTCATCTGAGGACAATAAATCTAGGACTTAGCCAACAAGAGTCTGATTGATGAGGCTGACAGAAAATCAAGGCCACCCTAGAGTACACCATGAAAGCATGGGAGCTGGAGACAGATGAGCCGGGGCTCAGATCCAGGCCTTGTGCAACCGCACAGCCCCGCCTTGGCTCAGGTGCTCTCCACAAAACCTGCTCCAGGCTCTGCCCTTCCAAGACCCCAGAAAGGCATTGTCCAGGGGCCAGGAAGGCCAGAGGGAAGCAGGTTTATCAATCTTGTTTATTTTCTCAAAGGCAGAGTGACCGGGACAGGGATGCCAAGCTGCTCTTGGGCCCTGTAGCACCATGTGTGCTCTGAGGTCCCAGCAAGTCAGCACTGAGCCTGCCAGAGCCCCATGGGCCAGGCAGGGGCCGCACAGCAGTGCCCAGGGCCTGCTGGCGAGGCAAAGTGAAAATGGGATTTTATCACTAGGGAAGGGGGAAAAGATGTGGAGGCAGGAATGACGCTCAGCAGAGACAGCCAGGTGGCACCTGGGCAGACAGTTCCAAGGGGGGCTTCCAGTTGCACCATCAGTGTTCGGGGCTGGAGCAGCCCAGTGGCCCGGGAGCCCAAGGGTGAAGTGAGAGCTCAGCTGTCACATGGCCGTGGACGGACACCAGGTCCCAGTACAAGAAGACTGGGTTTCAGTGCTGGGGTCAGGCCTGCATTAGAGCAGAGCATCAAGGGCAGGCTGGTGGCCGACCCCCTGGTCTGTGTTTACACCAAGAAATGCATGGACAGGCACAGGAAGGGCCCTCACTCAACTCAGAGAGGAGACGGTGTTTTCTCCATCGGGCCAAAGAACAGGCAAAGGTCACTGTTGAGGCCCAATGAAAGAGAAGCAAGGGGGGCTTCTCTTCTGCATTAGGAGGGTCTGCAGGGAGGAGTGAGTGGGGGCAGGGAATGGGACAGCAGGGGGGAGAAGCAGGAAAGAGGGCAGCAGGGGTCACAGGGGAGAAGGGGAAAGAAAGCAGCAGGGGGAGCAGGGGAGAGCAGGAGAGAAGGCAGCAGGGTGGAGTAGGGGAGAGCAGGAGAGAAGGCAGCAGGGTGGAGTAGGGGAGAGCAGGAGAGAAGGCAGCAGAGAGAGAAGGGGAGAGGGAGTAGGGGAGAGCAGGGGAGAAGACAGAAAGGGGAAGTAGGAGAGAGCCAGAGAGAAGGCTGCAGGGGGGGGGGGGTAGGGGAGAGCAGGAAAAAGGGTAGTAGAGGGAGTAGAGGAGAGAAGGCAGCAGGGGGGAGTAGGGAAGAGCAGGAGAGAAGGCAGCAGGGGGAGTAGAGGAGGACAGGAGAGAAGACAGCAATGGAGAACGGGGAGAGCAACAGAGAAGGCAGCAGGGGGGAGTAAGGGAGAGCAGGAGAGAAGGCAGTTGTGGTTGCAGGGGAGAGCAGGAGAGAAGGCAGCAGGGTGGAGTGGGGGAGAGCAGGAGAAAAGGCAGCAGAGATGCTCTGGCAGGGTCCAGAGAGGTCCTGGGAGGTGATTTCTGTGCTGGCGCAGACAGGAGTTGTGGTAAGGAGCCAAATTCGGGATGGTATGATCTGAGTTAGGGAAGTGAGGAGCAGAGAGGAGAAAGCAGAGGGCATGGGGGAGGTGGGGGTAGGGGGTGAAGGGTGCTGACCGGTTCCTTCAGATGAGCCCTGCGCCCCAGGAGAAGAGTGTCAACATACGCTGTCCTTGGATGAGGCCATAGGGAGACTTTATTAGTTTCAATTTCCTTCGTGATGGTAGGTTTGTTCAGGCATTCCAAGTCTTCTTGGTTCAGCCTCGGGAGGCTATAGGAATCCAGGAATTTATCTATTTCCTCGAGGTTTTCTTGTTTCGTGGCAAAAAGCTTCTCAAAGTAATCTCTCAGGATCCCTTGATATTTTGTAGTTTCTGTTGTGATGTCCCCCTTTTCGTTTCTGATTTGGTTTACTAGGGTTTTCTCTCTCCCGTTTTTTTTTTGGTGAGTCTTGCTAGAGGTGTATCAGTCTTGTTTATTTTCTCAAAGAACCAGCTCCTGGTTTCATTTATCTTTCGAATTGTTTTATTTTGGGTTTCCATCTCATTAATTTCTGCTCTGGTTTTATTATTTCCTTCCTCCTGCCCAGGTTGGGCTCCTTTTGTTGGTCATTCTCCAAGCTCTTGAGCTGTGAAGTTAGATTGTTTATGTGGGCTCACTCTTCCTTCCTGAGGAATACTTGTAGAGCTATAAACTTTCCTCTTAATACAGCTTTTGCTGTATTGTGTCCTCATTTTCACTCGTTTCCAGGACTCTTTTGATTTCCTCTTTGATTTCCTTTCTAAGCCACTCATTATTTAGTAGTGAGCTATCTAATTTCCAGGTGTTTGATTTAATTTTCTGTTTGTGTGTGTGATTTCCTTCTATTTTCAACATATCATGGTCTGAGAAGATCGTTGGTACAACATCTTCTTAATTTTATGGAGATACGTTCTGTTGCCTAGCATGTGGTCTATCTTGGAGAATGTCCCATGCACACTTGAGAAGAATGTGTATTCAATTTTTTGAGGATGAAGTGCTCTGTATGTATTTACTAAGCCCTTTTCTTCCATTTCTTCCCTCAGATAAAGTATGTCCTTGCTAAGTTTGAGTCTGGTTGACCTATCGAGAAATGAAAAAGTGGTGTTGAAATCTCCCACTAGTGTTGCTATTGATGTCTTTCTTCAAGTCTAAGAGTAGCTGTCTTAAGTACTTTGTTGGTCCCTCATTAGGTGCATATACATTTAGGAGTGTAAGTTCTTCCTGCTGTACAGATCCCTTTATCAATAAGAAATGACCTTCATGGTCTCTTGTGGCCTTCTTCAGTCTGAAATCAATGTGGTCTGATACCAGAATGGTCACCCAGCTTTTTTTATGTGAGTTGTTTGCCTGTAGTACTGTTTTCCAGCCTTTGACTTTGAGTCTGTGTTTGCTCTGACTGTTCAGATGTGTTTCTTGCAGACAGCAGGATGTTGGGTTCAATTTTCTGATCCATCCTGTCACTCTGTGTCTTTTAATTGGTGTGTTTAGTAATGACATCTATACCTGTATGTTCATTGCAGCACTGTTCACAATAGCCAAAGTCTGGAAACAACCTGAGTGCCCGAGAACAGACGACTGGTTAAAGAAACTTTGGTACATCTACACAATGGAATACTATGCATCTGTTAGGAGAGATGAAATCATGAAGTTTGTTTATAAGTGGATAGACATGGAGAGTATCATGCTAAGTGAAATAAGTCAGAAAGAGAGGGACAGACATAGAAGGACTGCACTCATTTGTGGATATAAAATAACATGACATGAGGCTGACACCCAAGGACAGTAGACACAAGGGCCAGGAAGATTGCTCCATAGATGGAAGCCTGCTTCATGAGTTGGGAGAGAAGACAGCTGAAATAGAGAAGGGCTCACTAAGAAAATGATGGTTGGAGGGATCGTTCAGGATGGGAGATGTGTGCTGAAAATAGATAAAGGACCAAACGTGATGGCCTCTCAGTATCTATATTGCAAACCATAATGCCCAAAAGTAGAGAGAGAGTGTGGGGGAAATTTCCTGCCATGGAGGCAGGGGGAGGGTGGGAAGGGGGGGTATACTGGGGATATTGGTGGTGGGGAATGTGCACTGGTGAAGGGGTGGGTGTTTGATCATTGTGTGATTGTAATTCAAACATGAAAGCTTGTGACTGTATCTCATGGTGATTCAATAAAATAAAAAATAAATAAATAAAAAGAAAGAAAAGGAAAGGTCATGGAAGTCGTTCACTTTCCCACTCATGAGAACCAGCAAGGCCAGCTGGGAACTACACCAGTATCTCTCTCTCCCTCCTCCCCTCACACCTTCCTTTCAGCTTTTTGTCTCCTTTCTAGTTGGCTGGGTAACACAGGCTTAGGAAAAGTCAGCATTTATATTGTCAAACCAGTCAGGGCGAGTTCCATCCTGAGCACAGAGCCAGGAGTCAGTCTGAGCACTGCTGTAGTAACTGTAGCACTGTCCTCCCGTTGTTCATCGATTTGTTCGAGCGGGCCCAGTAATGTCTCCATTGTGAAAATTGTTGTTACTGTGTTTGGCATATCGAATACGTCACAGGTAGCTTGCCAGGCTTTGCCGTGCGGGCGAGATACTCTCGGGAGCTTACCAGGCTCTCCGAGAGGGGCAGAAGAATTGAACCGGCTTGGCTGGGCTGGCCGCGCGCAAGGCAAACACCCTTCCACTGTGCTTCTAGGCATTGAAAAAAATTATAGATTGAGATTTTCTACTGGGGCTGAATTGACTGATGAGAGTAACTGTAACTTTGATCTCCAGAAACCTGGCAAAATGTATCCAATGGTAAATGTATCTAAAGGAAACTGTATCTAAATGTATCTAATGGTAAATGTATCTAAACATATCTAGTGATAAATGTTTCTAAATGTATCTAATGGTAAATGTATCTAATAGTAAAGAAAATGGAAACATTTGTTTTTCTCTCATCTTGTTCCTTTTAGTGTTTTTGTCCCCAATACTTTATGGCAATGTCTAATTTGCACAAATGCCAGAAATTCTGGCTAAACTTTGTCCGGAATGTGAAGATGATGATATTTTAGAACTTAATGATTAACCTCACCTGTAGGGGGAGGGACAGTTTGCAGTGGCCAGTTGGTTCCCAGAACTGCCCCTGGCAACAGAGCCCTGAGGACTGAATAATCCACCTCAGGTGTTGCAGACGGGTGCAGATGTGGGTACAGTTTCCCTTAAAAAAAAAACCTGACATCTGTCATAATATTTTTTTCAACATATTCTTTAGCTCAGGGTCCATAATTTACAATGGTTTCCATCATGGAGTTTCTGGTACACAGTGTCCCAACGCCAACCCACACCCTGTCCCCAGCAGCATCCCACGTTTGTTCCTCAGCCTCCCCCACTGGCCCATTTCTAGATTTGATTACTGCAGCCGGACCTCGTGGCTTAGGTGCAGACACACCTCACCCCTACCCACACCCCTGCACCTCTTACAGCTCATCTGCCTCTTCCTCCTCCCTGCCTCATTTCTCTCCTTCCCTGGGATTCTCATTTCTACAATCTTGGGCAAGGGTTTCCCCACCTTTGAGAGCTTATATTCTGGCGGGAAGGTGTAATGGTAATGGGATTGGTGTTTGAGTATTAAATGTAATTAAATATTGTGAACTAGTAAAGTAAAGGCCCTCCCGTTGATCGTCGATTTGCTCGAGCGGGCCCAGTAACGTCTCCATTGGATACTTTGTTGTTACTGTGTCTGGCATATCGAATACATCACGGGGAGCTTGCCAGGCTCTGCCGTGCGGGCGAGATACTCTCGGTGGCTTGCCGGGCTCTCCGAGAGGAATTGTGAACTACTTTATAAAATAAAAAATTAAATAAAAATTTAAAATTGACATTAAAAAAAAGATCTTATATTCCTCTGTAATACCCAGGTAAGTAAAATCACCTGGTAGTTGTCCTCCTTCTTACTTACTTCCCCTAACGTGATGCTCCATCCAAATTGCTGTGAACTGCATGAGTCATCCTTCCTGCAGCTGCACTCCACTATGTGTGCATATAGCATGCCTCCCTTATCTCCACCATGTGGATGGGAATCAACCGGATTGAATCCGCATCCTAGCCATTGTACTAAATGCTGCAATGAACAATCATATGCGTATATTTTGAATATTTTGATATGATATTTTGTCTGGAAGGAAGATACCAAGAAGTGGAATTTCTGCATTGTATGGCAGAGTCTCCTGCCCCCACGCCTGGCTGTCCTCACCGGGGCCCCCTGGCGGGGGGGGGGCGGGTTGAGTTTCCCTCCCTACCCCGAGCAGAGCCCCAGCAGCCAAAGACCTCCAGAACCAGCCACAGCTATGCTGAGACCACTCTCCACACGTCCGGACAAGCCTCATGCATGAAGGAACCGGCAGAGGAACCCAGGCATGCGGGTCCTGGGGCTGAGATCTCCAAGCCTGCTCGGATCGGGACTGGGCCTTCTCCACCCAGATCCCCCATCTTCCAGTAGGTAGGCGTTACACCCACCAGCTGCCGCCGGCGCCAGGTGGTCCCATCAATGGCCAAGACTCAGAGACTATAAAACCCAGCTCCCGGAAGTGCAACATCTTATTATCTCATTTTTACTTTGGAGAACCTGGCAGGCTACTGAAAGTATCCTGCCCGCACGGCAGAGTCTGGCAAACTTCCCGTGTCATACTCAATATACCAAATACCAGTGACAATGATAGGGCTCATTCTCCTAGCCTCGAAAGAGCATTGAATATTATGGTTCTTTTAAAATCTCAGGGCTAGGAAGAAGGAGACGTTACTGGTGCCTGCTCGAGGAAATTGACGAACAACAGGATGATGGTGATCATGATCATGATGGCAGCTCTATGTTTACTTCTCTGAGAACTCTCCACACTGTATCCCATGGGTTTTATTTGGGAATGATAAATGGGAATCATTGGGAATACCAGAGGATATTCTTTTTTTTTTTAATTTATTTATTTATTTATTGAATCACCATGGGAAAGATTACAAAGCTTTCAGGTTTAGGTCTCAGTCATGCAAATATCAAGCACATTTCCCTTTACCAAAACTTATTTTTTACCATGAAGAACCCCAATAAAACCCCACCCCCCACCCCTCCCAGTCCCTGTGGGGCAGATGAATTCTAGTTAACACTCTATCTGCTTTGATTAGATTCATTGTTTCAATAAAAGATTCACCACTATTATTTAGAGTTTACCCCCCCCCCCGAATCAGACATGCTGACAAAGCATTGTGAAGTGATTTGCTTTCTACAGCTGGGTTCAAGAATTATATGTTGGTTTTGGATTTCTGCTATTTTACTTATTGACCCTGGAAGTATTTCTACTGAAAGTCAGATAGTTAAGAAACTGGTTTCTGTGCTCTGGAGTCGTGGCCGTGCTGGAGAGCCGCTAGTGGGGGGCAACTGGTGGCCTCGGTAGGGCGTGAAGGGCCGACCGAAACGCCCCCCTTCCCATGAGGTTTTAGTCGCCCCCAGTCCCCCGGCTCATACCTGCTGTCCACAAGGCTCCCATGCGGCCGCCATCTTTCTTTCCAGAGAGGAGAAGGCGACTGGGGCAACACCCTTTCCCCTCTGGACAGACCTGATGGCCTGGATTAACGCATAGTCCGTTCACTTTTCTGCTCCAAGCTGCCGGGTTCTGCATTAAGTCCTTGTGCTTCTGGGGCCGTGGCCATGCTGGAGAGCCGCTCGCGGGGGGCAACTGGTGACCTCGGTAGGGCGTGAAGGACGGACCACCAGAGGATATTCTTACCAGCAGGGGATGAGTTTCTTTTTCACCACATCCCCAGCAATACAGATTATTTCCTGTTCTTCTTTCTATTTTTTCTTTTTTGGTATGTGTCTACATTCTTCTTGTTGTGAATAGCGTTAAAACCAAATTTTGGCTGAGCTTCCATATATCAAAAGGCTTCTGTGGCAGAGACAGTTCAAGTCACAGAGCACAGGCACAGAATGCTTCAAGGCCTGACTTCCAATCTCCAGCACCTTGGCCTCTGAGCACTGAGAAGTGAATCCCGATGGCCACATGAATCTCGGGGACTAAGTAACACTGCATTGATAGGCCTGAACACCAAGCTATGTACATAGTGGGAGTGTCCGTTGGCCCCCTGACCTCTGCTGCAGATTGTCCTAATTGCTACAGGTTGTCCTAATGCTCTTCACAAGAAGGAGAATTTAGCGTACCTTCTATGTGGCTCAGGGGTCTGAAAATAAACAAAGGACTTTGGAACATGAGATAAAATTCTCAACCATCAAATGGCTGTATAGGTAGGTTGGTCTCCAGACACGTTAATGATTTCGCTAGTTGAGATCAGTTGGCTTCTGCGTTAAAGCCCATCCAAATCGTGTGTTACTACTGGAGTATCAGTACTAGAGTTTGGAGATGTTGCGGCCACAATTTTTAACTGGGTAGTATAGCTGGAGTTAAATTTTTCACTGGGCGACAGCTTTGGGGTGTGAGCATGACTGCTAGGGCTCCCGGAAGTACAGGCAGGTCGGAGAAGTAGTCCATCCTCACTCTGAGAAAGCCTGGAGATTATAGTCACAGGGACCTGAGTTTCTGGCAGGTTAATTTCTCTGGGAGGCATGGTCCCAAGACTATGAGGTCTGACTGGAGGCATGGCAGTAGCTTTGGAGTGTGAGAGCAAGTGGCTATCAGAGCTCTGTTTGGGTGGGTGCTGGCCAGCCCAGCCTCTGGAGTGCTCTGGATATCTCAGCCAGGAACAGGTTTTCCAATAGATTTTCCAGCTAGTTGATCTCTTTCGAGATTTATGTATGAGTCTCTGGAGCAAGGCTGGCAGGTGAGCTTACATGGTGGTGAAGGTGGTCTGTTGGAGAGACCGGCAAGCTACCAAGAGTATCCCGCCCACATGGCAGAGCCTAGCAATCTCCCCGTGCTGTCTTCGACATGCCAAAAACAGTAACAACAAGTCTCACAATGGAGACATTATGGTGCCCGCTCAAGCAAATCGATGAACAACAGGAGGAGAGTGCTACAGTGGTATGTGTCCACCACACTGGTGTGAGATGATATCTTCTTGTTGTGTTGTTTTGGATTTTCCTGATCATGAGTGATGAATACTTTTTCGTATGCCTATCTACCGCTGTTTTCTTCGGAGAAGTGTTTATTCATTTTCTTTCCCCAATTTGACAGGGTTTTTGAATTTTTTGTTGTTTTTTTGTGAGTGCTTTATATATCTTAGATACTAATCCTTTATTTACACACAGAAGCTCCACCCTACCGGCACCAGATAAATACCTCATTGGCAGACCTCCACTACCTCCACTACCTCCACTATCCAGCTGCCACCATGCTCCAGGCGGCTTTCTGGCCACATCATAAGACACTACTGGGCCTGCTCGAGCAAATCGACGATCAACGGGAGGGCCTTTACCTTTACCTTTACCTTTTTACCGCACCATATTTGATGGGGTTCAAATATGGCTTGAACCATGGGAACACCCACAAGGGCGATTAGAGACCACCCTAAAAGTCTCTATCCCTCTTGGAGAGCCTGGCAAGATACTGAGAGTATCCCGCCCACACAGCAGAGTCTGGCAAGCTACCCATGGCATATTCAATATGCCAAAACCAGTAAATACAATGGGTCTCATTCCCCTGACCCTGAAAGAGCCACCAATATGGCAGCATTAAGAAGGATGAGGAAGGAGGGGGTGATAAAATCTCAAGGCTGAACTAAGCTACCAAAACAAAGAAGGACAAAAATGACTGTCTGTACTTCCAATGCATGTACGCTGGCATCCGATGCATCCATCAAGGACCTGATGGTGCAAGCACGAAAGATCAAGTACGACATCATTGGTCTGACCAAGACAAGAAGACATCAATCACATCACACCATTTTTGACACTGGAGAAGAACTGTTCTTTGGAACATGCGACAAAAGAGGCGTCAGTGGTGTGGGTATCCTTGTCAACATGAACTTGGCCATGAGCATTGATTCATTCAAATGCCTAACAACCTGAATCCGATGATTACACTTGAATAGATGTGGCTCACTGCCGGCAGTTTCTATCTTCGTTGTCTACGCAGCAACATCCTATTATGATTTAGAAGAAATTGAGAAGTTCTACATGGAGCTGGAGAAGTTCTATAAAGAAAACTGTGGGAAGCCAAGAGCCCTCTCATAGACCCTGGCCATGGTTCCCATGTTAGGAACTTCTTGGGACAGACATTGGTGACAGTCTCCCAGGGCTTCCTGACCTCAGCGGATGCCTGATCTATAGCCACATACATCAGACTGACAGCTATGTTATCTGGCCTTATCTATAGTGACCTCCAGGATGCATCTACTGCCATAAGACCCTTTGATATACAAATGTAAAGCTCAGGATCCATCTACTGCCATAAGACCCTTTGATGTACAAATGTTTACCTTGAATGCTAGGTAAAGCTCTTGTTGCTGACCTTGCCATGTATGGTTATATTGCTTCTGCTCGTGAACCCTATATAAACAGCCTGTAGCCCTCAATGAAGTTCTATCCCTTTTTCTATTTCTAAACTGCACTCTGTCTCTTGTGTCTTGTGTTCATTCGGTTGGTCCCTCCTTGCACCAACGGATCAATCCCTAGGGCCACCTCTGCGGGCCGGAGAGTGGTAAAGTGGGGCCCCCCACAACCACACCTTCTACAAGATCATTGTTGGTGATTTTAATGCCAAGATAGGACCGAGGAGATCAGTTCCACATAGGGACCCACGGCCTAGAATGGAACAAACAGGGTGAGAGACTATCTGAGTTCATCATGTCGACCAAGACCATCCATGGTAATTCACAGTTCCAGAAGGCCAAATCTAAACGTTGGACATGGGAGTCTCCCGATGGACGGTTCCACAATGAAATTGACCACATCATATTCAATCGACAGTCTTGCCTGACCCATGTCACTGTTGTCCCAAAATTCCAAATGGGATCGGTCTATTGTCTCCTTCTTGCAAAATTCTACTTCATGGAGTGGGGAGAAAGGGTTGCAAAGTTTAAGAAGAGAACTCCCAGAATGACCACCAACTGGGAGCTCTTTGGCACTACTGCGGCAACATGGGAAGCTGCCGTCATTGACAACATTGATGAAGAATATGATCGGCTGGTTCAGCACCTCCATGATTGTGCGAGAAATGCCAAGAGAGAAATAGCTACAAAAAGACGCCTGTCTTTGAAGACTGTTGAGCTCATTCACCAACGTGGCTTGGTGCAAGCCTCAGGCAACCGCAAGCAAACATCCGAGCTTGCAAAGCATGCAGAGAAGCGATAAAGGAAGACCTCAAAGAGAGAAGAACAGCAGTGCTGGCAGATGCTGAAGAAGCCGGAAAAAGCATTTGCAACTCCTGCCTGTCCTTCGCCAACTACAAACCAAGATGACTGCCCTCTGACATCCTGATGGATCTATCAAATCTTTCAGAAGGGCAATGGAGAAGATTATCCATGACTTCTACTTGTATCTCTTTGATAGCCACGTCCACCTGCCCACATACCAAATTCTGCAGGATGGATATGCCATTTCCAAAGTTTTCCCTTCCGAAATCTAACACGCCATTTCATCAGTAAAGAAGTGAACAGCACTTGGCCCAGACAAGGTCAGACCCGAACACCTGAAAAACCTGTCATCAGTACTCATCAATACACTGGCTCGGCTCTTCACATGCTACCTGTCTGAATGCAAGGTTCTGTCCCAGTGGAAAACCAGCAGGACTATACTACTGTACAAGAAGGGAGACATCCACGACATTAGCAACTATCGCCCAATCTGCCTGTTGTCTGTCGTTTACAAGCTGTTCACTTGAGTCATCCTGAATAGGATTAGCAGAACACTGAATGAAAGACAACCATGCGAGCAAGCTGGGTTCCAAAAAGGATTCAGCATGATCGACCATATCCACATGATAACCAAGATCATTGAGGTTTCTCGGGAGTTCAAGATGCCACTCTGCCTAACATTCATTGATTTAAAGAAGATCTTTGATTCTGTTGAGACTGAAGTGGTCATCGAAGTCCTAGCCAAACAGGCCATTCAAACTCAATACATCAGGATCCTCTGTGAGCCGTATTATGGATTCACTACCAGGATATCACCATTCTACAAGGAAGTGATCATCCATGTCAAGAGAGGGGTTCTGCAGGGTGATACCATTTCACCGAAACTCTTCAGTGCCACCTTCAAGAATGTCATGTGATGACTAGAATGGGAAGGCACGGGAGTGAAGATAGACAGTCGGCAACTACAACACCTCTGCTTTGCTGATGACATCATTCTAATAACACCAAACATTAGCCAAGTGGCAGAAATGCTGGCCAACTTTGACTGTGAGTATGGAAAGATCAGACTACAGCTGAATCTCATGAAGACAATATTTATGAGAAACGGTCTTGTTCCTGACGTTCCATTCACTCTCAATGAAAGGAACACCTCCAAATGCAACAGTTATGTGTACCTACGTCAAAAAGTCAATACAATGAATGACCTGGCACCTGAGTTGCGCAGGAGGAAGAGAGCAGCTTGGAACGTCTTTAAGAGCATCAAAGAAATAGATAAGAGGATGAAGAACCTCTGGCTCCGGGCACATCTCCTCGATGCCACTGTTCTTCCTGCATTAACATACGCCTCAGAGACCTGGGCCCTACGAAAGCTGGATGAGAATGCTATTCGGGTCTCCCAAAGAGGAATAAAAAGAGCTATGCTTGGAGTATCACACTTCACTCAAGTGAGAGAAAGAATCTGGATCAAGAATCAGGGACGCTGTCTCATTTGCCAAGGTGTCGAAAATCAGATGGGCTGGACACATAATGCGATTTCGAGACAACCGCTGGACTAGAGCCATTCCTGACTGGATTCCACGGGATGTCAAAAGATCGAGTGGTTGCCCACCTACAAGGTGGTCAGATTTCTTCGTCAAGACCCTGAACAATTGGTTTGAGGTTCTTCGTGTTCCTAGAGTGAGCAGATGCCATTGGGCTACACTAGCAAGTGACAGGGATGAATGGAGACGTTACTGGCGCCTACTCAAGTAAATTGATGAGTAATGGGATGTCAAGTGATCAAGTGAATCCTTTATCTGATGATTGTTGAGTGGAAATATTTTCTCCCATTCTGTCACCTTGTTTGAATTGTTTACTATGTGTTAGTAATGATTTCAGAACTCTGTCTAGACTCTGTTGTTCAGTGGAGATTGTCTCCTGAAAAAAAAATGCCCACAGGGGTCATTTGAATGTAATCTAAAGCTGCACATTTAGGAAATCTGAATAATTGCACCGGTTCATCACATACCACTTTGGGTCTATAGTGAATCAAATCAACGAAGGGGACATCTTCAAACACTGTGGAGAAGAAGTGAACAGGAACTTCCTCAAAGAAAAATACAAATGGCCAAAGGGTCCATGAAAAAAATGCTTCACATTGCTAATTATCTGAGATATGCAAAGTAAAAGCAGCAGTGAGATATCACCTCATGCCACAGGAACTTTCTAGCATCAGAAGGAGTGAGAACAACCAGTGCTTGGCACGGAAGCAGGGAGAAGGGGGCTCTTCTTCACTGTCATTGGGAATGCCGACTGGTCCAGCCTCTTTGGAAAGCAATGTGGACTTTCTTAAAAACAAACAAACAAACAAAAAAACCAACTAGAAATTGAACTTCCATATGACCCAGCATTACCATTCCTGGGAGTATACCCTAGGGGCCCAAAAACACACAGCAGAGAAGTCATCTGCTCTTCTGTGTTCATTGAACACTTCACAACGGCCAGAATCTGCGAACAGTCTGAATGCCTCACAACAGACAAATGGGTAAAGAAACTCTGGTACATCTACACAATGGAATATGACACAGTCACCAGAGGGGGGAGAGAGAGAGAGAGGAGAGAGAGAGAGAGAGAGAGAGAGAGAGAGAGAGAGAGAGAGAGAGAGAGAAGAAGAGTCACTGGGCAGGGGTGGTGGGAGGGAAAATGGGGACACTGATGGTGTCAGGAAATGTGCGCTGGTGAAGGGATGGGTGATGGAACATTCTATGATTGAAACCTAATCATGAACAACTTTGTAACTGTGCATCTCATGGTGATTCAATTAAACAACAATAACCTAATTTGTAAACCTTAAAACCAAACAATAAATCAAGTGAACACAGCCTGTCTGTGGGCTCAGCTGGTTGGGGCACATGCTTTGCATTGGGGAGCTCTGGGTTCAGTTCCTGAAGAAATGTGGTCCCTCAGCATCACCAGTATTGACCCCTGAGCATCCATCTTGGAGTAGGCCCCCAGCATCACACAGCTTTCCCCTGAAACGAAAAACAAAAGATTCAGGTGAGAAAGGCCAGGGGCCAGAGAGACAGTCCAGGGGCTGGGGAGCTTGCTTTGCACATGGCCAACCTGGGATCCATACAGGGCCCATAGAGTCCCCCAAGCCCTCCAGAAGTGATCCTTGAGCACAGAGCCAGGAGTAAGCCCTGAGCACCACTCGGTGTGGCTCAAACCATTCCCTATCCCTCCCAAAGAGGTCAGAAACAGCCAGAGACAGCGGGGATTCCAGAAAAGGAGTCCACAGCTACTCCAGGTTTGGGCAGTAGAGGGGATGGACCACTGCCTTAGGCTTCAACCCTTCTGCAAAACAGCATGGGTCTGCTCAACAATTTAGAAGGAAAATCCTCCCCTGACCCAGTGGATCTGTTTTCTGGAATCTGTCCATGAACACAAAGGCATTTTGAAAGATATGTGCACACTTATGTTCGTGTCAGCACTACTTCAATGCCAAGATTTTGAAACAACTCAGATGTGCAGGGACAGGTTGGCATGGAAGCTGTGAGCTGTCTGCCGGTACACTTTGGAATATCAGTCGGTGAAATGAAATGACGAAATCTTGCCTTCTGCTGCAACTTGGATGGAAGTAAAGAAGGCCAGGCAAGCAAAGTAGGTCCAGGGACCAAGTCTGTAGGATCAGCCGCCTTCTTTGAGGCATATAAGTAGATAAGAGAAGGAAATGGACAGTATCTAATGAAAATACAGTTTTTGACTTTGACAACTGTACTCAGGTTGGCACATCGGATGGGAGGGGGCTTTGGAAGGGATGGGGAGGGTTGGGGGGGTCATAAAATCAATGGCGGAAGGACTTGGGAGCTTTAGAGGGGGGTGGACATACAATAATTACACCCTCAAATTATAACATTAAAGCTATTGTCACCACATAATGCAATAATAGTAGCTATAAGAGAATAGGTAAAAGGTAAAGGTAAAGGCCCTCCCGTTGATCGTCGATTTGCTCGAGCGGGCCCAGTGACGTCTCCATCGGAGACTTCGTTGTTACTGTGTTTGGCATATCGAATACGCCATGGGGAGCTTGCCAGGCTCTGCCTTGCGGGCGAGATCCTCTCGGTAGCTTGCCGGGCTCTCCGAGAGGGGCGGAGGAATCGAACTCGGGTCGTCCATGTTGGCTGCGTGCAAGGCAAACGCCCTACCGCTGTGCTATCGCTCTAGCCCATAAGAGAATAATGAATTTCATTTCATTTCATCATCCTGTTATTCGTCGATTGCCTCGAGCAGGCCCCAGTAACGTCTCTTTCATCCTAGCCCTGAGATTATATTCAAGGCTCTTTAGGAGAATGAGACCCATCATTGTTACTGGTATTTGGCATATTGGGTACGCCACGGGGAGTTTGCCAGACTCTGCCCTGTGGGCAGGCTACATTCGATAGCCTGCAAGTTTGTCCAAAGTAGGAATGAGATAATCACTTAATCACTTAACTTCCCGTTAGTCGTCGATTTGCTCGAGCGGGCGCCAGTAACGTCTCCATTTGTCCCTGTCGCGTGCTAGTGTAGCCCAATGGCATCTGTTCGCTCTGGGAACATGAAGGGCCTCAAGAGAATAATGAATAATAAATCAATAAGAATAATAAATAAAATATACTACTGAGAATAAATAATATCAAAATAATAACGAGTAACAAATAATAAATAAGTGATGGGAAATGAAATATAAGAACAGTGGTGGGGAATTTGGCATCTGAACAAGCACCAGGCATCGTGCCAGCAGCCCGGGCAGCCTGGGTGATGCTTTTCAGAATTCCAGGATAAATGTACTGGGGGCCTCCTGCGCCCCTCCTCCCCAGCTTCAGTGTCACAGCCCAAGACAGACAGATCTCTTGCCCCTCTGGGGTCCGAGGAGGGCCTTTCTGGGGAAGCACTGGCCTCATGCTTGTGAGCGACCCTGCTCCTCCCCACCCAGGTGCTGTGCTCCCTGCTGAGGCTTCAGGCATGCTCCGGGAGGAGCAGGGACAGAGGGTGAGTGTCTGGGACTTGGGGGGCAGCCCAACAGTTTCCCGAGTGCCACATCCCTACACTCTGCCACGTGGACTCTTTTGGTGGCTGGGCTTGGAGACAGGGGACTGGGATGAGCCACTCGGGGTGCTATCCCCCCAGGAAGGAAAGCATGGCATGCTGGCATCATTGGGAGTCTGTGGCTGGTTCCCCAGGGAGACTCGGGCCCCGGGGTGCTCTGGCAGGCCTGCTAGCTCAGGGTTTGTGCCCGTGACTGAGGTGCCACCTGACTCCAGTGGTTTTGGGGGGTATAGGGGACACATGTGCCAATGCTTGGGGCTCCTGCAAATCTGGGGTGAGCTTGGGGTTCATCATCCAGTCAACTCTGACCTGCTTCTCTGGCCCCTTCATTGGAATTGTTTCCACACACAGGACATCCAAAGTGTCAGCTGTTGTCCTGTGGAATCCGGCCTCCCGCACACAGACACTGTCCATACCAAATACCATTTATTAAAAATTAGTTTAAGATCCCTTTGCTGGAGTGATAGCCCAGCGGGTAAGGCATTTACCTTGCACGCAGCCAACATGGCCAACCCAGGTTCGATTCCTCTGCCCCTCTTGAAGAGCCCGTCAAGCTACCGAGAGTATCTCGCCTGTACAGGAAAGCCTGGCAAGGTCCCCGTGAGGTATTCAATATGCCAAAAACAGTAACAAAAAATTTCACAATTTGTTGTGAGATGTTACTGGTGCCTGCTTGAGAAAATCGATGAACAGCAGGAAGACAGTGCTACAGTTTAAGACCAGCGGGTAGGGCGTTTGCCTTGCACGCGGCCAACCTGGCTGACCCAGGTTCAATTCCTCCGCCCCTCTCGGAGAACCTGGCAAGCTACTGAGAGTATCTTGCCCGTACAGCAAAGCCTGGCAAGCTACCCATGATGTATTCGATATGCCAAACACAGTAACAAGAGTCACAATGGAGACATTACTGGGCCCGCTCAAGCAAATCGATGAACAGCAGGAGTGACAGTGACAGTGGCAGTTTAAGACCAGAGTGTGGTCAAGTAGTAGAGCACACACCTTTGAGGGCTGCAGACGACCCCTGGCACCTCATGCTCCTGCCCCTTCCAGTTGCACCAAAAACAAAGGTCTCTTTGTCTGGAGACCGGGCACAGGGGTGCTCTGGGCCAGGAGCTGTTCTTGAAACGTGCACAGAGAAGCTAGAAGGGGGCTGGAGCGATAGCATAGTGGGTAGGGCATTTGCCTTGCACGTGGCTGACCCGGGTTCGATTCCCAGCATCCCATATGGTCCCCTGAGCACCCAGGAGTAATTTCTGAGTGCAGAGCCAGGAGTAACCCCTGTGCATTGCTAGGTGTGACCCAAAAAGAAAAAACCAAACAAACAAACAAAAAACCAAAGAAGCTACAAGTCCCAGACAAGGACTCTCTCTCCTCAGCCCCGAAGCCCAGAGAGAATGTTCCTCCTTTCATCCTTCCCACGTGGAATTTTACCCATAAGACCAGCTGCCTCGCGGGAAGCCCGGCCAAGAACTTCCACTGCTTGTCTGAGTGCACGCCCCCAGAGGGCTTTAAATCACTTTAAATTCTGATTTAAAGTGGAAATGGTTGTTTAGGAGCTGAAATAAAGAAAAGTCACAGAACTTAATGACTGTAAAGCAATATGCAGAAGGATTGAAGATTGTGCTTCAGGGAAAGAAATTTTATATGGTCAAGCTGAACTACAATGATCTTAAAATTAAGATTTGTATCAAGTTTGACTAAAACCAGGTTTTAACTTTCTTTTGCTAAAATGACAAAAATTCTGTGAGACTACAGGGGAGAGTCTTATCTTTTCCCCTGAGGAGGGATGCTAATCATGTCCTTGCAGCATATTTGACTTATGGGTTACAGAACTTAGTTGCTTGTGCTGATTGAAATGGAATTTCCACATCAGATTGACTCATGTGGAAGTAAAAGATTGAAGCAAGTGGTAGAAATAATAGAAACCTCGAGGCTGGAGAGAGAGTAGAGCGGGGAGGGCACTCACCTGCACTCAGCCGACCTGGAGTTAATCCCAGCACCCCGAGTACAGCCACAACTGATTCCTGAGTGACCCCTAAACATCACGAGGTACCCCAACACAAAAGACAATAACCAAAAAAAAAAGAATGACAGAAATCTCTAAGTATATGTCTCTGAGATCTTTGGTGACAAAATTTTAGAATTTATTGAGAGAAAATAATAAATTATTTCAGACAACATAATGATTCCAGGTCAAAGTAGATTTTTTGTTGTTGTTGGGTTAGTTAGTTGGTTTTAGATTTCTTTGTGTGGTTAGTTAGTTGGTTTTTGTTTGTTTGTTTAGGGATCACACTTGGCTGTGCTCAGGGCTTAGTCTTGGCTCTGTTCAGGGATCACTCCTGGAGCTATTTAGGGACTGTATGTGGTGGCAGGGATTACAACCGGGTCAGCCGTGTGCAAGACAAACGCCCCACTAACTACAGTCTCTCTATGGACCCCATGATTTCAGGTCGAGTGAATTAATATCCTGTCCCAATAAATGAAACCATAGTATTGAAACTCAGTAACTTATTCAAGTGTTTTAAATTGTTTTTCAAATCTCTTAGCAAAATAAAGTTATACTTTATTTTGTTTAAATAAGTTTGGTCCTGGGATTTCATTGGATACTTATAAAACTAGGAATTTATACCTAGAAAGAGTATAGATGTGTAGCTTAAGTAAGAAAGATAACAGGTGGAGAAATCTCTGTTGAGGGAAAGGAAGGAATTCTGATTTAAAGTGGAAATGGTTGTTTAGGAACTGAAATAAGGAAAAGTCACAGAATTTAATGACTGTAAAGCAATGTGCAGAAGGATTGAAAATTGTGCCTCAGGGAAAGAAATTTTATATGGTCAAGCTGAACTACAATGATCTTAAAATTAAGGTTTGTATCAAGTTTGACTAAAACCAGGTTTTAACTTTCTTTCGCTAAAATGACAAAAATTCTGTGAGACTACAAAGCTTTTTGCTGTTGTTATTTTTTGCAGGGCTTACTCCAGCTCTGCACTCAGGAATCACTCCTGTCAGTACTCAGGGGACCCTATTGGGTGCCGGTAATTGAACCTGGGTCAACTGTGTACAAGATAAGACCTGCTCTACTGTCACTCTAAGACCGAAGAGCTTTTCTTTCTTTCTTTCTTTCTTTCTTTCTTTCTTTCTTTCTTTCTTTTTTTTTTTGGCTTTTTGTGTGACACCGGCGATGCAAAGGGGTTCCTCCTGGCTCATGCACTCATTGAATCACTCCTTACAGTGCTCGGGGGACCATATGGGATGCTGGGGATCGAACCCAGGTCGGCTGTGTGCAAGGCAAACGCCCTACCTGCTGTGCTATCGCCCCAGTCCCCGGAAAGCTTTTCAAGACTATAAATCATTGCCTAGGAAATGAAGATATGTTATTAAAGTTCAGGGGTTATTTTTATCTGGTAATATCCACTTTCTTACTTTATTTCTCTACAAGCCGCAGATGAGCGAGATCGTCCAGCTTTATTCTTGAACCCGGTCTGCTCACCTGGGCCCTCTCCCAATGCCATCCGAGCTTCAGCCAAGGGCAAGAATTCATCACCTCAGTCAGCATCACTGCGTTCCACTGTGGGTGCATGTCGCAGCTTCTCTCACTGTGTATTTCAGTGTTTTCAGCTCTTGGTCCCGGGAACAGTGCTTCAGTGGACATTGGTCTGCATCTACCTTGCAAAGTGCTTGTGTGTTATTGTGGTCGACTCCAGGGAGGGGATCCGCTGACTCAGGCGGGAGTTTCCTTTGTAAATTGTTGAGTAGACCCCGCGCTATTTTGCACAGGGCTTAGACCCGTGAATGAGGATTCCTTTTCTCCACCTCCCATCTGCCCTGGCTGTTCCCGGTCTTTCTGTTTGCGGGGAAGCTGTGTGGTGTTGGAGGCGAACTCCCAGCTAGACGCTCAGGGCGATGCTGAGGGACCACTCTGTTCCAGGAATTGAACCTGGGCTCCCCAACCGGCTGAGCCCACAGACAGGCCGCCTCGTTGCTCTGATTCGCTGAGGGTCCCCTGAGTGAGGTCCCGGACCAGGGCAGTCGCTCCCCGGGATCTGGATTCTGCCCTCTCTTCCCCACTTTTGAAGCAGTGGGTTCCCAAGATTGCCTGGGTCAGGCCAGCAGCCACCAGGAGGAGCCTCACTTCAGTACTGGGCCGCGGCCTTCCCTCATCTCACAAGCTCATCCCAGGACTGTGCTCAACTGGCCAGTCTCTGCCTCGCTCGGCGACGTTCTGCTCTCTGGCCAGTGCTCCTTCTCTCTCTCCATCCCTGTCCTCTCAGAGACCTCTTCCTGGCTCGGGGAACAGAACAGAACCTTCCTCCCTACACATGTTCAGTCACATGTCCAGCCATGGGCGTCTGCTCGAGGCCTTAGTCCCACCCCCAAAGTCCCCTCTTGATGGCCTTCAAGATCCTGTTTTGTTTTGTTTTGTTTTCCCCAAATCAAGCCCTCAGCCCCATGCTGGGTCCCCAGCCCTGTTTTCTGAGGCCAAGGGCCTAATTGCTTAGCGCAGGAGAGATGCTTGACACTTTCACCAACGCTGTGCACTGGCGTTTCCTGATGGTCAGTGATGATGAGTGTTTGTCCATATGTCTGTTAGACAGCCGGTCTTCTTTAGAGAAGCATCTGTTTAGTGCCTCTCTCAGTATTAGATGAGGATATTTTTCATCCGATTCACTGGAGTGCCATTTTAATTTGACCTCAAGTTCCTTTTAAGTGCAGAGACTTTTTAATCCGATGTGGCCCATTGGTTTAAAGTTTCTTTTCTTCTTTCTTTCTCCTGTTTTGCCAGTAGGGTGGCATCACTGTGACGCTTTTGTATTGATGTCACAGAGAGTTCTCCCCGCTTTCCTCTCTGGCTCTCTGTGGATGGGGCCTAACACTGAGGCCCTTACTTGCCTTGTGCCCCAGATTGCTGGTCTCTGAGAAAGCTCTTCCTCAGCCCTCAGACACATGGGATGAAGCCAGGCAGGTGCAGACTTGACTCCAAAGAGCTGAACCAGCACTGGGAAAGTTCTGAGAAGTTTGGCTGACAGGGGTCACTTGGCCCTGGGACTGTCCCTGTCCCGCCCCCACCTCCCTGCCACACGTGCTCTGGCCACACCGACAGTCACGTAGAAAGGTGAGCCCAGGAAAGTCCTGACTGAGATTTTTATACTGGGACCGAGTAGACTATGGAGAAGAAATGGAATTTTGCTCTCCAGAAACCTGGAAAAAAATGCATCCAGGGTGAGAAAAAGGAGACGGGGATGTTTACTTTTTTCCTCTTGCTCCTTCTAACGCCCCTGCAAATGCTTTTGTCTGGAATGTCAAAGACATCGCTATTTTAGAGCTTACTATTTGACCTCAGCAGAGAAGAAGTCTAATGCCTTATTTAAGAGTTTTCAAGTGCTAATGGGGGGGAGGGGGCATACAGATCCCTGGACACTGTGGGGCCTCGAGCCCAACCCTCCTCTGATCCCCCATTCTCCCATCTATTGATGACAAACAGCTTTGGTGCGGACTAGAACGCCCTCAGCACCGCCCACATGTGCCAGACTCTCCCTCTAAGTTCTGGCATTTCATCCAGTCAACCACCCCACTCATCTCCAGTATTTCCTAGTAAATTTGCATTGATGAACAATCTGGAAAGTTCTCTTCTAAGACTGTCCCAGCTGGAGGTGGAGAACTTGATACAGACAGCAGAGACACCGGCACAGTGACTATGTCAGTTTCCTGAGTGCAAAGGTTGTGGGAGACCCTGTAAAACAGGGCACGTGTGTCAGGGCATGTGTATCAGGACATGTGTCTCAGGGCACCTATGTCAGGGGACATGTGTCAAGGCACCTATGTTAGAGCACCTATGTCAGGGCACCTATGTCAGGGCACCTATGTCAGGGCATACACATCAGGGCACACGTGTCAGGGGACACATGTCAGGGCACGTGTGTCAGGGCCCATGTGTCAGGGCAAGCGAGTCAGGGCACATATGTCCTTGAAAATGGCCTTGACTGACATTGTGGCTCCTGCTATTTGGGGAGCTCTTGTCTATTCAGACAAGACTATTCAGTCCTGTTCGTTCCAATTTCCACCTTTTTCCCTCCTTAGCCCAGGATTTAGGAGACTCCTTCAGTGGACAGACAGACAGACAGACAGAGAAGTCACTGCTGCTCTTCAGCAGACTCCAGTGTGCAAGAGAAGAACCCAGAGCTCATGCCCTCCTGTCCATCGTCCTCCAAAATGCTCTGCCCTCCATTGGCCAGCGAGGACCTTCTCTGCCTCAGGGATCTGATTCCTCTCTGACTCAGGCGTTGACAGGCCTGGCCCCCTCAGCTGGGCCCTCGTGGAGAGAGTATGCTACTGCCATCTACACGGAGCTCTTGGGGCTCCCTCGGGCCCGATTCCGTCTGAGGCAAACACCTCAAAGTGCGGCATGTAGAGGCAGCGCCCCGTTGGACGCTTACATGGCTCCTGGCCCATCCTGTTCCTGCATCCTTGGCCCCCTGCCCTTCCCCCTAACCCGATAGAGATCCCAGGCATGGAGCTCCTAGGTACCCCACTTCATCCTTATTAGCTTGAAGCTGTTGGACAGAAGAGCCAACCCCACTTTTTCCTGGAAACTTCTAGTGCCTTAACTTCGTGAAGGGACTCTTGGGTAGTTAGATAACAGATTGTATGAAGGAGCTCATTAAAGCATGAGGTAAGTTGGGAGAGTCAGCCATGCTTCCTGATGTCCAGCAGGAAGGTGCCAAGTTAGGCGCTGGACCTAATTAGGGCTATGAGGAAATGTCCCAGAGTTTTATGGTCCCTGTAAGGTCCTTCACTTATCTCAACCCAGGTGAGCAAAATATTTATGTCAAACATTGTAAAATCTTTTTTTTTTTGGCTTTTTGGGTCACACCCAGCGATGCACAGGGGTTATTCTTAGCTCTGTACTCAGGAATTACTCCTGGTGGTGCGTGGGGGACCATATGGGATGTTGGTAATTGAACCCGGGTTGGCTGCGTGCAAGGCAAATGCCCTACCCACTGTGCTATCGCTCCAGCCCCAAACATTGTAAAATCTTCGACTACGTGTATTAATTTAAATATGTGGAACATTAAAATTTCTCAGTAGATCAGCCTTAAGTGATGACTGAGCAAAATGCAGCACCTTCTCAGATCATTATAACGCGTGAACATCACAGAAATTGCACAGACCTATGAAAAATATGCCTACCAGCATCAGGACAGTTTTTTGTTACCATGGCAACCCACGAAAATGGCCAAAAATGGTCAGAGTCTTAGGTCTCGAGAAGCCCCCTCTGCACCCATTAGCCCAGGAGGCAAAAGCACAGGTGGGGGTCTAACGGCATACAAGGAGGGGCCAAAGGCAGCAGCCGACCCCGCTCACTGTGGAGTGCCTGCTGTTTCATCTTTCTAAATAAGTGCTTTACTTCAATCCCAAACAGGGTTTTCTTCTCTCTATTCTTTTCTTGTTTATTACTGTAAAGCAGTTTCAATAGAGTTAAATATTTTATGGTATTAACATGCAAACTGTGGCAGCCCACCTCCATGGGAGGGCTGATGGCCTCCACTGCTGTCCCTGTCACCTCAAGCCTGGCTCCTCTACCTTCTCAAAAGTGTTTTGGGCTGGAGCAATAGTACAGTGGGGAGGGTGTTTGCCTGCATGCGTGTGACCTGGGTTTGATCCCCAGCATCCCATATGGCCACCAAGTACCACCAGGAGTAATTCCTGAGTGCAAAGCCAGGAGAAACCCATGAGCATTGAATGTGACCCAAAAATTTTTTAAAAATTGGGGGTTGGAGCGATAGCACAGCGAGTAGGGCACTTGCCTTGCACGTGGCTAATGCGGGTTCAATTCCCAGCATCCCATATGGTTCCCCTGAGCACCGCCAGGAGTAATTCCTGAGTACGGAGCCAGGAGTAACCACTGTGCATCACCGGGTGTGACCTAAAAAGAAAAAAAAATTGTTCTGATAACGATTACCCCCAAAAAATCCATTTTCATTTTTATTTTGTGTAGGAAGTAAATAATAGGAGGACCATTACTTCTGATGCTTTGAAATGTTTTCTGAGTTTGCATGGTTTTCTGCCTCTTCAGGATAGAATTGTCATCTACAGTAGAATGATTATAACTATGCTAGATTTTTTCCTAGAAAGATCTCTGTGTGGTTCCAGGCACCTGGGCCTGCCTAGAGGAGGAAGTTCAGAGATCAGTATGCTTTTGCGATGACCACATGCCAAGGATGCTATCGTCTGAACAAAAATTCATGATGGGGTCTGGTAGGGGGGATGCTAAACAAATAATTCCCACTCCTGCAAGGTGGGCAGTGACCCTCCCAGGCTGTACCAACCCAGGCTGATTCTGATGGGGAAGGGATAGCGGCGAGCAAGGACAAGCAGAGAGGCTAAGCTTGGGGGCAAGTGAAGTGGCACCAGGTTCCTCAGCACGCAGATTGGAGATGCCCATGTTCTCTACAGGCAGGTGGAGGGGAGCAGCCGGATTCTACCTTCTCCAAGTGCGAGATGGTGCAGTGGCCTCTGCTGACCCACTGGAAAGCAGGGGAGAGACTGACCAGAGCCCTGATGGCTCACATCACAGGAGACCAGACCAGGGGAACTGGGAAGCCCTCAGACTTCCCAGGCTCCGCTATGCCGTTGTGCCTCTGTGGGATCCTGAGCTCTCTCCTGGGAGGAGGGTGAGCCACTGGGCATCAGGAGGAACTAGCGAGATGTGGATCGGAAGGGTGAGCAGAGAGAAAGCCCAGCTGTGGATGGATGGTTCCCTTTACCTCGGCATCAGGGAAGCCCCACTTTCTGATTCTTTCACTTGCGGCTAGTTTGGATCCCTGGGCTATGCATCGAAAGGGTGCTAGCCTGCCCAGAGTGACTCGTTCTGTGGGAAAAAACCCACTTCCCAGCTGGCGGAACAGTGCAATGGGGGGCCGCTTGCCTTCTGCGGTGGCCAAACCAGGTTTGATCCGAGGCACCACCTACATAGTCCTTAGGGGCCCATCAGGAGAGGTCCACATGTTCACCCTGCTTACCGCAAGGTGTGGCCCCCCAAACAATAGCAACAACCATCTCCCTTCCGCACCCACATTTCTCTCCTCCCTCAGAATGACTTCCAGGCCAGGTCTGAGGATGACCATGCCCCAAGATGTCTCACCACATAGGAACATTTCCCAGTCGAGTCCACCTGCAAGGGACACACACACACACAGCTGGAGAGATTCCCTGAGCCACTGACTGAGACAAGCAGCTCTACTCCTTCTCGCATCCCTGGATGCCAATGCCATGAGTAAGGAGTAAAGGTGCCGTGGTAGACAAAGAGGCCAGCTGCAAAGTGGTGACAGAGGCAACGGTGTGTCTTAAGGAGGGGTGCAGGATTCACCTCAATGGCTCCAAGATCAAAGTGGGAGAGAGAACGGAGTGGGGGAGTAATAGTAAATGCCTGCGTGTAGTTGGAGCAGGCTGGGGAAGTTGGAAGGAGTAGGAAATTTTGCAAAACCTTTCCAGGATACACGCTGGGTGACGAACACGGGCCTTGCCAGCAGTCTTCAAATATCAGGTCACAGAGGAGCACGGAGGGCAGAGTAAACATCATAGACTGGGAGAGGCCAAAGGTCAGAGTCTGCCCGGGAGCGGCTCCTGTTGCCAAGTGGGTCAGTAAAGATTGTGGCACGGCAGACTTGCCATCCCACCCCCAGCTCAGGGCCCTGCGAAGCAACAGGCACTAACGTGGTCACACATTTCTTTACTTCTTCACATCTCATGGACATCCTAACTCTAGCCCCATATTTACATAACAACGCACAAATAACACTCCCAAGGTGCAAAAGTCACAACAGGAAAGCAATGCAGAATCCCACCACGCATGGCAAACTGTGACAGTAGCCGCAACCCATATTAACCAGCAACAAACTACTCTGATGAAGAAGCAACAGTCAAAGACGTTACTTCTGAGAAGTTTCCAGAGCTAAAAAGCACATGCACCCAGATCCAGGAGGCCCAAAGGGTATCAGCTATAAGATAACCAAATGAAAAGACTCCAAGACACATTCAAGTCAGAGTAATGGAAACCTTAGATAGAGATAGAATACTGAAAGCAGCAAGATCAAAGAACGACACTGCACACAAAGGTGCTTCCTGGGGGCCAGAGTGATGGCAGAGTGAGTAGGGCACTTGCCTTGCATGTGCCTGGTTCAATCCCTGGAATCACCTGTGGTCTCCCCAGCCCATCAGGAGTGATCCCTAAGTGCAGGGCCAGAAGTAAACCTTGAACATCACTGGGCATAGGCCCAAAACAAAACAAAAACAAACAAAAGGCCAAAGAAATGTCCTGAAGATGTATAGCAGACCTTCCAAATGAGACCTTCTAAGCCCCAAAATGAGATCATATTGTAAAAAATCAATGAAATGAAGGCCTCCCCAAGAATACTTTACCCAGACAGACACTCATTCAGAACTGAAGGAATGATACACAAGTTCATGGATAAACTCAGGAACTTCATAGACTCAAGATCAACTTTAAAGAAGATCTGAAGGGGCTACTTTAGGACAAGACAAACCTCACAAACACACCAAACTTCTACAGAAAGATGGCACAAAATGAGAAAAGTCTCTCTCAATGTCAATGGTCTAAATGCACCAATAAAGAGACACAGAATGGCAAGGTGAATTAGAAAATTGAATCCAACATTCTGCAGCCTGAAAGAAACATATTTGAATAATCAAAGCAAACATGAACTCAAAATCAAAGGTTGGAAGTCAATTCTTCAAGCAAACAATTCCCTCAAAATGGCAGTGGTAGCCACTCTAATATCAGATGGCACAGACTTTAGGCTGGAAAAGGTTATAAGAGACAGCGAGGGCCATTTCTTAATGACCAGGGACATATAAGACAGGAAAAACTCACGCTCCTTTTTTCAAAATTTTCATGAAGTCGTTCACAATAATAAATTACATTATACCAGTCCCATCACCGTTACACCTTCACACCACCATTATTTTGAATTTTCCTGCCACCACTCAAACCTGCCAAAAGGGCAGATGTTAGTTTATTTTGTGTTGCTTGTTGTGAATAGCCTAAGATGTCGTGTGTCTGCACACTCCTAGATTTCTAAAATTTTAGATAATTATGGTCTGGAGGGGCTGGAGCGATAGCACAGCGGGTAGGGCATTTGCCTTGCACGCAACCAACATGGCCGATCCGAGTTCAATTCCTCCACCCCTCTCAGAGAGCCTGGCAAGCTACCGAGAGTATCTCGCCCACACAGCAAAGCCTGGCAAGCTACCCGTGATATATTTGATATGCCAAATACAGTAACAAGTTTCACAATGTTACTGGGCCCACTTGAGCAAATCGATGAACAACGGGAGGATAGTGATAGTGATAGTGATGGTCTGGAGAAATCTCTGCCACGAGCTGCTCTATTCCAAGGTTCTTTTGTGTGTCTCTGGATCCCGGCTATTAAGGAGCTTAAGTAGCGACTGGAGGCAGTTTGTGGGCATGACCTCCAGGGTCCCATAGGGACAGGGAGGTGAGAAGGACTGGTCCATTCCCTATCTCTTGAGACCTGGTGTTTGCTGTCACTGATCCCATGTCCCTGGGCTTCTGATTGGTTTCTGGAAGTTGGCAGCGAGCTGCTCGATTCTGAGATTCTTTTGTGTGTCTCAAAACTCACACTACTAACTGTATATGCACCTAATGCAGGACCAGAAAGTACTTAAAACAACTGCGAGTAGACTTGAAGACATTGATAGCAATACAATGGGAGTTGGAGACTTCAATACCACTCTGTCAGAATTTCCCTCATCTCCAATGAGCATTGGACATTCTCCAAGATAAGCCACATATGGGCCACAAAGCATACCTCCATAAAGTCAAGAGGATAGAAACGGTATCAACTATCTTATCAGACCATGACTTACTGAAAACAGAAGTTAATCACAAACAGAAATGGTGAAATAACTCAAATACCTGAAAATTAAACAGCTCAGCACTGAACAACAGTGGATTAGAAAGAAAATCATTGAGAAAATAGAGACCATTTGGCAACTTGCCAGAACAGATAACATCTGTCCCTGCATGGCAGATAAGACCTGTCCCTGCATAGCACCCAGTAAGGAGTGTCTGGGTGCATTTTTTAAAAGTAAATCAGATTTTATTTGGAGGGTCTTAAGGTGTGGAGGGTTCCACCTGCTCCCTCTAGGCGGCTCGGTGGCCACCATCCTCCAGAGGCCATTGGGCAGTCAGATTTGGGCCTTCAGTGATGAGACACACGGGGCCTCATGGGATGGGGGTGGAACCGGCCCTTTCCTCCCCATCCCAAAGAGACCCCAAGTCACCACCCATGAATGGCCTTTCTGGCTCCTGATCAAGCTGCTTAACGGCCTTGATCCAAGAGACTCAGGAACAAATCTCGGAAGCCAGCAGATTTTGGCAGAAATCCCTCCAGGTTTAAGTGTTAGGTAAAGGCAGGTAAAGGCCCTCCCGTTGATCACTGATTTGCTCGAGCGGGCCCAGTAACGTCTCCACTGGAGACTTTGTTGTTACTGTGTTTGGCATATCGAATACGTCACGGGGAGCTTGCCAGGCTCTGCCATGCGGGCAAGATACTCTCAGTAGCTTGCCGGGCTCTCCGAGAGGGGCGAAGGAATCGAACTCTGGTCGGCCATGTTGGCTGTGTGCAAGGCAAATGCCCTACGCTGAGCTAAGTGTTAAAATTTCAGAATTTCAAAATTGTGTGGCCACTACTGCAGCCACGCGAATCATATGTTATTCATAACCAGCAATAGAAAATAAATTGTCTACTGTTGCCTTTTCAGCAGATATGAGTGTTGGGCTAAAATCCCAAATAATAGTGGTGGGTCTAGTGTCAAAACATTGAATGTAATCAAAGTAGAGAGAGAGTAATGTGGAAATCATCTGCCCCACAGGTAGGGGGAGGGTGTGGGATGGGGGTATACTGGGGGTTTTGGTGATGGAGAATGGGCACTGGTGAAGATATGGGTGTTTCATCATATGACCGAGACTTATACCCAAAAGTTTTGTAACTGCTCTCATGGTGATTCAATAAATAAAATTATTTTTAAAAATTAAGGTGTGGAGGGAAAGAGTAAAAGAGAGAGTAATGCACTCAAGAGAGAACATGGGCTTCTCCAAGGGCAGAGAGAGCCCCTGAACACATTCCAACATTAGGCATGAAAGCATGAAAGTACACATCTCAAGAGGGGAGATGCAGGCGACATATGTGCTCAGATGCCACATGTGCTTGGCCACGTGGGCGCAAGCAGCACATGGGCTCAGGCAGCATATGCACTGTCTGGGAGCATTTTACAAGCACCAGGTAGCTGGTCTTGAGTCTCACCCAATCCCCCCAAGAACTGTCACCTAACTGCAGCATCTAGCCCTAATTGGGATTGGGCCGGGCAAAGCAGAGTTGGGAAGATGATAGGTTAGTGATGCTAAACTTTATGTGATTGGACCATCTTCTTAAGCCAAGACCCTCTCTAAAAATATGTGTGCATTTGGCAATAAAGTTTGCGGCCATCAGCTGTGTCCTGGAGTGGTTTCTCCATGCACCCGTTGTCCTTCGCACCATGTCTGCCCAGGCCAGTTTTGCAACGTGTCTGGGCACAGTGGGAAAAAAATGTTCCCAAAAAAGGAATCAAAAGATTCATGGAAAGAAACAATAATGAGGACATGACACTACCTCCTCTACCCAGCTGCCGCCACACTCCAGGACGCTTTCCGGACCCGCGTGGCAGCTCCAGCTGAGACTCACGCACGACTGAAGACCCACAGAACAAGATAAGCGGAACTCTCTGAGACCTTGGACTCCAGGCTCGGCGGACCCAGGGACAGAGTTTCTCTGCTTGCTCCCACCAACCACAGGTGACAAAGGGATTCTAATCAGGAGCCCCACCCTACCCTGCCCTGTCTGCTTCCATCAACCACCCAGGGATCGGATTGCGCACAGAAGACCCACCCTACCCAGATAAATACCCCACTGGCAGACTTCCACTATCGACACTACCTCCACTACCCAGCCGCCGCCACACTCCAGGATGCTTTCCGGACCTGATTTATGATGATTTAGTGTCATCATAAGACACTAAATACCCATCTTCCGGAATTGCCGTACCATATTTGATAGGGTTCAAATATGGTAACACCTACAAGGGTGATTAGAGGTCGCCCCAAAAGCCTCTATCCCTCTCGGAAAGACTGGCAAGCTACCGAGAGTATTCTGCTGCACGGAAGAGCCTGGCGAGCTATCCGTTGTGTATTCGATATGCCAAAACCAGTAACTACAACTGGTCTCATTCACCTGACCCTGAAGGTTTCACCGACATGGTAGCACTGAGAAGGATGAGAAAGGAGAGGCCGACAAAATCTCAAGGCCGAACTAGGCTGCCACAATGAAGGAAGACAAGAATGATTGTCTGTACTTTCAATGCACATACGCTAGCATCAGATGCATCCATCAAGAACCTGATGGTACAAGTGCGAATGATCAAGTACGACATCATTGGTCTGACCGAGACAAGAAGGCACGAATCTCACCATGCCATTTTCGACACTGGAGAAGAATTGTTCCTCAGAACATGCGATAGAAGAGGTGTCGGAGGCGTCGGTGTCCTTGTCAACACAAACTTGGCCATGAGCATTGATTCATTCGAATGCCTAACAACCCGAATCAGACGTTTACATTTGAATAGATGTGGCTCACTGCCGGCAGTTTCTATCTTCGTTGTCTACGCACCAACATCTCATTATGATGAAGGAGAAATTGAGAAGTTCTACATGGAGTTGGAAAAGTTCTATAAAGAAGAACACACCTTCTACAAGATCATTGTGGGTGATTTTAATGCCAATATAGGACCGAGAAGATCAGCTGAAGAACTTCACGTCAGGACCCATGGCCTAGAATGGAACGAACAGGGTGAGAGACTGTCTGAGTTCATCATGTCGACCAGGACCATCCATGGTAACTCACAGTTCCAGAAGGCAGAATCTAAACGTTGGACATGGGAGTCTCCTGGTGGACGATTCCACAACGAAATAGACCACATCATATTCAATCGACGGTTTTGCCTGACCAATGTCGCTGTTGTCCCAGAATTCCGAATGGGATCGGACCACCGTCTCCTTCGTGCAAAATTATACTTCACAGAGCGGGGAGAAAGGGCTGCAAAGTTCAAAAAGAGAACTCCCAGAACGACCACCAACTGGGAACTCTTTGGCACTATTGCGGCAACATGGGAAGATGCCATTGTTGACAACATTGACGAGGAATATGATCGACTAGTTCAGCACCTCCATGAATGTGCAAGGAACGCCAAGAGAGAGATAGCCACAAAAAAAGCCTGTCTTCGAAAGCTCTTGAGCTAATTCGCCAGCGTGGTTTGGCACATGCCTCAGGCAACCGCAAGCTAATGTCCGAGCTCGCAAAGCAGTGCAAAGATGCGATCGAGGAAGACCTCAAAGAGAGAAGAGCAGAAGTACTGGTAGATGCGGCAGAAGCTGGGAAAAGTATTCGTAACGCCCGCCTGTCCTTCGCCAACTACAAGACCAAGATGACTGCCCTCCGACGTCCTGATGGATCCATCACATCCTCCAGAACGGCAATGGAGAAGATTATCCATGACTTCTACTCAAATCTCTTCGATAGCCATGTCCACTTGCCGACATACCAAATTCCACAGGATGGGTATGTCGTTCCCAATGTTCTCCCTTCCGAAATACGACACGCCATTTCGTCAGTAAAGAAATAAACAGCACCCGGCCCAGACAAGATCAGACCTGAACACCTGAAGAACCTGTCGTCAGTACTCATCAATACACTGGCTCGGCTCTTCACTCGCTACCTGTCTGAATGCAAGGTTCCATCCCAATGGAAAACCAGCAGGACCGTACTACTGTTCAAGAAGGGAGACATCCATGACATTGGCAACTATCACCCGATCTGCCTATTGTCTGTCATCTACAAGTTGTTCACTCGAGTCATCCTAAATAGGATTGGCAGAACACTAGATGAAGGACAACCATGCGAGCAAGCCGGGTTCCGCAAAGGATTCAGCACCATCGACCATATCCACACGATAACCAAGCTCATTGGGGTTTCTCCGGAGTTCAAGATGCCGCTCTGTTTAACATTCATTGATTTAAAGAAAGCCTTTGATTCTGTTGAGACAGAAGCGGTCATTGAAGCCCTAGTCAATCAGGGCATTCAAGCCCAATACATCAAGATCCTCCGTGAGCTGTATTGCGGATTCACTACCAGGATCTCACCATTCTACAAAGAAGTGATCGTTGATGTCAGGAGAGGGGTTCAGCAGGGTGATACCGTTTCACCGAAACTCTTCAGTGCCACCTTCGCGAACATCATGCGACGACTGGAATGGGAAGGAATGGGAGTGAAGATAGATGGTCGGCAACTACACCACCTCCGCTTTGCTGATGACATTGTTTTAATAACACCAAACATCAGCCAAGCGGCACAAATGCTGGCCGACTTTGACTGTGAGTGCGGAAAGGTAGGACTACAGCTGAATCTTACGAAGACAATGTTTATGAGAAACAGCCTCGTTCCTGACGCCCCATTCGCTCTCAATGGAACGACCATCTCTGAATGCAACAGCTATGTGTACCTAGGTCGAGAAGTCAACATGACAAATGACCTGGCACCCGAGCTGCGCAGGAGGAAGAGAGCAGCTTGGAACGCCTTCAAGAACGTCGAAGAAATAGCTAAGAGGACGAAGAACCTCCGGCTCCGGGCACATCTCTTTGATTCCACTGTTCTTCCTGCATTAACATATGCCTCAGAGACCTGGGCCCTACGCAAACAGGACGAGAACGCTATTTAGGTCTCCCAAAGAAGAATAGAAAGAGCTATGCTTGGAATATCACGTTTCACTCAAATGAGAGAAAAAATCCGGAGTTCCGACATCTGTCGACGATCAAGAATCAGGGACGCTGTCTCATTTGCCAAGGTGTCAAAAATCAGATGGGCTGGTCATGTAATGAGATTTAAAGATGACCGCTGGACTAGAGCTGTTACTGATTGGATTCCATGGGATGTCAAAAGACCGCGTGGCCGCCCACCTACCAGATGGTCAGACTTCTTCGTCAAGATCATGAACGATCGGTTTGAGGCTCTTCATGTTCCCAGAGCGAACAGATGCCATTGGGCTACACTAGCATGCGACAGGGACAAATGGAGACGTTACTGGCGCCCGCTTGAGAAAATCGATGACTAACGGGAAGTTAAGTGATTAAGTGATTAAGTGAACTACCAGAACTTGTGGGACACAGCAAAAGCCAGGCTGAGAAAAGGTTTTAGCTTTGCAAGCATTCATCAGTAGTAACTTGTTTGCACAGCTTAGGAAACTTGAAAATGAAAGGAACAAACATGATAACCTTTCAGTATCTGTATTGTAAACCTGATGCCCAAAGAGAGAGAGGCTGGGTAAGGGGGGGACAAGTGTTTGCCATAGAGGCAGGCTTGGGGGAGGTGGCAGGAGGGAACATGGGGACACTGGTGGTGAAAAATGTACACTGGTAGAGGGATGGATGTTGGAACACTGTATGACTGAAACTTGATAGATCATGAACAGCTTTGTAACTGTGTATCTCATAGTGATTTAATAAAAAAAAGAAAGAAACATAAATAAATAGGAACATGAACAACAAAAGGATTGCAGGAAGGAGGATGGAAGTAATAACACTTAGAGGAGAAATCAATGAAAATCTCCCGACCATGAAAAAATCCGAAAGATTAATGAAAACAAGAGTTGGTTCTCTAAAAAAATAAACAAGATTGATATACTGCTAGCGAGACAGACAAAGAAATAGAGAGGGAGGGAGAGACAGTGAAAGAGAGATAGAGAGACAGAGGTAGAGACGGGCAGAGACAGAGAGACAGAGACAGGAGAGAGTGTGAGAACCTAATAAACTGAATCAGAAATTAAAGGGAGATGTCACAACAGATACCACAGAAATCCATAATTTATCTGATATTACTTTGAAAATCTATATGCCATAAAACAAGAGAACCTACAAGAAACGGATAAATTCTTGGGTTCCTATAATCTCCTAAGGCTGAACCAAGAAGATAATGAACACCTTAATAGATAATGAACACCTGAACAGACTTATCACAATCACAGAAATAAAAGTGGTAATCAAACCCCCTTCCCCCCCAAAAGACAATAGCCCAGGCCCAGATGGATTTGCTAGTGAGTTTTTTCCAACCTTTACAGAAGACCTACTGCCAATACTTTTCAGGCTTTTTCATAAAATCAAAGAAGCAGAAACACTCCTGAACAGTTTCTATGAAGTGAATATTACCCTGATATAAAAGTAGACAGAGACACCACACAAAAAAACAGACTGTTACCCTTGATGAACATAGACACAGAGATCTTCAACAAAATAATCAATAAATCAAGGCCAACAGTTCATCAAAAACATCGTACATCGTGACCAAGTGGGTTCATTCTGGGGATGCAAGGACGTTTTAAGATACATAAATTAACATAATATATCATATAAATATGAGATAAATACTAGAAAAAAAGTCATATGAACTTATCAATTGGTACAGAGAAAGCACTGGACAGTCAAAGAAACTGAAGCAACAGAAATGCTCCTAGAACAGGAGACTACTTCAGAAGAAACACTCAGAAATAGAAGCACTAATTCATGATAGAAACTCTTAATGGAATGGGAATTGAAGGAACACAGTCATAGTACCTGCCACAAGCCCACAGCAAGCATTATAGTCATTGGGGAATTACTAAAAACCTCCTCACTAAGATCAGGCAGAAGACAAGAATACCCACTCTCACCACGTCTATTCAGGATAGCACTGGAACTACTTGCCATAGCAATTAAGCAAGAAAATATAAGAAATACAAAGGGCATCCAAATAGGAAAGCAAGAAGTCAAGCTCTCACTATTTGAGATTACGATCAGTTACGGTCCTCCTGTTGTTCATTGATTTGCTTGAGTGGGCCCAGTAACATCTCCTTCGTGAGACTTGTTGTTACTGTGTTTGGCATATTGAATACGTCATGGGTAGCTTGCCAGGCTTTGCCATGCGGGCGAGATACTCTTGGTAGCTTGCCGGGCTCTCCGAGAGGGGCGGAGGAATCGAACTCGGGTTGGCCATGTTGGCTGCATGCAAGGCAAATGCCCTACCTGCTGTGCTATCGCTCCAGCCCCAAGACAGAATATTTTAAAGAATTCCATTCACAGTCATGCTTCAGAAAATCTAATACCTAGGATTTAACTTACCCAAAGAGGTGAACGACCTGTACAAAGAAGACTATAAAATTCTACTTGAGGAAATAAAAGAGGACATGAGGAAGAGGAAACACATGGATTGGGAGGATTAGCATCATTAAAATGGCAATACTCCCTAACGCATTACACAGATTCAATGCAGCCCCAATAAGGATATTCATGTCATTCTCCAAAGAGAAGTAGATCAAACACTTTTAAAATTCATATGCAACAATAACCCTCCCCCCACAAATAACCAAAATAATCCTTGGGAAAAAGAAGAGGGTAGACTTCACCACCTTCAAATTGTACTACAATCACTTAACCACTTAATCCCCCTTATTCATCGATTTACTCGAGCGGGTGCCAGTAACGTCTCCATTCATCCCGGTTGCGTGCTAGCATAGCCCAATGGTATCTGTTCATTCTAGGAACATGCAGAGCCTCAAACCGATCATTCAGGGTCTTGACGAAGAAGTCTAACCAACTTGTAGGTGGGCGTCCACATGATCTTTTGATGTCCCGTGGAATCCAATAAGTAATGGCTCTAGTCCAGCGGTTGTCTGTAAACCTCATTATGTGTCCAGCCCATCTGATTTTTGATGTCTTGGCAAATAGACAGCGTCCCTGATTCTTGAGCGTTGACGAAGATCAGAACTCCGGATTCTATCTCTCATTTGAGTGAATCGTGATATTCCAAGCATAGCTCTTTCGATTCCTCTTTGAGAGACCCGAATAGCGTTCTCATCCTGTTTTTGTAGGGTCCAGGTCTCTGAGGCATATGTTAATGCAGCAAGAACAGTGGAATCAAAGAGATGTGCTCATAACTGGAGGTTCTTTGTCCTTTTAGTTATTTCTTCAACGTTCTTGAAGGCATTCCAAGCCGCTCTCTTCCTCCTGCGCAACTCAGGTGCCAGGTCATTCATCATGTTGATTTCTCGACCTAGGTACGCATAGCTGTTGCATTCGGAGATGGTGGTTCCATTGAGAGTGAATGGAGTGTCAGGAACAAGGCTGTTTCTCGTAAACATTGTCTTCTTAAGATTCAGCTGTAGTCCGACCTTTCCACATTCACGGTCAAAGTCGTTCAGCATTTGTGCCGCTTGGCTGATGTTTGGTGTTATTAGAACGATATCATCAGCAAAGCAGAGGTGGTGTAGTTGCCGACCATCTATCTTCACTCCCATGCTTTCCCATTCTAGTCATCACATGATGTTCTCGAGGGTGGCACTGAAGAGTTTTGGTGAAATGGTATCACCCTGCTGAACCCCTCTCTTGATATGGATGATTACTTCTTTGTAGAATGGTGAGATCTTGGTAGTGACTCCGCAATAGAGCTCACGAAGGATCCTGATGTATTGAGTTTGTACGCCCTGATTGGCTAGGGCTTCCATGAGCGCTTCCGTCTCAACAGAATCAAAGGCCTTCTTTAAATCAATGAACGTTAGTCAGAGTGGCATTTTGAACTCCCGAGAAACCTCAATGAGCTTAGTAATCGTGTGGATATGGTTGATGGTACTGAATCCTTTTCAGAATCCGGCTTGTTCACATGGTTGTCCTTCATCTAGTGTTCTGCTAGTTCTATTCAGGATGACTCGAGTGAACAGTTTGTAGACGACAGACAATAGGCAGATTGGGCGATAGTTGCCAATGTCGTGGATGTCTCCCTTCTTGTATAGTAGTACAGTCCTGCTGGTTTTCCACTGGGATGGAACCTTGCATTCAGACAGGTAGCGTGTGAAGAGCCAAGCCAATGTATTGATGAGTACTGATGGTAAGTTCTTCAGGTGTTCAGGTCTGATCTTGTCTAGGCCAGGTGCTCTTTGTTTCTTTACCGACGAGATGGCATGTTGGAAGGGAGAACATTGGGAACGACATATCCATCATGTGGTATGTGGTATGTGGGCAAGTGGACGTGGCTATTAAAGAGATCTGAGTAGAAGTCATGAATAATCTTCTCCATTGCCCTTCTGGAAGATGTGATAGATCCATCATGATGTCGGAGGGCAGTCATCTTGGTTTTGTAGTTGGTGAAGGACAGGCAGGCATTACGAATGCTTTTCCCAGCTTCTGCCGCATCTACCAGTACTGCTGCTCTCCTGTTTTTGAGGTCATCCTTGATGGCTTCTCTGTACTGTTTTGCCAGTTCGGATGTTCGCTTGTGGTTGCCTGAGGCATGTGCCAAGCCACGTTGGCGAATAAGTTCAAGAGTGTTCGAAGAAAGGCGGTTTTTTGTGGTTATCTCTCTCTTGGCATTCCTCGCACAATATGGAGGTGCTGAATCATTCAATCGTATTCCTCATCAATGTTGTCAATGACAGCATCTTCCCATGTTGCCGCAACAGAGCCAAAGAGCTCCCAGTTGGTGGTCGTTCTGGGAGTCCTCTTCTTAAACCTTGCATTCTTTTCTCCTCGTTCTGTGAGGTAGAATTTTGCACGAAGAAGATGGTGGTCTGATCCCGTTTGGAATTTTGGGACAACAGCAACATCGGTTAGGCAAAACCGCCGATTGAATATGATGTGGTCTATTTCATTGTGGAACCATCCATCAGGAGACTCCCATGTCCAACATTTAGATTCAGCCTTTTGGAACTGTGAGTTACCATGGAAGGTTTTGGTTGACATGATGAACTCAGACAGTCTGTCACCCTGTTCGTTCCATTCTAGGCCATGGGTCCCGATGTGGAGTTCATCGACTGATCTTCTTGGTCCTATCTTGGCATTAAAATCACCGACAATGATCTTGTAGAAGGTGTGATCTTCTTTATAGAACTTCTCCAGCTCCATGTAGAACTTCTCAGTTTCTCTTTCACCATAACTGGATGTTGGTGCATAGACAACAAAGATAGAAACTGCCGGTAGTGAGCCACATCTATTCAAGTGTAATCGTCCAATTCAGGTTGTTAGGCATTCGAATGAATCAATGCTCGTGGCTAAGTTTGTGTTGACAAGGATACTGACACCACCGGCGCCTCTTTTATCACATGTTCCAAGGAACAGTTCTTCTTCAGTGTCGAAAACGGCATGATGTGATTGATGTCTTCTCGTTTCGGTCAGACCAATGATGTCGTACTTGATCTTTCGCGCTTATACCATAAGGTCTTCAATGGATGCAGCAGATGTCAGCGTACGAGCATTAAAAGTACAGACAATCATTTTTGTTTTTCTTCATTTTGGCAGCCTATTTCTGCCTTGGTATTTTATCAGCCTTTCCTTCCATATCCTTCTCGACTCTGCCATATTCAGGGTTAGGGGAATGAGATCCATTTATTACTGGATTTGGCATATCAATTTGGTCTATTTGGCATAGACCACGGATAGCTTGCCAGGCTCTGCCGTGCGGGTGGGATATTTAAAGGTACCCTGAAAACTTAGTGAAAAGTAAATAAATAGTCGCGCGGCCGCAAATGCGGCAGCGCACTCCTGGGGGCTTGTTGTAATAATCTCTGGATCCTGGCCTTTGTTGGGGTTACACGGCAGTTGGAGGGTGTAACTGTCTAGCTACTGACAGGTCCAGTCCCAAACCGTGCAGGCTTGGAGATCTCAGCCCCGGGTCCCATACACCTGGGTTCCTCTGCCAGTTCTGTTATGCCTGAGGCTTATCCAAGTGTGTGAAGAGTGGCCTCAGTATGGCCTTGGCTGGGGCCTGGAGGTCTTCAGCTGTTGGGCCCTGGCGAGGATAATCAGGCACAGGGTAGGAGACTCTGCCTTGTGCTCTCCCAGGAGCTTGTTGTGATAATCTCTGGATCCTGGCCGTTGTTGGGGTTACACGGCAGTTGGAGGGTGTAACTGTCTAGCTACTGACAGGTCCAGTCCCAAACCGTGCAGGCTTGGAGATCTCAGCCCCGGGTCCCATACACTGGGTTCCTCTGCCAGTTCTGTTATGCCTGAGGCTTATCCAAGTGTGTGAAGAGTGGCCTCAGTATGGCCTTGGCTGGGGCCTGGAGGTCTTCAGCTGTTGGGCCCTGGCGAGGATAATCAGGCACAGGGTAGGAGACTCTGCCTTGTGCTCTCCCGGGAGCTTGTTGTGATAATCTCTGGATCCTGGCCGTTGTTGGGGTTACACGGCAGTTGGAGGGTGTAACTGTCTAGCTACTGACAGGTCCAGTCCCAAACCATGCAGGCTTAGAGATCTCAGCCCCGGGTCCCACACACCTGGGT
The DNA here is from genome assembly GCF_029834395.1 of Sorex fumeus. Classification (NCBI taxonomy): domain Eukaryota; kingdom Metazoa; phylum Chordata; class Mammalia; order Eulipotyphla; family Soricidae; genus Sorex; species Sorex fumeus. The sequence continues at coordinate 8,088,458 of NW_026606321.1, read as the reverse complement.
TCCTCTGCCAGTTCTGTTATGCCTGAGGCTTATCCAAGTGTGTGAAGAGTGGCCTCAGTATGGCCTTGGCTGGGGCCTGGAGGTCTTCAGCTGTTGGGCCCTGGCGAGGATAATCAGGCACAGGGTAGGAGACTCTGCCTTGTGCTCTCCCGGGAGCTTGTTGTGATAATCTCTGGATCCTGGCCGTTGTTGGGGTTACACGGCAGTTGGAGGGTGTAACTGTCTAGCTACTGACAGGTCCAGTCCCAAACCGTGCAGGCTTGGAGATCTCAGCCCCGGGTCCCACACACCTGGGTTCCTCTGCCAGTTCTGTTATGCCTGAGGCTTATCCAAGTGTGTGAAGAGTGGCCTCAGTATGGCCTTGGCTGGGGCCTGGAGGTCTTCAGCTGTTGGGCCCTGGCGAGGATAATCAGGCACAGGGTAGGAGACTCTGCCTTGTGCTCTCCCGGGAGCTTGTTGTGATAATCTCTGGATCCTGGCCGTTGTTGGGGTTACACGGCAGTTGGAGGGTGTAACTGTCTAGCTACTGACAGGTCCAGTCCCAAACCGTGCAGGCTTGGAGATCTCAGCCCCGGGTCCCACACACCTGGGTTCCTCTGCCAGTTCTGTTATGCCTGAGGCTTATCCAAGTGTGTGAAGAGTGGCCTCAGTATGGCCTTGGCTGGGGCCTGGAGGTCTTCAGCTGTTGGGCCCTGGCGAGAATAATCAGGCACAGGGTAGGAGACTCTGCCTTGTGCTCTCCCGGGAGCTTGTGATAATCTCTGGATCCTGGCCGTTGTTGGGGTTACACGGCAGTTGGAGGGTGTAACTGTCTAGCTACTGACAGGTCCAGTCCCAAACCGTGCAGGCTTGGAGATCTCAGCTCCGGGTCCCACACGTTATTCATCGGGGATTAAGTGATTAAGTGATTGTAGTACAATTTGAAGGTGGTGAAGTCTTCCCTCTTCTTTTTCCCAAGGATTATAATAACCAAAATAATCCTTGGGAAAAAGAAGAGGGAAGACTTCACCACCTTCAAATTGTACTACAAAGCAGTAATAATTAGAATGACATTGCACTGAACTGAAAACAGACCTTCCAATAAGTGAAATAAAATTTAAAATCTGGAGATAGACCTTCAGTTAATCTTTGATAAAGGAGAAAAAAAATGAAGTGGAGCAAGAGACGCCTCTTTAATAAGTAGTATTGGGAAAACTTGTTGGCTACAGGCCAAAAAATAAAATTAGATCTCTTCCTGATGCCATACACAAGAGTCAAATCAAATGGATTAGAGGCCTTGATATAAGATCCAAATCTATAAGTACAGAGAGGAAAATATAGCAGAACTCTCTGTAACACTGAAACTAAACACATCTTCAAGGATGAAATGCCACTGACCAAGTAAGTGGAAGCAAACATAAATAAATGGGACTTCATTAAAGAAAGAAGCTTCTGCACTCAAAAAAATACCAAATGACCAGAGTACAAAAACAACTCACAGACTGGAAAACATTATTTTCCCACCACTCATCTGAGGAAAGATTAATATCTGGAACATAGAAAGTACTGGTAGAACTTAACAAAAATTCTACCCCATTTGAAAAATGGGGAGAAGAGATAAACAGAAATTTCCTCAAAGAAGAAATCCAAACTTCTTTTCGTGTGCAAAAGGTACATGAAAAGAATGGTCTAAAAAAATGGTCTATATTACAAATCATCAGGCAAATGCAAATCACAACAACAATGAGATACCACCAGATACCAGATACCAGAGAGATTGGAACTCATCATCACCAAGAACCAAAAGCAACCAGTGCTGGTGTGGGTATGGGGAAAAGGGACCCCCATTCTCTGCTGATGGGAATGCTGACTGGTCTAACCATTTTGGAAAATATTGTTGACATTCCTCACTTTTGCTCAGCATTGAGTTTCCACATGACCCAGAAAATCTGTGCCTGGGAATAAACCCTAATTTGCCCAAAACATAACGCAGTAAAGGCATCTGCACTCCTGTTTATTGCAGCACTATTCTCAATGGCCAGAATCTGGAAACAAACCAAGTGTCCGAGAACAGATAAGTGAATAAAGAAGCAATGGGGCCTATACAAGAAACACCACACAGCTGTTGGAAAAAGTAAAGTTATGAAATTTGGTGACACAGGAAGGGAGATTATAGTGCTGAATGGGGTGAGTCAGCGTGAGAGGGACAGATGTAGAACCATCACTCTCGTTTGTGAGACATAAAGAAACATGGTAGGAGAATAATGACCAAAGGCAATACAAATGAAGGCCAGGACAGAATTTAGCAGAAAGCCTGCCACAATAGGGGAGGAGAGTCAGGTCAAAGAGGAGGGTACCGGGATGATGTCAGGGGGAGTGATCACTCCAGCCAAGAACTGGGTGCTGAAAAGGGGTAAAGTGATACGTATGATATCCTATCAGTAACAGTATTGCAAACCACAGTGTCTAAAAGAGGAAAAAGTGTCTGCCACAGAGGCAGGCTTGGCGGGAAACTGGGGACATTGTTTGAGGGAAGTGGACACTGGGAAGGGATGAATTTCAATCATGAACAACTTTGTATCTCATGGTGATTCAATAAATTCAAAAATTAAAAGAAAGAAAGAGAGAGAAGGAAGGGATGGAGGGAGGGAGAGAGAGAGAGGGAGGGAGAAAGGAAGAAGGGAAGAAGGAAGGGAGGGAGGAAGTGATGTCGGTGGGCCCCAAGGGTGACTTATATGAAGTGGGGAGGAGAAAGACGGTCACTTTCTCCTCACCCGCCTCTGCCACCTGGGACCCAGGCTTAGTGGGTTCTTGTCTCGCCTCGCAGAAAGGAATTTCAGGAGTAGACAAGCAGTGAAACAAATAGATTTTATTTGGAGGATTTTTAGGTGCGGAGGGGGGAGAGAGAGAGAGAGAGAGAGAGAGAGAGAGAGAGAGAGAGAGAGAGATAGTAAAGTTAGACATGAAAGCATGAAAATACACATATCAAGAGGGGAGATGCTGGCGACACACGTGCTCGGGCACCACATGTGCTCGGCCACATGGGCGCAAGCAGCACATGGGCTCAGGCAGCATATGCGCGCCCTTCCTTTGTTCAAGGTGGCCTTTATAGGGTTTCTCCAGCCTGTCCCCACATGAGGCCTCTTTTCAGGTAAAAGTCCGTTGCTAAGGAGGTTACCAGGGAGGTCCAAAAAGAGGAATTTCATGGGGAGGCCTATATCCTGAGGGTCTGGGGATGGTCTTATCAAGTCTTTATTCTCTGTGTCCACAGGGTGGGTCGGTCCTAGAATTCTTCTTCCGTGAAACTTTGTTTAATTGCAAAGGGCCTTTCCCTATCTACCTGCTTACATCAGAAGGAAGGAAGGAAGGAAGGAAGGAAGGAAGGAAGGAAGGAAGGGAGGGAGGAAGGGAGGGAGGAAGGAAGGACCAGCTCTCCAAGGATGGATAGACCAGCTCTCCAAGGAAGGATGGACCAGCCCTCCATGAACAGATGGACCAGCTATCCAAGGATGGAAGGAAGGAAGGAAGGAAGGAAGGAAGGAAGGAAGGAAGGAAGGGAGGGAGGGAGGGAGGGAAAAAATAGGAAGAAAAAGTGAACTACCACCATTAACATCAGTTAAGAACTGGAAGCAAGCACTCAACAAACCAGAGACGAGTGGATCAAGATGAGCTGATCTCTATACACATAGTGGAAAACTACCTAGTTATGGGGAAAAAAGATGAAATCTTGCCTTTTGATACAACATGGATGAAATTAGAGGGGAGACCATGCCAAGTGAAATAAGTCAGGGGGAGGAAAAATGCCAAATGATCTCACTGACAGGGGCGACACAAAGACTCCAAGCCGGGAAACAGACAGTGTGCATCCAGGGAGAGCAAGTTCTTGGTGGGTGGTGGGAGGTAGTAAGGAGCTTCAGGTGTTCGCTTTGCACACGGCTAAGCCAGGTTTGATCCCTGCCATGACATATGGTCCCCTGAGCATCACCAGGAGTGATTCCTGAGCACAGACCCAGAGGTAAACTCTGAGCACCGATAGATGTGGCCACAAACATCACAGAGCAAAACAAGCAAAAACAAACCTTTAACTTCGGCGACAGAACAAAGGTTATGGGTTGAGACACCGGGGTTTGGGGTAGAGAGGGAAGAGGCAGACTAGAAGGAGTGGATGCTCATTGGCTCTGACGGTGGAGGCAAATGACTGTGCAATGACTGTGGTTGCCCAAGAATGATCACTAACCATTAATAGTATTGTAGCACATTGCCACAATAACTTATTTTTATTACATCAATGCCCTGGTCATAAAATTATGCAAAGGGTATGTTTAATTTCTCTTTACTATTTCACAACTTTTCTATCCTCTAAGCAAATTTTAAGGTAGAGTAGAAAAAATTAAAAAAGCGCAGGACAGGGGTTAGGTGTTTGCCTTGCATGTGGCCGGCTCTGCTTCAAGCCTTGCATAGGATAACATTGGTGTGTCCTTTCTCCCTTGCCACAGGGAGCTTAGGTTTATTGGGTTACAGCCATCACAGTGCTCCCTAGTCACTCCCATTCCTCTGTATTTATTTGTAAACTCTTCTCTGTGCTCTCCTCCCCAACCAGTTAATCACCTTTTCCCCCTAATCAAGTCTGTTGATTTGTAAGGTCAGGGTGGTTCTTCTAAGGACACGGAACTTGTAAGTTAAATATTGCTTTTCCCCATCTTTTGCATAGTTTACTTTATAGCAATGTCCTTTTTGTATAGACACCGTTAATATTATGCTTTGTGCATATCTCTTACTGTGCTCACAAAAATGACATTGCTAGAAATATTAGAAGTAAATTTACTACAACTATTTAAGTGGATTACTAGCTGGGGAAAGAAGAAAGCAACACACCCTGGATGAGATATCCTTGAGCGGATCTCCTAGGAATCTGGAGAAATCTCCTGAGGTGAGATTTTTGTCCTTGAGTTTTGTCCATTCCTGGAGGAGTGGCCTTACCTCTCTTTGTTGATTTGTCAATGTTCAGCCCACCTTTGTATCCCCACCCTACATGACTTCTATATCATGAGACTGTAAAGGGAGCAAGAAGGAGAAGGAAGGAGGAGGCAGAGAGAGAAGCAGGAGAATCAGAGGGGAATGGAGAGGACATTGGAATTAAATGCAATGGAGACTGACCAGCTTGGCCCTCGTTCCTTCACCTGCCCATCGGCCTCCCTGGGGTGGGGGAGCGGAGACCACCAAACACGGGCAGTGAGAGCTGCTGCCCTTTACTAAGTACACACCTTGGACACAAGCACTAGCAGGTGTAGCCCACCCAGCCTCTTGCCCCCTAATAAGACTCATTTAAGAGGCTGTGGTATCAGAGTGTGTCCTAGGAAGGAATCAGGGAGTTAGTCAGGGGCAGGAAAGAGAAATCCCTGGCACTCAGCCATCCCTGGACCCTCATACTGAACTGTTGGCTGATTGTCTGAAAAGTACTAGGACTGGGGCCAGCCAAACTCCCCACTACCACTTGGGACTCCCCAAGAAAAAAAGTACAGGAAGTTCTCACATACGATCAGCTAATAGCTCTATGGAGAGCAATGTGGAGATCTATACCACTGATAGCCCTAGAACCCCCATACAATCCAGTTGTGCTGCTCTTGGCTTCTATCACAAAGACATTCATCTGGAAGGCTGAAGGCACACCCACCTATGCTCATTGCCACACTTAGTACAAACAATTCAAATGCCCAGACACAGATGAACGGGGCAAGGTGTGGGTTGCATAGGTACACAGCAGAATACTCTGCAGCTCTGAAAAGGAACAAAACCACGCAGTTTGCAGCAACACAGATGGATGAGAGGATATTCTGCTGAGTTAGTTCAGAGGGGAGGGTGGGTGCAGAATGATCTTCCCCCAAGGTGGGACTTGACGGAACACTGGAAGGCCACAGCAAAGGTCCAAGGCGACCACTCTCCCTATCACCCCAAAGAGGCTTGCTAGGTCCCTGGGAGTCATCCTTTCTTAGTGGATGTCCTGGTCGTTCGTGTGTGTGTGTGTGTGTGTGTGTGTGTGTGTGTGTGTGTGTGTTGGGGGTGACCGAGACTTAAACCCGAAAGCTTTATAACTGCTCTCACGGTGATTCAATAAATAAAATTATAAAAAATGAAAAAAGAGTAAGGTGGAGGTCATGCACAATTCAATCAGCTAATCAGTGGCTGAATAAATAGCAGTACTCCTACATGAAAAAAAAGAATTAGAACTCATATCAGAATTTATATCCTCTTGAATTACAGAACATTTATTTTAGAGTTTTCCTCCAATTTTTCACCCAATGTGTGTCTGTTAGAAACCTGTTAGGAATTCAAAATGTTTCTAATAAAAACAAAACGTATTAATTCTAATTCTAGGGAGAGGATCTTTCTGATGAAGCCTTCTTCCTAAGACACAAAAAATATGAAGAAAGAGAACAAGCCAGGTGGTCACTGTAGGACCAAAACAAATGGCACAGAAGAAAGAGCAAAAAACAAAAACAAAAAAAGTAAGAAAGAAAAAAAGAAAAGCCACTCATTGGGCTTGAATGATGCCAAGTCCTTTTTCTCTCATGATACACTTGCTCCTGGTCAGACACCGGGACTCTGTGCCGTGACTGCCATCTGCCAGTAAGTTTGTCTAGCTTCTGACAACGGGAGCAGCAAACTCACCGACTGAGTCGGCAGCTGGAGAATTTGGAGTCCTGGAGATGCCTGAAGCCAGCTCTGCGGATTTGCTCCCAGAGGGAGCAGGAGCTGCACCCGCACCGTCTGCACCTGTCGCCGGGTCATTCTCTCAGAGGATTCCGGAAGGAGCTCGGACTCTGCGAGGCTTCAGTTTCACCTAGTGACAGCACACTGCACATAGCCTGGGGAATCTCTCTCTCCCTCTCCCCCTCCCGTTCTCTCCCCTTCCTCTCCCTGCTCTCTTCCTCCCTCTCTCTTCCCTCTCTCCCCCTCTCTCCCTCTCTCCCTCTTTTCCCCCTCCTCTCTCTCTCTCTTCCTCTCTCTTCCCCACTCTCTCCCTCCCTATCCCCCTTTCTCTTTCTCCCTCCCTCCCTCTCATTCTTCCCCCCTCCTTCTCCCTCTCTCTGTCTCTCTGTCTCTGTTTCTGTCTCTGCCCCTGCCAGTGGCTGCCCGCCCCCCCCCCCCCCCCCAGCTCCGCCCGAGTGCTTACAGGCTTCGGAGCAGCCCCCTGGCTGTGCCCTGTGACTGGGAGGACAGCGCCCCCTGCCTGCAGGTCCTTGTCCCATAGGGGCTCCCCGGGGAGCAGCCCCCTGAACCTACCCTGCCAGCCATCCCCTTTTCTGGGCACCTGGGGGTATAGACAGCGGGAAGAGTCTCAGAGATAAGCTCTGTGTGGCCTGGGCAGCGGCATGTCCCTGCCAAGGGAAGCTTCTAGAAAAGGAGCCAAGTTCACCGGGAACTGGGACACACCTGGGGGGGGGGGGGCGCAGGTCTCTTCCACTGGGGGGACCTGGGGGCCTGGGTGGGGATGGGCGCTGCCTCCTCCCTGTCCCTGCAGGGGCCTGGAGATGTGTGGCACCAAGGCTGCATCTCGGCTGTGCCTGTCCTGAGGGGGCATAGCCCACGCTCACAGCCTTCTCTCGCGAGGACCTCGGGGTACAGAGGAGGTCCTGGGGTGCCATGCCGCTGTGCATGCAGCCGACTCTGGTTTGCACACATGCCCTCGTGCACTGACCAGTACAGTCCCAGAGGCTACTCTAGCCCTTCTGGGGGTTACCTCCAGCCCCCTGCCCACCCCCTACCAAGCAAAACAGAAGCAAACACTCAGGCTGGGTCTTTGTGCTTGCCCGCGGGGCAGAAATCCTGGCCCAACCCAGGAGGGGCTGGAACCCCCAAGTCTCATCCTGGGCTTCTTCCGTGCTCCCACCACCCTGCCCCTGCACAGATGGGTCCTAAGGGAGCTGGGGCGCCCAAGACCCGCCCCAGAGGTGCAGTTCCAAGCAGCTTTCCTCACCAGAGGAGCAGTGCGCCCCATCACAACCTTGCTCGTGTTTTCAGTGCAGCGCAAAGAGAGGACTGGTAGCGGCTGGTTTCTAGGGACCCCGAAGGGCCTCCTGCAGCCTGCGGGAGCTTCTCAGCCTTCCCCATCCTCATGGCAACTCCACCATCCAGCCCCAGGGCCATACTCCCTCTGGGCACCACGCAGCCAGCAACAAGGGTTGAGAGTGTGAGAGGCTGTGAGCCTGTGGGAGCAAATGTGTGTGTGAATGTGTGTGAATATGTGTATCCGTGTGTGGGGGAGTACTAGTGTGTGAGTGTGAGTGAACGCCTGAGTGTGTGAGAGAATTCTGTGAGCGTGTGAGAGTGTGCGTGTGAGTGTGTGTATGAGTATGTGAGATAGGTGAGTGTGTGTATGTGCGAGAGTTGGATGAGTGCGTGTGAGTGTGTGGGTGTGAGTTATGAGTGTGTGAGTATGTGAGAATGTATGTGTGTGTGTATGAGTATGTGACAGTGTGTGAGAGAAAAAGTGTATATGTGAGCGTGTGTATGTGAGTGTGAGAGTGTGCAAGTGTTTGAGAGTTTATGTGTGAGAGTGCAGGTGATATATACATGAATGTGTGTTTATATGTGTGTGAGAGGATGTGTACTGAGAGTTGTGTGTATGTGAGAATGTGTGTAAGACTGTGTATGTAAGATTTGTGTGTGAAAGTGTCTGAGTGTGTGTAGGAGTGTGTGTATATGACTGTTACATGTGTGTATGTGAGAGTGTGTGTGGGTGTGAGGGTGTGTTTGTAAGAGTGTGTGTGTGAGAGTGTATATGTGAGAATTGTGTGTATGTGAGTGCGTGCATATGTGACAGTTGTGTATGTGAGAGTGTGTGTGTGAGGATGTGTTTGTTAGAGTGTGCATGAGAGAAAATATGTGAGAGTTGTGTGTTTGTGAGGGTGTGCTGAGAGTGTATATGTGAGAGTTGTGTGTATGTGAGTGTATATAAGGGTGTGTGTGTGTGACAGTTGTGTGTGTGTGAAAGTGTGAGAGTATGTGTGAGAGTGTATGTGGGTGTGAGGGTATGTTTGTGAGAGTGCGCATGAGAGTGTATATGTGAGAGTTGTGTGTTTGTTGTTGTTTTTTGGGGGGAGGGGTCATACCCGGCTGATGCTCAGGGATTACTCCTGGCTCTGCCCTCAGGAATTACTCCTGGTGGTGCTCGGGGACCATATGGGATGCTGGGGATCGAACCCGGGTCGGCCACGTGCAAGGCAAATGCCCTAACGCTGTCCCTGCTGTACTATCACTCCAGCCCCTGAGAGTTGTGTGTATGTGAGAGTGTTCTGAGAGAGTGTGTCTATGTGAGTTGTGTGTATGTGAGAGTTGTGTGAGTGTGTGTGTGTGTAAGTGTGTTGTGGAAATGCTGCCCCTCGGCCAGGGTCCCAGAGGAAGAGGTGAGGAGCAGCGAAGGGCAGGAGTGCTGCTGAGGACGCCCTTCTCTCCCCCACCCTGACTCTGGATTCCCACATGGCCTCCACTAGCCCACGCTGACGGTGAGATTCGTGAGCAATGTCCCCGTGGGCCAGGGCTAGGACGGGCTGCGGCCTCTGCCTCGTGCCGACACCCCGATTGACTCGCCCCACACAGGGCCACGGACACCTCCAGGAGGGACCCTGGGCAGAGGTGGGGAAGCTTCCCCTTGATGGCAGCAGCCAAACCACCCACGACAGGCTGGGGTCACTCTCCTGAGCCTCACCACCTCCAGGTGAGTGAGTCACTAGTCACTCTCCAGGGTGGCTGGGACCCCTCCTCCGGCTTTTTCCATCATGGCCTTTAAGCAGGTACAGTGCAAGCCGGGGCAGCCCCAGGAGCCCCCATTCCCTGCGCTCACCCAGCCCCCTTGGGTGCCACAGTACGTGGGAAGATGGAGCTGGGCTGGGAGTTGCCCCTGGAGACAACTGTCCCTCACCTCCTGCAGGGCCCGACTCCAGACTCCTCTCTGTCCAATGATGCAGGTTCTTGAAAACTGTGGCACTAGACCACAGCACGGTGCCAAAGCAGGTCCCGCGGGAGCAGGGGCAAATTCACCATCACCAGTTGTGGTGTTCTGGTTAGTTTGGGGGCCACGCCTGCAGGTGCTCAGGGCTAGTCCCTGGCTCTGCGCGCAGAGACCACACTGTCAGCAGGCTCGGGGAACCCTATGGGGTGCCAGGGATTGAACCCAGGTCGGCCACAGGCAGGGCAAGCACCCTCCCCGCTGAACTATGGCTCCAGCTCATAGCATCATCCGTAGCTGGGCAATTAGAAACCAAAGCTACAGAGGCCCCCCCAGTTGCCCCCCACCCCCCAAAAGGCCTCCTCAGCAGTGCCACCCTGATCCCTTTATCTCATGGGGGTGGTCACCCAAATGGAAGGCTCTTGGCACTCGGCGCCCATGGCGGCCCTGTTCCCTGTTACCCGGACTGGACGGGGCCCATGGGCAGGTGGTGGGTAGAGACAGCTCGTGCCACTCTGCTCTGCTGTTGAGACGGTGTCTTGGGGACACAGTGGGCGGGGCTTGGGGTGCCTTGGGGACACAGTGGGCGGGGCTTGGGGTGTCTTGGGGACACAGTGGGCGGGGCATGGAGCGAAGCTGAAGTGAATCAGGAGGCGAAAGGCCATGCCCAGAGCAGGCTCCCGAAAGCAAACAGATTGGCAACAACAGCAAGACTCCCCCTGACGGTGAGGACAGGAGGGAAGGCGGGGCGGGAGAGGGGAGGGGGACCTGCTCTTGGTGGTGAGTGTGGTCACACCTGATGCCGATGGGCTAGGGGCTCACACCCTTGACACTCACGCGCAGCTAAACCCACCAACTGAAAGTGCATAATGGGTTAAACCGTGAGAAAGGCCAGAGAGGGGGTGGGGGAAAGGCTGCCGTGGGCTCCGCGGGCTGTGGGTTCTGTGCCGGGTACCCTGCGTGCTTCCGAGTCAGCCAGGAGTGATCCCTGAGCACCGCGGGGAGTCCTCCCCTGAAAAAAAAACCGACTTAAAACGTCAGACGTCAGACAGTCTGTCTGCACACGAAGGGGATGCAGCCTGACGTGGGGGCACGGGGGCATGGAGACCTGGGGACACGGGGGCAAGGGGCAAGGGGGCATGGGGGCACGCAGGCACCGGGCATGGGGCATGAGGGCTGAGCTGGGCCGTGTCACAGCATGAGGACCCAGGCTGTGTCCCCTGCCGTGAAGGTGCCGGAGTAGAGCCGGGGGGTGGGAGCTGCCTGTGAGGGTCCTTCCTCGGGGCGCTGGCTGCAGTGTGGCCCCACCCTCAGAAATGTGCCTCCCCCTCCCTGCCGCGCTCCTGCCTTTCCAGGAACTGCCACACATGCACCCAGCGAGGTCCTTTGGCACTTGTGAGAGGGGGTTCTCCGGCCGGGCTGCCTGCAGGTGTGGGAGGAAGGTGAGACCGTGCTGAACACTCCCTTCCTCTTTGTGAATAAAAATAAAATTCTTCCTTGTCCTGGCACAGCCCTGGCTGTCTCCCTGGGGCCCCGTGGGGAGCTGGTATCTGTCCTGGTGTACCCCTGGCTTCCCCCGGGGCCCTGTGGGGATCTGGGGTCCAACACAGCCCCGCGAACACGCGAGGCCCTTTGAGCCACATCCTGGACCCTTGTTTGTCATGTTTGTCATGTAAAAGTCATATAGAATGTGGAGTTCATGCCGAATTCAATCAGCTAATCAGTGACTGAATAAATAGCAGTACTCCTACATTAAAAAAAAAAAGTCATACAGAAGCCGATCAGGGGCCACAGGGACATGGGGGTGTGGGTCAGGGCTGAGTCCTGCCCTTGCCTGAGTGAAGCCCCAGGCTCAAGTCCTTGCTCTGCAGAATTAAAAATCACAAGCGTAGTGAGCAGAGCCCTTAGGTAAGCCGGGCAGTTCCACAGCCATGTGATGGACTCTTCCTCAGCACAGTGGACAGGGAGCCCCGTCATCGCCTGCATCAGTCCTTCTGGCAGAGGGACTCACTGGGACAGTCTGAGTGTCCAGACACGGCCGTGTTTGGCACGGGGCCACGCCGTCTGCCTGGCCGTCGTGAGTAAAGCGACTATTTTTAGGCCTCCGTGGGCTGGAGCCAGTTTCCCTAGTGTTGTAATTATTCAAATATGTCATTGGCTGGGACCGAGACAATGACCACGTGTGTCTCCGGCGCACTCAGAGAGAGCCCGCTGTGGGTCACCAGACAGACGGCTGACCTCTGCCACGCCCGCCCTGCCTCTGCTGGCCGCACGGTGTGTCCATGCTGGGGACGTCTTCATGAGCATCATGCCCCCAGGGTGTCCCTGGGAGCGGCTCCACCCTTGGCCTCCCTCCCTGTGCGCCTCCTCCAGAGTCAGACCCAAGTGACGCATCTCCACCCGCACCTTCTGCCCATGGCCCTGCGTCCTGCCACCTCCCCAAAGCTCCTAGGGGCCATGTTCAGGTTCTACCTGGCCCAAGGCCATGCAGAGAGGCCCTTGCAGGAGCGAAGGGCCATGCAGGAAGCAAGGCCAGGCCAAGCGCAGAGAGTCATACTCTCCTGCAGCCAGGGTCCGAGGAGGCTGTCAGGGCTGGCCACTGGTGACCACATTGGCCAGTGTCTGCCCTCCTGGAAATCCCATTCCATGGACAGGTGGGCTGAGGGCCTGGGAGGGAGGGAGAAACAGGTGGTTGGAGAGAGAAACTAGTCCCGTGACTGTTGGGTTCTTACCTTTCTTTCTTTCTTTCTTTCTTTCTTTCTTTCTTTCTTTCTTTCTTCCTTCCTTCCTTCCTTCCTTCCTCTCTCTTTCTTTCTTCCTTCCTTCCTTCCTTCCTTCCTCTCTCTCTCTTTCTTTCTTTCTTTCTTTCTTTCTTCCTTCCTTCCTCTTTCTTTCTTTCTTTCTTTCTTTCTTTCTTCCTTCCTTCCTTTCTTCCTCTCTCTCTCTTTCTCTCTCTCTTTCTTTCTTTCTTTCTTTCTCTCTTTCTTTGGCTTTTGGGGCCACACCCAGTGATGCTCAGGGGTTACCCCTGGCTCTGCACTCAGGAATCACTCCTGGCGGTGTTCAGGAGACCCTATGGGAAGCTGGGATTGAACCCAGGTCGGCTGCGTGCAAGGCACATGCCCTCCTGCTGTGATGTCGCTCTGGCCCTGGCTGCTGGTCTTCAGGAAAATGGAAAGGGAGGTGTGAGAGCGATATGCCGGGCTGGGCCAGGCCTGTAGGTTCTGCCCAAGTTGGACACTCTAGGCTGCTGCTCCCGCTGCCCCCCACCCACATAGTCAGGCTGATGCCTGGTGCGTGTGCCAGTGTGCGTGTGCCAGTGTGGCTGTAGCTCTCTGGGACCTCAGTCGGGAGGGCCAGGGACCCCCAGCTGCAGGGATGGGGTGTCTGAAGAGAACCTGGGGCTGGCAGCACCGGCCTTCTCCGGGGGCCGAGGCAGAGGGCCTGACCGCAGCAGGCAGGGACTCTGGAACTGCGGGGATGAAGGGGTGTCCTGCTCCCCCGTGCGGTCAGCCTCTGCAGGAAAGGCCCTCTGGGGCTCATCCTGATTGTGACATACTACGCACACAGCTTGGGTGTTGGTGCTGAGTAGCCTGTATAGCATCTGTGTGTGTCTTTATGTTGCGATTTGGGGGTCACGTCCAGCAGTGCTCAGGGCCTACCCTTTGGGGGATACTCCTAGTGGTATTTGGGGGACCTGGTGGTGCAGGAGTTCGAACAGAGCAAGCGCTCCAGCCTCTTGATGAAAGAAAGCATGTCCGTAGCAAACCCTCGGTCCCTGGACCACCTCCTGGATTGAGGGCGTCTGTGCGAGCTCCGGGCAGAGACCCGGGTGCCCCCCCAAGCCTCACCGGCCCCTTCCTCCACCTGGAATCAATTACAGGGGCTCGGTGACGGCAGCGGGTGCTGAGTGCGGGCCAGCTCCATTTCCTTCCTGCGCTGGACCACACCCGCCTGTTTCCTCAGCTGCCAAGGCCCGAGCGGGTCAGGCCTGGGTCTGGGGGGCAAGCTGGGAGGTGCCCGCATCCCCCACTCTCTCTGGGCCCTGCCTCCTCATACCCCCAAGTCCCCCCAGCCCTCCTGGCTCCCCGTGGAGAAGTGCATCAGCCAGGAAGCAACTTCGGCGAAGACGGGGTGGGGGTGGGGGTGTTCCTGTGTGATCACGTGGACCTTGCTTCCAGAACCTGGCCTGGGGACCCACATGCACCTGGGCTGTGAACGAGAGACCAGCTAAGAGTGGGCCAGCCCCTGGGCTGGAGGGTTCCCACTCCCTGCCCTCCAGGCCTTGCCTGAAGCATCCGTCTCCCCCGGAGCCTTTCCTGATGCCCCTGGTCCCCACAAGACCCCTCTGCCTGCCCCTGGCCCTGCCGTGCCCTTGCCCACCCATCTTCCCCTGACTGGCTGGAGGAGGTGGCCGCTACTCAGGGTGCCCCCTAGTAGCGGGACAGGGCCAGTCTGTCTGTCCGTCTGTTGTACCAGAAAACAGTGATGAAAAGTAATCTCTTAGGTTCAAAGAATGAGACCGTGGTTCCTAGGGGGTAAGGGGTGGGGGTCGTGGTGTGGTGAAGGACGGAGCCGAGACTTTGGGGAGGAGCACAGCTTCACGTGTGCAGGCCTGATGGATCGTATTATAAATGCCATATTATAAACCCGCACTACTTCACTTTGAAGAACACAGTGCGTGAGCCAGGAGTAGCCCCTGTGCATCGCCGAATGTGGCCCCCAAAAAAAGCAAAAAAAAAAAAGCAAAAAAAGAACGCCTGCTCAGGTGGGGGTGAGGAGAGAGCATGGGCCCATGGCTGGCATGTGCGACCCCTGAGCGGTTCAGGCCCTGTGCACCTCAGCCCCACCCGCCAGCACCTGCCCCGAAGGAAACGAACCTGATAGCATCTTACAGAAGGGAAGGGCAGATCATTCTATAGAAACATCTTTCCTAAATGTCCCCTGAGTGAATGGCCCAAGGGCTTCAAACTCTCCAAAAGTTCCACTTTACGCAGGTTTTTGGGGAGTGTGGACACACTTGGCCAGGATGGAGCCCAGTGGGGGGATGTTTGCCTGCATGTGTGAGACTCTGGGTGAGACCCCCAGCTAGCAAAAACCCCAGAGAAGGAGGAAACCACCGCACTCTGGGTACTTTTGAAGGAGACACAGAATCACCAGGCCAAGGGATATACCTGAGAGATAACGTCTCAGTGTCTGTATGGCAAACATAAGGCCCAAAAGGCGGGGGGGGGGGGGGGGGGGGGAGGGGGAGGGAGAGAGGGAGAGAGAGGGAGGAGGGAGAAAGGGAGGGAAAGAAGAAGAGTGAGGGAGAGAGGGAGAGAAGGAAGCCAGAGGCCCCCGCTGTGCTGTTGTTTGGGTCTCATAACACAAAATACTCGCATTTTCTGGCCCAGATGCTGTTCTCTCCAGGAGCTCTCTGTAGGAAGGTCCCCAGGGGGCCAGGGAGCCATGGACTGAGGCGCGGTGGTCTGTGTGTGGTGGCCGCATGGCTGTCTCCTTCCAGCATGACAACCCTTCCAGCTTGGAGGCAGCAGCAGGGCCAAGGGCCCATTTGGGATGTGGAAAGGGGGTTTCCTCTTGTGACTCTTCCTCTGACCTGGGAGAACTTCTGAAAGGTCGTGGATGTGACTATCTGATGACCCCTGCCATTGCCCACTCAGAACGGGTCCTACTGAGACTGGAGGGGAGCACCAGAAAATCAGGTCTCACCCCTGGCCCAAGGAGTGTGTGTATGGGGTCCTTCCCACTTAATCACTTAATCACTTAACTTCCCGTTAGTCATCGATTTGCTCGAGCGGGCGCCAGTAACGTCTCCATTTGTCCCTGTCGCGTGCTAGTGTAGCCCAATGGCATCTGTTCGCTCCGGGAACATGAAGGGCCTCAAACCGATCGTTCATGATCTTGACGAAGAAGTCTGACCATCTGGTAGGTGGGCGGCCACGCGGTCTTTTGACATCCCGTGGAATCCAATCAGTAACAGCTCTAGTCCAACGGTCGTCTTTAAATCTCATTACGTGACCAGCCCATCTGATTTTGATGGGCTGGTCCATCATCATTTGACACCTTGGCAAATGAGACAGCATCCCTGATCCTTGATCGTCGACGGATGTCAGAACTCCGGATTCGTTCTCTCATTTGAGTGAAACGTGATATTCCAAGCATAGCTCTTTCTATTCTTCTTTGGGAGACCTGAATAGCGTTCTCATCCTGTTTGTGTAGGGCCCAGGTCTCTGAGGCATATGTTAATGCAGGAAGAACAGTGGAATCAAAGAGATGTGCCCAGAGCCGGAGGTTCTTCGTCCTCTTAGCTATTTCTTCGACGTTCTTGAAGGCGTTCCAAGCCGCTCTCTTCCTCCTGCGCAGCTCGGGTGTCAGGTCATTTGTCATGTTGACCTCTCGACCTAGGTAGACATAGCTGTTGCATTCGGAGATGGTCGTTCCATTGAGAGCGAATGGGGCGTCAGGAACAAGGCTGTTTCTCATAAACATTGTCTTCATGAGATTCAGCTGTAGTCCTACCTTACCACACTCACGGTCAAAGTTGGCCAGCATTTGTGCTGCTTGGCTGATGTTTGGTGTTATTAAAACAATGTCATCAGCAAAGCGGAGGTGGTGTAGTTGCCGACCATCTATTTTCACTCCCATTCCTTCCCATTCCAGTCGTCGCATGATGTTCTCGAAGGTGGCACTGAAGAGTTTCGGTGAAATGGTATCACCCTGCCGCACCCCTCTCTTGACATCAACGATCACTTCTTTGTAGAATGGTGAGATCCTGGTAGTGAATCCGCAATACAGCTCACGGAGGATCCTGATGTATTGGGCTTGAATGCCCTGATTGGCTAGGGCTTCCATGACCGCTTCCATCTCAACAGAATCAAAGGCCTTCTTTAAATCAATGAACGTTAAACAGAGCGGCATCTTGAACTCCCGAGAAACCTCAATGAGCTTGGTTATCGTGTGGATATGGTCGATGGTGCTGAATCCTTTGCGGAACCCTGCTTGCTCGCATGGTTGTCCTTCATCTAGTGTTCTGCCAATCCTATTTAGGATGACTCGAGTGAACAACTTGTAGATGACAGACAATAGGCAGATTGGGCGATAGTTGCCAATGTCCTTCCCACATATTTGGCAATACAGACTCACCTGGCAGAACCAGAGGAATCTGGGGTGGGGGGGAGGGGAGGATGTTGGGGGGGGGAGGGCATCAGAGTCAGATGACTTGGGCAGTAGTCAAAAGCATCTACTCTCAAAATAGGAAGCTTCAGGGTCAGCCGTCTAAGCCCCAGGTCTCACGAGAAAAGCCGTCTCAGGCACACTCACTGCTCAAGCCCAGAATTCCTTCTGACTGGAGAGATGCTTTTAGCATTTAGACCAGGAGGGCTGCTAGTTGCAAGGGATCACTGCTGGGCACACAGAGACTGAAGCAAGGGCCATGGCCTTTGACAATGGACAGGGCTTTACTGCAGGCTGACCAACAGGGCTGGAGCGATAGCACAGCGGGTAGGGTGTTTGCCTTGCAAGCGGCCAACATAGCCGACCCAAGTTCGATTCCTCCGCCCCTCTCAGAGAGCCCGGCAAGCTACCAAGAGTATCTTGCCCGCATAGCAAAGCCTGGCAAGCTACCCGTGACGTATTCAATATGCCAAACACAGTAACAACAAAGTCTCACAATGGAGACATTACTGGGCCTACTTGAGCAAATCAATGAACAATGGGAGGACAGTGACAGTGACCAACAAGGGGCAGTGGACAAGGCCCGAGTCTGTCCCTTGATCTTATGGCCAGCAAGGGAAGATTTTCAGGTGAAGGCAGAAGCACAGAGGGGGCAGGATTGACCTGGGTAAAGCTACTGGGTGGGCTCTGAGTTAGTCCCCCCGGTAATGCTAGCTGGACACCTCTGGTGTTGGTGGCCCTAGCTCTGGAGTAGACTTTGGGGGTGGGGTGTCGACACAGTTCATCTTTTATTTTTTATTTTATTATTTCTTTATTTTTTTTCTTTTTGGGTCACACCCAGCGATGCACAGGGGTTCCTCCTGGCTCTGCATTCAGGAATTACTCCTGGCGGTATTCAGGGGACCATATGGGATGCTGGGAATCGAACCCGGGTCCACTGCGACTGCATGCAAGGCAAATGCCCTCCCCACTGTGCTATCGCTCCAGCCCCCATGAGTTCATCTTTTGTTCTGCCAAAGGCCGAGAGAACTAGGCTCAGTGGGCGGGCAAAGCACGGTCTCCAGAGATGATGGTGCTGCAGTTCAGATGCTCCGGCTCCGGCAAACACCTCCTGGGTGAGGGCAATGTTGCTCTGTGTGTCAGCGTCTGCATGACCCTGCCCTGGTCCCCCAGAGCTCCAGCACTCCGTGACCCACCCCTCTCATTCATGGCCACCTGGCTCAAATCATCCCCCACTGGTGGGTCCCCTGGGGGTGACCTGCAGTTAAGCCCCTTCTGTTCTCAAAAGCAGCCCCCCTCTGAGATGACTGAAGCTCCGACTCCTGGGAGGGGCAGGCTGTTTGACATCCCCAGGAACCCAGCAGAGCCGCCTCACTTGCTCTAGCTCGCTCAGTGGAGAGGCGAAGGCTTGTGAGTTGTGGCTTTACGTTGGCTACTTTCCCCACACTCGGAGAATGGGCGCAGCTGGCTGGCGGGTGAGACTTGTGCTCAGCCAATGCTGCTCCTTGGAGGCCAGCGTGAGAGGGGCCACTCCTGACCGGGCAACTCTCTGCCCACCCTCCCCTGACCTGCAAGACAAGGTGAGCCGTGTGTCCCCTGGCGAGCAGAGCCACACACAGACCTGCAGATGGTACAAACCCCTCTCGAAGGCCCCTTAGTGTTGGGGTTGCTGGTTAGCCAGGAGCAGCGGACTAGCACACACATAACCTGATTTGTTTTCCCAGAAACATATTTATTTCCTGAGCAATTGAGTTTGGAAACCCGGGTTTAGGTGGAGCTGTTTCAAATTCTCCTTCGTTTAAGAATCTCCCAGCCTCACTCCTGCCACATTTTGGTGGACCTGGTGAGCCTCAGATATCTACATATTGACCAGCAGAGCTGAGGGTGGCACCAGTCATGCATAGTGGTCTACAGAGAACAATCATCACATGCCATATATTCTCCACCACTACCGAGAGAAGAGAGGAAAGAGAGAGAAAGAGAGAGAGAGAGAGAATGAGGAGAGAGAATGAGACCGATGGGAGAGAAAAGGAGAGAAAGGAGAGCTGAGAAGGAAAGGAGAGAGAAAGAGAGAGGGGGAGGGAGAGGAGGGAGAAGAGAAAGAAAGAAGAGGGAGCAAGAGAGGAAAAGGAAAGAGAGGAGAGGGGGGAGAGAAGACAAGAGATGAGAGAGGAGAATGCATGGAGGGAGGGAGCAAGGAGAAGAAAAATGAGAAAGGCAGAGACAGGTGAGAGCAAGGAGAGAAAAAGGAGAGAAAGAGGAGGAGAAAGGAGAAGAGAGGGCTGGAGCGATAGTATAGTGGGTAGGGCATTTTCCTTGTACACAGCTGACCCAGGCTCCCCTGAGCACCGCCAGAAGTAATTCCTGAGTGCAGAGCCAGGACTAACCCCTGAGCATTGCCAAGTGTAACCCAAAAAGAGAAAAAAAAGAGAAGAGAGACTGGGGAGGGAGAGAAAAGAGAAAATGGATGAGGAGAGGGAGAGAATGAAAAAAGAGTGAGAAGGAGAGAGGAGAGGGAGGGAGGGAGGGAGGGAGGGAGGGAGAGATGAAGGGAGAAAAAGAGGGAGAGGGAGAAAAAGAGGGAGAGGGAGAAAAAGAGGGAGAGGGAGAGAGGGAGATAGAGGGAGGGGAGAGAGGGAGGGGAGAGAGGGAGAGAGAGAGGGAAAGAGCGAGGGAGAGAGGGAGAGAGGGGCCGGAAGAAGAGAGTTTTTGGCCACATTGCTAAGCAATGAGTAAAACCTCCCTGCAGCCGGGCCCAGTTTCTGAGGGGGAGCATTTGACTCTCAGCACAGCTCTGTGATTTATGTTAATAAATATATTGTTCCTGAGGTACAGAAGCACATTTATGATCAAATATATCAAGACCCAAACCTCAACTCTAATTATAAGAAGTTGACTGGTGGGTAATGGATCAAATTAAAGCTCATTAGCCAGAGGCAAACTGCAAAGACAGAGCAAGAGGCCACAGGGGGGACTGGGGGGAAACTCGCAGCCCATGATAGACCTGGGACCCCGGCAGGGTGACCACTGGCTTCCTCCCCGCCGGGCTCATCAATCATCGGCCTCTCCACCAATGTTCAGCCAGGAATGATAAGGAAGGAGGGAGATAAAACTCTCCCCCTGGACATCACAACAGGACAAGGGCACACCGGGGACAGATGGTCTAGTTTACGGGAGACGGTAGAATCACTCCCTGTCCTCCGGAAGATGCGCTCTCCCTTGGAGCCCAGGGACATGGCCGCATTCATAATCAAGTTAACATGAGGTCACTAGGATGCAAGACAGCACAAACGACACCCTATAGATTGCAGACACAGGGGTGGGCAGGAGCACCATGTGATGGGACCGAGTTTGGACCCATGTGCCAGCCAGTCAAGGACTGCTGAGATCACTGACAACCGGAAGCTCCAAGGCCCAGAGCAGATCCTCCCTCTGTTGGTAGGGTCTTGGCCCCACACATGCTCTGGGTCAGGACTTTTAACCTCCAGAACCTCCAGTTCTGGTCATGTTATGCCATGCAGTTTTGCAGTGTTTTGCAAAGTGGACCCAGGAAACCAAGGAAGATAGATGCAAAAAGTAAAACAGCTTGCAGGAAAGGAAAGAGGGAGCACTGAAGGTTGGGCTTGGAATTGAGTTACAGTCCCTCAGAAGTCCTTACAGTACCAGAGCTGGGGAGGCAGGTGCAAAGGCCCTGGGGCAGGGCTGGGTCTGGAGAGGTGAGAGGAGGGACTTCCTGGGGAGAGGAAGGCTGTTCTAATCTGCTCTGTGAGAAATGATACTGGGAGAATTCTGAGGGAGTGGTGTGATCTGAATTTTAATTTGTTTAACTTTAGGGGGAGGTCACACCCAGAGGTGTTTGGGGGTCCTTCCAGGCCGTGCTCCTATGAGGAACTGGGAATGGTGCTGGGAGTTGTACCCAGTCTCCCACAAGCAAGCATAACTTGAGTTCCCTCTGGTACTGAGCCAACTTTTCATTTCGATTCTAAAGACTGTGTTCTACCTTGCTCGAGTAAAGGCCCTCCCGTTGATCATCGATTTGCTCGAGCGGGCCCAGTAACGTCTCCATTGGAGACTTTGTTGTTACTGTGTCTGGCACCTCGAATACTCTCGGTAGCTTGCCGGGCTCTCCGAGAGGGGCGGAGGAATCGAACTCGGGTCGGCCATGTTGGCTGCGTGCAAGGCAGATGCCCTACCCGCTGTGCTATCGCTCCGTGTCAAAAACAGGTCTCCATGGCTGAAAGCTCTGGGCCTTCCTGGGGTCGGGAGGGGTGACCTCCCCCTGTTCTTTCAGAAGCTCCAGCAGCCACTTCCACGTCCCACAGCTGCACGTAAGCTCATCAACCGGCCCTACTCCAGACACTCAGAAATAAATTTTGAAAGAGCATTTGAAAAAATGCTCTATGTCACTAAATCATCAGGGAGGTGTAAATCAAAACAACAATGAGATATCATCTCATGCCACAGAGACTGGCACACCCCAACAAGAACAAGAACAACCGGTGCTGGTGCAGATGTGGGGCGAAAGGGACTCTCCTTCACTGTTGGCGGGAATGTCGACTGGTCCAGCCTTTATGGAAAACAATATGGCATTCCTCACAAAACTAGAAATTGAGCTTCTATCTAACCCAGTAATACCACTTCTTGGAATATACCCTGGGGATCCCAAAACACAGCAGAAATACCATGGGCAGGGCAGAGCATTAAGACAAGGGGTAGGACACTTGCCTTGCACGTGGCCAACTCAGGTTCGATCCCTGGAGTTCCATATGGTCTCCCTAGCATCACCAGAAATAATTCCTGAGTGCAGAGCCAGGAGTAACCCCTGGACATTGCCAGATGTGACTAAAAACAAAAAAACAAAACAAAACAAAAATGTGATCTGCTTTTCTATGTTTTGTATTGTAGCACTATTTGCAGTAGCCAGAATCTGAAAACAACCTGGGTCCCTGAGAACAGTCGACTGGATAAAGAAATGATGGTGCATCTACACAGTGGAACACTACACAACCACCAGGAAAAATAAAATCACGAAATTTGCTAATAAGTGGATGGACATGGACAGTATCATGTTGAGTGAAATTAGTCAGAGGGAGAGGGACAGACATAGAATGACTGCACTCATTTGCAGGACTTAAAAAAACATAGTACGAGACCAACACCCAAGTAGCATAGAAATGAAGCGGTTGGAGACTTACCACAATGGTGGTGGGAGGGCATTGGACAGAGAAGGGGCCACCGTGACAGTGTTGGAAACGAACACTCAGCGGGAAAGGAGGGAAAGAAGAGTGTTGGAACATTGTTACGACTGAAACCCAATTACCAACAACTTTGTAACTGTGTATCTCATGGTGATTCAATTAAAAAAAAAAAAGAAAGAAAAGAATTGTATTTTATTAGTGTGTGTGAAGCTAGGGATTTAACCCAGGACTCCACATCCAAGAGAGATGTCCTAGGCTGAACTGCCACACTGGCCCCTGAGCTGATGGTTTAAAGAAGCCGAATCAGCAGAAAATGCCAGCATATGGGGCCAGCATGGAGCACGGGAAACTGAGGCTCCCTGTCACAGCAGCTTCACAGGTGGGACTGAGACAGCGGGAAGGCACGTGTCCTGGCTCAGCCCCCGGACTCCACATGCCCCGCCCCAGCCCAGCAGGTGAGATTCCCTGTGTGCAGAGCCCTGCATAGCCATGTGAGACCTGCCCAAACAAACAGAACCGCCGAAGAAAACCCAAAAACCAAAACGGGCTTAGAAGTATGTGTGGTTGTGTAATGTATATGTGGTGTGTGTATGATGTTCGATGTGTTTGTGGTGTGTGTTGTGGTGTGTATATGGTGTTTGATGTATCTGAGGTGTGTGTATGGTACATGTGGTGTGTGTGCATGGTGTATGGTGTGGTGTGTGTGATGTGTATAGTGTATGGTGTATTGTGTGTATATGGGGTGTGGTGTACGGGTGTGTGTGTATGGTGTGTGTGTGGTGTGTATAGTGTGCATATGGTCTATGGTGTGTGTGTGTGTGGTGTACGGTGTGTGTGTGTTGGGGGGTGCGCGCGGCTGGGGCCGGCGGGCTGGGTGAGGGGCGGGCAGCGGCGCGTGCAGGGGTGAAGGCGTCCCCTCCGCAGCGGGGGTGGGAGGCGGCCCGGTCCCGGCAGGCAGTCGCGTCCCCGCGCAGCCCCGGAGCCCGCAGTGGGGGCTGCCAGGGCAGCGGAGCCCCCGCGGCGGGACGGGCGGGGGCAGCGGCTCCGGGCCTCGCAGGTGCCGCGCGCGGGCGCCCGCACACTCCCGCCGGGCCGGGCCGGGGCGGCGCGGCCAGCCCGCAGCGGGAGCCTCCTCCGGAGGGGCACCCGGGGGTGCCCCGCCTGGCCAGGCCGCGGGGGCCCGAGCGCCGCCCGCCCGCCCGGGCGCGGCCTAGCCCGGAGGCCGGACCCCGAGCGCCGCACGCCCCGCCCGGCCCGGCCCGGCCCCGTCCGCGCGCGCCCCCGCCCGCCGCGCGCAGGCGCCGTAACGCCGGCGGCGGCCGGGCCGAGCGGGTTTGAAAGGCGCGGCGCGTGCGCAGTGGCGGCGGGGCGGGCGCGGCGTCCCGGGCGCCGATTGGCGCGCTCGGCGGCCCCCGCCCCCGCCGGCCGCCCCGCGCCCGCCCAGGGCCCGTCCCGCGGCAGCCCTGCTCCGCCGCCCCGCGCCGCCCGCCCGAGCCGCACAGGCCGGGGCGTCCGTGCGTCCGTGCGTCCGTGCGTCCGTCCGTCCGTCCGGCCGCCGTGCGTCGGCGCGCGGCCCGGCTCGGGGCGCGGCGGGGGCGGGGCCGGGCGGCGGCGGCGGCGGCGGCGGCGGGCGCGGGGCCCGCGGGCGGCGCGTGGATGGATCCGCGCGTGGCCTGGATCCAGCCGGAGCAGAAGGGACCGGCCAATGCGCTGTGGATGCAGATCTGGGAGACGTCGCAGGGCGTGGGCCGCGGCGCCTCGGGCTTCGCGTCCTACTTCTGCCTCAACTCGCCGGCGCTGGACCCCGCGGCCGCGGCGGCGCGGGGGGGCGGCCGGGCGGGGCGCGGGCGGCGGGGCCGGCGGGGGCCCCGGGGGGCCCGGGGCGCCCGGGGGGCCCGGCCCCGCGCCGCCCGCGCCGCCCGCGCCCGCGCCCGGCCCCGCCGCGCTGCCCCCCGCGCTGCTGACGGCGCTCGGGCCCGACGGCGCGCGGCGCCTGCACAAGTCGCCGTCGCTGTCGTCGTCGTCGTCGTCGTCGTCGTCGTCCAACGCCGAGTCGGGCACCGAGAGCCCCGGCTGCTCGTCGTCGTCCAGCGGCGCGTCGCTGGGCCGGCCGGCCGCCGCCTGCTTCCACTTCGGGCCGGCCGCGCCCGCCGCGTCCCCGCCGCAGCCCCGCGCGCCCCCGGGCCGGCGGAAGCGCGAGAACAAGGCCAGCACCTACGGCCTCAACTACCTGCTGTCCGGCAGCCGCGCGGCCGCGCTCAGCGGAGGGGGCGGCCCCGGGCCGCAGGCGCCCCGGCCGGGCACGCCGTGGAAGGGCCGCGCCTACAGCGCCGGCATCCAGGGGTGAGTGCGCGGCCCGCCCCTCGCGCCCCGCGGACCCCCGCGCGCCCCTCGCGGCCCCCGCGCGCTCCCCGGGCCCCGCGCGCCCCGGGCCCGCCCCGCGTGGACCCCGCGGCGGGACCCCGGGCGGGGGCCGGCGGAAGAGCCGTTCCCGGCGGTTGGGGTGTTCCCCGGAACCGGCGCATCCTCGGGCCGGCCCGGGCGGTCCCGGAGCGCCCGCGCCCACCCAGCGGGGCCTGATTAGGGGGCGGCGCGGTGGCACTGCGGAGGCCGCTCGCCGCCGACCACGCTGGGGGTGTGGCCGCGCGGCCAGGTGCGGCTGCCGAGCCGGCGTGGACGCGGGCTTCCGTGCTGCTGTCCGGGCGCCGAGGGCTTGCCAGGGCTGCAGGGTTGTCCGGCGGAGGCCCCCCCGTTGCTGGGTGGTTACCGGGCCGGTGGTGGTCGGTGCTGTTGGGGCGGGACGTGGGCCCGCCGTGCTGGGGTCTGCGCGTTGCCCGGTGCGGCAGGTCCGGGCGCCCGAGCCTGCAGTCCACACCCGGCGGGGCTGCTGCCAGTCCGAGCCCGGGGTCCGGACACTGTCCCCCTCCGGTCTGCAGGGAGGAGCCCACCTGCCCTCCTGGTCCCCAGCAGGTCCCGCATCACACTCCCGTGCCAGTGCCCGGCTTAGGCTTCCCCTCGGGGCGCCCCGCTGCATCCTTTTGTTGATAGGTGCTGGCGCGGGCCGGGTGCTGGGCCGGGCACCGTGGCAGGGGCGGTGGTTGGCTGCTCAGATCCGCGGCTTCACAGCAGCTCCGGTGGTCAGGCAGACGGGGCTTCCCTCCTGTCAGAGGCTGCCAGGGGCGCCTGAGGGGGTGCGGCCCTGCTCCTAGGGCATTGCCCAGTACCGCTAGAGGGGTCCTGAGCGGCAGGCCTTCTGGGTGCTGCTGACCCCTCAGTTGGCCCGTTAAGTTGAGCTTTGGGGCTGCACGGTCCAGGCTGCTGCTCATTTCCCTTGTCTTCTCTCCTGTGGGTCTGCTTTCCCCACCTGGCCTAGGGGCTGCCCACTTGCTGCCCTGCCTGGAGAAACCAACCGGCCTGCTGGCCTGGAGGGCGGGGTGGGCTCTCTCTGCCCCCTCTGCGCCTCTGAAGGCAGGGGTCTCTCCCTGTCCCCCTCTACGCCTCTGAAGGCTGGGGTCTCTCCCTGACCCCTCCCCCCCTCGCTTCCGAAGACAGGGAGTCTCGCCCTGCCCCCCCTCCCCCCATAACTTTTCTGCCAGCCTTGAGTGAGTGAATGGGCCTGGCCGGGTGAAGTGTCCCCAGAGCCCTGCTCCCTGGAGCGTGCCACGGCCACCATGTTTGCACCCGATGCTCTCCAAAGGGAAGCAGGGGCGAGAAGGGCCAAGTGGGGTCTATGCGGAAGAAGCTGCTGCCAAGGAGACTGCCTTGTCCCGACAGACGTTTCTGGAAAGAGGGGCCTGGTGGGGGAAGGAGCGGTCTTGCAGGGCACTCGTGGCCTGGCCTTGCACACGCACATGAGACTGACCTGGGCTGCGGGTCACCTGCTTCCTCCTGGGCGTCCGGGACCAACAGGGGAAAGTGGAGAGGGTCAGTGCCCTGGCCTTCAGCCTTTGGGAGCTGAAGGACATACGCTGTCGCCTGGGCCTCTGCCCCGAGGGTGTGGGCAGCGTGCGCATGCCACTGATCTACACTCCCTCTAGCTCCGCCAGCTTACAGCACCTCACTTTATAGGATGGGAGAGGCCCTGGGGGAGCTGGGTCCGAGGGGTGTGCAGTGGCTGTTCCCGCCCCCAGTGACCACAGGTCAGCTCTGTGCCATGGTAGAGGATTGTGGGGTGGGGGGGGGGGGCTCTCCCAGACCTGGGCAAGAGAGACCATGTCCAGCAGATGGGGGCATGGGCCCAGCACTCTCATGCCACCCTGCTGGGTCCGGGCCTTGAGGCCTCCTTGCGCTCGTCCCTCGCTCCTGGGCAGTGTTCCATTCCCCTAACAAGAGGCTGCTGCTTGCCCGAAGGGGGATGCCGAGGTGCCTCCATGCCCGGACGTGATGTCAGGATCACACCGTGGGGTGAGGTGGGGTCTGGAACGTGGGTTAGAGGGCGGGCTGCAGGCCGCTGTGCAGAGGGGCCCTTCCGGAAGGTGGTTTGCCCGCCCGGCTGCCTCCCGAGTGAGAACAGGTGGGTGGACTTGACCTGGGCACCCCTGACACTAACCCTGTGATTGCAGCCGGTTCAGGGATCGGGTCCAAGGTACCGTTTCCCCTGCAGGTCTGTGTGGGCGCGTCCACCCCCGTGTCTCTGGCTGCTGACCTAGTTCTGGGGAGTCGGTGCTCAGGGCCATCTCAGCTGCACCCGTTGCCCCGGTCAAGCCCGTTTCTGCCCCCCCCCCCCCCCCCACTGGCCAGAGTCCTGGGTCCCAGCTGGCGGCCAGCGGGGCCTCGGCGGTGCCTGCAGGGTTCCTGTGGCCAGGGCTTTGTGTGGGGGTTCAGCCTCCTAGAAAGAGGGCTCAGCGAGGGGCACGGGCGTGGGAAAGCAGGTGGGGAGTTGGGGGTTGCAGCTGAGCTTCGTGTTTGCTGCCCCGTGGGTGCCTGGACGCTTCTCCTCCCAGTACCCGCAGGC
Source organism: Sorex fumeus (assembly GCF_029834395.1). NCBI lineage: Eukaryota > Metazoa > Chordata > Mammalia > Eulipotyphla > Soricidae > Sorex > Sorex fumeus. The sequence continues at coordinate 8,061,202 of NW_026606321.1, read as the reverse complement.
CTGCAGCCTCTGAGCCCACCCCAGACAGCAGCAGAGGGCACTGTGCTGGGACTCCCCAGCTCCCCAAGGACTGTCTGTACCCCCAGGCCCCTTGACATTTGTGCTGCAGCCCAGGGCCAGGGGAGGGTCCTCGCCCAGGACCCTGCTGCTTTTCTTAGTTTCCTTTTTGGGGGGTCATACCCTCTGAGGCTGGGGGGTCACACTCGCGTCAGCCCCCTCTCCACCCGCCCCCCCCCCCGTGAGTTACCCCGGCCCCTGCACGCGCTGTCCATTTTGCTTCTCTGGTCCCCTGGGAAAGGGGCGGCCTTCCCAGTGCCAGGCACACTGCAGTCCCCCGGCCAGTGTTGGGGGACGGGTGGGTGGAAGGACCTACTAGCAGACTGTCCTGTGGAGGGAAGACACCACAGTTCGCTTTGATGCTAAGTCTAGAGTTTAAATAGACGGGTGCTAGTTTGGTTGGAGGTGCCTTGCTTTATGGTGTGGTCGGTGACGGGGTTTCATGCCCAGGGCAGCTCCAGCTGCAGTCCCCACCCTGTTTGCCCCCCCCCCCCCCCCCCCCCCCGGGTTCCTGCCTTCAGAAAGGTCGGCTCTGTGGACCAGGTCTCAGGTTCTATTGCCTTTGGGCGTTTGTTACTTCTTTACTGTGTTTCTCTATACCTCACATATGGGAAGGGAGTATTTTGTAGCTGCACCTTTCCTTCTGGCTGAAGCCATTCAACATGGTATTCTCCAGTTCCATCCATGAGGCAGCAACCTGCACGGTTCCATCTTCTTTTTAATAGCCGAGTAGTATTCCATCGTATATATATATATATGTATATATCACAGTTTCTCTTTCCAGTCGTCTGCTCTTGGACAGTTGGGATGTTTCCAGATCTTGGCTGTTGTGAACTGCGTGGCAATGAAAATTGGAGCATAAATTGTCTTCTCAAAATAGTGTTTTTGGGCCTTAGGGTGTTTGCTAAGCAGTGGAATTGCGGGGTCAGGTGGAAGCTTACCTCTTGGTGTTTTAGACGTGTCCGTGTTGTTTTCCAGAGCGGTCACTGTGTGCCACCGAGCCAAACCTCATCGGAAACTGAACGGAGAGGTGAACTGACGTTTCCTGAAGGCTTCTGGGCGGGTGTGTGGGCATGGAGTTTTAATTCCCAGATGGGTCACTCTTTGCATCCCTAATCCTGTGGATTAGGTCCAGGTTAATTCCTTGAGCCGTCACATGTGGTGGGAGCTTGTGTCTCTCACCTTGGGAGATTTCAGATGATGCTGACATTCTGGAACCCCGTGGATCGGAAGGAGTGATGGCGGGGAGGGAGGGGAGAGCGGGCAGGCAGCCCGTGGTTTCTGTCCTGTTTGCTTTGCCCCTCTGTTGGTGGGGGCATCAGTTCCAGCCCCGAGGGTGTGTGTACGGCCCAGAGCTGGCTGGGCCCGCATACACTGCTGTGGTTTGTGGTAAGAGGCTAAGCATTGGTATTTCTCCCTTTCCGGACTCAATGCTCTAGAGTGCGTGGGCTCTCCTACGTGAGACCTGTCGTGGTGGTGGGAGTGACCCTCCCCTCAGAGTGGACTTTCTCCCCCACAGCCAGGAGCTGACTTCCAGTGTGCAGAGTCAGGTTTTGTCAGAGTCAGGCCTGGGGTTCCAGAGCTCCCTGTGGTGGAGAATGAAGTTTTGCCAGGCAGGCTCCTGGCGGGGGTGTGGGCACCCTTGCCCCGTGCCTTCTGGGGCGCAAGCCTCTAGTCTCACAAGAAACAGGTCCTCTCAGTGAGCTAAGTTGAGGAGCGGCGTCAGGGGGTGACTCTTGTGTCCCAACCAGTCATCACACATGTGGACGACTCCCCGGACACTCAGGGCTCTGGGGGGCTTCCGGCTGAGCATCTGTGCCAGTTAGAGCAGAGGTGTCAGGCTGGATTTGAGCCCGTGTCCGAGTTGGACCTTCCTGTGGAACTGGGCCTGTCTGTGGCCTCGCTTCAGGTGGACAGTGCCGGAGCTGAGCTGACCGGGCCCCCTGGCCGATGGCCGAGGGCCCCCGGAACTGGTGTCCACGTGACCTCCGGTTTGGGTAGGCGCCGTCCCGGGCACTGAGGCTCAGCGTCCTGACGTGTGCGGGTGTGGGGAGCTGCTGGACCCCTCGCGGCGTGTTGACTGGGAAATTTGGACGCGCTGTGGGCACGTCACATGAGGGATTACAAAGGCCCTTTCCTTTCCTCCCGTCCACTGAGGAAATTGAAACCAAAAGTCTGGGGCTTCTTGTTGCCAGCTGGACGGAAAAATGCCTCTCGCTGGGTTCTGAAAGTTTAGAGACTTTCCCTCTCTGCCGGAGCGTCCTCCCGGAGACCGCTGGAGGCGGAAGCGCCGCCCGGGAGAGGCCCCCAGCCCTCAGAGCCAGGCCCACCCTGCGCACCGTAGAGTGGGTCGCGGCAAGGCCCGGTGCTGTGCCACCAGCGGCCGCCCTGCCCTCTCCCTGTGCCATGTCCTCTGGAAGGGGTCTCAGTAGGCGCCGCTCTCTCTCTGTACTAGCCGCCAGCATGCCTGGTGTGTGTGGAGATTTGGCGAGTGCTGGGGACGCGGACCCGGGCCCCACGAGACGGTCCCGTAGATGAGAGGGATACGTTCTGCTGCCACCCCGCGCACCGGCCACCAGGTACTTGGGATACGCCGGGTGTGCACCCGAGGAACGGAGTTCCAACTCTTAAACGGGACTCAGCCTTGCATTCGGGCAGGCAGAGCTGGGGCACGCTTAGGCGTTTATTTGAAAGTGATTTGGTAGCTTGTCTTAAGTCAGTCGGAAGTCGGGCACCCACGAAGCTGTGTTCCCCCGCGGGTCGCCCCTGCAAAGCTCGAGGTTGCGACTGTGTGTTTTCAGAGGCCACTGTGTTTGTAAGCTGTGCGGCCGCAGGCAGCTCCTGGTTGGGTGCTCCCCAGCGTGGCTTTCCTGCTGGAGTGGGGTAGGGGGTGAACGCTGCGTCTCTCCTGGTTGGCCTGGCCAGGGCCCCGCGCGGATTCCACATGTGGCCGCAGTGTATTTCTGTGTGTGGCCCCAGCGTGGCTCAGGGTGTGGCCCCAGCGTGGCCCTGGGTGCGGCCTTGTGTGCCAGCTGCCCCACAGGCCCCTCCCTGCCTCTGGTAGCCCGCTGACAGGGCGGCTGCGCCTGTAGACGGAGCCCAGATAGGCCAATGACGTGAGCTGGCCGAGGCGCACGGGAGCTCCCGGCAGTGCTCGCCGCCGCGGTTCTCCGAGAGAGCAGCACCCGTTCCGTTCCTGTGAGTGTCCTGCAGGCTCAGGAGAAGAGGACTCTGGGCCAGGGGTGGCCCTGGGGCCACTGGGCACCGCCTCATCGCCCCGAGGACACTCGTGGGCATGTGCTGTGAGGGGAGCACGGTGCTGGAGGCCTTTCCCACTGCCTCTAGCTCGGCCCCTTTCGGGACAGACTCCTGCTGGTGCCTAGGAGCTGCTCCTCGCCAGTGCTCAGAACATCTGTTGCCGTGGATTGAACTTGGGGCTCCCACACGCGAAACCTTTGCTCCAGCCCTTAACCCAGCAGCTGAGCCCAGATGCAGCTGGTCGTGAGAGACTCGCTAGGTGTCAGTAGCCTTCAGCCAGTCTTAATAAAGAGTAGTTAGGCATCAGCCGCCATCCTGGGCCCACTGGGAGGCCGAGGCCCCGAGGTCTGTGTGCGGCTTAGCGAGGGCCGGGCCGGCAGCGGGACCGGGGCTCGCCGTGCCCCGAGGGCAGATACAGACTCCACTGGGCGCCTCGTCACGGAACGTGGAATTGTTAGAAATGGAAGGAAAACTCTGAAATGCCAAGAAATGCAGAGCAGGGGCCCTTGCAGGGCCTGCAAAGGGTCCTGTTCAGTGTCCCCGGCTCCCCCGGGAGCAGCAGCACATCTGTCTGGGCACTGAGGCCGAGTGTGCCCCCGGAGAGCTGCCCACTGGCCTGCGGGGCCGGGCACTGGAGGAGGAGCCGCCTCTGGGTGCGGGTGTGGGTGTGGGTGTGACTGAGTGTGGGTGTGAGTGGGTGCGGGTGTGAGTGTGGCTGTGAGTGTTGATGTTTGAGTGTGGGTGTGAATGTGCGTGTGTGAATGTGATGGAAGGTCTGGAGCCCGGACACCCAGTGGGAAGGAACTGCCTCTGAGTGTGTGTGTGCTTGTGAGTGTGAGTACAAGTGAGTGTGAGGTCTGTCGGTCCAGGCGCCAGGCAGGGAGGAGCCTTCTGGGCTCGAGGCCCCCATACTCCTAGGCATCGTGTGCCTGGACTGTGTCTCTGGCTCCCAGCCCGGCCCTGTGAGTGACCCCGGGGAGCACACGTGTGGGCGCACTATTGAAGGGAACCCTGCCCTATCCTCACCCCCTGACTGTCACCCAGGCTAGGAAGGGAGACAGAACCCAGGTGGCAGTGGGGCTGGGCGAGGGGCTTGCCTTGCATACGTGCTCACGCCTGGACGCCTGGGTGGTTTCCCTTCCTCCCACGCCTGCCCTGAGCCCCACCTGCTGTGCCCGTGGGCCTCCCAACCAGCACTTTACTCCCGACTCCCAGGGGACTTTTTTTTTTTTTTTTTGCTTTTAGGTCACACCTGGCAATGCCCAGGGGTTGCTCCTGGCTCTGCACTCAGGAATTACTCCTGGCGGTGCTCGGGGGGACCATATGGGATGCCGGGAATTGAACCCAGGTTGGCTGCGTGCAAGGCAAATGCCCTCCACCGCTGTGCTGTCGCTCCGGCCCCCAGGGCACTCGTGTGCAGCCCAGAAGGAGCAGGACAGGCCCGAGAGAGGATGGCCGGCTGGGGCAGGCCTGTGGGCGAGCCTCGAGGTGGCTCCATCAAGGGAGCTGTCCCTGTGCCTGTCGCCTCCTGCCCTCGTCGCTGGCCCCCTGTTGGAGTCTCTTACTCTCCGCCCCGGCGGTGCTGGGTTTGGAGGCTCCTTTGGGTTGCGACCTGGCGTGGGCCTGGTGTGGGTCCGAAAGCCTGGGAGTTAGCGCCACAGGAAGCGGTGGAGGGCACTGTCCGGTCAGGCAGATGGGGAACAGCCTGCCGTGGCTCCCGCGGGCCCTGGCAGTGCTCGTTCCCCGCGGGGTGCGGGTGTGCAAAGGTTGGGAGCCTCCTGGTCTCCCGCCTCTAGGTGGCTGACCCCACCGTCAACCAGACGCCCCCGAGAAAGCATGCTCCCTGCTCCCCCCCCCCGCCCCCCCCATTGCCCCTGAGGACACCCAGGTTCCCTTGACAGCCGCGCCTCCTTGGGGAGTGTCGGAGTTTCCAGATCTTTCTGGGGTGCTTTTCCTGCACCCTTTTATGCCCCGAGTCCTGGAGCTCAGGGTCAGCCCTTGGATCCCAGCACTGCAGATTGTCTTGGCCTTTGGTCAGTGGACGGCTGCCCCTGGGATGTCGCCTCTTTTCTGACCCTCCCCAGGGGGTCCTCGGGGCTGCTTGGGGCTGTGACTATGTCTGGGCCATCCTTTCGTCCTGTCTGCTTCCTGGGAGGGAGCCATGCCCCTGGGCCGCACTTGTGGGCCTAGGTCCTCTGGGTCCAGTGCTGGACAGAGAGGATGGGGCTGGGGCATTGGGCTGTGTGTTCTGAGGCTACTGCTGTTTTCTGTCCGTCGGGGGCTGTCGTCTGCAGGTGGTGCGGCTCCCCCGACGTGGCCCCTGGGCCTGCTGTGTTCCCTGGTGCGCTTTGTGTATTCAGGAGGGGGGACCGCGGACCCCTGTGCCCTTATCGTGGGCCTGGCCTGGCCCCGTCTCTGCCCTGCTGGTGGCCTGTCCAATCTCTGCCTCGCCCATGAGGCCCGGGACACAGCTTCCCCAGAGCCTGGCCCTGCCTGCGGAGGCCACCCGCTTGGGTCAGCTTCCTCATGGATGTCCCAGGCCGGCAGCGGACCCCCGCCCCCCTCACAGCCAGGCCCTGTGTCCCCCTCACCACAGGCCTCTCCTGCACCCCACCCGCCCCCTCAGGTGGCTGTCGGGTTGCCGAGTCCCAGCTGTGTGGGAAGCAGGGTCCGGGCCGCTGTCCTGCAGGGGACGGAGTGGGGTGAGTCAGAGACCAGCTGCACCCCTGCCTCTGCGGCCCGACCAGGCAGGGCCAGGGGTCCCTGGACCCCAGAGGAGGGCAGGGCAAACGCACCGCCCGGAGGAAACCTGCTGAACGCCTGCCAGCACAGCCCCCGCCAGCTGCTTTCATTTCTTGCAGTGCCTTGGGGCCTTACCTGGCAGTGCTCGAGGACCATCCGGGATGCCAGGGACCGAACCCAGGTCGGCCCGCATGAGGCTATGGTCTCCCCACTGAACTGTCCCTCTGGCCCCCTCCGACTGCGCAGTCTCACCGTCCTCACTCTTGGGGGCTCTGACCCTTCCCTTCCTGTGCTCTGACCCCGCGTGAGGGGGCTTGTGAGGACAGCCCCGAGTCCCAGGTCTCTGGCGCTCCCTGCGGAGCGTGCCTTGGCCTGGCACTGTCGCCGGGTCTTGTGCCAGCGCTGGGGCCCCTGCAGGAGCAGGTCTTCCCCCGGGGCTCCCGGACGCGGGATCTCGTCCCCGGCACGGTGCAGCCGTGAGGGATAGGCCGTCTTGGACTGGCCAGGTCCACCCCGACATGCTCCACCCTGTCCCCGCAGGCTGCACGAGGAGATCATCGACTTCTATCACTTCATGTCCCCCTGCCCCGAGGAGGCAGCCATGAGGCGGGACGTGGTGAAGCGCATCGAGACGGTGGTCAAGGACCTGTGGCCCACGGCCGACGTGGGTATCTGTGCTGGCAGGGCGGGGACACGGCCTGGGGGTGCCACACGCCGGTGGTCCAGGCAGCGCCATTCACCCCGGGGCCCTGAGCGGGGGAGAGACGCGGGGAGGGGCCGGTGGATGGGGCCACACAACCCCCGGGGGACGCCCCCCTGCCCAGAGACCAGCCCCGGGACAGCCCTGCACCCGCTGTCCGTCTAGAGGCAGAAGGTTGCCGAGAGCAGCTCTGGGAGGGCCTGGCTTTGCGTATGTGTGTGTTGGGGGAGGCCTCCAAGCTCCTCTCCGGCTGACTCGCTCCTCCTCCAGTTAGCGATGAGGGGTCTCGGGGGGCTGGGAGGCTGTGGAAGGGCCCTGGGCTGAGGGTCTTGGGGGTCGGGAGGCTGGGACAGGCCCTGGGCTCAGCCAGCCTCTACCCTGCAGGTGCAGATCTTCGGCAGCTTCAGCACAGGCCTCTACCTGCCCACGAGGTGAGTGTGCTGTGTGTGTGTGTGTGTGTGTGGGGGGGGGGGTGATGGCCTCTGCTCTCCTGCCCACCTGTGGGGAGGACCCTGCCTGGGCAGGCTAGAGTATGTCTCCCGCCAACTCTGGTTTTGTTTGGGGGGTCTCCTGGCTCTGTGCACGGGGGCCCCGAGGGGGCCAGCCGTGGACGAGGCTCACGTCCTTCCTGTGTCCCACCTCGGCTGGCCTGGCCAGTACTTCTGACGGTGTTTGTAAACTCGTTCCTATGCCTAGATGTTTTCTTCTTGTGACTCTTTTTTGCCTGAGGAATTTTAACATAATCGGGTCTGTGGGTATGAAGGAGACCCCCAGACGAGTGCTATAACCATAGGTTTACCTTAAAGACCACCCCCCCGTGAGTTGTGTGACCTCAGATGAGACCAGGAACTGCAGTGCAGGGAGCTTGGTTTTAGAAGGTGCCCACAGAATCGAGTTAGGGATTTTTTTTTTTCTTTTTGGGTCACACCTGGAGATGCACAGGGGTTACTCCTGGCTCTTTACTCAGGAATTACTCCTGGTAGTGCTTGGGGGACCATATGGGATGCTGGGAATCAGACCCGGGTCGGCTGCGTGCAAGGCAAACGCCCACCCCGCTGTGCTGTTGCTCTGGCCCCCTCGAGTTAGGGATGTTTTATGAGGACGTTTCTTCTATAGAAAAGGGCTCCCACACGCTTGGTCTCAGGAAGTCTCACCTGGTGAAGGACCCCCGGTTTCCCCATCACTTCCCTGTGCTTCAGGTATTCCCGACTGAGCACTGTGAGGGTGGGCCGGGATCCGACCCCGGGCTGCCCGGCCCGGATGGCTCAGGCTCGAGGTGGGCCCTTGTGACCCTGGGGCCCCACAGGCCTCGGGGCGGCCTGTCCACGCCATGTCCTCCCAGAGCGACCCATGACCTGAAGGGCCCCGGTGGCCTTCTGTCCGCAGTGACATCGACCTGGTGGTCTTCGGGAAGTGGGAACGGCCCCCGCTGCAGCAGCTGGAGCAGGCCCTGCGGAAGCACAGCGTGGCCGAGCCGGGCTCCATCAAGGTGCTGGACAAGGCCACGGTGAGTGGGCGCGGGCCGGGCAATGCCCGCTGCGGGGAGATGGGCCACTCTGGGCATCTCGGGAGCGTGGCTGCTCCCCTCCCCGCCCCACCCGGGACTTGGTGCCAAGCCTGCGTCTGTGTGCCTTTTCCCCCCGCGCTGCCCTGGCCTGCTGTGTGGGTGCCCTCTGCTTCAGGAGGGCCTGGTGTCGGGGCATAGTTCCCAGTGCTCTATGGTGCTCGCTGGCCAAGGGCTTCTGAGCTGCCTCCTCGTCCCTGGGTTTAGCGAAGACTGGAACCCAGATGGGTTTTTGTTTTCTGGAGCTACAGCTGGTCATGCTCAGGGGTCGCGCCTGGTGGTGCTGGGGCCATGGGGGAGATGGGCAGTCGAGCCCAGGGTCCGGCTGCAGAGTTTATGTTCCAGCCCGCTGCACCATGCCCCGGCCCCCGACGCCACAGTGCTGGGGCAGGAGGTGCTTCCGGAATGACTTTGAACGTTTTCAGATCTTCCACAAAGATGATTTGAGAACCAGGACCTGCCCTTCCCCTTCCCAGCCTTTGTGGTGAGGCAGAGACCTGGGTGCGAGTGGACTTCTATCTTCTGCCCGCAGTGCCTGTGCCCCAGCACATGTGCACATGCACACGCACACACATGCACGCACATATGCACACACGTGCTCACATGCACACACATGGTCACACAGGCTCACGCGCACACATGCACACGCATGCACATGCACACACATGCACACGCACGCGCACGGAACAGGCAGTGGTGGGGATGCATGTGCTCCCAGCGAGGGCTGAGGCTGGCCAGTGGGGATGAGTGAGGCCCAGTCCCTTTCCAGTTCGTTCTTCACATCTGGCAGCGAGTCCCCAAGGCACAGCTGCCCTCAGCGCTGGACCCCTGGGAGAGTCGCGTCCTAGAGCCTTCTTCCCATGGACTCTTGGCAGGTCCCGATAATCAAACTCACTGACCAGGAGACTGAGGTCAAGGTGGACATCAGCTTTAACATGGAGACGGGCGTCCGGGCAGCCGAGTTCATCAAGAATTACATGAAGGTGTGCCCGCTGGCTGGAGGCCCAGGGCCGGGTGTGCTGGTGGGTGGGGGTCTGCCCTATGGCTGCCCTGGACCACCCCCCCCCCTCCCGGCCTGCTGGCCCTCCCCTGCTCTCCTGCTCCCGCTTGTGTTTACGAGTGCTCTCTCTGCTGCTCCCATGTGTGGCCTCGGCTCAGGGCAGCTGCTGTTGGACCCTCCCGTTCCGATTTACTTGGGTGCTCTGGAAGGGCTCCTGCCGGGGAGGGGAGCAGGGATAGTCATCCTCCTCCGTGACCTTGTCTGGGGCTTGGACCCTCCCAGAGGCCGCCCAGTGCCTGTGCCCAGAGCTCCTTCTGTGTCGGGGACCTCACTACTGGGGCTCTCCTGCGCCCCTGCCGCCCCCGCTCTGCAGGCTGGCACAAACCTCAACCCCCATGCCCAGCAGGAGGCGCCCTGCTGCCCCCGCCCTGCCCCTGCCCCTCAGCTCTGCCCACTCTGCATGTCCCCGCGGGTGCCCGCTTGCAGAGGGGCTCCTAGTCGTGTCCCCGTCAGCTGCCCAGCCGTTTCTCAGCACCTGCTCTTGCTGGGTGACGAGCTTGGGCTTTCGTAGGACGGGATCTGGGGGGCAGTGATGACAAGTGGCTGAGCTGACCAAGACGCTTTTCCTCTGGTTTTGCAGAAATACTCGCTGCTACCGTACCTGATTTTAGTGTTGAAGCAGTTCCTGCTGCAGAGGGACCTGAACGAAGTGTTTACCGGCGGGATCAGCTCGTATAGCCTGATTTTAATGGCCATCAGCTTCCTGCAGGTGAGTGGGCCCGTGCGCCTCTGCCCGGTCGGCGGGATGGACTCGGGTGGCCGCCGAGCCACTCCCTCGGTCAGTGCCTCTTGGCTGTCAGGGAGGGCGCCAGCTCCAGGGTCACCCGTGGTAGCTGATTGGGCGAGAGCATGGGACGCGGGTGAGCCTTGACCGCAGGGCCAGTGTTCGTGGTCACCTGTGAGCTGGGTCTTCACGGGCCTGGGGCCACCCGGATCCAAGGAAAGGCTGCCCATTCCGGAGTGTCTGTCCCTCCCGTCCTGGTGAGGGCCAGGAGTCCCCTGAGTGCCTCAGGAGAGGGGGACAGCGTTTATGGCATGGTCCAGCTGGACTCTCATCTCAGTGCTCTCTGCATGCCTGTCTCGGCCTGAGCTGGAGGTCTGGCTTTGCAGCTGGAGGTGCTGGTGGCCTTGGGGTCCCAGGGCGCAGAGGGGTGCAGTGGCTGTGTGCATGGGCCGACTGTGTTCTGGGCCACACTCAGCCTGGGGCACCCCTGCTGGCAGCTGGCAAGGCCCTGGAGGGGGTTTTGGGACGTCGCTGCTGGTCTGAGAGCCCTTGCGGGGGGGCAGCTGACTGAGGGAGGCCCGGGGGCTGGGGAGGGTCCCTGGCCTGCAGTAGCAGTGGGAAGATTGGGGTGGGCGACCCCTTTCCTCAGCATGCGCTTCCTACTGGTTCTCTCCACCCTCCCCCTTCCCTGTGGCCGGGCAGGATGGGGTCTGAGGTGGGGGGCCAGTTCTCTGCAGCACCATGGCTCTTAACCACCCAGAGCTTGTTCGCAGCCAGTGGCCCCCCTGGGTTCCGCCCGTGGTGCTCACAGCTGCTGTCATGGGAACACGGCGGGGGGTAGCATAGCCTGGCCGTGGGTCTGTCCCCCTCTGTGCCAAGAGACCGCCCAGTTCAAGTCCATCCTTCAGTTCGACTTGAGGGCACCCAGCACTGAGAGCTTTGGTCTAATACTGACCCCTGTTGGCTGCGCTGACGGGACTACTGTGGCTGTATCCACCAGCGGGTTTGTACTCTGGGGCTACATTGTAACAATTTGTTTCAAAGTAGTTTCCGATACTTCAGCATCAGCAGGTGGCTTTAGTTTACAAGTGCTCTCTGCTGCTCCCACCCTTGGCTCAGGGCAGCTGCTGTCGGACCCTCCCACCCCCATTACTTGGCCGCTCTGGACAGGCTCCTGCCTGGGGAGGGGAGGGGGACAGTCGTCCTTCCTCCATGACCTCGACTGGGCTTCGGACCCTCCCAGATGCCGCCCCAGTGCCTCCGCCTGGAGCCAGGGTGGGACAGTGTCCCGCCTACCCAGCGGCCTTTGGGGTCCGCTTCGTGAAGTGGGCCCCTTAAGCCAGGCCTGCAGGATGTGGCCCGGCAGTTGCGGTTCACCAGGGGTCTCGGGAGAAGCCGCCCCCAGAGGAGCCCCCCCGCAGACCCTGCCCTGCTCCCCCAGCTGCACCCAAGGATCGACGCCCGCAGGGCCGACGAGAACCTGGGCATGCTGCTGGTGGAGTTCTTCGAGCTGTACGGGAGGAACTTCAACTACCTGAAGACCGGGATCCGCATCAAGGAGGGGGGCGCCTACATCGCCAAGGAGGACCTCATGAAGGCCATGACGAGTGGCCACCGGCCCTCCATGCTGTGTATCGAGGACCCGCTGCTGCCCGGTGAGGACGCCCCGCCCTCGCTCGCCCTCGGAGGGCCCCAGCCGTGCTGGCGGGTGGGTGTGTACTCATGGGCCTTCTCCGCCCAGGGAACGACGTGGGCCGCAGCTCGTACGGGGCCATGCAGGTGAAGCAGGTGTTCGACTACGCCTACATTGTGCTGAGCCACGCCGTGTCGCCGCTCGCCAGGTCCTATCCCAACAGAGACTCGGAGAGGTCAGGGGCCCTGCCCGCGAACCTGGGGTGGGGCCTGCAGCTATGTTGGGCGGAGTCTCTGTGGGGGCCTGCGCTATGCATGGCAGTGGCTCTGCGGGCCTCGGCCTGTCCCCCAGAACTGTCCACTGGGCCTTGGCCTGTCCTCTAGTGCTGTCCACTCTAGGTCTTGGCCTGCCCCCAGGGCTGTCCATTCTGGGCCCCAGGGGTTCTGTGGACCTCGGCCGGTCCTCCAGGGCTGTCCACTCTGGGACTTGACCCTCCCCGCAGCGCTGTCCATTCAGCCCCAAGAGCTCAGGGGGTCTTGTGCCCCAGGATACAGTGCTGGCGCCTGGCGACCTCTGCCCTCATATGGCCTGTGTCTTGGTGGAGACACATTTTGGCTCAGGGACTCCTTGGGGGCAGCACCCTTCCTGTGCTCTGATCTCAGGCGCTTATGCTCAGACGCCGCCAGCCCACCTGCATCTGCATGAATCCGGGCCCAGCCTCGGGTCTCGCATGCTCTGTCAGGGAGCATCTCGCGTGTTCCCTGCGGCCTTCCTTGGGTGGGCGTGAGGGGCCCCCCCCGGCCCACCGGCCTGACCCCACCATCCTGCGCAGCACCCTCGGGAGGATCATCAAGGTGACGCAGGAGGTGATCGACTACCGGCAGTGGATCAAGGAGAAGTGGGGGAGCAGGGTCCATGCAGGGCCTGACCTGGGTAAGGCACACCCCTGCCCCTCGGCGGAGCCCTGGGGAAGGGAGGAGGTTGCGGGCACTACGAGAGTCAATGTCAATGTCGGAACCTGTGAACAGCACGGCACGCACTCGTGTGGACACTGCCCTGGGCCTCGATGGGCAGCGAGACTCTGGAACAAAGTGTCCGCTCCTCACAGGCCAGAGGGTCACCCAGGCTGGGCCCTGCTCAGTCTTCGGGCTTCTGGGTTGGGTTCCGGGTTGGGTTCCCGTGCTGTGGCTGGGGGTGGACAGTCGTCCCGAGCCGGGCGGTTCCTAGGGGTGCTGACGGCCCGGCCTCTCCTGTAGACACCAGGATCAAGATCAAAGAGCGAGGGAGCCCCTGCCACTCCGACAAGACGCAGGGCCGGGAGCCCGAGTCCCCCTCGGGCCCGCGGCTCACCCTGTCCTTGCCTGGCCACCAGCTGTTGTCCTCCGGCTCCTCCGCGTCTTCCGTGTCCTCGCTCTCGGGCAGTGACATCGTGAGTGCCTGGCCCCCTCTCCCGGCCCCGGGGTGGGATGTGTCTGTTCTGGGCACACTTGTGGGAGCCTCACCTTCGTTTCCTGGGCCCCCCTCCGTCAGGAAGCCCCCGCCGGCCGGCGCCCCTGTCCCTGCTGCCCCTATACCTGGGCAGCGCGCCCGGCCGGCTGCAGTGCCGCCCGTGTTTTCTGCCCCCAGGACTCGGACACGCCAGCCTGCACCACGCCCAGTGTTTACCAGTTCAGCCTGCAGGCCTCGGCACCCCTGCTGGCCAGCCTCCCCGCCGCCCTGCCCATCCCCAGTGCCAAGGCCCCGCCCTCAGCCTCCAGGACGCTAGTCGTGACGACCAGCTCTCAGGTACATCTCCGCCTGGACCCCACGGGGCACCTGAGCATCGGGGGGCCGGGCAGTGCCCGCAGCGGTCCCGACACCCGTGTCCCTCTCGAGCTGTGCGGCCAGATCCTTTGGGTCCTGCACGTGATGCCCAGTTGCCACAAATCGGACGTGGGCGTGAGCCCGCATGAGGCCTCGCACCTGGCCGCACCCTGGGTCCTGCCTAAGTGAAGAGGCCCTGAGTGGATGGTGGCAGTTGGAACCGTTTGCTACGTGAGCAGCCCTGGGACAGCTGCTTCTGGGCACCGCGGCCTGGACGCACGCGCCCGCCGGAGAGGGCCTGAGTGCTCAGTGCCCGTGCTGCCCGCAGGCCCCGGGAGAGTGGAGCACTATGGTTGGGAGGGGGAGAGGGTCGCAGCGGAAGGGGCCATGAGTTGGGGGGGTCACTGCAGTGTGGGTCCCTGGAGGTGTGGCAGCTCCTGTCAGTGTACAGAGGCCACACCGGTGGTGCTCAGGGGACACTAGTGGTGCCTCAGTTGCTCGGGGAGGGGGCCCCAGTCCTAGGCCTGCGGGGCTGTGACAGCCCCAGCCCTGGAGGGGGACAGCCCAGCCCACCGCCCGCTGTCCTAGCCCCGCGGGGGCTGTGCTGGCCCTGCAGTTCCTGACCCACACCTCGCGTCTCCCTGGTGCTTGGATGCAGTGCAGTTCGGTGTGGTGCTTGGGCTGTGGGTGCCCGTCTTGTCCCCCTTTGCAGGGACCCCCGATGCCCTGCTGGCCGCAGTCAGAGGGTCGAGCTGCTGCGTCCTGGGTGCCGGGGACCTGGGTGTTGGGGGGGGGGGTGTGATGTCGCGTCCCCTGTTGTGCATTCTCACTGCCTCATCTGCGGGCGCTTCTGCCCTCCTGCCGGCCCGAGCCCTTGTCCGTCTGACGTCCATCTGCCCTTCGTTCCAGACCAGGTTCACGGTCCCCCCGCCCGCGCTGGGGGTGGCCTCGGTGCCCTGCAGACAAGTGGCCGTGGAAGGCACGCCCGCCCTGAAGGCCGTGCACCACATGCCCTCCCCGGCGCTGGCGGCCGCACCGGCACCCGCCCCACTCACCAGCCCTCACCTCTACCACAAGGTGGGTGTCACCGTGGGGAGGGGCGGGGGTGGCAACCCGGACCGCACTGCGGCCACTGTTCAGGGTGAGGCACAGATCAAGGTGCTGTGTCTTCCTTGGCGCTCAGTAACCTGATGCCAGACACGCATTTGGGGAGGTGGGTGGGGTTCAGGGGTCTCTGGGCCGCTCTTCCCCCCCCCCCCCAAGAGGAACTTCCCCACCCCTGCAGCATGAGGCCGGTCCCGTTCTGGGGGTGTCCCATGGCCAGTGGGCATTTCTTGCTCTGCCCCGTCTCCTTGCCCCCGGCACGTCTCACCCTAGGTGCCTGGTCTGGCCCTCCTGCACAGAGGAGGCTGGTGTTCTAGAACATTCCAGTGTAGCACCCCATGCCCTGCGGTGGGTCCCTACCCAGCAGGCGTGGGCAACAGCTGCGCATGGGGGCTCACGTGGCCTCACTCGGAGTTGGCCATGCCGGGCTCCCATGCTCACACGTGTTGTGGCAAGGCGCGTGCATTGCGTGTGTGCGTGCGGGGCCCCTTCCCTCCTGGGTCGCAGAGTCCCCCTGGGTGGGCTTTGCCTCGCCCCCGACCCACCCTCCTCTCTGTCGCAGCAGCACAGCGGCATGAAGCTGGCCATGAAGGGGTCCCACGGCCATGGCCACGGCCAGGGGGGCAGCTACAGCGCCGTGGGCAGCGGGGCCGTGCGGCCCCCCGTCGGGAACCGGGGACACCACCAGTACAACCGCACGGGCTGGAGGAGGAAAAAGCACACGCACACGCGGGACAGCCTGCCGGTCAGCCTCAGCAGATAGTGACCCCGGGCGCCGCCCCCTCCCCAACGCGCGGACGGGGCCGGGGCGCCCACGGGACCCACCAGCGCCGCCCGCGGCCACCACCTGCGAGCTCCGCGCCTGGACGCCGGGCGGGTGTGGACGCTGCTGCAGGGGCCCGGAGGGCCGCCGTGGGACTGGTCACTCTGTATATACGGAAAACTTATGATTTGTGCAATAACTCAGATATTTCTTATTTAATTTCATATTTTCACATAAGTTATATTTAAGGGAGGGAGGGATTTTTTTAAAACGCGCTTCGAGCCTTTCCCGAGTCGCATTTTCTAAGTTGGGTTCATCGTGCGGCCTCCCGCCTCCCCGCGGCCGCGGGGGCGCCTCCTGTCCCGGGCTGGGGGCGGGGAGGCCGGGGCGCCGGGGGCGGCTGTCCCCAGCCTCCGCGGCCCGCCAGGCAGCTCGCGCCGGCCATGGAGTTTTAAAGTTTGGGGTTTTGGTTCTTTTAAACTCGGCAACAAATCCAGCATCTGAAGTGCCAGAAGTGAGCTTGGTGGGGCGAGAGCTCGGCGGGCGCCCGCTTGGGGAGCGTGGAAAGGGGTTATGTTGATTCCGTGCGGGATCTGTCGCAGTATGCCTTCGTTCTGTTAAGAGCAACCTAGGAGGACTGTCGGGCGGTGGGGGCCTGGGCCCTGACCCGCCCTTGTCCAGGGGGTCCACCGGTGGGGAGCGTGAGAGAAGCCTGTGCCGCCGTCTCTCGGGACGCGCCAGCATGGGGCAGCACGTTTTCTGCAGTTCCCAATGAACGAGTTAGCCAAAATATTTAAAAGCTATTTAAATTGTGACCCTATTGATCAATATTTATAAACTGATAGATAGGCGTATACTAATCTCTCCACAGTAGCAATATTGACTCCCCACCTGGGCCGGGCCAGGGCCGTGCTCCGCTCCGTGCCCCCGCCAGGAGCCGGACGAACTGGCCCGGCCGCCCCGCGGCCCGCCCGCAGGTGTACCACAGAGATCATGTGCCGGTCCGTCCTGTGTGCACAACGAGACGGAAGCTCAGAATGACATATTTTTATGTAAAGTTTTTCTATTCTTTGATTTTTAATAAACTTTGGAAACAAAATCGTGTGTGTGTTTCTGTGTGTGTGTGTATGTATGCGTGTGTGTGTGTGTGTGTGTGTGTTATGCGTGTGTGTGCCTGTGTGTGCGGACATGCATGGCTGCAGTCCCGGGCCCCCGGCCCTCCCGCGGTGTGTGCCAGCCTGCCTTCGTCTGCACGCACGGCTAATGCTCGCTGGGCCGCAGGAACTATCCAAGTGGCTGCTTCTGGCAGACGCGGCCCCTCGGACTTCAGTTTGGTTCTTGAAGCGACCAGACTGATCACAGTTTGTCTTCGGCTCCTTCAGGAAGAGCACAGCGCCTGTCAGACGTCCCCGGGCCTTGTGAGTGAGTTGGCTGCTCCTCAGCTGTCCACCCAGCCTTGGCCGCAGGGAGGAACCTCGGACAGGCGCCTGTGAGGGTCGCGGCGCCGGCCATTGCCCTGACCTCCCCGCAGGCCCTGCCCTCGGCTCCTGAGACGTGGGGCGTTGGAGGGAGGGGGGCCTGGGGCCTGGGGGTGTCACCCACACACATGAGCTAGTGCGGCGCTGGGGACGGCTCCAGAGACGTGGCAACCTGCCGGCCGTGATGCCCGTCCCCTGCTTGGTCACAGACGCACTACCCTGTCGGCCTCCACGCTGAGCCCTGGGGCCATACATGCCCTCCCCCTCTCCCCTGGGACTAGTGTTTGCCCCCTGAGTGCCTGCTCTGTGTCGCCCTTTCAGCCTCAGCCCCTGGTCCCTGGATGCTCTGGGAATGTGCAGGGACACATGTCCTTCTTTCTTGCAAAGATCCTGCCCGCCTTGAGGCAGCTGACAGAGGAGGGTGGTTTAGGACCCAGAGTGGCTGCTGGGAGGTACATGTGCCCACAAACATGCTCACATAAGCATGCACACGCACACGTGCTCATAGAATACACCCACAGTGCTCGTGTGTGCAGGCACAATCACATGCATTTGCACATACACACATGCAGACACGTCTACATACAGACGTGCATCTATATGCATGCAGAATGCGCATGTGTGTATACATATGTTCACGCAGGCACATGCACACATCTGATGTACCCATGATGCACATCTGCGCAGTCATGAGTGTATACACTATACCTACTGTGCGTGTGCATGCCTGTGCATGCAGACCGGTGCACAGATGCGTGTGCGCACATACACACGTACATATATAGACATGCATATGCAGATAGGCACATGCATGTATATGCATACAGAGTGCATGTGTGTCTATGCAACATGTGTCCCTAAAGCACACACTATGCAGTTACCCCTGTATATATCCACACGTGTGCGGGCACATTTACACACCCTAATGCACACAGTTTGCACAGGCACATGGGCGAGTATGTGTGCTCACGAACAGACTTGCACATGCTGTGTGTGGGGATGAGTATATGCAGGCATACAGCCACATACACGTATGTATTCACATGCACACGCTCCAGATACACAACATTTGGGGCTGATCCTCATTAAACCTAGACTGAGGGGTCAGAGCTAGAGGACAGCTAGGAGGGTGGTGGCCTTGCACGCGGCCAGCCTGTGCTCCTGCCTGGCACCCCCTAGGGTGACTCCTGAGCACAGAGCCAAGAGTGGCCCCGGAGCACTTCCCACTGGGCCCAGTAACAGCAGCAGCGAAGGAATAGGCCGGAACTTGGTTTGACTCCGATTCGCACAACTGACAGAGTGGGACCCTGGGACATAGGCATGGCCGGCGTCGCTTTCGTGAGAAAGGCCAGGTGAGGCCCAGCCCCGGGCACCCCTCCCTGGATTCGGGCAGGGAAGGTGCAGCAGGGAGCCAGGCCAGGCCCGGAGTTGGACCTCGGGAGAGCACGTGGCTGTTGTGGTATGAGCTGTGGCAGGAACCAGGCCCTACCCGATTTCAGGTCCCGGGGAAGTATCCTGTGAGCAAGGTGACAGTTGTGTCCATACGTGAGACCACCCAGCCTCTGAGACAGCTGGGAGGCCACGTAGAGCTGCCCCGCTCAAGGGCCCACGGCCTGGTGGGCTGGACCCAGAGACATCCACTCCCTGCTGCCCTTTGCTCCTCATGAGCCTGATGACCTCCTGCTGACCTCGTCCCGGCAGACACCAACGCCACTGAGTCGGGTTGCTTCCAGGTCTGGCTGGGCACAGCCTGCTGGGGAATTCTCTAGAACTTCCCAGATGCAGGCATAAGTGTCCCCAGAAGTGACGAGGCTTCTGAGGCTGAAGGTGGGCGGTCAGCTCCCCTGGCTTTGATGTTGATCACGGTCAAAATCCCGGAACAGAAGCACAGCAACGCTGGAGTGAATCTGAGACACCCTCGGGGAGAAAAGCACCGAGAAAGGCCTGGACTGAATGCAAATGTTCACCTTGAGGGCTGAGACCCAGGAGCTGCGTTCAGGCTCATCCCTGGTCAGTCCCCTGGAGGACCCTTGCATGACTTGGGGGGGCGGGTGGGATCCCGGACCAAGGCCCCAAACAGCATCACGTCCGTGGGCCTTTGCCCTGAACTGTGAGTTCCCTTGGCAGAGAATTGGCCGCCCGACCCCCATGACTCACACTTCAGTTCTCATCAGCCTCCATCTGAACTCTGCCTCCCGCTGGGCAAAATCACTCACTGCTTGTCTTTCTTCTGACTTTTGCTTCCCAGAATTATTTTATTGTTTTGCCACAAATGATGTAGGCAGGTAGAGGAGGAAGGGCGCGCCCCTCGGGAAGTGATAAACCCCAATAGCCTAAGACTGCAAGAAGCAGGAACTAGGGCCTGATGAGACCCTCACCTGGTGCCAACGGACCCAGAGAAGGCCAGACCCCACCCCACCCCCACGCCCCACCGCCAAATGCTCCAGAGGAACAAAAGTCAGGAAAGGCAACTCTACCCCCTTGGCAACCACCCTAGCAACGGACTCTTACCTTGCCAGAAAGCCCCATGTAGGATGGCGAGGGAAAACCCCTATAAAAGCATCTTGAACAAAGGAGGTGTGAATATGCTGCCTGAATCCATGTGTTGCGCGTGTCCACGTGGTCACGGACATGCAGCCTGAGCACATGTGCTGCCCACATCTCCCCTCTTGAGATGTGTACTGGACTCTCTCTCCATCTTCTCTGTTGAGCGCATCACTCTCTCTCCCTCTCCCTCCATCCCCTCTCTCAAAAAGGCCTCCAGGGACTGGAGCAATAGCACAGCGTGTAGGGCGTTTGCCTTGTCCAGGGCTGACCCGGGTTCAATCCCCAGCATTCCATATGGTCCCCCGAGTACTGCCAGGAGAAACTCCTGAGTGCAGAGCCAGGAGTTACCCATGAGCATAGCTGGGTGTGACCCAAAAAGCAAAAAAAAAAAAAAAAAAAAAAAAAGCCTCCAAATAAAAGCTTTTTACTTCACCATCTCCTGAAATTTCTTTCTGTGAGAAAGACAAGGACCTGGAAGGCCTGGGTGAGGCTGGGTTTCCTTCTCTGGCCTTCATTCCTGCTGGAGCTTCTCTCTGAGATGGGCATAGCCTTGGCTGGGTCTGTTGGCACCAGGTAAGTCTCCCCAGGCTGGGATTTTTTGCAGCCTGAGGGCTATTGGCTTTATTCCACTGCCGTGGGGTCTTCCCTATCCCTTGCCTCCATCAGTACCATCTGTCTTTTGTTTGCTTGGGGCCACCCCAGGTGGTACTCAGGCCTTACTCCTGGCTCTGCACTTGGGATCACTCCCAGCTCAGGATCACACGGGCTGCTGGGAATCAAACCTGGGTCAGCTGCGTGCAAGGCAAATGCCCCTCCCTCCCCCTTCCAGCAGCTGAGCGGCACCGCCCAATGGTGCCCCATCTTCTTCAGACATCGCCCACCAAGGATGGAAGCCAGAGATGGCGCTGGGCCTGCACCTCACTGTGTGTCTTGGGAGCCTGGGCCAGTGTGTGTGTGTGGGGGGGGTGGGGTGTGTGTTCGAGGAGGCGCCCACTCCCCTTTCTGGCCGGCTGGCCCCTTCCTGGGCGCTTGCTGGCTTAGTTTATTTCAGTGGTTCTGCCTCACTCCGGTCCACCCTGTTCGCACTCAGATCACTTCACTGCACCCGCAGCGGTGGGGGACCCTGTACCTGTACCTGGACAGGCTATCTGCGGCCAGCAGGGTGGGGAAGGGCCCCCGCGGTGCACTGCTGCCGTGGGTCGGCAGGGGGCGCTCTCGGCACGGCTAAAAACAGGACGAGGCTGCAGTGTTTCTTCCAGTCCTTCCCTTCCCTCCCCTGCCCTGGACCTGGTGGGCCCCACTGCCCGGTGCAAGCACTCAGCTCCGCCCCGGGGGGAGAGGGATGGAGAAGCCCAGTCAGTCAAGCGCCTTTCTGAGCCACATGCCCAGGGCCCACATTTCTTCGTTCTAAAAAGAATATTTCACCTCCTTCGAGAACTTTCCACCGTACTACCTTCCAGTTTGCTAATTCTGTCTTTTCTGTTTCCATTTTACTGTTAAAACTTTTCATTAGCAGTCAGAGAGATAGTGTAGTGGGTCGGGTGTCTGTCTGGCCCGGCCCTGGCACCCGGTATGGTCCCCTGAGACCGCCAGGAGTGACCCCTGAGCCTGGAGCCAGGAGTCAGCCCTGAGCACTGCCAGGGGTGGCCCCAAACAAACAAAAAATAAAAACAAACCCAACTTTCCATTAATTTCCCAGGGGTGGCCCCAAACAAAACAATTAACAACAACAACAAAAACCAAACTTTTCATTAAATTCCCAATTTTATGTGTTTTATTTTTCGAGTCTGCGAGAGTCATTATCTTAAAAAAATAAATTCCGCGTCTGGAGCCATAGCACAGCGGGTAGGACGTTTGCCTTGCACGCGGCCGACCCGGGTTCAATTCCCAGCATCCCATATGGTCCCCCGAGCACCGCCAGGAGTAATTCCTGAGTGCATGGAGAATAACTGGATGACAGTGACACAGTGATTATTTCTGGGTACGTTTCACCTAGGAGCTATTTACCTACTCACCAGAAAGCAGTTGCTAAACTAAATAATCAGGCACAGAGACACGGTGATTGTTTTTCCTTCCTCTTAGCTTTTTGGGCCCCTACTGGGGGCTGGGACACCTGTCCTCGTGGTGTTCGTGGTGTTCGGGGACCACTTGGAGTTGGGGTGCGGGTGGGCGGGGCCTCCGGCGAGCTTAGTGCCTCAGCCCCCAGCTGCCTGGGCCCAGGACACTGTGGGTCTGCAGTGTCTCCATTCTTGGTGGCCTGTGGGCAGTGTTCCCTAGACTCGGGTTGTCCCGGGGGTCCCCACAGCTCCTGGCTCCCACCCTGAGGCCGTTAACAGAGTCGGTGTCACTGGGAGATGTTAGACCAGCTTCCTGGCCTCGCAGTGCCACAGGGGAGCAGCCGAGGGCGAATGGCACCAGGGGAGGAGCCAGGTGCGGGCAGGGCCGGGGGCTGCTTGGGGGTCGTGGTTTACCGAGCCTTGGCCTGGGGGACACTGCTGGCCTGCAGGTTCGTGTCTCCTGGAGCTCTCAGTGCCCCCTCCCCCCTCCTGCCCCCTCACTCATGGCACTCTGGGCTCGGGCATCTTTCTGTTTACCCGATTTTAAGGCTTTTAATTATTCAGCATTTCACCCGCGGCGATTTGCAATAGGGTTCAAGGTAGGGTTTTGTGTGTGTGTGTGTATGATGCTTCCCCTCCACCCTGCACTGTGTAGCCAAGTAACAGCATCTTTTGAATTCCCCTCCAGTGCATCTGCCCCAGGACCTTTGGACCTGCTGCAGCTCTTCTTTGTTCCTGGTCAGCCCCTGCTCCCTCGTGGGTTTCAGCCTCCCTGGCCCTAAGCTTGTGTGTTCCCACCCCCTAGTGCTGGGCGGTGGACGACAGATTATGGGAGTAGGGTGAGCAGTGGAGGCCTCTCCCCTCTGCACTGGGCAGGAGCGGCCATTGCCGGGGCTTAACTAAGGCAGCAGGTGTGTCTTCCTGTCTCTGGCTAAGCTCTCAGATCCGCAGGCATGTCAAGGAAAGGACGATTCCCCCGGCGACCGATGGTGTGTTCTGGACTGAAACACCCTTCATATTCCTTGCAGTTCATGATGTTGGTCAGCCTCTCCAAAATGCACCTATGAAGTTCCTCCCCCTCTGCCACCAGTTTGAAACAACGCACACTGTGCCAGGGCTCATGAAAACCGTGTCTTCCTGTGTGCTCCTGGTGGTGGCACTGTAGATGCGGGTTTGACGGTCTGACTCGGCTCCTCTCAAGGAGAACAACACCAGCCGCCCCTAACAGCTCTCGAGACCAGCTTCTTTCTTTCTTTCTTTCTTTCTTTCTTTCTTTCTTTCTTTCTTTCTTTCTGTAAAATACCATGAGGTACAGTTGTAGACATACAAATTTTTGTCCTTGGGTTTCAGTTATAAAATGATTGAGTGGCCATGAGTGCCCATTCTCCACCTCCAATGCTCCCAGTATCCTTCCCACCCCTCCATCCCTCCATCCCCCCCACCCCTGTGGCAGGGCATTCCCTTTTGTCTTCTCTCTCCTTTTGTGTACTGTGGCTTGCAAAAGAGGCATTGAGTGGCACTCGTGTTTGGTCTATAGTCCACTTTCAGCATGCATCTCCCACCCTGGGAGGATCCTCCCAACACCCTTTATTTGGTGCTCCCTTCTCTATCTGAGCTGCCTTTTCCTCCAGCATGTGTGGCTGAGACCAGTTTCTTTCTCTTCGCTTTGAAATGTGGCGTCCGGAAGCTGCTACTGCTCATCGGCAGCTCCTGTTGCTGTGCTTTCTCCAAGTCATTAATTTTATTTACTTCTTGGGGAAAATAGGGATATTCCCCTCCCTCCCCTCCTGTAGGCAGTGACAGCGTGGTCAGGTGAGTGCTGGTGGGGCAGTGCCAGTGGCTTCAGCCATGCCCTATGCCTCTTCCCGACCCCTCCGGACTCCCCCTGGGCAATGGGGATTCTTTTCTAGGGCTCCCAGGACACTCAGAACCACAGTCACAGGCTGGGGAGAGGCCGAGCCTCGCTGCTGGGGCCTGGACTCCACCTCCAGCCCCATGACGTCACGAGCACTGCTGGGTGACCTCTGAACAAACCCAAAGCAAACCCGACCTGCCCCACCAGTGACAGCCCCGTGGGCACGTCCCAGCTGTCCCTTAGCAACACCTCTCCTGCGGGGTGGGGCGCATCCTTACAGCACACTGTGGCAAGCTGCACTCCTCGTCTCAGCCATCAGGGCAGGACTCCGGTCCCAGTGCTCCCCGGAAGCCCCACCTTTCTTTCGTCTTTCCTGCGGTCACTGCCAGGGTCCTCAGGATTCACAGGCGGGGAGGACATAGGCGGTGGCCGCGGTCTCAGGCCAACCTCTGGCCGTGTCCACAGACCCAAGAGCTTGCTGGGCACTGTCACAGGCCTGGCAAACTGTGGGCAGGTGATGTATGGGCGTCCTTCCCCCGGGCAGGGGGTGGCCCTTGACTGGCCTGTCTCTGCCTCTGCCTCTTCTGTCTACACCCCTGGACGTTGGAGTGTGCAGGTCTGATCTCTAGTCATTGAGTCAGTACCAGGGCGGGCTGTTGAAATCTGACCCGTTCTCCAGTGCTCTTGGCCTCAGGTGCAGCCCTATCCTCTGACTCCAAGGGAGTCTGGGCTCACATGCCGGTGGGCAGGGGGCTCAGTCAGAGCAATTGTCCAGCTGCTAGATCAACGGGAGAACCCAGAAGTGATGGGACCAGATGCACAAGGACCTTTGGTTAGGCTTCAGGGATTCTGGGATAAGCCCTGGTTTCCCGAGAAAACAAGTGTGAAGACAGCTCATTCTCTCTCTCTCTTTCTCTCTCTCTCTCTCTTTCTCTCTCTCTCTCTCTCTCTTTCTGTGTATGTGTGTGTGTGTGACTCACAATTATGTCGATGACCAGGTTGGGAGTTTGTGCCTAGAGGAATACTCCAGTACGCAATACGGAGCAACAAATGAACTCTACTCGGCAATCTCACGCACTTGAGGCCTTCGCTTCAGCCTAAACGAAGTCAAAATCAGCCACAGGCTTTCACTCTGGGATTCCAGGTCTCCATTAAATGCCGCGTCAGGTGTGAGCCAGCCACCAGCCTAGGGTCCCCCGCCTGGAATGTTTCTTCCGACATTCACCTTCTGGCACTGCAGGCTGGGACTTGAAAGCGAAACTCAGGACGGTGCTTAGCTGCGGGGAGAGCAAGGGGCTCGTGGGCGGACAGTCACCAGCAAGGCCTACGCCTGCGACTGCTCTCTCTCCAGCACTCCACAAGCCCAGTTTCCACAAGGCGGGGGTTTGTGTGAGAGCTCGCGACGGTCTGACTAAGTGGGGGTGATCGCAGGTACCCTCGGGGGCTCAGGTAGGAAGCAGCCTTCAAACGGGCGCAGGGGCTGACAGCCAGGGGAGTTCCATGTGTATGCACATAGGAGGGGGCATGTGCTTGTGTAGGTTTTAGCGTGTGTGCATATGCATGAGAGTGTGTGTGAGAGTGTGTAGGTTTGAGTGTTAGTGTGTGTGGGGGGGTTTGTGGCGTATGCATGAGTGTGTGTGTGGGGGGTTGTGTGTCTGTGCATGTATGAGTGTGTGTACACATGTCTGTTTAAGTGTGTGTTGGGGATTTGTGTGTATATGCATGAGAGTCTGTGTGCATATGTATGTTTGAATGTGAGTGTGTATGTGGGGTTTGTGGGGTTTTTCCTGAGAGTGTGGAGTGTGTGCGTAGGTGTGAATATGTGTGTGCGCGAAAGAGAGAGAGAGAGAGAGAGAGAGAGAGAGAGAGAGAGAGAGAGAGAGAGAAAGAGAGGGATGAAGGGAGAGAGAGAGATAGAGTTACTCAGTTGAACACTTCTTCAGTGCAGTGGCTGACAATGTATTTCTCTGAGTTATCCCCGTTTTAAGCGGATTCCTTGGCATCAAAGCTTAAATCGGGCACTTGCATTACAAAGGGAAGCGGCTTGTTTTACAAACACGCGCTGGTCCTCTTTCTGCCTGGCTTTCCCTTGCTTCTCTGATGCTTTGAAGGTTCCTCTGCAGTTTGTGACTCTGGGCTAGTGGCATCAGTGGTGCAGCTTAAGCACCCACTTTAGAATGGAGAGTATAGGGACCTCAGTCTCCAGTTGGAGCTGCTGTCAAGCTGGGAAGAAAAGAGCATCCTTTGTAATGAGACGTTGTGTGAGGAGTAGGGTAGCAGAGGCGCCCTTGATCAGGCCGAGGAAGCCCCACACTTGAGAGTTTATGTTATGGGTAGTGTTGACTTTTGTAACACTATTCAAGTGGTTTTTGTTCTTTCCATGGCTCTGTGCGTTGGTTGATCTTCAGATGTTAGACTATGCCTGCATCTCTGGACTGTCCTGCTGGCCATTGTCACTTATTGTTCATCTTCCTGTTGCTGAGCCTTGTTACTCCTTCATTAATGAGCGATGAATTCATATTGGTTATCATTCAGTATACAATATCTACATTGTATCTGTGACTTACTTTGGACTCTTGGAAAGTTAGATTATATGGCTTAATCTCCAAAAATTTGGGGGCCATTCATTATTTTTTCTGTATGATTTCTAATGTCTAATCCCATTAGGACAAGAGGAAATGCTTAGTATGTTTCAATCTTTTTAAATTTGGGAAACTTGATCATTATTTAGAGTATAGAGTGACCTAAAAATAAGTTTATGCCTCCTTCACAGAGAATGAATTGTTGAGTGGAATGTCCTGTGATATTGGATTAAGTTGATTGAGAGTGCTCTTCAGTTTTACCATTAACTACATATATTGGGGGGGCTGCACCCAGTGATGCTCGGGAATTACTCTGACTTGGCCCTCAGGACTGACTCCTGGAAGTAGGGGGAGCAGAGGCGACCCCAGAGATCGAATCCAGGCAAACACCGTGGCCGTGGGGCCATCTCTCCAGCCCCAGCATTGACTAATTTTTTTTTTTTGTTTAGCTGTTTTATCAGCTACTGAGAGTTTAATTGGAAGCTCCACTTATAATAATTGAAGTATCTGTTTCTTCTTTCAATCCTGACAGCTTTTGTCTTATCTACTCTGGTTCCTTGTCATTAAGTACAAATTCATTTTTATTGTATCTTCCTGGTTATTTTACCTTTTTAATCTTCATGAAATGACCCTCTTTAGTTTTATTAATAGATTTTTGTCTTAGAATGTAATTCGTCTGATAGTGTTGTAGTCTTTCAATTTTTATAGTTTCTGCTTTCGTGGGATTAGTAAGTGCTCATTTAACACCATCAAATCATTCTTGGAAGCTGTTCCTTTGCATGAAATGACAAATAATAAAACTACTTTATCATAGGGTGCGGTCAACCAGAATTAAGCTTCTCTGTCATTTCCAGTCATTTAAAATCACTAAATTTTAAGTAAAGTTCAACGTGCAACACCCCAAAGTGCATGTTGTTGAAGTGCTGGAAAAAAATCTTCATGTAGACAAGGAAAATGTGCAGACTCCACGGAAAGGTCCTGGTTAGGGATGACTTCCTCATCAGTGCCAATAACAAAATGACATCGGTGTTTTCCCAGACCTGTAGTTTTGACAGATTTCCATATTTTTTTAATCCAGTTTACGTCTCTTAGGTCTGAATGAGTCCCAGTAAGCAGAGAACTTCTCAGACAGAAAGCGACTTCTTGCTTAAAACAAGTGGAGGTGGGAGGAGAGCTAGAATTGAGAAGGGACCATTACGCCAAAGTAGTTGGGGATGTCACTCTGGACATGAAGTGCATGTGAAAGTGGGTAAAGGGACAACATGATTACCTTTCAGCAGCTGTGTTGCAAACCATGATGAGAGAGAGGGGAGACAGAGAGGGAGAGAAAGGGAGAGGGGGGAGGAAAGGGGAAGAGGGAGAGAAGAAGGGAGAGGGAGAGAGGGAGAGAGGGGGAAACGGAGACGAAGAGAGGGACAGAGGGAGAGAGAGAGGGAGGGAGAGAGGGAGAAAGAGAGGGAGAGAGGGAGAGAGAGAGGGAGAGGGAGAGAGAGAGGGAGAGAGATAGAAGAGGGAGAGAGAGATAGAAGAGGGAGAGGGAGAGAGGGAGAGAGAGAGGGAGAGGGAAAGAGAGGGAGAGGGAGAGAGGGAGAGAGAGGGGGAAAGAGACGGAGAGAGGGAGAGAGGGAGAGAGAGAGGGAGAGGGAAAGAGAGGGAGAGGGAGAGAGGGAGAGGGAGAAAGAGGGAGAGAGATAAAAGAGGGAGAGAGAGATAGAAGAGGAAGAGGGAGAGAGGGAGAGAGAGGGGGAGAGGGGAAGAGAGGGAGAGGGAGAGAGAGAGGGAGAGAGATAGAAGAGAGAGAGATAGAAGAGGAAGAGGGAGAGAGGGAGAGAGGGGGAAAGAGATGGAGAGAGGGACAGAGGGAGAGAGAGAGGGAGGGAGAGAGGGAGAGAGAGGGAGAGGGAGAAAGGGAGAGAGAGGGAGAGAGAGATAGAAGAGGAAGAGGGAGAGAGGGAGAGAGAGGGGGAAAGAGACGGAGAGAGGGACAGAGGGAGAGAGGGAGAGGGAGAAAGGGAGAGAGAGAGAGAGAGAGAGAGAGAGAGAGAGAGAGAGAGAGGGGAAAGTGCCCAACGTGCCTTCCATAGGTTGGGCTGAGAGGGTGGGAGGAAAACTAGGAACACTTGGTGGTGGGAAATGTGCACTGGTGCACGAGTGATGGAAAAATTTTATGACTGAAACCCAACCATGAACGACTTCGTAACTGTGTATCTCACAGTTTTCAATTAAAAAAATATATAAAGGAAGTGGCTTCTGATGATAACGTCCTCACCTTATTTTACTCCCTGTTGGTGGCTGGAAATTGGGCTCATTAGCTCAGACTTTTGATGTGCCCGCTTTGATGTTGGGGAGAGGCTTCTTTCCGTGCCAAATCTGCCTCATTCACTTTGGCTGCCACCTACTGTTGCTTCTTCTCGTCACCTTTGCTGCCCTTGTATTGCGGGTGCATTTCTACACCCGCCACTCAGAAACTGTACGAAGAAAAATGGGGACTGGTTCTTTGTTTCCAAAGGCACCGCATGCTTCTAACCTGTGAGTGTGTGTGTATGCGTGTGTGTGTGCATGTTTGTATGTGTGTGCATGTGTGTGAGTGTGTGTGTGTGCATGCACCCAGATGTCTGTAGGAGCAATGTGGGGAAGGGAGGAGAACCCATTTCATAAATCATGAAATTCACTGACGGCTCCAACTTGATATCTCATCCTCGTCTGACATTTCACCACTATTTTCTTTTCTTTTTTTTTTGGCTTTTTGGGTCACACCTGGCGATGCACAGGGGTTACTCCTGGCTCTGCACTCAGGAATTACTCCTGGCGGTGCTCAGGGAACCATATGGGGTGCTGGGAATCGAACCCGGGTCGGCCATCTGCGAGGCAAACACCCTCCCTGCTGTGCTATTGCTCCAGTTCCTTCACCACTATTTTTCTGCAAATAGATCTGGATGCTTGCCCCATCCTTCTGAGCCATCCATGCAGATATCATTTTATTTACTGTTCTCTCTTTCCCCTTTTGCCTGAGGCTGCTGCCTCCCTGGGCAGTTACCTTGAAAACACGGGGAACTCTGGTTTCACACTATCTTTTTTTTAGGAGCAATGATTAACCCCAAAGGTTAACCCCAAAGGTTACGGAAGATCTGATTTATCGCTTCTTCTGGAAGGAACTTAAAGTGCTCTGAGATGGGGTGCTGTGTGCTAAGACGATCAAACAAACCGAAGCCAAAAGCCCAAGGGAATCGGAGATCCAAGTGCAAGCTGCAGGCAGAGGGGCCACTAGGAGGCGCTCTGCCCCCATGGAGGGAACTGAGGCTGTGCCATCAAGCTGCGTGTGTGCGTGTGTATGTGTGTGTGTGCGTGTGCGTGCGTGCGTGCGTGCGTGCGTGCGTGTGTGTGTGTGTGTGTGGTGGGTGTTCCTCTGTGCCTGCTACCCTGCTGGCAGTCCAGGAAGGTGCTGGCAACTCTTGCTAAGGCTCTCACCGCCCTCGGTGACTTTCCCTCATGCCATGCCTTGCTTGTGACTGAGGCCTTGATCGCAGGAGAGGAAACAGCTGGACACCATCTCTCATGTGCTGGCTTTTTGGAAGGAGCTGCTTTCCCTTCCCTGTTTGCGTTCCCTCAGGAGGACCGCAGGTGACGGCTCTGTAAGGCCCTTCTCTAAGGGACGGTGGTTCTAGTGGGGCTGAAATTCTGCACTAGAGTCATTTCTTCCTCCACGACTTCTACCATCAGGCCAGAGAGACAGTATAGGGTCAAGGGCCTGCCTTGCACCTGGCTCAGTCCCTGGTACTCTGTACGGTTCCCGGAATGCCGAGTGGCCCTTGAGCACAGAGCCAGGAGTAAGTTCTGAGCACTGCTAGCTGTGGCCCTAATCCATGCACCCCCACCCTTCAAACAACTAAAAATAAAATAAAGTCCAACTTCAAATAATTTTGCAATCCACTGTGTGTAAGGGACACTGGCCTGTGAATGTCCATGTGAGCCCCATGTTTCCTGCCCTAGGGGCAATGGAAGGACAGGTCATTGCCCACCACCAGAGTGCTCACCTTCTCAGAGCACTCTGGAGAGGGTGCACCGCCCCAGAGCTCGCCTGTGATGCAGTAACTGAGAGCCGGGTGATGCTGGAGTGCGGCCTGACTCCTGAGTCCCAGGAGGTTTTGTGGGGAGAGGGATGAGCTTTTCCATGCCCAGATACTGAGCCTTTGAGATCAGTTTGTTCCGAAGGCCTAATCCACTGTGCTCTGACGAAGCTTCCTGTTACCCAGATGCCAGAGAAAACAGCAACTTCAGTAGTTTGGAAAGGGGAATGTTCATACAGAAACAGAAGAAATAGCAACGGTTATTTAAGAGCTGTTTTAAGGGTTCAGTACAATCCTGGTCTTTAGGAAATGAAACTTGAGTTTTCTGGAAAACATGGGGTGTGCAGCAGGGTGTCGTTGGAGAGATAGTTCAGAGGTTAAGACCAAACCTGGTTCAAATCTCAGGTCCCCTGAGCGCTTCCAGGGACTACTCCTGAGCACAGAGCCAAGAGAAGTTCCTGAGCACTGCCGAGTGTAGCTCAAGATGAAAAAAAAAAAAGTTTGGGTAAACCTTTCGGAGACAATCAAGGACTTATAGGATGCTGTTTGATTTCGTTTCAAATGTCTTGGATTTGTGTTACCTCTATACAGATCCTAGTGTCAACTCTTAAAAGTATTTTTAGTCATAAGTAAAAATGAAGGGACAATCGTTGTTTCTACATGAGTATAACAAAGGAAAAGGGCAGTGTTTTCCAGGAACGCAGGAGTTGAAGATGGGCTGGTAGGAGCCCTTGAGCGGGCCCGTCCCAGGGAAAGGGAGCCCTGCTGTGCCCTGCTTTTGGCCAGGACCCTGGGCTCTCCAGAGCGGAGAGGATGAGCCTTAAAGCTTGACGTTCCCTCCTTAGCCCCTGGAGGTCACCTCATCCCGCCTCTCTGGGTGAGACCTGGGGCTTTGATAGGAAGAATCCGGGCAAGATGATGATGTCTTAACGTTCTGGGGAGAGCTGCGAACTGTGGCATTTCAAACATTAATGTCGGGGAGAGCAGCTTCCGTTCTCCCTGACACTTGGATACTTTCTAAGGAAATTCAAAGTGTCCGTACAATGCAACTGCCAGAAGATCTGATTGATAAAAATCATTCACA
This sequence comes from Sorex fumeus, assembly GCF_029834395.1. Classification (NCBI taxonomy): domain Eukaryota; kingdom Metazoa; phylum Chordata; class Mammalia; order Eulipotyphla; family Soricidae; genus Sorex; species Sorex fumeus. The sequence continues at coordinate 8,030,124 of NW_026606321.1, read as the reverse complement.
AATGGATTTCTTTATGTGGACACGTTTGTTCAATTATTTATTATCGAATCACTGTGAAATAGACCCTTACAAGGTTTTTCACAATTTGGTTTCAGTCATGCAGTGTTCCGACACCCACCAGTCCACCCGTGTGCATTTTCCCAGTACCAGTGTCCCCCGGTACCCTCCCTCCCATCCCCCCACTCCCCAAGCCTGCCTCCAAGGCAGATACTTCTCTTTTTTCTTTTTTTAAGTGGATTTTTACTAATTTCCTGATGCCAACATTTCTTGATATATGTCTGCATGCATTGTTTTAAATATAAACCTCCCTTCCATCTTTGTGCTTTTTTTTCCCAACAGTGACCAAAGGTTTCTGGCTGTGCTGCCGGCACTTTCTGTTGCAGTGTTCACCGGGGCTCAGTTCCACTAGCTGCAGTGCTCACACACAGCTCAGCTGCACTGCACATGTTTCTGTCTATGGGGATCCCAGATGTCAGCAGTGCCTAGATGGCACATGGTAATGTGGGCCGGTGCCAGGATCAAATTTGTGACCTCATGTCTGGAGGGCAGGTACTCTACCACAGAAATTCCTGGATCCCTATGCCAACATTTAGAAGTGGATTCACTTAATAAAGCAAAGTGCATGAGCATAATACAAATGACATAGCTTGACACTGTTTCCCAAGCCCTGCAGCCAGTTTCTGGATAACACAGAAGAGGAATGATTCCTTTGGTGACTTGCCAGAGTTACGTGGTGTTAACACAACTTTATTTATTTAAAATCTTTATTAGTGAAAACTATGAGGTACAGTTGTAGACTTACAAATTTTTGTGCTTGGGTTTCAATTATACAATCATCGAGTTTCCATCCCTTCACCAGTGCCCATTTTCCACCACCACTGATCCCAGTATCCCTCCCACCCCCCACCCCCCCATTCCACCCTGCCTCTGTGGCAGGGCATTCCCCTCTGTTCTCTCTCTCCTATTGGGTGTTGTGGTTTGCAAAAGAGGCATTGAGTGGCAATTGTGTTCGGTCTATAGTCTACTTTCAGCATGCTTCTCCCAACCTGGGATGATCTTCCCAACACTCTTTATTTGGTGCTCCCTTCTCTATCTGAGCTGCCTTTCTTTACCCCTAGAGGTTGCAGCTGGCCTCCAAGCCATGGAGTGAGGCTCCTGGTACTTATCTCGGCTATTCTTGGGCGTTAGTCTCCTATTTTGTTACTTTATGTTCCCCAGATGAATGCAATCTTTCTATATCTGTTCCTTTTTTTCTGACTCATTTCACTTAGCATGACACTTTCCATGTAGTACCACTTGTATGTAAATTTTATGACTTCATCTTTTCTAACAGTTACATAGTACTCCATTGTGTAGATGTACCAAAGCTTCTTTAACCAGTCATCTGTTCTCGGGCACTCAGTTTTTTTCCAGACTCTGGCTATTGTAAACAGTGCTGCAATGAACAAACAAGTGCAGATGTCACTTTGACTATACTTTTTTTGCCTTTCTGGGATATATTCCCAGGAGTGGTACTGCTGGGTCAAATGGGAGCTCAATTTCTAATTTTTTGAGAATCGTCCATACTGTTTTCCAAAAGGGCTGAACCAGTCGGCATTCCCACCAGCAATGAGGGAGGGTCCATTTCTCAACACATCCGCTCCAGCACCAGTTGCTTTTGTTCTTTTGGATGTGGGCTAGTCTCTGTGGTGTGAGATAATATCTCATTCTTGTTTTGATCTGCATCTCCCTGATGATGAATGATGTAGAGCATTTTCTCATGTGCCTTTTTGCCATTCGGATTTTTTTCTTTGAGAAAGTTTCTGTTCATTTTGTTGCCCCATTTTTTGATGGGGTTGGATGTTTTCTTCTTGTGGAGTCCAACCAGTACTTTGTATATCCTTGATATCAACCCCTAACACAACTTTAGAAAAAAGAATTTTAGCTCATGAAATGATCACGATCACGATCACGATCATCCTGTTGTTCGTCGATTGCCTCAAGCAGGCACCAGTAACGTCTCCTTCGTCCTAGCCTTGGATTTTAAAAAGTGCCATATTCAAGGCTCTTTCAGGGTTAGGAGAATGAGACCCATCATTGTTACTGGTATTTGGCATAATGGATACACCACGGGGAGTTTGCCAGACTCTGCCGTGTGGGCAGGTTACCTTTGGTAGCCTGCCAGGTTGTCCAAAGTAAGAATGAGATAATCAGATGTCTGAGAGCTGGGTTTTATAGTCTCTGGGTCTTGGCTTATAAATAAATATAAGAAGAAAAAAATAAATAAAACTATGAAAAAAAAAGTAAGGTGGAGTTCATGCCCAAATCAATCAGCTAATCAGTGGCTGAATAAATAGCAGTACTCCTACATAAAAAGAAAAAAAAAACGAAATGATAGCAGGCGCCAAATGCTGTCTAGTAGATGATAGCTAAGGAGACATGAGCATGACATTTGTTATTTTTCAAGTTTCTCTTAAATATAATCTGAAATGAAACAGGATACAATATATATGGATGATGTGTTTGTGTGTGTGTCTCTCTGTGTGTGTATTCCAAGACATGTCTGTTTTTCCAAACAGTGGAAAACATTAAAGACCTTGAGTGCATGTTTCTAGGGTAATAGCTGTGCATTCACCAGATTTTAAGGAGCTGAGGAGAAGAAGGGTTAGCATTTATTCATCTGGTCACTTGACCAGGAGCTTGAGCTGTTGATCCTAATCTTTTTTTTTCTTTTTGGGTTACACCCAGCGATGCACAGGGGTTACTCCTGGCTCTGCACTCAGGAATTAATCCTGGCAATGCTCAGGGGACCATATGGGATGCAGGAAATTGAACCCAGGTCAGCTGTGTGCAAGACAAACACCCTACCTGTGATGCTATCACTCCAGCACCGTTCCTAAGCTTCTGAGGGCATCTGAGGAGACTCCGTTTCTGCCAAGGAAGGTCCCGACCTGGAGGGTGAGACAGTCAGGGTAGGAAAGATTTAGATTACTTCAAGCGTAAAGGGTTTGGAGATGCAAAACCGTCCAGGATTATTCCCTCTGTGCCCACTGCGTCCTCTCTCCAGCTGGGGTTGGGGGGCTCGGACGGTTTTAAGCTGCCGCTGTTTAAGGCGAACACAACCTACTTCTGTGAAGGTGCCAAATCTGGGGTCACTCTGTACCCTAACAGGATGGGATTGGTTCCACCGATTTTCTACGGTGGGATCTGAGTCTTGGGGTCATTCCTGCTTCCCTAGCAGGTGAAGTTGGTTTCACCACATTTATTGGGTCTCTTCTGAGCACTGGGGCTGTGGGTTTGCACCAGGAACCCTGGCCAGAGGTAAGGGGTCTGGGAAAATGCCCACCAGGCTGACAGAGAGCCAGGACCATGGAGCAGCAGGAACATGACCTTCGGACAGTGAGAAAGTGTGTCAACTGAAGAGATGGACAAGGGAGACAAGCAGGAGTGTGACAGGTCAAAGGCGCCTCACCACTTCCTCCTTAATGGGCCAAGGTCTGGTGAGTGACGGCAGCCACCCCACCCAGGCCTCTGGTGTCCTAGTTTGGCACAGAGGGAGAAACAAACCATTAGGAAGCCCAGCAAGTTTTCTGAGTAATAGAGTAATAGCCATTATTTCTGGTTTTTTTTTTTGAAACTTTAGGACAATTCATTTGAAAGGTCATTTTCTTGTAAAAATTACCAACAACAGAAAATCTTCAGAAATGGGAAAACTGAACGGATTAATTAACACGTATTTGTGAGTCCTTTCTCCTGAGCTACACAGAGCTTTCAACAGAAGGAGCATGGGCATGTTAACTGAGTATGCCGTCTGTGGAATTCAGAGATGGCCTATTAGCACAATCTAGCCTGTAATTATTTCTGGTTTTGAAGCCCTTTTTAATACTTTTATTGATTTCTTTGTTTCCCTGACTTTCATTACAATGTGTGTGTTGCAGATGCATCATCGGAAACCAACATGTCTCTAAAGCAACATCTCTCAACTGGGGGCCATAGGTGCGCCCTGTGAACCCCCAGGATATTTCAAGGGGCGAGAATTGCATAATTGACTCTGGCAGAGCGTGAGACCAGGGGACCAACCGTGAGGACTGAGAGGCAGCAGGCAGGACGGAAGCACGGCCGGAGCGGGACCACGGTTGGGAGGGGGCCTGAGAGCAGTGACCCAGGCCCTGTGGGGTTCACTTCCAGGGACCCGGTGCCTCCTTCACCGTGGAACCGGCCCTTCTGCCCCCAACAGCCTGCCCTGCTGCCCCCTTCTTTTCCGGTAGCCACTGACTCCAATTTTGTTTTACCAAGTTCATTGGATTGTCATTTCTTTAACAGACGCCGTGGGTCACAGGAGAGCCAAGATCCAGGCTGTCCCGATGTGGGGGCTGTAGGTCAACGTCACTCACCAGCTCCTTCCTGGCAGGGGGCATTTCCAGCCTCTCTGCAACTCCTGTCTCCCTGCCTCTTACACACACACACACAGACACACATAGACACATAGAGACACACACACGCATGCACACACACGCACACACACAAATGCATGCACACACACATGCATGCATGCACACACACATGCACACAATGCACACACAGGCACGCACACACGTGCACACACACGCATGTGCGCACACACACATGCACGCACTTACACACATGCGCACAACCCACCCCCTTTCTCAGGCACCCCAACTGCACAGGTATGAGCCGTGCCCTCCCCAGCAGCCTGAGGAAGGCCTGTGCGCAGGGCACATCCTGCTGCTCTGCCTGTCCAGGGTACCCCCCTCTGCCCCACTGCTAACCTCTGCTCTGCCCCACTCCTGCCTCACTCCTGCCGCCCATCAGTGGAGTTTGCCTGGTTTGACCACCTTGAGGAGGGGAGTCTCCAAAGGGGCTTTCAGGACAGTAGCCTCTTCTGCCCTCTGGCATCAGCAGACACCCCCGCCCCCCACACACCTGTGATGCTCCTTCCCTGGGGGGCACTAGCCTGGGCACCTGCCTGGTTTCCCTGCCCAGTGCTCATTGGTGAATTATCCCCTTTCCTGCACGGCCTCTCTGCTCCGGGGCCCAGATCTTGTCCCCGCTAGGCCTTCATGCTCTTGGCCATCCCGCTGAAAGGGCTTGGGTTAGGGGCCACACCCAGCTGTGCCCAGGCCGAACATCCGGCTCTTTACTTAGGGATCACTCCTGGCACGCACCCACACTGGGGGTCGAGGTCAAATCTAGGTCGGCACATGCAAGGGAAGTGGCTCTGTGGATCCATGGACTGATGAGCAAAAACTAAAAACATGCATGAAAACCAAAAACATGCAAAAAATAAAAACGTGCATTAAACACCAATAGAAAAAAAATTTTGAAAAAAATCGATAAAATATTTGCAAAGTGTGCAACAGCTCAGAATATATATGAAGGGGGCTGGGAGCCTCAGTGGTTCTCTGTAGTTTTCATTCATTTTGCTGTGAAGCAAAGCAGTCTAAAAATAAAGTTAATTAAAAGTACTTGTGCAGACACATAACAGTTCTCCACCTAACAAAACTATAGAGAGGGTGTAGAAAAGGTGTAGACAGAGACGTTTTCTCCTCAAAATGACCCTGGAGTGTTTTCTCCCTCCGAGGAGCCTCTTAGCCGTCCTATTGGTATTCGTCCAGGTTCCTGCTTAATTACAAATCGTAGATGGGTTTATAATGCGCCTATTATTCTGCAGCCCTTGATTATTTTCCTACTGACAATATATCTTCAAAACCTTCCCACGTCAGAACATAATGCTGGAATCTATTTCTCACACTCCTAATATTGCTCATTTTCCTCTGGGGTCATCTTTCTTTTTGAGTGGTGGATGGTTTTCATCATGCATTCTGGATATGTATTCTGAGCTCTTATACACATTGCAAATATGTTTATCATTTTTTTTCAAATTTCCCCTATGGGTGTTTAATAATTCCATGCATATTTTTAGTTACACATGTCCCAGTGGTCATACTAGTGTTGAAGACTTGAGTTTTATGCCAAGTCTAGAAAATCCTTCTCCTCCCTAAGATTACAAAATTTTGCTTTCCAAAACTATTTTGAATGTATTTTTTGGCCATAATATAAGTATTTCATATTATTTTCCTCATGAATGAATGTATGGCCAACTGGTTTAGTGCCCTCGTGGAAGACTATTTTTTTCCTACACCAATTTGTGGTATTGCTTGGCTTTCAACTCAGTTCCTTTTCCATTCAGTTCCCTTATATTTTCCATTATATTAAAAAATGAACTATTTAACTTTTTCTTTGACTTTCTATTAAGACACCAGGATTTACAAAGTTATCCATAGCAGAGTGATGGCCCAGAGACAGTCCTCACCTGGAGTGGCAGAGCAGCAGTCAGAAAGTCAGTGAATTATTTCATTTTTGAACATATGCTATTTAGTTTAATTTATAATATTACTAGAAGACAGTAGAGAGCACATTTTCGATACTGTTGTTTATCGATGATAGTAACCCTTTCAGCTTTTATAACAATGTTGTTAGTTTTATTTTCCTTCGTGCTTCACAGGTAAGATGCTGTGAAGTACCAGTCTTGCAGGGTACCAGGGTAGGGGGACTTTGAATTGTTTGCAGCTGTGACTGGGGTCAAAGTCTTAAATCCCTGAGCCACACCGGTCTCTACACACCAGAACTTAAACCCCAACAGATAGGCATTTAAGAAGATTTTCTCAAATTGACAGAGCATTCACGCTGAAAATCACTTCCTCAGAAAGCCTGAGATAAATCAGATAAACCAGTATCCTGAGGAAGACGTCCTCACAGTCACACTAGCAGGCGCCATCTCTGCACTTGTGGCTGAAGGGAACTCTTCAAGGATAGACAGATGCATCATTTAATTTCTATAATAAGACCTGTCTTTTGTTACCTGGTCCACTGGTTTCCCTTAATCACATGTTTTACATAAAAATCTAGTGGTTGTTCTGGTTCTTCTTAACTTTTGTTTATTCTAAACATCAGGTTTAGAATGAAAACAAGCCGTGGGTCTAATACATTCGGCCAGGATTGCATTGAAATTGTTGACCAATTTGGGGGAGGAATGACATTTTTTCAGCATCTCTCCTGGTATGTGTTATGCTTACATATTCAGTTTTTGGAAATATCCTACAAAAATGCCCGAAGGCTTTGTCCTTAGCTCCTCTTGTCTCCCTTGCAGGGCTTTGCAATTCTGAGCCTGGATTCACACAAAGCCACGTAGGAGGCATGCGAGGTGCCGTTTTCCAATGACGGGGACTGGTGGGGACCCTGTTACGTGTCCCGCTTGGGCCTGGAATGTAGACTATGATATTTGTGCTTCCTGCTCATGGTTCTAACATCCCCCAGGCTTCAAAGCAGTAAGCCCGGGTGTCACTGCGTGCGAGGAATGGTGGGACACCCTTGGATCCCTTCATCTGAAGAATCAAAAAAAAATAGTAACACATCCAAGGAATGCTCAATGTTATTTTAAATTTTTCACACAGGATTCTGTTTCTTCCTGAGTTTTCATGAATCTATATATCTAAGTGAACCAATTTAAATCTTAGTGACTTGCAGGAAGAAAGGAGACTATTGGGATGGGGGCGTTTCTCGGGCTGGAGCGATAGCACAGCGGGTAGGGCGTTCGCCTTACACGCGGCCAACATGGCCGACCCGAGTTCGATTCCTCCGCCCCTCTCAGAGAGCCCGGCAAGCTACCGAGAGTATCTCGCCCGCACGGCAGAGCCTGGCAAGCTCCCCAGGACGTATTCGATATGCCAGACACAGTAACAACAAAGTCTCCAATGGAGACGTTACTGGGCCTGCTCGAGCAAATCGACGATCAACGGGAGGGCCTTCACCTTTACCTTATTCTTTTCTCAGCAGAATTTGTAACTGAAGATTTCCCTTTCTGCTTTCCCTGGAAGTGAGAGTCCGTTTTCCTCAGAAATCAGATGAGCTCAGCGCTTGCGTTTTGCTGAGTGTCTTCTCTTGAAATGGGTCCTGTGTAGTGCTCTCCTCTGGAAACCTCTGTCTCTTGAGTTTACCCAGTGCTTCTCTACTCAGTGAAATATTGCCAACTGGCAGAGAGAGATACAGGAACTGAACAGTGGCGTTACAGAGGAACCCAGCCGAGGCAAGCAGAGCCGCAGGGGCAGAGACTGAGAGTCTGTTCTGGAGCAGCTGCTCTGCCTGTCCGACTCCCCCCACCGTGTTGGAGGCAGCTGGAGCCTGGCAAGCGTGAACAGGCTGGTCTTGGGCCAAGGAAGTCCATTTTGGGGTGTCGGTAGACGTCAAGTTCATGCAACTTTTACGTGTCACACATTATTCGCCGTTAATCTTTAAGAGCCAGTTAAAAAGGTCAGCGCCATTCTCAGCTCAGCTGTCCTGTTGGAGTGGACAGTGGGGGCTGGACCTGGGGCCGTAGGACAGTGAGGACGGCTCTTGCCTTGAATGCAGCTGACCCTGGTTCGATCCCCGGCATCCTGTATGGCTCCCCGAGCCCCACCAGGTGTGATTCTTGAGCACAGAGTCGGGAGTCAGCCCTGACCACTGCTGGCTATGCCCCCCCCACTCTGCTCATAGCCAAAACAAACAAACAAACAAACAAACACCAAATAGACAATGGAATTGGACACAACCGTTTTGGAAAACATGGTGTTTCCTCAAGAAGCTGAAAGCAGATGCGTCATCTGAGCCAGCAACTCCACTCTGCACTTCTAGTGCCAGAGTAAAAATTTCTCTTTTAGGAAATCTTTTTTAAAAAGTGAGTTATTTTTGATATTCAGAAAATTGCACATTTTGTATATAAACATTTCAACAAATTCGTGAACATATGCAATACTACGAGATGATGATAACAGCCAATAGGATACCTATTAACAATCCCCCAAAAGATTTTTGTGTTCCCTTGTAATGTTTTTTTCCTCCAATTTTTATTGAGGCACCATGATTTACAATATGTCAATGATACGGTTTCATGCAAACATAAACTCAAAAAGTTATCTCCATCTCAATGTTTATTGTAGCATTACTTATAATGGCTAAGATATGGAAATAATATGTATCCATGGTAGATAATTAGATAAAGGAACTGCAATAAAATGCTATTTCATTATAAAAAGATGATTTTTTATGCCGTTTGCAGCCAAATGGAAGGAACTTGAAGGAATAATATGAGGCTAAATAAGTCAGAAAGAGAAAGATAGATAATGGATAATTTCACCCACGTGTGGGATATGAGAAAGCAAATCTAATGAATGGATAAAACAAACTGAAAATAAATCAGCAGACAGTACATTGAGTTATAGGTGAGGGGGTGGAAAGTGGGTGGAAATGGGAGGAACTGGTTGGGGTTCAAGAGGGGGTGTCTTGGGTGTTATTTGGGTGCTGATGTTTGTTGGCAATTGATAATGGGCTGAACTTGACTCATCTGCTAAAAGTCGGCTGACCTTCCTGCCAAATCTTACCGTTAACCTAACTACCTCCAAAGTTAGGTGTTGGCTCCGCGTAGTAGGAGCTTTACCGGACTGTGTAACAGCCCTGTCCCGTCTCCTTGGAGCTCTGGGGTGGACTGGATGAAACCCTGATGTTGCTGAGAGCTTGGCTGATCCCGTGGACACTGCCGCATGGGAGTTCTTGGCACTGTGGTGAGGACCCCGCTGACTACATGTGAAGCCCCTGTCTTTCCTCGGTTCTCAGGACTACCTTTGGGCATGAATTTTTCCCACTTGAACTCAAATAGAGCCCCGAGACACCACAGGTGGGGGACCACGCCCAGCTCTTGTACCCCGAGCTCACACGCCACATCCTCTGTCCTTACTGAGAGGCTTCCTGGCCTCCCACGTCCCTGCGACCTCTCAGGAAGGGAACTGCTCCCTCTCTTTCACCCCCTCCCTTCCCCAAGCCACCACCGTGGTTCTCACTGAGCCTGGGAGGGTTTTTTCCTACCCCCATTTGTTTGCTTTGTTCATATTTTTCATTAAGTCTCCATTTTTGTTTTGTTTTGTTTTGCTTTTTGGGTCACACCCAGCGATGCACAGGGGTTACTCCTGGCTGATGCACTCAGGAATTACTCCTGGCGGTGCTGGGGGACCATATGGGATGCTGGGAATCTAACCAGGGTCGGCCACATGAAAGACAAACGCCCTACCCACTGTGCTAACACTCCAGCCCCAAGTCTCCATTTTTTCAAGCAAGGTAATTTTTTATCGAAACATTTAGAAAGAGATGAGGGGAGAGAAAGAGAGCAGCACTGTATTTATTTATTTATTTATTTATTTATTTATTTATCCTTTTTGGGTCACACCCAGTGATGCTCAGGGATCACTCCTGGCTCTGTACTCAGAAATTACTCCTGGCGGTGCTCGGGGGGCCCTATAAAGTGCCAAGGATCGAACTCGGATCTGCTGCATGCAAGGCAAACGTCCTCCCCGCTGTGCTATTGCTCCGGCCGAGAGAACACAGGCCTCTCCAGAGGGGCGATGGGCAAGCAGAAGACAGAGGTGGCCAGGGATCTTGTGTGCACAGGGAGGACGGGGCTCAGAGAGGCCTCACGGTTCCACACAATGGGACTTGAGAGACGGCAAGTACGTCGGTGCTTCATTGCTGCTTAAACCAGGCCTCACAAGACACGCGAGTAACCTCTGATCTTTATTCTATGTCTTAGTTTTATTTTTGACGGGGAGGCTGAGCCGCGTGGTTGAGGACAGAAACCAAGGCTGAGCTGATGGTTGGGGTCCTCCTCTGTCCATCTCTGGACACTTGAGGGTCATTCACGGCTGAGACGAGAAATGCTGGGTCTAGGCCGCATTTGCTTCTAGGTCCTCCTGCACTTCAGACTCTCCTGGGTTTGGAAGGAGTCTTGGCCTGGTCCTCTGTATTTTACCAAATATGCCCAGGGTTAGCTTTGTGTGGTTGGGGTGGTGGTGGTGGTCGTGGTGGGGTCTCAATGCACAGGGTTGAGCAGAAACCTTCTCTTTGGTAGTCTCGTGTTGGTTCATATGCTAAGTAAACAGACTCTAGTCTCCACTCTAAAAAACTCCCCTGCCTCGTTCAGGGCACGCACAGAGTAAAAGAGAAGCCTCACCCCTGAGGAAAACAGCGTGGAGACTCGACAGCAAGAAGAGAGCTTCCCTAGCACCTAGCCAGTGCACTGTTGGGGTCGATTCCAAGAACACAAAATGTGTAATTTTGTGTAATTTGATATGACATCTGATATGACATCAGAAATTACATAAATGCACACCACTATTTCCTGCTAGGAAACAAGCGGAGCACCCAATGATGGGTGAGTGGATAAAGAAACTGTAGCATAGCCACGCTAGGGACGCTGCCCAGTTGGAAACTTCCCATCCACTGCGACTCAAAAGGAACTGGAGGACATCGTGAGAAGTGAAATAAGTCAGAGGGAGAAGAAAAATATTGGACGATCCCACTCTGTGGTTTACAGAGTGACGAAACGAGCAATTAGGCAGAGCTGAGTGAGGACAAACCCTGGAACAGATTGCCCAGCAGTGCTGAGGGGATGGGGGTGGTGGGGGGGGCTGGGCTACAGAAGGATGATGGTGGAGGACCTGGGCAATTTGGGGATGGGGAGGCTGCAGGAATTCTGTACATCGTCCGTGAAACAACGTGTTGTGAGCATGTTACTTGGAGAGGCGATTAGGGGAAGTGCTTTGGCATGCCTTGACTCTGATCACACCTCCTGGGACATCGGAAAGTTGCCTTTGGGTTGTCCGCAGCAAAGACCTGGCCTAAGTCGATTGCATTCATTTATATTTGCATCTTGTTTACTAAATTTGTACCCCCACCCCAAAATCATCCTTTGAGGTTTTCTTCCATTCTATTTCCAGAGAGAGAGAGAGAGAGAGAGAGAGAGAGAGAGAGAGAGAGAGAGAGAGAAACAGACAGGCAGACAGATAGACAGGGAGAGAGAAGACAGGGAGAGAGAGATGGGGAATGAGACAGAGAGAGAGGGAGAGAGAGAAGAAGATAGGGAGAGAGGGAGAGGGAGAGGAAGAGACGGAGAGAGAAAGAGGGAGAGAGAGAGAGAGAGAGAGAGGCAGAGGCATTTCTGCACTCTTGCAAGTGCTGTCCTCAGTCTGTTTAGGTCTATTCCATTCCTGAAACTCTGGTAACAGGCTCTGGGGCTGTTCCTGTGCTGGAAAATTCTCTTTCGAGGGATATTGTGAAACCTTGTTTGCAATTCGCCAAATCTCTGTTTCTCCCTGAGCATTTGCATCTGCAGCAAGCAAATGTTTCCCTTGCGATGGAGCAGCAGCCTGAAGCCCACTTTCCTGGAGCTCAGATGGAAGAGATGTCGCAGGGCCAGAGACGGGGCCAGAGGTGCTCTGTGCATGGATGGGATGAGCGTGCTGGAGCGCTGCGGTGTGTGGCTGTCATCATCTCGCTCCTTTCTGGTGAACCCCGACTTGCTGCAGTCAGGGCGCTCACCTCTGTCCTTGAAGGGAGCGGAGTTCAGCATGCCCTCAGCCTGGCCGTGCCTTGTCCTGTCCTTGGGTGAGTGACACTTGGCATTCCCACCCACCCTCACTCGGTTCACTGGGGGCCCGGCCACACCTGCCTCCCAGGGGAAGCTTCTAGACTCGTGACCCAGCAATGTCCACCCCCTGTAGGACTGTCATGATTGCGAGACAGCCCGGGCTTGAGGGAAGGTTTGAGGGCTGATGTCCTAACTCCCACCGAGGAAGTCTCTTCAACGGGTGTCAGGGAGCTTCCTGGAGCCTCCACCTCCGTCCCGGGCTGCAGGGCATGGGGGCTGCGGCGGAGGAGGCAGAGGAGGCAGGAGGGCTGCGTGCCTGGTTGGGAGGGAACCGGCACCACGGGTCTGAAACATTGACTGGGTTTTCTCTCTCCGTGGTGGGCCTTGGCTGAGGGGTGTTGGGAGGTGGCTGCTCAGGGGGTCCTTCGCACCCTGTTGGCTACCCCTGAGGAGTAAGCACAGGACCATTTGGGGTGGGGGGATGTTACACTTATCCCAGCTCCAATCACCAGCCCCGGCTGCTGAGAGTTGGGTCAGGATGGGGTGGTGCTGCATAGACACGGGTGGGGGTCTCAGCCCCAAAGCCAAGCACCCACTTCCGTGGCTCTGGGCAGCTGCTGGTGTTGAAGCAGGAAGAAAATCTGGGACATTGCGGAAACTCAGTGGAGACGCCCTCATCTCTCCACGCCCTGGCCAGGATGAACCACCCCAAGTGGCTGGACGGATCCTGTGTAACAGTCGCTTTCGGGTGAACTTCTGGCAACGGTGTGGACTGTGCCAATGCTCAGTGTGGTATAAGGGGGAGCTCTGATGGGGCCCAGGCTGGTCTCACAGGAGGACACCCAGAGGAGGATTTGGGTGTGCCCAGAGCCAAAGTGGACGCCTGGGTGGAAATGGGGTGAGATGTCCGGAAGATTTGCTGTCACTCTGCTGCCGAGAGACCAGAAGCTTGGTCAGTTCCCCTGAACTCCGGAAGCTGAGGTCTCCAGTGTGGAATGAGGACAGGACACAGGCCCTGTCCATGTTCATAGAAGCCTCATTCAAAATAGCCAACAGGGAGGGGTTACCAAGGGTCAGTCAGTGGCTGATTGGATACAAATCGTGTCCATCCTCATGATGGAGTGCTGGCGTCCCTTCCACGAAGGGCATTCGGACATCGGGGTTGCCATGGGTGAATGAGAAAGTCTGGAGATTGTCTGGCAACACCCTGGATTACTGTCTGCTACCAAGTGCCACCCTCTGTTGCAGACCCAGGGGTCTGACACCCTCCCAGACCTCGAGAATCCCTTGTCTCCTTCCTCCTGTGATGCCCTCCGAATGAATCCCCACTGAGAAAGCTGAGAAAGCTGTCCACTGGGCAGGTGACGCTAATCGGGTCCAGATCAGTCTCGCAAGCAGGTTCTGGCAGGAGGACCTGGCCACAATGCTCTGAAACCAACGCTTTTGTGGGTACAGGCCCACTTGTGCCCCTGAAGCCAGGAAAAGACTCATGGAAACAGAGGCCCAGCCCGGGAGGGGGGAACAAGAACCAAGGCTCCAGACAGGCATAGGCTGGCATGTGGAGGAGGAGGAGGAGGAGGAGGAGGAGGAGGAGGAGGAGGAGGAGGAGGAGGAGGAGGAGGAGGAGGAGGCGGGAGCACAGGGAGACAGGACAGAGAGGCAGGGGGGGAGTGGGTGTATGTGAATGTGTGCACGTGCGTCACACACATGTGAGTGTGAATATGCAGATATGTGAATGTGTGCACGCACATGTGTATGTTTCCAGCACGGAAGTGTGCACATGTGTGACTGTGCATGTGTATATGCTCATATATGTGGATGTATGCACACACCTGAATATCTGAGTATGCCAGTGATTAGATGCACACACGAATACACACATGGATAGCACACGTGCTTTTGAATGTGTAGAGTCAAGTGGATGCATACACATATATGTATGCATGGAATGCTCCAGAAAGGTACTCAGGGATGGTTCTGGCATGCTCTAGGAAGGTATTCAGGGAAGGTTCCAGCATGTTCCAGGAAGATACTCAGGAAAGGTTCTGGCATGCTCCAGGAAGGTACTCAGGGATGGTTCCGGCATGCTCCAGGAAGGTACTCAGGGATGGTTCTGGCATGTACCAGGAAGGTACTCTGGGATGGTTTTGGCATGCTCCAGGAAGGTACTCAGGGATGATTCTGGTGCGTTCCAGGAAGGTACTCAGGGATGGTTCTGGCATGCTCTAGGAAGGTATTCAGGGAAGGTTCCAGCATGTTCCAGGAAGATACTCAGGAAAGGTTCTGGCATGCTCCAGGAAGGTACTCAGGGATGGTTCCGGCATGCTCCAGGAAGGTACTCAGGGATGGTTCTGGCATGTACCAGGAAGGTACTCTGGGATGGTTTTGGCATGCTCCAGGAAGGTACTCAGGGATGATTCTGGTGCGTTCCAGGAAGGTACTCAGTGATGGTTCTGGCATGTACCAGGAAGTACTCTGGGATGGTTTTGGCATGCTCCAGGAAGATACTCAGGGAAGATTCCGGCATGCTCCAGGAAGGTACTCAGGGGTGGTTCCGGCATATTCACCCTCCAGTGATCCTGGCTGTGCCCACCAACACTCCCTCTGAGCACCAGCAGCAGCTGCCCGGGAGCGGGAGCACCATCTCAGCTGCTCTTCCCTCCCACCCAGCAAAGACAGAGCCGGGAGGCCCAAATTAGCTGCTGCCACCGCGCTGCTTCGTTAGTTAAAAATAGCTGTTCCGAGGCTCCACGCACTTGCCAGGGGCTGTGCAGCAAATGTTTATGGTGGAGGAAGCCGTGTGCTAATTCCCTTCTTATTCAAGGAGAATAACGCTTATTTGTTGTTCTCTGCAAATAAACAGCTCAGGATGTCCCCGGCTGTGCACTGGCATGTGGGCATTTTCTTGGCTTTTGCAGGGTGGTTTTGGGAGGGGGAACGGCTGGTGGGAGGCACAGGAGAGACACACCCTATGGTTCCATCTACGAGCAATGAACTGGCCTGTTGGGGAGAGGCATCCAGTGCCACGGGAGGGACCAAGACTCTCTTTCTGGTGGCAGGAAGCCCAAAGGAACTGCCCCCTGAAAGGCTGGCAGCCTCCACTTGTGGAGACCCTGGTGGAGAGGCATCCCTGACACCCCTCTGTCCTCTCTGGTCAGTCTTGCTGCAGGCCGCGCCCAGGGACACCACGTTCTCCTCCTCCGAATGTCACTCAGTGCTGCCCTGGGCACTGACGGGGCTCAGAGGGAGGGGGAGGGGGAGGAGCAGACACAGGTAACCTAATTAGTTTAATGGGTCATTCTCAGGGTCAGCTGCATCATGGAAATGGCTCAAGGGCAGAGAGGAACCCAAGAGGCACCTGGGCCGAGACTTCCCCACTTGTTTTGTTGATGACATTCTTGTTTGACCCTCAATGCTACTTGGGTACAAGGTAGAAAAACAGCAGCTGTCCCCCCACGGACATGTGGCCAGAGAACAAAGGAAAGTCCCCTAGAACTCCAAGGAGGCCAGGGGCACAGAGCTGGGTAAGGCAGTGCCAGGCACCAAGGGCTGTTGGCCCGCCTGGGGGCGTGCTGGGACAGTCCAGCAGGGGACCCTCCCGGAGGGACCAAGCAAGCCAGAGGTCAGCGTGGACCAAGGATGATGCACAGAGACGGACAAAACCAGCATGAGGCTGGACATCAGACAGCGGGAGCCCACAGCCCCCTTCTGGAAGCAGTTCACGACATCGCATAGGGCCGGGGAAGCAGTGCAGAGGGGAGGGCGCTCACCTTGCACAGGTCGGGCCCGGGCTCCATCTCTGGCACCCTGAGCAATGTCAGGCACAATCCCTGAGCACAGAGCACTGCTGGGGGGTGGCCTCCCCAAATATCACTAGTTTCATAAGCACCTGCGCTGTCTGCTGACATCCATGTGTATCCCAAGGACTCACTCAGGACTCGTCCTGTTTTTTGGTAACAGCTTCACCTGCCATTGGGATTCTTTTCCTTTCTGACACAGAACTCTCAGGGGAAACCA
The DNA here is from genome assembly GCF_029834395.1 of Sorex fumeus. Classification (NCBI taxonomy): domain Eukaryota; kingdom Metazoa; phylum Chordata; class Mammalia; order Eulipotyphla; family Soricidae; genus Sorex; species Sorex fumeus. The sequence continues at coordinate 8,013,653 of NW_026606321.1, read as the reverse complement.
GTAGTCTTGGCTTGAAAAGCCCAGCATCCAGGAGGAGGCTGTCTGGGAACCCAAGTTCCCAGGATCTCACACCTGTGTGTTCAAAGTCCTCCTTCAGGCACACTCTGCAGTGCAATGAACGCAAGTGTTTGCGTGTGGCATCTCCTCTTGTTTTCCGAATGAGGAAAGGGTTTTCTCCCAAGCATGCGGGCACCTTGGTCCTTCCTTCGGAAAGCATCGCTGGTGTGGCCCCCAAACAGACAAGCAAACAAGCAAAGAAATCACTTCATAAATCACTACATAAATCACTTCAGTTTGCCCAAGTGCAGCTCTGATCCTCAGTAAACACGCGGCCTCTGTCCCTTGTCCATCAAGTTCCCTTTCCCTTCTCGTCACCCCCAACTGGTCTTACCCGATATGCGGTGTTTTATTGAAAATAAAAGAGAGTCTCCCAAGCTGTGCTCAAAGGGCCCGAGGGGCCTCTTCTGGTGATGCTTAACCTGCTGGCCAAGTGGGCCACGCTTGGGCTGGGCAGTGTTGGGGTCCAGGGCTCCCCCAGGGGACCTTGCGGTGCTCAGAAACAAACTCAAGGTCTCACACCGTCAAGGATGAGCTCTTCCTGGCCCAGTATGTGGTACTTTCTCTGCACTGCCCAGCTGAGGCGGTAAGTACCTCTCCAGAGGGAGGGGAGGCTCGGGGAAACCCCCTCAACAGCGGGGCCAGCCTGGCGACACGTGGGTCCGAGGTCTGGGACCCATCAGAGATGCTTTTCTGTACAAAGCACCTGGTCTATGGAGCTTCGCTGCAATAATCCTCGTGAGCTGGCACAAATGGGGATCCGGGCTGGGGGAGGGTCTGCAGACCCCTCAGAATAACAAGGCCGTAACGCCTTCTCTCTCTCCTTCTCCCTGGAGGGAAACACCCGTTTTAGGAGACTTGGACAAGAATAAAGATCTGAACTTTTACCAACGATGAAAATACCAGAAAAGCTTTTCTTTTAATAATAACTCATCTTTCTGGGAATTACTGGGGGGAAAACACAGTGCAACATGATTTCACTGTTTTACAAAAGAACGTACTTTAGAAATGAGAGGTCAGAAACTGGGAGTACACCAGCTCACTTCAGAAGGGAATCGTCCTCCTTCTGAGGCCCGTCGGCGTGCTTACTCTGGGGCCCCGCTGCAGCTGTGCTGTCAGACTGCGTGCTGATGGGTGATGCCCCACTTCATCTTTATTTATTTATTTTTATTAGTATTTTAAAAAATTTTACAAGGTAGTTCACAATATTTGATTGCATTTAATATTCAGACACCAATCCCACCACCAAATTTGGGATGTTTCCGTTCCAAACTCCAAGCCCTGTCCCAAAGCACAACCGAAATAATATATTTTGTATTGTCTGTTATGAAGAACCGCTGAAAATGCTTACAAAAAAAGTATCCATAGAGGAAGGTAAGGTAAAGGTAAAGGCCCTCCCGTTGTTTGTCGATTTGCTTGAGCGGGCCCAGTAACGTCTCCATTGGAGACTTTGTTGTTACTGTGTCTGGCATATTGAATACTCTCGGTAGCTTGCCAGGCTCTCCGAGAGGGGCTGAGGAATCGAACTCCGGTTGGCCATGTTGGCTGCGTGCAAGGCAAACGCCCTACCGCTGTGCTATCACTCTAGCCATAGAGGAAATAGTATGAATATTGTTCTATTTTGGCAGGGGCCAGTAAGACATTCTTTAGGAGATGACTAACATATTGTTAAAGGTTGAGTGAGGTGAGCTTTCATATATACATATATATGAAAATATGTATATATGCATATATATATATTTCCCTCTGTGATTGGTTGCCTACTATCTGAACCCCATCAAGTGTTGTGCGGCACTTTTAAAGAATGGGTAGGGAGTATCTTATGATGTGTAAAGGAATACATTCACTCAGTGTGAGGCTCAGCCTGAGCGTGAGGGAGCGGCCTTGAGCATGGTGGTGGTTGGGTTCTGGTCCACTCCGTCTTTGTGTGATAGTCTCACGGGGAGCATCCCTGTCCTCCCGCCAGACCCCAAGAAACAGAAGCTCAGCCTGGAGCATCGCTTCTCCCCCAGAGCTGTTCCTCACTCCACAGACTCGGTTCATGCGTGACCCTGGCTGCCTGAGGCTCTGCTGGCCTGTGGCCTCATGATTGATGGCTGCTCGTTACATTGATGAAGATGCAGTCTTGTCTGTGAAATGATTTGCAAGTAGTTTTTTTTTTCAATCCTCTTTTTGTTTTATAACTGGATTTTAAAATCCAGTAACGTCTTCATTGTGAGACTTGTTACTGTTTTTGGCATATTGAATATGCCATGGGCAGTTTGCCAGGCTTTGCTGTGCAGGTGGGATACTCTCGGTAGGCTTGCCAGGCTCTCCAAGAGGGACGAAGGAATCGAACCTGGGTTGGCCGCGTGCAAGGCGAATGCCCTATTGGCTGTGCTATTGCTCTAGCCTACAACTATGTGTAATCACACTATCCACTGTCCTCCCATTGTTCATCGATTTGCTCGAGCGGGCCCAGTAATGTCTGCATCGTGAGACTTATTGTTATTGTGTTTGGCATATTGAATACATCACGGGTAGCTTGCCAGGCTCTGCTGTGCAGGCGAGATACTCTCGGTAGCTTGCCGGGCTCTCTGAGAGGGGCAGAGGAATCGAACCCAGCTTGGCCGGACTGGCTGCATGCAAGGCAAACGCCTTACCGTTGTGCTATCGCTCCAGCCCCAACTATAGGTAATACATAATTTTATTATATTACATTTACTAGTAATTCTTTATTAAATTGTTCACTGTGAAAAACATATTAAAAATCCCCAGAAATTAAAAAGACAAGATACTTTTGTAAATATTAGCTCTCCTATTTTGTCCGACACTCTGAAAGTAAATAAGTATAAAAAATTTAAAAAATTTTAATAGAAAAATTTTAATCTCATCACGGACTGTTAAGTCCTTGTGAAAGAATTTAACTAAGCTGCTTGTTGCTAGTTGAGCCTTCTATGTTATTGTTTTTATTTATTGATCTAGTTGACTTCTGGGATACTTCCCCATCCAGTCTACTGTGTTTGTGCTGGAATTTCAGTATTGAGGAATTAGGGAATGCTGCATGACCATGGGCCCAGGGTCTTCAGGATCTCTGGTCTGGCCAATGACTCGCCATGGCTGTGGGAGCTCAGTGTGGCCGTGGGGGACTTCCAGAAGTCCTGGGGGAAGGAGGGGAGGCTGTGACCCCACTGTGAGAAGACCCTGCAGAGAACATTTGTGGGTGTGGGGGTGAGGTCTCGGTGAGGCTGCAGGAGTGGGGTGAGGGGCGGCTGCCCGGGCTTCTGCAGGGCAGAGACTCAGCCCACCCCATTCCGCGGGTGCCCCAGAGTCCTTAGCTGCAGGGCCTGGTGCTTCTGTTTTAGCTTACTTAGAGCAGGTAGAGCAGGGCCAGGGCATGAGGCAGAGTCCAGCATCTTTCTCTCTCTCTCCCTTTCTTTTTTTTTTTTGCTTTTTTGGGTCACACCCAGCGATGCTCAGGGCTTACTCCTGGCTCTGCACTCAGGAATTACTCCTGGCAGTGCTCGGGGGACCCTATGGGATGCTGGGAATCGAACCCAGGTCAGCCACGTGCAAGTCAAACGCCCTCCCCGCTGTACTATCACTCCGGCCCCAGCATCTCTTTATTACTGGTTCTGACAGTGATGCTGGCAAGCAAAGGAGGCTGAATGACAGAGAGGAAAATCTTTTAAAAGTTTGGTCAATCTTGAAGCATTGGGTTGAAATTGTTTCATCACTTTGTTAGTATTCTTCTCCTTCGTTCCCACACTAACTTGGCTGAACTTAGATCATATCAAAGGGAGGTTCAAAGCATTTTGTATCCGTCAAAGTATTCGAATTCAGCCTTATAAAGTAATCATCCTAGAAGGAATCCCTTTCAAGAGCATGTTGCAGAAGGTCTTTTACCTTTGAGGACCCCAGTTGTTTCAGTGCTTTTGCCACCCCTTTCTGGTTTTAACCACGTAGTCTGATCTGCCCCTTTGCTAGCGGTGTGATAGAATTCAGCTCTGCTTTTGTCCTTAAATCACTTAGGATTCCCTGCCACTTCGGACCTGGTGGGGAAGATGCAGCTAGTGGCCCAGAGAGATGGTGAGGAGGTCTGTGGCTCAGTTGCTTCCTCTCGGGGTACCCCATTACAGAGCTAATAGAGACCCCTCCCTACACACCTGCACCATCCATGGCCCCAAACACACCCAGCCTTGTTCTGGACAGATCTCCTTGTTCCCTGAGGCCCAAGCTGAGCGGCCACCTGGGAAGCCTCATCCCTGAGACTCAGTAAGGTGCGGGTCACATGCTCCCGCCCTTCTGAGGGCCTTCATGCACTCATGTCATCAAGCTTCCGCTCCTCTGTTCTCACCTCTGGGGTCGCAGGCACCCGCCTGCTCTTGCTCCACTCCCCCAGGCAGTGGAAGTGCACAGCTGTGCAACCAAGAGGAATCACCATTCCAGAGTGACACTGTGCCTACAGAGTTAGGCAGAGTCGCCCAGTGGGAATGGCTGTGAACTAGCGACGGCTCCAGAACGTCTTCTCCAGACGAGAGGTGCTCCTCTGAGACCTGAAGGGGGCATGAGGGCATGGACAGGTGACGGCTAACCCAGGCCTTTGGATGGAACAGCAAGGACCTGCAGAGACAGCTGAGCATGCGTGTGTGTGTGTGAGTGTGAGAGTGTATGTGTGTGTCAGTATGTATGTGAATGAATGAGAGTATGTGTGTGTGTGAGCGTGCATGTGATTGTGTGTATGTATGAGTGTGTGAGTGTGTGTGAGTGTGTGTGAGTGTATGAGAGTGTGTGTGTGTGATTGTGTGTATGTGGTGAGTTTATGATAGTGGGTGTGAGTGATTTTGTGTGAGTGATTGACTGTGTGAGTGTGATTGTGTGAGTGTGTATGTGTGTGAATGAGTGGGTGTGTGTGATTATGTGTGATTGTTGTGAGTGTGTGTGAGTGTATGAATGCGTGGATGAGTATGCATGTGTGTGATTGTGAGTATATAAATGTGTGTGCGGGTGTGTGAGTGCATGAGAGTGGGTGTGTGTGATTGTGAGTGTGTGTGTGAGTGTGTATATGTGTGTGAGTGTGTATATGTGTGTGAGTGTGTGAGTGTATGAGTGTGAGTGTGTGTGATTGTGTGAGAGTGTGTGTGAGTGTATGAGAGTGAGCGTGTATGATTATGTGAGAGTGTGTGTGTGAGTGCGTGTGTATGTGTGTGAGTATGTGTGTGTGTGTGTGTGTGTGTGTGAGTGCGTGTGTGTGTGTGTATGCTCGGGCATGAGCTAACTAAGGATTCCTGCCTTCTCTGCTGTGTTGTGGGGCCTCACTCACCTCCTTCCCACTTCCGGCCCTGATACCCCCCTGGTCTGTGCCATATGGTCCTGGCCCTCAGCCACGGCTCCTTTCTTAGCTCTGGGCTGCTGGGCTGATGAGATTTTGGAGCGGGATTGTGATTCTGGACATGGGGCCCTGGGGCCTATGAGGAGCAGCTTCTCGCAGCAGTAGGGAGCAACTCCACACTCTTTCACAAGAGGCAGTTCCTTGGGATTTGGGCCTGAGAATGTGCTAGAACCCTTTGTCAGGTCAGGTGCTGTCAGGACGCATGGACCAGACTTGAGCTGCGTGCGGAGCTCGGCTGGGCAGGGACGCCAGGTGGAGCTGCCTGCGTTGGGCTGAGATGTGGAGACAGGCAACGGGCAAAGCGGAGCTCTTGTGGCGGGGACCCTGTGCCCTGGATCTCAGGGTTCCTGAAGGAGTGACACTGGCCTGGCCCGAGCACAGCAGCTCCCGAGGACTCTGGGGCCTGCTTCTCCTCAAGGAAAGGAGGCACATCCCGGAGGCTGCTGAGTCATTTGTTTTGTTTGTGGCAGGGTCTATTCTTTTTTTCTTTTTTTCCTTAAATTTAATTTTTTTTAAATGAATCATTGTGAGGTACAGCTACAGACTTACAAACTTCCATGGTTATGTTTCAGTCATACAGTGATCAAGCACCCATCCCTCCACCAGTGTCCATTCTCTACCACCAATGTTCCCAGTACTCCTCCCACCCCCCACCCCTCTATGGCAGGCACATTCCCTTTTGCTCTCTCTCTCCCTTTGGGTGTTGTGGTTTCCAATACAGGCACTAAGTGGCCATCATGTTCAGCCTATTTTCTACCTTTTCATCTTAGGAAAACACTCCCAGAGGGCATTCCCATCGCCACACACTTCTCCTGCAGCAGAAGTGGTAGAAGGGTGGGTTTTGTCAGGGTGTGGCAGCAGAGGGCACCCAGCAAAGCTCACGGTGGAGAAACGCAGTCTCCTCCTGACGGACCCCTGACTCTGCACACCCAGCCAGAGCGCTCCTCCTGCAGGCTGACAGTCACCCGGGACACTTCCTGGCTTCAGTTCCCGCATGTGCATGCGTGTGTGTGCCTATGTGTGTGTGCAACGCATGCATGCCTGAGTGTGTGCATGTGTGTACGTGGGTGAGTGAGCAATGCATGCATAAATGAGTGCATGCACATGTGTGTATGCATGGGTGTGCGTAATGCATGCATAGACAGTATATGCGTGTGTGTGTGCATACAGGTGCCTCTGTGAGTGCATGTGTGAAATTGTGTGACCTTGTGAGAGTGTGTGAGTGGGCAGTGTGCATGGTGTGGGCACCACAGACCAGCACATGTGCAAGTCTAAGAGTGTACAGGCATGCACACATATGCGGGTGGCCACGCACGTGTGAAAGCATGTGCATATGTTGAGTGCACATAGTGTGCCTGGCCATGTATGTTTGTGGCATGTGTGAGTGTGTGTCTGTTTCTCTTCATCCTGCACCGAGACCTGGAGGTGAGTCTAATGCACACTCATGTGCTCAGGAGTGCAGCGGGAGAAGCGTGGCTGGGGGAAGCCTTTTCATCCCTCTGGTTTCCGGGGACAGTCATGCTGGCTGGAAATTGAGCCTCGTCTTCTGACCTTCTGACCAGGTTGGCTCAGCCTGCCCTTTTCCTTACAACACCATCTACAGTGGGTGGCAATCCCACACAGCCTGGCCCTTGAGCTGGTCTCAGGCCCGGAGCATTCCCGTTCACCCATGAGGAAGCTCGCATGGAAGCCGTCATCCAGCTCTGGTGTGAGTGCTCCCGTGTGCGGGCTCCCTGGGGATTCCGGGAAGTGATGTTTGGCTCTCGTTCCCATCCTGCAGAGGGCGGCTCACAGCCAGGATGATCTGCCAAGTTTGGAAATGAAAATGAAAAAACCGATACTAGAATAACTGCGGGGACTTTGAATTCAACCAGCAGTCCGGGCAGCTCTGACTATTACTCAAGTTAAATAAGATTTCAATGGCCTTGGTTGGCTAGAAACATGCTACGCTCGTGCCAGACCTCTTCTGCGATTCAGCCCCCACGAGTTTCTGTAGGGTCAGCACTGTCGGCCAGCGGGGGACCCCACTACTGACCTGCAGCCCATACTCCGGCGGGTGCCCTGGGTCCCGCCTTTCTGCTCCTCTGCTGCAGTGACAATCACTGCATGTCTGTACAGCCTTGGCCTGAAGATATTTTTATCCTTCTAACTGAATGCATTAAGTATTCAAAAGAGAAAAATTTCACTCAGCGAAGCCCCCACCCTTCTTTCCCACAGACTGTCTGGTCCCACGGTCTGTGGCCCACGCCCCCTGCTCTATTTTGATTTTCTTTTTCTATATGTCAAATTTAGTTCCTTATGTCGTATGAACGGGTCAGTGCTAGATACATCATCTAGTTTTTCATTTCAATAAACCTATAGTGCTTTGTGTAGCCCCTGGATTTGTTCCTTCTATTTTGTTGCAGAGTTAAGTTTCCTCTTTTTCTAGCTGAATAACATTCCATTGTGTAATTGTGTCATCCATACGCTATATACATATATATGTGTGTGTGATACACACACACACACACACACACACACTGTCCTCTCGATGTTCATCGATTTTGCTCGAGCAGGCCCAGTAATGTCTCCATTTTGAGACTTGTTGTTACTGTTTTTGACATATTGAATATGCCACAGGGAGCTTGCCTGGCTTTGCGGTGCGGGTGAGATACTCTTGGTAGTTTGCCGGGCTCTCTGAGAGGGGCATAGGAATTGAACCCGGCTCGGCTGGGCCGGCCACATGAAAGGCAAATGCCCTACCACTATGCTATCGCTCCAGCCCGTATATATATATATATATATATATATATATATATATATATATATATTCTTTGTGTTAATGTTTTCTTACTCATCTAATAGATAAGAGGAAGCGGGTAGCTGGGTCCTTAAAGACTCTCTGTGGTATCCTTGGAAATGGTGGCACCATCCTACACTCCCATGGCAGGAGGAAGTGGGTGGTATTTCACAGGAAACGCCCAATAAAAGTGGCTCCAGGTCTCAGGGCTGTCTCCTTGTGGGGAAGCCCTGAAGCTTCCGAGCAGGCTAGTGTGATGGAGACCAGGTGGCCCCAGCTGGCCACCCTCATCTCAAGGCTTCTATTACCCACAGAGAGAGTCTGCAGTGCTCCCCGTGCTTGCGGGAGGACCCTTGGCCCATGCTCCCGAGGTTGTCAGAGGTCAGGGCGTCCCCTGTGGAGACACAAATTTCCAAGTCTTTGTTCCTGGTTTTGGGTCTTCGAGTCAGACCCCCGTATACATGCTCCCCCCACGGAGAAGCTGAGAGGAGAGTGGGACTGGTTGTGTGGAGCGGACAGGATGAGCTTGACTGGGGTCTCCCCTGAGGTGATTGTACCCCATCCTGCCTGGGCTCCTGCAGTTCTCAGGCTGAGTGAGTCGCAGCCCGGAGCGTCGCTGCTGGGTGCTCTGGGAGAGGCATGTCGGGAGGGATGGATGTTTCGGGGCCCACATCCTTCTCTGGCCGGCCCCTTGGCAAGGCTGCATTGGTTGCCAGGTCAACTGGGCACAGAAGTCAGCCCCTGCGGCCGGGCATGGCTCTTTGTACACAGCTCATGCGAGTCAGGCAGAGGCCTCTGGGCCAGTCTCTTCTTCGCCCTGGGTGCATCAAGGCTTGGGAGCAGCAATTAGCACCAAGGCTAATTACAGCCACACCACTGCCTAGGAGGCAAACAAGAAAGCTCTGAAAGAGAGGCATTTTCTCTGAGTCTCCAAGAATCCGCCCTCTAATTATCTGCACCCCCTCTCCCAGACCAGGAGCAAAGTTTCCTTGGCAAGTCTGGGAAGGCCATGTGCAGGAGATTAGAAGTTTCCAGAATGGACAGGGCCAGCCAGCTGGAAGAGAGACCCAGGCCCGGATTCTGAATCAGACGGGTCTCCCTGCTGCCTGACCAGGGGTGGACACCTGTGCCGGCACGAAGGAGGTCTGATGAGGTGGTGTTTTTTTTTCCCCCTTTTTTTCAATTGAATCACTGTGAGATACAGTTACAAGCTTTCATGTTTGAGTTACAGTCTTACAATGATCAAACACCCATCCCTCCACCAGTGCACATTCTCCACCACCAATGTCCCCAGTATCCCCCCATTCCAATACTCCTCCTGCCTCCATGGCAGACAATTTCCCCCATACTCTCTCTCCCTCTCCTTTAGGGCATTATGGTTTGTAATGCAGATACTGAGAGCCCATCACCTTTGGTCCTTTGTCTACTTTCAGCACACATCTCCCATCCTGAGCGATTCCTCCAACCATCGTTGAATTAGTGATCCCTTAGAGAAGGGCTGCTTCTCCCCTCGCTCCTGAGGCAGGTTGACAACTATGGGGCAATCTTCTTGGCCCTTGGGGAGGTGACCGGTTTTTTTTTTTGTCAATACTAGGCACTTAAAAAATTTATTGACATAAAATATTTTTATATGGTGGGGAGAGGGGCATGGAGGATCACGTTTGAAATTCTTTTTTTTTCCCCCTTTATTTTATTTTATTTTTTTTTTACAGTTGTAGATTTACAATTTTTTGTGCTTTGGTTTCAATTATACAATGATCAGATATCCATCCCTCCACCAGTGCCCATTTTCCACCACCATGGATAATATCCCTCCCACCCCCATCCCCCCATCCCCCCCTGTCTCTGTGGCAGGGCAATCCCCTGTGTTCTCTCTCTCCTTTTGGGTGTTGTGGTCTGCAAAAGAGGCATTGAGTGGCAAACATGTTCAGTCCATAGTCTACTTTCGACATGCATCTCCCCTCCTGTGCGTCCACAGGAACCACCCGGCCCAGAAACTGTCAAACGCCCTCTCTGCCCGCTGTGGCTGCCGGGACAGGCTGGGTGAAGAATAGCAACACAAGCCCAAAGATGCTCAGTGCGCCTGACACACAGAGAGCCCCGAGTTTGCGCCCCCCCCCCAACACACACACACCCAACACCCCTGGGACTCCCTGGTGGGCCCAAGCTCTGCCTTGAGGACAGGGGCCGGCCCAGGGGAAGGGTCTTGGTCAGCCCCCCTCCCGCTGGGAGGATCCTCCAAACATCCTTTATTTGGTGCTCCCTTCTCTATCTGAACAGCCCTTTCCTCTAGGATACCCGGCTGGCCTCTAAGTTATGGAGTAATCCTCCTGGTGCTGATCTCAGCTATTCTTGGGTATTAATCTCATACTTTGTTACTTTATATCCCCCAGATGAATGCAGTCTTTCTATGTCTATCCCTCTCTTTCTGACTCATTTCGCTTAGCATGATACTTTCCATATTGTACCACTTGTATGTAAAGTTCATGACTTCATCTTTTCTAAGAGCTACATAGTACTCCATTGTGTAGATGTACCAAAGTTTCTTTAACCAGTCATCTGTTCTTGGGCACTCAGGTTTCTTCCAGTTTCTGGCTATTGTAAAGAGTGCTGCAATGGAGGTGACTGGTTTTGGGGACAAGGTTTTGGGACTGGATCTCTGTGCTCAGTGAAGGTGCCTTCCTTAGTTTAGCTTCTCTGTTCAGAGCCTTTTACAAAGGTCCCTGTTCTCCTGCACAGCCAGCCGGAACGCCCCAGAGACAGTCTCACACCTGATGGGAGCGGGACTGCAGAGAGCACTGAGGGGCAGTGTGGGGAGTCTTGGGGGCGCGTCAGTAGAGCGGGAGGGGGGCTGACCAAGACCCTTCCCCTGGGCCGGCCCCTGTCCTCAAGGCAGAGCTTGGGCCCACCAGGGAGTCCCAGGGGTGTTGGGTGTGTATGTGGGGGGGGGGGCGCAAACTCGGGGCTCTCTGTGTGTCAGGCGCACTGAGCATCTTTGGGCTTGTGATGCTATTCTTCACCCAGCCTGTCCCGGCAGCCACAGCGGGCAGAGAGGGCATTTGACAGTTTCTGGGCCGGGTGGTTCCTGTGGACGCAGAGAGCTTTGCCCTGCGGTGCCTGCTTGGTGGTGGTGGTGGTGGTGGGAGGGTGGCAGGGGGACAATCGTGGCCTCTGCAGGGTCTTGGGAAACCATCTCCAGGTGGAGCTCAGGGAGAGAGCTCTGCTGCTCTGCCGAATCCAAGAGTGAGCCTGGGTGAGGGGTGCAGCCCCAGAGCCAACCGAGGCCTGAGCTGCTGTGCCACCCGGTCTGGCAGTGCCAGCCTGGCCACTGGTCATGGGCTGGGCTCAGCACCTAGAGCCCCAGTTCACATTACTGCGGATGACCTCCAGGGTGCAGATGTGTGGGGTGGGGCCCGAGTTTGAGGCTGGGAGCTGAGAGCACGAGGCACAGCCATCGGCTCTGGGAGGGTGTCCCAGGGGAGATGAGCTCATGGGGCTGGCAGGGCCGCTTCCTGCCAGGGAACCAGGCTCTCCCGCCTGGCAGAGCCCACTCCCTGTCTCTGCTGCCATTTCTCAGCCCCCGGGGCCGTGTGTGTGTGTGTGTGGGGGGGGGGTGTGTGCGTGTGTGTGCGCGTGCATGTGTATGTGTGCATGTGTGTGCATGTGTGTATATGCGTGCATGTGTGTGCACCTGCATGCGTGTGTGCACGTGTGTGCACAAGTGCATGTGTGCACATGTGTGCATTCGTGCATGTGTGTATGCAGTTGTATGCATGTGTGTGCATATGTATGTGTGTGTGCGTGCATGTTTGTGTGTACGCGTGTGAGTGTGTGTGTGTGTGTGTGTGTGTGTGTGTGTGTTGGGGCAGTGGGGAGCAAATGGGCCCGTGGAGAAGTGGGAAGCGGTGTATCCAGGGACCCGTAGAGAGCTGGACTCTGTGTCACTGTTAGGAAGTCAAGTGCCTGTTGCTCCTCATATCCTGGAGGGAGCCCTGGGCAGTGTGAAGGGGGCTGGTGGCTCTTCTGGGTGCCCACGGCTGGTGGCGTCTCTAGGGAAGCGCGGAGCACAGTGGGGAGCTATTTGCAAGGCAGTCCCAAAACCCTGTCCTGAGGGGACAAAATGTTTTTCAGAGTGCGGAGGCCACTGTGGGCCCCGGCATGGACTCCTCAGGACGAGCTCTCCGCTCCCACCTCCTTTTCTCACTTGGGGCCGTTCCTGGTCAGCACAGTCTAAGGGCATCCCTCGGCAGCGTGTGGGGGTTCTGGGAGGCGCCAGGAGACACGGACTCGGATGCTCTCTTGCAAGACGCCCTTCCTACTGGGAGTGGCCGGGTCACCGGGCAGCTGGGCCAGGCTGTGTGGCTGGGAGAGGGTGGGCATGGGGTGTGGGGGGTTGTGTGGTCAGGAGGGGGGGCATGGGAGGGCTCAGCAGACTCAGTTTCCCTATCCAGGCTTTAACCCGGGAAAGCACAAGCTCTCTTTCCTCCTCATTGTGATGCCTTGTTCGGGTTCCCAGCGCCCTGCAGAATGATCTAGAACAAAGCTAAGCCGAGCCTTTGAAAGAGGTTTGAGGTTAATGATCAATCCACCCGGTTGTGACAGAGCAGGGTAAGCAGAGAGGCTCTCAGCGGGCGCTTCCCAAGTGGGAGGGTTGCTGGGATGTCCTCTGGTCACCTCTGAAATAAAGCTGGAGAGAACACGTTCACACAGGATATAAATGAGATTCATAAACACGCAAATCTGTAATAATGTGTGCACTGTCATATTAGGCTGCGAGATGGAACATAACACGAGCGATGCTTTAGGAAGTTGGCTGGACAAGGCAGTAAACTGGAGAAAGTTCTAGAGCCTGTGGAGGCAGGGCACCCACGGGGTCCTGAGAGAGAGAGGCACCTCCAGGCAGCCTTCTGGGCTGATTGGCCCTGTCACCTAAACACCCTGGGATGTCCATTTTTGTTGCGGGTGGCAGGACAGAGAGACGGGAACGTGGATAGTGGGCAAGGTGGCCCAGATGCCCACAGAAGCCCTGGTACCTCTGTCCTCTGCACCTCAGTGCGCTCGGCAGAGAGGGGCTCAAGCGTCCCCTTAGCTTCGGGGTCTGGGTACAGCCTTCCCACGGGGAACACGCAGCGCCTCTGGGTTTGGAGGTTCTCCGGGCACTGCAGCAGCCTAACTCCTTGGGCCGGGGGTGCGAGAGGACAGTGGGGCGTCTGCTGGAATCAGGGACAGGTGTCAGACTTGGAGGCCGGTGGCCAGTGACCTCTGGCCCCAGTACGCAAGCTTCCTTTGCAGAAGCCCCTGGTGGTGACGGGTCTTCGAGACAGACCAGGGCCCTTCTGACATCAGAGAATGGGCGGTCACTCGCTGGGGAAATGAGGCCCAAGGCTAGCACCCAGCTGTCAGAGCTATGGGCCAGGAGATTGCCTGGCATGCAGCTGGCCTGGATTTGATCCCGGCACTGACTATAATCCCTAGAGCCCCACCAGGATTCCTGAGCGCAGAGCCGGGAGAAAGACCTCGGCACTTCAGGTATGACCCCACCCGATTCAAGAAAAAAGCCCAGTGGAACTGAATCAATAGCGGCTTGCTCTCCACCTTGCTGCCGCTTATCCGTCTCCCCCAGAAGGCTATCTGTTGGGGCAGTTTGTCTGCTGAGGAGCTAATTAAGGGGAAAAGAGATTTGTCATCTTAAGGAATTCTGACAAGCTTTAGATTCTCGGGGGAGCAAAACTGTGTAGGAAACTGTCCTTTTCTCCTCGCTGTTGATTTCTGTCGGCTTCATTCTCTCTCTTTCCTTTGATGGACAAGCGGGATATTCGCTCAGCCTGGAGAAGGACGTGCATCTCCCCTGCAGGGAACAGCTAATTTGAAGGAGTTTATTTTTTGTTTTAATTGAATCACTGTGAGATACAGTTACAAGCTTTCATGACTGAGTTTCAGTCATACAACTATCGAACACCCATCCCTCCACCAATGCACATTCTCCACCACCAATGTCCCCAGTATCTCCCCCACATCCCACCCTCCCCCTGCCTCCATGGTAGGAAATTTCCCCCATACTCTCTCTCTCTCTACTTTTGGGTATTATGGCTTGTAATACTGAGAGGCCATCACGTTTGTCCCTTTATCTACTTTCAGCACACATCTCCCATCCTGAATGATCCCTCCAATCATCATTGCCTTAGTGATCCCTTCTCTATGCCAGCTACCTTCTCCCCCAGCTCATGAGGCAGCCTGCCAACTATGGGGAAATCTTCCTGGCCCTTGTATCTATTGTCCTTGGGTATCAGTCCCATATTATGTTATTTTATAATATGAACAAATTTTTATAACATTTTACATAAAATTATTTTATATAAACATAATAAAATTTTATATAAAATAATTTCAAAATTTATATAAAACAAAAATTTTATATAAAATTTTTATAACATATGCACAAATGAGTGCAGTCATTCTATGTCTTTTCCTCTCTTTCTGACTCATTTCACTTAGCATGATACTCTCCATGACCATCCACTTATAAGAAAATTTCATGATTTCATCTTTCCTAACAGCTGCATGGTATTCTATTGTGTAGATGAACCAAAGTTTCTTTAATCAGTTGTTGGTTCTTGGGCACTTGGGGTGTTTCCAGATTCTGGCTATTGTGAACAGTGCTGCAACGAACATACAAGTGCAAATGTCATTTCTGCTGTGCTTTTTTTACACTCTCAGGATATATTCCCAGAAGTGGTATTGCTGGGTTATATGGAAGCTCAATTTCTAGTTTTTTGAGTAATATCCATATTGTTTTCCAAAAAGGCTGGACCAGACGGCATTCCCACCAACAATGAAGGAGAGTACCTTTCTCCTCACATCTGTACCAGCACTAGTTGCTCCTGTTCTTTTTGGGGTTTGCCAGAGACAGTGAGTTTTAATTCTTATGTCTTCAGTTACCCAAGTTCTGTTGTGGTGCATTGGGCTATATTGAGCATGATAACCTAAGGGGCTGGAGTGATAGCACAGCGGGTAGGGCGTTCGCCTTACAAGCGGCCAACATGGCCGACCCGAGTTCGATTCCTCCGCCCCTCTCGGAGAGCCCGGCAAGCTACCGAGAGTATTCGATATGCCAGACACAGTAACAACAAAGTCTCCAATGGAGACGTTACTGGGCCCGCTCGAGCAAATCGACGATCAACGGGAGGGCCTTTACCTTACCTTACCTTTAACCTTTTACCATCCTGGGACTCCTTTCTCTCCACATCTGCTTTCTGTTTGCCATGGAAATCTTTGCAGCCCTTTGAGGGTCACAGAGAGGTGGTGGTGGTGGAATGTGTATGTGTGTGTGTGTGTGTGTGTGTGTGAGAGAGAGAGAGAGAGAGAGAGAGAGAGAGAGAGAGAGTGTGTGTGTGTGTGTGTGTGTGGGCACACAGGGAGGTGTCCTACCACTGTGCTCCCTTGGGCTGTTACGGGGCTCGCTGGAGAGGCTGTATTCCTTTAGCCCAATCGTCAGCTCTTTGCGAGAAGGTAGTTTGGTTGTAACCCAGCCTGCCTGTCCGAGAGCTTCCTTACCCCTAACGGATGAGGAAGACAGGTGACTATCTCCAGCTCATCAAAACACAAGCTGATAAAAAGTGCCTTTTCCCACCCAGGGTGTGGAATGAAGGCAGAATAAGTTAGAACTCTAAATTATCTAAAAAGTGATTTAATCTTCTTGGGCTTACCTAAATTCATTTGAGAGTGAAAACAAAGCTTCAGGGATCAGTTTGATGTGACAGATGTTACATTCTGATGAATTCATTGGAAACTCCTGGCTCTGCTACCCTTTCTTGCAAGGGTTCTCCTCCTCCCAGAAGTTGCCAGCCAGTTAGACACTTTGCCATTAATTGAGTACATTTGCTGATCGCAGTCTAACTGAAACGAATCTCATAGAAGGAAAATGAAGCGAGACCTTTCGTTTCTGGGGAAGTGCCTCGCTGGTTTCCGGCTGTCTGCGTGGAAGGGTCCTGACCTCATAGCCAGCCGGGCAGTGATCTGCAGGGGGTGCATGAGCCCTAACTCAGAGGTACTGAGTTTGCAGTGACAGAAGCCTCAGAGGTGGAAGGTCACTCATGTGCTGTCCTTTCCAAGGCGGGGGCTGGGTTTGAGTTTTCTGTCCTACATTCACAGGAGGGAGTGGAGTGGTATCAAGACTCCTGGATTTGGAGAAGATAATGATGACACAGCTAGAGCAGGGGTCCCTGCCCTCCGCCTCAATGCAACTTTTCTGCTTCATAATATTGAGACAATTGGAACCAGTCCTACATATTTAAAATCTCTGTGCACTTTAAAACATATTTCCAGGCAAAAATCTTTATATTAAACAATTTGGGCTGGAGCGATAGCACAGAGGTAGGGCGTTTGCCTCGCATGCAGACAACATGGCCGACCCGAGTTCGATTCCTCCGCCCCTTTCGGAGAGCCCGGCAAGCTACCGAGAGTATCTCGCCCTCACGGCAGAGCCTGGCAAGCTCCCAGTGACGTATTCGATATGCCAGACACAGTAACAACAAAGTCTCCAATGGAGACGTTACTGGGCCCGCTCGAGCAAATCGATGATCAACGGGAGGGCCTTTGCTTTACTTTACTTTACTTTAATGATGACACATAAAAGAGGCAAGGATAGTAGAGATAAGTACCAGGACAATTGCTCCACAGTTGGAAGCTGGTCTCACATGCTGGGGGAAAAGGCAGCTGGGATAGAGAAAGCACCGTAAGTGAATGATGCTTGGAGGGGTCGCTTGGGATGGGAGATGTGTGCTGAAAGTAGACTATGGGCCAAACATAATGGCTGCTTAGTACCTTTATTGCAAACCATAACACCCCAAAGGAGAGAGAGAGTAAGAGGGAATGTGCCTGCCACAGAGGTGGGGGCGGGGGAGGGTTAGGGTGGGTGTGGGTGTGGGAATACTGGGAACATTGGTGGTGGAGAATGGGCACTAGTGGGCAGATGGGTGCTCGATCTTTGTGTGACTGAAATGTAATCACGAAAGTTTGTAAGTCTGTAACTATATCTCATGGTGATTTATTATATATATATATATATATATATATATATATATATATATATATGAGTCTTCTGCCCCTGTGCCTGGCTGTCCTCACAGTTGGGTTCCCCCCCGCCTGCCCCACAGAGCCCCAGCAGCTGAGGACCTCCGGAGCCAGCCACGGCCATGCTGGGACCACTCTCCACACGTCAGGACAAGCCTCATGCATGAAAGAACTGGCAGAGGAACCCAGGCATGCGGGTCCTGGGGCTGAGATCTCCAAGCCTGCTCGGATTAGGACTGGGCCTTCTCCCCTCAGACCCCCCCCGCCCCCATCTTCTAGTAGGTAGGCATCACACCCACCAGCTGCCGCCAGCGCCAGTTTGGTCCCATCAACGGCCAAGACGTAGAGACTATAAAACCAAGCTTCTGGAAGCGCGCGGCCGCATTCTCGGCCACACAACATCTTATTATCTCTTTTTTCCTTTGGAGAACCTGGAAGGCTACCAAAAGTATCCTGCCCACATGGCAGAGTCTGGCAAACTTCCCCTGTTGTACTCAATATGCCAAATACCAGTAACAATGATGGGTCCCATTCTCCTAACCCTGAAAGAGCATTTAAATGGCTCTTTTAAAATCTCAGGGCTAGGAAGAAGGAGACATTACTGGTGCCTGCTTAAGACAATCGATGAACAACAGGATGATCATGATCGTGATGATATATATATATATATATATATATATATATATATATATATATAGTGGGCAGAACCTGGCCGCCTGGGCAGTCCAGGAGAAGGATGGGGCCCACATGTACCTCGAGAGTGGCCCCTGGCAATGACCCCACTGTGGCCACACCTCCTAGCCCCCTGCCCGCAGAGGCCTCCACACTGGCTCTGCACTCAGAAATTACTCCTGGAAGTGCTCAGGGGACCATATGGGATGCTGGGAATCAAACCCGGGTTGGCTGCGTTCAAGGCAAACGCCCTACCCGCTGTGCTATCATTCTCTGGAGTATGTGACAGGCAGGGATGATGGGATGGAATGTGTGAGAGGCAGGGATGATGGGATGGAGTCTGAGAGACAGGGATGATGGGATGAAGTGTGTGAGAGGCAGGGATGATGGAATGGAGCATGTGAGAGGCAGGGATGATGGGGATAGAGTGTGTGAGAGGCAGGAATGATGGGATGAGTCTGTATGAGAATCAGGGATGTTGAGTATCAGTGGAGTGAGAAGTAACTCTTTGTATCCCCAGTTTAGGAAAGACCAAGTCCTTCCTGGAAGCCCACCTTCCCAGAGATCTGAACAGGTGGTATTAAGAGAGGAGGCCTAGGATTTCCACTAGGTTCGCTGACTCACATAAATCACAGTTCTGAGTTATTTCTCTTCCTGTCCTGTTCAGTCACTTCCCTTGAATATAGTTTTCACTAATGTTATTAAAGTATCTCTTCCCAGATAGGAAGCTTCATGAATTCACTTAAATCATCAATTTCCTTTTGGAAAACCTCATTCCAATGCCCATTGTTCCTCTTCTGCAGATTATTCTGGCTTAAAGCAAACATTCTCTGGATTGGGTATTAATCCCATTATGGGAAAGATTTAAGAGGTGTTAAAAAAATCCTTGTTCTCTCCAAATGACTGTCTGTGCATATTGAACTAAGAACAAATACTTAAACCAGCTTAGATGTTCTCTTGGAAGTCCCTTCACCTATTAGGAGGCTCAGGATCATGTCTGTTTTTTCACTGACATTCTCTTTGGTAAACCTCTGGTTTCAGCTATCCCGGTCACACTAGTGACAACATACGCAGCTGTGAATTACTTACAGTCAGCAAACCAAGTTTTATCTGGATTACCTAAGGGGGTCACCTATCAGAGTACATTTTATCAGCCACCTTTGTAGAAGTAGAATCTAAGTTTTACAAAAGATAAGCCACAGAAATGGGGTTTTTCTCTCCACCTTCACTTTGAATTTGCCAGATAATAAATTGGGCTTGTTCTTTTGCATAAACACAGCAAGATTGGAGAACTCTCCATTTGAGATACCCTATTATTTACTGAGAGCTCCTGGGAATTGGCTAAGACAGAGCAGGAGACACACCAATAACGGCATTTAATATTTAACCCGTCACTTCAGGGCTACCTCAGGCTCGGCAGTTGTGCAAATGTGACGATCAGGTTCCACGATGAGCTGGAGGTGACTTCGAGTCTGCAGTGTGAGCTGGAGGTGGCCTTTGGCCACTCACTTTCCGAAGGAGTGTCCTGGCAGAAAGGAGTCCATCCCATCCCTTCTTCAGGGCTGGGAGAGATCCTGATTTCCAGGTTTTTCTTGATGCTGAGAGCAGGGCCCAGGCTGAGTCAGCAATTGTAGATCTGAAGATTCCTCATTTTCCGTTTTCCATAGCAGAGATGATTTCTAGTCCTTTCTTGAGTCAGCCTCCTCTCGGGTCTCCCTGAGGCTTATAGAGGACTTGAAACAGTACCTGTTTAACACACACTCCTGTCATTTATACCATTCCCTTTGACTGTTTTCTTGGAAGAGGGCTTTGGGGTTCCATAGCTGGCTTTCCTGACTGTGTGAGGGGTAGACCCTATTACAGAGAGGAAACACATCCTATCTGGATGTATACAAACCAACATAGTGCCATGAAGCATCAAAAACATACTGAAGGTACAAGGAATGAAAAATGCAACACACCTGTTTGCTGTGGGTCCTAGTCAAAAGAAGCTAAGATCTGTAGAGATAAAGCATACAGTCAACATCATGTTTAATTCATTCAACACCTCTGTAAGCCCAGTTCTATAGACAAAAATCTTCAGTTCCAATAACTATGACCCTTTGGTGTTTCCTTACTATATTTCTTGTTTATTTCACATATGGGAGAGATCTCTTCCTCCCTCTGTCTCTCTCTGTCTCTTCATTATAGATGTAATGACACTTACACACATAAAGATGAATAGAGCTTAATTTCCTAGAATTACACAAAATTGGGGATCAATGGTAAATTGATAAAGTATTTTTTAAACATATATTTTTAAGTATAAAAATTAAAATTAATAGTATGAATAATAGGCTGGAGTGATAGCACAGCGGTAGGGCATTTGCCATGTACGCGGCCAGGCTGGTCAAGCGAGGTTCAATTCCTCCGCCCCTCTCAGAGAGCCTGGCAAGCTACTGAAAGTATTTCGCCTGCGTGGCAAAGCCTGGCAAGCTACCTGTGACATATTCGATATGCCAAACACAGTAACAAGTGTCACAATGGAGATGTTACTGGGCCCGCTCGAGCAAATCAATTAACAACGGAGGACAGTGACAGTGACAGTATGAATAATTAAGTTATCTATTTTATTTATTTTATTGTTTTTTTAAGTTAATTTATTTTAGAGTTTGCATGAAATAAATCCCAAAAATATAAAAGTAAGAGTGAAAAGTATTAAGAAAATTTTGAGGGGACATTCTGAATAAAGGGTGTCTCTCTCCCAAGCAGTGCTCAGGATGTCCGAATACCCTCCTGGGGATTCTCAGTCAAGGTGGCCAGTGGCCCAATGCGACCGGAGGATGTGACTCTGATCAGACTCTTGGTGCTGTGAAATACCTGACCCTTCCTGGCCCTCAAAGAGCCTCCATGGCTGCACCAGATGAGACACGTATTATCTAAGTAAGCATTGGGTGTACACATGAATAATAAAAAAGTTAAAAGAAACTTCATGTTTAAATAGAACAAATGAATACTTTTAACATGCAGATTTTATCTCAAGAAAATCCTCGCATAAAGGCACGAGGAGGGAGAGAAGCATGTCTTGGGCCCTTGTCTGACGGAGAGAGGGGTACGCTTCTGACATAGCCCACGGTTTCAGCATTAAAGGACAGTCACCAGAGCCAGAAAACCAGGAGAAACATTTCCAAGTAGAAGAAGATAAGGACACATGTCCAAAAAAGTTTAAAAAATGACAACAAATTATTGGTAAAAGAAAACATAATATGGTAAAATATAATATTGGTAAAAAAATAATGTGAATTAGCAATGTGGCAGAGGGGTGGAGATGTGGAAAGGGAAAGATTCCTCTTTAGATGCCACTGCTAGCGTCAGTGGGGCCCAGGTGAGGGGCGAACTCAGCCGTCCTATTTGTAGCTGCAAATGGCTGGATGCTCAGCTGCCAATAATGGTGCCTGGTCGGTGGAGGGCTGCCTCACAGCTGCCGACATCCGGGGCTTTTCCTCAGAAGTGCTGAAGGAAAAAAAATTTTAATTAATTTATTACTATTATTTTGCTTTTTGGGTCACACTCGACAATGGCTTATTCCTGGCTCTGCACTCAGGAATCGATCATTCCTGGTGGTGCTCAGGGACCATCTGGGATGCCAAGGACCCAACTCAGGCCGGCCCTGGGCAAGGCAAATGCCCTCCCTGCTGGACTATTGCTCCAGCCCTGAAGAAAAAATTTTGACATACCTCGGCCTTTTTGGTGAGAACCAAATTGAGTCCGCTGGCATGATCCAAACTCTTCTCACTCTGTGTCCCCCGAGTGCCACCTGGTCCCTTCTGGAAGCTTCCTTCGAGGAGACACTGTTGCCACAGAACCATGAAGAAAGTCAAATACTCTAACCTGAAATAGGGTAGATTGAAGTTCTTGCTGCCAGAAGTGTGGGGTAGGGTCTGTGGCTGCCCACCCCCACTCAGAAGACCCCAGAGCTCTCAGCCCAACACCAGCATTCCTGGCCTCATCGCGGCTCTGTGTCTCTGCAGAGACCCTCAGAGAAGCTGTGGGTCAGGCTGGTGAGGTGTGGGTGCAGCTGCTGGGGCTGCCGCAGGGTGGGGCCCGGAGGACACCTCAGAGTCTCCAGCTCCAGGACCGGCGTGTCCATGCGTCTTCATGTGGTGTGTCCAGCTGCTTGGCCTGCGTCTCCTCAGAGATTACTGGGGAGCAACTCTGGATGGGGCATCACGGAGGCAGATGTGGGCAGATGGGACTTGAACAGGCTTATAAACAAGGACTAATACTGAACCCAGCATTCTCAGTCTAACTCCATCTAACTCCTCACTCTGAAAGCAGCATTGTTTGAGCGTGAATACCTTTGTCAGGGGCTGAGAGTTGAGCTCGAATGGAAGTTCAAGCTCAACGCACAGAGAACTTCTAGGTGACTTCGCTGCTGGTCGGTGAGCCTCCTGGGTCTCTGCTCACAGGCCAGACATGCCACAGAAATGTCTCCCTAGTCCTCTCACTCTGCGACTCAGAGAAGGTCCTGGAGCTGGGCTGGGGCCCCTGCCTCCCCTGACCTGCTAACGTCTTCAGAGTTCTCTGTTCCTTCCAGTACCACTTAGTGTCAGAACAGCGTGTTCAGTCAGAACAAGAGACCCAGTGCCTCTTCAGATTGTACGGCAATTTTCTCCCTCAGACCGACTCCCACACACTTTCCCAGCCTGAGGACAGAGATCGTGCTGGATGCAGTTGCTGAGAGTCTTGAAGAGGTGGAGACCCCGTTTCTTTCCCAGAGGTCTCCACTCCCTGGGACCGGCTCTGAGGGACCATGGGCACTACCAGCTGGCCCAGAACTGTTCCTTTCTCCTCAGGTTCACCAAAAAAAAAATCCTGCTTGAAAACAAAGAGGTTTTCAATGCTCATCTCTGCTTCAAGCAAAGCATTGTCGATCTCTTCTATGGCTGGCACATGTTCTTAAGGAAAGCTAGCTTTTCTGAACTAGGCAACATAAAAAACAAAAAGCCCGCATGGCTAATAGGTAGCAAATGAGCTTTAATTTTGCAAAGCCAGAGACAATTCCTGCCCAGTCAGCATATATTTCAGCCTGGAGGAACTGTCTGCCAGGACAGGAGTTGGCAGTTCAGTTTCTTGGATTGAATTCTGCTGGAACCCAGAACTGGGGAAGTCTTGCCAAAGTCAGAAGTAGCAGGTGGTCTAAAAATAATAATAATTACTAGTGGGGAGCTAATAATTATTGCATTCATATCTAAAACATTTTTTGTTGTTGTTAAAGTAAGAATGCATTAAAACACTGTGATTTTCGGGAGTGCAACGTTGAAAGTCAGCATATAAAGAGGCTGCATCTAGATCACCACAAAAATTCAGCTCCATCCTTCAAACCAATGATTTCCCCACCTACTCCTCTGTCCAGTCTTGTAAGTTAGGAAATAGAAATCAAGCCGTTTATGAATAACTGAGCTCACGTTTTTCCAACCATCTCTGAACTAGTGGACTGGCTATTCCTGTATGTCCCCTCTTAGTTGATCATCAATTTTCTGCTCTGGAATCTACACTGTGGGCATTGCCCAACAATGGAACCCTGGAGATGCCACTTATTGGCTGTGTGCTGTTAAGCAAGTCTCAGGGCGACCTGTGATGGAAATTCCATGTCTGAAAATGGGACAATTTTAGAACCTACCTCACAGGTGTTGTTGGAGGACTGAGTGACAAGAGGGCAAGAAGTTCAAATGACATCCAGCATCAGTTAGTTCCCAGTTACAGAAATCAAGATCCTTTTTCATTCTTATTTTGCAGTTTGCTGAAATAGTTTTTTTTTAATTTTTGTCAGTGAAACACCATGAGGTACAGTTGTAGACTTACAAATTTTTGTCCTTGGGTTTCAGTTATACAACGATCGAGTATCCATCCCTCCACCAGTGCCCTTTCTCCACCACCACTAATCCCAGTCTCCCGCCCACCCCCTGACCCCCATCCCACCCTACCTCTGTGGCAAAATTCCTTTTGTTATCTCTCTCCTTTTGAGTGCTGTGGTTTGAGACATTGAGTGGCAATCATGTTCGGTCTATAGTCTACTCTCATCACGCATCTCCCATCCTGGAAAGAACCTTCCATCCTGGAAAGAACCTCCCAGCACCCTTTATTTGGTGCTCCCTTCTCTATCTGAGCTGACAGTTTTTATTCTGCATTTTGGCAAGGGTAGGAAAATGATGAAGCAGTTTAAGGAAAAGTTTCTGTTCCCACTTAGAAAATTATGTGAATCCATTACTTCACTTTTATTGCTGAGCAGGAATAATCGTAGAAAAGTTCCAGAGTTTGCTTATCCATTGGTCAGTTACCAGATGAACTGAGTTTGTATTTGGCAAATAGTAATCAAGTCTTTTACTGTGTGAGTGAGCTCATGTGTTTCCAAGCATCTCTGAGCTGGTTGGACTCGCTACACTGGGGTCTGCGCATCCCCTCTTAGTTGATCCTCCCCAATTCTCTGCTTTGCATCTACACTGTGGGAATTGCCCAACCCTGGCTATTTTATGAATAGGTTAAAGAGTGATCCAGTTTGCCTTCTCCAGGTTATCATGCTCATTTACTGAAGCAAGGACAGAAAGAAAGGAGGTAAATTAGGTGACATCATTACAGTATCACGAATTTCCAGTTAATAATGAATATGTACCCTTTTAAGATTTCCATTCCGCTTCATTTTCTCACTCTGCTAAAATTTAGTTCACTTGTGGGTTATACTGTGACGTTCCCATTTTCACTTATAATAAAGGTCTTCAAATTCACATTCTCTGCTGGTGTATGGCCACTGATCTGTGAAACATTTGAGGCTTCTTTCGAACTTATTTTACGGAGAAATGCTTGAGCTTTCTCATTAACATCAACAGACTTTGGGTGGCAAAGTCTATTTTTAAATTGTATATAGAATTGCCAGTGTTTATGGGCAGACTTTGCGATTTTAGCCTTACCCAAACTCAGTGCAAGGCTGCTCTGGAGAGGAGAGGAGAGGAGGCTGGAGGCCATGGGGGGGTGGGGGGGGGTGGAGTGCTGGCCTCCAGGCAAAGGCCCTGAGAGGAATCAGGACAGGACAGCGCCTAGCAGCCACCCAGCCAGGACAGGGAGCAAATGGGGAACTGTATGAACTCACTTGGCAGAGTCAAGGGGCCTCTCTGGCCCCGCCTGTCTGAGATGTGCTTGTTTCTCCTGCAGGGTGGGTTTCTCTGCTTGGGATGCAGACTCGGCTTTCTCCCATTCTCGAAATGCCTGGGTATCTTCACCCAGTTTCTCCTGCTCTCCCTTTGTTTTCTCAACAAACTGGAATAACTCTAAGAGAGAAGATTCTCTTGGGCTGTTGGCCACAGTGTCTGGTGTCATGTACTAAGTACGTCCAGGCCCACTCTGGTTCCTCACTGGCCCTGTGCCCAGTCTTCCCTGCCGAGAACTCAGGCCGCTTTCTCCCTGGTCTTGCCCAGGAGACCCACAAGTCCAGTATCCCTCAATGTCCAGTGCTCGTGTGGTGTTCTGGTCTCTCGCCGGTGCCCTGTGCTTGCTGCTCTGGGTGCCTTGAGCTGCCTTTTGTTTTCTGTTCCTTACAGGGGAGTGACAGCTGCTACTCTCCTACTGTCCACTCAGGTGAGCTTCAAAGAGAGGCGGTCATCCCTCTGGGCCAAGTGTAGGGTCAAAGAGGAAGTCATCTGACATATGCTTTTTTATATCCTAGTTTAGTGCCAGCCCTAACCAGCCCATCCGGTTGACTGGTGGCATCTCTTGTGAGATTAAAAATGACCGGCTGGAATAGCTAGATCACCTGGTGCCCCTTGGCCCCCTTCCACTTCCACAACAACAGGAATGGAAAGTCTTAAGTCCCGAAAAAAAAAATTGGATCATTATTGAGGCATACATTTACCTTCACTAATGTTAGGTTCCATCAGCTTAAAGACTATTATTATTATTATTGTTGTTGTTGGCTGGAGCGATAGCACAGTGGGTAAGGCGTTTGCCTTGTACCTGTCCGACCTGGCCAAGCCAGGTTCGATTCCTCTGCCCCTCTCGGAGAGCCCTGCAAGCTACGGAGAGTATCTCGCCCACATGGTAAAGCCTTGCAAGCTACCCGTGACGTGTTTCATATGCCAAACACAGTAACAAGTGTCACAATGGAGATGTTACTGGGCCCGCTCGAGCAAAATCGATGAAGAACGGGAGGACAGTGACAGTGACAGTTGTTGTGGAGGTAACGTGGTTTACTCTTGTATTAATGTTTGTGCTTTTGGCTTATAATGTTAATGTACCGTAACTACCCCCAAAGTTCCAATCCCCCAATTGTCTCAGTCACTCCTTCTCTCCCTGCACCTGTCCCCAGTCCTCCTAAGGTAACCTCAGTCCTGTGGGCAGGGTCCAAGGGTTGCTATTCCTTGAACCTGGTCTATTTGCTTGCTTTGTTTCTATCCTGCACACAAGTGAGATTCTTTGGAATTTGTCTTTCTCCTTTTGACTTATTTTGCACCCTTTCAAAGTGCACCCTGCTAAAGTGATGTGTCCCCCATTCCATGTAAGATACGAGGCGATCCACACACAGAACATTCTCTCGCCAGCTTTACAGCAACCATTCTACCCTGAGTCCTTCCTGACAGTGGCAGAGGGCCGGTCTGATTTCTCTTTAGCTTTGTCATATAAGTTGAGCTGTGCAGTCTTTCCTTTAGCATAATACACTTGAAATTAGCCATTGTGGTTGCATATTTGAATGCAAATATGAATATTTGGGTTTGTTTGCTTAAGTCTTAAGAGCAGTGTCCGTTTGAGAATGCCCTAGGTTGTCCACTCGGCAGCTGCAGGCCATTTGGCTCATTTCTTGCTTGGGGAGTTATGAAATCGGTCTCTAGAAACACCCACAGGGTTCCTTCAATAAGTGTGGGGTGGTTTTCATTGTGGCTTTAATTTGCATTTCTTTCATGACTGGTGATGCTAAACAACTTTCATGTGTTTGTCTTCCACCCTGAGAGCTCTTAGATAAAATGTCTGCAAATCATTTTCCACTGTTGAATAGTGTCATTTGCTTTATTTACATTGTATATTGTATTTATATGCAAATATTTTCTCGGTAAGCTTTTGGAACTGGCTCCCAGCCTAAGCCCATCGATGAAGGGCCAGTTGGTGGCATATGATTGATGTTTTTATTTTATTGTTGTTTTTCTTTTGATATTCATATATTATGGTGTTTAATAGATCTTGTCTAAACTGAAATTGCAAAATGTATGTATTTAATAGAAAACATGTATTATAATAGAAAATTATATACATATATAAAATATATGTATTATATTAGAAAATTTCTAGCTTTTGTTGTTGTTGTTGTGTTTTGTTTTCAACATTTCTTTCGGTGATCAGTGGCTACTTTTGGTTCAGTGCTCTGGGGTCACTTCCAAAGGTGCTAACGGGATCAGGCAGCACCAGGAATGGAAGCCAAGCCTCGGGAGACAGAGGCTTTTGTCCAGCCCTTTGAGTTCTGTCAGCTCCACATTCTCTAGTTTTAGGTCTTGTGAGACTGTTTGCTATAGAATAACATTGCTTTGTCCTTCTTCCACAAGAAGCTTAGGTTTATCTGGCTACAAACCCATCACAGTGCTCCTGAGGCACTTCCATTCCATTGTGTTTATCTGTAAACAGTCTTCCCTATGCTCTCCTCCCCACCCATTTAATCAGCTTTCCCCCTAATCAGACTCTGTTAATTTGTAAGGTTAGATTTCTCAGAAATCTATGATTTTATATGTATGAGTGAAATATTGCCTTTCTCGTCTCCTTATGCCTTATGAACAGTTTACTTTAAAGCAATATCCTTTTTGTATAGATACAGGAAGACCGTTAACATTATGCTTTGTAACTCAGATTTGATTGGCTTTGAATATTATTCACTCCCGGGCGTCTGCTTTCTCGACTTAAGCCTCAGTTGCCCTTAGTTCCTAACACCCCAAAAGCAGAGTCCCGACGAGGGACTGAATGGACCCAGGGCAAGCGGTGAGCTACCCTGGCATAGAAATGGGCCAGGCCAAAGTGCCATGATTCTTAACTATAAGTTAAGAGTTTGATCATAGACAAATGCTGTCATGATCCCAAGGTAACGACGAGACTAGAATCCTGCTAGGGGTGGGAAAGACTATCTGGCCTGAGCACTGTAGTCTGAGATCGAGATGGCCCTAGGAGAGCAATTCTGTAAGTTTAAGATATTTCTTACTGTATCCATGCAAAATGATTTATATTATATATTCTTATATGCTTGTCAGACAAGGAGAGGAGAGACACACTCATAGGATCCCGCTCTAGGGTGGGTTGTCCTGCTGAGAAAGGATCTGTCCTAGGAGCGGCTTTCCCTGAGGCTAAGATTTCTACCCCTATTGATTGTGACCACACCTATGTGTAATTATTACCCCAACCCCTCATGTTTTGGGATTTAACTGTACTGGAAGAGTGGGCTGGGAGATCAGAAGGAAGAAGCAGAGGATCAGAAGGAAGAGAAGAAGGATGAAGGGGGATGGAGAAGGAGAATGAAGTAGCATGGGGGAGGAAGAAGGAGAGGAGGAAGCAGAGGCAGAGAAGGGAGACTGGTGTAGATGGAGAGAGGATCGGAATAAACTGCGACTAATACCAACCAGCCTGGCCCTCGTTTCCTTCCTCCGCCTGCCCATCGCCATCGACCTCCTCGGGGTGGGGAAGAAGGGTGAGACTACTGAACGCGGGCGGTGGGAGAGATAGAGCCACCACTGCTGTGTGCAGTGCCCCCTTTTGTGTGAGTTTACACAGTTTGCCAGTGGAATAAGGCAAGAGTTGACCTTTATTTTGCACGTATCTGCCCAGTTGCTCCGACACTGTCTGTGGAGAAGATAAGACTTCCTTCCACGGAATCACCTCTGCATCACTAGCAATCACTCAAGTCCGCATGGCTGTGTCTCCTGTGTCTCAGATCTGGGGACCGGACCTACTCATCTGCCCTTCTTCAACGTGAGTGTCCTGTGCCCTGATGGCCACAGCTTCACGATAAATCTTGGATCAGAAACAGCCCTTATATTTGGTTATTCATTTTTTTTTATTTTCAGGATTTGTAGGTTATTCTAATTCCTATATAAAATTTTACATTTAATTCATTCATTTTAAGTAAAGTTCAGCTGGTTTTGGCTGATCCTGGGCTGCATCTATATCAATAGAGGAAAACTGAAGACATTGATCCTTCCAATCAACCACTGTGGTGGTGCTTTATTTCCACTTCTTCAGGGCTCCTTCATTTATTATTTACTTCAATGTCTTCTGGTTGCCTGCATAAAAATCTCATGCATTTACTGTTTCATTTGAATGGACATACTTCTTTCTTTTTGCCACGTTGGTAAATGATAAGCTTTTAGGTGAATCAACTTAATGACATCAACCCTAGTTCTTCTTTCCCCCCGATTGAATTTTCTTAGTCTCATGTCTCTGTTTTGATCTGGGTGCTGTAGACCTCATGTAGACTTCATGTCTTTTTTGGCTACTTCAGTTTTGTAAGATGTGTCCATAAAGAGAAAAATTTTGAACGAAGTCTAAGTGTCACCCTACAAGCATAGGCATGGCTGAGTACAGGAGAAGCACATCTGAGTAAGAACCAGCAGTGAAGAGAAAACGTCGGGTCAGGATGTTGGAGTACACGGAGCTTAGGTTTATCAGGTTGCACCCATCACAGTGCTCCCGAGTCACTCCCATTACTTTGTCTGTCTGTAACCACTTCTATGCTCTCTTCCCCAACCAATTTGTAAGGTCTCATCCTTCTTAGACACTGAAGCTGTACTATAAGTTAATTTTGCCTTTCTCCTCTCCTTTTGTCTTTTGAGCAGTTTACTTTAATGCAATGTCCTTTTGTATAGATACAGGAAGAAAATTAATTAATTAATATGCTTTGTAACTTAGGAATTGATTGGCTTTGAATATTATTCACTCCTGGGCATCTGCTTTTTCAACTTAAGCCTCAGTTGCCCTCACTTCCTAGCACCCCAAGGGCAGGGTTCCGACGTGGGACTGGATGGAACCAGGGCAAGCCGGTAAGTTATGTGCTACCCTGGCATCGAGATGGGCCAGGCCAAGGTGCCACAATTCTTACTGTAAGTTAAGAAGAGTTTGATCATAGGCAAATGCTGTCATGATCTAAAAGTAACGACGAGACTAGGACCCCGCTGCTAGGAACAGGAAAGATATCTGGCCTGAGCACTGCAGTCTGAGATCGAGATGGCCCTAGGAGAGCTATTCTATAAGCTCAAAGTATTTCTTACTGTGTCCATACAAAATGATTAATATTATGTATGCTTATATGTTGGTTGGACAAGGAGAGGAGAAACACGTCCTAGAAGCAGTTTTCCTGTGTGTCTTGACTAGCTGGGATGAGACTGAACTTTCTCCCCTTCAAACTGCCTTCAGTAAATGATTTCAGTATATTGAGGCAGTTTCTCTTATCTCACAGGAACCTAGCTGGCCTTAGGTATGCAGATCCCAGGTGCTAAGGCAGGCCTGATCTTTGGGACGTAGATGCCTGGCTCCAAGCTGGCTGATTTTGGAGCTGTAGATTCCAAGCTCTAGCAGACAGGTCTTTGTTGTGCCAATCCAAGTGTTCTTAGTTTGTAAAAAGGTGAGGCCAGGATTACTGGCCTGCAGATGTAAAGAAACAATGTATGTTTTGCCTCAATGTTCTTTCTGTAACTCCTTTTGATGACATCACTATATTGCGCCCTTTAGAGGTACTATGATCTATATAAGGGAGATTTCAGGGCTCTCTGGGGGGTCTGTGCATCAGAGAACCTGGGAAGATGGGGCTGAGGACAGAAGCTGAGAGAACAAAGGCGCATGTGCTTGAGGACTCCTGAGACCTCCATGACGTACATTTCTTGCATGTAATAAACTGGTGCTAAGACCAACCAGCTTGGCCTCGTTTCCTTCCTTCGCCTGACATCGCCATCGACCTCCGTGGAGTGGGGAAATGGCCTGAGACTACTGAACGCGGGCGGCCTTTATTTTTTGTGTGTTTACATATAGGGAGTCTCTGGTTCTATATGCAGCAGAGTTAAGGGACAGTCTAAGAACTTAGAATTATTGTAGGAAACACCATGCTTATTGATGAGGGCCTTGGCTGGCATGCCCAGATGAAGAGTACACAATGGTCAAACGTTGCATATACAGAAATGGCAGGTATTTTGTGGGGGTGTGTCTTTGAGTGTGGCGGCGACAGGGAGGGGGGTGGAAGTGGAAGAAGGCCGTGCTGAGCAGCCAGGGGTCTCGAGTGTCTGTCAGTGCCCAGAGGTACAGCAAGGCCCTGTCCAGCCTCACTCAGAGCCACGAGCGTGTCACAAGGCCGGTGGTGCCAGGAGCTGCCCACTGCCCAGCCCCACACCCTCTGGCCAGTTGGACTGAACTTTTTTTTTTTTAACCTCAGAGAATTCTTTTAAGTTATTTTCCGCCTTGGGTTGCGGGGAGGCAAGGATACCAAAAGGGCATAGAGTTGCAAATGATTTTGGTTCTTTGGCTACACTGCTCTTGAAAAGATCTTTTTTCTTGTTCTTTTATGATGAGGGTGGGATGCAGGGAATGGAAGCAGGGTCTCTCCCAGGGAAACCGGTTGGATTCCAAACTCCATCCCAGCCCCCAGAAACAGAAACAGGAGGCTTCCATTTTCCCTGCGGAGGTTCCAAACAATTTCTTGCTCTGTTTCCCCTGTTATTGCTGCCCACGTGTCCCATTCGGGGTTTAAGATCCTAGTAGTTAGCACATATGTCCATTTCTGTGCCCTCTGTTGGAGCCAGGATTTCAGCCATTCATGCTGGGGTGACTTTGTTGCCTGTTTAAACACAGCTTGAAGAGTCCTGGAGCATGGAGAGATGGTCAGGGTAGAGGTGGCACTCTGGTCTCGGCGTTCCCCCAAGGTCTTCCTTCCTTCACTCTTTAGAAGGATGTCTTCTCACCTGGTTAAACTTTCCCTCAGGCTCTCTGCAGAAGTGTTTGTCTTCCTGCTCTCATGATCTCTAATTAAATGCTCCCTGGCAAATAAACTGTAGGTTCCTTTGTAGATAATCAGTGTTTTCAGTTTGATAGTGATGTGTATAGATATTCTTCATGTCTTTTTTTATATATTTATAAAAATATCATTTTGCACTATGGATTGATTTTTTAAAATGTCGTCTGATTCTTTGTTTTCCCAGCTTTATTGACAAACCATGTTATATAAATGTAAGCTGTACAATATGTTTATTTGACTCACATATATAAATTGTGGTAAAGGATTAGCACTCCAGCAATAGCTGAGACTGTTCTAATTCTCCCATTTGTGAAAGATTTCATATCTAGAGTTGGTTCTTTTTTTTTTTTTCGGTGTGTTTTCAAAGTCAGAAGTTATTTTTTTTGCTCCCAGGATTTTTGATGGATTTTTTTCCATAATGATGACTCTGCTCTTCAGCAATGCTCTTTCTTGCTTGAATCTAAAGTCACTTTGCACGTTTCAGAAGTGTTTGCATCTCACCTCGCACCAGTCCCTGAGCTTTAGTGCCTTGCCCTCTGCGGGCAGGGCTGGTGTGCAGTGCCCCTCTTCCCACAACATCCCGGCATCTCCCCTCTCTGTCTAGTGCAGTCATTTTGTGGTGACCCCACCTTGCTTCCCTGAACTCCAGGGCCCAGAAGCCAGGCTCTCCTGATGATTCTACGTTCACGCTTTGGGGGTCTAAAATAACCAGGGTGAGTGGGAACCAGGTCAGCTTCTTCATGCCTCCTTCCATCAACAGCCTCTTGGGAGTTGCCCTTCCTCCATGAAATGGGGAGATTGGTCCAAGTCCACTATAGAGCTTGGCCCCTGAGTACACAGTAGATCCTCCACTCTGTGTGCTCAGAACTAGAGAACAGCAGGTTCCTTTCGGCCCCAGCATCCTCCTGCACGTCTGTTCCTTTGCTGGGGCTCACAGCATCTGTCTCCTCCTGTATGCAGCCATCCTTGCTGCATCTCAGTGAGGTACTTCCTCTCTTTTCTGTGCATCCGTAGACCCACTCACTGTGTCATTTGGTCTTGAAGTTCATGTTTCGCTCTTTGCAAAGAGTTCTAATGTAAACGGAAGCTCTGTTCTAAGGGTCATGCTTTCAGTCAGTTGAAGATCCGTTGAAGAAAACAACATCACACTATAACCCTGAGTTCCTGCTTTTGGAGTGTTTGTGCTTGAGACAGCTGGTTTTTCATGGGGGAAGTCTAGAGGGACTTGTGTATGGTATTCTTGGAAATTCATTGGTCTGACTTATTTGCCAAGGCACCGAATGACTTCAGGGGAATTTACACTCTGATTAGTGTAAGACTTCAAAAGATAAATCTGCAGTGGCAGCAGAGAGGCAGAAAAATTAATGGCTGGCCATCTGGCTTGGTTTTATTAACCTATTTGTTCCAACTGTGCTTGTTGGCGTGTGTGGATGGGATGGATGGAGATGAACTAGATACAAGAAATTATTAAAGGACTTCAGAGACTTTACTACTTCTTGTCTAGAAAGCATCTACGCAGGACAAGGGTGGGGGTATATGGGATTGATTTATCTAGCGGTTCCCTGGCTGCATGCCTCACAAACCAGCACCATTCATCTCTAAGCAGGTAACCCTGAGAAAGGTGTGACTCAGGTTCCTAGGGTACTGCTCTGGTCTCATTTGGGTACTGGTCATGCTCCTTGGTTATCTGTTTGTTACAAACTCTCATAAGAGCTAAAACTTATTTCCTAGGACATAAAGTGTTTTCTTTTCATTCCCTTCTTTCTTATTTTCCTCCCTCCATTCCTCCCTTTCTTCCTCCCTCTTGGGGAGAAAATCTCTTTTTATTCCTTCGTCATGTAAAAATATTCTTCCATAAATCATTTCCTTGAGATCTGGTACCTGACTCCACCCAGGCCTATTCACCATAGCACACTCTTGGCTTCAGCTGCAGGCATGGGGGCCAGCTGGAGCAGGATGGGTGGAAGGGCGGGGTAGCACAGGTTTCCCCAGCACTAAGGGCTCTGTGGTGGACAGTGTCCAAGTGCTGGGGCAGCAGCTTCTGTGACCATGGGGTTGAGGTGCCCCTGGGACCAGGTTGGGAGAGCTCTGTCTGGATTTGCATTGGGAAGAGACTGATTTGAGTCTTACTCTCTCATGTTCAAATGACTGGTGTGACCCTCTTTGTTGGCCTGTGCAGTGGACAGGACTGCCTCGCTTCTGGCAGTGTGGAGGGGCATGGCGATGGCTGGCACTTGGGCTATAGGACTGGGGACTCATTCCAAAGTATTGAGTGTTTCTTCAGGACGTGGCTTGGATTGTTCCTCTTACCTGTTCTTCTTGCATTCAAGGTTGAACTCAGCCATGATAGACCATGACACCTGCCTCTGACTCTAGGACACTTCCATGTCGAATAGGCTATTCTGTCTAGGTCCCTGTGGGCTTCCTTTGTCTTGACCACACAATGATATCTGCTCCCAAGGACACGTTTCTCTGAGCACATCCTGGTCTTTGCATAATGTATGACTCGCTACTGATGAGTTCTATAGAAACATAGTGGCTCAAGGGCTTTATCTCAGGGGGACTGTGAGCTAGATTTGGAGTTTTCCCTGAACTCTTTCAGCTTTTTCCCTCTATTATACTTTTCTTAAGAATATTTACAACGTTGAAAGAAAGGTCAGACAAGGACCAAGAGATCATTAATTAAAAAAGTGTCGAGTTTGGCTTCTCCCATCTCTTAGGGATGTAATGAAGCGGAAGACATGGGCTTCCAAGAGGTGGGATGGTAGATAGATGAGGAAATGAGTAAGAGCAGTGGTTGCAGTGGAAAATCGTGAACATGGTGGAACGCAAGAACATGGTGGCTGAGTGTTGTCCTTTTCTCTGCCTTCCAGGAGCATGCGTGTATAACAACAACAGTGGCCACCATGGGGATTGTTCTAAGTGTGTACCTGACACGGGGATGCATATTGCTTCTCTGTCCCTTGCGTCTATGCAGTATCAGCCCATCCCACAGGGATCAGGAACTTGCTCATGGTCTTATAGTTAGTGAGGAACTGGCCAAGATCCAAGCCAGGATCCTTGTTTTCACACATTTTGCTGCCATGCATAGCTCAGCTGCAAAATGTCAAGGTCACCTGAAGTCAGTGGTGAGTTTTCTGGGAGATGGGGATTCTAGCCCATCTCCATCTGCTTGGAGGATGCTGCTGAAGAGCCTCTGAAGAATCTGGGCCCTGTCTTCCTCCTTCGTTCCCATGAACAGTCAGTGCTCCCAGTGAGCTATATGTGCTGCTTCTTACCAGGCCGGGCTGGGATTAGCGACGAGGAACCTAAAGTTTCTGCTTAAGTCTGATGAATGCTCCTGTGTGCACCCTAAGCCAGGGAGATGCTGTGGGGAGGCGTAGGAGTTACCCCTTTCTCCTCAGAGGCACAGATGGATATTTTTGGCCCAAATCTCCTTATTTATGTGTGTGTATGTGTTTACTAAGCTAACATCAGCTGCTGACCTCAAATACTCCCCTTCGTTGAGTGTAATGAGGCCATATTACGTGTTCTCAGTGAATAAATGAGATTCCCAAATTACCCGACATCTGCAGAGCTGACACTGGGCTGCCTGCCCCACCCGTGTCTCTTCTAGAACAGAATGGGCTCTGCTATGGGTTCTGCTAGTTGACTGTTTGGAATGCTGCAGAAATGCATTTTCCTAGAGAGTGGAATTTTAAGTCTTGCAGTGTGTTTTCCTTAAGCTTCTTGATAGTTTCCATGAGAGCAATCAAACTCAATCACCAATTGGCCAGGCTTTGATGGGGGCCCTCCAGGTGCCAGGTTGAGATGGAATGAGATGGTGCCAGCAGCTGGAAGTCCCTGGGCTCCCCTCTGCAGTGCCAGCTTCACACTGCCTCTGTCCCGAGGGTCCTGTCTCAGCAACTTCCTGCCCACCCTCATATACTCTGGCAAGTCCTATAACCTCTCTGACTTTCGACTCTGCCCTTTAAAATGAGAGGGTAGGCCACGGGAAGCATCTATAAACCTCCAGCCTTCTGCATTTGTTTGCATAGCTTGCGATGAATTATCTTGTGACACAGATAACATCCTGCCACACAATTGCCATGGGCCATTGGGGCTTTCAAATATGTATATCGATTAAGCAACCATTTGGAATATGTCAGAGGCAGAAGGAAATCTCGTCTAAAAATGCATTTGATTTTAGGTCTCGTTTCTTTCGTAGAGCAGAAGCCTTTGAGTTTGGCAGGGTCCCACCTGCCTATTTCTGCTTTTGTTTTCCCTGCCAGTGAGGTCGTATCACTGAAGACTCTCTGAGGTCGGGATCTAGGATTGGAGGGTCTGGTCAATGTTTTCCTCTAGCATTTTGTCAAGGTAGGCTTGATATCAAGGGCTTAAATCCATTTTGAATTGGCCTTTGGATATAGCATTTAAGATATGGGTATCTAACTCTTCTTTCTCATGTGCCTAATCAGTTTTCCCCTTATCACTTGCCAAAAGTCCTGTGTCCCCTGTGACTGAGAACCTCTGCAAGGGCCACTGTACATGTCCACAGCCTTCTGGGTCCACATGCCATCCCCAAGGTCCAGATTGCATTAGAAATGTGGCTCTGCCCCCAGTGGGACTGGAAAGAGTGTGGCCTCCCTGCCCCTCAAAGCCAAGGTCTGCCTTCTGAACCACCTGACTGTAGGCTGGCCCCGGAGTGGGGGTGGGGCGGGGGGAGGAACTGGCCCAGGCTGCTGGCTGCTGTCCAGTGTCCCAGAGGCACGGGTGGAAGGCACAGCCCAGGACACAGAAACTGGGCCCCAGGTAGTGGCAGAGTGAGGGTCAGTCCTGGAACCAGAAATCTCGCCTCCAGCTCAGAGTGACGTGAGGTTCTTTGGGGGAACTTGCTGTGAACTCCAGCTTCTCTGCTGCACCTGGCTGACTGCAGGTGTCCCTAGAGGCCCTCAATGTCCAGAAGGGTGGACCCGTAGTTTCCTTGGTGTGAGTTCTGCTGCAGGCATTGAGAGGGCAGCTGGTGAGCTGAGGCCAGGGTTAGGTGAGTCTCATCTTTTTTCCTCATCTTGTCAGCACTGTAGTGGGTGAACGCTGCTGCTGTCACAACAACGACAACAACGACAACAACAACAACAAAGCCTTGGCGTTTGAACAGCTTAATTCTGGTGAAATTTGTTCCTTGGACCCCAGCTCTTCTTTACCTGACATGAGTTTTCCTCTCCACAATACACGGGGGTGTCTAGGACCATCTCTCTGACAGATGAGGTCAGAGAATCAGGGGGTAGCACTGCATCTGATGCAAGGACAGTGTCTTCTATGGGAAGAGGAAACCACGATTTCTGGGGACCATTACCTCGCGCCACTACTTGGGCATCTCTACCACAAACATTTAAAACTGTTGTTAGCATGACCCGGACACCCAGGCTGAGGCTTCTTCATTCTCCCAGCTTCGCGTCTGCCGTAGTGGCTGGACCTGTTTTCATGCCTGTTTCAACTAAATCCCCAAGCTCGCTGCATCCCTTTCCCAATAGAAAATATTGAAAACAGCCTTTGTCTTTATCTTCCAAGTGCATTGTTTTATTTGCTTCCAAGAGGACCCTTCGCGAGGACTATCTCTTTCTGGGAAGGATAAAATAGACAGAGAAAATGCTAAAAACCAGAAATATCACTGGGTTACTGGAGGGCCCTCTCCCTGCCAAATCAAGAGTGATTGCAAAAGTGCAAAAGGCTTTCTTTTTTTTTTTTAAATTAATTAATTTATTTATTGAATCGCTGTGGGAAAAATTACAAAGCTTTCAAGTTTAGGTCTCAGTCATGCAAGTATCAATCACAATTCCCTTTACCAATACTTATTTTTCACCACGAAGAACCCCAATAAACTCCCCCAACCCCCCCAATGTCTGTGGGGTAGATGAATTCTAGTTAACACTCTGTCTACTTTGACTAGCTTCATTGTTTTGATAAAAGTTGCACCATTATTATTTGATCTGAGCCCGGCAAGCTACCGAGAGTATTGGATATGCCAGACACAGTAACAACAAAGTCTCCAATGGAGACGTTACTGGGCCCGCTTGAGCAAATCGACGATCAACGGGAGGGCCTTTACCTTTACCTTTTATTATTATTTAGACTTTACCCCCCCCCCCCCCCCCCAAATTCAGCCATGCTGATAAAGCATTGTGAAATGATCTGCTTTCTACAGCTGGGTTAAAGAATTAAATGATGTTGCGCGGCTGCAATAGCGGCCGCGCGGTTTTGGATTTCTGCTATTTTATTTATTAACCCTGCAAGTATTTCTACTGAGAGTCAGATAATTAAGAGATTGGTCTCTGTGCTTCTGGGGCAAAAGGCTTTCTTAGTCTCCTGGCTGTGTTGGTGGGTGGTGGCTTGGCGCCTGGTGTATCACACCCCAGGGATCCATGCAGGTGATATTACTGCCTCTCTTTAGAGGCTCGTCCTGCTGCATGCGCTCACCTGAACACCTGCAGGTCCCCAGGATGGAGCCCTTGCCAGGGGCCCTCACCAACAGGGCTCAGAATCTCCAACCCCTTGCCCCAGCCCATCCCAGCCGACTGGGATTATTGTGTTTTTAGATTCCGGCGGCCTTTCTCGCACCAGCTGAGTGGCTGGCCGGGCCAGGCCCCAAACGCCCTTTTGCTGAGTTCCCACCATGGCTTCTAGCCTCCGCAGGCTTCTGCCAGAGCAGGTCCCAGCAGGGGAGAACCCACACACAACGAACCTGGAATGGTTTGTCATCCTGGGGAGGACATTACCGCACGCCACTACTCTGCGCTCTGACTCTGGCTGCAGCTCGAAAAGACAATGACCCTGGCCAAGCTTGTTTCTAGGGCACAGGCCAGGGAGCCATTATTCTGACCCAACCCACAATTGAATTACAGGCTCAGAGGCGAGGCTAAGCAGCCGGCCCCGAATTGCCTTGGGGGGTTCTTGTTCCTGGCCTCAGGGTGTCTGAGGCGCTGAGTCACTGTGGCCTGCACAGGTCAGAGGAGGTTTAGAGACACTTCCACCATCATTCCTTGGTTTTCCCAGGTCCTGCCAGGTACCTGATAGATGCATCCTGGTTTTAGCAGCTCCTCTGCCATTTCCCTCTGCTCAAGAGAGCAGCTTCTTGGAAGCTAATGAACTAATGCAGGGGAAGGTAAACTGACAGCTATTTTCAAAATGTGATTGCCTTTCCCATCTTTCCTACTCTATCAGTAGGGAAACTCTCCAAGGCTCTGCATCCATAGGGACTGAGAAGGCCTCGAGAGATAGCTTGGACAGAGGAAGCTCAGAAACTTGCATTTTCTGAATTGACTTTCTGTTCCTTCTGACAAACGTGTCTTGTGCACTGCTGCTGAAGCTGGCTGAGGAGGTGTCTGTGGCCCACTGCTAACTCAGCTCCTGTCGGAAGCAGGGCCAGGGACCACTGGGGTCTGGCTCCTGTGCTGGGAGGGGGGGCTATTTCCCATAGGTAATCAATTTTTATTTCATTTTAAAGTTGGAATTTCTTAATTTTTTGCAACTTACTTGAGTTTCCTGGGCTGGAGTGATAGCACAGTGGGTAGGGCGTTTTCCTTGCACGGCGTGGCCGACCCGGGTTCGATTCCTCCATCCTTCTCGGAGAGCCTGGCAAGCTACCAAGAGTATCCCACCCACATGGCAGAAACTGGCAAACTCCCTGTGGCATATTTGATATGCCAAAAACAGTAACAACAAATCTCACAATGGAGACGTTACTGGTGCCCGCTTGAGCAAATCAATGAACAACGGGAGGACAGTGCTACAGTGCTACTTGAGTTTCCTAGAAGTCTGGTTGTTTTTTTATTTTTGCTGCTCGTTCATTTAATTTTCCTTTAAAATAATGAAAATTAAATGAACGAGAAGCAAAAAACAGACTTCTAGGAAACTCAAGTAGCACTGTAAGCGATAGCACAGTGGGTAGGGTGTTTGCCTTGCAAGTGGCCAACATGGCCGACCCGAGTTCGATTCCTCTGCCCCTCTCGGAGAGCCTGGCAAGCTACAAGAGTATTATTTGATATGCCAAACACAGTAACAAGTCTCACAATGTTACTGGGCCTGCTTGAGCAAATCGACGAACAATGGGAGGGCAGTGACAGTGATGGTGATTTTAAAGTTTAGAGAATTCTAGCAATATAGTTCCATCCCTCGATTATGTTTCTAGGATTCAATGCACCCACCCCCAAAAGTTCTATAGTCATGCAAGCATCAAAATGACCCCTGCACCATCCTTTCCACTCTTCCCCTTTCTCTCTGCTAACCACCGTAGTTTTCACTGTGTCTGGATAAAGAAGCTGTGGTCTGTACATTCAGTGGAATAATACTCTGCCGTTAAAACACAGATGAAGATACCTACTGAATAAATAGACACACTGTGACAAGACTGTGCTTAGTGATATAGGTGTGGGAGAAGGACAACATTGATGTTTTGCTCATGTGTGAAATACAAATCATGAGGGGCTGGAGTGATAGCACAGAGGGTAGGGCATTTGTCTTGCATATGGCTGACCAGTGTTCGATTCCCAGCATCTCATATGGTCACTGAGCACCGCCAGGAGTGATTCCTGAGTGCAGAGCCAGGAGCAACCCCTGTGCATCGCTGGGTGTGACCCAAAAAGCAAAAGAGAAATACAAATCACAAGACCCTTTGACTCTTGAACATGACTGTGGCACATCCTTGGGGGCCGTTGGAGGCCGGTTCTGCCTGGTTTCCAGCAATAGCTGCTGGGTGGAGCTTGGCCACCCCACACTGTCAGCATTGCTGAGAGGTCCCAGGGGACCCTGCACCCTCTCCTGGCTGCCTCAAGAAGGGGACCTTCCCCTTTAGGTTCATGGATGGGTCACACTTGCTCCTCGAAGCTCTGGTGTCTTGTAACAGGGTTGAATGTCCTAAGTGGGTTCATCCCACTTTACGATGATGTATTTTGGGGACATTTATTTTTTGGTTTTTGGGTCACACCTAGCGATGCTCAGGGGTTATTCCTGGCTCTACATTCAGGAATTACTCCTGGAGGTGCTTGGGGGACCATATGGGATGCCGGGGATTGAACCCAGGTCAGCCACGTGCAAGGCAAACGTCCTACCCGCTGTGCTATCGCCCCGGCCCCAGGCTTCAAGTTTAGAGTGAGCAAAGTGAAGTCATTTCATGGAAGAGTTCAGACAAGCTGCAGCTTCCAAAGAATCAGCCATCCCTGGCTTACTTTTCCTTTTTTGTGGGGGAGGGATGGGAATCCTACCCAGTGATGCAGAAGGGTCCTTCCTCGCTCTGCACTCAGGAATTACTCCTGGCGGTGCTCGGGGGACCCTATGGGATGCTGGGAATCGAACCTGTGTTGGCTGCGTGCAAGGCCAACGCCCTCCCCGCTGTGCTATGGCTCCGACCCCCTGTTTATCTTCGTTTCCGCTCTTTCTATGACATCTCTTTTTCCTTCCCATTCCACAATACACACAAATGAGATTTATGGTGCAGGTCAAGGTTATCCTCTGAGTGGGAAAAACACAGGACCCTGCTGATAGAGGGTTCTAGAAGACTGATGTGAGTGCCTGTACCTCCTCCATCCGCTCTCATCCCTCCCTGCCCTCCTGTCACCTTCTTGCCCTGCTCTCTGGCCTCTGCATTTCTGCGCTCGAGTTAATGCTCAAACTCTACCCTCTTTCTTTCAATAGCAGCTTGACATCTTCCTTGAAGAATGCATCTGGTTTGAAGTTAAGAACTTTACATATCAGAAACGAGCTGGTTTGCATTTTTTCCAAGACACAGAACATAATCAATGGCCCACACCTTTCCCTGGGGACTTGCTTTGGGAATGTATGCCCTGCCCCCAGCCACTGGGAAGTAATTTTTTAATCTTAAGTAATTTGAGAAAAGCATAAAACATTTTT
Source organism: Sorex fumeus (assembly GCF_029834395.1). Classification (NCBI taxonomy): domain Eukaryota; kingdom Metazoa; phylum Chordata; class Mammalia; order Eulipotyphla; family Soricidae; genus Sorex; species Sorex fumeus. The sequence continues at coordinate 7,971,818 of NW_026606321.1, read as the reverse complement.
TTTCTAAATAATCTGCTTGAGAGTAAAGTTTCCAGCTGTGCCCATCAGGCCGACCCCCTCTGGACCCAAGGACCCACGGAGCCAGGCCCACTTTGGTCTTGACTAAGGGCCGAGGGGGTCACTGGTTGCTGATGTTTAAATCTAAGGTAACATTTCTTTGTTCTGGAATATATTTATGAGCATCCTGAACAAATCCTCAGGGATCTTGTCATTTTTAAGATAGACGTTTCAGCTTAGAGAAGAACATAGGGAAACAATAAATTAAAAAGGTGCCCAAGTGGAGAATAAGCAGGCGCAGCATTTTAGAAAACAAGCCATGGGTTATCAGCTCCTTGGCACACCGGGAACTAGAATGAAGTTCGTGCCCCTGGAAGGTTTTTGTAAGGAAGCTGCAGTATTGGGAGGCTGCCGGGGAGGCAATTTTTGTCACCTACTGTGACTGAAATGAAAGTCGACAAAACTCCATAGCATGTGGTCAGGATTATGGGAGTTCGGTCAAAGCCTGGCCCTTGAATTAAACAAGCACGGGCAGGGGCTTCGTGTCGAAGGAAGGACATTTGCTATAGCCGTTGGTTGCTGCTTTGGGGACATCTCTGATTCACTGCTTAGATTCCCCTGGCAGGTGCCAGCCCAGGGGCAGGCACGGCTGTGTTCCAAGAACCAAGTCAGGGCCGCGTGAGTGGAGGTTCCTTCTGGGAGTCCAGGCCCGCACTTCTTGGCCCGATGTCCACATGGTACCTGGTTCGTTACCAGTCAGGGCAGCTGACACTGTGTCCTGATTGTTGCCAACTGGAGTCATCTGGAATGTTCCGATTATGATGCACACAGCACTGTTGAAACCAGTGCGAGGAGAAGAATTCAGTCACTGACTTGGGGTGGGTTCTTTCTCGTGAGAGAAGGTAGGACAGAGCCACGTCTGGCTGAGTGCTCCTGGTGCCATGCTCAGGGGTCACTCAAGGCAGTGCTTGGGGACTGTACTTGGTGCTGGGGAACTGAACCAGGGCAGGCATTTTATAAGGCAGATGCCTTTCCCCCTGTACTCTCTCACTGAGCCAACCGCTGCTAGGATTTCTTCCTGCACAATACATTCTTACTTTTCCTCTTTTTTTTTTTTTTGGCTGGGGTGGGGGCTGGGGGGTGGGGAGGAAGTAACACCTGGTTATACTCAGGGCTGACTCATGGATCTGCACTCAGGAATCACTCCTAGTGGGCCTTGGGGACTATATAGGGTGCCAGAGATCAAACTGGGCTCAGCTGCATTCAAGGTGAGTACCCTGCCCACTGCACAACACCATAAAGATTCTTTTTTGGTCTTTTTGATTTATCCAGAAACCTTTTCTTAAATCCCGCTGATGATCTACTGCGGCGAATTCTCTGTGACATTAACGGGTAGGATGTATGGATCTGGGCCAATACAGATAACATCATTAATTACTCCCTAAGTAAAATGGTGTTATCATCAATTTCAGAGGTGATGCCTACTTAATCTCTTAGGATTTTACTTAAGAGATTTATCGTGCTGGAAATCATAATCTTAATCAGTTATAAAGGATTAGAATATGGACTGGTGTTAAGGTGATGATATCGGGATCAACAAGTATGGCAGGAAGTGACAGGAAATCTACCTGAGACTGAACAGGGGGCAGACTGGCCTAAGGGAGGAGTCCGGGCTTGGTCCCGCCTTCCAGAGGGTTGGACCTGGAAGTCCACCCCAAACCATCACTTCTTCACCTTCCTGCCTCCGTTCCTTGCCTTTGGTCTCCTCTGTTGATTTCTTCTCAGGAAGCCTCAACTCCAGACTCTGCCCACGGAAGCTCCTGAGGAAGAGACAGTCTCTGCTCTCCACATCCCTGGGACAACCCAGGGGAAATGTCAGTGGCTCTGCCCAGTCTCATGGGGGTTCCTTGTTGGGGGACACACAATATTCTGATGGTTGAGGGTCATAGGTACATGCTTGCAGGGGGAGGGGAGCAGAGAGTCACACCGAACTACTGTCACTCAATCTAGTCAACTAGAATGTGGCTGCAATTCCCCTGAGAACATCCTCAGTTAGCAGCAGTGGCCAGAGAATCCAAGCTAAACTTCCAAAGGAAGGGTTTCCTCATGCCCAAAGGTGTGTGATAGAAGCTGGGCGTGGACAGGCCGCAAGGGGCGCCAGCTGCTGGGCCATGTGCTCCCAGTCACACCCACTTCTTCCAAGGGGGCGGAGCTTGGTGGAGACTGCCTTCGCAGCCCAGGTCTCTGTCTGGCCATGTCGGTTCAGGGACTAACTCTGGCTGGTCAGGGCCTTCCCAGTCCTCTCAGCACCTGTCAGCCCTGCCTCCAGGCTGACTTCTGCTCAAACCCTTCCTTCATGAAATCTCCATGCCTGCCCCTGACATTCATTCTTCCACGCTTCAGCCTTCCCCCTCTTCTGCACATTGGGTTATTCTTTTTTTTATTTTTTTGACCTTTGGGTCATACTGGGTGATGCACAGGGGTTACTCCTGGCTCTGCACTTGGGAATTACTCCTGGCGGTGCTCGGGGGAACCACATGGGATGCTGAGAATCGAACCCGGGTAGGCTGCATGCAAGGCCAATGCCTTACCCGCTGTGCCGTCACTCCAGCCCCATATTGGGTTGTTCTTCTCAGAGCACCGGATAGGACAGAACCATGCACACAACGTTTGTAGTTCGGTCTTCAAAGGCTGGATATCATGTCCCCTTTGATTCTGACTGCTGTGCTGAATTTCTCTCCCACTGACGCTGTCTGGTGGGGGAGGAAGAAAGTGGCTGAAGGCTAATCCCTCTCCTGGTCACAGTGCATGTCCTTGAGGGATGAAGACATTGACCCTTATCACTGCCCTCACTCAGCAATGTTGAAATTTTCAATTGCCTGTGCTGCAGGCCACATAAAGTCAGACCTTCATTCGGTTTTATCGGCCATCACAGAGCAGGTTTTTACGAAATGGCCTTGGTCCCTGTAAAGTTAGCCCAGGTTCACTGATGGAGACACGGGAAGGCAGGGGTCCTCCTGAGGCTTTGGGCATGCTCAGCACTGCAGTGAATTTCACTGGACTTGGCTGTTTAATGGGCAATATAAGTGGTTGGAAATAGCTTTGAATTGCTCGAGAAGTCAGAGGTTATGTGAATCTCTCTTCAGCCAGCACAGGAAGATACAAAGCCTGTCCGGGGAACAGTGCTGGGCCTTCAGTCAGAAACTATATTCTCTGATATTTCGTTTATTACTTACCTAGTAATTAGCACAACATGCCTTCCCATTTGTAGTCAATAATGTAGTCCTTAGGAGTGACATTTTTTCTTCTCAAAAACACATTAATCAAGATGGTAAGAATCTAACTGGAACACGATTTTAAAAATGGGCCTAAACGAGCAAATTAGTTATAAGCATATTTCTGCAAAGAACACATACATATGGCCAGCAGGAGTATGAAAAATGACCATCATCAAAAACTAACACCAGGGAAGAGCAAATCCAAGCCTATCATTTCATAGGGTCAGGAGAGTATTATCAGAAACAAAAAGAAGGGAGGGAGGGTGAGACAGGGAGAGAGATAGAGAGAAAGAGAGAGGGAAGGAGGGAAGGAGGGAGGGAGAGGGAGAGAGAGAAAGAGAGAGGAAGAGAGAGGGAGAGAGAAAGGGGGGATACGGAGAGGGAGAGAGAGGGGGAGAGAGGGAGAGAGAGAGGGAAAGAGAGAGAGAGGGGAGAGAGAGGGGGGGAGAGGGAGAGGGAGAGAGAAGGGGGGGAGAGAGAGAGGGAGGGAGAGAGAAGAGTGATCGTGAGGGTGCAGAGAGAATCAATCCTTGAACACTGTTGGTGTAGAGAGAATGCAAAATGGAATGTAAAGTGGAAATGTAAAATGGTACAGCTGCTATGGAAAAGAGTAAGAAATTTAAAATAATCAAAACTGAACTCTCAGCAATCCCCGTTCTGGGCTGAGATCAGAGTCTGAAAAGAAACACACGAGCACGACCAGCACGGCCCCTGCAGTTGATTTCAGAGCCCTGAGGTGGAAGCTCCCAAGTGTCCATTGCAGATGAAGGTGATGAAAGGTGGCGCATCCATGCAACGGGGCACCGGTCAGCTTACAATAGAAAGATATATTACGTGCGTTTGTTACAACATGAGTGAGTATGGAGGGCTCTGGAGGTGAAGCTAAGCACAGCGAGAGTTCCGTGCGATCCCAGCTATGTGAGGAACACAGAACAGCTGACTGCAGCGGGCAGCTGGAGGCCTGGGGCCTGGAGCGGGGGCAGGAACTGTCGGGGGAAGTTTCAGATGTTGGAGAACAGGGATCTTCAGATAGTTGGTGCCATTGTGCCTGTCTATAACAAAATGGTAAGGTGCACTTAAAATTTGTGAAGCGGGTTCATCTCAGTTAAGAGGTCTCACCACAACACACAAAAAAGACATTAGAATAAATCTGGGGGTCACTGTTCCCCTTTCTCTAATTGAAAAGGAATTAAATGAAATGATGGTTTTTCCCCTGGGGTGGTTTTTGTTTTAGCTAGCTGGCTTGTTTGCTTGCTTGCTTTCTCTCTCTCTTTCTTTCTTTCTTTCTTTCTTTCTTTCTTTCTTTCTTTCTTTCTTTCTTTCTTTCCCTCCCTCCCTCCCTCCCTCCCTGACTCCCTCCCTCCCTCCCTTCCTTCCTTCCTTCCTTCCTTCCTTCCTTCCTTCCTTCCTTCCTTCCTTCATCTCTCCTCCCTCCCTCCCTCCCTCCCGCCCTCCCTCCCTCCCTCCCTCCCGTTCTTCCTTTCTCCCTTTCTTCCCTCCCTCCCTCCCTCCCTCCCTCCCTTCCTTCCTTCCTTCCTTCCTTCCTTCCTTCCTTCCTTCCTTCCTTCGTCTCTCCTCCCTCCCTCCCTCCCTCCCTCACTTCCTCTCCTCTCCCTCCCTCCCTCCTTCCTTCCTCCTTCCTTCCTTCCTTCCTTCCTTCCTTCCTTCCTTCCTTCCTTCTTTTCTCTTTTTCTCTCTTTCTCTCCTTATTCCTTCCTTCCTTCCTTCCTTCCTTCCTCCTTCCTTCCTTCCTTCTTTTCTCTTTCTCTATTTCTTCCTTCCTCCTTTCCTTCCTTCTTTTCTCTCTCTCTTTATCCCTTTATCCCTTTATCCCTTTATCCCTTCCTTCCTTCCTTCCCTCCTTCCCTCCCTCCCTCTTTCTTTCTTTCTTTCTTTCTTTCTTTCTTTCTTTCTTTCTTTCTTTCTTTCTTTCTTCTTTCTTCTTTCTTTCTTCTTTCTTTATTATAGTTACAAAGTTTGCATGATTGAGTTTCAGTCGTACAATGATCGAACACCCATCCCTCCACCAGTGCACATTCTCCACCACCAGTGTCCCCAGTATCCCTACCTCCCCTATCCCACCCCTTCCCCTGCTTCCCTGGCAGACAATTCCTTCTTTCTCTCTCTCTACTTATGGGCACTACGGTTTGCAATACAGATACTGAAAGGCCATCATGTTTGGTCCTTTGTCTACTTTCAGCACACATCTCCCAACCTGAGCGATCCCTCCAACCATCATTGACTTAATGATGCCTTCTCTATCACAGCTGCCTTCTCCCCCAGCTCATGAGACAGGCTTCCAACTGTGGAGTATTATTCCTGACCCTTGTGTCTACTTTCCTTGGGTATCAGTCTCATGCTATTTTATATTCCACAAATGAGTGCAGTCATTCTAGGTATATCCCTCTCTTTTGGAATTATTTCACATAGCATGATACTCTCCATGACTATTCACTTATAAACTTCAGTACATCTACACAATGGAATACTATGCAGCTATTAGAAAAGATTAAGTCATGTTTTAGCTTTCTTAAGGAAGGTCCCCCAGGAAGAGCAGAGGCAGGCACTGGGTAAATGAGACCTTCACTTGGTGATATTGGAAAACCTCTTTTGAGGTGGAAAGGTGTCTTTCCTAAGGGGTAAGGAGAACAGTTGGTGGCTGTGGTTGTAAGGCTGCATTAGCCTGAAATCCCAGGAATCACATGGAATATGGAGCCAGAAATTTGACAAGAATTCAGAAAACAAGTCTGTCCATCTGTTCTATCCACCCCTGATTTTTTATATCCTTAATGAGACAGGGACCCCTGAACATCCTTACCGCATCTTTTGGTTTTCACTGGTTCAGAGTGGATGCCAGATAAAACTGTTTGTGACAAGTCAGGGAAGCCTATGGCATTGGTTGTCCTTTTTTGGGCAAAAGTGGACAAAAATCCCAAGAAGGTGGGCCCTGGGCTCTATGTCTGTGTTTAATTAGAAGTCCAAGGATTAAATGCACATGAAATTAGTTGTCAGTCTGCATATTTTAACTAAAACAGTTCCAACTTTCTATAGTCTCATATATTTCCTCACATATCAAACATACTAATACAGTTATGAAAATTGAATTTTTAATTTAAAAAACAAGGACACTTTTCTCCATGCTAAATCATTATTATTTTAAAAAAATTATCATTTCCAAGTGTGATAAATATCATTAGACCCAGTGATTAACCCTAAACTTCTATCCTCCTTCTTTTTCACCAATATACCTTCCAACTTTCTGATGAGTCCAAGTTTGACAATATGGGAATGTGGATTACAGATAACCTGGAGTATTCTTCCTGCCCCAAGGCACTCAAACAATTTAACATTCTTGAGATACATCTATCATTGCCTTAGAGAAATTACAATTTCTCAAGTGATTATTTTTGTCATTATCCTCAAAACTGCACCCAGAGACTCAGGGGGAAAATATGTTCAATGCTTGATCACTTGATATCCTGTTACTCATTGATTTGCTCAAGCGGGTGCCAGTAATGTCTCCATTCATCCCTGTTAATGTTTAACATTAGTGTTCAATGCATTAATTAAAAATCCTTAGTCAATAAGTAGTTCTTTTTCTGATTTTATGTTAGTTCGCGGGGTGCTCTCTGGCAGTGTTTGGTCTGTCCCTCCAGAATGGAACGAGAGGCTCTGAGTCTACCAGCATCACCCCAGCCCCTCCCCCACCAACCCCCGCCCCCGCTCGCCACGTGCTCACACCTGCCCTCTGTCATATTTTTTCTTTTTGCAGTAAAATTGGTTTACACCATTGTATATATCTTTCAAGAATGTTTTTCACAGCTTTTCAAAACTAATTTATCACATCAGATCTACTGAAATCGGTGGGCCTCCACGGGTGGCTTATGTGAGGCAGAGAGGAGAGAGACGGTCACTTTCTCCCCATCTGCCTCTGCCACCGCAGGATGGAGTGAGGATTTATTTGCTCTTTGCAGGAGACTCAGTCCTGGGCCTTACCCAGGGTTTATAGGCTCTTGTCTACCTGCAGAAAGGAGTTTCAGGAGTAGACGAGTAGTAAAGTAAAAACATATTTTAATTGGAGGGTTTTTAGGAAGGGGAAAGAGGGAGAAAAAATGAGAAAGCAACGCTTAGGGAGAAGGCGGGCTTCTACAAAACTGGAGAGAGCCTCAGTACACATCTCAGGAAGGGAGATGCTCGGGCACCACATGTGCTTGGCCACGTGGGCACAAGCAGTACACGCATGCTCTTCCTTTGTCAGGGTGGCTTGTCCAGGACTTCTCCAACCTGCCCCTGTGGGGATGTCTAGCTAGGTAAGAGTTCGTTGCTAGGGTGGTTACCAAGGGAGGTTTCCTTGGTCTGGAGTTTCTCTGGCAGAGTTGGGGGTCATACAGGTGTCATAAATCTCCTTCAGGTCCTAAACTGAAATCTCTGTCTCTGCTGAGGTTTTTGTCCAGGTGGGTCCAGCCTCCTCAGGGTCCTCACTGGCGCCAGGAAGATCTTATCAGGCCTAGCGCTTGACTCTTGCAGCTGCTGGGCTATTGGATTTATCACTGCTCAGAAATCCCATTGCCATGGGCCCTCCCCATCTTCCTGGCTGCCTTACTAGCACCACTGTGCTAGCACTCCCTGCCCCTGTCCCTGGCCCCTGTGAATCTCCATTCTGCAGTTGGAATCCTGCGGGGGGCCCGCAAAACCACTCTCCAGCCCGCAGAGGTGGCCCTAGGATCTGTAGGTGCAGGGAAGGACCGACCGAATGAACACAAGACACAAGAGACAGAATGCAGCTCAGAAACAGAGAGAAAAAGGGACAGACTTTATTGGGAGCAATCAGGGTATATATCCATTAGTGAGGCAGTTACACTAAAGGTCGTGCCCATATATGGTTAGGAAGGTTTGTTTTCACCTATCATGCATTACAAGGTTTATGTGTATCTGGTACCAGACACGAGGTGATTACACAAAGGGCCATGTCCATATGATTTACCAGACATGAGGTAGATACACAAAGGGCCATGTCCATATGATTTACAAAATTTATATGCATCACATACCAGACACGAGATAGTTACTTCTTGTTTTTACTGACAGCCATGACAGATGTTCTCTCAGGATAACCATACATCAAGATAACCATACATAGCACTGGCTATGCCTGTTGCAGGTCACGTAGGTCAAGATGACCATACATAGCACAGGCTGTGCTTGCCGTGGGGTCGTAGGTCAAGATGACCATACCTAGCACAGACACTTAGGCCTTGGTCAGTTAAAGGGCCAGCTTCCCACAGAATCCCCACCGTAGAATTGGTTTCATCTACTCCCTTTCTGCTTCTTTCTACTCTGCATTAGAGAGAGGTGCCTGTATTGATCTTTCTTCTTCCGACTCATCACAGCTCTTCTTATTGCTGAGTAATATTCCATCGTGCATCTAAGCCACAGCTTTACCTGTTGGATAACACTGGGTTGTCCTTGCTCCTCCCGCAGGTTTATTGAGTTACTCCCACAATAGTGCCCCTGAGGCACACCCAGTTCCATCAAGCACTAATAATCCTATATTGCTTTTCTCTTTTCCTCGGCTAGTAATCCATTTAAACAGTCCTAGTAAATTTACTTCTTATAATATTTCTAGTCATTTTGTATGAACACAGTAAGATATATTAAGCTTTTAGTTTGGCTTTTCCTGGGGACATCTTGCTATATATCCCAGTCCTCAGGCCAGGTTAGTCTTTTCTAACCCCAGCAGGGTCCTTATTCAGTTACTTCTTTTTGGGTCATGACAGAGTTTGTTTCATGACCATGGAGCTTAGCTTGTTCCCTTTTGATGCCGGGGAGCTTACAGCTTGTCCTGGGTCAATCCAGTCCCTTCAATTCGGACCCTTTTTTTGGAGATGTTAGGAATGAGGGGCAACTGAAGTTTAAGTCAGGAAAATAAGATGGATGTCCAGGAGTAAATATTATTTCGGAGTCAATTAACTCCCATGCTACAAAGGCATAGCATGAACTGTCTTCCTATGTCTATACAAAACAGACATTCCTAAACCATGCAAGTGACATAAAGGAAAGGGAAAAGCAATATAGGATTATTAGTGCTTGATGGAATTGGGTGTGCCTCAAGGGCACTGTTGTGAGAGTAACTCAATAAATCTGAGGGAGGAGCAAGAAAACCCAATGTTATCCAACATTTACCCACTCACCTGTGTTTGGACATGGGTTCTTTTCATACCTTGGCTATTTTAAATAAAGCTACTATGAGCAGAGTGCTTCCAGACTCTTTGCATAGATACCTCGAAGTGGGATTTCTGGAAAAGTGGATTTTTAGCATCATGGGAAATGTCTCTACTGATCTCTAAAGGGTCGGACCAGTGTGTGTTCCCACCACCAAAAATTACCAATGGGTCTGAAAGCATGCACCAGCCTTTCCCCTTCGATTGCACTAAAAAATGTGACTTTCCCTCTGTGAACAATTTTTCTTAGTTGAGAAATATAGGTGGCGATTTTTTTGTTACTGAAATTTAGAAACACAAGAGTTTCATGAGCTCAATTGAGTTTGCTTCCACGGTGGTGCTTTCAGCTACCAGGGGTGTGCTAAATACAACCAGAAAACAATCTTCATTACATTGGGAAGCACCAATAAAGCGCCTTGTTTTCATTTCTCAGGTCTTTATTGCCAATTTGATGAGAGCATCTCTTCATTATGTGGACTTTATATGCTGCGACATACTCAGATTATGGCTAGAAACTGACCAGAGGGGTGGGGACATGGTTGAAGGAATAGACTCAGTTAGCAATTAACTGAAGAGTGGAACTAGGAATGTAAAGGCATCATCAGATTCTTTCACACTTATATAGAATTCTAGTTTTTATCAGAGTGGTACATGTAAATAACTTAAAAGATTCACTATTAGAAAGAAAGCTAAATAAAAGAAAATGAGAGTCTCCTCTCCTGTTCCCTATCCTTGAATATTTCCCCTGAGAACTACCTACAGACTGTTTTTTTCTTACGTTTCTCATATCTAGCAGTTTTATCTGCGTCTGTGAGTTCAACTCCTTCCTTTCTCCCTCGCTTCCTCCCTCACTCCATCTCTTCCTCCCTCTCTTCCTCTTTTCCTCCTTCCCTCTTTCCTCCTTTTCCCTCCTCCCTCCCTCCCTGTCTCTTTTTTTCCTTACCTCCTTCCCTCCCCTTCCTCCCTCCCTCCCTCCCTCCCTCCCTCCCTCCCTCCCTCCCTTCCTTTCTTCCTTCCTTCCTTCCCCTAAAATATTGCCAGTGGTTTTATAAGAATTCCCCTGCCTATAACAAGTTCATTTTCTCTTGTGTTTTTTAGGCATCTAACCTCACCTTTTATTTGGAATTTCAATTTTAACATGTCTTGGTGTGGGTGTTTGTATTCATTTTCTGTAGCACGCTGTGGAATTCCTGGACTTGGGTATCTGTTTCTTTGCCCAGGTCAGGGCATTTCTTAGTCATTTTCTAGAGTACATTTTATGATCCTTCTTCTATTTATCCCCCTATAGTCCCAGAGTGTATATATTTGTTCTCTTGATGTTATGCCCTAAGTCCTTGAAATTTTCATTGCTTTTTTACAATTTTTTTCCTCTGTTCCTCTCAACTAATTGCATTACACTCTCTTTGACTTTATTCTTTTCTTCTAATCTTTCTATTGTTCTTTTCTTAGTAATTTCAATATTAATCTCTCTGTTTCTGGTCAGCACATTTTAATATTTTTGGTTATTAAAAATTTCTCACATTGTTCATATATTGCTCCTTTGATCTCACTGAAGATCTCTATGACTTTTTTTATAGGTAAAGGTAAAGGTAAAGGCCCTCCCGTTGATCGTCGATTTGCTCGAGCGGGCCCAGTAACGTCTCCATTGGAGACTTTGTTGTTACTGTGTTTGGCATATCAAATACTCTCGGTAGCTTGCCGGGCTCTCCGAGAGGGGCGGAGGAATCGAACTCGGGTCGGCCATGTTGGCCGCTTGTAAGGCGAACGCCCTACCGCTGTGCTATCGCTCCAGCCCACTTTTTTATAAACGCAGGGAAATTTCTTCTCTCAGTTTTACTAAGACATGTTTCTGGTTATTTCTCTTGTTTGAAACACAGCCCTCTGCTTCGTTGCTCTCCCTGATTCCTTGTGTTTGTTTCTCATCATTGGAGAAATCATTCACCTCTCCCAGTTTGACAGAGCGGCCTCATTTAGGAGATGAGCCTCATCAATCAACACAGTCTAAAATTCTCTTGTCTCTCAGATATTTGTGAATGTCCAAACTCCAGTCTTTATTCTTAGTGACAAAAACCAGCGATTGGGGGAGTTCATCAAGAGCTCTAAGTGTCTCATAAAGGCTGTCGGCATTCAGCACTCAGACTTGAGGAGATTGGAAACCGAGCCCTCAGGTGTTGGAAAAGTATGTGCTTGAACTTCCTTGCAGCCAAGAGTGCCTGGTCCCTCTGCCTAGAACAAGCTGATAACTATGATGGCTGGGGTGGCGTGGGGCGGGGGGAAACACTCTGGTCCCCATTGAGATCTGCTTCTTTGTCCACTGTGGTCAGGTGCTTGGGAGTAAGTCTTTGGCCTCAGTGGTTCAGAGGATGCAGGGCCCCATTCCTTGGATGTAGGTGTGTAAATTGGGGCGTGTATCTGTGCATGAGCCCCAACCAGAGAAACACTGTTGACTTGAAGTGGGCCAGAACAAGAAGTTGGAGAGGCGTCTCTGCCTTTGTGTCCAGAGAGCACAGGGCACCCCTAGATATGTGCAAATTGGAAATGTGGCCACCAGGCAGAAATTCTCCTCTATTTTTCTGATTAATTGTTCACATTCAAAGGTTCTTTGAGGCTACTCCTGGTGCTGTGCTCAGGACTCACTCCTGGTGGTGCTGCAGGTGCCCTCTCTGTGGGACCCAGGCCCCTGGCATCCGAAGCATGTGTCCAGCCCTTGAGCCTGCTCCCTGGCCCCAGGCATGGATTTTCACAGTGTCCAGACAACTCCTTTCAGTGGGATTTGGCAAGTTGCCTGTTGTACCAAGCACTGGAGAGGCTGTCACAGTGAAAACTAACACCCCCACTTACACATTATAAGCAAAGAAATGGACTTCTGTCCTTGTTGGTGTCTGGTGGGTACAAGCCTCATTGATTTTTTTGTTGGGTGTTTAGGGACCCACTTCAGAATGAATATTTTCTTACTTGCCTGATGCACAGAGGTCACTCATCTGGTTCTGCTATTCCTTGAAGAGAGTCATGCTCCTGCCTGGCTTTCATGTCAATATGGCTGTGGGAATAGGAGCTAGCAGCCCCTCCATTAAAAACAGGACAATCTATTTGATTACCACCAGTTGGAACGTCTTCAAATTAAATGTGTCAAGATTTCTGGAAGGAATGGTTTTGCTCTTGTGCTTTTTCTGAATTTGATTCATCCATTCCTGGGCATAGATACTAAGTGATTTCTGCTCCACCCGTTGTTTACTGGTCACTATTTTACTAAGCGTATGCTAGCAACTGCTGTACTCAGGAATCTTGCTCCCCTGCCTGCCACTGAGCTGGGGTGACCACTTTACCCTGGGAAGAGGATTGGCTCCCCGGCCACTCTGAGAATGAACTGGTGTCATGCTGAGTGAGTCCACACTGGCAGTCACCTGCCAGGGAAACTGTTTCTGTGCAGGGGGTACTGGCCCTGTCCACCTCCAGGGTCAGCAATCAGCACAGTTTCTATTAGAGCAGAGAGAAGTGTGCCAATATGGCTGCAAGTAGAAAGGGCTGTTTGTTGGAATCACTTGAATCTTTCACTAACTCAGTTCTTATACTGACTGTCCATTGATTTTTAACTGCCCAGTTGGTGCAGTGATATGGAGTAGACAAAATTGACTTCACCAGAGACATTTTTTCCAGGGTCTACAGTCACTCCTCTGTTTATGAGTCTTCCTAGTAAGAGGTCTGAGAAATATTCTGGAACGACACTAAGTCAAGTGACCCTTTCCAGTGACCAGTTCTGTGAAAGGTCATCTGGAACTGTGGTGGTCTCACCTCATCCTTTTTTTATATTTATTGAATCACCATGAGAACAGTCACAAAGACTTTCAGTTCAAGTCTTGGTCAGTCATTCAATGATCAAACACCCGTCCTTTCACCAGTGCACATTTTCTACCACCAAGAACCCCAGTATATCCTCCCTCCTAACCACCCCCCACCTGTGTGGCAGATTTCCACTTTCTCTCTCTCTCTATGTTGATCACATTCAATATTACAACAAAAGACCCAACATTGTTATTTGGAATTTTCCCCAACATTCAGACCTGCCACAAAGACATCATTAGAAAATTTGTTTTCTATTGCTGATTATGAAGAGCATATGATGTCGTGTGGCCACTTGCGGCCACATGAATTTGAATTTCTGATATTTTAGTAACAAACCTAGAGGGATTACTGCCAGAAGCCCCTGGGTTCCAAGATTGGTATGTGTGCCTCTGGGATCATGGTCAGTCAGAAGCCAGAGGAGCGTTTGAGGATAGCAACCCAGAGCATTGTAATGGCGGAGAGTAGAGCTGATTCCATCACCATCCCATGAAGCCCCACGTGCCTCATCAATGCAGTCTCATACCTGGCTGTTCATTAGGCTCTTAAAAGATGCTGGCCACCCCGCCTTCTCTGGATGCAATCCCAGCGACCATGAGCTTCTACAAGCATGGCTCTGGCATGCGGGTACCAGGACTGTTTTCCAAACTGCAGTGGGGCCACCCTGGCTCCCAGGGAACCTCTGATTCTGGAAGTCATGCCCACAACCCGCCCCCAGCGCCATCTTACAGCACACAGCAGTGAAGAAAAAAACCAACTGGAGGACCCCACAGCTCCCGGAGAATTCTCCAGGCTCCATCCAGAGCCAATATCACCAGGAGGTCCCAGATGGGGTAGTTGCTATCTGCCCGCCTTCTCCAGATGTTGGATGAATTTTTAAACATTAACTTTTTAATTTTATTTAACCTGCCCAGATAGTCCCACATGGAGAGGGCTAAAAAAAGTTTGTGCTCATGGATTCAACTTCTGGTATATCTCAGTTTGGGATTCGTTTGGGCATTTGGACAGTTTATGGACACTTACTTCTCAACAGGCATCTTTTGGCAGCTTAGATATCAGGATATAGTAAAATATCCTTCATGCTAATGAATTTCAAGTCAGTGCTCAGAAGAGGATAAGCTTAAGTGTGTGCCTTGTTTGTATACGGCAACAATCCCAAACTTTTTCTTGGAAGAGTGCTCCATGTTTATGAAAACACAGTGCTCTTTTCACCTCTTCCAAGATGTAGGAACTATTACAAATCTCATCTGGAACACTAAATCATAATAATACAATATACCCTGAAATACATATTCAATTGCAACTTCTATATCATTTCACAGCAAATGTCCACAGCTTGCACAGCATCTAAGAGGAATAAGGTAAAGGTAAAGGCCCTCCCATTGATCATCAATTTGCTCGAGCGGGCCCAGTAACGTCTCCATTGGAGACTTTGTTTGGCATATAGAATACGTCATGGGGAGCTTGCCAGGCTCTGCCGTGAGGGCGAGATACTCTCGGTAGCTTGCTGGGCTCTCCGAGAGGGGCGGAAGAATCGAACTCGGGTCGGCCATGTTGGCTGCGTGCAAGGCAAATGCCCTACCGCTGTGCTATCGCTCCAGCCCCAAAGTAAAGGCCCTCCCATTGATCATCAATTTGCTCAAGCAGGCCCAGTAACATCTCCATTGGAGACTTTGTTGTTACTGTGTCTGGCATATCGAATACTCTCGGTAGCTTGCCGGGCTCTCCGAGAGGGGGCGGAGGAATCGAACTCGGGTCGGCCATGTTGGCTGCATGCAAGGCAGACGCCCTACCCGCTGTGCTATCGCTCCAGCCCAGGTTATTGAGATAGCACAGCGGTAGGGCATTTGCCTTGCATGCAGCCAACATGGCCGAGCCGAGTTTGATTCCTCCGCCCCTCTCGGAGAGCCCGGCAAGCTACCGAGAGTATCTCGCCCACACGACAGAGCCTGGCAAGCTCCCCGTGACGTATTCGATATGCCAAACACAGTAACAACAGAGTCTCCAATGGAGACGTTACTGGGCCCGCACGAGCAAATCGAAGAGGAATAGTAAAAATAAATACTAACATCTGCCTAGAAACATCTTATCTGACCAAACACTAACTGAATGCTTTCAATAAAACATGTCAAATATATCAAAAATTCTATATAAAGCACTCATGTTATTAGAGAGGCAAAATTAAGTAATAGTATTGCATCTTGTAACTCCCTCTGACAGATTCCCTCTGACAATGCAATATCTCTTTAATATAAAGCAATATAATTTATATATTTTCCATCTATAATGGTTAATTTTGTATGCCAGCTTTATTATGCCAAGGGATATCCAGGTGAGTAGTAAACAGTGTTTCTGGGTATTCCTGTGAAGGCATTTATGGGAGAGATTTGAATCACTACATTGTGTGAAGGAGACCCAATGTCACCCTGAGGAGCAGACTTTATCAGTATCTTAAGGACCTGCAGAGAACAAAAAGGCAGAGCAGGGAAAAATTTCCTCTTTACTTGACCTACAAACTCCATCTCTCCTTTTCTTGGACATCCTAGTTCTGGGTCTTTGGACATAAATAGGGTGTCCACTTCTTAAGCCTTTGAGTTTAAACTGGGAGTAACACTTTGGTCCCCTGAAGGGAGAGAAGCTCAAACCCGGGTCCTGACTTTTTGTGGAGTGAGCTGGTAAGAGTTTACCGGGAGAGTAAGATGGTTTAGGCAGGAGCAATGCAAGTTTATAAAAGAGGAAAAGCACGGAAGAAAAGCATGCAGCAGAGCCTCCAGAGAAGGGGCTCTCTAGCATTCTGCAGAAACTTACGGAGCATCTCTGGGATTCTCAGGCAGGAAGTTTCCATTTTCTATAGGTTAGTTAATTCTGAGAGGTGGATGATCAGGAAACATGCAGCCAATCCTAGAAAGAGAGTAAGTTGTATCTAAGATGTAGATAAAATGTTCTGAGCTAGTCACATGAAGAGTGAGATGTATATAAGACTTAATCACTTAATCACTTAACTTCCCGTTAGTCGTCGATTTGCTCAAGCGGGCGCCAGTAACGTCTCCATTTGTCCCTGTCGCGTGCTAGTGTAGCCCAATGGTATCTGTTCGCTCCGGGAACATGAAGGGCCTCAAACCGATCGTTCATGATCTTGACGAAGTCTGACCATCTGGTAGGTGGGCGGCCACGCGGTCTTTTGACATCCCGTGGAATCCAGTCAGTAACAGCTCTAGTCCAGCGGTCGTCTTTAAATCTCATTACATGACAAGCTGGAGCGATAGCACAGTGGTAGGGCATTCGCCTTACAAGCAGCCAACATGGCCAACCTGAGTTCGATTCCTCCGCCCCTCTCGGAGAGCACGGCAAGCTACCGAGAGTATTCGATATGCCAGACACAGTAACAACAAAGTCTCCAAATGGAGACGTTACTGGGCCCGCTCGAGCAAATCGACGATCAACGGGAGGGCCTTTACCTTTACCTTTACCTTTACATGACCAGCCCATCTGATTTTCGACACCTTGGCAAATGAGACAGCGTCCCTGATTCTTGATCATCGACGGATGTCAGAACTCCGGATTCTTTCTCTCATTTGAGTGAAACGTGATATTCCAAGCATAGCTCTTTCTATTCTACTTTGGGAGATCTGAATAGCGTTCTCATCTTGTTTGCGTAGGGCCCAGGTCTCTGAGGCATATGTTAATGCAGGAAGAACAGTGGAATCAAAGAGATGTGCCCGGAGCTGGAGGTTCTTCGTCCTCTTAGCTATTGCTTCGACGTTCTTGAAGGCGTTCCAAGCCGCTCTCTTCCTCCTGCACAGCTTGGGTGCCAGGTCATTTGTCATGTTGACCTCTCGACCTAGCTACACATAGCTGTTGCATTTGGAGATGGTCATTCCGTTGAGAGCGAATGGGGTGTCAGGAACGAGGCTGTTTCTCATAAACATTGTCTTTGTAAGATTCAGCTGTAGTCCTACCTTTCCACACTCACGATCAAAGTCGGCCAGCATTTGTGCCGCTTGGCTGATGTTTGGTGTTATTAAAACAATGTCATCAGCAAAGCGGAGGTGGTGTAGTTGCCGAACATCTATCTTCACTCCCATTCCTTCCCATTCTAGTCGTCGCATGATGTTCTCGAGGGTGGCACTGAAGAGTTTTGGTGAAATGGTATCACCCTGCCGCACCCCTCTCTTGACATCAATGATCACTTCTTTGTAGAATGGTGAGATCCTGGTAGTGAATCCATAATACAGCTCACGGAGGATCCTGATGTATTGGGCTTGAATGCCCTGATTGGCTAGGGCTTCAATGACCGCTTCCGTCTCAACAGAATCAAAGGCCTTCTTTAAATCAATGAACATTAAACAGAGCGGCATCTTGAACTCCCGAGAAACCTCAATGAGCTTGGTTATCATGTGGATATGGTCAATGGTGCTGAATCCTTTGCGGAACCCTGCTTGCTCGCATGGTTGTCCTTCATCTAGTGTTCTGCCAATCCTATTTAGGATGACTCGAGTGAACAACTTGTAGATGACAGACAATAGGCAGATTGGGCCATAGTTGCCAATGTCATGGATATCTCCCTTCTTGAACAGTAGTACGGTCCTGCTGGTTTTCCATTGGGACGGAACCTTGCATTCAGACAGGTAGCGAGTGAAGAGCCGAGCCAGTGTATTGATGAGTACTGACGGCAGGTTCTTCAGGTGTTCAGGTCTGACCTTGTCTGGGCCGGGTGCTGTTTGTTTCTTTACCGACGAAATGGCGTGTCGGATTTTGGAAGGGAGAACATTGGGAACGACATATCCATCCTGTGGAATTTGGTACGTCGGCAAGTGGACATGGCTATCGAAGAGATTTGAGTAGAAGTCATGGATAATCTTCTCCATTGCCGTTCTGGAGGATGTGATGGATCCATCAGGACGTCGGAGGGCAGTCATCTTGGTCTTGTAGTTGGCGAAGGACAGGCGGGCGTTACGAATACTTTTTCCGGCTTCTGCCGCATCTACCAGTACTTCTGCTCTTCTCTCTTTGAGGTCTTCCTTGATCGCATCTCTGCACTGCTTTGAGAGCTCGGACGTTAGCTTGCGGTTGCCTGAGGCATGCGCCAAACCACGCTGGCGAATTAGCTCAAGAGTTTTCGAAGATAGGCGATTTTTTGTGACTATCTCTCTCTTGGCGTTCCTCGCACAATCATGGAGGTGCTGAACCAGTCGATCGTATTCCTCATCAATGTTGTCAACAATGGCATCTTCCCATGTTGCCGCAATAGTACCAAAGAGTTCCCAGTTGGTGGTCATTCTGGGAGTTCTCTTTTTGAACTTTGCAGCCCTTTCTCCCCGCTCTGTGAAGTAGAATTTTGCACGAAGGAGACGGTGGTCCGATCCCGTTCGAAATTTTGGGACAACAGCGACATCAGTCGGGCAAAACCGTCTATTGAATATGATGTGGTCTATTTCGTTGTGGAATCGTCCACCGGGAGACTCCCATGTCCATCGTTTAGATTCTGCCTTCTGGAACTGTGAGTTACCATGAATGGTCTTGGTCGACATGATGAAATCAGACAGTCTCTCACCCTGTTCGTTCCATTCTAGGCCATGGGTCCCGATGTGAAGTTCTTCAGCTGATCTTCTCGGTCCTATCTTGGCATTAAAATCACCCACAATGATCTTGTAGAAGGTGTGGTCTTCTTTATAGAACTTCTCTAGCTCCGTGTAGAACTTCTCGATTTCTCTTTCATCATAATGAGATGTTGGTGCGTAGACAACGAAGATAGAAACTGCAGGCAGTGAGCCACATCTATTCAAATATAAACGTCCGATTCAGGTTGTTAGGCATTCGAATGAATCAATGCTCTTGGCCAAGTTTGTGTTGACAAGGACACTGACGCCTCCAACACCTCTTTTATCGCATGTTCCGAGGAACAATTCATCTCCAGTGTCGAAAACGGCATGGTGAGGTTCGTGCCTTCTTGTCTTGGTCAGACCAATGATGTCGTACTTGATCATTCGCGCTTGTACTATCAGGTCCTCGATGGATGCATCTGATGCTAGCGTACGTGCATTGAAAGTACAGATGATCATTTTTGTCTTCCTTCGTTGTGGCAGCCTAGGTCAGCCTTGAGATTTTGTCGGCCTCTCCTTTCTCATCCTTCTCAGTGCTGCCATGTCGGTGAAGCCTTCAGGGTCAGGTGAATGAGACCACTTGTAGTTACTGGTTTTGGCATATCGAATACACAACGGATAGCTTGCCAGGCTCTTCCGTGCGGGCGGAATACTCTCGGTAGCTTGCCAGTCTTTCCGAGAAGGATAGAGGCTTTTGGGGCGACCTCTAATCACCCTTGTAGGTGTTACCATATTTGAACCCTATCAAATACGGTACGACAATTCCGGAAGATGGGTATTTAATGTCTTATGATGTGTTGCGCAGCCGCTTTGCAACCGCACGGGTCCAGAAAGCATCCTGGAGTGTGGCGACGGCTGGGTAGTGGGAGTAGTGTCTATATATATAAGACAATCTGAGTTAATCCTGGGACAGGAATTGTGGTGTTGAGTCTAGGCATTTGAGTGGCAGATTCAGAGGCTATTTTGCTGAGCAGCTCTGTGAGATGGGGCTTGTCTAAACTGGTTTTAGGAATCGAGCAGCAGACACAGTTGATCGTGTTCACAGGGACAGCACAACTGAGTGTGTTAGCATCTCACTTTAGATACGGGAATTAGGCCAGGCATCTTTTAAGGGACTAATGCCACCCCCAAAGGGTCCTGGCTTTCAGATTCACGCTGAGTAGAATGTTAATGTCTCTGCTTCTCCATCTGGAAGACAACGTTATAAGATTTTTCATTCTACAGAACCCCACAGGTTAATTCCTATCAAATCTTGCATATCTCTCTCTCTCTCTCTCTCTCTCTCTCTCTCTCTCTCTCTCTCTCCTCCACCAACCTCATTAGTTCTATTAGTTCTGTTTAAAGAACACTGACTAACACACCAGCCTAGTCCTTGGTTACTTTTCATGGTGTGGTATTTGCTAGACATTATATTCCCAGAAGACTGTTTTATTCCTACCTAACATGTGTATCTAGGTCGCCGGTATCATGCTGTTTTCATCCTTGAATATCACCTTAAACCCACGCAGACATTTCATAAATACTCTTCATTTCTACTTATGATTAAAACTAAAACCAGAGAGTGAATAATTCAGAGTCTTCTCTTGAGCTCACAGCAACAGGTAAGACATAGAAGAAAAAAAAAGATTATTCTTATATAATGAGCTACTTGGTACAAAAAAATGATAAAGGTTGGGTTTTTGGATTCAGGTTGGATCAAAGGAAAGAAAACATTGCAAGAGAGATAAACTGATCTCAGTGATGACAAACCAGAGACAGAGGCCACTGTTGGGTTGGGTGATGTGTGCTCATAGCATCATTCCAAGAACATTGAATATGCCTTGTAGACATGCCATGGGCAAGGAGGACCATTTGGATGGCTAGAAGGGAGATAAGTGATTGGAATGAGGCAAATGCACTTATTTTTAGAGCAAAAGTGCTGTGGAGGATTGTTGGGGTTGGGTGTGGGTGTGAGGTCGGGAATGATATTATTGAGATGGGGAAGATTTCTATCCTGAAGAAGCTAACCCAGCAGAGGAAAATAAAACCGATGTGTTGTGAGAACTGAATCACATAAGGCACATAAAAGTAGAGAAGTTCAGAAGAAAGAGATAGACAGAATGATAACCATAACTCACCTATTTTGTTGTTGTTCAAAGAACGCAAGAATTGGCATTGTCTAAGTTTCCAGGGTGTGTTACTTAAAGTTTCCATTTCTAGTCTGTGTTCCTCAGCCTTTTTCTGACTGTGAGTCCTTTCTGGCCTATTCTTCTGTGGGGCCTATTCTTCTTCAAAGGCTGCCTGCCTGTTCTCATGCCACCCACCCCACATGATTTTTATTTGTCTTCCCTTGGGATATCCTGGGGTTTTCAAGGGAACGATATGATCCCCGGTTAAGAAGCAATGATCTTCAGCCTCCAGTTTTTCGTTATGCAATTAGTAACCTCCTGGTTTACCCACCTCTCTTCACACTTTTGCAGCCACTAATTAGGCTTTAGAGTCAATTTTTTTTTAAAGTCATTATTACTGTATCACTGTCATCCTGTTGTTCATTGATTTGCTCGAGCGGGTGCCAGTAACATTTCCATTCGTTCCAGCCCTGAGATTTTAGCAGCCTCTCCTTACTCATTCATCCTTCCCAACAGTGCCATATTGGAAGCTCTTTCAGGGTTAGGGGAATGATACCTGTTATTGTTACTGTTTTTGGCATATCAAATATGCCACAGGGGGCTTGTAAATTACAAAGTCATTATACCTTGTAAAATTGTTGTATTGTGTCTAATGTTGATGGATTCACAATTACCATAGAAATCATAGAAAAACAAAATAATTTCAAACTGTTGGGGCTCTGCTCGGGGTGGGGAGGGAAACTCAACCCACGCTCCTCCAAGGGGCCCCCGTGAGGACAGCCAGGTGCGGAGGCAGGAGACTGCGCTGTTCTCTTCCGGGAGCAGGGTTTTATAGTCTCTGGGTCTTGTCCATTGATGGGATTACACAGCACTGGGGGCAGTAGGTGGGTGTAATGCCTACATACTGGAAGATGGGGATCCGGGTGGAGGAGGCCCCAGTCCCAATCCAAGCAGGCTTGGAGATCTACGCCCCAGGTCCCGCACACCTGGGTTCCTTGGCTGGTTCTTTCATGCGTGAGGCTCATCTGAACGTGTGGAGAGTGGTCTTAAGCATGGCTGTGGCTGGAACCAGAGGTCTTCAGCTGCTGGGACTCTGCTCGGGGTGGGGAGGTAAACTCAACCCACCCTCCTCCAAGGGGCCCTGGTGAGGACAGCCAGATGCAGAGGCAGGAGATGGCGCTGTTCTCTTCTGGGAGCAGGGTTTTATAGAGCAACGGCCAAGACCCAGAGACTATAAAACCCTGCTCCCAGAAGACATCTTATCATCTAGTTCTTACTCTGGAGAATCTGGCAGGCCACTAAAAGTATCCTGCCCACATGGCAGAGTTTGGCAAACTACCCGCGGTGTATTCAATATGCCAAAACCCAGTAACAATCATGGGTCTTATTCTCCTGACCCTGAAAAAGCCTTGAATGTGGCACTTTTTAAAATCTCAGGTCTAGGATGAAGGAGACGTTACTGGGGCCTGCTCGAGGCAATCGATGAACAACAGGAAGACAGTGATACAGTGAATTCCAAACTGCCACAAATGAATCACACATGAATAAGCTGCTTCAACATTTTGCCAGTTTTATCCTACTGTTTATTGCAGTTCTGTATTCAGCGTTAATATTTAGAAGGGAGTTTTCTTCATTCTTCTAGTTTCTTCTTATGTATCTTTTCAAAAGAAGTGTGAGTGCATTTTTAAGATTTAAAAAAAGAGACTAGGAATTTAAATTTTATTTATTTTTAAGATGCTCATAAATCACGCTTTCCCCACCAACCATCTTTCTCATCACCTTATTTCATGTATACCAGGCATCTTCGCTTTCAGTAAAGAAACTTTGCTTAAGTTTTCTTCGTATCTCACTGTTAGCCCTCATGTATACTTTAACTTTTGTTACTGTGGAATTATTGCTTCCTACTGATTGACACCAATCAGTAATCCCATCAACGGCCAAGACTCAGAGACTATAAAATCCAGCTCCCGGAACCACATTTGCGGCCGCGCGACATCTTATCAGGACATCTTTTTATGACATCTTATTATCTCATTCCTACTTTGGACAAACTTGCAGGCTATCGAATGTAGCCTGCCCACAGGGCAGAGTCTGGCAAACTCCCCGTGGCGTACCAAATATGCCAAATACCAGTAACAATGATGGGTCTCATTCTCCTAAAGAGCCTTGAATATAATCTCAGGGCTAGGATGAAAGAGACATTACTGGGGCCCGCTCGAGGCAATCGACTGATTGACACCAGATAGTAGTTGATCCCGGGTGGGAGCTCAGAAATATAACAGACTTTTCCTTTTTCCTCTCTGAGTTTGGAAAAACCAGTACTGCGCAGAGGCAGACTGAGATGCTATGATCTGGGCCATTTCCTAACTCTGTACTGGACACAGGATTGTGTCCAGCACCTGCAGCACCTGCCTCACCTGCTTAACTGGCACTTTGGGCTTGTGGGTCACCTGCTCCCTTTCCTTGTTCCTTGACTCCTGAACGTCTGTCCTCTACTTGGCTTCTCTGTGGTAGATTCTTCAGACGAGACTCACGCATGCTGCCAGCACAACTCTGCCATGTGGTTCTGCTTTATCTCACTTAGCTAAATACCCTCCAGGTACAACTTCAATGTTCCAAATTTCCTCCCATTGTAGGCTAAATAATACCCTACTAAGCATATCCACTCATGTACATATGTCCTATAAACCAATTTTCTCTGTCTATCAAGCAGGGAGAATCGATTACTTAGGTGACCCTCTGGACGTAAATGATTGTACATGCACAGAGGTGGATGCTGAAGGAGTGGTGGCAGATTTATGTAAGTAGCTGTAGAAAGGCATTTCTTGTGAATTTTACTTAAAACATGACCATTTTTTAAAAAATGAAATGTCACTAAGCAGAGAACTGCATGCCAGCATCTTCTGGAGGAGTGTTCAGTGCTCAGTAGAACATGTCTTGACTGTAGTCCCAGAATCACAGTGGTGAAGTCTGGATTCTGTTTTATTAAATGGCATTTTCATTTGGTGGTGGTGGGGGGATATCTCCCCAACAGGGTCTGGGGACCACTCACAGAGAGATTGCCCCTCCTGGGCTGGTGATTCCCATTTTTATGAGACTTTTTGACTGATTACTCAGTGTCCCACAAATGAGGAACCCACGTGCTGCCAGGTCACATGGACTCAGGCCTCAGAACCTCTACCTGCTGGAGCTGTATGAACTCTGTTGCTTCCCATGCCATTTGTGAGTTATGCTGCCTCCCCTCCTCCTGCCCCTCCCAGCACCTTTGACACCTTGACCCCAGGGGGGTCTGTGGATGCCAGGCTCAAGGTCATGGCTGCCACATATACCCGCTCAGCCTGGGGGCTCTTAGCAACGCCAGCTCCCTCTTATCTCTCACATAATCAATATGTCCCAATCCACCCTCTCTTTGGTGGCTGTGTGCCCTGAAGTACCTCACCTTTTTCTAGACTGAGGTGGACCCGGGGCTGTGCTTCTCCTGCAGGGCTTTCTAAGGTGTTCCCATGGGGATGGTGGCTGGTCACCGAGTTCCTGGATCACCTTTGTTAGGTCACAAAAATGAATTTTCTATTAGGACTCTATGCAGACTCTTCATTTATACTTTCTCCATCCTGTGTCCTGTCTCCTAGCTGCTCCCCAGCACCCATGTTTCTTTGACATCTTTTATTCATCAGCCTTCTCCTCTCTTTCCTCTGGCTTTGTGGGTTTTGCTCTCAGGAACTCAGAAAGTGCCATAACTTGTGTGGATTCTACTCACATGTAGAACCATTGAATGAAAGGCCTTGTCACCTCTGATTGGTGGTTTCAGAGACTTTAGTCAGGAAAGAAACTTTGAGGAAGGTCCAGCCTCTAACAAAAAGGGTGCAATTATTCTACGTCGCAACTGAAGTCAGCGAGGGCCCCAGCCTTGCATTTAAGCGTCTGTCCAGAATGTCCAACAGGAATGTACGAGACACCTACTTCCTGTTCTTCCTCTTGCCGGCACACTCATGAGATCATGAATGTAAACTCGACTCCAAAGATTTAGGGGAAAAGGGATTCTCGGTGTGAATAACTAAATCTACTAAATTTTCATTAAAGATGACTTCATCTGGGTAGAAAAAGCAGTGAAAGTCAAATTCTGGCTTTTGTCGCATCTCAGAGATACTGACAGGGCCTGAACTAATTCACGAATCCCCACAACAAACATTATTTAACAGGTTTGGGTACCAGACCCAGATTCCAAAATATAGAAAAATCAGTTTTTATTGAATGACTGAGTGTAAAGGCCCTCCCGTTGATCATCGATTTGCTCGAGCGGGCCCAGTAACATCTCCATTGGAGACTTTGTTGTTACTGTGTCTGGCATATCGAATACTCTCGGTAGCTTGCCGGGCTCTCCGAGAGGGGCGGAGGAATCGAACTCGGGTCGGCCATGTTGGCTGCATGCAAGGCAGACGCCCTACCCGCTGTGCTAATAATGCAGTATCATATTCTTACCATTTCTCTGCGCAGATAAGAGTAACGAGTATCATAAGATAAGGCAGATGTCACTGTCCTCCCGTTGTTCATCGATTTGCTTGAGCGAGCCCAGTAATGTCTCCGTTTTGAGATTTCTTGTTACTGTGTTTGGCATCTTGAATACGTCATGGGTAGCTTGCGGGCAAGATACTCTCTGTAGCTTGCCGGGCTCTCCAAGAGGGGCGGAGGAATCGAACCCGGCTCAGGCCGGGCTGGCTGCACGCAAGGCAAACGCCCTACCGCTGTGCTATCACTCTAGCCCTAAGGCAGATGTAAAATCCATATTTACCCAAACTCCGAGATCACTGAAACCTAAACAAAGCTTTTTCCTTGTTGTGCTTTTAGACCATTTACGAAATCTTGCCTCATCTTTGTTCCTTCTGTGGCTGATGTCTGCTCTTACCTTGTTTTCAACGTCCCTTCAACGGGCTTGTTCTCTCGCTCCCACTCCCGCTCTCTCAATCTCTTTCTGTATGTCTCACACAGAGAGCTAAACATCTGTACCTCTCTCTCTCTCTCTCTCTCTCACACACACACACACACACACCTGCACAGTGCTCTAAATTGTAATTTAGAGCACTCCGCCCCTCTCTTCCTGCCTTGCAAGCATTGGCTTGACTGCAGAGACCTCATCTCCATGCATCTGTAGCTCTAGTCGCAGAGAGCAGCAGGGCTTTGGGAGATAGGAGTCATCATGACAGGCTCTGAGGCAAGCCTTTGGGGTCTCTCCTTCAGTCACTTTCAGTTCACTCTTGACCCCGTCCTGTTCTCACCCTAACACTCCCCGCCATCCTTCGTGTTTGCGAGCTCTTCCCTCCTGCTAGCCGGTGCCCAGTTGTGTTTTCCGGGGCTGAAACTGAAAGGCATCAGAGCCTATTTCCTCCCCTTCCCTCGGCAGCTCTTGCTCTCTCTCATCTCGTGGCAGCTGCATTTTGAATGGTTCTGGTTCAGCCACCTCTGAGAAGCCTCCTTCTGGCCCCCCAATTAGAGGGGGCCGTGACGACCCTGACTAGTTCTCCCCCAGTCTCTCCTTCTCTCAACCCTCCACCTCTGTGTCTGCCCTGTCTTCACTGCCTTTCTCCACCTTTTTCTCTCCCTGATCCTCCCCTCTGAGAATCCAGCTCCATGCCTAACTCTGGCCACTGCAGGTCCCTCTGCCATGTCTCAGCCTCTGCACATGGGGGCTTGAACCATGTTTTTTTGCCCTCATCACAATCATCACACCCCCCACCCCCACCCCGTGGCCTCCAGTTCCTTTCCTCAACTGTCTCCTAGGTGTCTTTGGTCTCAGAGATGCTCAGCTTTGTTCTGGCCCCTGTCACTGCATCTCCATCCATAATTCTTTCATTTCTCCCGTGTTGGTGAGCATTTCCCTCTGGCACCACACTTTCTACCTGATGCCCATGCACACAAATACAACTTTCTTTTTTTAAATTCAGTTTTGGGGTAATCCTTGGAGGGCAACAGGAGAGCATGTGGGGACCAGGGATCTAACCCAGGTTGGCTATGAGCAAGGCTGCGCCTTGTTCGCTGTGTCTCCAGGGACCCCAAGTCTACCCTTCTCGAGCTGATGTTGGACTGTGCCCGCATTCACCTCTACAACACTCAGCTCCTTCTGTGAGAAGGGTACTGGGCACAGTCCTGACCTTGCAGCCCAGGCTTCTGTGACCTGCCCACAGACTTTCTCCTCTCCTGCTCTCTCACTGGAAGCTTCACCTCCTATTTTATTTTTAATTGAACAACAGTGAGACTCCTTATTTTATTTTTAATTGAACCACAGTGAGATACATAGTTACAAAGTTGTTCATGATTGGGTTTCAGCATACAATGTTCCAGCACCCATTCCTCCACCAGTGCACATTTCCTCCGCCAATGACCCCAGTTCCCCTCCAGCATCCTCCCCCTTCCCCCACTAGCCAGAATCTATGGCAGACTGTCTCTTTTCTGTCTTTCTCTTCTCTGACTCTCAGTCTCTGTGTCTCTGTCTCTGTCTTTCCTTTTGAGCATCATGACTTGCAATACGGGTACTGAGAAGTTGTCCCATGTGTTCTTTGACCTCCTTTCAGCTCGCCGTTTTTCTGCAGAGTGATCATCTCCAACTGAAAAAGACCCTTTGTGTGCTGTGTTGCCCTCAGCCCACCCTGCCAGTTCTCTTTGCCTCCCTAACTGGAATTCCCCCTTCAGAGGAAGGCGTAATACCCAACCATCCCATCCCACGCTCTGGCTCAAGAGGCACATACAATGTCTCCTCTGTTCTGGTCACTGTTCTGCCTCCAGCCTATATCCTCCTGTGTAGACCACAGGGTTATTGCTCAAAGTTCACACGAGTCCCACGTGGCTGCTGTAGGAGTCTGTTCCTCTAGACACCGGACGGAGTCCGAGTTCTCTTTGTCCACACAAAGCTCCTTGTTTTCACCCTCTCCTGGCTGCCTTCTTCCTCTGACCCGGAAAAGAAAGGGCCTTTCAGATGGAGCAAGGAGACCAATATGCCTCCACGGTGTCTCTCCTCGCAACCCGCTGTTTCTCTCCTTCCTTGGCATTTTTGTTACGTGTGTTTCCCACCTTCAAACCCTCCTGTTTCCCTGGTCCAGGCGCAGGGTGGAGGCCTGGATGAGCGGGAGAGGTGCCTGCGGGAACGTGAGCTCCAGAGCCAACACCATGGGTGTGGACTATAGTGGAGGACACTGCACTTAGGTTTACTCTGTCAAAGCCTTAGACTGGAAGGTGAGCGGGAACCTGGGGTCCTGGGCGGGGTGTGGGGAGGGGGAATCGGAGGTGGGAACATTATAGGCCTGAAACCCTATTGACAACAACTATGAGTTGAGAGAGAGAGAGAATCAGAAAAAGCAGGGGGATTCTTGGCCCAACCCGGCTCCAGTGACTCAGCGAAATAAAAGAAGCGTGGGGAGCGGCTCTGAGATTTCCAAAGAGCTTCCTGTGCCCCTGAATCTTCACTCTGAGTGCTGAACTCGGTTCCCTGAAGTCCTTCCTCCTGCTCTGAGCTGGAGCAATGGGCCACCCCCACACACCGGGAAGCTGAGTCCTCAGATGCCAATGGGAGGGCTGCAGCAGAGGCTGCTGCCCGGCCAGCAGAAGGCAGGATGCACCTTGGTGGTTAGAGAATAGGCAAAAAACATCTTATTGCTTTCCTTAAAAAAAAAAAAACTTCCCCTGCTTTCTCTCTCTCTCTCTCTCTCTCTCTCTCTCTCTCTCTCTCTCTCTCTTACACACACACACACACATACACACACACTACACACACACACACACGCACATGCACACACATGCACATGCACACACATGCACGTGCATGTGTGCACACGCAAGCACACACACACACACCACACACACACACACACACACACACACACACACACACACACACACACAGGGTTTGGAAAGTGTCAGACGCCTTCCAAGTCAAACCTCTCCTAGATCCTAATTTACTGATTGCGGCTGGGAAGAGTCAGTTATGTAATGTGCCTGCTGGTGCCGCTTTGTCCCCGTGTCACCTCTGCAACTGGACCAGGACCTGCTGCGTTTGTGAAGGGTCTGCTCTGATTCAGGGGAAAGGATCTGGCCAAGCACTTCCTCCAACCCACAGGGAGGAAGACGTCATCGGGGGCATTAGCCAGTGGCTTCCAATTTGCAAAGGGCAGTTCTTGGTTTATGGAAGGGTTGTGGCCTGGGGCCCCTCCATAGAGTGGACGACGATGGGCGTCCTCCCTGCTCCCCTGGGTGGTCTGGCCTCCAGACCTTTAATGAAAGACAGTGGTACACTGACCAATCCCCCATATTTTAGCAATCTGCTTGAACGACTAGGTTTCTAGGTCCTTCCCTAGATCTTCATGGGGTGTCTCCAGGAAGCTCGGTCAAGGCTGATGGCCACTCTCCTCAGTCGAGGCCACTCACCTGCCTGTCCCATGTGCTTGCTCAAGGGTTAGAGCCAGTTGCCTCTGCTGGAAAATAAGGCGAAAAAAAAAAAACTGCAAATGTCCTTAAGTGCTCAGTGGCTATTCATTTCCTCCTTCCCACTTCAGTACTGAGGCAGAGATTTGTCATGTGATTGCTAATGGAAATCCCTCATCCTCCAGTCTGTGGAACTCTTGAGAGAAGTACTAGACTTGTGAGTGAAGTGCAGCAGCATCTTCAAAAACTTGCAAATGACACAAAGAAGGCAGATACCCCAGAGGAGACCCCAGAGCTTCAAGACCCTGAAGAATTATAGAATTATAAGAATAAGAATTATAATGCCCGGGCTCCTCTGAAGGAAACCCAGTCCTTCAGATATTGGTGCAAGTTCTATGAATGAATTCATTTTACAAACCTGCAAGGCCTCACATATTTGAAAATAGAAGCTAACTGCAAATTCCATAGGCGTCTACTCAGTGTGACAAAGTCCTTCGAGCAGATTACTAAAATATGGGGCATTTGTCAGCTTACTACTGCCTTTTTCATTAAAGGGGAGAAAATTCTGGGCAAACCAAATTTGGCAGGCTTTAGTTTCCTGGGAAAAATAACTCTATTTGATTAATTGTTCTAAAGTGCAATATCAATTTATAGATTTAGGTCAAGATGCAAGATTCATCTTTTTTATCTTTATTGATCTAAAATGCCACGTGAGCTGGCCATCATTTTAGAATTAGTTCCATGCCAAGGAGGGAAATGTTTTAAGGTAGGAGTAAAAGTCAGAAGTTCATGGTATTCCTTTTGCCCCAGGATCCCCATGAATGTTTTCCTAGCTATATTTTAGATGAAGTGAAATGTTTATCAGCTGTTTTATTATTTGTTATACTTGATTTATTTCGTGCTGCCCAAGCCTGCCAGTAAATACTAACCTGTCCAGTGAATTTCATTTGGACAAGCACAGATAGATAAATCTTCATTTAGAGTCCAGGGACTGAAAATTGAGTCCATGCTTCCTTGGCTAACAGCAAGTCAGCACCAAACAGAGCATCTTAGCAGACAGCAGTTAGGAATGAATAGGAAGGGATGCAACCCAGAGGATTACAACAGAGCTGGTCTGGGAGTGAAGGTCAGGGCACTCCGACTGGACTTCCAGAATACCTGAGCCTTGAAGTTGAGTTGACCTTGCTGAGCTATGCTTAGGGGGGGATGCATGGAAGTTATCCTGGAAGATGATTAGACTTAGGAGGTAGAAATAAGCTTCGCTGGACTCAGGAATGTGGCATGATCTGGAAGGGGGTGTGATCAGTAGCAGAGTCTGAGAGTGGTCTGGGAATTTTTAAGGTGGATACTGAGGGAAAGGGAAGAGAATGGAGTCTATTCAGTCCTAAGAGACTGGAAATGAGCTACTTTAAGCACGGTAGAGAAGATGAGATCCTTCAGAAGGGACCAGTGCCTATTTAGTTGTTTTGTCCTTCTTGCATAGCCTCAGGTAGTTTAGTTTTATTGGGTTGCTCCCTTCAGAGTGCTCCCATTCCTCTGTTTTTTTTTTTTTTGTAACTTCTTTCTTTGTGCTCTGTTGACTTGTAAGTTGTTTTTCTCTTCTCCTTAAGTCCTTTGCATAGTTAGTTCAGAGCAATGTCCTTTTTGTATGGACACGAGAAGACAGTAAATACTATGCTTTTGGAGCGATAGCACAGCGGTAGGGCGTTCGCCTTACAAGCGGCCAACATGGCCGACCCGAGTTCGATTCCTCCGCCCCTCTCGGAGAGCCCGGCAAGCTACCGAGAATATTCGATATGCCAGACACAGTAACAACAAAGTCTCCAATGGAGACGTTACTGGGCCCGTTTGAGCAAATCGACGATCAACGGGAGGGCCTTTACTTTACTTTTGTAACATGGGAGTTAATGGACTGTAAATATGACTGTAAATGATATTTTCCTCCTGGGCATCTGTTCTCTAGACCTACGCCTCAGCCGCCCTTATTTCCTAGCACCCTCAAAAGCAGGGTCCTGACAAGGGACTGGATGGACCCAGGGCAAGCGGTGAGCTATGTGCTACCCTGGCATCGAGATGGGCCTGGCCAAAGTGCCTAGTGCTTAACTATAAGTTAAGAGCTTGGTCATGGACAAATGCTGTCATGATCCCAAAAGTAACAACTAGATTCGGACCTGGCTAGGGTTGCTCGAGCGGGCCCAGTAACGTCTCCATTGGAGACTTTGTTGTTACTGTGTCTGGCATATCGAATACTCTCGGTAGCTTGCCGGGCTCTCCGAGAGGGGCGGAGGAATCGAACTCGGTTCGGCCATGTTGGCCGCTTGTAAGGCGAACGCCCTACCCGCTGTGCTATCGCTCCAGCCCTAGGAAAGATTAATCTGTTTGAGTCTGTGGCAAGATGTTCCCATGAGCTGCCCTACAAGCCTCCAATGTATCTCTTACTATGTCCATAGAAACATAACTAGTATAAAGATGTTGATTGAGATATTGGACTGAAGAAAGGAGAAAAAAAAACGCCTTAAGAGGGATTTTGCCAGTGGGCAGTCAGGAAGGGCTTTGGAATACCCCAGGTGGTGTTTCTGTTGTTTCTGCCCTTGAGCCTGTCAGTCAGGAAGGGCTTTCTTACGTTGATTTGGCTACCTGTCTGGGTGCAGTGTGGGCCCAGAGTGCTGGGAAGTTAGAGAGAAGGGGAGTGGAAGAGAGACAGGAGTTGGAGAGATGAGAAAGAGAGCAGGGTGGCGAGATGGAGTGCAGAGAGACTAGCAAGGGGGACACAGAGAGAATGATGGAGAAGAAGAATACAGGAGCAGGCACGTGGAGAGAGAAAGCCCAGGCTGCGAGATGGAGCACGGAGAGGTGAGCAGGAGAGACGGGAGGGAATGAGGGGCTAGTCTAGTGTGAGACTAGAATGGGGGCGCTCAGAGACACTGGGGCAGGTTTGTGGGGAGAATGGAATAAATGCATCTGATCAATAAACCGGCTTGGCCCTCATTTCCTCCTCCATCTGCCCCATGGCCCTGGCCGCCCTGGCTGGGCGAGTGGACCAGGGCCCACCAAAAATGCAGGCGGTGAGGGGAAGAACTGCTGGGGCCTCCCTGGGCTGCCCTGGAGAGTTTATACAGTTCATCAAAATTTTTTTCCATATGTTAATAGCTGTTGCCGTAAAAGACTGGCTAGCTGGAAATTCAAGTTTGTGCCTTGTTACTTTTCTTTTTGGAACTCGGGTCGGCCACGTTGGCTGCATGCAAGGGAAACGCCCTACTGCTGTGCTATCGCTCCAGCCCTTCCATTTAAGAGGTTGGGTTATGCACACAGTTTTGGTGCTCACCTGTTTTGGTGCTCACCTCTATTTTATCTTTTATTTTTGAGTTCCTCCTTGGCTTCACATATTTCTTTTCCCTTTGGGTTTTATTTAATGATGAAGTTTGAATGTAAGCAACATGATCCAATTTTCCGTGATAAAAACTTTCAGTTCTCTGGATGAAAAAAAAAATTTTGAATTGGAATTCGGTAGCCTACCGAATGTAACCTGCCCACATGGCAGAGTCTGGCAAACTCCCCGTAGCGTACTAATATGCCAAATACCAGTAACAATGATGGGCCTCATTCTCCTAAAGAGCCTTGAATATAGCACGTTCCTAAAAATCTCAGGGCTAGGATGAAGGAGACGTTACTGGGGCCTGCTCGAGGCAATCGACGAATAACAGGATGGTCGTGATTCGGTCGTGATTCGTGACTTTTCTTTTTAGTCAAGCAGTCTAATCCTCTTTGGATAAGTCTGGCCTGGATAACTAGACATCACATTGATGGAAAGGGCTGGACATAGGTGACGGAGGGACTTTGGAAACTCAGGGAAATGTGCTAAAATTTGGAAAGCAAGACCAGAGGAGAATGAAGAAGAATCCAAAGAAATCACTCCCTCTTTTTTTTCCCCCACTGCCCAGAGCTGGCTTTAGACACAGGTTCCAAATCCAGGAGCAAATGGGATTTGCCACCAGGTCCAAAATTCTCTGCATTCATCAGCATTTTACTTCTTCCCGGGCCACTGGCAGTGAATAAATGCCATGATAATTTTGATCAATGAACCAAGCACTTTTAAGATACAAAGGCTAATTTTAAGATTTGCACAATCTTTCTCTTTTTGAAAGAGTCTTTATTTAGCTGATTAGTCACAGATCTATTTAGGAAAAGAATGTGCTGCTTTATTCTTTTTTATTTTAGCAATTTTTGAGAAAACCACAATTTTTTAAGTGGAAATTTTTTACTTAGGGAGCAAAAAGAAGCTTTCCTCTGAGTGAGCCAACATCTTTGTTCTGTGCTAGATATTTTTCTTTACTGGGGTGAGCTCATAAGCAATGCTCAGAGGACCCACGGCCTCTCCTTGAGTCTCAGCTGGTTGGGCCAGATATTTGATGCTCAGATCTGAGGAGGCATCGCTGCTTGATCTCTGAAGGGATGGGGATTTCTCAGCACCAGGAGAAGCTCAGGGTTGCCAGGGCCACAGCTGGTGGTGCTCAAGGCACCAGGATGGCAGCCAGCAGTGCTCGGGGACAATGGCATGCCAGGGATAAACTGGGATTGGCCACATTCAAGACATGTACCTTAGCTGCTGTACTATCTCTCCATCCCCTACTTGAGAATTTTCCGGGCTTCTAATTTGATCATTATAAAATGACCCAATGAGGAATCTTTGAATTTGATTTTGGTTTTACTACTTAGCACATCATGGTCAGAATGGGGTAGTGAAATGATCTGAAATGGACATAACTGTTCTATTAATTGCTTATTATAATGCACTAGTTTAAAGAACGCAGAGGCATGGGAAGGGGGGCGTTCCGGTCCGTCCTTCACGCCCTACCGAGGTCACCAGTTGCCCCCCACGAGCAGCTCTCCAGCATGGCCACGGCCCCAGAAGCACAAGGACTTAATGCAGAACCCGGCAGCTTGGAGCAGAAAAGTGAACGGACTATGCGTTAATCCAGGCCATCATGTCTGTCCGGAGGGGAAAGGGTGTTGCCCCATTCGCCCTTTCCTCTCTGGAAAGAAAGATGGCGGCCGCATGGGAGCCTTGTGGACAGCAGGTATGAGCCGGGGGTGTGGGGGCGACTAAAACCTCATGGGAAGGGGGGCGTTTCGGTCCACCCTTCACGCCCTACCGAGGCCACCAGTTGCCCCCCACGAGCGGCTCTCCAGCACGACCACGACTCCAGAGCACAGAAACCAATTTCTT
Organism: Sorex fumeus; assembly: GCF_029834395.1. Classification (NCBI taxonomy): domain Eukaryota; kingdom Metazoa; phylum Chordata; class Mammalia; order Eulipotyphla; family Soricidae; genus Sorex; species Sorex fumeus. The sequence goes on along the minus strand of NW_026606321.1, from coordinate 7,937,135 downwards.
AACTATCTGACTTTCAGTAGAAATACTTCCAGGGTCAATAAGTAAAATAGCAGAAATCCAAAACCAACATTTAATTCTTGAACCCAGCTGTAGAAAGCAAATCACTTCACAATGCCTTTTCAGCATGTCTGATTGGGGGGGGGGGGGGGGTAAACTCTAAATAATAGTGGTGAAACTTTTATTGAAACAATGAATCTAATCAAAGCAGATAGAGTGTTAATTAGAATTCATCTGCCTCACAGGGACTGGGAGGAGTGGGGGGTGGGGTTTTATTGGGGTTCTTCATGGTAAAAAATAAGTATTGGTAAAGGGAAATGTGTTTGATATTTGCATGACTGAGACCTAAACCTGAAAGCTTTGTAACCTTTCCCACAGTGATTCAATAAATAAATAAATAAATAAATAAATAAATAAAATAAAGAACACAGAGGGCTCAACTAGCACCAACAATCCCAGTAAATCCTCTGACAATGACTTTTAGTAACACCAGTGTGAAATATAACTATAATGGCAAATTGACTTTAATTGATCTACTTTTAGATAATTCTGTTTTCCTTTGTGTTGTAATAAACTACATGAAGTAAATTTGTTTGTGCCTGCAAGGGAGCAGGCTGGGGTAGTGGGTAGAAAACTAGGGACACTAGTAGAGGGAAAATTACACTGGTAGTGGGATGGGTGTAGGGATATTTGATGCCTGAAACACCTATATTATGAACAACTTGGTAAATCACATTGTTATAATAAAAATTTTTTTTAAAAATTTAAAGGAAGGACCCGCCTACCCAACCATCACCATCACCACCACCACCACCACCACCACATACACACACAGACACACAGACACACACACAAATACGCACACACAGAATACGTTAAGTTTATTTGTATCCAGAGAGATGCAACTATGGATAGATCTGGAAAGATTACTGGGTTTAGAAACTACTTCAATTGTTAAGCACACAGTGCATCATGAGAATGATATTCTTTGAGGTTCAGGCTCACCTGTGGTGACTTTTTCTTAAATTTTAATTCTTTCTGTTCACGATGCATGAGGAGAAAGTGAAGGAAGAACAAATTTCATTTTCTGATTTAGACATTCAGGGAAGACACTGCCATGAAGGGCAGGTGTGCCTGCTTTCCATCCGTGCTTCAGCCAGCGTCCAGATGTAGCTTTGCAGCAGACCCTCTGGGTGATTGGAATGTTGTAGATCCAGCCCATCACTGTAAGGAAATTCCTGACTTTTTTTTTTGTCACATAGGACATACTGTTCTTTATTCATATTTTTTTAAGATGAGAAGTAAAGGAAAATGTCTATAAAACAAAATTCTTGATTTTTGTCAGGCCTTTTAGTCATCCATGTCTGGGAGGTTGGTCTCCCACGGTTCTGCTCCGTGTCTGTAGGTAGAGGTCCAGCTGCTGATTTAAATGCTGATACACACGACAAACAAACAAACAAGCAAAAAACCCCAAATCTGTCATGTGTTGTAAAAGGAAACGAACGTGAGAGATTTATGGAAAGGGAAATAAGTCCAGATCTAAAAGACTAGTATTGGTCCCTTGCATTCATGTGAGCTAAGGATAAGAAAAAATGAACAGAATCATGATAAACAAGTAGACATTGATATCAGAAAGGAGGAGGAGCGAGGAGAAGAGGGGCCTTGGAGGAAGGGCAGACGGGATGTAGAAAGGGCGGGTGGCTTTGTGTTGGCAGCACATCGATTTTCTTGGTGTCAGTGTGACACATTATTTTAAATCATGTCATCTTTATTGTTTTAATATTAATAGTGCAAACAAAATTAAAAAATGCTTCATACAGCAATTCATACACATCACATTATTTTATTTAATATAGAAGAGGCATATTGTCAAGTATAGAATCCCAGAGTAAAGAAGTTAGATATTCAGATGTGCCTGGAATATTCTACGTTGTTTAGTGATTTATATTGAAATAAATTTTGTTTTAGTTTTTGGATCACACCAATGTTGCACAGGCTTACTCTTGGCTCTGTGCTTGGGGTCACTCCAGGGGTGCTTGGGAGATCGTAGGTGCGGCTGGGGACACAGCCTGGCTTCATTGCGTGCAAAGCAAATGCCTTACTTGCTGTACTGTATCTCTGGCTCTTAATCATTTATTTGGGAAGTCAGACAAATGCAAAGCCATGCGCTGGTCAAACGTCACAAGAGCTTACACTAAAAACTCTGCTTGGAAATGGGGGAGGTGTCTGTCTTTCCCTTTTCTGTCAGGCTCAGACGGAACAGCAGAATGATAGCAGGGCATCGCGGTGGATTGGCAGCTCAGGACTGGCCGCTTGAATTGCCTCTTTCTGTGGTACAACCTTATTACCCATCTTAAAAATATGTTGTTTCTGTATCATGAGTGAACCTCTGATTTAAAATTTTATATCCTGCTGAACTTCTTCCCTTAAGACATAAAAGTATATGTGTGTGTATTTCAGTTTTTTCAGCATGTTATACCTACTTCCAGGTATTTTGTTTGTTTTATTTTGGGGCCAGGCCCAGTGGTTCTCAGGCCTTCCTCCTGGCTGCAGGATCACTTCTGGTGGGGTCAGGGGCCATATAGAGTGCTGGGGGTTGAACCTGGGGTTGACTACACACCCAGCAAATGCCCTACCTGGTGTCCTATCTCTCTGGATCCCCAAGTGTCTTATTTTTAATAAAGAATTTTCTAGGATCCAAAGGCAATAGTTGTTGAAATATTGAAAGAATGTTCTTAAAGGTATATTTGATCTTCTTGATAAACCATCTCAAGTTTAAGAGAGGCATTTACATACTCAAGATCAGAGCCATAGTTCAACCAAGCAAAATTTGCTTTTCAAATATTGTCATAAGGATCAAGTCAGAGTTTTCCACATAGTCCAGAAAAGGAGCACTCACCAGCCTCAGACATCAGGGTGACATTCCTACAAGTCAACCCCACTTTAAATCATCACATACAGAAAGGTCATGACCTCTTTAGATAATATTTGGGATGAGCTGGCAGAGACTGGAGAATCTGGACATTAATTAATCTAGAGCCAAGAATTAGGAATGGTGCCTATCAATTTAGGAACCCTAATGAGGCTTCTCAGGTGTAATTATGGGCATTTATTGAGGGGCTTGCACCTATTTTCAACTCAATTTTACTCTTATACTCTGACAAAATCATGACCCCAATAAGATGAGCCCATACCCCCATATTTGTGTTTCTTTATTTTTTTTTGCCGCTAATCTTCTGCAAAGACTGTTGTTCTTATTTTCCTTGCTTTTCTCAGTAGAAGCAGTCTTTGTGGTCAGCTGGCTAATAAGATCAGTGTTTCCAGATGGAAAGTAAATTCCAAGAGAAGACATGTTTTGAATCCTCAATGTTTCTCAAGTCTAGCCAAGCCATCACAGAATTCTGAAGAATGTGAATACTTAGGTTCCATGTCTGACTGCTATTTTGTTTTTGAACTTTTTTCTTCAGTGAATATAAAATAATTTCAGTGCTCCAGAATGTTGAGATGATCATTGTCACAATCCTTACCATTTGCTATCCGCAAAGGATGCTTTTTGCTTACTTTTGCTTCCAAACCCTTGGCCTGTTTGCTAGAGTTCCCGTTGACATTCTATAATTGATTGACAATTTGGGTCCATGGGGAGTAGCAGCCACAGATGAAGAGCTCCAGTGGGTAACACAGGGGCAGACCCTCCCAATCATACCCAAACAGGGAAGAATGAACTAGTAGCAATCTCTGATGGATATTGTTTAAAAGACAGGAAGCCGTTTGGAGAATAAGCAAAGTCTCCCAGAAAGAACATCTGGTAATAGTGCTTTATGACTTTCTCTTCCAAAGAGTGCTCCTTTCAAATCATACTCAGTGTAAGAAACCTCAGTTCAGGCTAATTTTCCAATTTTTGTCTTTGGTTCTTGATCTGCGTTACGTTCACGAACAGCAGAATGCAGTAAGAGATACTGCTTTATTTCCAGGGTATAATCCTTTTTTTTTTTCTGTTCTAAAAGAGGTGCTTTGAGCCTCATTTCCATCTCTCCTGATGCTTCATTGTTGAAGAACAATTCAGAATATACCACATAAAATACCTTGCAAACAGGAAGCAGCAATAACAGTGCTTCAGAGCTGACAGGCGGCTCCCAGAGAAGACAGCACAGTGGGCGTGGAATAAATGTGGACGGAAATTCGGGGTGTATTTACTGCAAGTGAGAGAGGAAAAGCAACAGTCAACGTGGGAAGGGAATTTTAAAAGCCAGAATAAAGACATGCAGGCTGACTCACTCAGCGTACTGGGATGGAGGCAATCATGAGCTCAGAAAACGTTCTGTGGTCGGGGGAAGAGGTTTGGATTGCCTGGTTAAAGAAAGAGTCTCCAAAATTCTCTTTCTCCGGAGTACTTCTGGTCACACATCATCATTTCATTTCATTTCATCATCCTGTTATTCGTCGATTGCCTCGAGCAGGCCCCAGTAACGTCTCTTTCATCCTAGCCCTGAGATTATATTCAAGGCTATTTAGGAAAGTGGTCACACATCACCAGTTTTTTTTTAGTTTTATGTATTTTGGTTGTGACCATACCTGGAGAACTATTTATTCGGATATCCAACGTTTTATGCTTTCCAATTCCCATATTTTTTGGTCTTTTCCAGAATATGTTTATGGGTCCACAAAGCAGAAGCATGCTCGCGTTTCCCAATGTCCGTTGGGCTGTGAATTTTCCTAGCTTTTGGACAAGCCGTCCTCTCTGTGCCAGGAGCACTGAATCTTGTTGTCCCCTTCTGGACCTGTCCCACAGATGGACACTCATGGTTAAAGGGCAAACACTTCAAGAACTGGGGTTCAAGGAGAACAACAACTTTATTCAAATAGGGCAGCTTTTGAGGGGAAAGGTCCAACACTTTAAGACCAAAAAGATAACAGAGGGGGTATGGTGCTGCCAGCAGATCAACCTGCACTTGTCGGGTGAGGGCATCAGCAACCTGGTGAACCTGGTGGGGCCTTCAGGCTTTCTGATGCCCTCAAATTGCCGCTGTGCCTTTGGCTGGACCCCAACAACTTGAGACTGAGTTTCCCAAGAAATTAAATGGCCAAAAGTTGGGCTGGAGAGATAGCACAGCGGGTAGGGCATTTGCCTTGCATGCAGCTGACCCAGGTTTGAGTCTCAGCATCCCATGTGGTTCCCTGAGCACTGCTAGGAGTAATTCCTGAGTTCATGAGCCAGGAGTAACCCCTGTGCATTGCCAAGTATGACCCAAAAAGCAAAAAAATGACCAAAAGTTATGTATGTGGGACCCACATTCACAAACCATCTCCAACTCAGCTATGTAAGCTCATTTATTGGCCTTATTTCAGAGTCCCATGACTATTGAAAGAGATGAAAAGCTGCAGTTAATCTTGGACACACTCATGGATGAATAGACCAGCAGGGTAAATTGGAAGGGGGACAGGTTAGCCTGGTGCCTTCCCAAGCAGAGCCTCCAGCAGCTGCTTGCTTCCATAATCCAAAATTGCAGCCATACCCCTGGCCTGACTCCACCATTTCAGGATGGACCTCACTTAGCCATAGTCTGCTGAAAATTTAGGTATGTGGGTTTTGTGATTGAAATCTCCAGGCTCTCTTAGGGTCAGGATGGGCTGCCTCCCCCCATCTCCCTATGCTTCCGGAAGCCTCAGCAGTCACATCCACACCCCAAAATTGCTACCTGCTTAAAAAACTACTCCAGCATTACTGTCCCAATAAAAATACTGAATGCCCTGAACAAACTCCATGACCTCTTAGTTGCAAACCATAATGCACAAAAGAAAAAGGAGAGAGAGAGCAAGAAGGAAAGTGCCTCCCTTAGAGGGAGTCTGGGGTGAGGGGTGGGGTGTTGGGGAATACTGGGAGGTTAATAGAGGACATTGGTGTTGGGAAATGTGCACTGGTGGAGGGATGGGTCCTGTATCATTGTATGAGCGGCTTTGTAGTGATCTATATTATGAATATTAAAATCAAAGGAAGGAAGGGGCCCCACTGGGCCTCCAGGCTTCTGAGGCTACATGCTACATGTGAAGGAGCTACATGGGAGCTTTGTTGAACGATGTTTTACCTGTGTTTCAGGTGAGGTAAAAGGTCAAGTGATTTCTCTAAGTCATGTGCCTCCCCCCAACACACTGTACACGATCAGAGGCAGATTCAGAGCTTTCCAGGGACCTCCAGACATTTGAATGCACTAGGACTTGAGCAGAAAAGGAAATCTGAGTTCAATGAACTGTGTTCACTGGTATGACAGAACACCAATAGATACACCAATATCCTCTCTGGGCACTAAAACCAATTTTCTCCCTTTCTTCTCCACACACTCTCCTCATATTTGTGGTGTGTTTGCTATCTTCCTTATGATAAGGTCATCATTATTATATAGTTATTTCTCCCAGTCCTGCAAATATTGAATATCATTTAAGGATCTTTACTGGTGCAGGAGTCTCCTGGGATGGCATGGTTCCTTCTGAGACATCTGCACTCACCATCTGCTTTGCTTGTTTTCTCTCCTCTCGTAGTTCACTGGCTTTTGTATCTCATGTGGCTTCACTGTTGTCGACTTCTTGCCACCGTTGCCTTTTGAGAGCCAAGTCAAGTTCTCTTTTGTCATTCTCACTTCCTTGCTCTCTTAGTACTGTTGGCAATGTAGAACGAAATACCCTCTTCTTTACATGCAACCTTTGAGGTTGGTATACTCACAACCACCTTCCTTCTACCTTCTGGGCTTCTCCATTATACCTTTTGCTCTACTGGCACCTTAGCACAGCGGGTAGGGCGTTTGCCTTGCATGCAGCCAACATGGCCGACCTGAGTTCGATTCCTCCGCCCCTCTCAGAGAGCCCGGCAAGCTACCGAGAGTATCTCGCCCACACGGCAGGGCCTGGCAAGCTCCCTGTGATGTATTTGATATGCCAGACACAGTAACAACAAAGTCTCCAATGGAGACGTTACTGGGCCCACTCGAGCAAATCGATGATCAATGGGAGGGCCTTTACTTTACTTATAAACTACCTTCTATGATTTATAGCATTGCAGTTGTTTCAATGGCCACAGGTTGCTCTGCCAATAAGAAATCTAGATCTTAATCTGGGTTCTCTCCTGAGCTAATATTTATCTTTTTTTTTCTTTTTGAGTCACACCCAGTGATCCACAGGGGTTACTCTTGTATTTGCACTCAGTAATTACTCCTGGTGGTGCTCAGGGGACCATATGGGATGCTGGGAGTCCAACCCAGGTCAGCCGTGTGCAAGGTAAATGCCCTACCCGCTGTGCTATACCTCCAGCCCCATGTTTATTTTCTTTATTGTGAATTTCTACATTCCTTTTAAGCTTCTCTATTGTCACAACAGGACCACCATTGTGACCAACATCTCCATTGTCTTTTTTGCTCAGTGTCCTATATCTGGAGGAGAGAGGTTTGCATAAGGTCATACATGTCAAAGAGCGACTTGGGATTTCAACCGGTAGTGGTAGAAAGCCTCTATTCAAACTAGAAAACCTCTATTGAAATTATAGAGAATCTAAAGCTTTAGTTTAGAAAACCCAGTGAGCTATTAGTGCATATCTAATGCATTCTGATGCTCTACTGAGCTATCTGGGCTCACTCTAATGAATTCTAATGCTCTTTGCAGAAACATTTTTTGTATGAGTGCACAAATGTGGCATGTGTGTAGCATCTGCAGACTGCAAGTTTAAATGACATGATTCATCAGGAACTAGTACTTTCACACCACACGTGAGCTACTCCTAGTGTAGTGTAACATGTGATGAGATGTGATGTGATGAGGCAAATGGTTATATACAGAGGATGTAGGGAAGGAGATCTAATTTTAAAAGTAGGAAGCTCTAACAGAACTACACGTCTGACTCTTTTCCTGAACTATTATAGCCACTTTCCCTCCCCTTTGAAAATTAAGAATTATTGCTTTCAAATAAGTGGCAAAAGTCACCCCAGAGAGTGCTTCAAATTTGAGAGGTGTGACAAGAAAAGTTCAATTCTCTTTAGCTGAGATGAAAATAGCAAAGTGCAGTTCAATACTAATTATCACTGAGAGGGACAGAGAGCTCACGAGGGAAAGGTTGACCTGAAGGCTGGGCTTTCTGGAAAGGATGCGAGGCAGGATAGGCTCCCCTAGAAGACAAACCAGGGAAAGTGAATGTTAGCATGGATATTGACCCTTTACCTTTCCCTCCGTGGTTGGTTCCCACTGCTACATGACTTGCGTTACCAAGGTACAGGTCACAAAGATCATCAAGCTTTACTGATCTTTCACTGCTGGTCTGTGCTCTGCTCTCAACAGGAGACCTTTATTGACTTTCCATTGATCTTCTAAGACTCCCATTTTATTCTCCCAAATCAATATTAGAAGCCTGCTTGGTGATAAGGTAGCTTTGAGATCTTTCACCTCTGGCTTATTCTTTCTTCTTGTAATGAATGATTCTCAAGTCGAGAGAGAAGCACTGGAAACTTGTTCTGCTGGAGAGGGAAGGCTGGGAATATTGGGTGTAGGAATAGAATTTGTTTTCCATTTGCTTGTCTTGACAGTGCCAAGTCCACGTGGTTTCATACAAATTTAGTGCATGTAACCAAGAGGTTGATTCTTGTTCATGTTTCACTCAGGTAATAGAGATTGATTATCACCAAGTAGAAAATAGAATGGCTAACAAAATTAATTTTTTTGGCAGGGCAGGGGAGGCAGGGGCAGGGAAGAGGGTCAGTATGAGGAGGGAAACAAAATTCTGTAGGAGGCATTGGGTAGCTTACGGACAATTATCACTTAAAGTTAATATCCTAATGATCTTAGTGTTAATGGTATACATTGGAAATTGTATAATGAATTCATTTGGGTTAGACTCGCAACTATATACCTTAGAGTAGGTTTACATATTTTTTCAGTACCACGAACAGAGAAAATCAGAATTACAGAGCTTCTAAGTTTGTTTTTATTGTAAACAATCTTTTTTTTAATTAGTGGATCCCCGTGAGATATAATTACAGAGTTATTAACTTCTGTGCTTGCGTTCCAGTCATATAATGATTGAGTACCCATCCCTCCACCAGTGTCCATTCTCCACCACCAATAATCCCAGTATCCCTCCCACCATCCCCACCCTATCCCCCCCACCCCACCCTGCCTCTGTGGCAGGACTTTCCCTTTCGTTCTGTCTCTCCTTTTGGGTGTTGTGGTCTGCAATAGAGGCCATTGTGTTTGATCTATAGTATACTATTGTAAACAATCTTTTTTATTTATTTATTTATTTATTTACAGTTGTAGATTTACAATTTTTTTGTGCTTGGGTTTCAATTATACAATGATCAGATACCCATCCCTCCACCAGTGCCCGTTTTTCACCACCATGGATAATATCCCTCCCACCCCCATCCCCCCATCCCCCCTGCCTCTGTGGCAGGGCAATCCCCTGTGTTCTCTCTCTCCGTTTGGGTGTTGTGGTCTGCAAAAGAGGCATTGAGTGGCATTGAGTTCAGTCCATAGTCTACTTTCGACATGCATCTCCCCTCCTGGGAGGATCCTCCAAACATCCTTTATTTGGTGCTCCCTTCTCTATCTGAACTGCCCTTTCCTCTAGGATACCCGGCTGGCCTCTAAGTTATGGAGTAATCCTCCTGGTGCTGATCTCAGCTATTCTTGGGTATTAATCTCATACTTTGTTACTTTATATCCCCCAGATGAATGTAATCTTTCTATATTTATCCCTCTCTTTCTGACTCATTTCGCTTAGCATGATACTTTCCATATTGTACCACTTGTATGTAAATTTCATGACTTCATCTTTTCTAAGAGCTACATAGTACTCCATTGTGTAGATGTACCAAAGTTTCTTTAACCAGTCATCTGTTCTTGGGCATTCAGGTTTCTTCCAGTTTCTGGCTATTGTAAAGAGTTCTGCAATGAACAAACAAGTGCAGATGTCACTTCGACTATACATTTTTGCCTCTCTGGGATATATTCCCAGGAGTGGTATTGCTGGGTCAAATGGGAGCTCAATTTCTAATTTTTTGAGAATCGTCCATACTGTTTTCCAGAAGGGCTGAACCAGTGGACATTCCCACCAACAGTGAAGGAGTGTCCCTTTCTCGCCACATCCATGCCAGCATTGGTTGCTTTTGTTCTTTTGAATGTGGGCCAGTCTCTGAGGTGTGAGATGGTATCTCATTGTGGTTTTGATCTGCATCTCTCTGATGATTAATGATGTAGAGCATTTTCTCATGTGCTTTTTTGCCATTCGGATTTCTTCTTTGAGAAAGTTTCTGTTCATTTCATTGCCCCATTTTTGGATGGGGTTGGATGCTTTCTTCTTGTGGAGTTTAACCAGTATTTTGTATATCCTGGATATCAACCCCTTGTCAGATGTGTATTCGGCGAATATCCTTTCCCATTCTGTAGACTGTCTTTGTATTTTGGTCACTGTTTCTTTGGAGGTGCAGAAGCTTCTTAGTTTAAGATATTCCCATTTATCTATCTCTGTTTTCACTTGCTTGGCCAGTGGTGAGGCATCTTTGAAGATACCATTAGCTTCAATATCATGGAGGGTTTTGCCAACTTTGTCTTCAATGTACCTTATGGTTTCTGGTCTGATGTTGAGGTCTTTAATCCATTTTGATCTTACTTTTGTACATGGTGTTAGGCAGAGTTCTGAGCCTATTTTTTTGCATGTAGCCGTCCAATGATGCCAACATAATTTATTAAAGAGGCTTTCCTTACTCCACTTCACATTACTTGCACCTTTATCAAAGATTAGATGATCATATGATTGAGGGGAGATGTCAGTGTATTCAACCCTGTTCCATTGGTCTGCAGTTCTGCCTTTGTTCCAGTACCATGCTGTTTTAATTATTACTGCTTTGTAGTACAGTTTGAAGTTCGGGAGGTTGATTCCTCCCATTTTCTTTTTCCCAAGAATTGCTTTAGCTATTCGTGGGGGCTTATTGTTCCATATAAATTTCAGGAGTGTTTGCTCCATTTCTTTGAAGAATGTCATGGGTATCCTTATAGGGATTGCATTGAATTTATACAATGCTTTCGGTAGTATTGCCATTTTGACAATGTTAAGTCTCCCGACCCATGAGCAGGGGATATCTTTCCATTTCCTCATGTCCTCTTTTATTTCCTGAAGTAGCGTTTTGTAGTTTTCTTTGTACAGGTCCTTTACTTCCTTAGTTAAGCTGATTCCTAGGTACTTGATTTTCTGGGGCACAATTGTGAACGGGATTGTTTTTTTCATGTTGCTTTCTTCTCTCTCACTGTTTGCGTATAGGAAAGCCATGGACTTTTGGGTATTGATTTTATAACCTGCAACTTTACTATACGAGTCTATTGTTTCTTGGAGTTTTTTTTGGTGGAGGTTATTGGGTTCTCTAAGTAGAGTATCATATCATCTGCGAATAGTGAGAGCTTGATTTCTTCCTTTCCTACCTGAATGCCCTTAATATCTTTTTCTTGCCCAATCGCTATTGCAAGTACTTCCAGTACTATATTGAACAGAAGTGGAGAGAGTGGGCATCCCTGTCTCGTCCCTGATCTTAGAGGGAAGGCTCTCAGTTTTTCCCCATTGAGGATGATGCTTGCTGTAGGCTTGTGGTAGATGGCTTTAATTATGTTGAGGAAGGTCCCCTCTATACCCATTTTGGCTAGGGTTTTCATCATAAAGGGGTGCTGGATCTTGTCAAATGCTTTCTCTGCATCTATTGATATAATCATATGCTTTTTATCTTTTCTTTTGTTGATATGATGGATTATGTTGATTGATTTCTGAATGTTAAACCATCCTTGCATCCCTGGGATGAATCCTACTTGGTCATGGTGTATGATCTTTTTGATGAGTAGTTGGATTCTATTTGCTAGTAGTTTGTTGAGGATCTTTGCATCTGTGTTCATCAGGGATATCGGCCTGTAATTCTCTTTCTTTGTGGTATCTCTGTCTGCTTTTGGTAACAATGTGATATTTGCTTCGTAGAAACTGTTCGGAAGTGTTTTTGATATTTCAATTCCGTGGAAAAGCTTAAAGAGCATTGGGAGTAAGTCCTCTTTAAAGATTTGGAAGAATTCACTAGTGAATCCATCCGGGCCAGGACTTTTGTGCTTGGGGAGACTTTTTATTACCAGTTCAATTTCCTTGATGGTGATAGGTCTGTTCAGGTATTCCAGGTCTTCTTGGTTCAGCCTTGGGAGTCTGTAGGAGTCTAGGAATTTATCCATTTCCTCGAGGTTTTGATGTTCCGTGGCATAAAGCTTCTCAAAGTACTCCCTGAGGATCCTCTGAATTTCTGTGGTTTCTGTTGTAATGACCCCCTTTTCATTTCTGATTCGGTTTATTAGGGTTTTCTCTCTCCCTTTCTTTGTGAGTTTTGCTAGCGGCTTATCGATCTTGTTAATTTTCTCAAAGAACCAGCTTTTGGTTTCATTGATCTTTCGGATTGTTTTTTGGGTTTCCATCTCATTAATCTCTGCTCTGAGTTTTATTATTTCCTTTCTCCTGTTCGGGTTGTGCTCCTTTTTTTGGTCCTTCTCCAAGCTCTTAAGCTGTGAGGTTAGGTTACTTATGTGTGTTCGCTGCTCCTTCCTGAGGAATGCTTGTAGAGCTATAAACTTTCCTCTTAACACAGCCTTTGCTGTGTCCCATAAGTTTTGGTAACTCGTGTTCTCATTTTCATTCGTTTCTAGGAATCTTTTGATTTCCTCTTTGATTTCCTGTCTAATCCACTCGTTGTTCAATATGCACTGTTTAATTTCCAGGTGTTTGATTTAGTTTTCTGTTTTTGTGTGTGATTTACTTCTAATTTCAGCGCATTATGGTCTGAGAAGATTGTTGATACAATCTCTATCTTCTTAATTTTATGGAGGCATGTTTTGTGGCTCAGCATGTGGTCTATCTTGGAGAATGTTCCATGGACGCTTGAGAAGAATGTGTATTCAGCTTTTTGTGGATGAAGTGTCCTGTATATATCTACTAAGTCCCTTTCTTCCATTGTTTCCCTCAAATGAAGTATGTCCTTGCTAAGCCTGAGTCTGGTTGATCTATCAAGAGGTGACAAAGCAGTGTTGAAGTCTCCCACTAGTATTGTGTTGGTATTGATGTCTTTTTCCAAATCTATGAGTAGTTGTTTTAATTACTTTGCTGGTCTCTCAATAGGTGCATATACATTTATTATTGTAAGTTCTTCCTGTTGTACAGATCCTTTGATCAATAAGAAATGGCCTTCACTGTCTCTTATGACCTTCCTCACTCTGAAATCGATGTGGTCTGATATAAGGATGGCTACCCCAGCTTTTTTATGGGAGCTGTTTGCCTGTAGGATTGTTTTCCAGCCTTTGACTCTGAGTCTGTGTTTGCTTTGACTATTGAGATGCGTTTCTTGCAGGCAGCAGAATGTTGGGTTCAATTTTCTAATCCATCCTGCCACTCTATGTCTTTTAATTGGTGCGTTTAGCCCATTGACATTGAGAGAGATTATTGTTATGGGATTTTGTCCCATTGTTCTGTTAAAATTTGGTGTATTTGAGGGGCCTTTCTTGCCTTAAAGTAGCCCATTTAGTTGTTCTTGTAACCATGGTTTTGAGTCTATGAAGTTCCTGAGCTGTTGTTTGTCTGTGAAACTGTGTTGTTCCTTCTATTATGAATGAGAGTCTCGCTGGGTAAAGTATTTTTGGAGAGGCATTTATTTCATTGAGTTTTTTCACTATGTCCCACCACTGTTTTCAGGCCATGAGGGTTTCATCAGAAAAATCAGCTGTGAATTTTAAGGATGCTCCTTTGTAAGAGATTTCTTTCTTCGATCTTGCTGCTTTCAGAATTTTGTCTCTGTGTAAGGTTTTGGTCATTTTGATCAGAATGTGTTTTGGGGTATTTTTATTCGGATTTCTTCTAGCTGGTACCCTTCGGCCTCCTGAATGTGGTCACAAGTTTTCTTCAGCTCTGGAAACGTTGTAGCAATGATGTCTTTGACAGTTTCTTCTTCATCAAGGTTTTCTTCCTGTCCCTCTGGGACTCCAATAATTCTTATGTTATCCCTCTTGGCTTCATCCCGATCTTCTCTTGCCATCTGTTCGCGAATTGTGAGTCTCTTTTCCATTTTCTGCTCTTTTCTGGAGAGTCTCTGAACTTCATCTTCGAGTTCACTGATTCTGTTCTCAGCAGCTGTTACTCTGCTTCTTAGGCCTTCCACTGAGCTTTTCAATTCGCCTACGAGATTTTTCAGGTCTGATATATCTGATTGCATTTTCCTCAGTTCTGCCTTCAGATCCTCTTGTCTTCTATTGGCATTGCTTTCCATTGTTTCTTTTAATTCCCTAAGCATCCTAAGTAGCTCCCTCCTGAATTCCTTGTCAGAGAGGTTGTCTAACACTACAGTACTGTTGGTGTCATCTGGGATAGACTCTTCAATATGAAAGTTTGGTGGGCTTTTGCGTTGCTTTACCATTGTGAGAGGTGTGGTTTAGTCCTTCACGTTCACTGTTACTATTCTGCTTGATATGCGGTGTGAGTTAAGATAGGCTTATGAGTTATTGGCTACTGTGTTTCTAGTGGCTGAGCTAAAATAGAGAAGTTTCCATCTAAGAAGGTAGCTTATGGTTCCTATGGCATATGTAGTGGGAAAATATTTTGCGGCCGCGTTAGCGGCTGCGGCTCCGGAAAGAGTCCCTGGCACTGGCGAGGAGTTGGGGACGTCTCCTGTTTGGAATTGGAGCCGTTCAGCTTTGTTGCCCAGAGCTGGGCCTCCGTGCCCGTCCCGCGCAGCTCAGGGGTTGAAAACCGGTTGTCTAGGGGCTGGATCTAGGTGCACATGCCCAGAAAGGGTCCCAGGCCCTTGGAGGCGGGCTGTACCTGTTTGAAATTGGAGCCGTTCAGCTTTGTTGCCCAGAGCTGGGCCTCCCTGCCTGTCCCGCGCAGCTCAGGGGTTGAAAACCGGCTGTCTAGGGGCTGGATCTAGGTGCACATGCCTTTTTTTTTTTATTAGTGAAACACCATGAGGTACAGTTGTAGACTTACAAGTTGTTGTGCTTGGGTTTCAGTTATACAATGATTGAGTACCCATCCCACCACCAGTGCCCATTCTCCACCCCCACCAATCCCAGTATCCCTCACCCCTCCTATCCCCCATCCCACCCTGCCTCTGTGGCAGGGAACTCCCTTTTGTTCTATCTCTCCTTTTGGGTGCTGTGGTCTGCAGAAGAGACATTGGGTGGCAATCATGTGTAAACAATCTTTAACATGAAATTTACTCTCTTAAACAAAATTGCCAAGAGTGAAGTGCAGTCTTATTGAATCTTGGCATTATGTTAAACAATGTATGCTTGATTTTTGTAGTCATGTGTAATAGGAAGATTGTATTCCAAGTGGAATGACTCTTCATTCTACCTTCTTTTTGTCCAGGTCCTGGAAACACCAGTCTAGTCCCTGTTCCTCAGAATTTAATCACATTAGATATCACTGATAAGTAAACAAAGGCAGCATTTTGCCTCTTATAATTCATTTGACTTAACCTTAATGCCTTCCAGATTCATTCCTGTGGTGTCAAATTGTACAGCAAAATCCTCTTATTTCCAAAGATTAGATTTCCATTGCATGTACAGTCCTCATTCTCTTCTTTGTTTGTCTATTGATAGCTACGTGTTTTATTTTTCCATATCTTGGTTATTGTGACAGGCTGAAATGAGCATGGGCGTGCACATAAATCTTCCACATTCTGATTTTGGTATTTTTAGTATTTTGATATAGACCTAGAATTGAAGTTGCTAGAGCATATAACACTTCTATTTTTTTTTTTAATTTAGTATTCACCAACTGTATTTTTTGGGTGCTCAGAAGGTCTGGTGGCTTTTGCCAGAATTTCTCAGACAATATGCCACGGTTTAGGGAGAGTGGATGGGGAATACTTGGATAACGTGGTACTGGGTTGTGTGCGGGTCATATGACCCATTTTCCATAGTTGCTAAACCATTTTACAATCCCAATAGTGTATAAGGGTCTATTTTCCCCTCCCTAGCACTTGTCCTTGTTGCTTTTGATATGAGTCATTCTAATATGTAAGAGCTGATTATCTCCTTGTGGGTTGATTAAAGAACTTCCCTGTTGGTTAGTGATAACGGGAATCTTTTCACAGGCTTATTAGACTTTCATGTCTTTCAAGAAATGCCCTTTCAAGTTCTTGACCATTAAAAACCTGGATTATTTCTTTATTGAATTATAGGAGTTTTTATGTTTTTGGAGATTAATTTTTTTGGATTTTCTTGGGGAGAAAAGCCACACCCAGTGATGTTCAGGGGTTACTCCTAGCTCTATCACTCTTGGCAGGGCGGGGAACCATATGAAATGCTGGGAACCAAACCTGGATCAGCCACATGTAAGACAAACACTCTTCCGCTATACTATTTCTCCACCCCAAGAAGATGATCTCTTATCAAATGCACAGTTTGAGAACATTTCTCTGTCTATAGTTTTTTCTTCAATTATGTTTATTATTTTATTAGCTAACAGAAATTTTACTTTGGTTGTTGATTTTTTTACATCATAACCAAGGAATTATTGTTCAAACCAGTGTCATGAAGAGTTTTGTTTGTTTTGAGGTCACACCTAACAGTGCTCAGGGGCTACTCTTGGCTCTGTGCTCAGGAATTTCTCCTGGTAAGGTTTAGGGAATCATGTATGGTGCCAGGGAACAAACACTGACCTCCTGAGCCGTCTCTCTAGTCCCTAGAGATGAAGATCTAGGTATTTTCTAGGCATTTTACATTTTTAGGATTTATGTGTAAATCTTCAACTCATTATGCTTGTATATAGGAGTGCCCATTTTCACTTCTTTACAAATTTTATCTTATTTTACCATCACCATTTGTTGGAGAGATGATCTTGTCTCCCTTGGGTATTTTTGGCAAATTTGGCAAAAATAAGTTGACTGTAAAGCATTTTTCTTGGTTCGCTAGTCTGTGCCCTTGATGTATATACACTGTAATTCTTTTTTTTTAGTATTAATTAATTAATTAATTTATTTTTATTAGTGAAGCACCATGAGGTACAGTTGTAGATTTACAAATCTTTGTGCCTGAGTTTCGGTCATACAATGATCAAATACCCGTCCCTCCACCAGTGCCCATTTCCCCCCACCCCCTCTCCCACCCTGCCTTTGTGGCAGGGCATTCCCCTTTGTTCTCTCTCTCTCCTTTTGGGTGTTGTGGTCTGCAAAAGAGGCATTGAGTGGCAATCATGTTCAGTCCATAGTCTACTTTCAACATGCATTTCCCCTCCTGGGAGGATCCTCCAAACACCTTTCATTTGGTGTTCCCTTCTCTATCTGAACTGCCCTTTCCCCTAGAATATCCGGCTGGCCTCTAAGTTATGGAGTAATCCTCCTGGTGCTGATCTCAGCTATTCTTGGGTATTAATCTCATACTTTGTTACTTTGTATCCCCCAGATGAATGCAATCTTTCTATGTCTATCCCTCTCTTTCTGACTCATTTCGCTTAGCATGATACTTTCCATATTGTACCACTTGTATGTAAATTTCATGACTTTATCTTTTCTAAGAGCTACGTAGTACTTCATTTACACTGTAATTCTTTTCATGTATTTGTGTGTGTATTTATTTCAAAATTGAATTATTGGGTTGATTTGAAGATAAAAGCATACGTATGTATTTCAAACACTTACAAAGAATATTAGAGTTCTCAGTAGCCCGCCCTGGACTCCTCCAGCAGCATCTGTTTCTGACCTCTCACCTTCTGGGACTGCCTTCCCCCTTCCTCCGAGCACTGAATGTGAATGAGGTGCAGAGTCCTTCCCCAGGACATACTCTGAGTTCCAGTCTCTTGGTTCCAAGGAATCATGCTCCCTGGTGTTGCTGATCTGATGTGAATAGTAGCTAGGAAGAGGCTTCAGGAAAGGAGGAAGCATAGCATGGCTGCATTTCCCCAAGTCTGTGCCAGGAAGGTGGCAGTCCTGCTTTCTGGGTACTCCCTAAGCCTATCTTGGAATGAACATTCATAGTTGAGCACACTGAATTCCTTGTTAGAGGAGAAAACTATGTTTTTCCTCGCCTAAGTCCCTGTTCCCAGTGACATTTCCTGCAGCTGACAGCACTCCTTCCCAGAGGCAGTCGGGCAGCATTTTTGCTTCTCTCTTTCTCTCCATTGGTTCTTCTCCTTCCTCTTTTTTCATCTCCTCTCTCTCTCTCTCTCTCTCTCTCTCTCTCTCTCTCTCTGTGTTTGTGTGGGTGTCTGTGTATGTGCACATGCACAGGTATGTATGTGTGCACATGAACCGGGTTGAGGGTGAAGGAAAAAACTGCACCAGAAATTCTCTTATATCTGACCTTGAACTTTCTGTTTTGTTTTTTGCTTTGCTGTTTTGGACCACGGCAGAGTCTGGCAAACTCCCCGTGGCGTACCCAATATGCCAAATACCGGTAACAATGATGGGTCTCATTCTCCTAAAGAGCCTTGAATATAATCTCAGGACTAGGATGAAGGAGACGTTACTGGGGCCTGCTCGAGGCAATCGATGAATAACAGGATGATTTGTGATTTTTTGATTGTTTTGGACCATAGCTGGTGATGCTCAGGTCTTATTCCTGGTGGGGATGGGGAATGATACGGGGTGCTGGGTACCAAGCCTGGGTCAGCCACATAGAAGGCCAGTGCTTTACCTGATGGACTATTGCTCTGTCCCCCTCCCCAGTGACTCTGTAAGGGCTGAGCATCAGTAGACATTGGTCATTCATTGGAAGGGACAGTTGCCCCTTTCTACCAGGCTGAGGAAAGGCATCACTTATATAAGCATTGAAATTCAGAAGAAGAGCCCAGCTTCTTCCTAGTCTGGGTGAAGAGAGCCTTGGACAGGGGCAGGGCTATCCTGTGTGTTGTGGAGACCTGGACGGTCTCCAAAGTGAGTGGGCCAGGTAGCCAATGCCATCTTAAGTCAGACCATTGGAATCACGAGGGGCTAGTTACTTTTTTGGTATTTTTAGACTGGCTCTTCATTTAACTCAGAAGTCATAAGAAAAAATTCTAGGATGGTGTCATAGTGTGATGGTGTGAGGGTGTGAGTGTGTGTATGTCTGTGTGTGTGTGTGCGCGCGCGCATGTAAGGGTAGCATCAAGAATTACCTTCTCAAGGGAGCACCAAATAAAGGGTGTTTGGAGGATCCTCCCAGGAGGGGAGATGCATATCGAAAGTAGACTATGGATTGAACATGTTTGCCACTCAATGCCTCTTTTGCAGACCACAACACCCAAAAGGAGAGAGAGAACACAGGGGATTGCCCTGCCACAAAGGCAGGGGGGAATGGGGGGATGGGGGTGGGGGGATATTATCCATGGTGGTGGAAAATGGGCACTGGTGGAGGGATGGGTATCTGATCATTGTATAATCGAAACCCAAGCACAAAAAATTGTAAATCTACAACTGTACCTCATGGTGTTTCACTAATAAAAAAAAAACAATTACCTTCTCAGCAATCCTTTCATGGTTATAGCTGAATAGATGGTTATTAAATATTTCTCATTGGAAAGAAAGTCAGCGGGCATGAATGATTCTCTTGAATTGGGCTTGAGCTGAGTGAATCCTAATTCTCCTCCACGATGTCTTTGACCTGTCTTTTCCAGGAAAATCTTTATTGAGAAATGAGAACTGCATTGACAGTTGTCTCGAAACATTTCTGGTAAGTAGTCCTGCATATATTTCAATTTCCCAGGATCCTCCAAGAGAAAGAAATCTACTCGACCAAGTCCGTTTTCACTTTGCCGAAGGCAGGCTTAGTGAGGTACAAAAGCGGAGGTGAAGGGTTAAAGGTCAGGACAAGAGATGGGGATGTGTGTGGATGGGGACA
Organism: Sorex fumeus; assembly: GCF_029834395.1. Lineage (NCBI taxonomy): Eukaryota > Metazoa > Chordata > Mammalia > Eulipotyphla > Soricidae > Sorex > Sorex fumeus. The sequence continues at coordinate 7,917,278 of NW_026606321.1, read as the reverse complement.
GGATGGTGAAATTACTCCTAAGGCAATTGTGAGGATAGCAATATAAGTTTACAAACATTCTACAGATTGTTATTGTGGATGAGAAGGGTTGTGAACTACATCTCAGTAACTATATAGAATTCATAGTAAGAAATAGTGCGCATGTGTGAAGTTTTTGAAAAGCAAACCAGTTGTCAACAGAGCATAGCAGCATAACAGGGCAGATGTGACTTCAGTTACTTTCAGTGCGGCATGGGAAGGATTGGCATCACGTAGGTATGTGTATTTTGTTGTGTCTTAGCTATGGTTAAGGCTGCTGGTGTCAGGTGTGAGACTTTGCTATTTTGTCATTAAATAATTGGAAGTTGGCTTGTCAGCCTGTTTGCACTTCTGGTGATTAGCGATGTATTATTGTACTTAGCAGGACATATTTGGGTGTATATATTTCTTTACTATCTTGGGAGTAATATAAACATGGCTTCACTGTTTTTCCAGTTGTTTCCTCAGAGATGAAACTTGACTCTGATGTTCACGTTTTGTTGTCTCGTCCTCTTTCTTGGCAATACCACGACTCATTATCTACCTTTATTCTTTGAGATTGTAACGACAGTGTTTTTTGTTTTGTTCCGAGCATATTTAAACCATTAAGGACTTTAAGTACTATATTTTGTTATTCAATATTAGTGTACTATTACCCATGCATTTATCCTTTTATTGCTTTTCATCCTATGGTTTCCTGTACATATATTTCAACTGAATTTTTTTTCTATCTGGAGGCAATTTGAAATATTCTCTGTCTTGCAGGCTTATTGGAAACTTTAATTTTTTCCTCAAAAATATTGTGCTATTGTTTGCACTTATTTCACTTTCAAACAGGAAGTAATTGAATTTTCAGACATAAACTTCTGGTTCATTGCTTTCTTTTTATTTTCATGTTCGGAGAATATTGCTATAATTTTTTATTTTTTAAATTCTCTTATGAAGTGAGTTCCAAGCTACTTTGATTCTCCTCAGAAGGCATATTTTTTTATTCTGAAATATTTTAATATTTATTTTTGTGGTTATTTTCTTCAAGCTTTTTTGAATATGGGGCTTTCTTTTTATTTTTCTTGCTTAGGAATCAAGGACTTTCTCAAATTGTGTCTCCATGATTTTCATTTTTTTTTTGAAGATTTATACCAGTCAGATATAAAGGTGTGCTGTTTTTGCTTTATATTTTTGGTGGGATGAATCATACGTATTTTAAATATGATTACTTTTCCTCTATTAGTTCATTCCCCCCTTTCCCCTCAGTGTTTTAGTATGCTGATTTTTCTTAACGCATCGTTCAATTCTCATTTTCTCCTTAGCTGTGTATAATCTGCTGATAATGCACTTAAAAGATTTTTGGCTTTGATCATTCAAACTTGCTACCTATAATTTGAAAATATCATAGTTCTTTTCTCTGTGTCACATTCATTTTTATATTCCTGAAAATGCATAGATATTTTAAATTTTCAGTCTTGTCATTTTTCTGACGGTGATATGGTTTTGATCGAATGTGAAACATTGTTGCATAATTATACAAATATCTTGGAGGTCTAGAATGATGGTTCTGTTCTCAAGATGCATTTGATTTAAAAAATTTTCACCTGGCTTTTGATGGGCATTCACTCAAGATTTTGGCATTTTCTTGGTCATTGAAATGATGCAAAGCTCAGTAAGGCATGGCTAAAGCACATTCATGTATTTTTTCCAAGCTCACATTTGAGCAGAAGTTGCCTCTAAGCATGAAAACTTAAATCTTAGATAGTTTAGCAGGATATTTCCTCCACTGTTTGTGTACCTGGTCCAATTATTTTTGGTAGTCCTTTGTGGCTTTTAAAAATACTTCCTTGCCACAGAGGCAGGGGGGGGGATGGGGGGATGGGGTGGGGGGGATATTATCCATGGTGGTGGAAAATGGGCACTGGTGGAGGGATGGGTATCTGATCATTGTATAATCGAAACCCAAGCACAAAAAATTGTAAATCTACAACTGTACCTCATGGTGTTTCACTAATTAAAAAAAAAAGTTGAAAAAAAATACTTCTTACATTTTCAGCCTTTTCCCCTATATTTTTTGATACTAGGAACATGACATTAAGTGAAATTAGACCTCAAATCTTTGCCCATCTCTAAGTCCTGAATAGGTCAAAATCATATTAGCTTTCCTTAAAAGCTAAAGCTGACATTTTAGGCTATTTCATTTCACATTTTCTGGTATCACTGTATCACTGTCCTCCCGTTGTTCATCGATTTCCTTGAGCAGGCGCCAGCAACGTCTCCATTCGTCCTAACCATGAGATTTTACCAAGTGCCACACTGGAGACTCTTTCAGGGTCAGAGGAATGAGACCCATCATTGTTACTGGGTTTTGGCATATAGATTACGCCACGGGGAGCTTGTCAGACCTTGCAGGATACTCTCGGTAGCCTGCCGGGTTCTCCAAGAGTATGAACTAGACAGTCATGACATTTTCTGGTAGTAGAACATAAATGTGTTTTGTTTCAAATGCTCTATAGTAAAAGTAAAAAGTTAAGTAAAGGCCCTCCCGTTGATCGTCGATTTGCTCGAGCGGGCCCAGTAACGTCTCCATTGGAGACTTTGTTGTTACTGTGTCTGGCATATCGAATACTCTCGGTAGCTTGCTGGGCTCTCCGAGAGGGGCGGAGGAATTGAACTCGGGTCGGCCATGTTGGCCGCTTGTAAGGCGAACGCCCTACCCGTTGTGCTATCGCTCCAGCCAATAAATGATAGAAAATAATTTTTAAAGAAGTCTTAGTCTGATAAATAAGCTTTCTACTACTTGAAGAAAGGGGGCAGAAACTTCCATAAGACCTCTCTCCTTCACTCTTTCCCATTATAAAGGTAAAAGGTAAAGGTAAAGGCCCTCCCGTCGATCATCAATTTGCTTAAGCGGGCCCAGTAACGTCTCCATTGGAGACTTTGTTGTTACTGTGTTTGGCATATTGAAAACTCTCGGTAGCTTGCCGGGCTCTCAGAGAGGGGCGGAGGAATCGAACTCGGCTTGGCCATGTTGGCCGCTTGTAAGGCGAACGCCCTACCCGATGTGCTATCGCTCCAGCTAGTCTGAAAGTAGTGAGTGGTCGCAAGGTCAACCTAAAGTCAACCTGCAGCAAATGCTCTGTAGACTAGAGTATTAGTGTTAGGAACATGACATTAAGTGAAATTAACAAAAACTTGGACACAGAAGACTTAACTTGCACCAATAGTTTAGTAAACACTCAGACAAGGACTCGATGTTTCCCTGGTGAGATACAACAGTTTCACAAGTTTTCTTCTATGAATTCCTTATATTTTTATATTATTTTACTTTAGGATGTGTGATTTGTGAATTCTTTCAGTCAGTAAGCTACTTTTAATTTTTTAGTGACTTCTTTCATTTTATGAAATCTTTAATTTATTGTAGTCCCATTTCCCCCCTAGTTGTTGGTATCAAATACCAAAGGCATCCTGAAGGCCGGTGTCCAGCCTAGATGAAGAAAATATCATCTATGCTTTATTCTATGTATTTTATCACAGGTACAAGTTTTCCTTGGTTATTGAATAAATGACCTATTTCACATTGCCAAAGAAAGAATGGTATCTAGCTTATTCAGAAAAATGAAAAAATAACTGGCAGTTAGATTACCATTAGGAGACAAAATCAACTATTCACGTAAGTATTAATTGCATGGATTAATTTTCTGTACAGCATTGAATAAAATCTAGTTTTATTATATTTCCTTGTGACTGTCTACTAACTGGACTTTTATAATAGACTCTTAATACAAATTTTGTTCTTGCTAGTTCAGACTTATCTCCTTCAACATGCCATCATGATTGCGGTACCAAGACCCACAGGTCCCATCTTCACATCAGTTTCTATAACAGGAATAAGAAAAGAACCTCCCCAAAACCTCATACGGGTTCCTAAAGTTCCTGCCCCAGAGTGACTTATATTATACCATTCTCAGTTTATAGGAAAATCAGATCAAATGATGATACTGAGTTTCTTCGGAGTAGTGCTATACTCATCTCAGGATTCTGTGAGTGCATTTCAGCACACATCTTTGTTTCCCTGTCCATCCTCCCTTCCCTACAATACTGATATAACCAACTTCCATTCCATATAGTAGTTCAAATTTCACTTCCTCATAAAAGTGTGTCTTTGTTTCATAGATTGAACTACATGTACCAATTGAACTTTTACTCGTTACATTAACCATCACTTGGCTATGCCCATTCTTGTCTATGTTATGAGACAGAAGAGTAGAGTGGGTGTCTACCTAATTTGCTTCTGTGTCCTTTTTGTCAAAATCAGGAGACTGTTCATTAGAAGGCTTCATTAAATAGTTGTTGAGTAGATGAATGAATGACTGCAGGTTGCCAAAGGAAGTCAGGCATATGGTTTAATCAGTAAACTTAATCAACAGCTTGTCATTAGATTTCTCTTTGGGAGTTGAAAATAACTCTTTCCTGAAACAAGACTGCTATCACTGCCAATGCACCAAAGACCACAATGATCATATACCAGTCAATTAACTCCTTTGAAAAATCTATGCTCATCTATAAAAAGCAAATATTGTCTGGGGCTGGGTCATTCAGTTATTGTGAGACCAACATATCAAATGTTCATGGATGTTTGTGTATAAGAATATCAACTTTCAAACACACACATTCAAGAGCCCTGAATCACTGTCTTTGTTTCCTCTTCACCTATCCTTTTGATCTCTGGTTTGTTGTCTTTTCCATCTTTTTGTGATACTATGATTGAAATTTCTCTTATCGCCAGATCTGAGACACTGGTATCCATCTCATTTACTCGGTTTCAACCCTATCAGTGAAACAGTGATGCTGTCCCCTTTTTTAACTCTGTCACGCAAGTAATGGTGTGTCTTCATGACCTTTCACTCTTCTGGGGTTCTGCTGCTATGGTAGATTATTAACTGGGGTGTCACTTGCTTTGTGTTCTTTGTGTTCTTTTTTCTTGTTAGAAAATGTTCTACCTTGAAATTATAGACCTTCACCCAGGAGTTCATGTTTCACTAAATATAATGGAGACAGGATGGGCTGGGTTCAAATCCTAGCTCTGCCACTTTATCACTTAATGACTTTCTTGTATAATTTGGTTCTTGTACAAATTAGATTACTCTCCAAGTCGTCAATTCTATTAACTTTAAATAAGTGTAAAAATAAGTGTCACATAGATTTTATGCATGAAGATGGGCTCTATACACAACTAGACTTGAAACATAATATCAAGGAAGATTTTTAGAAATCATAATTAAATTTTGTGTATATAAGTACATATTTAAGAAATGTTCAGATAATACTGATTAATCCGAGCCTGTTCAAATCAATATTATTAGTAAGAGTGACCTCATGTCGGAAATGGAAAGATATCCCCTGCTCATGGGTCGGGAGACTTAACATTGTCAAAATGGCAATACTACCGAAAGCATTGTATAAATTCAATGCAATCCCTATAAGGATACCCATGACATTCTTCAAAGAAATGGAACAAACACTCTTGAAATTTATATGGAACAATAAGCCCCCACGAATAGCTAAAGCAATTCTTGGGAAAAAGAAAATGGGAGGAATCAACCTCCCGAACTTCAAACTGTACTACAAAGCAGTAATAATTAAAACAGCATGGTACTGGAACAAAGGCAGAACTGCAGACCAATGGAACAGGGTTGAATACACTGACATCTCTCCTCAATCATATGCTCATCTAATCTTTGATAAAGGTGCAAGTAATGTGAAGTGGAGTAAGGAAAGCCTCTTTAATAAATTGTGTTGGCATCACTGGACGGCTACATGCAAAAAAATAGGCTCAGAACTCTGCCTAACACCATGTACAAAAGTAAGATCAAAATGGATTAAAGACCTCAACATCAGACCAGAAACCATAAGGTACATTGAAGATAAAGTTGGCAAAACCCTCCATGACATTGAAGCTAATGGTATCTTCAAAGATGCCACGCCACTGGCCGAGCAAGTGAAAACAGAGATAGATAAATGGGACTATCTTAAACTAAGAAGCTTCTGCACCTCCAAAGAAACAGTGACCAAAATACAAAGACAGTCTACAGAATGGGAAAGGATATTCACCGAATACACATCTGACAAGGGGTTGATATCCAGGATATACAAAATACTGGTTAAACTCCACAAGAAGAAAACATCCAACCCCATCCAAAAATGGGGCAATGAAATGAACAGAAACTTTCTCAAAGAAGAAATCCGAATGGCAAAAAAGCACATGAGAAAATGCTCTACATCATTAATCATCAGGGAGATGCAGATCAAAACCACAATGAGATACCATCTCACACCTCAGAGACTGGCCCAAATTCAAAAGAACAAAAGCAACCGATGCTGGCGTGGATGTGGCGAGAAAGGGACACTCCTTCACTGTTGGTGGGAATGTCCACTGGTTCAGCCCTTCTGGAAAACAGTATGGACGATTCTCAAAAAATTAGAAATTGAGCTCCCGTTTGACCCAGCAATACCACTCCTGGGAATATATCCCAGAGAGGCAAAAATGTATAGTCGAAGTGACATCTGCACTTGTTTGTTCATTGCAGCCCTCTTTACAATAGCCAGAAACTGGAAGAAACCTGAATGCCCAAGAACAGATGACTGGTTAAAGAAACTTTGGTACATCTACACAATGGAGTACTATGTAGCTCTTAGAAAAGATGAAGTCATGAAATTTACATACAAGTGGTACAATATGGAAAGTATCATGCTAAGCGAAATGAGTCAGAAAGAGAGGGATAGACATAGAAAGATTGCATTCATCTGGGGGATATAAAGTAACAAAGTATGAGATTAATACCCAAGAATAGCTGAGATCAGCACCAGGAGGATTACTCCATAACTTAGAGGCCAGCCGGGTATCCTAGAGGAAAGGGCTATTCAGATAGAGAAGGGAGCACCAAATAAAGGATGTTTGGAGGATCCTCCCAGGAGGGGAGATGCATGTCGAAAGTAGACTATGGACTGAACATGTTTGCCACTCAATGCCTCTTTTGCAGACCACAACACCCAAAAGGAGAGAGAGGACACAGGGGATTGCCCTGCCACAGAGACGGGGGGATGGGGGGATGGGGGTGGGAGGGATATTATCCATGGTGGTGGAAAATGGGCACTGGTGGAGGGATGGGTATCTGATCATTGTATAATTGAAACCAAAGCACAAAAAATTGTAAATCTACAACTTTAAAAAAATAAAATAAAATAAAGGGGGAAAAAAAAAGAAAAAAAATAATATTTACAAAAAAAAAAAAAAGAGTGACCTCATGTCACTTAAATCTGAAGTTGTTTTTATAAAAGAGGTTTCTGGCAGTTACCACAAATTTAAACTTCTCTGGAAGAATAGAAATCATCAGAGCCGTTAATATAGAGCATAAATAAAACACAAAGGACTATTGTATCATGAATTATATGAATGTTTAATTATTTTTATTTTATAAAGTAGTTCACAATATTTGATTACATTTATATCATGGATTATAAATAACAGAACCATATTTATTAGATCATATAATATTTAATAGGACAATGAAGTAGCTAATACTGAGTTTCTTCTATGCTCAGATTGCTTCTGTGTCATTTAATTTATACAACTACCTCTGCTCTATTTTTTACGCTAAGGCATAGAGAAATTCAGTAAGTACCCAAGATCATGTTACCGGCATTTCCATAGTAGCTCATCTCTCCAATCCAGAATGTCACTTGGACTTGTCAATAACAGTTTCTGGGTCAATGGGAAGATCCACAACCTCCCTCCTCAATGGGCATTGATGGTATTTAGGTGGGGAGCTTGGGCCCGTGAATGCTCTGGCTGTGATGCCTATGGCAGTTTTACTGGCAGTTATCTTCAGGGAAGAGTTGGCTTCTCTTACAGTTGTTGGGAATGCGCTAGTTTAGCTGAAGCCCCTGTTGGGGCTGGAAGGCCACACCTGTTGGCTGAGGGCTAGCGTTTGTGCCCTGGTGCTCCTCAGCCTTGGGAAGTTGGGTTGTCCCTTCGGATTTCTTAGCCCGAGGATCCCTGCTGGCAAGGATCTGCTGGAGAGTGAGGGCTCAGTGCAGATGGTCAATACTTCCTCCCTGTGGGCACTGTCTAAACCCGATGGCAGTAATCTAGGACAGTGAGCTTACCGTCCATTCCTCGCAGGATCTCTGAGGTTTTATTCTATTAAATTATTTCCAGAGAATTTGGAAAGTGTGCCAATTCAGTTTTTCATACTGACAAAAACATGTTGCAGAGGGTGTTTCTCACGCATGAGCTCTCCGCACCACTGCCTGCTGCAGGTTTGGGACACGTACCGTTAGGGCATCCCTGGCTCTGAGCAGTTCCAGAAGAGGACGTGCAGCTCAGACACAGGATCGCTGCCCATTGACAGAGCCAGGGAGTCTAACTTCACTACGCCACCAGCTCTCATGTCTCCTGTACTCCAAACCACAGGGGCCCAGAGGAACAACCATTATATAGGGTAGGAGCATGCATGCTAAATATGGTTGTTCTCATTTTTTTTGTCATAAGAGTCTGAAAAATTCTTCGGATTTTATTTTATTTTAGAGAATCACTGTGAGATACAGTTGCAGACTTACATATTTTTGTGATTACACTTCAATCAAACAATGTTCGAGTACCCATCCCTCCACTAGTGTTCATTCTCCCACCAATGTTCCCAGTGTCCCTCCCGCCACCCTTACCCCTTCCCTCGGTGGCAGGCAAATTTCCTCTTACTCTCTCTGTCCTTTTGGATGTTATGTTCTGGGTGTTGTGGAACAACCATATTTAGCATGCATGCTCCTACCCTATATAATGGTCAAAGGTAAAAAGGTAAAGGTAAAGGCCCTCCCGTTGTTCATCGATTTGCTCGAGCGGGCCCAGTAACGTCTCCATTGGAGACTTTGTTGTTACTGTGTCTGGCATATCGAATACTCTCCGTAGCTTGCCGGGCTCTCCGAGAGGGGCGGAGGAATCGAACTCGGTCGGCCATGTTGGCCGCGTGCAAGGCAAACGCCCTACCGCTGTGCTATAGCTCAGAGTTTTTAAAATAATCTACTCAGTTAAATGCAAATTGAATTTCAGATTTGCAAGGTAGAAGAGCATTTAAGCCAAAAGATTTTTATTTGGGGCACAAGACTTTTTAGTACTGAACTTATTCAGGTTTCCTTTGTTCTTCATCAAGATGCACTTATTGTCCTCACAGATGGGCGACAGTGACAAATCTTCAGTGCGTGTGTGCGTGCTTTCTGCTCCTAAAAGCGTGGTGTCATTATTTATATCTTACTGTAAGAAAACCTTGTCTGGGGAGAAGAAAAACAGCCTCAGGCTGCCAACCTGGTTGATATAATTATTAGCTAAAAAAAGCCTGTGACTCTCCTCCAGCTAAAACATAAATATGAATTTATTAGTGCACACTTTTAGTACCTCGGAGTCCCTACAGAGTGTGTGTGTGAGGATAGTGAGCTCTCACTGTGAGCAGGCAAGCAGACACTTGTCATTTTCGTGGGCCCAAGGCCCAGACATGGAGCTCTCTAAAGAACCCCAAGGTCTGTCTGGTCAGACTTCTTTACAGACAAATTCTTGTCAGCTTGGCTGTGAAAATGATCTGTGCACTGCATAGGGCTCACCCTTAGCTATTTTTCTGCCCCTGATTTCCATGTAGAAGGCACAAGTAAGAAGAAATAAGGATAACTGCCCAGGGGAAGGTGTGAAGGTGTGGGTTCCTTCCTCCCTGGCACGGTGAGCTCCCGCTGTGTGCCAGTTCCATGCACAGGATCAGGAGGCAAGTGCTGGGCAGCAGAAGTCTGATCTAGAAGATTCTTTTAATGAATCCAGTTCGAGAAACAAGCCAATGTCTCAGAGGAGCCATTCTGCATGTGGCTTGGTGCCTTGTCAGTGACAGGTGGTCTTGCTGGAGGCTTATTCCACTCTCATACGCTCCTCCTCGTGCCCTACTCAGCCTTCCTTGCGTGCCATGCAGTGCTCTCCTTCCCATGTTCCTAGTCCATCTCTGCTTACTTAACCTGTATACACAGCCCCTGTGGTCATCTCTCCCACTGTGGATGTTGTATGGCCAGTGCCTTGCTCTGTCCTTGGGGGCATTTCCCACTACACTGTATTTCACTTGCATGATCAGCCACAGGGGATTTTTCCAGTGTTTCTGGGAGGATAGGTGGGAAGCACAAGATATTTGTCTCTGGTGGGCGGACACTTAGGTAGCACACGTGCTTCCTATCATAGGCACATAGCATGCACACAGTGTGCCTACAGAGCACACAGACACAGACACAGACACACACACACACACATTGCCACAGTGCTGCTAACCTTCTGACTCTACTCCTTGGTTTGGGAGTAGCCAGGAATTTTGTTGGTCTTCTGTTTTCTTTAACCAATATATTTGTTTCCTACTGTTACTCTAACAAATTGCCAAAATTCAGTGACTCAAAACAACACTAGCAGAATTTTTCCAGTTCTGCAAACCAGAAGTTCACCACAAATCTCCCTGAGATAAAGTCAACATGGCAGGAGAGCTGCTTTCCTTCCCTTGACTGTAAGATAAATCCTTTCTGTCACACAGGTGCTGGTCACATCTCCTGCTTCAAAGCTACCAATGTCACCATTCTAAACCACATCAGGGTGGAGAAAGAATGTTTGATCTTAAGGACCATTTGACTGCAGCAGTCACATCTGAATGATAGAAGATGACAACTACCTTCCAAGGTCACCCCCCCAATCACATCCTCCAAACCCCCTTTGGATATAATGAGAAGTCCCAGTGGCTGGATAGGAGGGACATGGTGGTGCTTTACCACAGCTTAATCATCAATGTTTCAACACTGTCTGGGAAGTTCTCTTTGCAGGGCACCTTGCAGGAACCTTTTTCTCTGACTCCTCTCCACGTTCCTACTCCTCTGTCTCCCACTGCATTCTCTATTTGTTATTCAATCTTTATAGGTAAACAGATGAACCTTCTCACTCCATGCACTGTCCTTTGTAGGCTATCTTCTTGGGCACTGAATCTTTGCAATGTTATTTCTCTTCCAAAAAAAGAAAAAAGTCACAGACCATACAGAACAAAGACTATTCCAGTATTATAGGCAGTGCACCAATGAAGCAATAGAAGATCAGAGAAGATTTAATTCAGGCTACAGAGAGAAAAGGAAACCGAGAGGCAATCGAGGATCTGCACAAAACAAGTTCCCTATGCAGAGCTGCTGCCCCAAGATTCCCAGAGAAAAAGAGCAAAGCATCATCAGCCATGACAATATTTTTTCCCAAGGATTCTGAGAGCAACGTCTGGTTTTATTTTTCCAATCATTTATTCTAAATGACCCCAAACTGGAGGATAGCATGGAATCCATTGGTCCCTCCCATCCCATCTTTCCTCCTTCGATATTTCCACATGACTCTGGACCAGCTCTGTGATTTAGGAGTCAGTTCTCATTCTGTAGTCTCTTTGTCCAAGTGTCCATGCCAGCTGGCCGCCTGGTGTCTGCTTTCTCCAGGACTCTGTGACTGACATGCAGTAGATTCTGTTCAGCTTCCCCTGCTGGAGGACTCCTAAAGATGCTTGGAGAATCAACAGTCATTGTCTAGTCAAGAAAAGGATAACGTAGAACTCTGACTAAACCAGAGGGAATGACACCGTCTATTTTCCATCTTTCCAGTGAATTTTCTGGGCCTTCTATACATTTTTTTAAATAGCTGTTCTTTTCTTCAGGGCCAACCAAAATGAACAGACTTTGGATGTTGTTGGTTAAAAGTAAAAAGAAAACATAAATGAACCTAATCATTCTTTTCGCAAACAAGCTGGCTTCCAGGAAAAGAGACTCATTTCACCTCAGAAAAATGAGACGAAGAGAGCCCCATCCTGAGTGACAGTCCCCAGAGCGTCACTTGTGTGCAAGACATGAGAGCATTATTTGCTTCCGAACACATTAGTACAAAGGGGCATTGAACGTGTTTCCCTTCCACACAGATGAAGATCTTTTGACAATATCTCCCGTGACTGAAGGCTCTTAGCACACGGCCATGTCCCAGCTTTCAAGAAATATAAGTCTTACCTTTGGGCTTGTGCTTGTGCTTTGGAAAAATTCAAGTTGAACGGTGTTTTTTAAAAATTATAAAGTTTTAAAACTACTGGATCGACAACTTCCTTATCATTCCTCTTGCTTCTTATTGAGCATGCTGATTCCTTGTTTTTCTTCCTCGAGGTGCCCAGAGGATAGAACAGCAAAGAACTCAGCAGATTCCTATTTTCCTCTGGGACAACTTTGGGTGACATAAAAATAGACATCCTTCTTCAACATCCACCTGCTCATCCGTATGAACAGAGAAGTCGAAGGCAGCTTTAGTTGAGAAGAGGGGCTGGGGGTTCTGCGCCACCCCTTCGTACCTGGCACATTGGCATTTTCTTTGAAATTCTTCATCGGGGGTCAAATTTGAACTTGGCCTGTCGAGGGAGTGTGAGCAAGAGCAGAAACTCAGGTAGGTCTTCCGAAACTTAACTAACAAAGGAAATAATACCAAAAATTTAAAACTCTTACATAAAAGGAGGTAATTTTCCAGAGCTGATGGGTGAGATGTGTGGCTTTTCACTTTCTGACAATAGCCTCCCAGGGGTACCTTGGGGGCTGCAATCTCTGCCCACAGTGGAGAACTAAAGGTCTTATTCCATGCTGGGACCAGGCAGGGGCGTATAAACAAAGATAAGAGGATTATTCAAGAAAACTGGAGCAGAAGGTTGGATTTAGCGCAAGTGAACATTATTTTTTTCTAACGCAGGATTTGTTTACTGGGCTGTGAAAGGGTTTAGAGAGGCTAAAAATTATGTTTCTTATTATATTAGTTGGGATTCTACAGAGGCTGGATTGATCTCCCCACCTATTCATCTACCTATTAATATAGATTATATAGTGTAACAATATCATATCTATTTGTTAATCTAGCGCACTGACCAGAAAATTTAATTTTAAGTGGCCGCTTCTGATTTTAAGGGGCATCTGAATTCACAGGTGGGCCAGAGGCAGGGATGGTTCAGGTAAGAGTTGCCATGCTCTTGTTTCCACAGGGGAGACTGGAATTCAGCCCTGAGGCAGAATTTCTTCTATTTTGAAAGACTTTAGACTTTCCCCTCCAACTAGTCAACTATTCGCTCCAACTATTTCCCTCCTGTTCACCTATAGTATAGGCATTTTTTTTACTCAATATTGACTTAAATATTAATTGCATGTAAAGCATATCTTCAGATAAACATGGAGAGCCTTATTTGACCAGACAATGGGGCACTAAGGCTTGTTAAGGTTTCACATAAAACAATCCATCACTTTGATTCAGTGCCCCTGGGGAATGCATGCACAGATGTTCAGAGCAAATGACTGGGCAAGAAACATGTCTGGTCCTCAGACAGAGAGAGAGAGAGAGAGAGAGAGAGAGAGAGAGAGAGAGAGAGACAGAGACAGAGAGAGAGACAGAGAGAGACAGAGAGACAGAGAGAGACAGAAACAGAGAGGCAGAGAGATGAGAGACAGAGACAGAGAGGAGAGAGGAAGAGTGAAAGAGGGAGAGAGGGAGAGAAAGGGAAAGAAGGGGGAGAGAGGAGGGAGAGAGAAAGGGAAAGGGAGAGAGAGAGGGAGAAGGAGGGAGAGAAACTAATCCCGCACCTTGGGTCAGGTGGATCGTCTTTATTTGGGGAGTTGAGGAAATGGAGATCAGGGAGCTGAAGACCCCTGTCCAGTCCTGTGGGTGAGTGGGAGAGCAGGGATTTTGCCTGGCCTCTGTACCAGGCTGGCCAAAGCAACAGAGAGAATTCACACTTAAAGGAACCGTTTCCAGCTAAGCACCTCCAGCAAAGGACAGGCACTGGCCAGATACAGATGGATCTCAGCACCCTGAGTACTTGAGGGCACAGACTCTTTTCTCCTAGAACACTTTCCTTTCCTCATTTGAATATCTGTGCTCCATTAGCTTCGTGTTAAGCACCCGTGATAGAAATCTAAACATTCATTTAGGCTATGGGAGGCAGACATTCTTTTAATTATGAACTGCTCTGTTGCATAATATTTAGAAGTGGGTGTTTGAGTTGAGTCTTGTTTGTTTAAGCAAGCATTGCCCTCCAGGGTATAGTTACATTAAATTATTCAGAGGGAGGGCCCTGGATCCTTGCTTAATTAAAAGCTCTGGAATCATCCACTGGATTAGGACTAATTTGAACACTGTCAAGCACCAACTGAGCAAATGGGATGGAAGCAAGACATGTGGGGTGAGTTTGTCTGCTCCTTCCGGCACCAGAACTGACGCCCGAGGTTTGAATCTCGGTCCTTTACCACTCTAGGTGAGGTCAGGAACTTCCTGTTGGCAACTGGGCCAAGAAACTGAGGCAAGGCCTTCTTCTCTGGTCAGTGACAGCCCTTCACACTAGACCCGCATCCCAGCTTGCCTTTCCCCTCCCCCACCCCCAGCAGCGCCCGAAACTCTCCCTGTGCATTGCTTAGTCCCTGTGGGAGTAAAACGAGTTGCAAGGATACCGGGGTAAATGCCAGGGAGCTAGCAGCCGCCTTATATAAGCAGCTTCTTTTCAGATTCGAGCTCATCCAATTCCACAGAGTTTTCTACTCGGATATTCTCTAAGCAAGTGGAAGAGTTGCAATCCAGGGCTTAAAAATAACCTGTGAATGTGAGCCAAATGGTGTTTCCTAGACATTATTTCCCCAATGCCCATGAATAATATTTTCTTGTTCATGAAGATATGAATTCCTTAGGGTATCTGTCCAAACCAGGGAAATAGTATATTAGGTGAGGTGGGGGATATCAGGATGATTTACAGACACTGTATAGACCCTTTATATTTTATTTTATTTTATTTTATTTTATATATTTTGGTTTTGGGGCCACACCCAGCTGTTCTCAGGGATTGCACAGCGGGTAGGGCATTTGCCTTGCACGCAGCCAACATGGCCGACCCGAGTTCGATTCCTCTGCCCCTCTCGGAGAGCCTGGCAAGCTACCGAGAGTATTTGATATGCCAGACACAGTAACAACAAAGTCTCCAATGGAGACGTTACTGGGCCCGCTCGAGCAAATCGATGATCAACGGGAGGGCCTTTACTTACTTTACTTTCCTGGATCACTACTGGTGGGATCAGGACCACATGGGGTGCTGGGAATTGAGCCCAGGTTGGCTGTGCAAGGCAAGTACCCTCCCTGCTGTATTATTTATTTATTCATTTTTGGCTTTTTTTGGTCACACCTTGCGATACTCAGGGGTTACCTCTGGCTCTGCACTCAGGAGTTACGCCTGGTGGTGCTCAGGGGACCATATGGGATGCTGGGAATCAAACCTGGGTTGGCCGCGTGCAAGTCAAACGCCCTACCTGCTATATTATCGTTCCAGCAACCTCTCCCCCGTACTATTGCAAGGGGCCCCAATTCAGTCTCTTTAAACACTATTTATTCTTCCTCCCCCATTGTAGGGGAATCTTTATGTACTATATTGAGTTTTATCAGGATTCCTTAAACTTATTATTCTGCATTTCACAAAATGACTTCCTTTGTCTGTCACCTAGCTATGAGTTTCTATTGCTGGGTTGTTCCTGTGGAAAGCCGGGACCTTCCTTGAACCTGGACATAGCCAAAACTTAGCATTTTATTGCTAGCAACTTGCTTTATCTTTGCAGTTTCTCAGAAAGTTTTCATGAAGACATTTGAGATCTCATGATCTGAGGGTGATTCCACAACTAAATGACTAATTAAAAAAAAACCCAAGTAACCTTCTTCCCTGTTCTTATTTATATGCCAGAGACAGCTTACCAGTGATTGGCAGCTCCAAACATTTAGCTCTGCTATTTTTGCAGAAGCACTGTTTTCCTCTCAATCCTGCGGGCTTTCTCTCTCACATATTAGGCTGTTGGCAGATGGAGTGAAATGAAGCAAGGGTATCCTCAACAATGTGACAATTTCTAAAGTGTGTACCATTTAATTATTATGCTTTATTATAGTCATTATGGCTAAGAAAAAAGGGTATTGCAAGTAAATGGGGAGTCAGCAGGGGCTACCTCCTAAACCATGGGTTCATGGATGGTATAGAGGAACCATATAACTGCATATACAAACTACAGCACTAAAAGCAGGAGGACCTAAACTACAAAACCAAAACTCAAAAACCTTGCCTGTCACAGAGGAAGGCTGGGGTGGGGGTGGGTGGGAGGGAATCTGGGGACATGGATGGAGGGGGTTGACGCTGGTAGTGGGATCAATGCTGGAACATTGTTTGCCTAAAACTCAGCTATGAATAACTTTGCCAATAATGGTGACTTGATAACAAATTAAGAGGTTATTGTACACAGAGTAGTTTGCATTTTAAAACATGATCTTCTTTCCTGGGTTCCTTGAAACATCATTTGAAAACCAAATGGTATTAAAAATCCGATTTTAGGGCCTGGGGAGGGGCTGGAGCGATAGCACAGCAGGTAGGGCATTTGCTTTGGACATGGCCGACCCGGGTGACCCAGGTTCGATTCCTCTGCCCATCTTGGAGAGCCTGGCAAGCTACTGAGAGTATCCCGCCCACATGGCAGGGCCTGGCAAGCTCCCTGTGGAATATTTGATATGCCAGACACAGTAACAACAAGTCTCACAATGGAGACATTACTGGGCCCGCTCGAGCAAATCGAAGAACAATGGGAGGACAGTGACAGTGACAGTGACAGAGCCTGGGGAGATATTTCAAAGAGTAGAGCACTTGCCTTTCTTTGTGATACCTCGAGTTCAGTCCCTGAATTGCTTGGTCCCTGAGCATCACAGAATGGTACCCAGTGACCCTATACTTCAGGAGTTGGAGTCCCCATGACATTTTTTAATATGTAAAATTTGACTTTATTTGGAGACAGAATTGTGTGTAATTAATACAAGTTCCTTTCAACCCCTTGTCTCCAGCACAAGTGAGCTCTGTGACATGCAGTTTGCATCTCTGAGATCACTAAGAATCAAGAAGAAGCCATAAATATTCCGAGACAATAGCCCTACTTTGGAGGACAGTTTTTCCTGAGCTCTAATAGAAGCAAGTCTTGCTTCTTTCTGATAAACCTGGTTCAAATAAGACCTTTCATCATCAATGGATTGTTTCTACAAGTTCCTGGCAAAGCAGTAGTACCAGGCACCTGCGCTCTGGGATGGTGCACGGCTCACTCCTCAAAGCCTGGCTGACAGGTACTAACAAACAGGAGAAAACACACCTGTGTATTGGAGTCTGCTTTACCCCATAGACTTTAACTTTAACCCATAGAAGAATTAGATAGACTTGCTGATTTTCTGAAAGTCCTTCAGAGCAGTATGTGCATAGAAACAAGGGCAATGCATGAGTCAAAACACTCAATATCTCAGAGACAGATAATGACAAAGGAAGAGAGAGAGATATAGAGAAAGACTTATCATTTAAAGCCAGGACCAGTTTCGATCACTTAGGTCATCTTTATAGAAAAATGCAATCCCAATTTGCTAAAAGAATTTTAACCTCTATGAAGCAATGAGATAAAAGAAGCAAACATGGCCCCCATCTCAAAGATTTGAGCTCATGTTTTGCTTGCAGGAGGCCTTGGCTCATTTCCTAGTGCTGCATGGTCCCCTGAGTGCTGCTATGAGGTACTCCCTGAGCACAGATCCAGGAATAGCTCAAAACCAAGGAGCTTGGATGGGAGCGTGATGGGAAATGACCTTCTCACTGGGAGCACATGCTGCTGCTTCTGAGGACGCTACTCAGCCAGGATAGCAGGATCCCCAGAAAACCTGCTCCTCTAGCAGCGGGAGACTTCAGAGTCTCAGTTAATCCGCCACAAACAGCACTTCCCCTAGAAACGTCCTTTCCACACCAGCCACCGATGTCTCTTTCAAAGACATGGCAGCGGCTCATACCCCTTCATAGGCCCTTTATGAGACTTTACTTCTGCCTCCTGGCTGGGCCCTTTATCTCCTTCCTGCTCTTCTGTCCCTTTGCTCATTATGTATTCTGGGGACAGTCACTTTTGACTTCTAGCACTCAGAGGTCTCTGGTCAGCCTCTGGCCGTAAAAACAATATTGATCCTTAGTGAACACAGGGCTTACCCACCGTGAAAACCTCATATATACATGTGAAAGAGACTCAGTTTTGCCTTTACATGAACCTGTGTAACTTTAACCCCTACTTTCCTGGCAGAAAACAGACTCAGGTGAATTAATCTACTCTAGGCCATGCAACTCCTAAATCTGAATGAGGTTTGAATGCAGGAATTCAGCACCATGGTCAGCGCAGCCTGGTCCTCGTCTCTCTCTCTCTCTCTCTCTCTCTCTCTCTCTCTCTCTCTCTCTCTCTCTTCCTCCCTCCCTCCCTCCTCTCCCTCTCTCTTCCTCTCTCTCATCTTCCCTCACCCTCTCTCTCCCCTCCTTTCCTTCCTCCCTTCCCCCTCTCTCTCCCTCCCTCCCTCCCTCCTCTCCCTCTCTCTTCCTCTCATCTTCCCTCACCCTCTCTCTCCCCTCCTTTCCTTCCTCCCTTCCCCCCTCTCTCCCCCCCTTCCCCCGCTCTCTCCCTCCTTCTCTCCCTTTCTCTCTCCTCCTCCCTTCCCCCCTCCTCCCTCCATCCCTGCTTCTCTCTCTCAATCCTCTCTCTCTACCCCCTCCCTGCTCCTGCCGCCCATCTTGGAAGCCTGAACTGAACAGATCAGGGTGCTGAGATTGGAACCGCTTCCTGGAACTCAGGGTTCTTCCCGGCCTCATCTGCTCACTGTCCTGCTGATGTGACTGTCACTTTTTCTGGACAGTCTGACGACTCTCTGCAGTCAGACAACCCTGGCAACTCGGATGCCATCTGCCTGGATCTGGAGTGCTTTTCTGATTCTTCTGCATCTCCGACTCTCAGAGTGATATGATCTTTACAGCAGACATGCCCTCCCTCGAGCTGGAGAGATAGCACAGCGGGTAGAGCATTTACTTAAATAGCCTTGCATGCGGCCGACCTGGGTTCGATTTCTCCGTCCCTCTCAGAGAGCCCGACAAGCTACTGAGAGTATCCTGCCCGCATGGCAGAGCCTGGCAAGCTACCCTTGGCATATTTAATATGCCAAAAACAGTAACAAGAAGCCTCACAATGGAGACGTTACTGGTGCTTGCTTGAGCTAATCGATGAGCAATGAGATGACAGCGATGCCCTTCCCGAGGGCCTCCTCAGATCTCTGGAATGTGACACAGAATGGACAAGATCTTTTAGTCTTCTTCCTGGCTCCCTCCACCCTGACCACCTGACACTCCCATGCTGATGCCCAGCACTCAGTCTGTTTGTCCACACCAATGATTCTTCTGTCCCATGGACCCTGCTGTGCTTGGGCAGCTAGGAGTTTCTGTGCTTTGTTACCCCGTGAGCAGGTGTTTAAAAGGCTGGTGCTCGGTAGGTGAGCTCCGTATTATGTGCCAGGTGCCATCCAGAAAAGGCATCTAAGAGGCTTTCCTTAGGAGGACTTGGAAGAGTTGGAATGGGTCTTCTCAGAGCAAAGGTAAACAGAAGGAAAGCTTTCGTAAGGGTGTCACAGTACATTTAAAAATAACCTAATGTAGCCAAATAAAGAAGTATGCATTTGTTTATGGAAAAGCATTCCTTTTGTGCGAAAAATCAGTGTTATTAAGATGTCAGAAGATGCCAAACTTGTTAGAAAATTTTGAAATGTTTTGGAAAGTGTCTAACCACACACCTTTTCCTCCAGGTTCCTCACGGTAGAACAGCTTTGAATGAAGAGACTTGCGGCTAAATGACTTTCTTACTAACCCTCCCCCATCTCTGTTGTTACAAAGTTAATTACTTTCGAATGTCAGTGATCCTTCCATAATTGCCTAGATGGGAACCCACGCTGTATTTATAACTTCAATTGTGCTGATGGTGGGGAGATTCTGAACTAACCCTGTGAGGGGGAGTAGCTGGCACTTTGGCACTTATTGTTCTGTGATCATCAGAGTCTGTTGAGAGGAGATTTCATGCCCTGGAGCTGACCTCTAAAGGGATGCGAAGTAGGTGGTGATGTAGCATAGCTCATCCCTATCAAGAGGATGAAGTGACATTGATGTAGTATTGCAAACCAGTGGGAAATTGATGACATTTACATTTATTTAAAACATAGTTACATTTCTTTGACCTCCCAAGAGATTCTCAGAAGATCTAGGAGGGTGGTCGTCCACCAGTGATTTCTGGACCAGTGATCTATCTTTCAACACAAGGGCTGAGGATGCTGTACGCGGTGCCCTGGATTTCTCAGGCACACTGGGGGCCTCCAATGACACACCTGGAGATGCTTGGGGGACCAGGAAATACCAGAGATCAAACCTGCCTCAGGTGCATCTAGCCATGTGCTTAATTACTGTACTAGCTCCTGCCCCCTCAATCAGATTATAAATGAAAAGGAGCCCTAGCAGATGTTTGGAACTATTTATGGGAACTATTTATGGGAACTATATACGGGAGTTGAAGTCCTTGGGGAGAAGTCTCTGAATACATGTATGTGTTCATTATCTTTCCAGTGATCAGGCCAAGAAGTATTCAGATTATAGATCTATGCCACTTCTTACACAGTCTGCAAGTCAGTGCTGGAGAGATGCCCTGCATGGCTTGCATTATCCTTACATTCTGCTGAAGATGGATAGAGGAACTGTGGCATTTTCTTCAATACATCCTTTCAGAACTTGCAGTCTCAGTTTTAGCAACCAAGGACTTGACACTTCAGTGAAGGAGACATTTCAGCAATTGGAAGGGCTAAGGCAGCAGCAGAGGGATATGCCTGGCCCAAGCATCAGCAGCAAACATGCAGAGGGAGGTGAGTTTTGCTCAAATGCCTGAAGGTGTCCTCTGAAGCGGGCTCTCAGGGTTCCAGGTTTGGCTCTCTGCCCCGTGCCTTTCTTCTCTCACTTTGACTGGGAAGGAAGGGTAACTTGCGGTGGAAACTCAGCCAGCATCTTATCTGGTCCTTGTTCTGGGTACGACATCCTTAAAGGTCATGAGGAGCAACTGGTTCTTCTGAGGGAAAGGAAGCTCTTTTGTGGCAGGTAGCTGAGTCCCCTTTTATGCACGATGAACCAGCGCAGAGACCAAACCAAGATGCATTGCCCCTAGCCGCGGTCCTTCATCCAGCCGCATCAGCCTGAGGCAGCTCCCAGACCAGCACATGTAGAATGAAGACGCCTGCATGCCCAGGCCTGCGCAGGAGCTACTCTGCGCCTGGCACCAGGCAGCTCTGGGCCTTTCTGCTCCAGATCTCTGCAGAGGGGTGGGGTAGGAGGTGTGGTCCCAGGAATTTGGCTGTGTATCTGGTATGCAAAGAGGAAGTTTGACTCTTTTAATTAGAAGAAAGACAGAAAGACTTTCCCATGAGAGCATCTTCGCCAATGCCATGTGACCCCTGGTATGTGATCCAGAACTCTGGACCCTCCTGCTCTCAGACCCTTGGCCTATGGGTCTAACATCTGCTGACTGAGGATGCTGGTGGTCACAATGTGTGGGAGAAACCCACATCATCATCAAAGTTAACTTCTTCCTTAACCTCTGAGACTCCTTTCTTGGTTAAGGCCATTGGAGAAGCCTGGTATGTTTCTTTAGTCTCTGCCTCTATTTCCCCCTCACTATTTTAACCTGGCTTCTTCCCCAACTTTCCTGAAATGAGGCTGTCACCATCTGGGTAGGTTTCCATTTGAAGCTGGACTTCTTTAAATTGTGAATTTTTTTTTCATTTTAATTTTTGGGTGGGCCATACCTGGTGGTGTTTAGGGGCTAGTTCTGGCTCTGTGCTCGAGGGTCAAACCTTACGGACCTCAGGAGACCAAATGAGGTGCCAGATATTAAACCAGGGGGTCAGCCTTACGTAAGGCAAGGACCTTAACTCCTGTTTGTACTATCTGCACCCATATATTACTATTATCACGAATGCCACACCAGTTTGACAAGCTGCCTGTCTGGGCCAAGAATCGGGACAACAGGCTCCCACATCAGGTCTTGTGGTGGGAGCTGGGATAAGTGATAATCTCAGAACAGGCTGGCACCCAGTGGTAAAGGAGGGAGGGGCTCCTTCCACAGGCTGGGTCACAAACGGCCTTCTTGAGGATTTTTTTCCCTTAAAATGCTTTTATTGTGGAGCCAGAGTGATAGTACACTGGGTAAGGTACTTGCCTTGCTCACGGCTGACCCAGCATCCCATATGGTCCCTCGAGTGCTGCCAGGAGTAATTCCTGAGTGCAGAGCCAGGAGTAATCCATGAGCATCACTGGGTATGACCCAGAAAGCAAAAAAAATTTTTTTTATAGTTATTGTCTTGTCCACCTAGATCCCCACCTTCCAGTAGCTAGACAGTTACACCCACTAACTGCCGTGTAACCCCATCAATGGCCAGGATCCAGAGACTATACAACTAAGCTCCCGGAAGAGAGCAAGGAGTCTCCTGCCCCCACGCCTGGCTGTCCTCACCAGGGCCCCTTGTAAGAGGGCAGGTTGAGTTTCCCTCAGAGCCCCGGCAGCTGAAGACCTCCGGGACCCAGCTAAAGCCATGCTGAAACCACTCTCCACACGCTTGGACGAGCCTCTTGCATGAAGGAACTGGCAGAGGAACCAAGTTCTGCAGGACCCGGGGCCGAGATCTCCAAGCCTGCTCAGTTCAGGACTGGGCCTTCTCCACCCAGATCCCCCACCTTCCAGTAGCTAGACAATTACACCCACCAAATGCCGTGTAACCCCATCAATGGCCAGGATCTGGAAGTGACCTCCTTTTCTCTAGTTCTCGCTTTCAGAGAACCTGGCAGGCCACTGAGAGTATCATGCCCGCATATATGCATATATGCCTGACTGAGAACACCTGTAAAGGTGATTAGAGGCTGCCCCAAAAGCCTCCATCCCTCTCGGAGAGCCCGACAAGCTACTGAGAGTATCTTGGACACACAGCAGAGCCTGGCAAGTTACCCTTGGCGTACTCGATATGCTAAAAACAGTAACAATGATGGTCCTCATTCCCCTGACCCTGAAAGAGCCCCCACTATGTCATCGAGTGACACTAGCATGTGACAGGGATGAATGGAGATGTTACTGGGCCTGCTCGAGCAAATCGATGAAAAACAGGGTGAAAGTGATAATGATAGTTATTGCAGTAACGTGGTTATAGTAGTGTTCACTTGATGCTTTGTCATATGATGTTATAGAACACGCAGAACCACCTAAGTGCCAATGATCTTTCCTCATGGTCCTTATAAGTCTGTCTAACCTTGGTTTGGAGATCCCTTTCTCATCCCCAGTTCTCCTCACTCCTACTAAGTCACCTCAGTTCTGTTGTAAAGGTCCAGAATTTGTGTTCTTGGAACATTGCCCATCATCTTGGTTTGTTTCTTTATGAAGAAGGCATGTCACATGCCCAAGATCAGCTGTCACTTGTTTTTCTCTTACTGACTTATTTTGCTTAACATGATACTCCCTAGCTCTATTCAAGTTTTGAAGAAAGTCAAGATTTCATCTTTTCTTATAGCTGAATGGTAATCCATTGTGTATCTAAACCAGTTTCAAATGATTAATAGTTTAGTTTAACTATAATAATGTTTAAGTTTATATTATGGCATCTTAAAGGTACTGCACATAACTGCCATCACCACTAAAATGTCCATGACCCCCATCCTGTTCTTACATAGCCTCTTGTTGGATCTTTTCTCTGTTTATGGCCTGACAGTTAGGATTTTGGTGCATGCAGTTACCTCGCTCTACCACTGCTGATGGGCCCCAGACCCCCCTTGTATTATCTAACCCCTCTGCCCCCACCCATTATTTTCCCCACCCCTCCAATTTGTAAACCAGAATTTCTTTATTCACTCATCTGAATCTGATGTTGGGCATTTGGATTGTTTCCAGATCTTGGCTTTTGAAAATGTGTAACCATGCATGTGAAAATATCTTTGAAAACTTATGTTTTTTTTTATGTTCTTGAGATAGATGCTAATAAGTGGAATAGTTTGGTTGAATGTCTATTTTTAACTTCCTGATGAGTTTTCATACTGTATTTCCTAGAAACAGAAACAGACAACATTCCCACTAGAAGAGAACAAGGGCTACTTTTTTCACTGTATCCCACGAGTACTGAGAGTTTCCATTCTTTTTGATATCCTTTGTCTCTGGTTGAGTGCTATCTCATTGTCATTTTTTATTTGAATTTCTCTAATAAATAATGATGCATTTTTTATGTCATCATTGGATGTCTGTGTGTTTTCCTTGAGGAAGTTTCTATTAAGCTTCTCTCCCCATTTTTGGGTTGATTATTCTTTTGTTGAGTTTTGTGGGTATTTTACATTATCTTGGAGATCAGCTCTTTGTCAGATCTATGCTGTAGAAATATTTTATCCTATTCAGTGGGACATTCTTTAATTTCTTCTAGTTTAATTTCTTCATAGTTTCTTCTGCAGTGCAGAAACTTTTTAATGCAATGTAGTCCATTTTTTAATTTTTGTTTCTGCTTTATTTGCCAATGGAAGCAAGTAATTGAAGACTCTGTTGAGGTCACTATTATAAGGAACCCTTCCTATGTTTTCCTTTATGTGTCTTATGGATTTAGGTTTATGCTAATGTCTATAAACCATGATTAATTATTATCAACATTTCCAAAATTATTTGGTGAAGAGACTTTTCTTCCTCCTCTTAATAAGCCTATAACCTTTGTCATTAATTAACTATTCATACTCACGGCCTTTGGATTCTATTTTATTGTTCTGAAAGTCTTCTTTTATCCTTCTACCATACAATTTTGATCGCCATAGATAAAGTCAGAGAATACAAAGCTTCTCTCCAGTTTTCTTTTTTCTCAGAATTATTTTGATAATCCAGTAAGTTTTTTTTTTGTTTCCTAAAAATTTTACTACTATTTGTCTTATGTATTTGAAAAAAGCCATTGGGATTTTGATAGAGATTACAAGGAATAAATAAAATTCTTTGGGTTGTAAGAGCAATATTAATCGATTTACAACCCTTGAACATGGACTATTTCAATTTCCTTGTGTTCCCTTCTGGTTTTCAGTAGTGATTTTTAGTTTTTGGAGCATAAGACTTTCAGCTTTTTTGTTAAGCTGATTCCTAGATACTTGATGTTTTTTCTTAACATAACTTTAAATTGTTTAAAATATTTTCTTTTTATTGTTTTTTTTTTGCTTGCATGTATAAATACAATATATTTTTGTGTTATTTTAGAGCTTGATACTTTGCTCTATTGGTTTATTGCTTCTAAAACATTTTTGCAACACCTTTAGGATCTTATATATGCATCATTATGCAATCTGCAAATAGTGGTGGTTTAATTTATTTTCCAATTGAAATGTCTTTTGATACATTTTTCTTGTCTAATTGCTATGGCTGAGACTACTGATAAAATATTAAAAAGTAGTAGAGAAAATGAAAATCTTTGACTTGTGATTGATCTTAGAAAGCTTTCAGTTTGCCACTATTAAGTATGATGATAGCCTTGGGTTTGTTAATATGACCTTTACTGTCTTGAGATAAGTTCCTTCTATCTTATTTTGTTTAGAGCTACTACCATGAATTAGTGATAATCTTGTCAAAAATCAAGATTTGATTTTTTGGTTTTAATATTTTGTTTTTGTTTCTCTGCCTCAGTTGATATGATCACGAGGTGTCTGGATTTCTTATATTGATGTGGTATGTCACAATGAATGATTTGCTTATTGTTAACCTTCCTTGAATCCCTGGGAAAATCCCACTTGATAGAAGTGCATGATTCTTTTTGTATACTGTCGGACTACAGCTGAATCTTAAGAAGACAATGTTGATGAGAAACAGCCTCATTCCTGATGCCCCATTCACTCTTAATGGAACGACCATCTCTGAATGCAACAGCTATGTGTACCTCAGTCGAGAAGTCAACATGACAAATGACCTGGCACCCGAGCTGTGCAGGAGGAAGAGAGCGGCTTGGAACGCCTTCAAGAGCGTTGAAGAAATAGCTAAGAGGACGAAGAACCTCCGGCACATCTCTTTGATTCCACTGTTCTTCCTGCATTAACATATGCCTCAGAGACCTGGGCCCTACGCAAACAGGATGAGAATGCTATTTGGGTCTCCCAAAGAGGAATAGAAAGAGCTATGCTCGGAATATCACATTTCACTCAAAAGAGAGAAAGAATCCGGAGTTCTGACCTCCGTCGACGATCAAGAATCAGGGACGCTGTCTCATTTGCCAAGGTGTCAAAAATCAGATGGGCTGGTCACGTAATGAGATTTAAAGACGACCGCTGGACTAGAGCTTTTACTGACTGGATTCCACGGGATGTCATAAGACCGCGTGGCTGCCCACCTACCAGATAGTCAGACTTCTTCATCAAGATCATAAACCATCGGTTTGAGGCTCTTCATGTTCCTAGAGCGAACAGATGCCATTGGGCTACACTAGCATGTGACAGGGACAAATGGAGATGTTACTGGCTCCTGCCCGGGCTGGAGCGATAGCACAGCGGGTAGGGCGTTCGCCTTACAAGCGGCCAACATGGCCGACCCGAGTTCGATTCCTCCGCCCCTCTCGGAGAGCCCGGCAAGCTACCGAGAGTATTCGATATGCCAGACACAGTAACAACAAAGTCTCCAATGGAGACGTTACTGGGCCCGCTCGAGCAAATCGACGATCAACGGGAGTCCAGATAATATTATATAATATATACTGGCTTCCGCTCGAGCAAATCGACGATTAACGGGAAGTCAAGTGATCAAGTGACTGTTAAATTTGGTTTGGTAAGTCTCTTTGAGAACCTCTGCATCTCTGTTAACCAGAGATATCAGCTTGTAATTTTCTTTTTCATTAATGTCTATCTATTTTTCATATTTGGGTACACAATACAGATTTTTTTAAACTTTTGGCTCTATGTTTAGAGTTTAATGGCCTTTTATTTTTTTTAATTGACATAAACAATTTTTATGTCTGGAAAACATCACTCAAGTGTCCTATATCCATAATAATAGGACTGCCAGGCCCTGTTTGTGAGCTGTATCCTGTAGTTCTCCAAGACACCATTGATTTCCTTAGATACTATCTCCAACATTCTAGGAGCATTCAGGGATTCATCTTTCTTTAAAAACAGGAACAGAGACACCAGAAGAGAGAGAAAGAGACGAAGAAAGAGACTGTGAGAGTCAGAGGTGGTTATATTGAGAAATGAGAAAGACACACAGAGACAGACCCACACAAAGAGACAGAGACAAAGCTGTCTGTATCTCTATACAGACAGAGGTGAAGAGGGAGGCAGGGTAAAAGGGACGAGGAAAATGCATAAAGATGGGATGGAGCACATTTCCAAAAGACATACTTTCCTAACTATTGTATTTAGATGATCCATAAATTTTCAAAGCCTCTAAAATTTCTGGTTAATGCGGCGTGGAGCTATAGCACAGCGGGTAGGGCGTTCGCCTTACAAGCGGCCAACATGGCCAACCCGAGTTCGATTCCTCCGCCCCTCTCGGAGAGCCCGGCAAGCTACCGAGAGTATTCGATATGCCAGACACAGTAACAACAAAGTCTCCAATGGAGACGTTACTGGGCCCGCTCGAGCAAATCGACGATCAACGGGAGGGCCTTTACCTTTACCTTTACCTTTATCAACTTCAGTGGAGCTATGGGCTTATCAAATTTCCAGGCTCCATGAGACTCACTGGTTTTGGGTAAGGTCCATGGCATTCCCTGTGCCTTGTGGTAAACTTTTAGTCAATCAGCTACATTTCTTACACTTCTTGTAGTCAATTGTATGGCATGATTTCTGCCTTCTAGTATCGGAGCCTACCCTTAAATGCCATACCAGAGTCACTACTTTCTATTAGGGTCCATGGCACTGCTTCTGCATTCTAGTAGGTTCCTTGATATTGTCTCTCACTGCTATAGGCTCTTAGGAACTTCACAGGAAGAAATTGCTAGAGTGTGTTGTGATGCTTGGGTCCAGTATGGTTTGAGGATCAGCTGGGTGATTCACTCTTGCTCGGTGATGCAGACACTCCGTGAAGGCTGTGCCAGAGAAGCACAGTGCTGTGGTGCTACTCCCGGCATTCCTGCAAGTCTGCCAATACAAATGTGTGTCAGTGTCAATGTGGGGGGTAGAAAAGCAAACCCAGCTTCCAGGAGTAGCCTCTGCGATCTCTACAACTGCCAGTGAAGGTCAATGGGACAGCAGTACGTTTGGGAGAAGGACTAAATCAATCTCTGAAGTAATTTTAAAAAGCAAATCACAGCATACTCAACACAGGAGACACACGCACCAGTTTCTCTCTGATTGCCCATTGGTTCTTTTGTTTTCAAGGAGCTGCTGCAGAATCTGTACCAAAGTCAATCTTCATTTTATGTTTGTTTTTCCCCCCACCCCATAGGCACCTGAGCTCAGGGGTTACTCCTGGCTCTGTGCTCAGGGATCACTCCTGGCAGTGCTCAGGGAACCATGTACAGTGTCCGGGCTAGATCTGGGGTCTGCTACCTCAAAGGCAAATGCCTTCCCTCTTGTACTACCCTTCTGGTTCATAATCCTTGTTTTTGAAAAGGAGTGAAGGAGTGCTTTTTTTGTAGTTTAGTGTGCTGCTTAAAAAAGACACACAATTAGACAGCCTTTTGCAAGTCATTAGAAAAATGTTCTAATTTTGGGAAGAGGACAAGGGCTTTCTCCACATGGATATTTGCATGTTAAGAAATAGCACTCACATGGGCTGTGTGACAGCATTTAAAAACTGAGCAGCAATTGATGTATTGTTTGTTAGAAATTTTGTGCTCTGACTTTATTCATGAATGTGTCAAACAATAAAACTGGGAATTAAAAATCTTGGCAATAATACCAAGGATGAAGGATGAAGGAAGCTTCCATGGATATCTGTGAAACCTTAGGAAACTTGAAGGGAGAAAGGAAGATTGTTTTATCCCTGTGATAGGGGATGGTGATAACTTTGAGATGACAAAAGCACTTGGAAGCAAGTGAAATACGAATGCTCTGAGGGTGGACACAGTTTTGTTCACTGATGAATGAAGACTTTACGACCGGGGACTGCAGGGCCCATACACGCAGGAAAGATTCACTGGGTAAAGTGTATATCGAGGAAATGAATGAATGGGTGTGCATGGGGGGAGCAAAGATCATAGGAGATTCTCTCTCTCTCTCTCTCTCTCTCTCTCTCTCTCTCTCTTTTCTAAATCTCTAGTCAAAGTTTTCAAATGAGTACTCTAGCCACGTGTTTTCTGGATGGAAAGGAGGGTCAGTGGAAACTATCTTTGATTCAACTGTGAGCTATTTGGTGATCAGTCAGACAGAAGTGGTCTTAATAGAGGCAGAGAATGAAGAAATCCTAAAATATCTCAACCCACTAGAATAGTCCTCTTAATATTTTTTGGGGGGGAGTCCACAAGTGGCTATGCTCAGGACTTACTCCTGGCTCTGTGCTCATGGATAGCTCCCGGGAACGGTGCTCCACAGTCCGTATGGGATGGGATGCTGGAGATGGAAGTTGGGTTCGCCATGTGCAAGGCCAGCTCCTACCTGATGTCCTGTCACTCTGACCCAGTTTTGTTCATGTTTAACCACAGCAGTATGTAGCCATTTAACACATGGTTACACTGAACTCAAATTCGCAAGCTAAAAATACTTTATCAAGTAATTTTAAATATACGGAGCATATGTTAGACAAGGGCTGGAGCGATAGCACAGCAGTAGGGCGTTTGCCTTGCACGTAGCCAACATGGCCGACCCGAGTTCGATTCCTCTGCCCCTCTCGGAGAGCCCGGCAAGCTGCCGAGAGTATCTCGGCCGCACGGCAGAGCCTGGCAAGCCACCCGTGATGTATTCGATATGCCAAACACAGTAACAACAAAATCTCCAATGGAGACGTTACTGGGCCCGCTCGAGCAAATCGATGAACAATGGGAGGGCCTTTACTTACTTTATGTTAGACAAATTAATATACTTATTCAAATTTGAATCAACTTGCAGGCAATTAAATATAAATATATAGGTACATATGAAACAAGGGAAACTTCTGGTTCTTTGTATCTATTAGTCATCAACATTAGGCACTTAGTTTGATTTTTTCTTTCAACACTTAACTTTGACCCAGAGTTGTTTGTCTGCAGGACCAGTCCCTAAAATAACCAAGTAAGCTAAACAGCTACAGCCTGGAGCGACTCAGAGAACAGCTTCTCTGGGTTAAATGAAAGACAAACAGTCCCAGCTGGGTCTGTGCTTTGGTTTCATCAACTTTGGAATTCAAAACGCTGAGCCGCACCTCTTCGAGTCAGCTCTGGGTAGAAAGTGTTGCTGCCACGTGTTTTCTGGATGGAAAGGAGGGTCAGTGGAAACTATCTTTGCTTCACCTGTGAGCTATTTGGTGTCCAGGAAACTCTCTCGCCCCCTCCCCTCCTAGAGGCAGGACAGAAAAGACCTGGGAGTAGGAACGTCTGTCCGTCCACCTTCCTCCACACCACAGTGTTACTGGCCTCAGAAAATAAACAACGGTGCACATTTCTGAAGTGGTTTTCTTTGAATATTCTACGACCATCATCAGAAAACTGTTGCTTAACTTCTGGGGCCAGAGCGGAACTGTTTATTTTCATCATGCTCAGCTGGAGAGGTGTGGCTCTGCCTTCCTGTTTACGTGTTGCTAGCCCACATAGACACTGCCCCTGAAGCTGTCTGGGGTCACTTTGGCAACTCTGGGGGACGTTACTCTTGACAACTGACAGCCCAATGACTATGTCCAGAGATTTGGTTTTTCTGGGAAATCATGGAGCATTTAGACTCTGCCTTGACATCCAAAGGGTTCTACCTTTGAAGAGTTCAGAGCAGTTAGTTAATCAACAATGCTTTCATTATTTTTGTACACTTTTAATTTTGTTTTTTTTGTTGTTGTTGTCGTCATTGTTGTTTGAGAGGGTTACACCCAGCGATGCTCAGGGCTTACTCCTGGCTCTGTGTTCAGGAATCACTCCTAGTGGGACTGGGACATCTATGGGATGCTGGGGATGAAACCCTGGTGGGCTGCATGTAGTCAAGCACCTTCAACACAGTACTGTCATTCTGACCCCCATTTTTGTACATTGAAAATTTTAATTTTAATAATGTCCACTTTATTAGGCCCTGGGAGGGCCTATACTTTACTTTAATGTCCACTTTAGCACTGTCCGCCCATTGTTCATACATTTGCTCAAGCAGGCCCAGTAACGTCCCCATTGTGAGATTTGTTGTTACTGTTTTTGGCATATTGAGTACTTCATGGGTAGCTTGCCAGGCTCTGCTGTGCGGGCGGGATACTCTCGGTAGCTTGCTGGGCTCTCCGAGAGGGGTGGAGGAATCGAACCTGGCTCAGCCAGGCTGACTGCGTGCAAGGCAAATGCCCTACCGCTGTGCTATCCCAATGTCCACTTTGAACCTCAAAAATGTTCAGATTCAGCTGAACTAGCTTAGTCTAACTTAGAAAACTAAAATGAGCAACATTATGAAATAAACCAGAAACAGAAGAGCTTGAATTATCTGTACCACACACAAACTATTCTACTGGCATTGACAATTTAGTTGAACCCTAAGATAAGGCTAGGTTTCCAAAGTTTGATTCTATTTTTAAAGTAATGAGAAAAATGGAGTTTTAAAGAGAACAAATCTCCCTGAAGCACTGGCAATAACTTTCCACAGCTTGTTATTCTGAGTGGATGGCTGAATCCCAACTGCCTGAAGGCAGAAGCCGTATAGTGTTTGAAGATGGAAGGTTCAAAGCTGGTCATGGTTGCAGAGTTAGCGAGATGCAGAACTAGGTCTCCTTGAATGTTAATATTTCAGAGGTT
This sequence comes from Sorex fumeus, assembly GCF_029834395.1. Lineage (NCBI taxonomy): Eukaryota > Metazoa > Chordata > Mammalia > Eulipotyphla > Soricidae > Sorex > Sorex fumeus. The sequence goes on along the minus strand of NW_026606321.1, from coordinate 7,885,411 downwards.
GATACCATAGTCTCTCTGGGCAGAAACGTAAAGGTCATGGTCATCATTCTCAAAGGGCTTCTGGAAGATTCTCCAAGTCACAACATCCAAGAAGACATATAGCTGAAGGCAAAGGTACCTCTTAAATTTTTTTTTTTTTACTGTATCTCAAAATTTTATTTATTTATTTATTTATTTTTTCTTTTTTATTAGTGAAACACCATGAGGTACAGTTGTAGATTTACAAATTTTTGTGCTTGGATCTCGGTCATACCACGATCAAATACGCATCCCTCCACCAGTGCCCATTTTCCACCACCAGGATAATATCCCTCCCTCCCCATCCTCCCATCCCCCCATCCCCCCCGCCACTGTGGCAGGGCATTCCCCCCTGTTCTCTCTCTCCTCCTGGGCGCTGTGATCAGCCAAAGAGGCATTGAGTGGCGAACATGTTCAGTCCAGTCTACTTTCAACTTGCATCTCCCCTCCTGGGAGGATCCTCCAAACACCCTCCACTTGGTGTTCCCCTTTCTATTTGAATTGTCCTTTCCCCTAGAATACCCAGCTGGCCTCTAAGTTATACAGTATGGACGTTCCTCAAAAAATTAGAAATTGAGCTCCCATTTGACCCAGCAATACCACTCCTGGGAATATATCCCAGAGAGGCAAAAACGTGTAGCCGAAGTGACATCTGCACTTGTTTGTTCATTGCAGCACTCTTTACAGTAGCCAGAAACTGGAAGAGACCTGAGTGCCCAAGAACAGATGACTGGTTAAAGAAACTTTGGTACATCTACACAATGGAGTACTATGTGGCTCTTAGAAAAGATGAAGTCATGAACTTTACATACAAGTGGTACAATATGGAAAGTATCATGCTAAGCGAAATGAGTCAGAGAGAGAGGGATAGACATAGAAAGATAGCATTCATCTGGGGGATATAAAATAATAAAATATGAGATTAATACCCAAGAATAGCTGAGAGCCTCTTAAATTTTAAAATAGGAGTGCCAACAGGGAGGGCAAATTGTTCCAGTTTTGGGAGCTGATAAGAACAAATTAAAAATCTGGATTTTTAAATAAGACACATTATTATGGGTCTTATTAAAAATTCCAGAGGTGGGGAAATAAGTGAAGACATTGGCATTGTGTTGGACAATGACGATCCAACAACAGTTTCAGTATAAAGCTCCTCCCTGCTAAGTCCACTGGTCACTTCTAGGAGTGGTCACGGAACACCAAAAATGTCCTTCATATGTTTTTCATCTATAGTCATGAGCAAGATGTGTATCACTTCCTCCTAGCTAACATCCTGTAGAAATTTTCGCCAAGACTTCTATGTGATTCTGGTCACTGTAGAAACTTCCATTTGTTTGTGTTGGCCAATACAGACTTCAGTAGAGTCTGTATTGAAGACTTTAGTTATCCTGGAACCTGGAAACCTTGGTGGACTAGATTGCTTTGAGATGCAGCAGAATCCCAGAAGGGCTTGGAACAAGGAACTGGGTGAGCAGTTTTTGAAGTACCCTCAAATCTTATTAATATGATAAATGCATATGTAAAATATGTAATAAGAGCTCAAATTCTATGTCTGCACTATTGAATAAATAGAGACTATGAGTGACAAATACAGGATGAGTATACCTCCATTTGCCTGTCTACCTATCTCCATCTGTAACTGCCTGCCCATCTATCTCCTACCTCATAGCTCTTCGTGGCTGTATTTCTCTGGACAATCCTTTTGACACAGCAATTCACTGTAGAGATTAACACTCCAACCAACTTGATTAAAATCGACTCTTTCTCCACCACTGGAAGGGAACATAAGCCCATTGTACAACCACTCAGAAGACCCGTGTCTCTATGGTTCAATGTCAATAATATCATCTATGCCGTACTGTGGGTGAGCATTGAGTAAATTCAGAATGTATAGAGCAGTTGTGGGCTCAGAGTAAATATTTACAATTTGCATTACATTTTTATCAGTGTTGATAAATGTCACCTATTAAGAATTCAACAAGAATAGCAGATGGAACTGCCTCATCTGTGAAATCCTATCAATCATCCTGAGCAATCTGTTTCAGAAATCCTGAGCAGGCACCAGTGCCCACTGAACCTGAGACTTTTCAGAAGAATTACTCAAAGATGGCTGTCCACACAGTTTTTCAAACTTCTGAGAAGAAATTTAGACTTTGTAAATAGTGTATAAGCGGGAGCGATAGCACAGTGGGTAGGGCATTTGCCTTGCACGCAGCCCATGTGGCCGATAACCCTAGTACGATTCTTCCACCCCTCTCAGAGAACCCGGGAAGCTACCGAGAGTATCTTCGCCTGCATGGCAAAGCCTGGCTACCCGTGATGTATTCAACATGCCAAACACAGTAACAACAAGTCTCATGATGGAGACGATACTGGGCCCGCTTGAGCAAATGGATGAACAACGGGGGGACAGTGCTACAGAAATACCTGTATGGGCAGATAATGGCTGCTGCAGAGGTTTGAGGAAGGGCCCATGAGCCATAGCATCGTCTTGAGAAGAAGTTTGTCATATTTAAGTAGTTGTAAAATTGAGATTTTCCACACATCATTTTGATCCTTGTTTATATTCTGGTGATTTGTACAATCATCATCACTCACCATGAAGAAATGAATGTCTTCAACAGTTTATTCTGGGTTTTGGCAGCAACTGTTCTCTTTTATGTTTATTTCTATTACAAGATGCCAGACATGTTCTGGAATGAGGTTCCCTTTCCTAACGTGTTAAAAACATAAATGCTTATTAGAGAAAATTCAGTTAATGCAGAAACTTAGAAGAGTTGCAGAGATTATATAGAGAATTTCAGTCTTTTTATGTCCCTATATTATATACAACTGCATGGTGTTCTATACTAGCATATTTCAGTTTACGCATCATATTACTTTTATGGGCTGGAGCGATAGCACAGCGGTAGGGTGTTTGCCTTGCACGCAGCCAACATGGCCGACCCGAGTTCGATTCCTCCACCCCTCTCGGAGAGCCCGGCAAGCTACCGAGAGTATCTCGCCCACACGGCAGAGCCTGGCAAGCCCCCCGTGCCGTATTTGATATGCCAGACACAGTAACAACAAAGTCTCCAATGGAGACATTGCTGGGCCTGCTCGAGCAAATCAATGATCAACGGGAGGGCCTTTACTTTACTTTACTTTTATTACTTTTATGGCTATAAGTAATATGTCATCAAAAGTGATTGAGCTGCAGCCTCATCAGATGGGGGGCAAAACTGGCACATCCTTCACGCCCTACTGAGGCCACGAGTTGCCCCTCATGAGCGGCTCTCCGGCATTGCCTTGGCTGTACAGGCACACGAACCTAATTCGGAACCCAACAGCTAGTGGCAGAAATGTGAATGGACTATGTGTTAAACTATGGTGCTGTGCCCCCCTCCCCCGGAAGGGAAAGAGTGTCTGTCTCTTCTGCCTCCCCGCCCCCCCCCCCCAGCCTCCCAGCAGCATGATGGCCACCACCTCAAAGCTTATTGGACAGCCAGATATGAGCTGGCAGTGATGGGGCAACTGCAGCCTCATGGGATGAGGGGCGGAACCAGCACATCCTTCATGCCCTATTGCGCTCACAAGTTGCCCTCCCACAAACAGCTCTCCAGCATGGTCATGGCCCCAGAGGCACACAAACCAATCTCATAATTATCTGGCTTTTGGCAGAAATCCCTCCAGACTTAATTAGTAAAATATCAGAAATCCCAAATCATGGCCGCTATTGTGGCCACGCGACATCATATGGTCTTCATAACCAGCAATAGAGAATAAATTATTTCACAATGCCTTCTCAGCAGTTCTGATTGTTGGGGGGAATTCCAAATAATAATGGTGCATCTTTTGCCGAAAATAATGAATGTAATTTAAGAAGAGAAAAAGTTAAGTAGAAAGCATCTGCCTCACAGGCATCAGGAGGGGTGGAATGGGGGGTATATTGGGGTTCTTGGTGGTGAAAAATATCCTCTGGTGAAGGGATAGGTGTTTGATCATTGTATGACCAACACTTAAACCTGAAAGCTTTGTAACTTTTCTCACAGTCATTCAATTAAAAAAAAGTGATTGAACTTAAGATTACATATTAAAACATGAAAATCTAGTTTAAAATTCAACTGTTTATGTTTCCCATACCATTTCTGTGAATTTTTGTAATGATGCCCCCATTCCATTTCATTCTTGCAATATTTATTCTCTTATATCTGTTATGAGTTCTAGTTTTTCTTTTGAATTTTAAAGTTTTAGGGCTCATAATCAATTTTCTGTCTAAGACAAGTTGCCACAGAGTGAAACCAGTGGTAGCTAAAGAGGATCCGGGAGAGAGCTTTGGACAAAAGTAGGTTCTTTGAATATTTGTGTCTTTGTAAAAACTTATTTATTCCAGACAGTCAAATGTTTTTAATTGCACATGCTGTCATTGTTTCTGTAACAATCTGTTTTCCTCCATGAAAACAATCTGCAATTCTTGGTTTCTATGTGCATTCTATGTCTTCCATCTCTGCTATTTCTCTATCATTAAATAAATTTCCTGCTCCTTTTTATAATCAGAAAGGGCTACTAATTTGGTCTGACTCCACCCTCTGTGACCCTACATATAGCAGTAAATGTCACTCATGTTGTTTCTGTCCATCTGCATTGCTATTGAGTTTTCAACACATTGGCAGTCTTTTATTCTGGTCCTAGTTCGTTACCTTTCATCTCTGCCTGTTTGTTCCCAGTTCCTTCCTTGTAGCTCCTTTTGACACAGTGTATATCAATCCTGATCTCACTGACTGTAAACCCACGTTTCTAAATTATCAGTTCGTTATGGTGATAACTTTTTCCATGTCATTTCTCTGAATTTTTATAATGATGTTCCCATTTCATATCTTTCTTGTAGTATTTATTATATGTTTGCAGTCTTTTTTGCAGTGTTACTGTTTTGCAGTCTTTCCTCCAAAAAGATCCATAGTTTTTGCAGTTCACTTATCCACAAAGTACTTTTTTCCCTAGTTGCTATGTTATTTACCTACATTTAAAATTTAACCCTTCAGCCCACCAGGATTGATCTTAAGCACTTAGCCAGGAGTAACCCCTGAGCACTGCCAGGCGTGCTTCCCCAACCCAAACAAATAAGTAAGTAAAAAATGAGTATATAATTACAGAGAAGAAAGCTGATCACAAAATAGTATACTTATCTCCAGCTAAAATATATAAATGATAATTTGGCACCAAAAATTAGAAATAGAACTTAAACAATTGTAGTCTCTTGGTGGTGCTTGCAGGTTATTTTTCTTCTCTTCTTTTATTCAATCTCTCTATTTTTGTTATGTGAATAGAAAAATACTTGCAACATTTACCTTACAGAAAGGGGATTTCCCCAAACTACAGTTATTAGATAATCTCTGTAAAAAAGGAGATAAAAATTTCTTTCCTATGAGATGAGACTAGAAAATTAAAATTTAATGTGTTTTAGTAATTAACACTGTTATGAAAAATAAGCTTTTGTATTGCTGGTGTTTCTAATAAAATCAATATAAAGAATAAGATGGAAAGATTTTCACACCCTTTCATAATTTGCTATCTTAACCTTACTGTTATCCTATGGTATTTTGGTTAACACCCATGGCGTGGCTGGAGGGTTTCCATTAGGGCATGCATTTTCTCTTCAGTAGGAGATTGTCAGCACTCAACTCTGCGGGGAAGTGTCATAAGCCCTGCTGAAGGGTGGGATCCATAGACTGGCTGTACCTCAGTTTGAGTGGAAGCATTACCAGGAAGAAGCGCTAATGTCCTGACTGGGCAAGCAAGACATCTCCTTTCTTCCTTGATGTAGAAAATTGTTGAAGAATTTACAGAAATTAGCTTTTGAGGGATTTCATGAGAGAACAAATAAAATTATCACGCTGTACCAAAACCGTAGAGCAGGAACACTTTCAAGTTTTTCTTAAGATCCAGGAAAGTACTGTGAAACACTAATTTCAAGTTTTAGCACCTCCTGGATATCATTTGTTGTAACCATAACCATAGTACAAACTAAGTTTGTAGACTCTTCACCCACAAAACACCCAACACAGGAACCAAAAGAGTGGGTGTGGGAGTGTGAAGCATCTGGGGGTTTGGGGGTCCTGTGTCTACAGCATATGCAAAGGGAATTGGATAAACAGAATGTTAATTTTTATATTAAATATCACTGTCATCCTGTTGTTCATTGATTGCCACGAGCAGGCCCCAGTAACTTCTTTGTCCTAGCCCTGAGATTTTAAAAAGTGCCACATTCGAGGCTCTTTCAGGGTCAGGAGAATGAGACCCATCATTGTTACTGGTTTTTGGCATATTGAATACACTATGGGCACTTTGCCAGACTATGCTGTGTGGGCAGGATACTTTTGGTAGCCTGCCAGGTTCTCCAGAGTAAGTACTAGATAATAAGATGTCGTGTGGCTGCAAATGTGGCCACGCACTTCCGGAAGCAGGGTTTTATAGTCTCTGGGTCTTGGCCATTGATGGGATTACACAGTGCCAGGGGCAGTTGGTGGATATAACGCCTACATACTGTAAGATGGGAGATCTGGGTGGAGGAGACCCCAGTCCCAAACCGAGCAGGCTTGGAGATCTATGGCCCTGGTTCCGCACACCTGGGTTCTTTTGCCAGTTCCTTCATGTGCGAGGCTCGTCAGAACGTGTGGAGAGTGGTCTTAAGCATGGCTATGGCTGGAACCGGAGGTCTTCAGTTGTTGGGGCTCTGCTCAGGGTGGGGAGGGAAACTCTACCCACCCTCCTCCAAGAGGCCCCAGTGAGGACAGCCAGTCGCAGAGGCAGGAGACTGCGCTTTTCTCTTTCCAGGAGCAGGGTTTTATAGTCTCTGAGTCTTGGCCGTTGATGGGATTATATTAAATAGGCCCTCCCGTTGATCGTCGATTTGCTTGAGCGGGCCCAGTAACGTCTCCATTGGAGACTTTGTTGTTACTGTGTCTGGCATATCGAATACTCTCGGTAGCTTGCCGGGCTCTCCGAGAGGGGCGGAGGAATCGAACTCGGGTCGGCCATGTTGGCCGCTTATAAGGCGAACGCCCTACCGCTGTGCTATCGCTCCAGCCCCTCAAGGGATATTTAATATCCCTTGACAAGGATATTAAATAGAGAATATATAATTTTTAAGTTACTTGGGTTTTTAGATATTTTAATAATTACTAGTTTATTCCTTCATTTGTAACTCCATTTGTGTGAGAATCTACAGAGAAGCTTCAAGATACACTAATATTTGGGGGCTGGTCTCCATCACTAGTGGCTGGCCAGCACATGGTGAAGCCTGACAAGCCCATTTCAGATCCATTTCATAACCCAGTTCCCCACTGCGTCAACTGCCTCATAATTATAATCTGTTTAATGTACATTTTGATCAGCATGAGTGGGGAAAGCAATTGGAGGAAATGATACCGAAGACATCGCTAATAATTCATGATAAATTACTTCCATATTCAACTTCCAACTTTACTATTAATGTTTATAGTAAAAGTAAGTAAAGTAAAGGCCCTCCCGTTGATCATCGATTTGCTCGAGCGGGCCCAGTAACGTCTCCATTGGAGACTTTGTTGTTACTGTGTCTGGCATATCGAATACTCTCGGTAGCTTGCCGGGCTCTCCGAGAGGGGCGGAGGAATTGAACTCGGGTTGGCCATGTTGGCTGCGTGCAAGGCAGACGCCCTACCCGCTGTGCTATCGCTCCTTGCTTTCCTAGGGTTTATAATGCTGGGTTTATAAAACCAGAAGAGCCGTCTGACACTTCAGGTCGATACAACTAGTGAAGTGATAAAGAGCTACACAATGATAACTCCGACTATAGCTCCTGGACATTGTCCTTGCGAATTTGATATGAGTTTTGCTCAAGATGCTCCTACTGAAAATATTCTGCATTCAGGATCCTGGTGTTTCTGTGGGAACTCAGACAGCGTTTGGAAGTCTCAGGCAATTCAAATACACATCTTTCCCAACTTAAAACAGGGTAACATTCAATTAATCACATTGTAAATTGAAAACATCTTTACGTAGAAAATATGTTTAATATACCAAACCTACTATTATAATTGACCTTAACCATGATCATCTACTTTAGCCTTCAGTTGGGAGGAAACCATTTTGACATTTTACAAAAGCTTATTTTGTAGTAAAGTGCTGAATACTTTATATAAAATTGTATATAATGGACTGGTCATGAATGAGTTGATCTCACTAGTAATGTACACAATTGAAAGACATGGGGCCTGGGTAGGATTGCAAGCAGTGGGTTGACATTAACAGCTGAGCTTTGGGGACCCTGAGGGTTGTCCGGTCACCCTGAGCTGGGAAGGCAGCAGAGTAGCTGGGGAAGGCATGGGGCGCGGATGGATACTAGGTAAGCCGTCATTGAACTTGCTCTTCAGAAAGATGTCAGCATCTGACTGGACAGTTTGTTTCTCCTTCTCCAGGGTACCAAGAGCATGCCAGAAGTGCCATGAACCTTTCATAGCTGGTGTGATTCTCCTAACATCTTGAAACCTGACATTGTGTTCAACTCCTGATGCATGCCCTCTAATAGTAACAGATCCCTTCATCTCTCCTGGCTGTGAACATTCTTGGTGCCTCAGCTGTCATTCTGTGAACGTTCTTTTTTTTCCATTTTTAAAAAAATTTTATTAGTGAGACATCATGAGGTACAGTTGCAGACTTAAAATTTTTGTGCTTGGGTTTCAATTATACAATGATCAAATACCCATCCCTCCACCAGTGCCCATTTCCCACCACCACGGATCCCAGTATCCCTCTCACCCACCCCCAATCCCACCCTGCCTCTGTGCCTCTGTGGCAGGGCATTCCAGTTGGATGTTTTCTTCTTGTGGAGTTCAACTAGTACTTTGTATATCCTTGATATCAACCTCTTGTCGGATGTGTATTCGGACAATATCCTTTCCCATTCTGTAGACTGTCTTTGTATTTTGGTCACTGTTCCTTTTGAGGTGCAGAGCTTCTTAGTTTAAGATAGTACCATTTGTCTATCTCTGTTTTCACTTGCTTGGCCAGTGGAGTGTCATCTTTGAAGATACCTTTAGCTTCAATGTCTGTGAACGTTCTTGGTGCCTCAGCTGTCATTGCTTCTTTGCCCACATCTTTAGTCTTTCCTTGAGTTCACTCAGCTCCTTATTGGAAACCTCCTTCTGATGCTCACTCACAAGCTCATGAATGTGTTCTGTGTCCACTTACAGCTATTTCCCAAGCAATGAGACTTGTTTGTTATGTGTCTTCTCATTTCAAAGCAAACACATCATTGCCTCCAAATGTGCTCACGTATGTCTTCAAAACTTTCTTTCATGCATTGCTGTGGGACTTCCTACAGGCTGCAGTAATATCCCAGATTGCGTTTCTATGGTTAAAACCTTTTCAAACCTCGGAGTGTTTGACCCCATTCAGTTGCCTCAACAGCCCGGGCAAATATTTGGTGTAAACAGCACCCTTTGAAAAGAACTACTGTCCCTGGACTGTTGGTTGAATTGAAGTTTGTACTGGGGACAAATTAATCAGGATAGATCTCCCTGATATTATATGGTTGGTCTGGAACACTTTCAAAAGAATCTTGAATACAATGTTTTCCCTACAATATTTTCTTGCCCAGATAAGAAGGCAGTTCAAAATTCAGTCTTCAAACAATACTGTCCACACCAATATCATCCATGCCCTTTTGTTAACAGGGATTATAATGGGAAGCATAGTCTTGATCATGACTTCGAATACTCTAGAGTTCTCTTCGTGTAAAGTAGGAAAGGCTTCAGTTTGAACTTTGTAGCACTTTTCCGCTAATGCCTACATAGTAAATTACTCGAATTACTTTAAATTACTTGAAACCTGACATTGTGTTCTACTCCTGATGCAGGCAACTGAATAACATTTTTGACACTATAATAAGGTTACTAAAACTTAATTGAACATCATAACCTGGGGTTTATTTTTACTTAAAATTCAGTTTGTTTATTCTAAAGAAAAATTGTATGTGATTTACAGTTATAGGGCGTTTAATTTTGGTGACATATACTAACCATTTGACCAGTAGAGTCTTCCCTTGACCCAGAGTCCATGTCAGTTTAGAAACTTCAAAGGGACTCTAGTGAATTTCTTAATCATCTTGGAGCTTCCCAGGCGATTCTAAGATGAGTGTCCTACTTTTCAAAACTGAACCCATTGTTCAACAATGGTGACGGACGACAGCAGAATCTCAGGGGTGTGACTTCCTGAGCTTTTTTTCATGTCACGAGTCATGGCAGCTGTGTAGGGTGGGCGATGCTTGGGCTTCCTGACCATCTGCTTGATTACTGGGCATCTCTAGCTCCGTGGTTGTGTCCGCAGTCATCTTGGCACAAGAGAGAAATGATGGTGGGTATCAGCCATCCAAAGCTTCAGCAGGAAGAAAAAGATTTTTTTTTTGAAGCCAGAGATATTTACCTGCTCGCCCTTTGCTCTGGGAGGCAGGCTGGGAGCTGGAGTGGAGAGGAGGAACAGTTCTGTTTAGAATCTCTCCTCCTCATTCTCCTCTTCCAAGCAGCTCTTTTGTCTGCAGCCAAGTCTTCTGCCATGAGGCCTCTGTTCTTGGACGGAGTCTTGAATGTCTTTGCCAACCCACCTTTGATGAGATTTTTTCCAGTAGCAAATATTTCTCTTCAAGAATAAATAAACTTCAGCAAAATCAACCCAAACCAACACTTGGATTCAGACTACATATTTGGAGTTTGCAGAGGTACAGAGTGTGGAGGGCTTCCAAAACTTTGGTAGGACTGTTGAGAGGAAAAAATGCACCCTTAAAACAGTAATGAGTAATGTTGCCCCAAATTTTAAATTTTATAAATAAGTTATATATTTTTTTACTTTATTTGAACAGAAAAGCCAAGTCCTCAGCACATAAATTCCAGCAAACATCTTGCTAACATGTATTTCTTTAACCGTCTACCTCAGTCAGTTTGTACAGTGGTTATTGAGTCTTTATTTGGAGGGACGCCAAACAGAATTGTATTTACCATAGGCAGACTGCATAAGTTATTTGTTTCTGATTGTAGTCATTGTGTAGTTTTATTCCTAACTATGAAAAAACTTTGGAGCACATCCAACTCAAGTCATGAACAGAAAGTGAGTATTTTTTTTTTTTTTTGCCTTTTGGGTCACACCTGGTGATGATCAGGGGTTACTCCTGGCTCTGCACTCAGGAATTAGTCCTGGCAGTGCTCAGGAGACCCTAGGGGGACTGTATGGGGTGCTGGGAATCGAACCCTGGTTGACCGGTCAACCGCGTGCAAGGCAGACGCCCTACCCGCTGTGTTATCACTCCAGCCCAGGGCTGGAGTGATAGCAAGGGCTGGAGCGATAGCACAGCGGTAGGGCATTTGCCTTGCATGCAGCCAACATGGCCGACCCGAGTTCGATTCCTCCGCCCCTCTTGGAGAGCCCGGCAAGCTACGGAGAGTCTCTCGCCCGCAGGGCAGAGCCTGGCAAGCTCCCCGTGATGTATTCGATATGCCAAACACAGTAACAACAAAGTCTCCAATGGAGACGTTACTGGGCCCGCTTGAGCAAATCGATGAACAACGGGAGGGCCTTTATCTTTACCTTTATGAAAAAACTTATAAACTGAAATAAAGTCAAATGTAGAAGACAAAGTTTAAAAACTTCCCTAGTTCTACTCCTCAGCAATAACCAAAGCTCCATTTGGGCATTACTACACAAATAGAGAATTCATACAATATTTTATAATAATATACAATATTGACCCACCCATGATGTGGTCCCATATAAATCTGCATATATAGCCCAGAAGAAACATCTGGCTTCCTTCAAGCAGACTGAAGAAATTGCATTAGAAATAGATTACTAGAACAGTTTTTAAGTTTAAATAATCAGAATTTCCAGGTATGAAGCTCAAGAATTTTTAATCACTTGATCACTTCACTTGACATCCCATTACTCATCGATTTTCTCGAGCGGGGACCAGTAGTGTCTCCATTCATCCCTGTCTCGTGCTAGTGTAGCCCAATGGCGTCTGCTCACTCCAGGAACAGGATGAACCTCAAACCAATCATTCAAGGTCCTGACAAAGATGTCTGACCATCTTGTAGGTGGGCAGCCATGCAATCTTTTGACATCCCGTGGAATCAAGTCAGTTATGGCTCTAGTCCAGCGGTCATCTCTAAATCACATTGCATGACCAGCCCATCTGATTTTTGACACCTTGGAAAACGAGACAGTGTCCCTGATTCTTGATCATCAGAACTTGATCAGGTCAGAACTCTAGGTTAAGAACTCAATATGACCAATCACCTGGCACCTGAGCTGTGCAGGAGGAAGAGAGTGGTATGGAATGCCTTCAAGAGCATTGAAGAAATAGCTAAGAGGACAAAGAACCTACGGCTCCGGGCACATCTCTTCGACGCCACTGTTAATTTTAGTAAGATCCCTAATATATTTCTTGCAAAGCGAACTCAGTCTAATTTCATCAATTGAAGTTAGTAAACTCCGGCATGTACCATAATGATTGATTCCTTATCATTGATTTTTTTCTCTGTTTTGATGTGTAACTTTCAAAACACAAGCTCTGTAGCTTCTCCCAGCTTCAGTGAGTCAAACCCATGTATCTCCTTTGTTATCATGCTGGTAGCTTTGCTACCATGCTACCATGCATCCTAGACCAAAGATTGGGGACCAGAAGCATTGGTTTTTAATCCTACTTGGGTGGGTGACTTCATTTCTTCTCCCAACCACTGGCAGAGAACTGTGAATTCCTCCCCAAGGCTATCTGTGATTGGTTCTCAAGAAAGGGGAGGGCTGGATTGTTTCCAGTGACAGACTCCACAACAATTCCATACTTACTCCTAAATGTCTGTAGAGCTGACAATGACTCTCTACAGCCTCCTCATCCTCCAATTTTGTACTTATGCCCACCTGTAAAATTTCCCACCTGTAGAATTTGTCAATCTCATTTCCGAATCAGACACTGCCTAATTGCTTAGGAAAACTTTTCCATCTGCATCCAGTTTTGAACAAGTACATTAGACAACCCCCCACCCCAATTTGAATATGTTAAACTACTGAGATTCAGATCTGATGTCCCCAGAGAAAATGCTCCCCAAACTTGATTTTCACGTATGATTCCTAAATGATGTATGTATCTTACCAACATGGATTTTTCAATGGCTGTACAACCAAGCTATGCCACATTTTATTTAAATTTTCTCCATAGAAAATTTAAAGAGATTGCTTTAAAAAGAACTGTCATTAACCATAGTAAAAACTACAGAAAGAAATGTCATTCCATTGCATTGGGGCTACTGGAGTAACATGGATACAATGGAAAGACTGTCCTGGACCGTAGAAATGCTTAGTTGTGACCAGACTGTCCACTAAACCTCAGATCGAGCGTCAAAAGGATCTTCAGACATTGCCAGCTGTCTCCCTGAAATAAAATTTGGGAGCCACAGGTGTATAAAATTATGAAAGTAAGCAACACATTTATATTTTGTTTTTAGTTCAGTAGGAAACAGGTGAATGATAATAGGCAGTATTAGATACAGAGTTAATGTGTAAACACCAATCCTTTCCTATGCCAGATATGAGCAAGTTTATCTTACAAAAGCTTAATACCATTTTCATTAGCACCCCTAAAAATGAAACAATTAGGGCTGGAGAGATAGCACAGTGGGTAGGGTGTTTGCCTTGCATGCCGCTGACTCGGAGTTCGATTCCCAGCATCCCATAATGGTCCCCTGAGCACCGCCAGGAGTAACTCCTGAGTGCAGAGCCAGAAGTAACCCCTGTGCATGGCCAGGTGTGACCCAAAAAGCAAAAAATAAATAAATAAAAAATAAAATAAAAGGGGGTGACAATAAAACTTTAAAAAAATAAAAATGAAACAATTATCTGTAAATTAACAAAATACCTGTATCTGGTTGAAGACTACTTCAAAACTTTGATCAAATAAATCAAAGAATAAGTAAAGTGGGAAGAGCTAGTCCTGTGTCTGGACAGGATGCTTAATTCTGCCAAGACATAAGTTCTTTCCTTCTTGGTCAACAGGTGAGCTGTACAGATTAAATACACTTCCAATTAAAGTCCCAGCAATTTACCCTGTGTAACTTGATGAGCTAATTCTAAAGTTCTCGGAAAGAGGCAAAAATCCAGAATCACCCACATAATATAGAAGAAAAATGTCTTATTGGACTGAAACTACCTGACTGCAATTCACTTTAACAGCACCAAGTAATCAAGACAGAATAGATACATCAGGGCAACAGACAGGAACTCAGCCAAAGTGCCACAAAAATGGATGAGCTGGTCTTTGGCGGGATCATAGGCAATCCCATAGACCAATGATTGCCTTCTCAACAAATTGTGCTAAAATAACTGAATATCCATGTACAAAGTCTAGCTATAGTTCTTACATATGTCATAATAATTCAATGTGAACCACTGACCTAAATATAAAATAAAAACTATGATACTACTTGGGAGAAAGTTTAGAAAACCTTGGTCCAGACATGCCTTCTTAGCCACGTAGCCAAGAAAGAATGCAGCTGGGCTACATCAAACTAAAAACTTCCTTGGTGGAATTTCAGGTCCCCTGGGGAGAAAGGCAACCGTTTTGATGCTGATGTGGGTGCATTCGGGAAGGCCGGGGGGCCTGCTGCTCCCAGAAGATGGGGAGACTGGGGAAGGGATCAACACCCAAGATCCCAGAAGTGACGCACACCTAGCTGATGGTGTCCAGCTTTTTTGGAAACCAAGAAGACACAGATGAAGAATGTTTTTGAGGCTAGATTCTAAGCATCCTCTATCCAAACCTCTTTTCTCTGGGTAATCAAATAACTGTGACTCATCTGTAATACCGAGGTCAGATTATTTTGTAATGAATGAAATCAAGTTAAAATCCCCAGTAAAAGAAAGGGGCCTATTTGAGCCCATTTGCTAGCTGTAAATCTGAGCTTCATTGGTCCAGGCGATGGCAGGAAGCTATAAATTGTGATTTGCTCTCTCTGCCGAAGCGGCTCCACTTCATGGCCCTCTTGTTTTCAGAAAAGAAAATTGGAGCAGGCTAGACGTGTCAATCATGTTAGCCTCCCAGGAAGCAACAAGCGCGACACTCGCAATTAGACTTCGCAGATAGCTAAAATGCACAGAAATCTAAAAGGGACAGATTTTCTCTCCAAACGACTGTCAGAATGTTGCAGGCATCGAGCTGTCATGTTCGATATATTTGATAATCTTGGTTTGGTGACTTGCAGATGAAAGCAGATGAATAAATAAGGATAATTTGGGGACTTAGAGTATTCTCTTGGCCACCTATCTGAAGGTCTTGCGGTCGTTATATTTCACCACAGGAGAGAATCCTAATGAGGTAGGATTCTCACGGAGTCTGGGAAAGAAGCAAGTTCCCTATTAACATGGGCTGGAAACTTTGGACAGAATGGACAGCACCATGAGCCTCCCTGGGGCATTTCCTGACCCAGCGTTTGAAAACCTCCTTATGCCGAAGCATCTGATTGCAGGTGCTAGAAAGTTAATAGGACACATCTGCTAGGTTGGAATGAGCAATTTGACGCCAGGGTCCTCAATACAAAGAAGCTCAATTAGCTTAGATCAAAGAATATTGGCTACATTTGATGTTTTACATGTTCAGAAAGAAAATAGATTATATAGAATTCAATTTTTAAAATAGCTGTGGCACTCTGGCTGAGAAAGGCAAAGTCAGGAAAAGAAGGTAATAAAGACTACCTTTGCCATCAAGCAGATAATGATGGAACTCCAAGAACAAAGGAAAAACAAACCTACTTGTAGATGATGCATAGAAATGAAGATAGTAGATGTAGCTTAGCAGTTATGTATGATTTAATTTAAATAAGTCCATTTAATTAAGTTGGCATTGCTAATTTGAACCAAGAATGTGTCATGCAGGGGCGATTGCAGCCTTACTCCACTGACTGTATCTGTCACTTGCTTCTGCCTTTTTGGCCAGAGTGTCATCTAAGCCTCACCATAGGACCATTTCAGATGGAAAAAGTGATCATGTGATTTGCTGGAAGAGTAATGAAATTTTTTTTCCTTTTTTAAAAAAATTATAAAATAGTTCACAATAAAAATTTGATTATAATTAATATTCAAACACCAATCTCCCTACAATTATACCTTCCCACTGCCATATTTTGGATGTTTCCTTCCAAACGCCAATCCTTGCCCCAAAACAAAAAAAAAAATATATTTTGTATTATTTGTTATGAAAAACCACTGAAAATGTTACAAAAATTGTCTTTAGAGGAAAGAGTGTGAAGATTGTTGTATTTCACCCAGGGTCCATTAAGCCCTTCTATAATAGATCACTAACATGTTGTTAGAAGTTGAGCCTTGTGTGATTATATATCTATATACACACACACACACACATATATATATATATGTATATCTGTAAAAAAATAATTCCCTCTAAGATTGGTTGCCTTCTACTTTGAATCCCATCCAATGTGGTGCGGTACTCTTGGAGTATGGGTAGGGCGTGTCCTATGAAGTGTGTTGTGGCTGTAAATATGACTTTGCAGTCCAGGAATAGGTTCCTTCATGGGTGAGGCTCGGCCCAAGCGTGCAGAGAGCAGCCGTGAGCAGGGTGGTGGTTGAGTTCTCGAGATTTTTGGCTGCTGGAGCTGGGTCCTTTGGGGCAGTGAGAGGTCTCACCCACCTCCCTCCAGGGCACCGTGGCTGAAACAGTCTGGCACCTGTAAAGTCAATTTCACCCCTCAAGCATCACCTCTGCAAAGAGAAGAGAGCAAAATCCCTCACCACATATCAGCCACTAAGAAACATGCAGCCCCTCCCCCCTCGCAAAGACTGCTGGGCTTCCAAGTACCATGCTTCCTAGAATTTAGAGCTCTCTCCTCATTTCTGTCAGACAGAAGCAGTCTAAGCTCTCAATTCTTTGAAAGTTCAGTTCTTGGTCCGCTGTGAAACACAAATGTGCAAACACAGACAACACCCTGCAATTAGCACAGCACAACTCTGGCAGAAGTTTCCAGTGCCTTGAAATCAGCCTTTGAACAAATCAGCATAGACCTGTGTTACCTCCCAGGGTCTGTGGAAAGGCACAGAAATTGCTTTCCATGTTACCCCTGTGGTCACTGAAAATTGCCTACCATTAACCTTCCTTGCCAATAAATCACTAGACTCACTGAACGTAATTTTGCAGACCCTGTGGGTGGCCTGGACTTGTAAGAGTTGAATGAAGTACCAGTATTTTCAGGAGACCTAAAGCACATTTCTTCCAGGGATTCTAACGAGAGCCCACCTTTAAAACCCCCAGTGTTTCACTCCCTAACGATCGAGAACACCACCGCATGGGCAGTGGGAGGCAGGTAAGTGCCCCGGTGTCTCACCAATTCCACTTTCCCCTTCTTTGTCAGTAAACCTCAGGTTATCTCTGCAGCGTCCAGGCAGTTCACCTGGACACAAGGGCATGTGTTCATCCCTTCCTGCCCTAAGGAAGGGAAGCTTAGGACTCAGTTGAAAGCACAATTAAGAGCCGATAAAGCTGAAACAAGATTAAAAACTTCCTGATCAATGTTTTTTTTTTTTCCTCTTGGATTATTCCTTCCCTGGATATTCTCCTTAACTTTGTTTTTTCATTATCTGAGAACAAGTCAAGATAAAAATGGGGGAGTTCCTACCCATGCTCCAAGTGTATCACACCACATTCAATGGGGTTCAAATAGTAAGCAACAAATCATAGAGGAAAGTATATATGCATATATACATATTTTCAGGGCTGGAGCGATAGCACAGCAAGTAGGGCATTTGCCTTGCAAGCGGCCAACATGGCCGACCCGAGTTCGATTCCTGCGCCCCTCTCGGAGAGCCCAGCAAGCTACTGAGAGTATCTCGTCCACACGGCAAAGCCTGGCAAGCTCCCCGTGATGTATTTGATGTGCCAAACACAGTAACAATTGTCACAATGGAGATGTTACTGAGTCCACTCGAGCAAATCGATGAACAATGGGAAGACAGTGACAGTGACATATTTTCAGATATATATACAAAAGCTCACAGATGTTCGAATATTAAATGTAATCAAATATTGTGAACTACCTTATAAAATAAAAAAATTTTAAAAAATTGAAAAATGGGAGAGTTTATTAAGGTCCTTCTGGAAGATTCTGTGGACTGTGAGAGAGAACATGGTAGCCTGGAAGGATTCCAAAGCAAACCTAGTCTGACTGAGAGCCTGCATGGACAGAGATAGGAAAAATGGCTTCATCTGCTTATTTGGAGTGTACCTGCTGTGGCCATGAACCTACAGGCTGAGAAGAGACATCAGAGACACCTTGGGGGATATTCTACTGGAACATGCCCAGGCCTTGCTCAGCTGTCAATAGTGGGCAGTGTAGGGAGCGCTTGCCCTGCTTCCTCATGTCCAACCAGCAGATTCGAAAGGAATTCCTAGAGACTGGCCTGCGTTTACCAGTGGCTCGAGCCCCTGGGCCCACATAATAAAAAGGGCATGTGGTCTTGGAGCAGATGCACAGATCCGTGTGCAGCTGCCTGCAGACGCCTACTGACTGCATACGTCTGCAAGGTTATTACAGCATCTCTCTCTCCGTTCTGGAGAGACCTGTGAGCGTTCCCAGGAAATTCATTAAATAATGCAGAGACCAGGCACTTGGACATAAATCCCAAGATCAGGCAGAGCAGCAGAGAGCTGGAGAACACTCGGAAGCGTTTTCTACCCTGTGAAGCTGGACCCGCACACAGTCAGACACATGCATAAGGCTCATACATGTGCCAACCCATGGCATGGTTCAGCTGGGATCACTCATGCACACAGAACCACACATATAGACACACGTCTGTGCTTACATACCATCCAAATCACCCAGACATACATCTCAGATATGTACTCACATCCCCGTGCATGTCCCAACACACATGCAGTGGCACACATATACATATATTCATGCATCCCACACATATGCACATATGCATCATTCATACACACACGATCACACATACACACCCCTCACTGGACACCTGGACACACCAACATGCCAGGACAGCCAGCCTGTCCACCACTTCAGTGCCCTGGTCAGCTAGGGGCAGGTCGAAAGGGTATTGCTGGCGTGAGCACACGGGCGAACTCCCTCTTTCTGCTCTCAAAACCAGGCACAGGCACAGCTGGGTGTGCTCGGGGCTCAGTTTGCACTTGGGTAGAGACTAATTGCAGGATTCCAGCCGTGGTCGTGCTCTGTGAAGCAAGGCCCGTGCGTCCACTTTCTGTCGAAGTCAGGCCTGCTTTCGCCTCCCTCAGCTGCTAATCCGCTTTGCCCAGCATTTAACAGAGGCTGGGTGTCTTGTTAGTCCTCTTCAAACCATTTCTCTAATAAACAAGTGAATAAAGGAATAAAATATTCAAATACAAATCTTCTGGTAAGGCCTGAATTGGTTTTCTCCTCATGGTGACCATCATCACGTCTTTCATTCTAAAACTGAACGATGCCATCATAGCAGGATAAGCCTGGCACTCAATAATTTTTGTCTGCTTATCCTACTCTAGTCATGATAATGTTCTCACTGCTTTGTTGTTCGAAAATGCCTTGAGTGTTGTAACTCTTTAAATGTGGTATAGTCTCATCTCTTCATCCTGCTTTACAGGTAAATATTTTCACTGGGAATCTATTTTAATTGAGTTTCCACAAAGTTAATGCTGACTGCAAAAACACATGATGGAAGATCTTGGGAAAAACACACAACAGTATTTTCACAAGTAACTCGATCATTTTGGAGTAAACAAAAACCTAACGCTGAGAAGACTCATTTGTCACCAGTTCTCTGTCCCTAGCGTTTGGCCTATTGTGGACAAGTAGGAAATTCATCATCATCTCTAAAATTTTCACTTGCTCAGCAAAGAGGAAGAATGGTCTGTAGCTCAGTGACCTCGAGGAGGTGATGGAGAGTCCCTGGCCCATCTAGCAAGTCAGGACCCCTCTTCCTGCCCCTCTGGGCACCATCTTCAGCATCTGCCAGCCCCTGTGCTGAGATGCCCTGCCAGGGCCACTGTGTGAAGGGGAGGGAGAGGCAGATCCAGGACCCTGGCTGTGTTTTAGAAATCCACCGGGACCAATAAGAGATGAGGTTCAAAGGGAGGTGAACGGGGGTGGGCAGCAATCTTCCAGTTCGAGCAGGCTCTCCCTCTCCTCCGCCCCCCACCAGCTTTTATGGCCATAAACTTCAGGGTGTGGGTCTGGTCAGCTGCAAGAGCAAGCCAGGACCACTGTTAGGGGCACAGAGTCTGTGCTTGGTCTGAAAAGCGCTTAGCTTCTCATCTGCAATTTCCCATCATTGCAGAAGCCAGCGGCTCACACTCCCCTGTCATAGTGGCACAGGGAGAAGCCATGTCCTGGGCTGTGCAGACACTTTCCCCAGTGTCAGGAACAGTCGGGAGTGACCGCTGGTTGTGGGAAGACAGCAAATCCAAGAGTACTGTATAATGAAGGGACTTAGCCAGAACTCTCCCTCCCTTCCCTGCAGGGGAAAACACCCATCTTCATATTGTTTGGGGACGTGTTTTTAGTTTGTACCCACAATTAGCCAGTCTTGTTTTAAACATTGGGTCCTATTTTTATAACAACGCCAGACTGCATCTCAGAAGCATCTATTACAATTTTATGTTTGGCTGCCCCACTGGGTACATTTTTTGCATATTTGGGGAAATGGCCCTGGCCAAGTGATTTCATTTATAGAAAAGTTTCTTCATTAAAATATGATGCAATCTCTTGTTTAAACAGAGCTGACAAGTTAGATTTACTTTTCTCTGCTTCTTGGCATCTTTTCTTTCTTTAAAAAAAAGATACTGCTTTTTTGTCTTCCAAGTTTCTTTCTTCTTTAACTTTCTTTTTGGAAAGCAGGATATAATTTGATAGCTAAGGATAATTACAATCCCAGAAAATGCTACCACGAGGGAATGAGAAGGGGAACAGAGAACAGAGTAGGAATAACTAACGGCTCTTTGGCAAGAAGGGAAGGAAGTTGGAACAATAAATAGCGTGTAAGCCAAGCACAAATATTAACGGCAGAAGGAAAGCTGGACCCCTCACAATCACAGTGAACTTGATTTTCGCTCAGTTTAGCCCCTCACAATCACAGTGAACTTGATTTTCGCTCAGTTGGTTCCTTTTCTGATGTCTGATGCTAGAAATTAAGGTCAGAATGAAGGAATATCGTGCTCTCCCCTTGCTGCTCTGGATTGGCTGCCCCCTCTGAGGCTATAGTGAAGCAAGCACAAGGCAGAGCACGGGGAGGAGCTTTCACTGAGCCATGTGGCATCCCACGTCTGGCTGGGGGCTGTGTCCCTCCGGGATACCCTAGGAGGCAGCCCACGTACTTATGAGATGGAACTAAGGCCACCCCGGGCACATGCTGTCTGCTTGACACTGCTTGTGTGGCTGACAGGAGAGTAGGAGTCAGTCTGCCAGGCTTGGTGGGTTCCTTTGTGGGTTCCTTTTCTGATGTCTGATGCTAGAAGTTAAGGTCCATTTTTTTTCTTTTTGAGTCACACCTGGTGATGCACAGGCTTTACTCCTGGCTCATGCACTCAGGAATTACTCCTGGAGGTGCTCAGGGGACGATATGGGATCCTGGGAATGTAACCTGGGTCAGCCACATGCAAGGCAACTGCCCTCCCCGCTGTGCTATTGCTCCAGCCCCTATAAGGTCCTTTTTCTCAAAGAAGCACATTGAGGCATTTTTGGGTGGATTCAGCATGCCAGACCCAAATTATTCTATGCATTTTTATGTGTTTGTGAATTTTTTTTCACTTTGTTGGAAGGGTTAAAAAGACTAAAATGGCTGCTCATGGTTTCCTCAATGACTTCCCTGTCAGTGACGCTTTAGGGCCGCCAGGGGTGAGTAATTATCATGCTGAGTGTCTGGGCCTGGAGTGTGGCTTCCGAAACCGCTCATCACCTCTCCTGAGAAGCTGGAGGCTGGCTGGCTGCTTTCCCAGTGTGTGTGATGAGATCAGCGTGCTTACATCATCTGTGTCTGTCCTGGTGCGACAGAGGCATTCGCTTAAGGACCCAGGGGTACTCATGCAAGCTACAAGGGTCCTGGCACTGGGGAAATGCAGCACGGGGTATTCCAGCAGGCATCACCTCATCAGGCATCTCCCAACAGCCTCACAGTCTTGTTCACAGCGCAAAGCAAAGGGAGGGACAAAGACTACTGACTTCCGGACAAAATTATAGACAGGACCTGCCCATCGCAGCCAGTCAGTCAGCTCTGCGTTGGCGAGTGAGAGCCTCTAGAATGACTTGCCAGATTTCATGCTTTGCCTGTGGAGCAGGTGGTCTGGAGAATCTGCTTTCTCATGTTCCTGCTCTGGCAGGTTCCTGTTTCCGTTTCCTGAGGCCAGTTCACCCTCGCATTCTGGAGGCACTCAGCATACTTTCTGCACAAATCCCAGAATGTGGTGCTGGACTTAAGAGTCCAGGGAGCATCTGCCTGGCATCTCTCAAAGGCCATGAGGATGAGACACTGGTCATTGCATGACAGGCATCTGTGTGCTGGGGTGCTGGGCATGGTGGGTGGCCCCGGGGGTGCTCCAAGGCTTACGGAGCTTGTGGCCAGGGCAGCGTATCCTGGGAAAAAGCAGCCCTGCCTTTGCTTGGGACACAGACCCGCACTGAGGACCCCAGCCCAGTTGCCCACCCTCCAGCCTATCTATAACCCTGATGGCAGTAGGACATGTCTGGCAGGTCAGGGGACTGCAAGGGTCACCGAAACCGCCTCCAGGGCACTGAAGATGTGTCTGCTGGGCACCATGTGAACACTTCCTCCCCCCCACCCCCCACAGAGCACCACATTGGTCTGGCTCTGATAACTCCCCCTGTATCTGTTCCAATCACTGTTATGTTCTGACCTCCTGTTACTATGATTGAACTTCTAAAGGTTTCCAGTTGCAAGCAGCTTACTTCAAAATAAGCACTTTTTACCTTGGCTTTAGGGCTAGAGCGATAGCACAGTGAGTAAGGCGTTTGCCTTGCATGCAGCTGACATGAATGACCTGGGTTTGATTCCTTCGCCCCTCTCGGAGAGCCCTGCAAGCTACCGAGAGTATCTCGCGTGCACGGCAAAGCCTGGCAAGTTCTCCGTGATGTATTCAATATGCCAAAAACAGTAACAACAAGTCTCACAATAGTCTGTTGTGAGACCTTACTGGTACCCGCTCGAGCAAATTGATGAACAACAGGAGGACAGTGACAGTGACCTTGGCTTGGATTCAAGAATCCAAGAATCTCTTGAGTACTGAGCACTGAGTTGGAGGTCAGGGGCAATGAAGCCCTCCCCCACAAACTGTCTCTGGGGTACTTAGAGCAGAAGAGACACATCAGACCTCCTCCACCTCCCCAAACCCGAATACCATGTTGCTTGGCAAAAATGGCAGCAAAATGCCCTGGTGAAGGAGAGGCAAGGATTTGTGAATTGGAACTCCCCATGTAATCAAAGAGAGCTGTGGTTTTTCTCTTATTCGATTCTTTTTTTTTCTTTTTTTTTCTTTTTGGGTCACACCCGTGATGCTCAGGGCTTGGTCCTGGCTCTGCACTCAGGAATCACTCCTGGCAGTGCTCAGGGGACCCTAAGGGATTCTGGGAATCGTACCAGGGTTGGCCGCATGCAAGGCAAACGCCCTCCCCACTGTGCTATGGTTGCAGCCCTTCTTATTTGATTCTTATAATTTCAGCAGGTCTGAGGACCCTGTCTTTGAAGACAAGAGCAACAATGTAGCTACTGTCCAGAGCCCCTGCCCACCACTCGAAGGTTATCTGGTACAAAATCTTTTTTTCTTTCTTGTTGCTATATGCTCAGGGCTGGTTTCTCCAGTATTGGTGAACAGAGAACACAAAAATGTGCAGGGTCATGGGGATCTACCCCTCGCTCTGAAGATGACTCAAGTTCCCCCGGCTGAGCTGGTGTCTGCTTTCAGGGGCTCACTTTTATCTGCAGATAGCCAGCTTCTCACTCAGCTGTCTAAGGACATACATCACGGGGCATTCATGCCTCAGCAATACTTTCCATACAGAAAAAATGAACTGAAACGCTTAAGAAATTTTCCATAAGCTGTGTATGGTATACTGAGATTATTTGTGTGTTGTTTGCTTTTTTTTGGGTGTTATTATATCCAGTGGTGTTCAGGAGTTCCTCTTGGCAGACTCTGGGGTGCTAAGGATTAAACTTGGGTCAACCATGTGCTAGGCAAACACTCCACTTTATATACTGAAGATTCTTTTTTTTAACTGAATCACTGTGAGATACAGTTACAAAAGCTTTCATGTTTGGGTTTCAGTCATACAATGATCAAACACCCATCCCTCCACCAGTGCACATTCTCCACCACCAATGTTCCTAGTATCCCCCTCACCCTCCTTCCAGCCCTCATCCACCTCTGTGGCAGACAATTTCCCCCATATTATCTCCATATTTGGGCATTATGGTGTACTGAGATTCTTAACTCAAGCCTCTGATTTTTCATTGTGTTTTAAAGATCTCCTACTTAAAAAAAAATCAATGTCAATAAGCCTATTGATAAGAGACACAGGCCTGTGGTGACTTTATTGTGGTTTGGTATTTTCTTAAATCCTTAAACAATTTAATTGATACTATAAAATTCCTTTGTGCTGGGAGTGTTGTGATTTGGTGAGGGCGGAACTGGGATCCTTCTGATTGCCTGTGTCGGTCACGCTCCTGGGCTACTGTGAGACCCTCTCCAGAGACCTGGGTGCTTGGGTGCTTGTTTTGAGTGTCTGCATGAAGGGTTTTCTGGAAAGGGAGGCAGCTGCTCTCAGGCCAGGGTAAGTGGCGGCCCTTTCCCCGCCTTGGTGCCTTTGGAACGTGGTGTGGCGTTTGCAGCTGTGTGCTCCTGGTCCTCAGCGTGCAGCTGGAGGCATCTACCTTCAGATGATTCTTAATTAGCATGATCTGAAACCACAGAGGTGCTGTTCCCACAGCAGGACCGCTGTGTCCAGCTGGTGATTACTTTACCGGAGATGCCTTATAAGCAAATGGAAAGGAAGAGTGAGGGACACAGCCAGGACACTAATGGATACATCCATTAGGTCTAGAATCTGAAAATCTGTTATGGAAATTAGGAGCTATTTGCAGGGAGTCATTTACAAACATGCCCAAGGGTCTCCGCCACCCACATTCAGTATGGAGGATATTGATCTGCCCCAGCTTCCTTTATGTCCCTCATTTTTCTACTCCTGCTACATTTTCAGACTGTGGCTGGATTCCAACTTCTCTTTCTCCACCCAACAGGTCCTGAGATGGGGACATATGGCCTGTCCGGCACGCTAGGTGGCATCTTACTAGCGTTTCTTTGGCAGGTTAGCCTGAGAGCATTTAGCAGGTACTGGCACTCGTACAGAATACCCCATGGCTGCCGTTCAGCACAGCACCTCCTTCATTTCCACTTCAAAGTCCACTGCACAGACAAAGGAGATCTTCCAGGCAAACGGAGCAGCAGGTGGAGGCCAGATAAGCATCGCTCTGACCACCTGGACAGAGGCAGCTGCCCTTGTCCAGGAATAGTCCAGACAAGACACAAGCCCTTTGCTAAGGTGGAAACTGGCCTAAAATTGCAGGGCTATTAAATAGGCACGGTGCAAATTTATCTGAGATTCAGAAGGACTCTTCCTGCTAACTTCATCTATTTTGCCCTCCTGAGAAATGTTCACTTAATCACTTAATCACTTAACTTCCCGTTAGTCGTCGATTTGCTCGAGCGGGCACCAGTAACGTCTCCATTTGTCCCTGTTGCGTGCTAGTGTAGCCCAATGGCGTCTGTTCGCTCCAGGAACATGAAGAGCCTCAAACCGATCGTTCATGATCTTCACGAAGAAGTCTGACCATCTGGTAGGTGGACGGCCACGCGGTCTTTTGACATCCCGTGGAATCCAGTCGGTAACAGCTCTAGTCCAGCAGTCGTCTTTAAATCTCATTACGTGACCAGCCCATCTGATTTGCGACACCTTGGCAAATGAGACATCGTCCCTGATCCTTGATCGTCGACGGATGTCAGAACTCCGGATTCGTTCTCTCATTTGAGTGAAACGTGATATTCCAAGCATAGCTCTTTCTATTCTTCTTTGGGAGACCTGAATAGCGTTCTCATCTTGTTTGCGTAGGGCCCAGGTCTCTGAGGCATATGTTAATGCAGGAAGAACAGTGGAATCAAAGAGATGTGCCCAGAGCCGGAGATTCTTCGTCCTCTTAGCTATTTCTTCGACGTTCTTGAAGGCGTTCCAAGCCGCTCTCTTCCTCCTGCGCAGCTCGGGTGCCAGGTCATTTGTCATGTTGACCTCTCGACCTAGGTACACATAGCTGTTGCATTCAGAGATGGTCGTTCCGTTGAGAGTGAATGGGGCATCAGGAACGAGGCTGTTTCTCATAAACATTGTCTTCGTAAGATTCAGCTGTAGTCCTGCCTTTCCACACTCACGGTCAAAGTCGGCCAGCATTTGTGCCGCTTGGCTGATGTTTGGTGTTATTAAAACAATGTCATCAGCAAAGCGGAGGTGGTGTAGTTGTTCTGAGAAATGTTGGCAACAGTAAAACTAAGAGTATAGGCTCATGAAATAAAGGCAAGGCAAAGCAAGTTAGCTAGCTCTCATTCTCTCAGGCAAGCACTCATTGGCTCACTTACTCCCTCATTCACTCATTTACTTACCTACTCTTTCACTCATCCGTTCATTCACTCGCTTATTTGGTCATTCATCCATTCACTCACACACTTGCGCATTCACTCATTCAATCAGCATGGCCAGAGATAGATTTCAGTATCTCTGAGTCAATTCTCTGATTCAGTTCTCTCGCTGAGTTCTCAAGATGACTCTGTGGGGCGGGGATTGCTGTCATCCCCACCTTGAGGATGACTCATTCATGGAGCAAAATCGGAAGTGGCCAAGGCCCTTTAATCCACAAGGCCTAAAATCTGGAATTCTGCCACTAGACTGTGCATGGGCCTACCCCAACACTCTAGTTATATTTGATGGCCTAGATGATGGAGATGGAATATGTCTTTCCAAATCTGTGATATTCAGAAAGTAGAAAAAATATACCGATAAGGGAAAGAGAGTAAAGGAAGAGCATTACTCTCTTTCACTTAAGGAAGAGCAAGGCTTAATGAATGTTAGGGTGGGGGGGAATAATTTATACAAAGAAGGAACATGAGGGAAATGTGGAGTGATAGGACTTCTTGCCTCTGATGATGATTATATAATTCTCTAATTTTGATAAACATTTTGACAAAATGCATAAAAATAAAGCTACTTAAAGTAGATTTTCCTCAGTTCAAACAGATAAATACATAAAACTTAAAAAATAAATTTTTAAAACAACATGTGTACATTTTGTCAGATCTCACTAATGTTGTATTTAACATTTGTATATTATAGTGTAAAATTAAAATTAAAAATCAAAAAGGAAATTTAAAATATAAAAGGAAAATGAATCTTAATTAAAAAAGAAAAGAATCCTAAAATAATGAATTCAAGTTTATGCTGAAGTTTTCAATGGTAAAATATAATCTGTAAGACCTTTAGGGCATCAAGCTAAGCTAAATATCAGACAGAGAGGACAGAGGGTGTCTGATCTCATTCATATCGGGTAGAAATCAAACCAATGGATGAACTAATAAAAATTCCTTACAACTAGTGACCAGGAAGGGAAGTGAGAAGGTGGCTGGGCAGACTTAGTTCCTGAGAAGGAAGTAAGGGATAGACTTAGAATTTTAGAAATGAGTGTAATCACATGAGTGTAACCTATGAGATCAAAAATTTTTTAAAAAATGATTCAAATAAACTACCCACCCTCCTCAAGCAATGTATTTTAAGAAAGAGAAGTGCAATATGGGTTGGTGGATAGAAAAATCTAGAGTTGGGTGATTAAAAAGTGAGAAAGAAAAACGCTCCACATAGAACTAGGCCTGGGGAAAGTGAGAACTTTGCACTTCTTTCTCTTTCTAGTTTCAGAGATTGACAGCAGGGTTGGTGTGTATCAAAATGCTCGATTCTTAACTTGAAGGTAAGTGTTATTAAGGGGATTTGAGTTAGGTTGTAACAAGTATGAGAATATTTTGTTGTTACTGTGTTTGGCATATTGGGGCTGGAGCATAGCACAGTGGTAAGGCGTTTGCCTTGCACGCAGCCAACATGGCCCACCCGAGTTCGATTCCTCCGCCCCTCTCGGAGAGCCTGACAAGCTACTGAGAGTCTCTCGCCTGCACGGCTGAGCCGGGCAAGCTCCCCGTGACGTGTTCGATATGCCAAACACAGTAACAACAAAGTCTCCAATGGAGACGTTACTGGGCCCGCTCGAGCAAATCGATGATCAACGAGAGGGCCTTTACTATGAGAATATTTAGTCTCTTCTGGTTGTGGGGGGGGGGAGTAAAAAGATAGAAAAAGGAGGCACAGGTGGAGCAGGGGCCAGGGCTCACAAGCGTGGCAATGTGAGGAGTGGTAGAGTTTAGATGCAAACTCAGAGCCAACAGCACCGGAAGCAGGAGATCCCAACTATAATGACCAAACTCAAAAAGGTGCCTGTCAAGGTCACAGGCTTCTGGGGGTGGGGAGTGATGCAGGGACAATGGTGGAGAGAAGGTGATCCCGGCAGTGGGATGGGTGCTAGAACATAGTGTGTCTAAAACCCAACAATCAATAACTTAGTGTATCATTGTTCTTTAATACAATAAAAAAATCATAAAAAGAATATTTAAGCTCAGCAGAGATTTTGCTTCTTCACAGCTCAGATCATAGGTTGCTACTTTTTGAAGAGTCAGAAAGAGAGGCACAGACATAGAAGGACTGCACTCATTTGTGGAATATAAAATAACATAATAGGAGACTAACAACCAAGGACAGCAGAGACAAAGACCAGGAATATTGCTCCATAGTTGGAAGCCTGCCTCATGAGCTGGGGGAGAAGGCAGTTGGGATCACTAAGTCAATGATGGTTGGAGGAATCATTTGGGATGGGAGCTGTGTGCTAAAATTAGATAAAGGACCAAACATGATGGCCTCTCAGTACCTATATTACAAACCATAATGCCCCAAAATAGAGAGAGTATGGGGGGATTTGTCTGCTGTGGAGGCAGGGGAAAGGGTGGGATGTAGTGGGGCGATACAGAGGACATTGGTGGTGGGGAATGTGCACTGATGGAGGGATGGGTGTTTGATCATTGTATATCTGAAACTCAAACATGAAATCTTTATGACTTTATCTCACAGTGATTCAATAAAAAAAAAAAACAACCATTAAGAAAAGGTTGCTACTTTTTCTGTAACAACAGAAAATACTGGATGCTTTGTGTATCATGGCTGCTGTTGTGACTATATTTCATTCTACTACTGTCAAAAGTTGCCTTAGGAAAATAGGAACAAAGAGGCTTATAGTGTTCACTCAGTTTATATTTGCAGAAAGAGGTGGCAGGATGGATGTGGCTTATGCCCCAAACTAAGAGAAAGTTAATTCATGAATTATTTTACCTGCTGTGTTATTGTTATTGGAATTCATCCAGTTATTGGAATTTTTGTTTTGTTTTGGTTTTTGGGTCACACCCAGCGATGATCAGGGATCACTCCAGACTCTACACTCAGGGTCTCTCCTGGCAGCAGTCAGGGAACCATCTAGAATGCCAGTGATCAAACCCAGGTAGGTCACGTGCAAAGCAAGGAACTTACACACTGTGCTATCGCTCCAGCCCTGAGGAAATCTTTTAAAATAAATGTAGACCATTAATTTTATAAATTCAGTTATATTTTAAAAGAAATGCAATAAAAGAATATTACAAATAATAAATTGTTTAAAGCAGTTTTGTCAGGTCAAGGCTTGAGCAAGTTTATCATTAACCATAGACACAACCTTAAGCAGAAAACAGTTGTTTTTTTTTTCACTTGGGGCCCTATTAATAATAATGTAATCAGACCCACAACTGCAACTTAAAATATTAAGACAATTACTTTTTATAATTAAATATCCTTAATAAACTGGATAATGATCTATAATCCAAGAATGCGTAATTACTCCTGTCTGTCCACAATACCAGCAGAGGAGAAATCCCACCCGCAGAAGCCAGGAATGGAGTTTTAGATTCAGAGAAGTGGAAGTCAATGGTATCTGGAGTTTTTTTGGGGGGGGTGGGGTTACACCCAGCAATGCACAGGGGTTACTCCTGGATCATGCATTAGGAATTACTTCTGGCGGTGCTCGGGAGACCATATGCTGGGAGTCGAACTCGTGTCGGCCGTGTGCAAAAGCAAACGTGCTATTGCTTCAGTCTCCTATTGGGAGGTTTATCAGGGAACAGCAATGGATTTGGATTTCTTGGCAAGATTCTTCTGGCTGTTAAGTGGAGAATGGATTTGGGTAGGAGTAACAAGAGGCAGAGGCCAGTTTGGAGGCCACCATTGAAACATTGAGGAACTAAGGCAATGGAGTTGTGGATTCAGGGTGAAATTGGCCAGATGTGGGTCTTGAAGCAAGTCCACTTGAGAGACTGGGGAATGTAAGTAGTGATAACATGGTAGAAAGCCCGCAGGGGACCAGTTCTGGATGGCTCCTGCCTCCTGGACACCCACAACACTAAAGGTGGTCTTGGTATCCGGGGAAGTCCATATTGGGCTGATGTTTGATGTGTTTTTGAAGGCAATGTCACTTTCTAGTCAATGTTTTAGAATGTTAATCTTGACCTCAGTTTCCCAAATTCTATAGTGGTGTTAAGATTCCTACTTCTTAAGATTGCTGAAAGGACGAAGTAGGTTGAAATACTAACCTGTTGGTGGTACATTTCAATACTTTGTGTGTTTTATACGGAATTACTATTACAAAAATCTTTGATTTTTTTTTTAGGAGTCACATCTATCAGTGCTCAGGAGATACTCCTGGTTCTTGTTCAGGGGTCACTGCTGATGGTGTTGTGGGCCATATGTGGGCCATTTTTGGGACATCATACTAAAGCAAATGGTTCAAAGCAGGAATATATAAAAAGACTGGATAAGAATTCTATTTAGCTTCCTCTATTTCACTTCCTTTAAAAAAAGTTAGATAAAAGTATAAAACTCAATGAATCTCTGGTTAGCCTGAAAAGAGATTGGGAGAACAGTCTGAAAGGCATGTGTCCCCTGGTGGAAGGACATAGGACTGCTAACATGAAGAGTGAGCCTGAAAGAAGGCTGGGGTCCATCTGAGCCTGCAGGGAAACGCACACTTCTGTTTGGACAGTGGAATCTCAACTGGCCCTAATGCCCCTTTTATATGAAACCACTCTGGGGACCCTCATAGATCATCCCATGACAGAAAGCCAGGAGCCCAGGCCACAGAGATGCTGCATAAAGTGTTCCCAATGCAAACAAAGGAAGGACAAGCTAGATGGGGGAAGGAGTCGCAGTGTCGAGGGGCCTGTCTCAACAGTTGACACATGGGAGCAGGACCTGCAATGATGCTTCTCCTCAAAGACCCTAGAGACCCAGTCCCCAACCCCACCATTCAGGTAGAGAAGGAAGCTATGGCCCTGAAGAGCTTCACAGAGGTCTTCCTTGGGAGGACAATCCTGGGAGGTGGGCCCAGACCTCCAGCTGGGGAGGTGAAAGGCCACAGTAGTCCTGTGCCCAGCCTGAGGGCAGCACCTTCATCAAGAATCATTAACACAGAACACCTCCCCCCGCCCCCATTCAGCTGCTGCAGTGGTAGTTTTATTTTGTAATATCCATAGCAGAACACTGCACGGTAGCACTGTCCTCCCGTTCATCAATGAGCAAAAGCGGGTACCAGTAACATCTCCATTGTGAGACTTCTCATTACTGTATTTGGCATATCGAATATGTCACGGATAGCTCGCCAGGCTGTGAGGGCAGGATACTCTCGGTAGCTTGCTGGGCTCTCTGAGAGGTACGGAGGAATCGAACCCCAGTCGACCACGTGCAAGGCCTTCCCGATGTGCTATCAAAGACCGGCAGCCAAAGACCTCCAGGACCAGCCACCACCATGCTGAGACCACTCTCCGCACACATGAAGGTACTGGCAGAGGGACAAAGCCACGCGGGTTCCGGGGCCGAGATCTCCAAGCCTACTTGAATTAGGGCCGAGCATCCTCCACCCAGATCCTCCAAATTCCAGTAGGCGGGGGAGGGGGGGAGGATCACACCCACCAACTGGCCCCCTGGTGCCGTGTAATCCCATCAACGGCCAAGACTCAGAGACTAAAAAACCAGCTCCCGGAACCGCGCGGCCGCGAATGACATCTTATTATGACATCTTATTATCTCATTCCTACTTTGGACAAACTGGCAGGCTACCGAATGTAGCCTGCCCACACGGCAGAGTCTGGCAAACTCCCCGTGGCGTACCCAATATGCCAAATACCAGTAACAATGATGGGTCTCATTCTCCTAAAGAGCCTTGAATATAATCTCAGGGCTAGGATGAAGGAGACATTACTGGGGCCTGCTCGAGGCAATCGACGAATAACAGGATCAAATAGTGAGGTAAAGGTAAGGTAAAGGCCCTCCCGTTGATCGTCGATTTGCTCGAGCGGGCCCAGTAACGTCTCCATTGGAGACTTTGTTGTTACTGTGTCTGGCATATCGAATACTCTCGGTAGCTTGCCGGGCTCTCCGAGAGGGGCGGAGGAATCGAACTCGGGTCGGCCATGTTGGCCGCGTGTAAGGCGAACGCCCTACCCGCTGTGCTATCGCTCCAGCCCATGTAGAGGCTGGAAGATAGTTTCAGGGCTTCATTCCCAGTGCTACATGGTCCCAGGAGCACTGCCCAGGGTGGCCCTGCAGGCTCCCAGTACCACTGGGATGGCCTTGATGGTTTCTGACACTGCAGTCACTGCCCCGGCAGCATCCTTAAATTTTGCAGTTCTAGCAATGAACTACTGGTCCAGTTGAATGAGAGTCTCCAGAAGTGGCCCCCAGGACCCCTGAGCACTAGGCAGGAGATCCAAAGACTAAAAGTATAACCTCCTAGTCATTGCCATTCACATAGCAGAACACTATGTAGAAAAATACGAATACATGGGGAAAGCTTTCTTTCCTTTCTTTTAAGCAAGGCCCTCCAAGCTGAAGATCCTTAAGCAACTCTGAAACAGTAGTTGATGAAATAGCAAGAAAGGGTTCAGGCATGAACCACTGGAGTTGATTGCCAGATGGATGGAGGGATGATGCCTGTGTGGACATGTGACGGCACAGTAGAGTTAAGATTCTGAATTTAGGAGATACTTATATGGATGATTCCTACTTAATTAATTCTAAATTTAAATATTTCCTAAATAAAATTTTGGGGCAGATACAAAAGTTCTAAAAACATATCTATTTATAAATTAGGTAGAGCAAAAGCCTTAATTCTATTGAAGCAGACATCGAATACATCACGGGTATCTTGCCAGGCTTTGCTGTGAGGGTGAGATACTCTTGGTAGCTTTCCAGGCTCTCAGAGAGGCGTGGAGGAATTGAACAGGGGTGGGCCAGGTCACCTGCATACAAGGCAAACGCCCTACCCGCTGTGCTAGCGCTCCAGCCCTTGAAAATGTATATTAATATTTTTGTTTGCTTTGGGGTTTTGAGGGGCCACACCTGGTGATGTTCAGAGGTTACTCCTGGCTCTGCAATCAGGAATTATTACTGGAGGTGCTCAGGCAACAGTGAGAGATGCTGGGGAAAGAACACAGGTTGGCCACATGCAAGGCAAGAACCTTACCCACTATACTGCCTCTCCAGCTCAGCATTAATAAGACTTTTATTATTATTATTGTTATTATTATTATTATTATTATTACAGTAGTATTTGATACGCCAAACACAGTAACAAGTCTCACAATGTTCTGGGCCTGCTCAAGCAAATCAATGAACAATGGGAGGACATTGACAGTGACAGTATTATTAAAGTGGATAGGGTGCTTGCCTTGCATGAGGCTGATATGGGTTTGATTCCCAGGACCCCACATGGTCCCCAAATTCTTCCAGGAGTGATACCTGAGCCGAGTCAAGAAAAGCCCTGGGCACTGCAGGGTGTGGTCTCAAATCAAAAACAAGGAATGATTTAAAAAAAAAAGTCATCCTTAAACAGGTACAGGAATTATAATCAGTACCATGGACAGTGACCAGCCATCCAGTGGCGGGTATCCATTCGTTCACACTCGAAGTAGCATAACAAATTGGCCATCTTACAGAGAAGGCCCACCCACAAGAAAAGATGGGGTTTGCTTTAAATTCTAGTAGAACTATTATTATCTATGCTCTTCACTGTATCCATTTATATCTATATTGCACCAATATAGAAACTGATTGGACATTATTTAGACCCAAAGAAGTATAGGACTTGAACAAAAATGAATTTAAAGAAGATATATTTAACATTTCTTATTATTTTGGTACTTAAGAACTCCAAGTCCCGTGGGAGCAAAAGGGGCTGATCCCTCTGTAAGGAGTGTCCTGCGGTCTAAGTGAGTCTAAGCAAATTTCCTGAATTCCCTCCGCATGGTCCCTGAACTTAGTGAGCAGCTTATATTCATGTGTTTTGGAATGGCTTGTATTATATAAAGCAATATGGGAATAATACTATTGAATTAGCTTAATGTAAAATTATACAACATAAAATAAATAATGGCATATGCTTGCATTATACACATTGAAATATATGTAGTAGTAGTATTCAGTAATATAATCTTGTTTATTTAAATATATTACATTGCTATAGAGTAGCAATACAAATAAATTAATGTCGCAATACAAATAAATAAATGTAAAATTATATTATTGTGCATATATTAAATATTAGAATAATTGTTTTAGAAATGTTAGTTTAGAAGCAGTTAAGTGAACATATTTTAAACCCATTCATTTAATTGCAAATTTCCAGATGTTTCATGTCATTTTTCTTTGGTCTATGAATGCTAAAAATTTCCTCAGGAACTTCACATGTAATTATTTTGAAATGACAGAAGTGATTTGAATGAAAAAGACCCGAAGGTCACATCAGGATTTAGAGATATTGCCAAACAGCTTGGCATACTCGAATATTATGAAATTCTTGCTAAGTTCCTGAGACCATTCTTTTCTTCCCTAACATAGATGATGTGCTTAGTTAGTAGGGGAATAGATTTGTTTTCCATTTAAATGAGTTTGCACTGTTATTTTTCTATGTGTATCAATTGGCCTTTTCCCTTTCTATTACCATTGAAGAATCTGCCATGTTCTGAACTTACAGAAGGAACCAACCAAGGTTAAGTCTATGGGCAAAAAGAGAAAGAACAGCAAAGTAAATGAATTACCTTCTTCAGTTCACTAGGAGGTCACTCTGCCCCACTTTGATTTTCCCTTAATGTTTAATTTGTCTTAGTGCCAAGCAAAACTGGCTGAAATGCCCGTTCATGAGCTCAAAGCCAGTGTGGTGGGTGAGAGGGTGGATAAAATTACACTTGAGTGGGACAGCATTTCGGAGTTGTCAGGGTCAGAGAGGGGGAGGGCATGGGTACAGCTCTTCAGGTAGTGCCCAGGGTATTTCAGCTGATGGATACTTATGCATTTCGACAGTGGGTTACAATGGGTAAGATTATATTGCACAGAAGTGCAGACACACACACACACACACACACACACACACACACGGGAGTCTTCAAAGTGGAAATTGAATAAGACTTGTTGTCCTGTGAGTATTATTCAAAGTCAAATGCCTGTTTTTCACATTTCCTGTCATTCATCTAAGGCATCACTCTTGGATGAAAATTGATGGTTTTTAAGACTCTCATGAAAGATATAATTCTATTATCATCTTGCTTCCATTAGAAACGTTCATAAAACCATTTTTTGGTGACTGTTTGTATCTGGACAAACTTTTAAAAGTTTATATTCAAAGCAGGTGATAGCGTTGAACCTTGTTTAATATTACATATAATAAAAGAAGGTCATTTCTGATGATTAAAAATATGACCAGGAAAATTACTGTATGGAGAATGTAATTATGGGTAATTGAAGTAGAAAAATAGATATTTTATTATTTAATTGCAAGAATTGTTTATTTTAGTTTGTTATTGATCAGGCTACGAGTAGGTAAAAAATTATTTATGAGTGAGTAAAAAGTTATTTCTTTATGACCCAGTAAATAAATATTCTATGAAAACAAGCACTGACCGTTTTCATCACCATGTGGTAACTTCATGGTTTATATGATACTTAAGGGAGTAGTCTAAGAAATAAGAGAAGGGTGATGGAGAATGGTACTTTAATGCAAACAGAGCTTCGTAGGGTGGAATTTCTGTTTCATCACTACTCACAATCATCTTGTACTACTCTCTGTGGTAGGCGATGTCTACAGCCTCTAGAGAAGGACACTCGGCTGGAATTGCTCTGGGCTTACTGCTCTGGCGTCAGTACATGCATAGATACAAGGTTGGGGTGGTTTGTTGGCAAACTTATCCAGAGAAAACTCTGTCACAGGCAGGGTGAGGACCCTCTTGTCTGCTGAGCACCCAGCCCAACCTGCATCTGCTCCACCGAAGACTCTGCCAAAAGCTCAGAGAGGGTTAGGATAGTGCTTGAAATGATCCATCCCTATGTCATTACGGGGACTTCTGTGTTTTCTGCCCGAACGCTGGTTGCACATAGCACAACCTGGTGGCCTGCTCTGTCAGAACCGGAGCCAGGACCCTGTGTCATTGGGTCTGACCTTCATTTCTCTGATAATTCTTTATTTTTATTTTTTGCTTTCTGAAGTTTATTTCCCATAACCCAGCTGGGACTGGAGAGATAGAACAAGTACAAAGGTTCTTGCTTGCAAGCAGCAGACCCCAGTTCAATCCGGGCACCACTTATGGTCCCCATGATCACCACCAAGAGTAATCCCTGAGCACAGAGCCAGAAGTACCCCTTAGAATCATTGTGTGGCCATAAATAAATAAGCACATAAATGGACAAATAAATAAATATATCACAGAGAAGAGACTGGTGTTCGATTATTATATGACTGAAACCCAATCACGAACACTTTGCAACTGTTTATATCACTGTGATTCAATAAAAAAAAATATACCAGAGGTTGGAGAGATTGTGAAATGAAGGTTATTGACCTGGCCCGTTCATAAAACATTTGCCTCCCAAAACTGAGTCATTAGGGTCCATCTTCAGCATCACAAAAATGCCTGAAAATATCCCAACAAAGGCAGCAAAAAAACCACCCATGTTCACTTTCCAGAGAGTAACAATACAATACTTCACATCTCATCTTTAGTTCCGATTTGCACATCCGAGAAGGAATGTGCACTGTGTCCTTGCAGCTCTCATGAAAGTCATGAGAGTGGGGAGACTTGGAGCTGTCACTGTGTCCCAGCCACTAACACGGCGGGGGGGGGGGGGCAGGGTAAGTTAGGGCAATTGTCCTCCTGGGCACATGCTAGCTGGGATAAGGGCCTGGGGAGACCATAGGCTCAGGCAAGGTAAGGGTCCCCAGTCAGAGGTGGTCTGGGGCACAGCACCAGACCTGACCTGGTTGCCTGCAAATCAGAGAAACAGCTGATTACTCTGATGAGAAAATTCTACTTCGTGCCAAAAAGTGGAGCTGGACGAGCCAGACTGGGTCCCACATCATGGTGCTGACTTCCTATTGTGAGTGACAAATGCATCGAGATTGTAGCAGTGACGAGGAGGACAAGTGGTGAGAGGGGTGAGGAATTGAGGCTAAAGGGAGAAGGAGGGAAGCTCTGAGCTTGGAGGAGGCAGGACACAGGCGAAGGTCAGCTGGTCACAGCGGGCAGTGAGCACCAGCCTCAGAGTGCAAGTGTGCCCCAGCCTCGCATGTCTCCTGTGGCTCCTGCTTTTCATCTTTTCAGTGGTGTTGCAGGTGGCCTCGTGTGAGCAGGGCTGGGTTTACATGAATGGCAGGTGGCAGGGTGGGCAGAAAAAGGCAACTTGGCCACTTTGCTTGAAGGTTCTGTCCATCCCTCAGGTCAAAGTCGCTCCACCTGAGGTATGTAAGTACCTCAGCAGGTTAACTGGGGAGACAGGGGGGTGCTGGCTTCTATTCCACTCAATTTAATCTTTTTAATTCATAAAAATAAATCCTGTCATCTAAATCATTTGCTTTTCTGACCCAAACTCTAGAACAAGCATCTATTATCTGTTCATTATTAATGAAAGAAATAGAGAGTCCTAGATGTACTGACAAGGCAATGCTGTTATTAATTAACTCTCTAAAGGAAAACCTTGCATAAAAAGAGAAAGCTGCAAAGAGATACCTGCAATGAAGTGAAAAGGAAGTTTTCTAAAGAAGGATGCTAGAGACTCACAGTGCAGATAAACTCACGACTTTAGAAAGAGCCTGAAACTGCACCACAGAAGCTCTTAACTAATGGACCTAATGTGTAGGGGCACCCTAGGAAGGTGAAGCCCATCTCAACCCCCACAGTGCCCACACAGAGTGGAAACCAAACACCAAAAAGCAGCTTGCAGCTTGGAGAAGAATTGTCGGCAGAGCTGAAACCTAACTGGGCTGGGCTCCCCAGAAAACATCCTGAAGACATAAAACCAAGCTGATGTTGTGATTCTCAACCGAAGATGTTGGCATTTTCCTTTCTGGAGGAATCGGGGACAAGGAGCAGGAGAAAACACAGGTAGGAAGGAAGGAGAGGAAGGACCTGGAGAATTCCTATCAAGGGTCAGATCTGGGGCTTTGGGGGGATATGTCCAGCAGAGCCTGCCTTTAACCTGGAGCAGAATGAGGGTCAGAATCCTCACCCTACCAGCCCTGCAATGCCCCTGGCCTAAGAATAAAGCTCAAACTCAAGGGCAGACTGAGAATAGGTCCACCTACATTTGTGGGGAGAGTCCCAGGGCACCACACACCACAGGTCACAGGGGATGCACCTGCCAAACAGTCTGTCCTGAGCAGATAAAAGAAAATTCTGGGCCACGTCTGCCAGCGCTGCGTCCCCAGACATGGATGGAGTGCTCCCTGTAAGTGCAGGCTCCGAAGTTGAAAGCAAACAAGATTCAAGGAGCATTAAAGAATTTGTCACAATTGTATCCTGCTAGTGACAAGTTAATGAGACAAGCATTCAAAGAAATGAGCCTTCAAAGAGAAAACGAATAAACAAGAAAAGGAGATGAAAAGGAATATGGCATGCCCTGAAAACACACGGGAGGAACAAAACACTCTCACTGAATTAATAATGAAAGCAGACGCAGGGAAAGAACACAGCCCAGATGCCCGACCAATTATTCACCAAGATTTGAGATGATGAGAGATCAAGGTACAGATCATTAAGACTGATATTTGGAATAATTAGAAAAGTGAATAGATAACAGAAAACAGGCTGAAGTGATTCAATAGCGGAGCTGGCCTGAAGGATGAAATTCCAATAGACTTCAAATCTTCCTGGAAAATATTGCAGTAGGTAAGAGAACTGATGATGTGGGCTGCAGGATCACACAGAGAGAGCTCCACAATCTTCAGAACCAAGTTGGTTTTAAAGAGAATTTCAAGGACAAGGTACAAGAGAGCAGGTTAACCTCTTGGGGGACGGGGGGGAGAAACCTGCTCAGAATGTGAGCCCATATCTGCAAGGTCAATATGAGAAGGAAATACTGTCAGCCAATGGTCATTGAAGAATGAAGACATCGACGCCTCATGTTATGTTATTCTATACTCCACAAAACATAACTTCAGGCAGTAGATACAAGGACCAGGAGGATTGCCCCATAGCTGGAAGCCTGCCTCATGAGTGGAGGGTAGAAGGCAGCTGGAATAGAGAAGGGATCACTAAGAAAATGAAGGCTGGAGGAATCAGTCGGTATGAGAGATGTGTGCCGAAAGTAGATAATGGACCAAACATGGTGACCTCTTATAGTGTCTGTATTGCAAACCATAATGCCCAAAAGTAGAGAGAGAGTGTGGGGAATATTGTCTGCCATGGAGGCATGGGGAGGGTGGAAAAGGGGGGTATACTGGGGATGTTTGTGGTAGGGAATGTGCACTGATGGAGGGATGGGTGTTTGATCATTGTGTGATTGTAGCCCAAATATGAAAGCTTGTAACTTTCTCATGGTGATTCAATAAAATTAAAAAGAGAGAGAGACATCACGCCTTCGAGAGCTTTTGAGAGGCAATGCAAGCCCCTTTGAAGCCAGAACAACAGGAGCAAATATCCCCAGCTAATGAAGAACCAAAGTAAGTAAACAAAGTGCAGGGAATCCATGGGACAAAGAACCCAAAGAACTCAAGCAACAATGACTTGTAGGGACAGCAGGAGGGTGTTGTTTCCAAAATCCAAAACATGCAACTCCCCAAACACGGGAAGGGGACTTTCCTGCCAGAACTCAGAGCTGACCCTCAGGGCGAGCAGGCAGAAGCTTTAGGTGGCCACTGCCGTTCTCTCTCCCCCTGACATCCAGCTGCAGCCTGCGCTCCCTGGACGCCTGGAGCCTCCGGCTGAGTCCCCAACCTGAGCTGGTGGGTGGCCCTCACCCGTCAGCCTTACTTTCGCTCCTCATATTTTCTCCACCATTCATCACCTGATCTCTGGATTTGCTTCACATTTTGAAACAGAGAAAAGAATCCTCTCCTATTTTAATACCATTTGAATGCCATATTTCCCACAGATTTAAGCTATCTACTCCTAAAATGATGGATTTCATTTTGGAGGACCATCTGTCCTGATGCTAAGAGGACCTGGGGGTCACTCCTGGTGATGTTGGATCTGATGCTATAGACTCTCAGGTTTCAGAGACATGCTGCTATCAGGGCCTCTGGAGCTTGGGGGCTACCAGGGCCACAGTTGGTGATGCTAGGAGGGCATGTGGTACTGGGGATCAAACCTAGGGCTTTGAGCATGCAAGTCATGCATTCCACCATTTAAACTACATCACCAGCACCAGGAATTTGTGTTTTTGTTTTGTTTTGTTTTGTTGGAGCGTTCTTCATAGCCAATGGTGTTCAGGGCTTACTCCTGGATTTGTGCTCCAGATTCAGGAAACTGGCCATCCAGGGGATCAAATCTGCTGGGGATCAAACCCAGTTGGCTACATGAAAGGCAAGTTCCCTGCCACTGTTCTATCTCCCCAGCCCCAGGAAGTTCTATTTTTGAAATGAAAGCTAGTTAAATAAAAGCTTGTTAAAGCATTTTCCAAATTCTTGTCTATGTTTTCTTAATCAATTGCTAGTTTCCTGATCCCATGCTCTCACCAGCAGCATACTTGCTCAGGGAACTCTTTTTGGAGAGAGGCTGTCTCAGAACTCGCAGAGCTTCCGGAACAAACACTGCCCCACTGTGAAAAGTAATTATGAGCTCTCTTGCGGGGGGCCCGCAAAACCACTCTCCGGCCCGCAGAGGTGGCCCTAGGATCCGTAGGTGCAGGGAAGGACCGACCGAATGAACACAAGACACAAGAGACAGAATGCAGCTCAGAAACAGAGAGAAAAAGGGACAGACTTTATTGGGGGCAATCAGGGTATATATCCATTAGTGAGGCAGCTACACTAAAGGTCGTACCCATATATGGTTAGGAAGGTTTGTTTTCACCTATCATGCATTACAAGGTTTATGTGTATCTGGTACCAGACACGAGGTGATTACACAAAGGGCCATGTCCATATGATTTACCAGACATGAGGTAGATACACAAAGAGCCATGTCCATAAAATTTACATGCGTCACGTACCAGACACGAGATAGTTACTTCTTATTATTACTGACAGCCATGACAGATGTTCTCTCAGGATAACCATACATCAAGATAACCATACATAGCACTGGCTTTGCCTGTTGCGGGGTCACGTAGGTCAAGACGACCATACACAGCACAGGCTGTGCCTGCTGTGAGGTCGTAGGTCAGGATGACCATACAGGCACTTAGGCCTTGGTCAGTTAAAGGGCCAGCTTCCCACACTCTCTGAGAATTCCAACTGATTCTGATACAATGAACAGCAATGATTGATGGGAGGATCAGCCTGGAAAAGGGCTGACATGCCCGGCTACTCCATAACTCTCAAGACAAGTCTTACTAATGAAAGACCAGTGGAATAAACGGCCCATCAAATCCCAAATGTTTAACTTCTCTATAAGTTTTGCAACACGTTTAGTGTGAGTTAAAGGTGTATCCCCATCACATCACATGTGTTTATCTTCACTCACTTACCTATTTCTTCAATAGCGATTATTAAAAATGTGCTGTAAGTTTGCTCTTTGCACGGGGGTATAAATACTCATAAAGAGCTGTCTGTGTCCTCAGAAACCAGGTTACTGAATGTTAGAAACCATAAATGATTTTTTGAAATTATAGCACAGAGGGTAGGGCATTTGCCTTGCATGGAGCCAACTCGGGTTCAATTCCTCCGCCCCTCTCGGAGAGCCCAGCAAGCTACCAAGAGTATCCCACCTACATGACAGAGCCTGGCGAGCTCCCCGTGCCATATTCGATATGCCAAACACGGTAACAACATTACTGGTGCCCACTAGAGCAAATCGATGAACAAGGGAGGACAGTGACAGTGACAATCTTTTATTTATTTATTTATTTACTTGACTCCCTGTGAGATACACAGTTACAAAGCACAGTTACATGGTCTGGTTTTAGTCAGACAATGATCCCACCAGTGTCCATTTCCAACCACCAATGACCCAATTTCACTCCCACCACCCCGCGTGCCCCAACCTGCCTCTATTGTTCTATGTCAGACACTTTCCTTCTCTGTCTCTGTCTCTGTCTCTCTCCTTTTGGGTACTATGGTCTGCAATACAGATAATGAGAGGTTATCATGTTTGTCCCTTTACCTACTTTCAGCATGCAGTTTTTATCCAGAGTGATTATTTCCAACTATTTTGTCATAACAGTCCCTTTTCTATTCCAATTACCTTCTTGCTAGTCCATGGTCTGCTTGAGGCAGACCATGGACTACTCCTCCCTGCCCTTGTTTCTACTGTCCTTGAGTATAAACAGTTAAAAAATTTTTCTCTCTGGTTCCAGAAAATGGGATAAGTTAGCCTAGAAGCCACCTTTATATAAAAAGTCAAATGTTCCTGGCTCAAACTAGACTTGGAATTACTTTGAGTGGCCTCAGAGAAGTTTATAAAAAGTTCTTTTTTTTGGTTTTTATTTATTTATTTGTTTATTTTTTGGTCACACTGGCGATGTACAGGGGTTACTCCTAGCTCATGCACTCAGGAATTATTCCTGGTGGTGCTTGGGATACCACATGGGATGCTGGGAATCGAACATGGGTCGGCCATGTGCAAGGCAAATGGCCTACCTGCTGTGCTATCGCTCCAGCCCCCTTTATCACTTATTTGTGCTAGAGATTTCTTATTTTAAAATGAGGAGAATAGTACTACTCAACTGAAGGAGAGGAGAAAGCTAGATAAAACATGCCTATAATCTTAATATAGTCCCTATAGTTCATTGCACCAGAAAGAGCTCTTTATTTTTTATTTATAAAAATAATCTTTTAAGTAGAAATGAGAAATATTATGTGAATCTTGACTGCATTTTA
Organism: Sorex fumeus; assembly: GCF_029834395.1. NCBI lineage: Eukaryota > Metazoa > Chordata > Mammalia > Eulipotyphla > Soricidae > Sorex > Sorex fumeus. The sequence goes on along the minus strand of NW_026606321.1, from coordinate 7,841,845 downwards.
AAACTATTTCTGGCCCAGGACAAATATTTAAGATCATTTAGCACAACTTCTTTAATTTATGGTAAAAGCATATGGAGTTCAGCAAATGTAAATAATTAGCTCAAAATTTGTTGATTCATTTCAAATACTTAGCAATCAGCTACTTTGTCTAAGAAATGGCACCAATTTCTAGAGATGGAGATGGGAGAAACAGAAATTATACAGTTTCCTTCATGGGTTACAGTCTTGAGAATCATTTATTTCTCAAAGGCATGTGAAATAACCACTGCAAGGACAGTTACCCATACCTACTCTCAGATGTGTGTGACACACTAAAATCATGGCTGAGACTGTAGACTTGCATACGTCTGACAATTGCCCGAGAGTTTTCACAAATTCCACCTCACTAATTGCTTATATAGATTCATTATTTCGTTTTATTTTGTTTGTGGGACACACCTAGAGATGATCAGAGGTTACTTTTGGTACTGTACTCAGGAATCATTCCTGGAAGTGCTCCAGGGACCATATGAGACTCCTGGGATTGAACCTGAGTTGGCCAGATGCAAGACAAGCACCTAACTTGCTGTGCTGTCTCTCCAGCCCTGATGCTTATAGAGATTCTTGTGGTAGCCAGAATTGTGGTTTATATATCTATTGTGGTGTATCAAAAAGCCTCATAGTAGTGGTTTGAAAGAGCATACATTTATGATCACCCAGTGTCTGTGCATGAGGAGTTCATTTTTTAAAAATTTTTATTAGTGAAACACCATGAGGTACAGTTGTAGACTTACAAATTTTTGTGCTTGAGTTTCAGTTATACAATAATCGAGTACCCATCCCTCCACCAGTACCCATTCTCCACCACCACGGATCCCAGTATCTCTCCCAACCCCCATGCTCCGCATCCCACCCTGCTTCTGTGGCAGGGCATTCCCTTTTGTTCTCTCTCTCCTTTTGGGTGTTGTGGTTTGCAAAAGAGGCAGTGAGTGGCAATCATGTTGGTCTATAGTCCACTTTCAGCATGCTTCTCCCATCCTGGGCGGATATTCCCTTTATTTGGTGCTCCCTTCTCTATCTGAGCTGCCTTTACCCCTAGAGTGTGCAGCTGGCCTCCAAGCCATGGAGTAAACCTCCTGATACTTATCTCGGCTATTCTTGGGTATTAGTCTCCTATTTTCTTACTTTATATTCCTCAGATGAATGCAATCTTTCTATGTCTGTCCCTCTCTTTCTGACTCATTTCGCTTAGCATGATACTTTCCATGTAGTACCACTTGTATGTAAATTTCATGACTTCGTCCTTTCTAATGTGAGTGAAGAGTTTAGAAATGGAATGGTTAGGCCATGTTGGCTGAGGCTGTCTTAGGAAATAAGAGTCCAGTTGTTAGAGGCAAGTTGCAAAGCTTACTCTCCAGTGAAAGAAGAGAACGCCTCACCCTCACTACCACCTTTCCCTGGGTGAGCAGTATTGAAGACTTGGTAGGCATGCTTTTAAACTATCACTGTGTATGAATTATCTCCAATCAACAAAGTAGGAAACAGAAACCCTGAGAGTTTGTCCCACCTGCATAGAATCAGTGCAGTATCAGCACTGGCTTCTCTGTGTTTACTGCCTACTGCTTCTGTCCCCCGGGCAGGTAAACATTCCCTCAAGAATGTCCTCTCTCCCTCTCTTCCCAATAATATGCTGTTTAATTTCTCCAGTGCTCTTAGGGAACATTCTTCTTTCTTTCTTTGTGGGTTTTTTATTTCATTTTGTTTTGGAGTCACATGCTCAGGTATTACTCCTGGCTCTGTGCTCAGGGATTGCTCCAGAGGAGGGGGCATTTGGGGACTGTATTTGGTTCTGGGGATTGAACACGAGTTTGCCATATGTAAGACAAACCCACCCCTGCTGTACTACAGCTCTAGGTCCAGGAATATTCTTCTAAACACAGTAGCTCTTTCAACCCTGCTGTGCCTTTAAAATAATGTCCGCTCCATGCAAACATAAATGCAATTTGTTAAAATGTACCACTTAACTTTTTAGCTCTCTATTTCAGACCATTTTCCACGAATAAAACATTTTCCTTTTCCCCATTTCTCCACTTCTCTGACCCTTCTAGGTTAGCTTTTAAGAAGATTATGTCATTGAATCATTTTCATTGCCAGAGAAATTCTTTCACAAGAATCTCAATATGCTCCTGTTTTGTGCACATGGAGTGAAGATTTCTAACAGGATCGGGTATATTTTCTAAAAGAGAGAAAAGGCAGGATTATTGGCATGTGAAAAAAGAAAGTCGGAGTGTCTAACTCTGGCTTCTGTGCATTTCTTACTCTGAGAGAGGATTTAATGGGCATGAAAATAATGCAACAGAAAATTCCCAGCTCTGGTATGGGGTAATCTCTCCAAAAGCACCACATCTCGCACAAGCCCCGGATGGAATTGCTTACTTTTGATAAGAAACATGGACAATGTCTTTAAGGTAAGGCCTCTGCTTGCCCAGGCCTATCCCAGCTTCCATGATTCTTCTTAATTTCTCCTTCCTTGCCTTCAGGTGTTGAAGGAGAGAGAGCATCTACTCTTCCCTAGCTTTTAAAACTTGATTTTAAATTCTTTTTTTTTTTTTTTTTTGCTTTTTTGGGTCACACCTGGCGATGCACAGGGGTTACTCTTGGCTCTGCACTCAGGAGTTAGTCCTGGCGGTGCTCAGGGAAACATATGGGATGCTGGAAATTGAACCCGGGTCGGCCGCATGCAAGGTAAACGCCTTACCCACTGTGCTATCTCTCCAGCCCCCAAAACTTGATTTTAAATTCTTAATAGATACGCTGTCTCAAGCTACCCATCTTGCCAAAATTTACATGTTTTCTTTATATTACTAAACATCATGATTTACAAAGTTGTTCAGAATACAGTTGTTTCAGGTATTCAGGGCTCTACCACCAGTGTGACCCTCCCTCTACCAGTGACCCCAGTCTTTCTTTCCCTTGGAGCCTTCCCCCTTACCAAGCACAAAATAATTTACTTTGTATTGCTTCTCACAGCATCTGTTTCACAATGGTGTTACTAAACTCATTGTCTGAGGATTACCTGAGCTGCATGGTGCTAGCTGAGGCTTCTGGGTTATTGTTTTCACCCATCGAGCTTAGTGGACTTCTACTAGACTTTCCCATCTAATTCACTGTGCCCCTGCTGGGCTGTCAGTGTCTCAATATTTGGAGGCATCCCATGGCAGCCTATGCCTCATCTGCCACTGTGTGCTCCCAGAGCTGCAGAACTGGGACAATTCAGCAGCTTGGCGTCTCTTCAAGATTAGTTGTGGAGCTGGGAAGCTGGGCCATTTATTGAGTTATTACTTTTTGTTTAATTAATTATTATTTTTTTCTTTTTAAAATCTTATTTCTTTGTTGGCATCACTGGTTCGCATCATCTAGTTATGCTCAGGGTTTACTCCTGGCTCTGCACTCAGGAGTCACTCCTGGCAGAGGTTGAGAGACCATATGGGATGCTGGGGATTGACCCCGAGTCGACTGCATGAACCTTTTCTCCTCACATTGTGAGTATGTCTAGGGACACGGCACGCCTCTCGGCACCACTCCCAGTGCAATCTGCAAATTCAGTGACATAGCACATATGTGGCGACTTGGGAGGTAATGAGACATTGCAGAGTATGACCTTAAGTCAGCAGCAGCTGTATGTATAGTTGATGGTCTTTTACTGCTGAATTTTTTCTTTTAGTAATTTACAGTGAATTTCCTGGCACTTCATTCTGAGCTTATCTGTAGGATGACAAACATTCTGTTCCAGCACCAGTCCCTGTAGAGATTTTTTTTTCTGCCTTAGGAAAGAGAAGCATTTAGAACAGATCCACCATAATTCATTGGAATTTCATCAGAGAGCATGAAAGCATTTGCTCGTGGCTTTATGTGTGTGATAGAATATATATGAAGCAGGCTATTCATGTATTCAGGACACCAGATGCTGAAAGTAGGTTTAAACTGTTTGAAAATTCCTTTCAAAATTAATGACTTTTTGTCTTTTTGGGTCACATCCAGCAGTTCTCAAGGGTTAGTCCTGACGGTTCTAGGGGATCATGAGATGCCCAGAAGTGAACATGAGTTTCCTTTTTAATTTTTGTTTCTTGGGAGGTACACATCCAGTTGTGCTCAGGTCTGACTCCTGGCTCTGTGCTCTGGGGTCTTTCTTATCTGGTCCCTATTGAGGGACCATATGGAAAACCAAGGATCAAATCTGAGTTGACTCCCTTGCAAAGCAAGTGTCCTACAGGCTGGTGCTATCTCCCCAGCCTTGAGATTGAGCTTCCTGCATGCAACACGTGCTCAGCCTGCTGAGGTCTCTGGATCCTGGAAATTTCTCTTCTTTTTTAAAGACTGGAAGAAGTGATGTATGCGTGGCTTTTGCTGTCTTCAGAATGCAATGGGATGTAGTAGCAGACAAGAGGAATAGAAACTTTCATGACGAAGCTGTCACAATCACTACTTTTTTCTTGTTGGTTACTTGATTTCTTGCAAAACTTGATCAGTCTCCTGAGTGTGCTTGATTTGGTCATCACATTTCCACTCACCAAATGAAAACCGGCTGCATGTGTTCTTGATTTTATTTTGGAATTAGCAACTCAACCAATCTGAGCCAAAATGTCAGGCAGCGAGCTTCCAGCCGTGTTCTCAATCATTGCTGAAGTGGCTTCCTGGGAAGTAATCTTCCTCTATTTTGATCCTGATGATGCGGTCGCCAGATTTCTTTTGTTACACCATGTTCCCAAATCCTCTGTTTTTATGCCCCATTCACAAATTTGTCCACCATCCAAGACAGACTATACTTTCTTCACTCACACCGACCCCACCCTCCTTTCAATGATGTGGATATGACTTTCTTGGGGTGTTCTGCTGAGCAAACACTTATTTGACACCTAACTTTCCTGTGTGTTTTCCTACAGCTGCCCCATGTATGTGCTTTGCATGTGTATTAATATGCGTGAACCTATATATAATATATCATTCTCTCTCATCAATATTTTTTCTTATGATATTCAAATTGACCTTTACCAGGGAATGACTCATTATTTTTGGTGATATAAAAATATTAGTTTCAGCATTGTCTAATTTCTGGTCATAAATATACCATTACTCCTATTTAATTTTTAAGTTTAGATTTTTTTCTCCTGTGTCTGACACAATGCCAAGAACAACATTGGCATTTTAATAAATGCATTTTAAATTAAGTTTGTTTTTCTTAAAGACCAATTTTATTCCCTAAAGTAGAGTCTCTCAAACTTTTTTATTAAAATCTCCCTAAGAAACCACTTTGACACATTTTCCTTAATTAAATTTTTATAAATGCTTAATATAACAGTTACTTTACATCTGTTTTTGAATTCTGTGTATTGCTATGTTCTCTATACAAGAAGAATAAGATATGAATGTTCCACTCCTCTCCAAATACTTTTCTTCCCCTGGAGGCAACATCATTCCCATTGTGATGCACCATTCTAAAAGTATTTTTCATTTTAAGAGCTGAAGCTACTTTGATTGATAATATGTGCTCATAGCAATGATAAGGGAATGTTATGTCTTTCAGAAATATTTGTTTCACATTTTCTCTTCAGAGCCTTCCCCTCCTTTCCAACATTTGAATAATTAGACCAATGATACTAGGAACAATTTGCCCACCTTGTAATGATAATAAAAAGCTGTGTTGAATCCAGGCCATGCCTAATTTCAACACACTAAAAATTATGAAAGCAGGCTCCGAAGTGTCAGGGTATCTTGTTCCTTTGGACAGGGAGCTTTCGTGCATTCTCAGCCTTGTCTCATTGCTCTTCTTCCTCCGGAAGCTTGGGCTTTGTGACAGCATTTCTCTTCTGAGAGCTCATGTGGAACTGCACAGCCTGACTATTACACTCAAGACAATAGACTCATCTCTCTCTTTTGCTAGGGAAGATTGAAAACTCCTGATAGCATTTTCCAAATAAACACTAAATATCTACTGGTCTGTGCCACAAATCCACTTGATTTACTATGTCAATCTAATGCTGACAGGCTCAGTAAACTGAATTTAGGATAAAAATGATTTGTCTTGCTGGATTGTATGATTCTTAGAGGTTTGTACTATGACTTATAATTCACCCAAGAGAGAAAAATCTCTGATTGACTAGGTAGCCCTGTTTATGTGTCCAAACGAGGCACCGGAATCCTTAATGATCAATGTCCATTTATTTATGTAAATATCTCAGTGTTATGGCTTTATACCATAACACGGAAATACAGTGCACTCATGCACAATTCTTCTTCTCGCAAGTTGGTTTGGAAAAATTATATCCCAGGACTTGGGATATAATGCAAGTGGTAGAACAAGCATATACCCGTGCAAATGAAGGGCCCCTGAGTTTGATTCCCAAGTATTCTTGATCCCTGAACACTGTTGGCTCAAGTCTCCCCTCCAGCACCCCCCACAAACACAGCTGAATGTCTGGGTGAACCACTGGAAAAATTCAGTGAGAAATGACTAAGGCCACTCCTCTAACTTTGCCTTCTAGGGTCTATTACATTCTATTGAACCTCTTTTTTTCCCAAAGGTTCCTTTGCTCAAGTTAGTGTAGGATATGTGCCTTGGCTGGGTTCCTTTAGAAAGATAGACCTGAAACCAAGTTTTATGTGCTAATCTTTTATTTGTAGGACCTAGAGCAGGAAAGAAGGGAAACTGGACTGCCACAGTGGCCTACTTGTGGAAGAGATTCCCCAGCACTTCTCCCAAAGGGGAAGGAAGGTAGCAACCACTCCTGTCTCCTTGTGCCCATGTGTTAGCATTTACTCCACCAAAAGATCAACCCTTGCCTCCCTGTACTGAGTTATCGTGGCTTTGATTGCACGTTCCAAAGTCAAATACTATGATTTGTACAACTTTAACCTAAGAGCAACATGTGATAGAAGAAGCCAGGGCGGTACTGGACATCCAAAGGGCAGGGGTTTTATTCTTTTACTATATATGTATATATTATATACCACAAATGAATGCAGTCATTCTATATCTGTCCCTCTCCTTCTGACTCATTTCACTCAGCCTGATACTTTCCATGTCCATCCATTTATAGGCAAATTTCATGACTTAATTTTTCCTGACAGCTGCATAGTATTCAATTGTATAGATGTGCCACAGTTTCTTTACGCATTCATCTGCTCTTGGGCACTCGGGTTGTTTCCAGATTCTGGCTATTGTGAATAGTGCTGCAATGAACATAGGAATGCAGATGGTATTTCTGTTGTGTGTTTTTGTAATCCCAGAATTGGATCAAATGGGAGCTCAATTTCCTAGTTGTTTTGAGAAATGTCCATATTGTTTTCCAAAAAGGCTGAACCAGTTGGCATTCCCACCAGAGGACTGGTCAAGTGTTGGAACTAACCACAACTGTGTGGGGGGGCTAAGGGTAAGTAAGATAGAGAAGATCACATTGTGACAATAATAGCTAGGAATGATCATGCTGGACAAGATCCGAGGGTTAAAAGTAGGAAAGGGATATTCTTGATAACCTTTCAGGATCAATATTGCAAACCACAATGCCCAAAAGGAGAGAGAGAAAGAGAGAGTGAGAGAGAGAGTGAGAGCGAGAGAGAGAGAGAGAGAGAGAGAGAGAGAGAGAGAGAGAGAGAGAGAAGCACCTGCCATAGAGGCAGGTGGGGGTAGGGAGTGGGGGATGATGGGAGGGAACCTGGGGACACTGGTCCTGGGAAATGTACACTGGTGGAGGGATGGGTGTTGGAATACTGTATTACTGAAATCCATTCATTAACAGCTTTGTAATGCTCTAAATAATAATAATAATAATAATAATAATAATAATAAAAACAAAGGGCAGGGATTTTAGTCTCATGGCAGAGGTTGCTGCTCTCACAGCCTGTAAGGCTGGCTTTATCTGTATCCGCTCAGAGCTCAGACCTTACACTGAACTCCATCGACTCCAGTGTAGGGAGACTTGGAATTTCTCCAGAGCACTCACAAAAATGAGCACTCCTGGGGGATTCTCTATGTCTTAAAGTTTTCAAAATCTTTGGAGGTCTATAGACTTTGAGCCTTCCAGGAATCAGTCTCTGTCTTATTTTCTTTTGCCACTGAATGCTCTGAATGAAGCATCAGCACCGCATCTGTTTGTTGAATAAATGAGTAAGTGGCTAAAGGATAGGAATTACTTACTTAATTAAAAATTTATTGTAGGTTAGGTAACATGATGACAATTGTGTTAACTTTCCTAGATTCAACGAACAAAGTTGCCACCATCAAAGTGCCCAGAGCTTCCTTCTTGCCCATATGTCACCTCTAGTCCACCTTAATTCCCTCAGTTGGTAAGCTCAGTTTTGCAGTCAAATGCCAAGGTATCTTTGTTATCCTTTAATATCTACTTGTTTTGTTTCTCAAGACACCAAGAATGGGCAATATCTCTGGTATTTGTCCCGGCGTTTTTGATTTACATTGCTTAACATGATGCCCTCTAGTATTATGTCCAAGTATCAGTGGACTTCAAGATTCCATCTTAAGGAATGAAATTCTTGGCTTCTTCTTTCTTAAGTTGTGCAAATGGCACATTGGAGATTCTTGTTCTATATTCTGTACTGTAGGCAGGAAGACGAGATCTCTTTGCAAGGCAGAATTCTGCATCATCCAGAGTTGTAGCCACCATGAAAGCCAGACTCTTTTCAATCCTTTCCTGCTTGTAGAACGGTGCTGTTTACTGTTATGAGTAATGATGCCTATTGGTTATTGTCTGCATGTTAGGATAAAAGGGCTGTATGAAATTCTTGACGTAAATGGCCCAAATTACTCCTCAAAGCATCCACTGAAGCAGGCACCTTTGTTCTAGTTTCTACATGAACAAGCAGGATAAATGATATTAAATAACTTAAGTAAACGATAACTGTCATATAATCAAAGAATGTGATTTGAACCCAGACATGTCTGGTTAAGAAGATTGTAATGGTAATCACTCCTTGGCAGTACCTGGCATCTGAAACAGGGGAAAGTGGGCATTAATTATAACTCTGGATCCCACCCTGGGGCTTTTTCTCTCTCCCAGGGCCATCACTATTTTTCCTAGGTAATGTGTATTGGCCAGGGGAGAGGGAAGAATGGGAGGTAAGGGGAAAGGATTCTGGTGACACAAGCAGAGCTTGTAAGCCATAGAGTCTGTTGGAATCCAGTACACTCAGGAAGCTCCATGGCAAGGAATTATCTGCCCCAATGTTGACAAGGTTGACATGGTTAGGAGCAAAATCCTCATCCTGGGTACAAGGCAGGCAGTCCAAACTCAAGAATTTGTGCCACTAAAACATCATCATGTTTAAAATTTATGCACAGGTTCATAGACTAAAATTGGGAATTATAAACCATTCCTTATATATGTTATCTCTATAATTTTTTAAAATTTTTATCATTACTTATTGGATTATTGATGATTTGTCTTTCCCCCCTGGCAAACCCAATTTATTATCCTTCTAAAATGCAAATCAACTGCATCATCTTCCTTTAGTCAGTCATCTTAGGACATCTTTCCTAATGGTAGGTATAAATAAAATTGCAACAAAAAATCAAATGAAGTTGAAGGTTCATCCCCCCCCCCCAGGCCCTCAAAGGAAGACTTTTCAGACTTGAACCAAATTATTGTACAGCAACCAATTTGCTTCTCTCTGGTCTCATCACTGATGAGCTCCTGGCAGAAGAAGCCAGTCCAGCAAAATGCTTGCCTTGGTGGAAAAAGACTTCATGGCTAAAACAATAAACATTCTCCAAACTTCAAATTTCCCTCTTCTCTATTATAAGCCAGGCTCTGAGTTTAGCACATTGGCAAGAAGTAATCATGCAAATATTCTCAAGGAAAAAGGTAAGATCTCATTATTATTAGCTTTTAAAGATTTTTTTCAAAAATGTTGAAAAATTGTGTCCACATAAAAACCTGCATGCAGATAGTTAAAATTACATGAGCATTTGAAATAAATGGTGAAAACTTGAAGAAATTGAGGGCATTCTATCACAGGTGAGTGAATAAATAAACTAGGGAGTTTCTTGGCAATGGGGTAGTTTTCAGTTCTAAGTAGAAATCAGGACCAGAGACCTGGAAGAGTGGCAAGAGTGCTTGCCTTGAGTGGCTGGCTGGGTTTTGATTCCTGGCATCCCGTCCTGAGCCTTCAATGGATCTATGCGCACAGAACCAGGAGTGATCCTGGGCGCATCTGGTGTAGCCCCGATATCCTTCACAGATAAAAATAAAAAGAAAAGAACTCTCAAGCCATGAAAAGTCATGGAAGAACCTTGGGTGTAGATTTCTAAGAAACCAATGGGAACATTTAGTTGCTTCACCTTTGAATCTCCACTGTTTTCTAGAGAAGGTAGAAATCCGAGGTTGTTTAGAAGTGGGGACACCTTGGGATGGGGGCAGTGGAGAGGAGCGGAAAGATTAATCTGTTTGGTTTTACATTAATTTTAAAATTAAATTAAGTTTTAAATAAATTTTAAACTTTATTATCTTATGAGCCTCTCATATCTATATAAGTGCATATGGACTCCGCTGTGTGTAAAAAGCTTATCAAAGAGGAATGACGTATATCTTTGCACATATAAGTCTCAGATGCATCGTGGGTCACCTACTATGGTTGTGGGAGGATGGACTCGCCCTTCACAACTCCTGCAGAAGCAGTCATTGCTGGGGGCATTCAGCAGTACCGAGCTAGGAGTGCCTGAATTGGTTTGGACCCACTGAATTGCTTCTCAGTGTTTATTCTCCAATTTTATTTTAGGGGTTCAAATCAGCATGCCTGCTTGATTTGCTTTCACTCACCTCATAATTGTCCCCATAACAATTTAACCTCGGTGTCATCATTACCATCCTCACATTCCCCTTCCTCTCATTCTTCCTAAGCTCCTTTTCCTCTCTTTTTTTCTTCAGCTCATTTCCCTGATGTGTGTCAGACTATCACTCTTCTGTCATCACTATCATGGAATTCCCCCCCCCCCCAGGCCAACTGGACATCTTCTTTTAATTGTGCTGATATTGTAAGTTGCATGATGAGAATATTTATTGTCCTTAAGAATGGGAATGCTCCTGAAAATTTTTGACTCCTCTACTAGTGGGCTAAATTCAAGGGTAAGTGACAGAAAATACAGACGAAGAAAGGAGATGTAACGAGTATTTTCTTCTCTGAAAGGAAAGGGTGTACTTTGGCTATGTGCTTTACAGCCTCTCTGCAACTTCTGTCACAGGACAATAGTGGCCATGAAACCCCCGTCATTGTCCTCCTCAGTGTCTAATTCCGGGGCTTAAGTAACTTCCACATTTCAAACCCGTTTTCTAAAACCCTGCTCTAGACTACTTGGACAGCATCTGGCCTCAAGAGCGCCACCATCTTCTTTTGTGTATGCATTTGCTTTTCTAGTACGGTTCTTTTGCCATCCGTCACTTCCAAGTTTTTCTCAAGATTAACCTCTTTAATTTCTATTTCCTTTTGTGTTAGAACTTTTGTTAAGGGGCGCATGACATATTCTCTGTTCTGCTACACGGTTTCTGCATTTGGTGCTTAGAAGTTAGAAATATCTCCCACTGCAAAGAATCAGCTCAATAGGGGTTGAAACCACTTACCAAATACTTGAAACAGTTCGGCTCTATTAAGCACAAAGCTTTGATGGCTTTGGGGTAGATTTCGTGCCTTTGTCAGGTATTGATGCTTGTTTTTTTGTTGTTGTTCTGAAGCGTCCATTTAATCCATATCCAAAGAGATGAACTCAACTCTCTCTGCAAACAAGGTCAACTTAGTAAGTTCTTTCGGCCTTCTGGTTATAAAATCAAGTAATACAAACAGGTATATCTGTAAATGTAAAAGACAGACATTATTTTTCTTTGCTTTATGCCAGGTACCAGAAAATATGGTAACCAGCCAGGTGCTTCTCACGTAAGAACCAGATAACCCCATGAGCAAGATGACTTGACTTGGCTGCATGTCTTAGAAACACGAACTTGAAATCAGTCCTAGTGTCCTGGAACACATATACTTCCCTTGTCTTAAAAAGCCACTTGGCTATTTGGCTTGATGAAATTTCATCTTTCCCTCCAGTCTAGTACACAGGGAAGTGATATACCATATTTCTTCAGCAAACTACTTCATAAATCTGACTTTCTCTAATAATCTTAAAATATCAATAAAACACAGTGTTAATTGTGTAATTATCTATCATATCTTTTTACTTACTCAGGTCAACAACTTCCAAGAATGTCAGGGAGGAGATCTTATCAGCAATTTACTTAGCTTAAGTAGCTTCATATTACATTTAACCAAAAGGAGAGACTAGAACACCTCCTATCTAACCATCCATCATAAAGTCTTACAGAAAGATCAATAATAAAAATTTGATGACACATGTTAAAAATAAGGATAATGACAGGCAGAGAATAACAAGAGAGATTGCATATATACATCACATACGATCAATAATTATGAAACTTACATCTTCAAAAATACCAGTAAAATTGATAACTCGAATGCAAAACAAGAAAAAAATGCAAAGTGCTACAATGAGGTATAAAACAAAGGCAATTAACTATATATCTATACATATTTGAAAAGCATATTTGAAAAGATCACAGGAGAATATTAAAATTTAGCAAATTTAAAAGCTAGATATGGTCATCAAACATAGAATTACCCAAAGCTCACTGTATCACTGTATCACTGTCATCCTGTTCATTAATTTTCTCGAGCAGGCACCAGTAACGTCTCCATTCGTCCTAGACCTGAGATTTTAGCAAGTGCTACAACCCAAAGCTCGAGGCCCTCCCGTTGATCGTCGATTTGCTCGAGCGGGCCCAGTAACGTCTCCATTGGAGACTTAGCACAGCGGTAGGGCGTTTGCCTTGCACGCAGCCAATATGGCCCACCCGAGTTCGATTCCTCCGCTCCTCTTGGAGAGCCCGGCAAGCTACCGAGAGTATCTCGCCCGCACGGCAGAGCCTGGCAAGCTCCCCGTGACGTATTCGATATGCCAAACACAGTAACAACAAAGTCTCCAATGGAGACGTTACTGGGCCCGCTCGAGCAAATCGATGATCAACGGGAGGACCAACCCAAAGCTAACCAAGAAAATTTTAACACAAATGACATTTCCAATGAGCTCTATCCAATATTTAAGTAATATTGTCAATTTTAAACTGTCTCCTGCCAATAGTTAGAAGTAATTATGTAATACATAGACTCAGCTTGTGACTATTTTGACTTACATACTTGAATTTTTAAGATCTTTATATACTCCAAGTAGAAATGAATGCAATTGGTTTTATGAAGTATTTTTAAAGTAATATTGGTTTACCACAAGCATTCCTTACCAAACTAGTAAATATATATTTTTAAAATTTTGTCTAGTAAATATATTTTTTAAAAATTTTGTCACTGTGAATTACAAAGGTAATTGTATTTGGGTTTTAGGCATATAGTGTTCCAGCACCAAGCCCTTCATCAGTGTGAACATATAATTTAAATGATAAGCAAGTTGAAGTGTTTTCTTTGAGACTGGAACTGATCAAGGAAGTTAATGCTTCTCATCCCTAGTAAGTTCTGCAGTGAAGGGAAATTTTTTTTATTATTTGAAAAGGAAGATCTACAAGCATATCTCAGCAGATAACTGAAGTATATGTGTGTTGAAAACATAGCAAAACCTAAAGTAAAAGTATTAGAGCTAAAACTTTCCCCTGATATTTATGTTATACCAATAAACAAGAAACAAACATAATTCTTTTTATGCAGAATGAAAACAGTATCTTATATTAAAAGTGTCTGCAAATTATCAGGAAAACAGTAAGTGCTGAAGCATCAATCTAATAAAATATGCATAGTTCTTCCATTGAGTAATCTATGAAACGTACTTGCTAAGGAATTATGCAGCCAATAAATGAAGAGATAACATCATTCATGTAATAGACTATTTCAGAAAAGATAGTATCCATATCACCACTGTTAGAGTCATTGAAGTGAATAAAAATCCCAACAACTGTTTTTTTAAAATTTGTTATTAGTGAATCACTGTGAGGTACAGTTACAGACTTACAAACTTTGGTGCTTGCATTTCAGGCATACAATGATCAAGTACTCATCCCCCCACCAGTGTTCCGTTTTCCACCACCAATGGTTCCAGCATCCCTCCCACCAGCCCCACCCCATCCTCTCCATCCCACCCTGCCTCTGTGGCAGGGTATTCCCTTTTGCTCTCTGTCTCCTTTTGAATGTTGCGGTTTGCAATAGAGGTATTAAGTGGCCGTCCTGTTTGGTCTATGTTCTACTTTTAAGCCCACATCTCCCATCCCAATTGGGCCCTCCCAGCACCCTTTACTTGGTAGTCCCTTCTCTCTCTGAACTGCCTTTCCCCCCAGCATGTAAGGCCGGATTCCAAGCTGTGGAGTAATCCTCCTGGTACTTATTTCTATTATTCTTGGGTGTTAGTCTCCCATTCTATTACTTTATCTTCCACAAAAATGAGTGCAATCTTTCTATGTCTGTCCCTCTCTTTCTGACTCATTTCATTTAACATGATAATTTCCATATTGGTCCATCTATATGCAAATTTCATGACTTCATCTTTTCTAACAGCTGCATAGTATTCTATTGTGTATATGTACAAAAGTTTCTTTAACCAGTCATCTGTTCTCAGACACTCGGATTTTTCCAGGTTATGGCTATTGTAAACTTAAGTGATTAAGTGATTGTAAACAGTGCTGTAATGAACATATAAGTGCAGTTGTCATTTCTACTATACTTTTTTATTTCTCCGGGATATATTCCCAAGAGTGGTATTGCTGGGTCAAAGGGGAGCTCAATTTCTAATTTTTTGAGAAGTGTCCATACTGTTTTACAAAAGGGCTGAATCAGTCTGCATTCCCACCAGCAGTGAAAGAGAGTCTCTTTCCCCCCACATCCACGCCAACACCAGTTGCTTTTGTTCTTTTAATTGTGGACCAGTCTGTGTGGTGTGAGATGATATCTCATTGATTTTTTATCTGCATCTCCCTGATGCAGAGCATTTTTTCATGCCTTTTGGCCATTTAGATTTCTTCTTTGAGAAAGTTTCTGTTCATTTCATCTCCCCATTTTCGGGTGGGGTTGGATGTTTTCTTCTTGTAGAGTTCAACCAATGCCTTGATATGAACCCCTTATCAGATGGATATTGGGTGAATATCCTTTCCCATTATGTAGACTGTCTTTGTATTCTGGTCACTCTATCTTTTGAGGGGCTTCTCAGCTTTAAGATAGTCCCATTTGTTTATCTCTGTTTCCACTTACTTTGCCAATGATGTGTCACCTTTAAAGATATCTTTAGCTTCAATGTCGTGGCAGGTTTCTTTCTTAAAGAAAGCTGATTCCAAATATTTTATGGAAGTTAAGTGAGCAGGTAATACTCAAGCCAAGCCACCCTTGATGAAAACAAAGGCGGACACTGACTCTGGAGCTGTCCATGTCCTCAGTTGTATGAGTGTGTGCGTGCTCACGTGTGTATGGCCAGTGCAGGCACCATTCTCTGTGGATTCTTTTATATAAGATAAAAGCTGAGCAACACCCAACAATAGTATAAATTTGCCTATAGACACCGTAAACAAATGTATACATTTCCCAAAAGAAAGATACTCAACATTCAAAAGAGTTACATCCATGCCAGGCATGACGCTTCCAGAAAAACTCCTGGAAATCCTATTTCTGACCCTACATGATGAGTCCCAGGAAGTGTGTTTTATGACTCAATTGCCCACCGTTTTCTTGATTCTCATATTTCACAGTTATAGAGCTAAGAGGATTAGTGATTTCTGGAAATTGACCAGATTTCTGTATTAGTTTCCTAGGAGGAAAAGGTGTCAGAAAACTGTAAACAGTGCATGGCTATTTCAAACGAAGTACTACAAGTGGGTACCTTGAAGCAACCAAAATACATTAAAGGTAAAGGTAAAGGTAAAGGCCCTCCCGTTGATCGTCGATTTGCTCGAGCGGGCCCAGTAACGTCTCCATTGGAGACTTTGTTGTTACTGTGTCTGGCATATCGAATACTCTCGGTAGCTTGCCAGGCTCTCCGAGAGGGGCGGAGGAATCGAACTCGGGTCGGCCATGTTGGCCGCTTGTAAGGCGAACGCCCTACCCGCTGTGCTATCGCTCCAGCCCCAAAATACATTATCTTCCAGTATAGGTATCCATAAATCCTAAACGAATGGGCCAGACAGGCCACACTTCCCTCGAGTCTCCAGGGCAAGGCACGAATGGATTTCTGGGATACTTGGTAGTGCGAAGGGTTCCTTGGATTATAGCTGTATCACTCCAGTGCCTGTTTTTCTTTTTCTTTTTGCAGAGACTTTAGGGTCACACCTGCAAGTGCTCAGGGTGGTTCCTGGCTCTGCACAGCAGTGATCCCTGGCCATGACTAGTGGATTATGTGTTTCCATGGATCAAATGGGGGTATGTCAAATTCAAGAAAAACTCCTTAGTTAGTTCGTTTTTTTGTTTATTTATTTATTTTTTTATTAGTGACTCACTGTGGGGTACAGTTACAGACTTACAAACTCTCGTGCTTGCATTTCAGTCATCCCTTCACCAGTGCCTATTCTCCAGCACCAATGTTCCCAGTATCCCTCCCATCACTCCCACCCCATCCTTTCCACCCCACCATACCTCTGTGGCAGGGCATTCCCTTTTACTCTCTCTCTCTCCTCTTGGGTGTTGTGGGAGACAAACTCCTTAAGTCCTTCTTATCTTGTTGGACTCTCCAGTCTGTTCTCAGACACCCTCTTGGCCTCTAGGTCCTCACAGGGCCTTCTCCTCTGTGTGCTTGTCTGGGTCCCACATCCCCCTCCTGTGAGCATGCCAATTATCTTGAATTGTGGTTGCCTCAGTAAGGCCACCTGCAAAGGTCTCAGTCACAGGTTGGGGGTGTGGCTTCCACAGCTCTCTGAAAAACACAGTTCATCCCAGGATCTCTCAGGAATGCAGTTCATCCCAGGACAGCTCCATTCATAGAGGTCATTTTTCTAATGAGAAAGAGTCCCTGCTGTTTGCTACCAAATATCTGTGCAACTCACTTAATGTTCAGGCTCTTATCTAAAATGTGAACAGTCACTGACAACATCTGATGGTTTGTCTTCTTTAAATGTAAAACAGAAGGATCTAAATTACTTAGGAGAGTACCCAGAACACAGTCCTGTGCTCAATATTATTTCCATTTACACCAGAGTTGTTGACAGAACCATTATCTTTAGGGGGCAGACAAGCACCAGGGCTAAACCAAAGTCAAAGAATGATCTGGGTGGAGAGAAGATACTTCACTTGGGCATTATAACATCAGGCGGTGACATTTTCACTAAGGACTGGAGTAGTTGAAGGTTGAACTGTGTAAAAGTTGAACTTTTGGATTTATGCTGTACAATGTTTCAGAATTTGTTTGTTTTGAGGGATACATTGAAAGTATTTGAATAAAATTTAATCCAGTGCAGTATCTAAGAAGAATGGCATTCCTTGCTTCATACTAGGCCATTTGACCCAAGCTTACACTTGTCACTCTACCATCCATCCTTTGCTCTTACCCTGAAACTTCAGACCTCTCCAATCCCTTCTCTCCCGTGTTCCCCATACCTGAGTGTCAGCTTAACCCAGACTAAACCACATATACTTGTCGTATTTTAATTTCCTTGGGATTATGCAACAATTCTTCACAAAATTGGTGTCTTAAAAAAACATAAATCTGTTCTTCTGTAATCATTTTGGCTAGATGACTGAAATCCAGGGTTTAGTGGATCTGTTCCCCTCTGAGGATTCTTGTGGGGAATTCTGCCTTGCTATGCTTGGTTTCTAGAGTGCTGGCATTCCCTTGGCACAGGACTACTTCACCCAGTAACTGTCATTATTTTAGTCCCTGGCTGGATATATCATTGTTTGAGCGGGGATGAAGGAGGGCATAACTCAACCCACTACATGGAAATGTTCTGCTGGGGACTTCAACACTCTTGGACCAGTTGGTGTTTGAGGTTATGCATCTCAGTGCAGGTCTGAGGGAAATTGTCTTTAGAAGGAAGAAGCCATAGCACAAGCAATGAATAAGGGTACATAGGACATAATTTAATTTTTTTCATTTGATAAAGGGCATTTCATTTTATCAAGGGAATCCATAGTCTATAAGTATCTCTTCCACATTCTAATTTCCTCTCTTTCAGCCTAAGCGCTCTTGGTAGACTTACAACCATGGAAACACCAAAAAGAAATCAGGTGTGACTCCCTAAAGTTTGTTTCTCTGGATCCTGAATGTTGCCTGGGGTTTCTGGAAGCTACCACACGTGCCAGAGGTGTGTACAGTGTGTGTCTGAGAGCATCTGAGGCAAAGTATGTTCTTGTTGGAAAATCCACTGCATCTGGTATTACTACATGCACTAAAGTAAGACAGACCTCTCCTACAGGAGAAGCCAGATACTCAGACCACGAGTACATCTGAAATAAGATGTTACCTTGAAAACCTTGAACTTGAATGGCCTCAGACTGCAGCATAAAAGGGCCATGCACTGCCCAGAACACAGGAGAAATGCTGGCTATGTAACAGGGTCAAGATAAACTGGCTCCATTTAATGGTACAAGTGCTAAAGTTTCAACATGAGTTGAAATTTTTATAGATGCTAAAAAGGCAATTTTATAGCATAGGAGATATTTGTTGTCAATGTCATTGACTTATTTACTGGTGTTGGGGCATTTCGGTGCCTTTATTAAAGGAAACCCACAGTTGAAATCACCAGCCTTTTCAACACTACTCAGATACATCACCTGAGGACCTCAGTCCACCTTTCCTTTAACCTCTCTTCATATCCCTACCCCAAGAGGACTCTGCCCACCACTCAAGGGGCTTGGCACTTCTGGAGAGCCTCAGGTTCTTGTGTCCTCCCTTCTGGAAGTTTCTAATGCCCTTTCCCCTGCCGCTGTGCCATCCCATCTTCCCTTTGCAGTCGTTTGACGCAGACTGCTTAAGTAGGACTGATCACAGCAGCTTTGATGTTCTTCTGCCTCTCCGTGGCAGGACTAACAGTGTTTGATTCACCTTCAAACCACCCAGCTCCACCCCATCCCTCGTGTGCTGGTTGACAAATATAGAACAGTGCCGAATGGCTTAGTCGGATCGCACTTCTCTATAAATATAATGACTTAGGTCTGCTGGGAAATATTCTGAAGGTTAACATCCCAGAGTGCAAGAGAGAAAATGAACAAAGCATAGCTTCCAGTAAGCTCAAATACATAATGACTCGGTGATGTCCCCTAATTACATTTTTTATTGAAAAATGTATCTAGATGTTCAGATCCACAAGCATAGCCACACAGTAAACTGGGAGATCTGGAATCTTCCAGCATGATAATTATGTCTCTTTATATCCCCAATAAATTTCTTTCCCATTTAACTTTTTATGACAATCGCAGTATGATTCTGCAGTTTATAATAGATATTGATTAAATCTTTGTTTGGTGGATGAATAACGTTTTGATGAATAACTCCAACCAAGAGTTACATGAAAAAGTATTCACATTAATATAATCCACAATGCAGATGGCTGGATATTGATAAACTGACAGCACTTGAAAGCACACAAGTCAGAACAATGTAAAAGGCAGAGGGAACTTTACCCTCACTTGGATTTTGTTCTAGGAAATCAAATTGAAAATGTCACGTGATTTTCCAAACTGGTATTGCAGAGCATTTTTTTTTTTTGACAGCATGAACTCACTTTCAACAGATTTTCTGGCTTAGCTAAGTGGCTAGAAACAATTTTCTTTTTAACTATCTTGACCTAGTTGTATAAGCTGCTCTTATTCATGTACATGTAATTCGTAGTTAAAGAAAAATCTATCAATTTGCAGTAGAACATAAATTTTTCCTTTAAGTTTTTAAAAATCGAATCACAGTGATGAGCACATTTCATGATTGGATTTCAGTCATACAACGTTACAACACCTGTCTCTTCACCAGTGTACTTTTCCCACCCCCAATGGTCCCTATTTTCCTCCCTTCTCGCCCCACACACTCTTGTGACAAGCTTCCAACAATTGACCAGTTGTTTTGGCCCCGTCTACACACATCTTGGATATTAAACTATACACACACACACACACACACACACACACACACACACACATTTATATCCCATATACAAACATACATTTTTAAGAGATGAACATCCCTCCTTTACTAAAAAGTCATGTGGTATTTGATTGAAGAAATATACTTAAATTAACCAGGCAGGTATAGATTCTAGGGCTCTATTATTGTGAACAATCCTCCGAAGAATATTATCAACATCATTCTTTTATGATGAACTTAAGACAATATCTTTAAAGAGAATGGCCAAGTGAAAGGAGAATTATTTTACAAAAGTTATTTGAACTTTAAGAGTGGAGGTGGGAATCTGCACTGGGAGGAGAGTTTTTCCAATAACTGACCCCCAGCCATCAGGAATAGGAGAAACGAAGTTATGTTGGTGTCCCATACTTTACTTGTGGTACTTTGTTACGGCAAACTGAGACAGGTATCTTATTTATTGAGCAATTAAAACCAGTCCAAATATGGTTTAAAATTAAAATACAAGACTAACTAACAGACACTCAGGAATACTTCCTGAAAATTTATCTGACCAAAATACTGTTGGGTCTCATGAAAAATATAAGTAGGGGGGGAAGGACACCCAATGGGGCCTTTGTTTTGTGAAGCTCAAACAGATTTTAGCAGACAACGGATTTGACTGGTAGATTTCTAAAGCTTATTTTCTACCCATTGAGTAAAATGTTAGTGTGGAGTCTAATTTTGTGCTTCAATAATTAAGGAAAACTCTCTGGGACATCATGCCTAGCTCAGTAAACATTCTAAAGAGACTCCTTTTCAACAGAAATGTTTGAATATTCAGATCAATATATTCAGATCAAATAAATGTAATGAATCCATTAAATTCTGTTAAGGAATGAACATTTTCAGTATAGAAAATTTCTACCCTATTGTTTGAATGTTAAAAAATAAAATTAGAGCCCATATTAAGATCTACTCACATCTCCATGTCATAAACCAGTCATCCTAGTACATAGGTTGGTGTGAAGCTCACAGGCTCTTATAAGCCTGATTTTCATACACCAAACTTCTATGTAGAAAAGTGAATAATCAAAGACAGACTTACAAATAGAATTTGTGGATGTACTGGTGCCACCTTTCCTTTTTCTTTTTGGGTCACACCCGGTGATGCACAGGGGCTCATACATTCAGGAATTACTCCTGTCAGTGCTCAGAGAACCATATGGGATGCTGGAAATTGAACCCGGGTTGACCGCATGTAAGGCAAACACCCTAACCACTGTGCTTTCTTTAAGTAAAGGGATGCTATCTTTAAGTAAAGGGATTTTCTTTTTGGTGGGGGGAGAGAGAGCTACAAATTCATGGTTTTCCTTAGATTAGGGTTCAGGGAAACTGTTAAGAAGTCTATGCATTCCTTTTCCTTTGAAGGATAGAAGATACCTTCAATGTGTAGTGACCTTTCATTCCCTCCAAGTATCCAAGCACTTAACTAATCACTGAATAGAACCTCTGACTTACAGCTGACAAACATAGAAAATAATTGTGGAGGTCATCAGGAGAGAAGGGAAAATGATTTGGAAGATACACAGCATTAGAAGCAACAGCTGAGAAAAGAAAATTTGAATAGAAATTATTTTGAGATATTATTCTTTCAGATGCTCTTCAAAAAGGCAAAACTGCAATTAGACAGAAAGAGCTGCCTGGAATCTCAAGTGGGTTTTATTTTATGATAAGTCTCTAGATTTCTGTGTCCAACTTTGAATGCAAGAAAGGTCACCTGGCTTTGAAACCTCCGATGCATACCGATGAGCAGGAATCATCCACAGAGGTCATAGCTGTCAATGTCCTAAGGCTGTTGTCAGAGGAAGCTTTTCACAACAACAAAATGTAGGGCCAGGGATGCTAATGCTAGCAGGCTTTCTTCTTAGGTCTTGCCAGGTAAAATTCCACGATGAGACAGTGGGGACTTGGGATATAGTATGAATGGAAAGATCACATTGGTCTTCCGGGCCCTAGAAGGTCAACCCACTTACAAATTGGTCCACACAAGAAGGAAAATGGGACTGGAATTTTAGCTACTTTGCTGTGGGACACTGTGGGAGAAGCAGAACTGATTTATGAGAAAGGCACTGGATTCATTCCTTCTAGCACGCTCTCTGTGAGTCTCCCCGATCATCACTACCTCTCTCTCCAGCCCCTGGAGACACCCCCAGCAAGGATTCAGATCATCAAAGTCCCAAATCATTCCTGTTTGAAAATGAAATCTTTCTCTCCCAATGCCAGTGCTAACAGGCTTGATTGGAAATGTTTTCTTATCTATTTCTTGACGTCAGTCACTGGTGGGTTGGGGTTATTTAAGTCAGGGTGACTGTTTATTTGGGATCATGAACTGATGGTGATAGGTTCAGTTTGTATGAAGAGCTGTTTCTTGGCAGGGCAGGTAGAACTAAACAATCTGCCATGGGGGACAGGGCTTGGGGCTTGGAGCTATTCAGATTGTAGTTCAGAATCTAAAGCTCTGGTAATTGTAGAAGTCATGTTCTGCTTCTCTTTATTCTGTTCTGCTCATCTCCATGTTCTCACTTTCCTGAGTTTTTCTGTTGAAGGAAAATTAAGCAGGCAATGAAGACTCTTTGCAAGACCTGCAGGAGGGGAGAGACAATTGCACTAGGGAGAGAGACTGACTCAATTCCACAACACATGACACAGTTTGACACACTGAAATGGAAGAGGTGATAAGGAATGAAGCTTGAACGAAGTTTGCGTCTCATTCTCCTACATAGATGGGAAGAAAGGGCATTTATTTTCCTTGATGTTTGCAATTTAAAGGGATGGCTTCCAGGTCTTCAAGAAGGACATTTCTGGGCAATAATAGAGTTTGGTAGACAATAAATTTGCAGTTTCAAGTTGTCTAAAGTACATACTCTAAGAAACCAGGATGCTGGAGACAGGGAGAAAAATGCCCAGCATTTAATCAAGGGGAGGGCAATGAAAAGGTAACCTTGACAAGCTCGGCCAGCATTTCTCTTCTGATATCAATATTTTCTGTTTATTCCCATAGCTCTGCTCCCAGGCCCTGGGATACTCAATACTGCCATTTCTCTTCTCTGCCCTTTAGCTTTCACTTCTACCGTTGGGCTGTGGCAATCCTACTGTGACAGAATTTGCCTGCAGGAAACCTCAGAATTCAGAAGCAGTCCCACACTCTGGCTCTTTCTTCATAAGTTTATGTTCTTTGGTTTGTTCCTTTTGCCACTCAGATACCATCTATTTCCTCAATCCACCATTTTTTCTTTATTTTTGGAGATTTTAGTCAATTGTCATTGACTACAAATTGAATTAGCTATTTCTTCATTTTGTACAGTTACAAATCAATGTCAGCCGATTGATACCAATAATAATTTTTGTTTTCTTCAATAAAACTTTTCCTTTATCACTAAGTTCCCTAGACAAGACATTATTATTTTCTTCCATTTGAAATGTAATTTTCAGGCAAATATTTATTTATTTGAAGAAAAGTCCATCCATCACCCCTGTAATCGTCTAGAAAGTATGAGCAATAGGAAAAAATAATATGAAGCATTTTCTCTTTAAAAAATTCATGACTTATAAGGATTCACATGCAGGCATCTAATTTTGGTAATATGCCTAAAAGAGGTCTCATCAGTTATGCATATTTATTTGTGCTCCCTGATTATAATTACTCTATCAAGTATTACAATTGCAGAAATGTAGGGAATTTACTGAAGGAAGGTAGATATGGTGCATTTTATTAAATATTGGAAGAGTATATTCAGCTGGAAATTATTATAAATTAAAACAAGCACTGTAGCTTTGTCCTCCCATTGTTCATCGATTTGCTCAAGTGGGCACAAGTAACATCTCCATTGTGAGACTCCTTGTTACTGTTTTTGGCATATCGAATACGCCATGGGGAGCTTGCCAGGCTCTGCTGTGCGGGCGGGATACTCTCGGTAATGTGCCGGGCTCTCCGAGAGGGACAGAAGAATCAAACCTGGGTTGGCCGTGTGCAAGGCAAACGCCCTACCTGCTGTGCTATTGCTCCAAAACAACAAAAACATAGTTTAATATAGTTGTTTAAATTTAATTATTTGTATTTATCACTATTGAAATCCTTAAATAAGTAAACTGGCTGATGGCGTGTTTTTGCCATCATCGGAAGCCTCTTGCCTTTGTTTTCTCTCCAAAAACTTGGCTCACTTGCAGATGTCATATTATTCGAAGTCCTACAGTAAGGGCTGGAGCGATAGCACAGCAGGTAGGGCGTTCGCCTTACAAGCGGCCAACATGGCCGACCCGAGTTCGATTCCTCCACCCCTCTCGGAGAGCCCGGCAAGCTACCTAGAGTATTGGATATGCCAGACACAGTAACAACAAAGTCTCCAATGGAGACGTTACTGGGCCCGCTCGAGCAAATCGACGATCAACGGGAGGGCCTTTACATTTACAGTAAGAAAGAAAGTTGAAGTGTTGGGAGTGGGAATGGTGAGATTCCTTCTCTAAGAATACTTACTACAAGTTGAACAGTTCTCTTTCTCCCTTTTGCCAAAACCTGCTGACAAAAGTCTGGAAATGTAACCTTATTTTAACTTGGAAGCTCTGTGCTCAGCTAGAAATTGGAGATTATTGGGGGCAAAAGGGCAGATAAAAGAGAACTCAGCATTCTGACGCTATCTTCGTGAAGACAAAGACTCTGCCTTTTTTGATTACTTCCATGTACAGGGATCACAGAATTCAAGTCTGTGAGTTCATGTGTGACACATTTGTTGACCAAGAACTGCCTCCCCAGGCCTCCTCGGCAAAGGAACACATGGATAGATGATAAAATTGGCCCATTTATGACAGAAATGTTAGCATACATCTATAACATGTGAGGGCATAAGGTGTGATTGATCATTTACAGAGATAAAGTGTTAAGATGGAGTCAATTCTTTGGGGTGTAATTAACTCAAGGAGACATTCTGTCTCCCGGGACCATCCATATTGTTTTCCTCTTTCCTTTGCTACTATTACATATTAAACGATTGTTTACTTCACATTAATACT
This sequence comes from Sorex fumeus, assembly GCF_029834395.1. Classification (NCBI taxonomy): domain Eukaryota; kingdom Metazoa; phylum Chordata; class Mammalia; order Eulipotyphla; family Soricidae; genus Sorex; species Sorex fumeus. The sequence goes on along the minus strand of NW_026606321.1, from coordinate 7,816,701 downwards.
TGCAGTTATTTGGGTAAACACAGTAAGGGATTTAGATTCCAAAAGTTAGTTCTCCGGGTTCCAAGGGCAAGCAAGACCCAGACCAAGTCCTCAGACTGGTTTAGCTTTTCCTTCCCCATGGGGGTTCTGTCTCTTGAGTTATAATAGCTTACATCAGGATCGTGTTTTTATGCTTTCTAGACTGTCTCATTTCAATTCCAGGGTAACTTTGCTGCTTGGCCCACTTCTGTCCAAACCCCATGGCAAGACTTCCCTTTCTCCCCTTTCTGGTGTGTTAGGAAGTAGTGTTAGCAACTGAAGCCGGAGGCAAATGATTATGACAGGCACCCAGGTATGAGAGTCAATCAATTCCCAAATACAAGGAGCATGGCATTAATGGACTTTCTGTGTTTAAGCAAAGATCATTCTATAGTAAAATATGAAAATGTTATGGAGAAATAGAAAAGTAAGCAATTCATGACAAATACAAAATCTTGAGTCACCAGAAGGTTTCATTTATAAGTAATCAAGCCTGAATTGGGGAATTTAGTAGTTAACAATGAGAGGTGATGCACAGAGGAAAGGTTGAAGATAAATTCAGGGGATTGGGGTGCTCCTAAGAGCACTGTATGCTTCTCTGGAGGGAGTAATAGGGGATGAAGCCTAAAACACTGAGGGTTAAGAGCCAACACAAGTCCATACTGTTCTTGGTGAGAAGGAAGTCAGAGGGTTCATCTAACAACAGAGGGTAGGAGGTTTTATGTTTTAGCTTCCAAAGAGCTCTCTCTATTTTATTAATAGAAGTTAATAAAAATAGTATGATTATTTAACTTTTTTTCACATTTGCTATATGTACGCTAAACTGTTACAAATACCTTCCCTCTACTAACTTCACACTAACACATGGTTAATGATCAAAAGACACTGCGGTCTGCCTTGTGCATACCCAGAAACTGGAGTATTCTGCTTAAAGGAGACTAGTTCCCATCTTCCTAAACTTTTAACTCACTGCTGACACCTCCCTAAAGGAAGAGTACTTGAAATATTTTTGTTGAAGAACAATTAAATCAAAAATTTTAAGTATGATATAAGGAGTTGGGAATGTCATTCAGTGGTAGGTTGTGTTCCTTGCTTGGGATGAGGTTTGGATTTGATCCCTGGTACCTTACGTCTTAAAAAGATATGACATCAAACGATATTTTATACAATTCTTTCACTTGTAGTCAGTCTATTCCATGCACAATCTTTTTTCCTCCATAATTTAATTACCATTTTTAATTGAATCACAGGCTGGAGCGATAGCACAGCGGGTAGGGCATTTTCCTTGTACGCAGCCAACTTGGGTTAAATTCATCTGCCTTTCTCGGAGAGCCTGGCAAGCTACTGAGAGTATCTCACCTGCATGGCAAAGCCTAGCAAGCTACCCATGACATATTCGATAGGCCAAAAAAAAAAAAACCAGTAACAATTCTCACAATTTGTTGTGAGATGTTACTGGTGCCCGTTCGATCAAATCAATGAACAAGAGGACAGTGCTACAGTGCAATTGAATCAGAATGAAATACAATTACAAATCTTCCATGATTGAGATTGAGTCATATAATGATCAAACACATATCTCCACCAGTGCACATTTTCCACCATCAATGTCCCCAATATCCCTCCTGCCACCCCCACCCCACTCCACCTCCTGTCTCTGTGGCAGTCATCTTCCTTATTACTCTCTACTTTTGGGCATTGTGGTTAGCAACACAGATATTGAGATGCTATATGCTTGGTCTTTTATCTACTTTCAGCACACATGTCCCATCCATGATCCCTCCAAGCATCTTTGACTTAGTGATCCTTTCCCCAACCCAACTGCATTCTCCCCCAGTACATGAGGCAGGCTTCCAAATCACAGAGCCATCCTCCTGGCCCTTGTCTCTACAGTCCTTGGGTCCACACAGTCTTAAATGACATTTAAATGGCACCAATCAAGGTAGTACTGCTTTATGATTTCACTTAATGTTTGCTCAACAAGAATATGTATTGGCATACATTTTGTGTATATAATGATAATTTATAATTTTTAATGAAATACCAATTGTTGCCATTCTATATTGAGATAAATTCATAAGTTGTTTACTAAGATAAATCCACTTTGATCAAAGCCAAGGAAATCATTGGGTTTATCAGACAGAGTTATTACAAATTCCCATATCTACTTTTAAACATAGCTTTCAAGAATACGGCAGGGTACTAGACCAGGACCACACACCAGATCAACCTTTCCTGAATGACCAGGATTTGAATAAATGACCAAGACACAAGTATTGAGTCCCAACCAGAACAGGAGGCACCTGAGACAGGGAGCAAGTTGTAGGGACATTACCCACCAAGAACTTACTATATGCCATGATCCAGTGTGCCCAGAAGATTTGGTCCCCACTGTGTGTCACTGCTATGAACCTGAGTCACCTAAGATATGTCTTTATTCTTTCTGTTTTTATTTCATCAATTTTTAAATTAAATCACTGTGAGATAGAGCATTACAAAATTGTTCATGATTGTACTGTACAGTCATACAATGTTCCAACACCCATCCCTCCACCAGTGTAGTTTCCAGGCACCAATGTCCCCAGTTTCCCTTCCAATCCTTCAAACCACCCACCCCAGCCTGCCTCTATGGCACACACCTGTCTTCTCCCTCTTTCTCTTTCTCTCTCCCATTTTAGACATGTGCCATTCTCACTGGTGTGAGATGGTATCTCACTGTTCTCTTGATTTGGTTTTCTCTGATGATGAAGGAATTAACTCTTTTTCTTTCTCTTTTTTGTTTTAATTGAGTCACTGAGAAATACAGTTACAAAGCTTTCATGATTGAGTTTCAGTCATAAAATGATAATCCCCCATCCCTCCACCAATGCACATTTTCCCCCATCAATGCCCCAGTATCCCCACAATTGCTTTTTTAAAAAAATTTTTAAAATTTTAAAAAAATTTTTGTTAGTGAAACACCATGAGGTACAGTTGTAGACTTACAAATTTTTGTGCTCGGGTTTCCATTATACAATGATCAAGGAATTAAGTTTTTAAACTACATTCTGAGATCCAGGTGGATCTTGTGTTCAAAGCCTGAAACACAAATTCATTTGTTCCTTGCATTAACACAATTTCCGTCTCCTTTACAATAAAGGTGCCATCATCTGTAGCAGAGCAATAATGGAGCAATAGCACAGTAGACTGGAATGATAGCACAGCAGTAGGGAGTTGCCTTGCAGGCCAGCCTGGTTCGATTCCTCTGCCCCTCTCAGAGAGTCTGGCAAGCTACAAAGAGTATCTCGCCCGCATGGCAAAACCTGCCAAGCTATTTGTGAAGTATCCGATATGCCAAACACAGTAACAACAAGTCTCACAATGGAGACATTACTGGGCCTGCTGGAGCAAATTGGTGAACAACCGGTAGACACTGCTACAGTGCCACATATCCACATACACCCTTCCCAAGAAAAAGGATCTAAATGAAATGTGACCTGGACCGGCACTGAGCTACAGTACGAGCCTCGTGGGCTGCAGAGACACTACCCCACCCTCCAAACTACAGAGACATGGAGGCTAAGAGGATCTCTCTAACTTTCTGTTTAAGGGAAACTCGGCGGGTTTTAGGGCTGTCCTTGAAAGCACTTGTATAATGAGAGTTATTTTAGGAAAACAACAAAGTAACTGTCTTTCTAAGAAGCTATTTGATAATTGGAGTACACTTTCCACATTCATTTAAATAACTCTTCCATATGCTTCTTTGCAAATAATTTCAACAGGTTCACAGTCTCGCTATGTTAGGTCCAGAGTGTAATGGATCCAAAGTCTCAGAATCACTTGCAGGTTCTTGACATGCCACAAAGGCATGTCAAGGACACACCAGTGATTGGGAACTACGTGCCCTTGATGGGGTCTGCAATATTGTGCTTTCTCTAGGCCCATCTTTGTCATCTCAAGTCTGTGTCAAGAGTGGTTCAACCTCAAATTCATAGAACATTTCTGTAAGAGACAGAAACTGGTTAATCTCATGGGCAGGATCCATCAGCCACTTTCTACAGCAGAGAGCAGAGTCTGAGGGGTCTGACATTGTTGGGGGCCTGGGGGTTCTAGAGTTGCTCTTTACGGTGCATTCTAATCACAAAAAGAAAATTTCAAGTTCAGAAACAAACTAAGTAAGGAAGAACAAAAGAGAAGTCAAACACAACAGATTAATGATCTAAATGGTCCTAGATCTGCAAAATGAGATGCTCAGAGGAGTAGGGGGAGGGTTAGGCTCTTAGCCTGGTTCAAGATGGGCCAAAATCATCATTCCTTGATTTTGTTGTTGTTGTTGTTGTTTTAATTTTTATTAGTGAGACACCATGAGGTACAGTTGTAGACTTACAAATTTTTGTGCTTGGGTTTCAATTATACAATGATCAAATACCCATCCCTCCACCAGTGCCCAATTCCCACCACCACGGATCCCAGTATCCCTCCCACCCCCCATCCCCCCATCCCTCTGTGGCAGGGCATTCCCTTTTGTTATCTCTCTCCTTTTGGGTGTTGTGGTTTGCAAAAGAGGCAATGAGTGGCAATAATGTTTGGCCTATAGTCTACTTTCAGCATGCTTCTCCCATCCTGGGAAGATCCTCCCAACACCCTTTATTTGGTGCTCCCTTCTCTATCTGAGTTGCCTTTTCCCCTAGCGTGTGTGGCTGGCCTCCAAGCCATGGAGCAAAATTCCTGGTACTAATCTCGGCCATCTTTGGGTGTTAGTCTCCTATTTTGTTACTTTATGTTCCCCGGATGAATGCAATCTTTTTATGTCTATTCCTCTCTTTCTGACTCATTTCGCTTAACAATCATCATTCTTTGAACCGATGCCCCTTTGATATTGATGAAGTTCAAGCCTGGACGTCAAGCTTGAAACAAGTGCTTGCCAAGACAAGGAGAGCTGGGATGGGCACAGCAGCCTGAGGTGGTAACTGGCTGGCACAGACCCACCTTTTCATTGTGCAGAAGGAAAGTGATCAGCGGCATAGTTGTGAAAGAGCCCTACCAGTGGCCTGCATGGTGACCCCCATGTGAAGAGGTGGGAGAGGCCTGAGAGCATTGTGGGATGTCTGGGACCAGCGTGGGGCCCTCATTCCTGATCTGGCTCCCCTCGGCCCACAGACGGCCTCAGCCTTTGCATAGTGAGAGTTCTGTAGGGTCTTTCTCTGCATCTTTCTGGTTCTTGCCATGGCATTTAGGCAAGAGCTGATAAAATTTGATCAACGGTTCTTCTCATTATTTGTTCTTTTGTTATGGATTACACTAAAAAGCAGTTATCTTCATGGTGTCATTAAAAAGCTATTTTATTGGGGTAAATATGCTCATAAAATTATTTATATTTAATGTACACTTCATTAATTCGGGAATAGATAGTAGCCTGTAAAATCATTAGCACCAGAAGGCCAGCAATATGTTCATTATCTCTCCAACTTTCCTCTTGATATCTATTGTGACAAATTGTGTGTGTATGATAAAAATTGTGTGTCTGTGTGTTAGGAAGATAGACAGCATAATATCTACCCTCTTGGTGATTTTTATTTTAAATTTTTTAAACTTTATTAAATAAATGTGGCTTACAAAGTTGTTCATAATTCAATTGTTACAGGCATTCAATGTTCTAACACCAAACCGAACCCAGATTAACCTTTCCTTCCTCATGTCCCCATTTTACCACCACCATCCACCAGGCACAAAATAATTTATTCTATATTGATTTCTACAACTAAATCACTGTATCACTGTCTCCATTCATCCCAGCCCTGAGATTTTAGCAGCCTCTCCTTACTCATCTTTCCCAAACGCTGCCTAGTAGAATTATCAAAAAATATTACTGTAAAAGAAAATTTGTGAAAATTGCTATATCTTACCATAGGGTCATTAAGTCCTTGTCTGAAGGTTTACTCAGCTGTTTGTTGTTAGTTAAGTCTTCTATTCTATTATCTTGGTGGATTTCAAATATGTAATGTTTTTAGTCTTAGAGTCTGTGATGTATAAGGCATAAGCAATGATTTAAAGCTTTGATTACTTGATGACTTGACTTCCGTTAATCATCGATTTGCTCGAGCAGGCGCCAGTAACTTCTCCATTTGTCCCTGTCGCGTGCTAGTGTATCCCAATGGCATCTGTTCGTTCTAGGAACACGAAGAGCCTCAAACCAATTGTTCAGGATCTTGATGAAGAAGTCTGACCATCTGGTAGGTGGGCGGCCACGTGGTCTTTTGACGTCTCGTGGAATCTAGTCGGTAATGGCTCTAGTCCAGCGATCGTCTCCAAATCTCATTACGTGTCCAGCCCATCTGACTTTTGACACCTTGGCAAATGAGACAGCATCCCTGATTCTTGATTGTCGATGGAGGTCAGAACTCCTGATTCTTCCTTTCATTTGAGTGAACCGTGAGCTCTTTCGATTCTTCCTTGAATCCCGAATAAAGCTTAAAGCTTTAGGTTTAAAGATTTGGTCTGCAATTAAGCTGGAATCCAGTGATTTACTACTATACTGCTGGTTATCTTCAGATGTTAAGTCACTTTCAAACCAGAAGCCGAAAATGCTTCCAAGATCTCCCCCTCTCCCTCCTCTTTCCCTCCCCCTCCCCTCCTACCCCCTTTATTGCAAGCCCCTCTGCCTGAGTTTATTCTCTCTGCCCCTGTCTCTTTCTTTGTCACCTCTCTGGTTCTCTCTGCTCTCTTCCTCTGTCTCTCTCATCTAAAAACTGCATTGGCAGATAATAAACCATTTAGCATGAATTTTACTAAATTACACAACTTTCCATTTCACACTGAAAATACAAGTGGCTTCATCAGCCACTACCAGTCCTTCAGTGTGACTTCCTTCCTGCCTCCCTCTCATGGAGCAAGGAGCAAAGAGCCTGAGCATGGTGGAGCTCAGGAATGAAAGGAACATAGAGAGGGAAATGCAACTCCAAGCCGGAATTCACTGGCTTCTCAACCAGAAAATCAAGAGACTGAGAGCTAGGACTACCGTCTCCAAATCTCCTTTCCCCAGTGACTCACTCTGTAGACCAGAAGAGTGACATAAACATTTGAGCTCAATCCTCAGAACACCTCAGCTCTGTAAACAAGAGGCAATTCCCTCCTCACTGGTAGGCAAGGGAATAAGGAACTTCCTTAAGATGGAATCATAACTAAATACCACCCTCCCCTCACCATCTGCTTCGTTTTATGGCTAGGGAAGATCCTTTTTTAAAAAAAAGTGAAATTGAATAGTTTTTAGAGAGAAGTGAGGGGAGAGTATTGACTTCTCTAAGAGTGAGTGACTTTGGTAAGTCTTTACTGATATCCTTTTACTTTTTTTGTACATTAGGTAAAACAGAAAACAGTGATAAAAGCTCAGATGAAGCATAAAACACAGATGAGAGAGTGATAGATCTAGGCAGTGTGCAAATGCCAAGCAAATTCCAGATCAGGCAGCTCAACAAGAACACACAGCCATGAAAAGGTTAATCAATAAGCCCAGTACAAAACTGCACATTCCAGGAAACAGTGAGCTCTCCAGAGCATGATGAAGATTTAGACTTTTGAAAACATCCATTAAGTTTATCGAAGGAGCAGAATCTGTCTGCCTTTCTCTGTGTTGGGGCAGACAAAGATTGCTCTGCAAGAGAAACCTGAGGTTGAGTGGCTGGGAGAGACTGTGTGCATGGAGAAGTCACTGCAGACCTTTGGGCATCAGGATTTATTAGAAATCGTAAAACAGAGCCTGATATAGCCCATGGAAGAAACTGACTTTATAGTGTGGGTATGTAATTGAAACTGTCCATGTGTGTACAAAAAGTAGCACTTGTAATTACTGCCATCATTCCTTTTTACCTCTCCTGATAACTGAAAGAATGAGCCTCATCGGGTACCAGATGATGATGAGAAAAACTGCTACTCTGAACATCACTTCTTGCTTTAGAACAAGACCTGTAGTGGATGGGTGCCCATAGGCCAGGCCCCACTTCTTAGCATTGCTTCTCCCAGCTGACTATTTTGGAATGTTTGTGCTAATATTTAAATGCCAGTGATACTCTCACAAAAATCTGGGTATTTATCTCCTCTAGCAAATGAGACCATCTACCACAGATGGTCTCACTCTCGCACATGGTCACTGCAGATCCATGCCAGCAGTGGTTGCCATTTGGCTTCTGTCTGTCAGGGTCCCTAACATGCCAGTTTTGTTCATTCGCTTAATGACTGCTCCCATAAGATAAAGTAGGGTGGAATTCAGCTTCATGAATTCCAAAGCTCTCATTACAGTCATAAAAGCTTGGGCCGAGCACAAGACTTGTGTACCCTAGTATCCAAAGTATTTATGTGAAGAAGAAAATACCTACCTGTTAACTTATCTTGAGAGATATGGACAGAAACTGTTACTGTTGAGGGATTTGTGTATTTTTTTTCTAAGCATTTAAGTCTATAAAAAAGCTGACATCTTCGGTGATTCAAAAATTGAGGTGACAGGTGACAGTGATAGTACGTGACTGGGCACTCGCCTTACATGTGGCTGACCTTGATTTAAACCCACACCTCACATGGTCCCCCGAACCCTTCAAGAGTGATCTGTGAGCACAAATTCAGGAGTAATCCCTGAGAGCTGATACATATGGCTCAGAAACTAAAATTAAAAACAAAAAAGAAAGAAAAGAAATGGAAGCAAATAGATGATTAGATCTTGAAGCTATTTAAGGAAAACTGTCATAAGGTGATATACCAATTCCCTCTAAGATGTACCAACCAGAGGCATCTGCCTACTGCACCATTTCTTCAAGAAGCAGCTTTCAAGATAATTTTGCCTTCTTACAGCTCTGAAGTGGATTATTAAAAGGTGGGATGCTCCCTTCTCCTCTCCAGCCACCTGTCACCAACCACACACACCTCATCACAGTATCCCATTATTTTGTGCATCTAAGTCATTAGAACAAGGTAAGTGTGCATGCAGGCAGAAAGCCAAGTAGATATGAACTCAGAGGAATTTGAACAGCATAGTTTTCACACCTCAGCACCACCTTTGTCACGATAGACTTGATTTCGAATATTGTAAGTACATTTGCGTTGAACTGTGTACATGCACCTCAGATTTGACTTGGGACTCTTAGACTGTAAAATGATCATCACCATTGTGTTAAGAAACATTTGCATCACATAAACATGATCCTTCATTGTGTGCGATGGGAGTGTTCAGGATCTGTTTCTTAACAACTTCCAAGTAGATAGTGGATGCTACTAACCGTAGTCTCCACATTGCACATTAGCTAGCCAGAACTAATTCACCGTTTAATAGCAATTTGTAAGCTTTCACCAACTTCTCATCTTCCCCAGCCTAGTATTACCTCCAAAATTGGTTTCCTGTGCTGGTGGGTTCATATGAATCATATGAAAAAAATGCAACAAAACTCTAAAGGCTATGAGGTTAGAGTTTATTGACAAATTATGTATGTGGGTCTGTCAAGTCATAGTTTGAAAATTAACTTGATTCTTCTTCCTATGTGCACATAAATTCTTTGATACCTATCTGGAGTGAAGAAAGTCCAAGGTGTAAAGCTGGTGTTTAGCCCAGAAATGCTAACAAATACCATCAGAGCAGGCACAGTGTTGTTATGGGTGGGTTTGCAGTTTCAGCTATGTCAATTCAGTACAAAGCTCTGAGTAAATCTAGTTCAAATATTAGTTAAAAGAATAATATATTAAAATCAATAGTAAGGGCTGGAGCGATAGCACAGCGGGTAGGGCATTTGCCTTGCACGCAGCTGACCCAGATTTGATTCCTCCCTCCCTCTCGGATAGCCCAGCAAGTTACTGAGAGTATCCCGCCCGCATGGCAAAGCTTGGCAAGCTACCCGTGACATATTCAATATGTCAAAAACAGTAACAACAAGTCTCATGATTGAGACGTTACTGGTGCCTGCTTGAGCAAATCAATGAACAATGAGGTGACAGTGCTACAGTGCTACAGTTTCTAAGTAAACCAGCAACCCAACTTTCTGGACTAACGAACACTCTGCTCCAGTATTCTCACCTATAAAGTATATGTCAACATCTGATATGGGAAGAAGCTCTACAAGGAATAATATTCACAAAATCTTCATAAAAGTTACTAAATTCTCACATTTGTACTTAAAACATATTAATAAGGATATTTCCTAGAGCATTATTTGTAGAAGTGAAAAATTATGAGTTTTCTAACATTAATTTAAGCATTATTATATAAATAATTGCCTGATACCATGAAGTTTTTCTTTTGGGGGGGGGGGGCGGCGTATCTGGCAGTGCTCAGGGCTTACTCTTGATTCTGTGCTCAGGGATTACTCCTGGTTCCGAGCTCAAGGATTACTCTTTGAAGGCTGCAGGGCCATATGTGGTCCTGGGAATCAAACCAGGCTCTGTGGCGTGCAAGGCCAGGGCGCTTTCTGCTGTACGTTCACTCTGACACCTATATAGTACTGATTTGTATTGCATAACTTTATTTAGTTGCACATCTATTTAGTTGCACTCAATGTTCCAACACCAGTCCGAACACTATAGCATCTTCCCGCCATCATTATTTCCAATTTTCCCAACCACCCCTTAAGCCTGTCCCCATACCTGGTTGGCCCCCAGTAATTTACTTTATATTGTTTATTATAAATAATTTGCTAAAAAGAAAATAAAAAATGTTTCCTTAGAAGAAAGTTAGTGTATCACCATGGAGCCATTTAGTCCTTGTATAAGAGAATACTAAGGTGTTGTTACAGGTTAAGCCTTCTGTGTTACAGGTTAAGCCTTCTGTGTTTTATATTAATCGAGATCAGTTGCCTTCTAGGTTACATCCCACCCAATCTGGTGTGCTACTCCTGGTTTATCAGTGTTGTAGAATTTGAGATGTCACTCCAGGAAGTCTAACACTTTTCACAGGGTGATACAGCTCGAGTTAAATTTTAAACTGAGTGGTGACAGCCAGGGCTTCCAGAAGTACAGGAGGCAGGGAAAGTAGCCCATCCCAGACTCTATGAAAAGCTTGGAGGTTTCAGTCACAAAACCCGTATACCTGAGTTTTTCAACAGATTAATTTCTGGATGAGGCTTGTCCAACAGTGGAGTCTGCCCAGGAGCATGGTGGCAGTTGTGGAGTTTGAAGGTTTTCAACTGCCATGGTTCTGTTTGGGTGGGCCCTGGGCTTCTCTGCCACCCTCTGGGGGGTGCCCTTGATGACTCAGCCTTGCATGGGGTCCAGGAGAAATTCTGCCATGTTCTGATCTCTTTCAAGATTTATTTATGAGTCTCTGGATCATGGCTGGTGAATGAGCTTACTTGGCACTGGAGCGTAACTGGTCCGTGAGCATAACTGCTGGCCTTCTGAAAGTACAGGGTGATGGAGGAAGGTAGTCAATGCCCGACTCCCTAACAGCCTGGAGATTTCAGTTGCAAAACACGCATACCTAAGCCTATATAGTAATTTAAAAGAATAGCATTTTAAGCAATTTATGTGTCTTGGCGATAGCACAGCATGTAGAGCGTTTGCCTAGCACGCAGCCAACATGGCCAACCCGAGTTCGATTCCTCCGCCCCTCTCAGAGAGCCCGGCAAGCTACCGAGAGTATCTCGCCCGCACGGCAGAGCCTGGCAAGCTCCCTGTGACGTATTCGATATGCTAAACACAGTAACAACAAGTCTCATGATGGAGACGTTACTGGGCCCGCTCGAGCAAATTGATGAAAGCAACGGGAGGAGCATGACCGTGACCGTGAACCTAGAAAAATGTCTAATTAGAACCTTTTTATTTTAATTAGAACAAAACGAAAATAGTAAGATGAAGAACATATTTAAATAGATTATATTTAAGTTAAAGCATGTTATGTGCATGTGTGTGTGTATATACACATTTATATAAATTGGTAAAATATCAGGTTTTGAACTAATGAGCCCAATCTGGAGTGTGTATGAAAAGTGGGAGAGAGAACTTTAGCCCTTTATTTGCATTTCTCTAATCATTTAAATGCTTTCACAGAGACTCTGTTCATTAACTTACATGTGATTAAAATGGAAGAGAACATCCTAAACTCCTCCTCATCAAATGAACCAGACACCACAGGAGGCCCACGTTAATGTTCAACAGGGAAGGGCTTTTTCACTTTGAGAGTAATTACCTGTACTCTATGGGAGCTAAGAGTCCTAACTGAAAAGAAAAAAAATCTTGTTTTCTGGGAAAACCTCAAAATCCTGCCAAACAGAGGTAAACGATAAAACAATAAACCTTAAGCTACAGAAATATGTCCGATTTTTACCCCACAGTGTTATTTCAGAATCTCCTCTCTCTGTCTCTCTGTCTCTGTTTCTCTCTCTCTCTCTCTCACTCTCTCTCTCTCTTTCCCTTTTTCTTTCTCTATTTCCTTTCTCAGATTTATCTAAGAAAATTTCTTTAAACTGTTCTACTTCAAAACAAAAGTAGACTATTTCACTTGTGTATTGGGCTTTATAGATAAGGGAAGCATAAGAGATGCACAGATATAAACAAATATCCAGCTTCCATTTTTTCTGGCTTTGATCTAATTTGCAGTGTTTTGAGCAGGAGACTTTTACCCATCCTCCTGAAAGCCTTTCTATTAATCAAATATTTCCTATTATCAAGAAACATTTCCTGACATTCAGTCTAAATTTTTGTTTTTCTTAGGGCTTTATAAAATTTAGTTAATTGCATTATCCTATTAGCAGATCAAAAATGGTATTTTTCTTTTTACTCATTTTCTTGTTGTCACACCACGAATATCTGTATCTGAAGCATCCAGGAAATGAGAGAAACACTATTTTCTGCTCTTTCCTTCTGTCCCACGCATTGAGTCAGAGCACAGTGTGATACTGGCCTTCACAACAGGGATCTCCACCAAGGTCGAGCTTCGAAGAGTGATGTTGGCCTGGTGAGGTTGATTTCTGCATCTACAAGAAAATGTTTGGTTACCTACTTCTCTTGGCCTGACTTTTCCCTTTTGATGATTGACAACTGCTTGTGTGAGAGAGAAAGTATTAGAATCAGTCTGAAGAGACTAATAAAGTCAGTTTCCTGTTGTTCACATGTCACACTAATGCAAAGCTGAGAGGACAGACATAGCCCAATCTTCTTGCCATGCTGCATGGAAAAGGAAACATCCGTGTTGCATCTTGCCTTGCCGTTGTTGTAGCTAGCGTGGCCACTATTGTCCAGCAGGTAGTTGGTTAGAAACAGGAGAGGAGCAATCAATACCAAAGGTCATCTCTGTTCCTGGTTCATCAAAACAGCATGCTTCAGACAAGCAAAACTCTGCCTGCTACCAGCCCCAGGACTGTCTTCCGGGCTTATTGGCCCACCATGTGCCATGATAGGCTGGTAATTGGGCACTCAACATAATTTAAAGTGCCCTGGCCCTATTTTCCTCCAGGAAGTACTGAGCCTCACACTGAGAAAGCGAAACAAGTTCAACTGCCCATCTGGGTCCAGTCAGCCTCTACTCTTTAACCATTAGCATCAGCACAGGGACTGTAGTTAATAGTGCCATATTGTATATGTTAGGTAGTAAAGCTAAACTGAAAGTAGGTAGTAAAGCTCTCAACACAAAAAGCCTTTTTAAAAATGCACAGAGAAAGATGATAACCAAACTTATTGGGATTTTGTTACATATAGAAATATCAAATCACTTTGTCTATCTGAGATTAAAAGTGTTATAGATGTCAATCACACCTCAATATTTTTTTGAAGTAAACAGGAATGACTAAGTTTGGGGTATGCAATGACTCAAACTTAGGTAAGTACTTTGCAGCCGTAAACTATCAGTAGCTATTTCTGAGCACAGGAAATTGTGAGTCTGAGATCACAGTTTCATTGGCAATGTTTGGGGACAAACACACTGGACGCTGACCACATGAGAGACAATTGACTGGTACAGCAATCTTAAGAACTGTAATCAGTGACCTGATATACTGATGACTCAGACTTCAAAGGAAAGTCCAGGGAAGTGTTCTGTTTCTTTTTGTAATTTGCATTGAAAATATTTTAGAACTTTTAGGTCCAGGAAGCTTAATGAATGTCCAGATTCCTCCAATCCCTTCTCTGAAGTCTATCTCCTACTGCCTTCTTTCAGCACATTCAACAGTTAAAATAATTTTAATTTGCATTTTTTCTCTTAGTAACCTTTCCTTCCTTGATAACAATGAACTCTTTAGAGTTTGTAATCTGGTTCTCTGATCTCTTGGTGATGCTAAAACTTAATTTTTTACCTCAACATTTTCTAGAGTCCTCTTTCCAAACCAAATAGTTTTATTTTCTTAAAGGCCGAGCTAGCATAAAGGTAAGGTAAAGTAAAGGTAAAGGCCCTCCCGTTGATCATTGATTTGCTCGAGCGGGCCCAGTAACGTCTCCACTGGAGACTTTGTTGTTACTGTGTCTGGCATATCGAATACTCTCGGTAGCTTGCCGGGCTCTCCGAGAGGGGCGGAGGAATCGAACTCGGGTCGGCCATGTTGGCTGTGTGCAAGGCAGACGCCCTACCCGCTGTGCTATCGCTCCAGCCCTAGCATAGCATGCTAAAATTAACAGAACTTTCATCCACTCCTCCAAGGTTATGACAATACCCTTTTTTTTTTAAAAAAAAAGAGAGAGACAAAGCTCAACACTTTGCTTTTGTAAAAATGATTGGTATGGAGTCAGAGAAATAGTATAGTAGGTAGGATGTTTGCCTTGCACATGGCTGACCCAGGTTCAATCCCTGAGCTGCCAAGAGTGAGCCCTGAGAGTCGAGTTAGGAATAAGCCCTGAACACCATTGAATGTGGTCCAAAAACAAAATCATATGAGAACAAAAAGATTCGGTCATCTCTCAGGCTTGAGCAACTTGGATCTGTTAGTTATCCTTCTGGTCATTCTCTGGGTCAAACGCACAATGATTCAATCTTTTATTTCCTGCTCTGACCACAGCCCTTAAATTATCAAGTGCCTGATGCCCTCTTCAGTGAGAGAGAAGCCCTCACTTACTGTTGATGATGATGTACATCATTTGACCCAGATTCTATGGGAAACTATATGGAGATTCCTCAAAAAATCAAGAAGAGAGCTCTTATATGACCCGGTGATCCCACTTCTTGGCATCTAATGCCCCGAACACAAAAACACTGACTCAAAGCTTTCTTTTGGAAGAGAGACGATATGCATGTTCATTGAAACATTTAATACAGAACCAATACATGGAAATAACCCAAATGCCCAGTTGGCAGATGAATGGATAAAGAAATCTTGGCATATATACAAAATGGAATATTAAGCATTGGTAAGAAAAGATGAAATATTTTAGTCTACTGAAATGTGGATTGAACTTTGCTTAACAAGATATCTTGTTCAGCAAAGTAAATTAGAAGGAGAACAAATACCAGATGATCTCACTCATCATTTGTTTTTTTGTTTGTTTGCTTTTTCAATCACACCTAGTGATGCTCAGGGATCACTCCTGGCTCTGCACTCAGGAATTACCCCTGGCGGTGCTCAAGGGACCATATGGAATGCTGGGAATTGTATCCGGGTCAGCTGTGTTCCTACCCGCTGTGCTATTGCTCCAGTCCTGGGCCTTGGGCAGTTTGATGTTTTGAACATCATGACTCTACATGCTGACACGACTATCACATGCTACCTAAACTACAATTTTAAAACTGTAAATCAAAAGCAGAAAGCAAAACAAGAGACGTATTTCTCAAGTTCTTATCTAGTTCTGCCATTGGAATACTCCAAAAATGTCAAAGGCCAATATAACCTGATGATTTTGGAAAATCTAGTTTGAAAACAGAGTTTGTTTGGAAGAAATATGACATGTGTCCAGTGGAAACAAATTCAATTTCCTCTTAGATAAAAATAAAGGTTTTGTAAAAGACCAGAGCACCCCTTGTTTGCAGAAACTGTTAAGTCTGCTACAGTGCATGTTGAATTGACACCCTGGAGAGAGTTTAATTGGGCCTTAGCATTCTGTATGGTATTGGGTTTCCTTACTAATGCTGTGAAGCACATCATGCTCCTTCTCAGGACATACCCTGTTTCACCAACTAATAATTGTCAAATTTAACAAAAGGTCAACTAAGCTTATCTAAATACCTACTCCAAATAAAAAAAAATTTGAATGATTTTCTTATCTAAAATATTACATATATCAAAATACGTGCTAATTATCTTAGGCTTACAATAAAATAATTGGGGCTGCTTACTCATCTGTTCCTGGCAACTCACATTTCAATAACATGAATGTGCTCATGACATTTTATTAATGCTTTGCTGATTAGAAAGTGTGTGCAAATATGTAATCACATTCCCCTTTTAAAATGGTACTTGGAAAGAGCATTGTCTTATTATAGATGATAAGATCATATAGATAACTGGCTCACATACACGGATCAAGTGACAGAACAAGGTACAAGTAATACCACTTCCTCCTGAATTCTTGAGTTGAAGAGGAGAAAGCTCACAGGCTCACAGTTAGGCATGAACAGTAAGGAACAGATGGGCTAAGGCAGTGGCCGTGGCTGGCTTCCTCCCTCTTTTATTCCAAGACAGTTACAGCATTTCATCATTTCGTACCAGTACAGGCAGATGACTGCTCCCAAATGAAAACCTCATGTTCCACAAGGAACCTCAACGTGCCATTCCAACTCTAGATATTTTCACAACACACAGAACCTAAAAACTCCACACTGGTGTGGCAAACTCTCATTCATGGTAAAAGAGGGGAATTCAAGGACATTGTTTTCTGGTTTTTAAAAGAAGCAGAGCTATATTTGGGGAGGGGGGCATTATTCTTCTGCTCTGAGTAAAACAGCATGTGTCAGTGCATAAGCTATTCAAAATGGGGGCGGGGTCATTATTTCTTTGGTCAATCACAGAGCTGTTATTGGCATCTTTGTCCAGGTGGCCATTCCATGCTGGTCCCAAGAACTCTCTGTCCATTTGCAGTAGAATTCCAACTCTGTGCATTGCTCTGCTTTGTTTTTTTGCCTCTGAAGCTGTGTGTGGAGCAACATAGGGTCTGAGTGTGTAATATTTAAATGGATATATGAATGAATACGTGTATATATGTATGCATATATTGAATCGTTAATTTCTCAAGGCTTATCATCCTAACATAGTTCCACCTGCAAATAATAAGTTTTATGTCAATTATATCTTGATTTCTGAACATACCTAAAACATTTAATTAGATAGAAGAGAGTAAAAGATATATTAAATGATTATTCACTTAATCATATATATCTACATATGTATTTAATTGACAGGGATGTACAATCATTAAAACTAAAATCTACCAGTCTATACCAGGGTGGATCCAGCTTTAGGGCACCTGACACACCCTAAGAAAAAGAATATACAATTACCACATCACCCACCACATGCCTCCTGGAAATATACTCTAGTGGCCTAAAAACACAATGCAGAAAAGCCATCTGCTCTCCTATGCTGAAGCGCTATTCACAACAGCCAGAATCTGGATACAACCCAAGAACCTGAGAATAGATGACTGGACAAAGAACTATGGTCCATCTACACAGTGGACACTACGCAGGTGTTAGGGAAAATGAAGTCGTGAATTTTGCTTACACATGGATGGACATGGAGAGAATCATGATGAGTGAAATCTGTCAGAGGGAGGGGGATAAATATTGAATGACTGCACTCATTTGTAGGATATAAAGAAAAAACAAAGAATATGAGTAATACTCATAGATAGTAGAAACAAGGGCCAAGGGGACGGGTCCATGGTAGGAAGATGCCACAAAGCGTGGGGGTGGGAAGAGGAGTGTAGTGAGGACAGAGAAGGGGGCCCTTTCCAACATTACTTGGAAATGATCACTCTGGACAAGAACTAAGTGCTGAAAGGAAGTAAAGTGATATGCATTACTCTCTCAGTAAGAGTAATTGCAAACCACAGAGTATAAAAGGAAAATGAAAGAAAGAGAGACACACAGAGAAAGGGGGAGAGGGAGAGAGAGGGAGAGGGAGAGAGAGGGACAGGAGAGAGAGGGAGAGAGAGAAGAGAAAAGAGCCTGCCATTGAGGCAGGCTGTGGGAGGGGGTGGGGAGGGGCAGGACAGAGGAAAACTGGGGACTTTGGTTGCAGGAACTGTGGGTGTTGAAACGTTGAATGACTGAAACTCAATCATGAAAACTTTGTATATCTCATGGTGATTCAATTTAAAAAAATTCATATACTTTACCCACAGAAAAAAATGTTTAGAAAGACAAAAAGCAAATCACAACACACTATAATATTTAAATTTAGTTTTTTTAAGCACTGTGATTAACAGTTATTCATAGTTGAGTTTTAGACACACAATGTTTCAGCACTGACCCCACCTCTAGTGCTCCCAGGTTCTTTCTCCCCCCCCACTTGTAGTTTTTTGAAGTTGATTGTTAGAGTTTGGGTCTTTTGATTTCAGTGTTGCTGACTCAGTGGATTAGATATTTAGCTCTATACTCCTAACACCACAGATGTACCCAAATCCCCTTGCCCCCATTCCCCATCGCTTCCTGTCTGTCTCTTCTCCCCCTTCACCCACTTGATTTCTTTTTTTCTTCTCCCTGTGCTCTGAGCCCAAGAGAGATCTAGGCACACCCACTTTAAATCATTGCATTCCCTTCATCCAGTAATTCTAAATACCACATATACATTATTATTTTTTTTGTTTCACCCAGTGATGCTCAGGGGTTACTTTCAGAACTCACTTCTGGAGGTGCTTGGGAGACCATATGGGATGCTGGGGAATGAACTAGGATTGGCTGCATGCACCCTATCCACTGTGCTATCACTCTGACCCCACACACATAAAGTTTCAAGACTCACAAGCACCAATGGTACCCTGAAATTCAGGAGACCATTATGATATACTACAATGAACTGCTTTGACATCATTGAAGACCGCCAAATTCTACAGGCAAACAAACAGGCTAATAAAACTTCTCAGTTGCAAATGCTTATTACTCTTCATGACTCAGAAGGAAGGATGGCATTTATCTTATTTTCCAGAAGACAGTTATAATAAATAATCTTTTACTACCAGCAACTCCCTGATGCTTTTCATCCCATCCAATGGGAAGCTTCACCCTCATTTCCTCCTTGTGGAGAATCACTCCTTTGTTCTTGACCTTGGGTTTAGTTGCATCTTGGATATTACTTGAGTATTTCAAACTCATGATTTTCCTATCTGAATATATCTTCATTTCCCCCCATAACTGTTTGTCCTGTTTTTTGTGTTGCTGATCCGACTGGAATAGTCTCAGTGACAGAAGCTAGAAGCTGGGATTGAACCAAGACTTTATGTCTCATATTTATTTTGTCACCAAGTTCATCAAAATACCAACTCACCTGCTTCATTTTTCATACTTCCAACCACTAATTGCTTTAATTTCTTTTCAATTCTTAAACTTTAGCAAGACTGACAGACTTTGCTTCCAATCTCAGGCTATCCAGGATACTATCAGTCTGCAAACCAGGTTCATCTCTACTAGGGAAGGCTGGGTAGAGTTTGTGCCTTTTCTTTCATGCCTAATTGTTGTCCTATGTTCTTCTAGTTTCAATTGAAACACGTGATGATTTGAGATTTCTGTACACTGGGAACTGGCAGTCACAAATCTACTCACCATCTTAGCAAATTAAATAATTGCAAAAGCTCATTATCTTTACTCCTGAGCCAACAAGCTCAGGCTCAGCACTGCCCTGGACAAGGTCTCGTTGTTTACCTCGTCTCCTAACTTCTTTTTACATCCTCAAGATTTTCCTAGCAGGAATATCCCATTGGTGGGAGTTTTGGTCCTGAGCTTTGGGCTTAGACCCACAATCCATGTTTCAGTTGCTCTTTTTCTTCCATACAGCCTTTTAATTGAACCCAACTGCCTATTATGATCCTACACACTCTTGACAACTCACCCTGGAGAATATTCAAGTTTTACCTTTATATGTCCCACTAGATGAGGAACAAACCTCAACTGCACCAGATCTTCACAACTAATAGGTTCCGAAAAGTTAGTGCTTACCTGTGTAAAGTCCATTAGAATCATCCACATCCCTTAAAGAACATAGATTATGTAAATAGGCTATTTTCTCCCATTCTCTACTGTTCTACCTACTGAGGAAAGGACGTATAGATGCACATAGAGAAATTCTGCAGTTTCTTTTCTTTTTATAAATCTACCTGAATTTTTACCACACCAAAATGGAACAATAGCAACAAATCAAGAAGACTTTCTTATATTTTTTAATCCTCATTTGATTTTATTTTTAGTGCTTCTGGTTCTGTGCATATAGTTGACAGGTGATTAAACATCAGGGAGAATAAGACATCATGGAACTAATCTCCTATTCTCGGTATGTTTGGCATGGCCAAAATGATTTGTAATGGCTGATCAAGTACTAACGGTATAAATAATAAGTGAAGAATGTGATGAATTGAAAGAAAGGTGGAAGGAAGAAGAAGGGAACTTAAACCATGGTGAGAGAAACAGTTCCATAGGTTACCTCCAAGAATTTAACTCAGCAATGACAGCCTTCACACAGCTTCTATATATATATATATATATATATATGTTCAGGATAAGTTGCTGTGTGAAAGCTGTCATTGCTGAATTAAATTCTTGGAGGTAACCTATGGAACAGTTTCTCTCACCATGGTTTAAAATTCCAGCCCCTTAAGAGCCAGAGAGACACACAGCTATAAAAACAAACTCTTTCCAAACAGTTTTTCCAAAACACCATAAGCGCTGAGCCTGTAACTTTTGTGAACCCCTGACACAGGAGTATAGGGTATGTTTTAGGTTGAAAATGTCATAAACATGGTTTAATTCAATTTCACTAGCAACTCCAGTTGTTTTCATGTAATCACCTGAGTGTAAAAAAATAGACTTAATAGCTCAGAAGAGCTTTAGAGACAAAGAAGGTAATCTGTAGAACTGTTCTGTACTTGACACCTTCTTTCCTGTAGAGCTTATATCTTACTTTCGTGCGGGTCATTGCTCGTATTCAGCGAACAACATGAAGACAGTACGACTAACATCCCTACTTCATCCAAATCCCCTTTGTTTTTACCTGTTACCCCTTTTCTATTCTGGGTCCTCACCCTGGGTATCATCTTTGATCATCAAGTTCCCTGATTTCCTCTTGGTCTTGACAATTGCTCACACTCACCTTTGTTTGATGACTTGGACAGATCTGGGTGGGTATTGGTAGACTCTCTCTCTCAATTTGTACCATCTTAATGTCCTTCGCAATTCTCTTTATCAGTGAGACACTGGGGTGGAGTTGAAATGCGTGTGATGAGAACACGCTGGTCAACTTTATGCCCTGCTTGCCATCCCCTAGGTGGGCAGACTGATGTCTTGAACTCAGGATAGTACCTCATGGACTAAAAAATAATAATAATAAAAAGAAATTGGAAGATGAGAGCACAGAGGTAGTACAACAGTGTTGGTACGTGCACAGGAACAAGGTTGAATTACCAGCATCATGTGGTCCCCGAAGCATCGCCAGATACAAGCCTTGAGGCTCTCTGCTGGGTGTTGGTTGTTCCCCAACCCCACAGGTTCCAAGTGTCACCACAGCCTAGGCTCTCTGCATTGAGCCATCTCACCTGGCTGGCTAAGAGTCCATAATAAGTCCCCCCTCCTGGATCTCTGAGCTTGTTTGGGAGGCCCTGACTCCACAAAAGAAGTTGAAAGACAGGGATCCCATAGGTTAAGGACAGAATGCTCTCTTTCAGTCAGTGTTTGCTGAATCAAATTGGACACCTATGGTGGTATAACTGATATTGATTAGAGTAAATAATGATCAGAAGCTCTTGTAGAAAATATTCTATGTTCTGGCTCCATGTTGTTTTTTCAAGCTTTGTCTAATTTATTGCAGGGAACTTTGGTTGTTCCTGTTTCTCTGTCAGGAGCTGAGACTGACAAGGCTGGGGTTGCTCAGTCAGCACTCATGGAAACTGTCAGACACACTTCTCTCCCAGAAGCAAGATCCTCTACTTCTCTCAACAGAGGTCATCTGATGGATGAAACTGGCTAAGGCCAGGGGTCTTTGCTGGGATTCTTACAGCCCTGAGATCAGCGCTCCTTCCTGCCTCCGCTCTATCCTGACACATAGACAGACAGACAGAAATGACTAAGGAGTTCAGTCAGAGTCTGGCATCAGAATCTGAAGGCCCAGATTCAGACGCGAGGAACTAACCTGTTTCTGACAGACAACAAGTCCCACCTAACCCTGGAGAATGCTCTGAAACACGGGGTTTGGACATTTAGCTTTCTCAATTTTTGTGAAAGCAAAGCAAAACTTTGCTCAGTGTTTCCTCATTGGCTGAGTGTTTGTTCTCTAAGCCATTTAGTGTAACATGATCAGATTCCTGGCAGGTCAGCCCAAGGCTGTGAGAAGTCCAAATCCTTCATGTGTGCAAAGTCTTGTCTGGAATACACACAGTGCTGATTCTTCCTACCTTCAGAACACTGCATTGTTGGGCTTTGAATCCAGGCTAGGTGAGCAAGGACACCCCAACCCACACCCAGTACAATTTTGACATCTGTTGGCACAGTGGGAGGAGAAAGCCTTTTGCCCAAACTAGTCTCCATTTCTGAGGTTCCCGAGAATACCTGGGAGTACCGTGCACATCTGAATGCTGGAAGAGTCATTTGTCACAGACTTTGCTAAATAAGATCCCCTTTGTTTAATCTTCAAGCACATTAGAACCCTGGAAAAAACACAAGAAGGCATTCTCTCTTGCAATTCACTGTCATCATTCCAGAAATTTCCACATGGCTTCTTTGTCAATGGTGCCACAATGTATCAAGTTCTCAAGCCTTTCTATAAGGCTTTATCCTAATACCCACTATTTAAGTATTTTAAATAGTGGGTATGGGTCCTGCAGATTTCTTCTATTTATAGTTTTAGGTTATTGTATGTTTTGTTAGATATTATTCCCGACCCAAACAACCATCCTTTCATCAGTTAGATATTATTCCTGACCAAAACAACCATCCTTTCAGAGAAATCAGTATTACTACCTGATTTCTTTTAAAGAAAAATTACTAACCATCAGCCTGGAGAATGAAGCACTAACAACCAGTGGGTGCTGAGAGGAAGAACTACCAAGCTCTGAAGCAAGCAAGAGAAGCAAGTGTTAGTGCAGGTCAGTCTGATGCCTCACACAGACCCCAGGAGACCCACCCTCATCCCTTTGGTGCAGTATCCTCGGTGACATTTGGCTGAGAACTCGTGACTCCATCATGCAGTTGCTTTTCCCTGTCCTAGTAATCTCTGTCCTCGACATCCCCTGTAGGGCAAACATAATGGAGGCACAAGGTCGCTTCTCTAGTCAGAAGGTGAAAGACACCTGGACCAGATTTTGGAAATGCCGTTGCTTTGGCACAGACTCTCACTGGCCAGGAGGTCTCCGGGGAACCTCTGAATGCAAAGGAAGAGACAAGCAAATACAGAGGCAAGGAAAGCAAAGAACGGGGTGCATGCACCTAGCTCCAGTTCCATTCCCAGCACCATCTATACCCCAACCACCAGCCGCTGTGGCCCTAGAGACCATTGGAGGGGGTTCCTGAGGACCCCCAGTCCCTAGATCTCGAGTAGTACCATATTCTCTGGCCCTGACAGTGACTAGCCAACTTGGTTGGCCAAGAATCATACTGTCCCTGGCCATGATTCCCAGCCCACTTGATTTTTCCTGGCTGTCTCATCCTGGGTGCTCTGCCCACATTCATGGTACTGATGGAGACAGGGGCCAGCACCCAGGGGAACACAGTGGTGGGAGCCCCTCTGGGTGGGGGGGACTTAGGCATGCCCCCTTCTTGCCGCCTGTGTGCAATCTCCCACCGTGGGGGCACTTGAACCCAAGAAACAAACCCTCAGAATTTCCGACCTCCAAATCCCAGAGCAGAAGAAGCAGTTTGTGTGTGTGTGTGTGTGTGTGTGTGTGTGTGTGTGTGTGTGTGTGTGTTGGGGTGGGGGGACAGAGAGACTTACAGAGTTAAATGCCTTCCCAGGAGGAGGAGAGGGGAGAAGAAAACCAAGGGCCACCCAGAACTGCTGCCTGCAGCTCTATTTTTAGGTTTCTTTATTCATTAAGGGTCTGTCGCCGGGGAGCAGGCTTGCTCTTCCCTTCGTTGGGACTTGCTCCAGTCTGGCAGAGAAATGGGGTGGGGGTGGGGATGGTGGATTTGACAGAGGGTCACACATCCCCCCAGGAGCCTGGGGGTTTCTCTCCCAGATGGGATTTCAGGGACTGAGCGTCCTTCTCCTGCAAACACCGGGTTATTTGATCTTCAGTGCTGGCACAGAACTGCCATTTCTTAGACATAATAAATCACTTACAATTAGCTTTGACGGGGCACTGAGGTCAAACTGCATTTTCTTCTTCCCCCCTCTTTGGAACCGAGGTGGATCCCAAGCAAAGTCATTACCAGCTGCTTGGGATGAGGCAAGAGGTGCCATCAGCACAGGCTGAGGTGCTGGAATTTTAGAGTTGTTCCAGCAGCAGGGCTGACTGCTTCTTCCTCTCTCCTAGGCACAGTGGAGACATTTACATACATGGCAGTTGGTTCTCTTCAGGGAGAACCTGGTTGTCACTTACTTTCTGAGTTATGAGATCAGTCTTCACATTACTCTCAATACAGTTGGAAGTCCTAGATGGACAGGGGTTCACATATCCAGCAGAAGTTAAGTGACAAGGCCAGTGACTTGGTGTCTATGCCCAGCTGGGTGCCCTTAATTCCCATTATCCTGACTCAGCTCTATTGAGAAGGTTGACTGGGCAACATCAATTAATCTACTCTGCTGGGAATAGCATTCTTCCCAAGACAGCCTGAGCGGGGAGCAGAGGTCTTAAGAAATGGATCAAGGCCACTGCAGGGCTCCAGAGGTCTGAGGAATTGGGGGACCTGCTTGCTTTAGCAGGGCAGTCATACCTGGTCAATATACTCAGGGGCAGGAAATATCTCTTTTCTGTCCAACAATGGGATCAAAACCTGCACTTTCCAAAGGCCATCAAACCCTAAAGTTCTGATTGTATCATGCAGTGAAATGTGAGCACTGCTTAATGTGTCTGTCAGGCTGCACAGGGGTGCCTGGTGGCTGTCTGTGGCATCCATCTACTGTATAAAATGAGGCAGGCATTTTAAAAGGGCAACTCCATGCGTGGGGGTGGGGTGGGGCGCATCATGTAAATGGTTTGTGACATCAATTTCCAAGGATCCTAGAGCACTCATGGTTGAGTCCCAGTCTGGGGGTGGGGCAACACCCCTGCATGTTGGGAGGGTGAGAATGAACGAGAGTCGTTCTATGATAAGCCCTGCCATATTGAAAGGAAATTTCATCCATCTTTACGAGACGAGTGAAGTCATGAGGACACATGGCAGATCAGGCATGAGGTTCAAGGTTCAAGACATAGAAATTATCAACTGTCATCACACATTCTGGTTTCTGAGGTGGCCTCCCTCACAGAGGAGGGCTGGTCCCCACAGAGGCCATGCCTGGACACTTTCTCAGACAACAGCAGGGCCCAGTCTCCATCAGGTGAAGGCAACAGCTCCCAATGTCTGCGCAACAAATTTAGGAATCAGGAGGGAGTCCCTGAGACACTCATCTCTGCATTTCCCTCAGTTATCCTTTCCCTTTCACATAACTGGAGTTCATTTATCTTTCATTAGGCAGATCTTTAGATCTTCAGACATTTGACCAAGCTCTGCAGCCCTTGCCTGCGCTAGAAAAATATGAGTAATTAACTTGAACTGATTTTCAAGTTTATT
Source organism: Sorex fumeus (assembly GCF_029834395.1). Classification (NCBI taxonomy): domain Eukaryota; kingdom Metazoa; phylum Chordata; class Mammalia; order Eulipotyphla; family Soricidae; genus Sorex; species Sorex fumeus. The sequence continues at coordinate 7,790,900 of NW_026606321.1, read as the reverse complement.
CACTGAAACTCAGTTATTTATTCCGAAAAAGAGATGTCACTTGTTACCTTATAAGGGAACTCTAAGAATTAAATTGGATTAAATCATGAAGTTCCTATTCTTTTGTTCACCTTTTCATCCCCTATTTAACTTATCACTTATACTCATTTCCTGGGCAGTTGTAACTATACACCAAAAAATCTGGTAGCTCAAAACAACAGAAATGTGACTGTCTTACCATTCTCGGGGCTAAAAATCCGAAGTGAAGTTGTTTCCAAGTCATGCTCTCTGATGACAGGAAATAATCCTGCCTTTTTTTATCTCTGGTTTTGTGGAAAACTTTGGCATTCTTGGAATTCCACACGCCGTCTTTGACCATGTATGCCTTTCGGTAACCTCCTTGGCATTCCTTAGCATTCTGCGGCTGTCTTTAGCCCATCCTTGGCATTCTTTGTCTTGCAAGCATATTCCTTTAGTCTGCCTCCATCTTTACTTGCCTTCTTTTTGATGTGTGTCCACATGTTCCCTCCTCTTTGTAAAAGGGTTCCAGTCATTTAATGGATTTGGAGTTCAGCCTAATTCAATACAACTCATCTTCAACATCACTAGCTCTATCTGCAAAGACTACTTTCAAGGCAGGCTACATTCTGTGATTTCAAGATGTAAAACTTGAGAACACTATTCAATCCATTAGAACACCTTAAATTTCTATAATTTTGGGAAGAGAATGACTTTTATTTTCCTTAAAAATTCCCAAACAAGTATGTATTAGAAATATACCACAAAGCAAGTATGTTTTTGTAAATACCTACCAAAGTGCCTTTTGTTTTATTGGTGCATAACTTATGAAATACAGAGCTGGGCTTTTCATAATTATTAAGATGCGATCACCTACTGCTTTCTATTTAATTGTACAGAATGTCTCTTCACACCCAATTGAAGTCCATCTGGCTAGCAGGACAGGTTTCCACTGAGTGTAGATGTCATTATCAAGTTACAAATCTGCAGTGAAGTTTTGAGGTAATTCAAATCCTTTGATCTGTGATATGCTATAATCACTTTTAAAAGAGGCCTGTGTTCAAACTGAATTCTAGGAATGAAAAATCAAGTTCATCGTTCTCTGCTGTAATATAAGGTGATATACCTTAAAATTCAGAGCTTGAGAAAATTCAGTAGCAAAGTCACCATTTCAACAAATAAGCAAGATTTCGTATTTAGCTTCATGACATCAGAAACATTCCTACATTTAATATCAGAGTTGGCAGAGCCTGGCAAGCTCCCCGTGATGTATTCGACATGCCAAAAACAGTAACAAGTCTCACAATGGAGACGTTACTGGTGCCCACTCAAGCAAATCGATGAAGAATGGGAGGACATTCAGTGATAGAATCTTAAGAATAAAAGGATCATTGATGGCAATCCTCTTTTATAGCTGGGAGAGTGAAGTAGTGGCATTCTCAGTGGGACACAGCTCATTAGTTGAGAAAACCATATTATATTCCATCTTCATGATGAGCTCCTTCTTGAATGCCAATATTATGTCAGCAGGTTGAAATTTTAGAGAGCCATTTTGGTTAGTGTCATTGTCTCAGGATACTCTTTTCTATTTCATACTGCAGATATATTGGCTACACATATTGCTTTCCTACGGTGGCTAACTTTAGTTTTTAACAAATACACTTGAAGGTAGAAGATTTCCAAACACCATTTGGATTCCTCTGACTGTCCCTCTGCAGCCACAATACTACCATGTCACAAAAAGATAACCCTATGAACATATATCCTGAATATTTCTAGAATTTTATATCCAGTTCTGGTATTTACTGGAAAAAATTGAAAAAATTCTAGAACAATACCTGAAAGATTCAAAGCATATATTAAAGTCAGAAATGTTTACACCAACAGAGACAGGAAGTATCAAAAAGACTTCACATTAAAGTTGACCCAGATTTTCAAGAAGAGGATAGAGAACATATAATTCTTCAGTGGGTGCCGATAATTATTATATTACAAGTACAATGGGATTGTTGAAGCCTTAGCCTACCCAGAGCTCAATAACTCACTTGTTCCAATGGTTTTTATTGTTATTTTCCTCTGGATTTGTTGTAGTCTTACCTAGCCATATAAGAAACAAAGCACAAAAATCTCTGCCTTCAGATAAGATCCAGAACACTGGATCTTAGAGTTAGAATTTGCCGTCAAAGATCCTGCTCCTTTCCATATCCAGAGAGAAGGAGGAAGACTACCACTTGTATGTCAATGGAATAGCTGCAGAGGGGTGGGACATGGTCTCAGGCATGGGTATAACTACGTAGGATCCCGGCCACTTTGGTCACATTGAATATTTAGACTTCCTCCAGGCCTATTTTAATGGACCAAGAGCTTGGTCCCAAAGAGGTATTTCAGAGCAGGAAATACGATGTGGTGAAATGAGTGAAGGCAACCATTTTCCTTTCTTGACCATGTTAGTCTTGTCCTGATGTGATTTAACAAGTGACCACAAACTTAGCAGTTCATAACAGCATGAGCTCATTACAATTTGTGCTTTGGCAGAGGCTTCTGGAGAAGTTACCTATGGTCTTGTAAATGGCAAACAACTTCCAAGCTTGTGTCAGCATCTGAAAAATTCTCCTATCCTCAGCAAGGTATTGAGTATGAACAGAACTTTTCTTATTCTACTTCAAATTCATTAAGTTAGTTAAAAGTTAATTTCAAGAGTCAGCTGATTGACAGTGCCAGACATTCTCAGTTCCTCTGATGGACCCTTTAAAATGTGTGAAGAGGATAGAGTTTATGCCAAGCATTCTAAGCACACACACAAGTATGCACACACACACACACACACACACACACATCCCAGCAACAGCTCACAAAAGGATACAAGGAATAGGAGGTAATAGTTGCACTCATTGCCTTGTTTTGATGATTATGTCATGGACATGTGCAAATGCATTAAATTGTATACATTAAATATGTATATAGGGATTTTGGTATGTGTATGGAGCGATAGCACAGCAGGTAGGGCGTTTGCCTTGCAAGCGGCCAACATGGCCGACCCCAGTTCGATTCCTCTGCCCCTCTCAGAGCGCCCGGCAAGCTACCGAGAGTATCTCGCCCGCACGGCAGAGCCTGGCAAGCTCCCCGTGACGTATTCGATATGCCAGACACAGTAACAACAAAGTCTCCAATGGAGACGTTACTGGGCCCACTCGAGCAAATCGATGATCAACAGGAGGGCCTTTACCTTTACCTTTATGGTTTTGTGCATAAATTATTACTTTAGTAAAACTGTGAAAAAAAGACTACCTATGTCATCATTCTAGAGTCAATGAATTTCTACTATCAAATGCTTTTGTATTTATGACTTTTTTCCTGCTCTTATGCTCTCATTTCACTTGCTTGCAGTGACACCTTAATACACTCTCAAACCTTCCTTCCTGTAAAGAGCTAGAAAACTTGATGGTTTCCATGTGCCTTTAGACAGCGTTCTGTTGATACTCTATGTCAACTTGAATAAGAAGAGACAATTTAAGGCAATGACAGGAACAATTGAAGCATTGTGAAGCCTCTCTGTCACTTTGATGATTCCTGAAGACAAACAGCAAGCTGTTTCCATGCATTGCAGCCACTGTACCAAGGTAGACTGGTAAGCTCTGGTGCAAGAGTGTCCGAGTTCAAATCCTGCGCCGCCTTAAATTGAGCTGCATCACCTGAAGTTCCTTATGCTCACAGGCTATTCTATTAGCAAAATCTAAATGTTAACAGTATTTGTTCTTGATTTTGAAATTTTTTTACTGATTTGAGATTCTGTGATTTGCAACCCCGTTAATAATGATTTCTCATGCTCATAATTCCAAAACCATACCCGTTACCAGTGAACCCACCTCCCTCCCCCAAGGGCCCCTTCCAATACCCCTTCTGAAACTCAATCAAGTGGCTCATTTCTCCCATATTTTGCTGATGGACCTTTGTTGCTACCTTTTCTGTGTGTCTTTATGTCCCTTATATGAGAAATGTTTCTCTGTCTTTCCCTTCTCTTCTGACAGACTTCTCCCAGCGTATTTGCTAGTTCCATTCATGTTGCTGCAAATTGCATGATTTTGTTCTTTCTTAGAACTGAATTGTGTGTGTGTATGTATCACAACTTTTTGCTTCCTTCTTCTGTTGTTGGGCATTTGGGTTGTTTCCATATCTTGGCTATTGTGAGGTAAAAGACATACAGTGAAAATGATAAATCACTGCTAAGAGAAATACAATCAAACACCAAGAAATGGAAAGAATGTAAGACATTCTCTCTTCATGGACTGGAAGAATAAAAATAGTTAAAAATTACCATCCTACCTAAACTGCCATACAATTCAATGCAATTCCTGTTTCAAAATTCCTATGCCTTTTTTCAAAGGCAAGGGGCGCTTTTGCTCTGATAGCTGGCAAGGTAAAAAGCGTGCGTTGAAAAGAACAGTACAGTTACCTTTTCAAAAGCAAAGATTTGTCCTTAAATTTAGTGCTCTTAGCATTTAAAAAACCTTTAACATGAGGAATCTTAGACCCTCCAGCCTGTGTCCTTTGCTGCTTTGGGGAAATACGTAACTTTTCCTTTGCATGTGATCCTGACTTCAAAGTTTTGAAAGACTTGTAAGGCTATTTATAGATGCCTGCAGTGGATGCTGGTGAGTTACTGAAAAAATTGCTGAGATCAGAAAAGGCAAAAGTTCTCCACAAGGCAGCTTTTCCCATAGAATTCCAGTGTGCAGCTACTTTCACTGAAATCAAAGTACTTACCTCATGAAGTGACCCTGAGGACTTAAGGGATTACTCTGCATAGTGCTTGTGTCCTGGTTCAGGATGTCCACTCTCTAAATGTTTGCTGCTATTGTTACCAATACTCACATCAGCACAACTATAATTCTAATCATTATCACCAAGGTTATCAGCACCATTGCCATCTTTGTTCTCAACTTACATCATTGTCATGATCTGATCATGCCACAGTCATTATTTCTATCACCGTTACTGTCATTACCATCATCATCCTCACCATCACCATCATCTTATCATTGAGTTTTTGTGTGACTTCCTTTATGAGTCCCAAGGTATTTGACTATTTCTTCGGATCTTCTCCCTCTCTTTCTCCTCTCCAGAATCACATGATTCCTTTCTTAGTGACAGCTCATTCTGAGCACCATTCTAGCATCAGGGCTGGAGCGATAGCACAGCGGGTAGGGTGTTCGCCTTACAAGCGGCCAACATGGCCGACCCGAGTTCGATTCCTCTGCCCCTCTCGGAGAGCCCGGCAAGCTACCGAGAGTATTCGATATGCTAGACACAGTAACAACAGTCTCCAATGGAGACGTTACTGGGCCCACTCGAGCAAATCGACGATCAACGGGAGGGCCTTTACCTTTATTCTAGCATCACAACATGATGATAAAATAGCAAGTCAACTAGGGATTTTAGTCTCTTTCTTTTAACTGTTTTCCTCACTGTTAAGTCATAATAGGTCTATAAACTCATTGGCATTAGCTAAGAGGTTGTTGAAAAATTCTGGAAAGTGTTTTTCAGATTGATTTAGGATTATTTCTCTGAAGCTAATTAATTAATTAATTTTGACCTGGATTCCTTGTTCTCTGTTGGGAAGCAAAGCTACAGTGTCCCTGGTGGAAAGGAAGCACTCTGTGAAGCCTTTCTGGGAAGCTGTGGAGTCACGTGTACCAGCTAGGATCATCACGTCAGATCTTGTGAGAAGGAACAGTGGTGATTAGTCAACAAGAATCACAGAGAAGGCCTAGACTTTTACTCCTGTCATATGGGAAGTCTCTTTCAGCCCCGTAAAGAGGGTATCAGCCAACTTGCCTCACAGAGACTGGGGGGAAGCTAGTGATTTTCCTCTTTGCCTGCAGTTTGACTGGCCTGTCCTGACATTTGCTTGCCAGGCCCTGTAAGCATAAGTTGGAGATGGCAGGACAAACAGTGGGGCAGACTGTCATACAGTATTTCATGGTACACAGATAATTTGGCTTTTTTTGGGTCATGTGGTTCCAGGGGATAAAAGGCTATATTTTACTGTCTTCTCTGAAGTCAAGCATGCCATTTTCAGGCTGGAGCGATAGCACAGCGGTAGGGCGTTTGCCTTGCACGCAGCCAACATGGCCGACCCGAGTTCGATTCCTCTGCCCCTCTCGGAGAGCCCGGCAAGCTACCGAGAGTATCTCGCCCGCAAGGCAGAGCCTGGCAAGCTCCCCATGACGTATTCGATATGCCAGACACAGTAACAACAAAGTCTCCAATGGAGACGTTACTGGGCCCGCTCGAGCAAATCGATGATCAACGGGAGGGCCTTTACTTTACTTTTACTTTACAGAGGAATCAGAGCTAAGAGTCAATGGAAGAAAAAAGTAAGGTAATATCTCCCATATCAGGGAAGTATGCAATGGGTCCTCTTTCAGAGTCTCCGGGACAGAGGTGCCCGTCTGCCCCTGAAGAGCAAACACAGACGCTGGTGTAAAGATGACTCAGTGGGCATCATCTAGCAGTGGGAGAAGCTTCAGAGTGGAAGAATCAGTCTCTCTGATGTCTCCCCTGTTTCTTAGCCCCAGTCTAGGAGGGGAGGAGGTCTTGCCAACTTTAACTGCCACTCAAAGTTTCTGGTGCTAGGAATCTTGCACTTACATAAGTCTTCCATGGCGTGGGAGACTAAAACACAAGAAATGTATGATTCATTATCCTGGGAGGCTGTAAATCCAAGATCAAGGCTCTGAATTGATTGATCCAAGATGAAATTACCTGTGTAGTAATCCACCTACTGGTGGGAAAGCAGGCTTAGGGAAAAAAGGGCTGAACTCATTCCAATCCACAAATCCATGTTATGGCCCATGCTCCAAGCCTTTTGCTCCCACTTAACTCAAACAAAAGTGTTCTTTTTTTTTTTTTTAAAACAAAAGTATTCTTAACTCCTTTTTATTTAAGTTTTCAAGGATAGAATGATTAGCATCAGCTTAGTTCAACCAAAGGCCATCTCTGGAGACAATGCTGGAGAGCATCAATGCTGGCATGACTTTGGCAGTGACCACACAATTTTCTTAAGCACGTATTTCCGCTTAGATATGATGTGTCCTATTTCATATTTAAGGGTATGTGTGAGCACAGATACACTTTCAGATTAGACAAGCTTCAGAGTTCTGATATTCTGATTTCAATGATGTAGCTTTTGAATCATATTTATAGAGCCTGTTAATTCATGATGTTCAATTTGTTCACTTATGCTCAAGAAAAGAAAAATATCCAAAGCTTTCTAGAAACAAATCCTGTGGCATTTAAAGGAGTTAAATATTATGTCTTCCAATAAAGTCCCTGCAAGAGAAGAGTATTAAACCTTTCCAGCTTAAATGACAAAATGAAAGTGAAGCAAGGTCCCTTGAGCCGATCATCACCATGAATGCTGCTGAGTCTGAAGGACCCTCAAGTGGTGGCAGCCCCTGACAGCAACTAATGCAGCTCCCAGGAGTCCCCTGGAATCCATCAGCACAGCCGCTACCCACTTACTCTTCCTCTTACCCTTTGCCTTACAGATCTTGGGGCAAGGGAATACGACATTGCAATCTAAAATGGCTCAACTGAAAGATCAAAGCAGAATTTTGTAAGAGATGAATTTCATTCTGCTGGCTAGTCCTGCTGCGGCTTAAAACCCACAGTCCTTCGTGTTCTTCTGCAGGACGTCACAGCACCTACAGATGTCACCCCACACCCCCCCCCCCCCACACACACACACCCAGGATCAGGTTGGAACTCACACACTGCTGGACACAACATAGCCTGAAGTGTCCCCCATTCCCATTGCCCCTCTTGTCTATCTCTTATTTATTTATTTATTTATTTATTTATTTATTGCTTTTTGGGTCACACCTGGCGATGCACAGGGGTTATTCCTGGCTCTGCACTCAGGAATTACTCCTGGCGGTAGCTCAGGGGACCATATGGGATGCTGGGAATCGAACCCGGGTCGGCCGCGTGCAAGGCAAATGCCCTACCCGATGTGCTATTTCTCCAACCCCACTTGTCTCTCTCTTATGCCCTCTTGTGCCTTCCCTAGCTCAGAGAACAGTACCTGCTGCCACCCGCCAGACTCTCTGGAAGCCCTCCCTCCTGCTCAATGGCTGCTCCTGACTCCTGGCTCCTTGGAAGTCCTCTTGCTGATTTGTGGGTCACTCTAGCAAACTGAGGATTCTCTGACTCAGGACAGGCTGAGTGCCCTTATAAAATCTCCAGGGCAAGGGGCGAATTCATTAGTGCCAACAGATGACAGATCAGAGTGGCAGCCCTGGAACCAAATGACAATCAAGACAGTTGCATGGCAAGAATGAGAAATAAAACCCGCTTATCTGGGCTCGACAATCAAAGCATTTCTCATGCTAAAGGGTCACTCTGCTCATGTCCCTCTATGTTTATGTGTGTGTGCATGTATGTATATAAACACATATGTATCTAGCTTTGCATAATGGAACCACATGCCTGCTGTGTATATGGAATTCTTTATTGGTCTTAATAAACTTTTGAGGAGTATATATATTTTTGGTAGATTTGCATCAAATGAATCATAGATTTATTTGGAATATATGGAATTCTTTATTGGTCTTAATGTACTTTTGAGGAGCATATTTTTGGGTAGATATGCATCAAATGAATCATAGATTACTGCAAAAAATGATTTTGTCATTTTTTAAAAAAATTACTTAATTCTGGAATAAAATGAGAGAATAAATACAGATTTGAAAGTCTATAGCCTCTGTTGTATTCTGCATAGTTTCCTGATTTTTTTAAAACAATTGTGAGGTCGTTAGATTCTGTTGGAGTACAGTTCACTGGGATAGAGAAAACTCAGGTAAAATGTCCTAGTTTTTGGTGTCATTTTGTGTTGGGATCTAGCTCTGTGTGCAGGGGTCATTCCCCATGGTGTTTGTGGGATGCTCTTGATACAGTGCTCAGGGGGTGCTTCTGGCTTTGCTCAGGACCCATGCAGTGCCAGGCTCAACCCTGGGTCCATTACATGTAGAGCACATACTCTTCTCTTGGGGACACCTTCTCAGTCCTAAAAGTCCTATTCTAATGGAATTAAAGTATTTGTAAAAAATGCATATATAGACTTTACAATTTTTACTGTAAAAATATGCCAAGAAACACAATTCATTCAGTTTCACATAGCATGGCTAGGGGAACATTATACACAAATCTTCATATTGAAACTTAGATTAGGAGAACAAATATTTTAAAGCTATATTTTAGAAAATCCCCAAATCCCATAGAAACAATTATAATTACAATACTGAGATCAAATACTTAATGAGAATATATACTGTAGAATTTGCACCAGTTTGTTTCTGAAATGTCTGAGTTACAAATAAAGTAGTTATTTTACCTTCAGAATACTTCTAAGTCATTTAAAAATAAAAATAAAAATATAACACAGCGGTAGGGCGTTTGCCTTGCACACAGCCAACATGGCTGACCCAAGTTCGATTCCTCCGCCCCTCTCGGAGAGCCCAGCAAGCTACCGAGAGTACTGGATATGCCAGACACAGTAACAACAAAGTCTCCAATGGAGACGTTACTGGGCCCGCTCGAGCAAATCGATGATCAACGGGAGGGCCTTTACTTTACTTACTTTACAAAGTTGAGTTTTAGGCAGATAACATTTCAACACCAACCCCACAATGAGTGTTAACCTCCCTCCACAGGGTTCCCATATTCTCTCCCCACCTCAATCCTCACCCCATCTCTACCTGTCAACTTGACAGGCACATTACAAAGTTTCAGTGGTTGCAGCTTAGATCTTATGTTTTTAGTTTTGTTGAGTTCGTGTTTGGGGTATACGTTTATACCACTCTCCCACGTCTCCAGTATAACTGGAGACCTAATGCATGTTCACCCATTACTTCAAGTTTTCTTCTCCACCACCCGCCTTGATTTCTTTCCTTCCCTGTCCTCCTCTCTAAACACCGGGGTCAAGGGTGATATAGGCATCCTCTTTTTACTACAGTACGTTTCCTCATCTAGTATTCATGCCACAGATAAGTGAGATCATCCTGCGTGTATCTTTCTTCTTCTGGCGTACTTCACTTAACATGTTATTGTCTAGTTGCAACCAGGTTGCAGCAAATTGCATGATTTCATTGTTCCCTGTAGCTGCAAAACAGACCCAGGGAACTGCAAGGACACTCCCCCCACTCCCCACCCCCGCCCTCTGTCAAGGTGCCCTCCAGAACCAGGCCAGAGGGGTTCCCCACAAGCGATAATACTGCATCAGAAGTGGGACTTTATTCTGCTCTGGTATGGATGGGGACAACTTCCTCACAGCTACCGTGCAGCAGCAGGGTGGGAGGGGGTGGTGGAGGGGGTCGGGAGCATGGCCTCCGGAGGTCAGCCACAGTTATTTTCCCTCTTCCCAGTGCTCTGGACTCACATCTCAATCTCCTTTACCTAATCCTGAGGATAACATCCTGACCATTCCGATCACATTATGTCAATAGTTCAGTAGCCTATTCCAATCTCATCAAAATAACAGTGAACATAAGAAACTAAATAAGACTAATATAAAAGAATATATCCTCTGAAGCTTCAGCAGAGGCCTCACATAAGTCACAGAGGAGCACCAAAGAGGAAGATAGTATTCTAGAAGAGGAAAAAGATGACCACAATCGACCAAGCTCATCCAGAATTCTTTCTTGCAGCGAGAGAGATAAACTGACAGTGAACAGGAGAGTCCCACTTCCATACTACCACAACAACATGTAGAAACAGTGTTCCTTGCAGTTGCATAGTGTACATATACTATGTATGTACATATATATTCATATATATATATACTGCATCTTCATAATCCGTTCAACCGTCATTGGACTCCTAAGTTAATTCCATATTCTAGCTACTGTGCTGAGTGCAGAAATGAGTATTGGTGTGCATATGTCCTTTTGATCCTTTTGAGAGAGTGTGTTTGCATCCTGAGTGTAGAAGCCCCAAAGTGAAATTGCTGGGTCATATGACAGTTCAATTCTAAGATTACTGAGAACTCTCCATACTGTTTTCCACAGAGGTTGTACCAGACAACGTTCCCACCAGCAGTGGATGAGAGCTCCTTTTCAACACATCCCCACGAACACAGTTTGTTCCTACTATTTTGGTGTGTGCCATTGTCACTGGTTTAGATGGTGTCTCATTATTGTTGTCTTGATTCGTATTTCTCTGATGATAAGTGATCCTCAGCATTTTTTCATGTGCCTACTGGCCCCCACCTGATAAGTTATTAATTTCCTCTCTATTTTTGACAGGGTTTTGAAATTTTTTGATCTTTGATGAAGAACAGTGCTACAGTGCTACAGTGACTATTTTATATATCCTGGATATCAAATCTTTATCTGAGGTGTTGAACGCAAATATTTTTCCATTCAGTTAGCTGTCTTTTAGTTTTAGCCTGTGTTCCTTTTGCCTTGCAGAAGTTCTTTATTTCTATGTATTTGGTCTTATTATCATATATAAAGAATGCTTCAGAGGAGAAAGTGATCAAGGAGTCTCTCCCATTTAAAATAGTATCTAAAAATCAAGTATCTTAGAGTCAATTTAACAAAAGACGTGGGCGATCTATACCATGAGAACTTTAAACTGCTTAAAAATAGAGAGGGACGCCTTAGGAAATGAAAAAATATCCCCATGTTCATGGATCGAAAGAATTAATTGGAAAAATTTTGAGGAAGCCACGTAAGTACCGCCCAGGATCACTTGTATGTGGAATCTGAAGATAACTGCCAAACCCACTGAAGCAGTAGATAGGAACTTGACATTCTGGCCAGAGGAACCTGAAGAGTTTGGTCCAAGGGCACAAACTTTCAGCTTGAAGGTAAAAGCAGCCCAAGGATGTGCTGTGAAACCTGCCTGAAGCTAGTTACTGTGCTGGCCACTCTATGCTGGCTACAAACTTTGCTCAGATCCAACGTCAGTATTGGGAACAAAAGAAACATGTGAGATGATATCCATGTTCACTGATGTGGAATGGAGGAATCTTTGCAAGATGCAGACATGCATCAAATACTCATGATGGGCAAATTTAATATCTTGTCAATGTAGTTGTCAAGTATAGTGAAAATTAAAAAATAAAAGAAAACGAGAGCACAGAGACTGGTGCTAATGCTCACTGTAGGCAGAGTTTTAAAGAGAAGAAGTGGGTGCTTTTGGTAAAATTATTTAGATTTAGGTGACCAGCACTACTAAATGAACTGTTTTATGCTTTTGAACTGTTGTTTGAATTTCTTAAGACATAATATGCAGGAATATGGCTGAGAATGAGTCTCTTGGTAAAGAGTCTTAGAAATGTTGCATTTAAAGCAAAATGTTCTAGTAATCTAGTCCACAACAGAAAACAGAATAAAATAAGGTAAAGGTAAAGGCCCTCCCGTTGATCATCAATTTGCTCGAGCGGGCCCAGTAACGTCTCCATTGGAGACTTTGTTGTTACTGTGTCTGGCATATCGAATACTCTCGGTAGCTTGCCGGGCTCTCCGAGAGGGGTGGAGGAATCGAACTCGGGTCGGCCATGTTGGCCGCTTGTAAGGCGAACGCCCTACCGCTGTGCTATCGCTCAAGCTTGCAAAAATTTCAGTAACACCTTTAAATACTTAGAACATAAAACATGCTGCTGCTATGAATTTAAATAATAAAAATGTTTGGTATGTACACTTTACATAACAGGGTTTGTGTCAACTTGGAGCTGAAGCGGTAGTACAGTGGGTAGGGCGTTTGCCTTGCACGTGGGGAGACCCGCGTTTCATTCCTCCGCCCCTCTCAGAGATCCCAGCAAGCTACCGAGAGTATCTCACCCACATGGCAAAGCCTGGCAAGCTACCCGTGATGTATTCGATATGCCAAACACAGCAACAATAAGTCTCACAATGGAGACGTTACTGGGCCCGCTCGAGCAAATTGATGAACAACGGGAGGACAGTGCTACAGTTTTTCACGCAAGATCTGATGTTTAAAGAAAGTGCTGAGAGAATGCCAACATATTTGGAGCAATTACTACTGAGTACTTTCCACTTCACTCACGTAGTTTCTCTATAACCTAAACTTTTCAAAGTAAGCAATGTTTATGTCCTGTAATCAAGGGAAACTTAGAAGTCAGCTGTCAGAGTGTTCTTTGCTTCCTGCTTTTATTTCACTCAGGTTGTAATAGCCCCCCTGCGCCCCCCACCTCATTGGGGCCCCTGATTACATAACAGTGGTCACATTGTCCCCCCCCCCCCCCCCACACACACACACACTTTCCAGAGGGTCTGGTTGCAGGTCAGGAAGATCTGGTGCCCTGGTGCCACACTCTCTTTTCTATATCCAGATTATTTTCCAAAAGGAAAACATGAAAATGGGAAGTTTCCTTTCAAAAGCCACATGAATGCCGAAAACTGTAGCAGACCGTGGAGAGGGCAGGGCCTGGCCTTACTTCGTTCTGCCCAGCAGGGTTTCTGAGTAATGGGGTCTCGAGATCCCTGAGGCAGCAGGCGACTGTGCAGGCTGACTGAGACCAGAGGCCAGCGCTCTTTTGGCTCTCCAGGTGCGCAGGAGGCTGCGCTGCGATTTCCTCCAAAAGCTCCCCACAAATGCTTTTTGTCCGTTTTCGGCTTGCTGCACATCGTTTATGTAATTTTTCCATTTTTTTATCCCAGTTCTCTTATTCTGAAACAAGGATTAATCACTTAATCACTTAACTTCCCGTTAGTCGTCGATTTGCTCAAGCGGGCGCCAGTAACGTCTCCATTTGTCCCTGTCGCGTGCTAGTGTAGCCCAATGGCATCTCTTCGCTCCGGGAACATGGAGGGCCTCAAACCGATCGTTCATGATCTTGACGAAGAAGTCTGACCATCTGGTAGGTGGGCGGCCACGCGGTCTTTTGACATCCCGTGGAATCCAGTTGGTAACAGCTCTAGTCCAGCGGTCGTCTTTAAATCTCATTACGTGACCAGCCCATCTGATTTTCGACACCTTGGCATATGAGACAACGTCCCTGATTCTTGATCGTCGATGGATGTCAGAACTCCGGATTCTCTCTCTCATTTGATTGAAACGTGATATTCCAAGCATAGCTCTTTCTATTCATCTTTGGGAGACCTGAATAGCGTTCTCATCTTGTTTGCGTAGGGCCCAGGTCTCTGAGGCATATGTTAATGCAGGAAGAACAGTGGAATCAAAGAGATGTGCCCGGAGCCGGAGGTTCTTCGTCCTCCTAGCTATTTCTTCCACGTTCTTGAAGGCGTTCCAAGCCGCTCTCTTCCTCCTGCGCAGCTCAGGTGCCAGGTCATTTGTCATGTTGACCTCTCGACCTAGGTACACATAGCTGTTGCATTCGGAGATGGTCGTTCCATTGAGAGTGAATGGGGCGTCAGGAACAAGGCTGTTTCTCATAAACATTGTCTTCGTAAGATTCAGCTGTAGTCCTACCTTTCCACACTCACGGTCAAAGTCGGCCAGCATTTGTGCCGCTTGGCTGATGTTTGGTGTTATTAAAACAATGTCATCAGCAAAGTGGAGGTGGTGTAGTTGCCGACCATCTATCTTCACTCCCATTCCTTCCCATTCCAGTCATCGCATGATGTTCTCGAGGGTGGCACTGAAGAGTTTCGGTGAAATGGTATCACCCTGCCACACCCCTCTCTTGACATCAACGATCACTTCTTTGTAGAATGGTGAGATCCTGGTAGTGAATCCGCAATACAGCTCATGGAGGATCCTGATGTATTGGGCTTGAATGCTCTGATTGGCTAGGGCTTCAATGACCGCTTCCGTCTCAACAGAATCAAAGGCCTTCTTTAAATCAATGAACGTTAAACAGAGCAGCATCTTGAACTCCCGAGAAACCTCAATGAGCTTGGTTATTGTGTGGATATGGTCGATGGTGCTGAATCCTTTGCGGAACCCTGCTTGCTCGCATGGTTGTCCTTCACCTAGTGTTCTGCCAATCCTATTCAGGATGACTCTAGTGAACAACTTGTAGATGACAGACAATAGGCAGATCCGGCGATAGTTGCCAATGTCATGGATGTCTCCCTTCTTGAACAGTAGTACGGTCCTGCTGGTTTTCCATTGGGATGGAACCTTGCATTCAGACAGGTAGCGAGTGAAGAGCTGAGCCAGTGTATTGATGAGTACTGACGGCAGGTTCTTCAGGTGTTCAGGTCTGACCTTGTCTGGGCCGGGTGCTGTTTGTTTCTTTACCGATGAAATGGCGTGTCGGATTTCGGAAGGGAGAACGTTGGGAACGACATACCCATCCTGTGGAATTTGGTATGTTGGCAAGTGGACATGGCTATCGAAGAGATTTGAGTAGAAGTCATGGATAATCTTCTCCATTGCCGTTCTGGAGGATGTGATGGATCCATCAGGACGTCGGAGGGCAGTCATCTTTGTCTTATAGTTGGCGAAGGACAGGCGGGCGTTACGAATACTTTTCCCGGCTTCTGCCGCATCTACCAGTACTTCTGCTCTTCTCTCTTTAAGGTCTTCCTTGATCGCATCTCTGCACTGCTTTGCGAGCTCGGACGTTAGCTTGCGGTTGCCTGAGGCATGCGCCAAACCACGCTGGCGAATTAGCTCAAGAGTTTTCGAAGATAGGCGATTTTTTGTGGCTATCTCTCTCTTGGCGTTCCTTGCACATTCATGAAGGTGCTGAACCAGTCGATCATATTCCTCGTCAATGTTGTCAACAATGGCATCTTCCCATGTTGCTGCAATAGTACCAAAGAGTTCCCAGTTGGTGGTCATTCTGGGAGTTCTCTTTTTGAACTTTGCTGCCCTTTCTCCCCGCTCTGTGAAGTAACAAGGATTAGGCAAAAGCAAATTCCTTACTGAATAATAAGTTACCGTGACCTGCATGCATTTATCTGGGGAGACACATTGCACCCCGCACCTTCCACCCCCACCCTCAATTTGGAAGAGATGAATACTCGTTTGCAGCAAGGGAAGGACAAAGAAGGCTCTGAATGAATTACAAGAAGTCAGCTAGCATAAGTTCTTTCAAATATATCCTAACAGCCGCGTTTGGTTAGAGAAGGATGATGGAAGAAGAAGAAGGCGGCAGGACCGTGAGGAAAGCCCGGGGATGCTGACAACAGCCAATGACAGTGTACTTGGGAGTCCAAAGAGGCAAGTAAATAGAAAACCAGTTTTGTCAAGCATCAATTCCCCTCACATTTATTACAAATTCAAGCAGCCATAAAGGTATCCCTATGTTCTCTCTAGAAATTGATATTCCGAAATTGGTATGCTTCCCTATTCTATGGAAATACAATTAGAACATCCTCAAACTTCTTTTTTTTTAAAGAACACATAGGGAGATTTATAATTGCTGTGTTCACAAAAGTTACTGAATTGTTATAATAACCAAGAGAGGGAGCATAAGTAGAGAAAAGATCAATGAGAGCAAAAAGTTCAGAAATTGACTTTTCACTTATACGAGCAATTGATTCGTCTAAAGGTGTCAAAGCAACTTAGTGGGAAAATTAATTTCTTTTTCAAGTGGAATAACTGGGTATTTCATTGGGAAATAAAGAACAAAGGTCCTCTCAGATACCTTGTCGGGTTCAAAGGGAGGCAAAATCGTGAGGTCACTGGGTTGGCACAAGATGTGGCGTTACTGGAACACTGTCTGGGCAGGCGTGAGAAAGGCAGAGAGCACGAATCGGGGTACAGCCTCACCGAAAGTTGGAGGTGATGTGGGAGGGCTGGAGGTGACGGTAAGGAAATGGGTGTGTCAATAAGACTGCAGGTGACACCTTGGAGATGGAGGTGACATTGGAGAATGCAGGATGGAATTAACAGTGTGGGCAGTGATTAGAGGGTGGGGTGACCTTTCAGTGGGAGCTGAGGTGCTAATGAAGGGTGGAGGTTTCAAGGGGAGAGGAAGTGAGAAAGAAGGGGAGAAGCGACCCCTATCAGGAGGATGGTCAGTGACGGGTGCAGACCAAGGAGAGGCAGGCAGATTGGGACTCTGGACAGAGGCTGAGAGATGAATTTCCTCTTTCCACATAAGAGTCAAATATGTATAAAGGGATGAGGAATTCAGATTCCAAGGGACAGCCATTTGTACTCTTGGTGACCAGGAGCAGCAGAGAAGCAGAGTTCCACGACCCAGGGCTGGGGGGCGTGTCCAGAGGAGGGTCCAGCTGCCTCGAGTTAGCAAAAAAGAGGAGCAAACCAGAGGGAACTGAGGGAAAGTTTCCAGGAGAGTCAAAGTGCTCTTGTTTGCTTGTTGGTCTTATTCTCACCTGTGTAGCCAGTGGGGGTGAGCATGAACCAGGGAAGCATGAAGATTTTCCAAGCAGTGGGCAGAGCATTTAATGGGAGCCATGGGTGTCTGCTTGGATAGCATCATTCTCAGAGATGACTAGCATTCCTCCCTGGAATTGCTTTTGCACATTTCTTGACAGCTAAGTGTTCATATTGGTCTATTTCTGAGCTTTGGCCTCTTTCTCTCATTTGCTGTCGCCACACAGGTAGCCATAGCAGTTCATTAGTGTTCCTACTTTGTTTTACTGTTTCATAATAACTAATTTAGTTAACCTAGAGTCTTTTTTTCTCTGTAGCATTTAAAATATACTAATCCACATTTGTTTAAAGACCTCCTTAGATTGTATTTAAACATAAAACAGTTCTATTTCAGAAGAAATGGATTTATTTTTTCATCAATGGACACATTCCTAGAGTTTGGTCTTTTTGCTTTTTTTTATCAATATTTGGAAATTCTATTATGAGGGGAGGGGACTCCCAAGCAGTGCTCCGGGACCCGAGGGCCTTGCCAGCAGTGCTTGGCCAGCCCAGCCTGTGGTTCAATGTGAAGCCCCAAGAACGTGGTGCAGCCAGGCTCTGGGGTGCTGGAGACTACCCAGCACCCAAGAATCTTCAGGGGCCTCAGAGCTACACTGACAAAGACTGACAATGTTCAATCAGGTTCTCTACCCAATGTACTATCTCTCTGGCCCAACTATTAATTGCTAATTTTTTAATGAAACTGACCCAGAAACTTGGAAATTTATAAAAGCTATGAGTTTCATATCTGCAAATCTCTATTATCATCCATCCATCCATCCAATCATCCAACCACCTGACTACCCTTCCATCCACCTATATCTTTACCTATTTCCATTATCCACATATTGAGCGTATCTCTATGTATATATTTATGGATCTAATTATCCATCCATTTCTGTCATATATATGGCATTAATTTTCATCTACAAAGCACTTTAATCAGTAGCGTTGGATAAATGCAGGTTTAATTTGCTCCCTGTTTACTTGGTCTCTCTGTTATTATCCCCTTGATGCCTCATCTGAATTATGCACAATCTTCAAAAACATGCACTTAATTGGAAGTTAAAGGTCATGTAGCTCCACATTTTGACAGCGGGATCCTCCGCTAAGTTGATGTTTATGCTCTTTGAGTTCATAAGAAGTCCTGACCTATGGTGGGACATTTCTATCCTGTTCAAGATGAGGAACATGGGAGAAATGACATTTTAAATTCAAATGTTTAAACTTCCGTGGGGCTTTCATTCAAAGTTCAGAGGCTATGTGAATGAAACATTAATTTAATCAAGATCAGTTTAGTTAGAAATCACGGCAACTGAAATTTTGAGCAATATAGTTTACTGCCATAGACTGTATTTCTATAGTATTGAACAGGATTTCTTGATTCCTAGCAGAGATTCTGTGGGAGAGAAGAAGATATTCCTTCACCAAAGCTGGACAGGGGCATTTGCCAATTTCTATAAAGAGGGGGTAGAACATAATCTCAGCTAATACTGTGGTACTGAGAGGAGGCAAACACAAAACAAGGAAACCTGGAAACAGTTTCTTTGCTGAGAAAATTCTTTATTACCTAAGATAAAAAATATTATTTTTATTCTAATGATTGCTATCTTCTGTAATTAGTGATAATGTAATTTTTCAGAAGATGCATGTTCTTTCTGCAGCCACTATCATGGCCAAACTGGAGAGGATGGGATTTTTTTAAGCTTAAAATAAATATAAAATGAATTTTATCACTTTTCATTATCACAGTTATTCCTTCTAAATTGCCTGATACTTTAGGAAGTAAACTGGGAATACTTCATGCTCAAAATACACTGAGTGACATCTGCAATTGTCTGTTTATTGCAGCACTCTTTACAATAGCCAGAATCTGGAAAAAACCTGAGTGCCCGAGAACAGATGACCGGTTAAAGAAACTTTGGTACATTTACACAATGGAGTACTATGCAGCTGTTAGAAAAGATGAAGTTAGGAAATTTACATACAAGTGGTACTACATGGAAAGTATCATGTTAAGCGAAATGACTCAGAAAGAAAGGGATAGACATAGAAAGATTGCATTCATCTGGGGAACATAAAGTAACAAAATAGGAAACTAACACCCAAGTATGGCAGAGGAATTTTACTCAATGACCCGGAGGAATTTTACTCAATGACCCGGAGGACAACCACACATGTTAGGGGAAAAGGGAGCTCAGAAAGAGAAGGGAACACCAAATAAAGGGTGTTGGGAGGATCCACCCACGATGGGAGAGCATGCTGAAAGTAGACTATCGACCAAACATGATTGCCACTCAATGCCTCTTTTGCAAACCACAGCACTCAAAAGGAGAGAGAGGGAAATGCCCTGCCACAGAGGCAGGGTGGGATGGGGGCTGGGGGGGGAGGGGATGCTGGGATCCGTGGTGGTGGGAAATGCGCACTGGTGGAGGGATGGGTGTCTGATCATTGTATAATTGAAACCCAAGCACAAAAATGTGTAAGTCTGCAACTGTACCTCATGATGTCTCACTATTAAAAAAATTAATTAATTAATTAATTAATAAAAATACACTGAGTGTGTGTGTGTTTGTGTGTGTGTGTGTGTGTGTGTGTGCTATCGCTAGAGCGATAGCACAGCGGGTAGGGCGTTCGCCTTACAAGCGGCCAACATGGTCGACCCGAGTTCGATTCCTCTGCCCCTCTCGGAGAGCCCGGCAAGCTACCGAGAGTATTCGATATGCCAGACACAGTAACAACAAAGTCTCCAATGGAGACGTTACTGGGCCTGCTCGAGCAAATCGACGATCAACGGGAGGGCCTTCACACTGAGTGTGTGTGTGTTTGTGTGTGTGTGTGTGTGTGTGTGTTTCCAAGCTCAAATCTAAACTGGATAAAACAGATAAAATGCACTGTTCTCCCAGAGAATTTATACATATTCCAAATGCATTACAACATGAAACTGTCATTTTATAGTACCTTAGAAACATAGCTCTATTACTTATGACATACACATTTCTATATTTCTTAGCGGCAAACCTATGATCATGTTCCAAGCAATGTATCATCAACTAGGAGAGAAATCAATTTTGGTACTTGCCTAGTATTCCCATTATCACTACTGCACAATTTCAGAATAGTATTAAGAGATGTGCAGGTTGGATGGGTCATTTCGGGGTGCTGGCACTGTGTTGAGCTCAGCTCCAGTGCATTGAGGTTGATTTTCTACACACCCAGTAGAGAACAAGAACAGAACACCTCCTACGTGGGAAACTGCTGAGCAGACTCAAGCTGACTCAGTGGGGCCCAACAGCCATCCATGGAGACAGACAGACAGACAGACAGACAGACACATGTCTCTTACCTCAGAGCAGACTTTTCTGAGTCAAAACTGTGTTGGAGAGTCTAGGTAGGAGCAAGTGAACGATGAGGTCAGAGGGACCGTGGCCAAGAAAGTGGCATCTTTCTGAAGGGAATATGTTCTCCAGAACAATCTTGGCAATGCTAAGTGAAGGAGTAGGGAAATCAAACTTCGATAGTGATTCCAGCTGAGATGAGGTCATTAGGGGCAGAGAACCAGGAGAATGAAGTCATGGAAAGGAACAATAAAACAATAAAACGAGACAACTTGGTTCAGCCATGCAGTCTCCAGTAACGGTAAGTCCCACGATCAGATTCACTGGATGGCAAGTTTTCAATTTCTGACTCAGCAGCTGGTTTTTCCTTCAGGAAGTGGAGATCTTTGTGCCTCACCAAGGGGGTGCTCAGGGCCAATTTCTGGCTCTGAGCTCTGGGATGGTTCCTGGCAGTGCTCAGGGCTTACTCCTAGCTATGAGCTCAGAGATGTCTCCTCCTGCACCAGGTGCAGTGCTGTGCCTGCAGCTAAATTGACGACAGGCAAAGCAAGTGCCTTATCCCCTGGATTCTCTCTCTGCCCTGCATGTTTCTAGGGACTCAATCCTGCATATGTTTCTTGGGACTCAATCCTGCTAGTCCCTGGAGTGAGGCTGGAGAAGAAGCTTCTGTTCTGCCTTGCTACCCAGTGCATGTTAGTGGGAGCAAGACGTTAGCCAACACAAAAAGGATGATTTAGAAAAAGCCAAAAGGCAAGGCAAGCTCCCCTTGAAGCTGATTGGTGTGATCTAGAGTCAGTTTTTGTTTTTGCTTTTGGAGTCTCTCTCTCTCTCTCTCTCTCTCTCTCTCTCTCTCTCTCTCTCTCATCTTTCTGGTTGCTGCAGTATATTGGGAGAGGGAAGACTGAAAGGAGTCCCCAGGACACAGCAGATCTGATGGCAGTGACAGGAACCGAGGCAGCTTGGCTCAGATGTGCCTTGGAGACCGTTGGCAGGTCTCAGGGATTACAGGACGAGGCAGGGTAGACTTCCTTGTTGGATCTGAGCAGCTGTGGGTGCCCTAACTGAGGAAGCAAAGTCCAGAAAGGGAGGAGGAAACGCAAAATACAAGGAAATGAAGAGCCAGTCCATCGGTCTGTGCTTGCCAGAGTCCTCCAAATGTCTTATGGTTCTACAATCTCCAGACCACCCCCTTTACTAAAGAGAAACCAAGCAATTCACTCGCAGTCACTACTCAGTCAGTTGCAGAAGCAGGTGTAAATAGAGGGCATGGGAACTCATTTTAAGAAATAACTGGTTTGGGGGCCGGTGCGATAGCACAGCAGGAAGGGCATTTGCCGTACACTCAGCAGAACCGGGTTCGATCCCTGGCATCCCATATGGTGCCCCAAGTACTGTCAGGAGTAATTTCTGAGTGCAGAGCGAGGAGTAACCCCTGAGCATTGCTGGGTATGACCCAAAAAAGAAAAAAAATTTAAAAAGAAATAACTGGTTTGTTGTATAGGAGAGACACGGAGAGCTCAGCTGGACACATAGACTCGGCAAAGCTGCATTGTTCGTCTTCAAATGAAGGCAGGTGTCACTTCAGATAGAAATGGAGGTGTCTGAAATATTGCTTGCTGTTATTAATGTCATTGAGCCATTACTGTTTGGAATTCATGCTTGGTGATATGAATAATGTTTATACTTCATTTGGGCATATACTCCAAAAAGAATATATACACAAGTGTTACTGTCACTGTCCTCCCGTTGTCCACTGATTTTCTCGAGCAGGCCCTGTAATGTCTCCATTGTGAGACTTTGTTGTTACTGTGTTTGGCATATTGAATACACCATGGCTAGCTTGCCAGGCTTTGCCGTGCAGGCGAGATACTTTCGGTAGCTTGCCAGGCTCTCCGAGAGGGGCAGAGGGATCGAACTCGGGTCGGGCATGTTGGCTCCATGCAAGGTAAACGCCCTACCCTCTGTGCTATCGCTCCAGCCCCCTTACACAAGTGTACATAAACATTACATTGATGTCCTATGGTTCATAGAGTATTAATGTCTATATGATTTTTTTTCTTGTTTTGAGCTACACCCAACTGTGCTCAAGGCATACTCCTGTCTCTGTGCTAGGAATGACTCTTGGCAGGGGTTAGGGGACCACATGCTGTGCTTGGGATCAAATCTGGGTTATCCACATCCTACGCACTGGACTATCTCTCTTGCCGCAGTATCTCTGTGTTTAGTGTAGAGGTTCCTACCCCATGCCTGATGCCCATGTACCTATCTCTCCACCACTGTCTGGCCATCTCTGACTCCTGCAAGGTGAGCGCACAAACTGACCATGTTTTTTGTTTATTGTTGTGAGTCTGTTTTCATGACACGTTTATGCACAGAGGTACCATTGTATTTGATCCACCCTAAAAGGTTTCCAGTTCAAACTGAAGTGATTCAAGGGACTTTTAAAAGACCCTGGCCTTTTTTTTAGTTATATTATTCATAGCTAATTCTTCCGATGGTTCAAGATGTAATACCAAGTTAGATTTCCAGCCTGCCTCAAGTATAAATAATGCATTCACAGACTGGGCTTTTGTTGTTGATAATATATATATATATATATATATATATATATATATATATATAGCTCCAGAGCCTTTTGTGCCAACTAATACATTTCCTGTGAGTGTGTCCTGGAGACAATTTCCTCCACAGCCATGAGAAAGAGCAGATAGATACCAGAAAAGATTGAGCAGAAAATGGACAGAGTTGCTGTCTCCTGGAATAGCATCCAAGCCCTGAAATTTGCTGTGTTATAAAGCTTTGATCTCCTTTATATAAACAGCTGTGTGTATGGGCAATAATTTAATTCTGCAGAAGTAAATATCACAGTTTGAGTCATTTCTGCTAAACTTACAGTGTCATGTCTCTACTCCCATGGAAGAAAAAGAAAAATATCAATTCCCAATAAGCTTAATTATGCAGCATGAGTTAAAGGAGGATTGGTTGACATACTCGAAATAAAAAAAACATTTCAAGCAATGTAGGGTTTGCAGAATTACTTTGGGGGTCTCGGCATAGAGACCAAGTATCCTGAGATAAAATAGGAATTGCACCAGGCAGTAGGTAGCTGTGGATATTTCTAGGAGGACTAATGACTTTGTTATTCTGCTGGGAACACATGCGCCCCAGCTCAGCAGTGGTCTGTAAACCCAAGCACAGGTAGCGAGCAGAAGGACTGCAGCAGAACCCCTCCCACCCACTGGCACACGTGATCTTACTATGGCGTCTGGAAAGCCCAGTATTCATCCTTCTGGGTGGAGATGGGCAGTGCATTCCCCGCTGCCTGGACATTTGGCAAGACAATTGGCTTCTGGCCCACAGACAGGGGGTGGAACTAATGGAAGCGGATGGAGTCTAGTGTAAGCTGATCTGCATTCTCAGATATCCCGGGTTCTCACAGGGCATCTGCATGAGTGAATTAAGAGTTGCAGTTACCTCCAGGAGCAGGGGAACCACTAGCTTGAGAGGCTGCCTCACTCTGCCTGGCCACTGCAGGAGCTGAGTGCTGTGGGCTGTGGCCAGGGCTGCTCTCTTCACTGCAGAACAGTCTCTAGTCCTGACCAATGTAGCTGCAGCTTTACGCTCCCAGCTCCTGGCTATGTCATTCTGCACTGCCATGTTCCATTATTGACACAGTTCTGTGCCTTTGGTCTCCCACCCTCATCATACTCTAATGCAGTTTCACGGCATGGACCACAAAGCAAACCCTGACCACATTGTGTATTAGAATATTATCTCAGAGTAGCCATTGCTGTGCCATCTTCATGGCTCCTCTTTGCTTCTCTTATAGATAATTCTACAAATACTTGAAATTCCTTGATTTTCACTAACAAGAACTATTGAAACAAGTAAATTCATGATGCCACTGTAAGATTCATCAAAGAGTAATGTTTATTCGTCGGGCGAACAGTGATTGACTTTTAATCATATTTCTATTTGGACCCCAAGTGCAGGAAATGAGCACTATTCTTGCTCTGAGTCTTGGGAAATAGGCCTATGATTGAAAAAAAAACAAGGTGAGGATAGCATCTTGGGTCAAACCCTGTTAGACAGATTTATGATGGCTGGCAGAATAGATGATCATGACTTTCACACTGTACTTAAAGGTTCCTCCTGATTACTTACCACCTGATAGCCACAACTATGTAAATATTCCAGCCCTTGTTCTTTTTTTCTTTTTAGAAGAATAAGAACTCACTTTTATTAAAATTATTTGTTATATGAATACTTTAAATCAAATTAAATTAATTCATTTAATTTAATTATCCAACAGGATACATAGGGACTATTCAATAAATGACAAGAAAATTTAGTCATGGAATAAACTGCACTTTGGTGCACACCACGCAACATTTACCTGTTTTATGCACTACTAAAATACAAAGGGGTCCCGCAAGCCTCAGGAGTGTGTCAGAGGGAACTCCAAGGTCCAGGCTTTGTTCTTAACGGACCTGTTAACTCCTCAACAATGGTTCACTAGTCAGAAGGGGAAGGAAGGGGCTGCAAATATTGCTCACAATAAAAGCTGGGCAGCCCTCTTGCTCTGAGCTGCCCAGGAGACCACCTCACATGGATAGTCTCTGTGTGTGTCATCATTTTTGAGCCTGGCTTTAACCAAGCCCTCCTGCTGGAGTTCAGACCAGTCTGCCAGTGATCAGTGCCACTGAGGGCCAGAGCACAGGGAAAGCTCTCCATGTGTGTTCAAGGAGTGAAATGGTGACACCATGTATCCACGGCTTTGGGGACCCGGAGAAGGCACAGTATTGCTACAGCCATGGGCCTGGCTTGGGTAAATAGGGTTTCCTTGTTGCACAGAGCTCCTGGGGCCAGTCTCAAGAGGCCAGCAAGGGCTAATCAGGAAATCAAAAGGGTTTTTTGGAGATCCTCAATAAGGCAATGTAAATAGATGCACTGGTTTGAACAGCAAGATATGCACAGGGAGTACTTAGCCTTTCAGTGCTGGCTGATTGAAAGGTTTCTGCAGGAGAGAAGAGTTGAGGCTGGACATCTGACCGAGGACTGAATCAACTCAGGGTAGGTCAGAGGCGAACCTTCATGCCACTGTCACTGTCACTGTCCTCCCGCTGTTGCTCGAGTGGGCCCAGTAACATCTCCATTATGAGACTTTGTTGTTACTGTATTTGGCATATTGAATATGTCACGAATAGCTTGCCAGGCTTTGCCTTGCGGGCGAGATACTCTCGGTAGCTGGCTGGGCTCGCCGAGAGGGGCAGAGGAATCAAACCTGGCTCGGCCGGGCTGGTTGCACACAAGGCAAACACCCTACCGCTGTGCTATTGCTCCAGCCTACCTTCCTGTCATCAAAGTAAAATGAAGGCGCCAGAGATAGCAAGAAGATGCTGCCTTTACTGTCTGCTCTTTCAATCTGATGGAGGGCCGTGGCCAGCTCCCAGCAGTTAAGCAGATACTATCCTGATGCTTTTGAAGTCGGTGGTCTCCATGGGTGGCTTATGTGAGGCCGGGAGGAGAGAGAGAGAGAGATGGTCACTATCTCCTGGTCCGCCTCTGCCACCCCAGGGAACCAGGGTTTGGGGGTTCTTGTCTCGCCATGCAGAAAAGAGTTTCAGGAGTAGATGAGCGGTGAAATAAAAACAGATTTTATTTGGAGGTTTTTGGGGAAGGGGAAGCAGAGAGAGAAAGTGGGAGCGAGCAGAAAGAAATGTGCTTCAGAGTGAGCACAGGCTTCTCCAAGGGCGGAGAGAGCCCTGCATACACCCCAGCATTAGACAGGAAAGCATGATAGTACACAGCTCAAGAGTGGAGATGCGGGTGACACATATGCTTGGCCATGTGGGCACAAGCAGCACATGGGCTTGGGCAGCATATGTGCGCCCTCCCTTTGTTCAAGGTGGCCTTTATGGGGTTTCTCCAGCCTGCCCCACTCTGGGCTCAAACCTAGGTAAGAGTCCGTTGCTAGGGAGGTTGCCAAGGGGTTTGAGTTGGGAGTGGTGATGGTCTTCTTTGAAATTCCTTTCCTGGCCTTTTGTTTTGGCTGGAGCTCCTTTGGGGGGTGGGGTGGGGGTGGGGGAGGGTCCAGCCTTCTCTGGGTCTGTTCTGGCACCAGGTGAGGGTCTTAGCAGGCCTTGGTTCCTGTGCTCACCAGGTGGGCCCTTATGGCCCTTAAGGCTAAGTGGGTTTATTACATCCTGGGAACTCCGTTGCTGTGGTCCCTTCTACCTGCCGACATCAGTTTCAGGGGGGCTTCTCTTAAATGATCTTTAACAATATGCCAGGTAGAGGGATATTCTGAGAGGAATATTACTTTACTGAGGCTCAAGACTTAAGCTCCTGTGTCTGAAACTCCGTCAGTCTGAGAACTATTGGTGATAGTTAATTCTTCCTTTTATGGTATGGAAGACACAGAAGTTGTCCAAATGACTTATTGTTCATAATTAGAAGCCAGGATGAACTGCTCTCACGCTGCTCTGGGCCTCTCTCTCCGACTCTGGAAGCTTTCTATAAAAGTGTCGGTGGGTGGTTCAATGGGCCTCCTCTCTGGGAACTGCTCCTCCATTACAGACCTTCTTTGATTTCACGGGAAGGCTCCCCAAAGACCCGGCTCTGTTAATTAAATGGAATGAGAATGTCTTAGACTCCCTCTGTCGGCATTCACTCAGCATATTCAGAGGAGGCCAGATGAGCAGAGTGGGCAATTATGTCTGAAGACCCAGAAACGATGTTCTTTCATTCCACGGTTCCCTTCGTATGAATCTTGGGGCTTTTTCTAAGCCTGGAGCACACAATCCATGAAGCAGTGGGCGTCTGTGAAGGACATCTATCTCTGTGCACTCGCCACTCGCCCTTTAGGGAGCAGCATCCCTGGGGTCTGGTCAGCGCTTTGCTGGCTTCCCCAAACATCATCAGTGAAAGGACGACGGCAGTGGCCCCAGGCCAGAGGGGAGCAGTGGACAGGACAGGACCTTGGAAAGTCAGGATGGGGATGGGTGCTTTCGTTCTGTGTTTGCTGTGAAGTTGAGTCTGGGAGATTTGAGGTCTTCACCTGTCCTTGATTAAGAAAAACTATAATCGAAGAGGGAATTTGTGGGCCTGACTTACTGGGTACAAGTAGGACGTTTTCTAAGTATAACACACCTTCCCTCCCTCCCTCCCTCCCTCCCTCCCTCCCTCCCTCCCTCCCTCCCTCCCTCTCTTCCTTCTTTCCTTCCTTCCTTCCTTCCTTCCTTCCTTCCTTCCTTCCTTCCTTCCTTCCTCTCTCCCTCCCTCCCTCTGCCTTTCCTTCCTTCCCTCCTTCATCTTTTATTTATTCACCATTTTTCCCTTGTCATTTCTCAGTCAGTGGTGGAAGACTCTGGACATGGTGGTCAGATTAGGGTGCTGGTGCCCAGAAGTAGCTCTCCCCGAGCTGACCCTGCTTCCCATCCCCGCTCCCCACAGGGTGCTGGAGTTCAGTCTCTGCTCAGGCAGGTGGGGCTGGAGGAGTCAGACTTCCTGCCCTGCAGGCTCAGCCCTCTCCCGAGCAGGTCCCCTGGGAGAGAGAACTTTGCCCACACAACAGCCAACGACCTGAGTCATTCTAAGAGGAAGGATAAAGAAGGAAGAAGAAGAATGGCCCAGGGACTCTGGCCCAGGGGAAACCACAGGGGCTCTACCCACTCTTCAGTGTTTAGGAGTCAACTGAGCAATTTAAATAAAACCATTAAGGAGGTTAAAAATGGTGATTGTTTTAAAGGAATGAAAGTTACAGAATAAATGTAAAGGAATGTGTAGAAGGTTTGAGGTTGTGTTTTAAGAAAAGGAACTGATCAAATTGTTTTGTTATAAGAAGCTCTTTAAATCACATGCAGAATTGTTCTAGTACCTTTTTGGTAAGATCTATGGAAAAGATACTGGACAGATTATCCAGACTCTCGTTACAGTGCTCTTAATAATGAAATTCTTAAAAGGTTGCAGAAAATCAAGGGTTTTTCAACATGGGATTAAATGAATTAGACATGTTAAACTGTACATTGGACTCCTGGTACAGTGTTCTTATTAATGGGAAATTAAGGTTTTCAACATGGGATTGAATGAATTAAACATGATGTTAAAGTGTATGCTTTATCTCTACAGATTTTAGCTTCTTTTGAGTAGGACACACAGCAAATGGGTGTATTGCATCTCATTGTGAGTAAAGTGAGAGGCTTGCTTTTCTCTTTCTTTGTACCCTCAGTATGCTTTTTTCCCCCATTTTTATTAGTGAGACATCACGGGGTACAGTTGTAGACTTACAAATTTTTGTGCTTGGGTTTCAATTATACAATGATCAAATACCCATCCCTCCACCAGTGCCCATTTCCCACCACCACAGTATGTTTTTGATGCTTCTCACCCCCACGGCAAAGCCTGGCAAGCTATCCGTGAAGTATTCGATATGCCAAACACAGTAACAAGTCTCACAATGGAGACGTTACTGGGCCCGCTCGAGTAAATCCATGAGCAACGGGAGGACAGTGCTACAGAGCTAGAGGGAAGTTAAAACTCTGAAATTCAGTATCTAAAACAGACTTTGCTGGGGGTGAGGAAGGGGCTCAGGGTGGGACCCTTCTCAGGGATCAGACCCAGCAGCGCATGGGGTCTACACCTGGGGGCTCAGAGATCACGGGAAGGCGATGGCCCTGACCCAAAGCAAACCCTCCCAAGTCGCCTTCTCCAGAACCTCTACGCTGAGCTCGGAGAAGGAGCCTTTGTGGTTTCTGAGAACAGACTCCCCAGATGGCTTCCCCCTGGACCGAGTTCTTCTCCGCACTGGCCCCAGCAAATGCTCTGAGTGGAGAGCTTCTCTCCAAAGGCCACAGGGCTTTTCCTGAGACAGAACAGACCTCTAGGACAGACTCCACGAACAGTGCTCCGGAGGGTGCGCGTCAAGGGTGCTGCATCCTGCTGTGTTGCTCCCTGTTCCTCTGTGTATCTTGTTGCTTCCCTGCCTCTGCCCTTCCGAGGGTGAGCAGAGCCCCAGCTAGTGCACACTCAGCCGGAGTGCATGCACACTCATGTGCTCCTGCGGCCACACCTTCAGGTATAGCCACCACTGGGGTTTGGCCGCAGAGTTCATTAGGGGTTGGGCTACACACTGGGTTGCATGCGACACCTTAGCCTCGGTGCTTGCCATGATCCATGGGCATCAGTGGTGACATTCTTTGGCAAGGATCCCAAGCAACAATGCCACTGAAGCAGCTCAGAGCTTGTGAGTAGGGGCTGGTGAGGAACTCAGAACATTGCGTTGGCCTCTGTGCTGACCCCCCACCCTGAGGATTTTAAGCAATGATAACAACAATATTAAAGTGAAAGAAAGGAAGATCGAGCCAATGACATCCCACCTCACATAATAGAATTCATTTTATGTTTTCAAAAGTGTGTTTTGAATTTAAGGAAGCATGGACTGGCTGGAACTTAACTTCTATAGCATGATAAAAGAAATAAAAAGTGTCTAGATGCCTGCCCAATCCCAATTTTCACAGGGTAAAGAGCAAAGATTTAGAAATCTTTATAGATTCAAAATAAGGATAAACTATTACCACCCATTTTCCTGGAGCAATAGCACAGAGGTAGGGTGTTTGCCTTGCACGCAGCCAGCCCGGCCGAGCCGGGTTCGATTCCTCCGCTCCTCTCAGAGAGACCGGCAAGCTACCAAGAGTATCTTGCCCACATGGCAAAGCCTGGCAAGTTACCTGTGACGTATTCGATATGCCAAACACAGTAACCACAAAGTCTCACAATGGAGACGTTACTGGGCCTGCTCGAGCAAATCGATGAACAATGGGAGGACAGTGACAGTGACCCGTTTTTCTGAGAAGTTCATTATCAACACGATAAAAGGGGGGTTCATAGGGGGTATTAAAATAATAGATTCTGTATCCCTCTGTATTGGGGGGAAATTAGGAGGAAAATCAAGATGAAAGTCTGGTTTCAGGAGATGATTTTATCTTCACAGGTGCCAGGGAGAGGGGAGAACAGCTTGCTCGCAAGTTCCCTTTGCAGCTCTCTCTTTGAAGGGCACAGCAGAGGAAATATGGGGACACAGAGTCCTTGTGGGAAGAAAGGAGCCTCTGGGCCTACCTAGGTGTAGGAAACAGGTGTGAATGCTGCTCTCAAGCCTTCTGAGATCACTGGGAAAACTCAGGGTCCGAGAGGACCAGCTAAAAGTCCTGTGGTCTCGGAATTAATGGAGAAAGAAATCAATTCTCATGTATGAGAAATTGGAAACTCCACATTCCCCATCTTGAGTTCTAGAAGGCTGAATGGCCACATGGTAGGGATGGTCAGAGAGCCACATGCCTCTGCAAAGACATGCATGACACATCTAGCCATGCATCCTTTGATGAGGGAGCAGCATGACCTTGTCTGCATGTCACAAAACTGTTCTCACATTCAGAACAGAATTGAGAAGGAGTGCATTCAGGAACACCTGCATCTGAGCTGTAAAGAACAAGAGGTAATGATTTTTTTTTTGGCGGGGGGGGGGTACAGATTCCTCTGTCCCTCTCGGAGAGCTTGGCAAGCTATGGAGAGTATCACGCCCACCCGGCAGAGCCTGGCAAGCTACCTGTGACGTATTCAAGATGCCAAAAACAGTAACAACAATTCTCACAATGGAGACGTTACTGGTGCCTGCTCAAGAAATCGATGAACAATGGGGGGACAGTATTACAGTGCTACAGATACAAAGAGGAACCTTTCTGACATAAGTCCCCACTATCTCCCTCCCCGAGCCTTCATCCAAACAGTGCAGAACAAAACTGAAAGGGAAACTGCCATCCTGGTGTCTGGGACCCCTGTACCAGGAGACAGTGAGTGACCACATGCATGGGAGCTGACCCAAAGGACAGCGGGTCTCCATAAGATTCACCCCATGAGTCAAAGCAGAGGAAGATGTATGCTAACTTATATTTATTCTGACTACATGTAAAAATAATGTGTGCATAAATTGACTATCACAGCCTAACAGTTGAAATGTGTTGAAATATTTTGTTCGAGTGGGCACCAGTAACATCTCCGTTGTGAGACTTGTTGTTACTGGTTTTGGCATATTGAATACGTCACGGGGAGCTTGCCAGGCTCTTCTGTGCAGATGGTATAATCTCGGTAGCTTGTCAAGCTCTCCAACAGGGACTGAGGAATCGAACCCAGGTTGGCCGCATGCAAGGCAAATGCCCTACCCGCTGTGCTATTACAGCGGTAGGGTATTTATTTGCCTTGCACGCTGCCAGCCTGCGCCCTACCCGCTGTGCTAGTGTTAACTTTTCTTTCAAATTTCTTAATGGGGCTGCAAGAAAATTTAAGATCACAAAAGGTGTGATCTGAGGGTTCAATTAAAAAATCACAAAAGGAACTTTGCTTCTTTGTAATATTTATAAATTTTACTCATTTTTCATATTTCATTGTGCTTGTTGAGTCTTCCCCTACAAAGCTGAAGAAACTCAAAGATAATAGATATCTTTGTCTTCCACAATTTAATAAAGATACATTGCATACCTTATCAGTAAATATATTAGTTCTACATCTATTGAACATATTTACCTGGCTGGGGAATTTTCTTGTTCTGAAAACTTCTACAATGGTTGGGTAGTAAGTCTTAAATTTTCTCCATTTGGGCATTCTCCTCTCCCTCCTTCCCTCCCCTCTCTGTCTCTGTCTCTGTCTCTCTGTCTCTCTCTCTCTGTCTCTCTCTCTCTTTCGGTTTATGGGCTGCACCCAGCAGTGATCAGGTGTAAGCTAGGACTTACTCCTGTCTCTGCCTCAGGGATCACTCCTGGCAGGCACTGGGGACCATTTGGGGTGCTGGAGATTAAACCTGGGTCAGCCGGATACAGGGCAAGCATCCTCCCCCACTGTGCTATTGATCAGTGCTCTCTCCCTTATCACTTCATAGAGTACATTTCATGATTACATTTCACATGTGAAGTCAAACTTTCCTTCGTGAAATAAACGTCACTTTACTATGGCATATTATTTTTCTCATTTATCATTAGATTTTTATGTTGTTGATATTTTATTGATAAGTTTTGTATTTTATCATAAGGTATTGAACTAATTAAATTTTCTTGCTTTTAATGTCCTTGCAAGAGTTTGACAGAAAGATTAATTTTAAAGGAGTTAAGAAATGGTTCATATTTTTCTGTTATCAGAACAGTGTATTTTATTTATTTATTTATTTGCTTTTTGGGTCATGCCCGACAATGCATAGGGGTTACTCCTGGCTTTGCATTTAGGAATTACTCCTGGCAGAGCTTGGGGGACCATATGGATGTTGAGAATCGAACCCAGATCAGCCGCATGCAAGGTAAACGCCCTACCCACTGTACTATCACTCCAGCCCCAGAACAGTGTATTTTAAATTGTCATATGTTCCCTAAATATTTATTAAACTATATATTGAACCTACAGTGCCTAGAATTTTCTTACCACTTTAAACTATGTATAAGAAAACTGATTTTAGAAAAAAATTCTTTTTATAGAAATTTTAAAGACCAGCACTAGAGTGATGATAGAGTGAATGGGGGCGGGGGCCGCACTGGCACTGCAGGTGACTGACCCAGGCTCTATCTCGGGTGCACCAGATGCTCCTACCATCCCTCAAGCCCACCGGGACTCATCCCTGAGTGCTAAGCCAGGAGTAAGCCTTGGGCATCACCAGGTGTGACCTAAAACACAAAAAAAGTAAGGAAGAAAGAAAGAAATTTTGGAGACCACTATGAATCAGTCACACAGATGTTATTAATAACCATAGAACAATAACAACATGGAAAACACATTCTTCTTTATTGAACTTGATAATGTACAATAGTAGAATACATTTTTGACTATGCTCTACTAAATTTAGAAAACTCCAAGTCATACAAAATAGAAAACTCCAAGTCATACACTGAGTAACAAATTAACAATTAATAATAAGATAGTTATTTAGAGTTTAGATATTTCCTAAATATTTCAACATATGAGATATCGTCAATTGCCTTTGCATGTGACCGAGCCATCTTGATCTTCAGAACCACCTGTGTTTACCAGGAATGATTTTTGAACAAAGAGTAAGTCCTGAGCACCACCGGGTATGGCCCCCAAATCTTCTTCTGTCCCCAAAAAAAGTGTTTTTCCAGAGAGAAAATTCCAGCAGACAGTTGTCCTAGAGTAGCACACCTTTGTTACTCTACGGATAAAGTTTCTAGAACTGACAAGTGCGTTCAGGAAAGTAGCAAGATAGAGGCAGGAGACCTGACAGCCAATGAAACTTCTATGTAGAAGAAATAAAAGAATTAAAATCAAAATTAAATACCATAAACAACAGTGTCAAAGAACAGGAAATGCCGAGAGATCTGACTCAAGTTGTGTAACAGTCATGCAGTGGAAACTGAGAAATGAGGTCGAGAGATGTGAAGAAGCCTGAAGACAAGGAGAGTCATGTTAGATGTTCGACTGGGCGACTGTGGTCAACCGAAAGGGGACTGATGAGGAAAGAGTTTTCAGGACAGGAGACAGCAGCTAAGAGGCTGGTGCCCGGGAGCAAGGCCCAGGTAGCATGCAGGGGGTTGCCTCCTAGATGAGAACATCCATAACCCCCCATTGCTGAGACCACCATCCCGGGGAAAGGGGATGAGCAAGGAGGGCTGGAGGAAGATAGTGGACAGATGTGTGTAGTTGACATGCACACCAGGGCAGACAGCTTCACAGCGTAAGGTCTCATCAAGGGTTAATGACAGACGTGAGGGGGGCAGATGGTCACTGCACATGGTGAGCAAGCAGAACTTAAGTAACTCAGTGCTCTCTGGGGCAGTTTTAAAATTGAGTCTGATATTGATGAGTTTTTGAGTTGACAGATGCTAGTCAGGACTCCATGGGACAGAGGAAATCAATTCTCCCAAACTTCCATTAATGTTGTAGAATCCCTATTAAGATTCCAACAAGCTTGAGAAGTTATTGAGCTGGTTGTGAAATTCATTTGAAAATGTCAAGGACCTATAAGAGTCACAAATGTGAAAAAGAGGGGTAAGCCAGAGGTCTTCAGGAGGTCATGACCCCCTTCTTATAAAAATTAAGGGAGTCATAACAGGGTTTTGTAAAGACTGAGAAAGACAGAAGAATGTTGGTTTCAGTTTCTGGATCCATTTGGCCACATTGTGTCTCTCGATTGGTGCGTTTAGACCGTTGACATTGAGAGAGATTATTGTCATGGGTTTTTGTGCTATCTTTCTGTAGGGGTTGGTTGTGCTTATAAGCGTTCTCCTTCTTATCTTACAGGTATTCGGAGGATCCTCCCAGGATGGGAGATGCATGCTGAAAGTAGACTATAGACCGGACATGATTGCCACTCAATGCCTCTTTTGAAAACTACAGCTCCCAAAAGGAGAGAGAGAACAAAAAGGAATGCCCTGCCACTGAGGCGGGGTGGGAAGTGGGGAATGGGGGTGTGGGTGGGAGGGATACTGGGATCATTGGTGGTGGAGAATGGGCACAGGTGGAGGGATGGGTACTCAATCATTGTATAACTGAAACCCAAGCACAAAAATTTGTAAGTCTACAACTGTACCTCATAGTGTTTCACTAATAAAAAAATTTTAAAAAGTATGCACAGATTAACAGACTAACAACAACAAGCACAAAAACAAAACAAAACAAAAAAGACTGAGAAAGAGACCAATGAAATGGAAGGAGTCCATTTGTGTGTGTGAGTCTCTGTGTGTGTTCGAGTATAAAATTTATTTGTAAAATTTATTTTATATGAATATTTTTTAAATTTTTAAAAGGATGAATAAATGGTTAGAAGATAAGAGCAATTAATAAATGGTTGGAACAGCTCAATGCTTATGATATCAGCTGTAATCAAGGAGCTGAAACTTCACTTGAATCTCCTGGGAAATAGTGCAGTCACTTTGGAAAACAGCTTGTCAACATCTTGAAAAGTTACGTATACACCTCTCATATGAATAAAAATGTCACCGAGAGAATTTTCCCTGGGGGAAATGAAAACAAGTTCCCACAGAGGACTTACCCCTGAATGCCCAACTTTTCTGTGAGAGCCCCCAATTATTCACAGTCCAGATGTCCAACAACAGGTATGTGAACCAACAAATGATGCCGTAACCAGAGAATGGAATGCTGCTCAGAAATTGGGAAAATCAACCACAAATACATGCCCAAGGGCAAAATTCTAAAAAACGTAAACCCGCTGCTATGGTCCAAATATCTCTGTCCCTCACCCACCCCCAATCTCAGGTTGGAAGCCAAAGGCCTAAGGTGAGGATATTTGGAGGTGAGGCTTTGGGAGGGGATTGGATTCTGAGGATGGAGCCCCTGTAAATGGGACTGCAGAGAACTTACCTCTCCGCTCACTAAGGGCCAAGAAGGGGCCTGCTCCCTGCCCGCCACTGCCTGTTCTCAGACCTCTGCCCTGGGAGCCAGAAGAAGCACATTTGTGCATCTGAATCACTAATTCATGAATCAGACATTTATTGGAAAAATCCTGTTATAAGTGGATCCACAAAGTTTAAACCTGTACTGTTCAGAGGTTGAGTGTATGTGTAAGTAAATATGAATCTATTGTTGGTTAAAAATAATAATGAAAGTCTTGAAAGTAGGGAAACGGCTATACATGAGAACCTTTCAATATCTATATTGTAAACCACAATGTCCAAAAGGAGAGAGAGACAGACAGACAGACAGAGAGAAAGAGAGAGAGAGAGAGAGAGAGAGAGATACAGAGACAGAGACAGAGACAGAGAGAGAGAAAGAAGGGGAGGGGAAGGCAAGGGAGAGGGAACTGGGGACAGTGGTAGTGGGAAATGTGCACTGGTGGAGGGATGGTTGTTGGAACACTGTATAACTGAAACCCAACCATCGGCAGATTTGCAATGGGCTATCTCACAGTGATTCAATAAATTTTTTTTTGAAGTCTTGAAAAATACATTTCTGTCTAATAAGACCCCCAGTTCTTGGTGTTTTGTGATAGCAGCTCAGTAATTGAGTCACCAGTATCTGCTGACAGAAGTATATCTGGGGGTGCCTGTGGTGGGATCTGAGAAGGAAGGACCAGGAGGAAGAGTTGTTGAGAACCTAGGACAGAAGCTCTGCTCAATTCAGAGGCTGTACGAATAGTTGTCACCGTGTCATTGCTGTCAAAATGTGTCACAAAGTACACTTTAAGCTGAAATAAAGTTGTTTTAAAAATCTTACCCTTATTGAATGCCCTGCTACAGAGGCAGAGTGGGATGGGGGGAATGTGGGTGGGAGGGATACTGGGGTCCGTGGTGGTGGGAAATGGGCACTGGTGGAGGGATGGGTATTTGATCATTGTATAATTGAAAACCAAGTACAAAATTTGTAAGTCTACAACTGTACCTCATGGTGTCTCACTAATAAAATTTTTTTAAAAATCTTACCCTTATTGATTTAATTTACTTTTTTTCTTTTCTTCATTTTGTTTGGGGGGTGGTCACACTTGGCAGGCTCAGAGTTTACTGCTCACACACTCAGGGGACTATATGCAGTGCTGGTTGGCTGTGTGCAAGGTTGGCTGTGTGCAAGGCAAGTGTCCTACCCACCGCATTGCCTCTCAGCCTCTCGGGTTAGTTATTTTATAGACATCTAAAATACAGCTGAAGGCAGAATCTTTTTTTATTTATTTTTTAATTTTTATTAGTGAAACACCATGAGGTACAGTTGTAGATTTACAAATTTTTGTGCTTGGCTTTCGATTATACAATGATCAGATACCCATCCCTCCACCAGTGCCCATTTTCCACCACCATGGATAATATCCCCCCCACCCCCATCCCCTCATCCCCCCCTGCCTCTGTAGCAGGGCAATCCCCTGTGTTCTCTCTCTCCTTTTGGGTGTTGTGGTCTGCAAAAGAGGCATTGAGTGGTAAACATGTTCAGTCCATAGTCCACTTTCGACATGCATCTCCCCTCCTGGGAGGATCCTCCAAACGCCCTTTATTTGGTGCTCCCTTCTCTATCTGAGCTGCCCTTTCCCCTAGAATACCCGGCTGGCCTCTAAGCTATGGAGTAATCCTCCTGGTGTTGATCTCAGCTATTCTTGGGTATTAATCTCATACTTTGTTACTTTATATCCCCCAGATGAATGCAATCTTTCTATGTCTATCCCTCTCTTTCTGATTCATTTCGCTTAGCATGATACTTTCCATATTGTACCACTTGTATGTAAATTTCATGACTTCATCTTTTCTAAGAGCTACATAGTACTCCATTGTGTAGATGTACCAAAGTTTCTTTAACCAGTCATCTGTTCTTGGGCATTCAGGTTTCTTCCAGTTTCTGGCTATTGTAAAGAGTGCTGCAATGAACAAACAAGTGCAGATGTCACTTCGACTACACATTTTTGCCTCTCTGGGATATATTCTCAGGAGTGGTATCCCTGGGTCAAATGGGAGCTCAGTTTCTAATTTTTTGAGAATCATCCATACTGTTTTCCAGAAGGGCTGAACCAGTCGACATTCCCACCAACAGTGAAGGAGTGTCCCTTTCTTGCCACATCCGTGCCAGCATGGGTTGCTTTTGTTCTTTTGAATGTGGGTCAGTCTCTGGGGTGTGAGATGGTGTCTCATTGTGGTTTTGATCTGCATCTCCCTGATGATTAATGATGTAGAGCATTTTCTCATGTGCTTTTTTGCCATTCGGATTCCTTCTTCGAGAAAGTTCCTGTTCATTTCATTGCCCCATTTTTGGATGGGGTTGGATGTTTTCTTCTTGTGGAGTTCAACCAGTACTTTGTATATCTTTGATATCAGCCCTTTGTCAGATGTGTATTCGGCGAATATCCTTTCCCATTCTGTAGTCTGTCTTTGTATTTTGGTCACTGTTTCTTTGGAGGTGCAGAAGCTTCTTAGTTTAAGATAGTCCTATTTATCTATCTCCTTTTTCACTTGCTTGGCCAGTGGTGTGGCATCTTTGAAAATAGCATTAACCTCAATGTCATGGAGGGTTTTGCCAACTTTGTCTTCAATGTACCTTATGGTGTCTGGTCTGATGTTGAGGTCTTTAACCCATTTTGATCTTACTTTTGTACATGGTGTTAGGCAGAGATCTGAGCCCATTTTTTGCATGTAGCTGTCCAGTTTTGCCAGCATAATTTATTAAAGAGGCTTTCCTTACTCCACTTCACATTTCTTGCACCTTTATCAAAGATTAGATGATCATATGATTGAGGGGAGATGTCAGTGTATTCAACCCTGTTCCATTGGTCTGCAGTTCTGAAGGCAGAATCTTAACAGCTCTGGCCATCACTGTATGTCTCTCCTCTTTTATTCTTTAGCTATTTGCTTATGCTTTGAAGATATGTATAATGTTGATGCATTTTTAGGGTTATTACATTTTATGATTGAATTTGTTTGTTCTCATTATGAAATGTCTTCCTTTTATAGTTCTCATCTTAAAGTCCTTTTCTGGAATAAATATAGCCTCAGTAGCTGTCTATTGGTCAGGACTTTTCATTCCTCAAACTTCTAGGCTGTTTTCACATCTAAAGTCTACCTCCTGTGAAGAGTCCATAATTTGACCTTCATTTTTCTTATATCTAGTTTTTCAATTGGTCTTTTAGTCCATTTTCTTTAGAATTACAAAATTATATAAGTAGGTTTCATCTTGCTGAGGATTTTTTTCCCCAATGGATACAGGGAGGGGGCTGGAGAGATAATACAGAGAGTAAATAAGGTGCTTGTCTTGCATACTGTTGACCCAGGTTTGATCCCCAGGACCCCATGTGGTACCCAGAGCACTGCCAGAAGTGGTTTCCTGAATGGGAAACCAGAAGTAGCAAACCGAAAATTGCCCCTGATTCCCAGATGTGACCCCCCCAATGAAACCCCCCAAGTTATACTCTGGGGCTGAAGCAATAGCACAGCAGGTAGGGTATTTACCTTGCATGCGGCCAGCCTGGCTTCTATCCTGGGCCATCCCACATGGTCCTCTGAGCACTGCTGGGATAATGGTGCATGAGCAGAGCCAGGAGTAACCGCTGAGTATCACCAGGTGCATACCTCCTTCTCAAAAAAAAAAGAGAGACAGAGAGTTCTATTTGTTTTATTTCTATCTTTATTTGAGGGTCACACCTGGCAGTTTTCTGGGAACCATGTGGTACCGGGTAATAAACCCAGGTCTCTTGTTTGCAAAGCAAATACACCAGACCCAGGACTATCTCCCTAGCCATCTATTATTTTCTTAATAAAATATTTTTCTTAATAAAATTTTTTCTATTATTTTCTTAATGTTTAATTTATTTTTTAAGTTTTCCAATTAGTAAATTTCTTTTAAATGTTCATACTGTCTCTTACCTTTTACCTATGATTTGTTTTTGTTGGTAGCTCTAGTGGGCCCAGTAACGTTTCCACTGTGAGACTTGCTGTTACTGTGTTTGGCATATAAAATACGTTACGGGGAGTTTGCCAGGCTTTGCTGTGCAGGCTCGATACTCTCGGTAGCTTGCTGGGCTCTCAGAGAGGGGCGAGGAATTGAACCTGGGTCGGCCGGGCTGGCCGGCTGTATGCAAGGCAAACGTCCTACTGCTGTGCTAGCAAATCCTTAGAGGTAATATTCGCCCTCAGCTATCTTGCTCTCTTGAATCTGTATGCTGCTGCTAAGAGGTAATAGTGCAGGGCTAGAGTAATAGCACAGCTTGGAGGGTGTTTGCCTTGTATCTATCTGGCTGACCCAGGTTTGATATCCGGAACCCTATATGGTCTTCCGAGCCAATCAGAAGTGATCCCTGAGCACAGAGTCAACAGTGAGTCCTGAGCACAGCTGTGTGTAGCCCCCAAACAAGTAGAGGTAACAGTGTGACAGTGCCAACACATGATGTGATTTGTTTTTGTTGGTAGCACTGTACCGCTATATC
The DNA here is from genome assembly GCF_029834395.1 of Sorex fumeus. Taxonomy (NCBI): domain Eukaryota; kingdom Metazoa; phylum Chordata; class Mammalia; order Eulipotyphla; family Soricidae; genus Sorex; species Sorex fumeus. Next base: position 7,750,343 of record NW_026606321.1, on the reverse strand, counting down.
AATTGCCCGCTCCTGTACAGACTCTCAGGGGAAGGTGCCATTTTCTCTCTCTCTCTCTCTCTCTCTCTTCGTCTCTTACATGTCAGTCTCACGTATATGTGGCAGCTAAGATCTCTCTTAATTTAGTGGAGATGAAGGGGTCAAGTGCTAGTGTTCTCCACCCCTTCTCAGACGCCCTGCTCCACGTGCTTCTTTTGGGCTTGCAACCCTCCTTGATCAAGTGTTTATCCACTGGTGACCGTGTTGGTCAGCCCTGGTTTCCTGGACAGCGTTCATCTCTAGTCTCCGCTGATGGGCACCCCAAGGAACAGGAGTGTGCCGTCTGCTTCCTCATTCCAGGCATGCCTCTGCCTTCCAAGACTGGTTATAAGTGTTCATCTTCAATTCTGAGGCTTCCTGAGAACGACAGGCTTATTCTCGGTGCCTCTCTAGGCTCTCCCCTAAGTTTTGTGCCTGATCTGTTTATTTGTGATGCATTTCATGAAGTCTTTTCAAAGGCATGACATTCTGAACATTTTTACAGAATTGCCAGCTCTCTCTATTTCTCCCCTAATATTGCTCTGCTTCATTCTCCATCCTTGTGGAGATTTCCATTATAGGAAGGTTATTAAGATATATTCATGTGATATTTGTGTTATATATGCTTTTCTTCAGTCCTGGAGGGAGAAATGGCTGGTCACAAGATTCTATTCCCTGAACCAAAGTGGAAATGCTCTTCACATAAAACCGAACAGGCCCTTATCTCACTTGTTCCTTAAGACCTGAATTGAGCTGAACAGATTGGATAATCCCTTTCAAATGCCAGCCTTTAGAGTTTTTTAATGTTACTTTGAGAAAATGTCTAAGGTCAGCAGAATGGCACCAAATGCCTCTCTATCAACTCTGGAATGTATAAAAGGAGCCAGAAATAAGTCTTTCTGGACATAATTCTTAAGTTTATCTTTGTTCAAATAATTCTAAAATGGACTTCAAAATTCTAAAATCATGAAAAATATTGTTAATTATAAGCTTTATGATCACCAAATTTACATACTTATAATCTCTTATCATAGGCTTACTAAGAAATCATGTCTCTTTTTTTTAAATGTTTCATTTATTTATTAATTAATTAATTTATTTTTTTAATAGTGAGACATCATGAGGTACAGTGGCAGACTTACACATTTTTGTGCTTGGGTTTCAGTTATTCAATGATCAAACACCCATCCCTCCACCAGTGCACATTTCCCACCACCACGGATCCCAGTATCCCTCCCAGCCCCAGCCCCCATCCCACCCTGGCTTTGTGGCAGGGCATTTCCGTCTCTCTCCTTTTGAGTGCTGTGGTTTGCAAAAGAGGCATTGAGTGGCAATCATGTTTGGTTGATAGTCTACTTTCAGCATGCTTTGCCCATCCTGGGGGGATCCTCCCAACACCCTTTATTTGGTGTTCCCTTCTCTTTCTGAGCTCCCTTTTCCCCTAACATGTGTGGTTGGCCTCCAGGTCATTGAGTAAGATTCCTGGTACTAATCTCTGCCATTCTTGGGTGTTAGTTTCCTATTTTGTTATTTTATGTTCCCCAGATGAATGCAATCTTTCTATGTCTATCCCTTTCTTTCTGAGTCATTTTGCTTAACATGATACTTTCCATGTAGTACCACTTGTATGTAAATTTCATGACTTCGTCTTTTCTAACAGCTACATAGTACTCCATTGTGTAAATGTACCAAAGTTTCTTTAACCAGTCATCTGTTCTCGGGCACTCAGGTTTTTTCCAGATTCTGGCTATTGTAAAGAGTGCTGCAATAAACAGACAATTGCAGATATCACTTCGGCTATACTTTTTTGCTTCTCTGGGATATATTCCCAGGAGTGGTATTGCTGGGTCAAATGGGGGCTCAATTTCTAATTTTTTGAGAATCATCCATACTGTTTTCCAAAAGGGCTGAACCAGTCGGCATTCCCACCAACAGTGAAGGAGTGTCCCTTTCTCACCACATCCGCGCCAGCACCGGTTGCTTTTGTTCTTGTGGATATGGGCCAGTCTCTGTGGTGTGAAGTGATATCTCATTGTGGTTTTGATCTGCATCTCCCTGATGATTAATGATGTGGAACATTTTCTCATGTGTCTTTTAGTCATTTAGATTTCGTCTTTGTCAAAGTTTCTATTCATTTCATCTCCCCATTTTTTGACGGGGTTGAATGTTTTCTTTTTGTGGAGTTGAACCAGTACTTTGTATATCCTTGAAATTAACCCCTTATCAGATGTGTAGTTGGCGAATATCCTTTCCCATTCTGTAGACTGTCTTTGTATTTTGGTCACAGTTTCTTTTGAGGTGCAGAAGCTTCTTAGTTTAAGATAGTCCCATTTGTCTATCTCTGTTTTCACTTGCTTGGCCAGTGGTGTGACATCTTTGAAGACACCATTTGCTTCTATGTCATGAAGGGTTTTGCCAACATTTTCCTCAATGTATCTTATAGATTCCGGTCTGATGTTGAGGTCTTTAATCCACTTAGATCTTACTTTTGTACATGGAGTTAGGCAGAGATCTGAGCCCATTTTTTTTTTGCATGTAGCCGTCCAGTTTTGCCAGCATAATTTGTTAAAGAGGCTTTCTCTGCTCCACTTCACTTTTCTTGCCCCCTTATCGAAGATTAGATGCTCGTATGCTTGGGGGGAGGCGGGAATGTCAGTATATTCAATCCTGTTCCATTGATCTACAGCTCTGCCTTTGTTCCAGTACCATGCTGTTTTAATTATTACTGCCTTGTAGTAGAGTTTGAAGTTAGGGAGGTTGATTCCTCCCATTTTCTTTTTCCCAAGAATTGCTTTAGCTATTCGTGGGGGCTTATTGTTCCATATAAACTTCAGGAGTGTTTGCTCAAATTCTTTGAAGAATGTCATGGGTATCCTAATAGGAATTGCATTGTATTTATACAGTGTCTTGGGAAGTATTGCCATTTTGACAATGTTAATTCTCCCGATCCATGAACAGGGGATATTTTTCCATTTCCTCGTATCCTCTTTTATTTCCTGAAGTAGAGTTTTGTAGCTTTCTTTGTACAGGTCCTTTACTTCCTTAATTACGGTGATTCCTAGGTACTTGATTTTCTGGGGCACAATTGTGAATGGGATTGTTTTCTTCATGTCTCTTTCTTTTCTTTCACTATTTGCATATAGGAAAGCCATGGACTTTTGGGTATTGATTTTATAGCCTGCCACTTTACTATACAAGCCTATTGTTTCTAGAAGTTTCTTGATAGAGGTTTTAGGGTTTTCTAAGTAGAGTATCATATCATCTGCGAATAGTGAGAGCTTGATTTCTTCCTTTCCTACCTGGATGCCCCTAATATCTTTTTCTTGTCTAATCGCTATTGCGAGTACTTCCAGTACTATATTGAACAGCAGTGGAGAGAGTGGACATCCTTGTCTCGTCCCTGATCTTAGAGGGAAAGCTCTCAGTTTTTCGCCATTGAGGACGATGCTTGCTGTAGGCTTGTGGTAGATGGCTTTAACTATATTGAGAAAAGTCCCCTCCATCCCCATTTTGGCTAGGGTTTTCATCATAAATGGGTGCTGGATCTTGTCAAATGCTTTCTCTGCATCTATTGGTATGATCATATGATTTTTATCTTTTCTTTTGTTGATATGGTGGATTACGTTGATTGATTTCCGAGAGTTAAACCAGCCTTGCATCCCCGGGATGAATCCTACTTGGTCATGGTGTATGATCTTTTTGATGAGTAGTTGAATTCTATTTGCTAATATTTTGTTGAGGATCTTTGCATCCGTGTTCATCAGGGATATCTGCCTGTAGTTTTCTTTTCTTGTGGTATCTTTATTTCCTTTTGGTATTAGAGAGATATGGGCTTCATAGAAACTGTTTGGGAGAGTTTCCAGTTTTTCAATTTCCTGAAAGAGCTTGAGAAGGACTGGCAGCAGATCCTCTTTAAATGTTTGGAAAAATTCGCTAGTGAATCCATCTGGGCCCAGGCTTTTGTTTTTGGAAAGACTTTTGATTGCAGTTTCTATTTCCTTGATGTTAATAGGTCTATTCAGATACTCCAGGTCTTCTTGATTCAGCTTTGGGAGATTATAGGAGTCCAGGAATTTGTCCATTTCTTCTAGGTTCTCTTGTTTCGTGTCATACAGACTTTCAAAGTAGTCTCTGATGATGTTTTGGATTTCTTTGGTTTCTGTTGTGATATCCCCCTTCTCATTTCTGATTCGGTTTATTAGGGTTCTCTCTCTCTGTTTCTTTGTGAGTGTTGCGAGTGATTTATCTATCTTGTTTATTTTCTCGAAGAACCAGCTCTTGGTTTCATTGATCTTTCGGATTGTTTCTTTGGTTTCCATGTCATTGATTTCTGCTCTAAGTTTTATGATCTCTTTTCTTCTGCCTGATTTAGGCTCTTTCTGTTGATCCTTTTCTAGGGACTCGAGCTGTGAGGTCAAGTTGTTTATGTGCATCATTTCTACATACCTAAGATATGCTTGCAGAGCTATAAATTTTCCCCTTAATACAGCTTTCGCTGCATCCCATAGGTTCTGGTAGCTTGTGTCTTCATTCTCATTTGTTTCCAAGTATCTTTTGATTTCGTCCTTTACTTCATTCCTGACCCACTCGTTGTTCAGCATCGAGTTGTTTAATTTCCAGGTGTTTGATTTGGTTTTCCGTGTCTGTGTGTGATTCACTTCTATCCTCAGTGCATCATGGTCTGAAAAGATGGCTGATACTATTTCTATCTTCCTTATTCTGTTGAGGTATGTTTTGTGTCCTAGCACATGGTCTATTTTGGAAAATGTTCCGTGTGCACTGGAGAAGAATGTGTATTCTTTCTTTTTGGGGTGTAAAGCCCTGTATAGGTCTATAAGCCCTCTCTCTTCTATTTCTTCTTTCAAAGCCAATGATTCTTTGCTGGGTTTTGTTCTTGTTAATCTGTCCAGAGGTGATAGGGCAATGTTGAAGTCTCCAAGTACTATTGTGTTGCTTGCAATGTCCTCCTTAAAATCTGTTAGCAGTTGTTTTAAATATTTAGCTGTTCCCTCATTAGGTGCGTACACATTTATGAGTGTGATTTCTTCCTGTTGTACGTATCCCTTGATGAATAGAAAATGGCCTTCACTGTCCCTTCTAGTCTTTTTCAAGGTGAAATTAATGTTGTCGGATACTAGTATGGCCACCCCAGCTTTTTTACAGGAGCTGTTTGCTTGCAGGATTGTTTTCCATCCTTTGACTTTGAGTCTGTGTTTGCTTTGAGTGTTGAGATGAGTTTCTTGTAGGCAGCAGAATGTTGGGTTCTGTCTCTGTATCCATTTTGCCACTTTGTGTCTCTTAAATGGTGAATTTAGACCGTTGACATTGAGAGAGAGTATGGTTATGGGGTTTTGTGTCATGTTTCTGTGCGGGTGAGTTGTGGTTGTAGGGTTTGTCTTGTCTTATAGTAGCCCCTTTCGTCCTTGTTTTAGGTTTGGTTTTGAGTCTATGAAGTTCCTGAGCTGCTGTTTATCTAGAAAATAGTGTAGCGTTCCATCTATTTTGAGTGAGAGCTTAGCCGGATAGAGTATTCTTGGTGAATCATTCATTTCAGTGAGTTTTTTGACTATATCTCGCCACTGTCTTCTGGCTTGTAGGGTTTCCTCTGATAGGTCTGCTGTGGATCTCAGGGGTGCTCCTTTGTATGTGATTTCCTTTTTTTGCCCTTGCTGCTTGCAGTATTGTGTCTCTATTGGCAGCATCGATCATTCTAACTATAATATGTCTTGGAGTGTTTCTGTTGGGGTCTCCTTTAGCTGGCACCCTTCGGGCTTCTTGAATCTGAATGGCTGTATTGTGGACCTCTGGGAATTTTTTGGCGATAATTTGTTTAAGCATGATTTTTTCATTGGGATTGTTTCCTTGAGCTTCTGGTAGTCCAATGATTCTAATGTTGTTTCTTCTGGAATTGTCTCGTAGGACTCTGATTCGCTCTTGAGCTATTTTGAGGTCTCTTGCCATTGTTTGTTGTTCCCTGTTGGCTTGGTGCAGCTGATCTTCCAAGTCACCGATACTTTCCTCAGTTGTGGTCATTCTATTTTTGAGGGCAGTGAGTGAGGATTTGACTTCATCTATGGAATCTGTGATGCGTGCCATTTCTGTGCGAAGCTTTCCAATTTCGGCTCTCATTTCTTGCTGTATTTTGTAAATTGTGCGATCGATTGTTTCTTTCATGTTCTCTTTCAGTTTAGCGGATATCTGTGTGACTGTTTCATCAAGTTGATTGAACATCTTGATGACTTCATATCTGAATTCCTTGTCAGAGAGGTCCCTAAGGTGGCTAGCACCTACTGAGGCTTCTAGACTTATTTCCTCATGGTCTCCCTGTGGCGGGGATTTGCGTTGTTTCTTCATGTTGTTGTGTATGTGTAGGGGTAATATTTCTTGATTTGAGTGAACTACCTGCTGCCGCGTAAGCATTGTCCCGCCGAAAATTAGGCCACGCCCACTTTAAAGCCACGCCCACCTCTAAACTGGCCACACCCCCACGGATTCCTGGTGTCCGTCCAGGAAGTAAAGACTGGGTGGGGGAAAATAGACCGGCTCGGCATGGGCGGTGGAAAGGGACAGGCAGACAGGCTCAGATCAACTTTTCCTCCCAGCGTCCAGGGGACACCTCCGGACACTTGCACAGTGGAATCCCGGCCCCAGGTCCGAGGGTTATGTCTCTTTTTGATGTAACTTGGATCACATAAAACGAGAATGCAAATATTTCAAATAAGCTCCGTCTATTTTATTATGTAGACATCATCAGCACTACTATTTTCCCTGTAATAAGTAGCCTGTGATGTCATTGTTCTTGACCTTCCTTAGACAATCTTGTAAACAGAATATTTAATATATATTATATATAATATATATTATATACTATGCATATATAAATATATGTATAAATATATTTACACATATGTAGATCTCTAGATATATAGTTTTTTGTTTGTTTGTTTTTATTTATTTTTTTGCTTTTTGGGTCACATCCAGTAATGCACAGGGGTTACTCCTGGCTCTGCACTCAGGAGTTACTCCTGGCGGTTCTCAGGGGACCATATGGGATGCTGGGAATCAAACCCGGGTCGACCTCGTGCAAGGCAAATGTCCTACCTGCTGTGCTCTTTCCAGCCCCAATATATATAGTTTGGGGGCCAACTTACTCCTGGCCCTGTGCTCAGGGATCACTCCTGACAATTCCCTGGAGCTGGGGATTGAACCCAAGCTGACTGTCTGCCAGGCAAAATTCTTGCCCCCCTAACTGTTCCTCCCCCCCTATTATATTCTTCACAGATTAACATAAAATGAGTACTCCTCTTAGTGTTAATTCCCAACCATTAGCAAAGAATGAAACTGTCTGTCACTGTCACTGTCATCCCATTCATAGATTTGCTCAAGCAGGCACCAGTGACTTCTTCATTGTGATACTTGTTGTTACTGTGTTTGGCATATCGAATACACCACAGGGAGCTTGCCAGGCTCTGCCAGGTGGGCGGGATACTCTCGGTAGCTTGCCGGGCTCTCCGAGAGGGATGGAGGAATCAAACCCAGGTCAGCTGCGTGCAAGGCCCTACTCACTGTGCTATTGCTCCAGCCCATGATAGAGTGAGACAAAATTGCTCCAGCCCATGAAAGAATGAGACAAACCAATAAAATCCTAATTTTGAAACAAAACCAAAGGTTCCTAGCCAGGGACCTTTCAGGTTCCCAGAGGACCTTTGGAAAGTGACCTGGAGACAGTCCTGTCACAGCTGGAGAGATGGCTCTGCGGGAGTGTGGGCAGAGTTGTTGGCCAGCCTAGGGTGCCCAGAACCAGGACGGTGCCCCCTCACCACCACCCACTCATCCAGAACCAACAAGCTGAGTTGGGACAGCTGTCACAACACAAGCCTTCTCACAGGAGGGACCTGATCAGCTCAAGTGCCGGGAGAAGGGGACGGTAGGGCACAGCGGAAGGAGCTTCTCTCATGGGGCGCAACCCAGATGGGGCGGGTGGGGTGCAGAGTTCTGGCTGGAGCACTGTGGGAGAGGAGTCCTACCCTCACCTGCAGGGGTTGGGGAAGTCGCCCCCTGCTGCTCTACCCTGGTGCCACCGCAGCGGCCAGGTTCTCTGGTGCCCCGAGGGCAGGATTCTCAGCTGGGCTGGGACGCTCGCAGCCCAGGCAAGGAGGCCCAGACACGGGCTCCCCTCCCCTCCCGCCTCGGGCCTTCTCCACACTTCTCATTCCCAGGCTCCGTGTTCAAACGTTTTCTGCTCCTGCAGCTGTGGTAGCCTGGGATCACCCAGAGAGGTCCGTGTTCCCTCCCCACTCCTTGGCATTTAGAGTCGCAAATAACTACTACGACGACTGATTGCCTTCTAGGTTCTTCCACCAACCAGAGCCCAGAATCATCATTTTTCAATGCCTGTATGAAGCAGGCAGCTCTCAGGCCCCCGCGAGCCGCTAGCTGGCCCGAGGATGAGCAGGCCGCAGCCCCGGAAGGTCCTTGGCCCTCTGGATGGGCCCCTGGCTCTCAGTCTGTCCCTCTGGGTGGTGTCGTGCCTACCTGCCACCAGGGAGTCCCCACACAGTGGCCCTGACACCAGCTGTGCTGGGCTAGCGGAAGCACAGCTGCAGTTCCTTCCTCACTGTCCCACCCCTCCAGGTCTGGGCTATTTATTCTGCACATTTACACCTGGGCCTTTGGCAGTGAGGTGGTTTCTGTGTCTGTATGGTGGCCTTGTCAGAGCTCAAGAGCGAGTCCTCGAGGACAGAAGCCAGGACCTCTGACTGGGATCTTCTAGCTATCCTGTTACCCTTAAAGTTTCTATTTTCATTTATTTCTTTACTTTAGGTTTGAGTTCCATGAGAACTCACGGCTGCTTCTCCCAGAAGGGAGCATAAAATGAGGCCCCCATAACCATGCCACCGGACTCCGCGCCAGGCAGTTTTAACTCAGGGCACCCCAGAAGGGGGCGAGCGAGAGTCCTCCCCTCCCCAAGGGACCCAGCCCCAGCAGCTGACTCCCACAACCCAACCATTGCCACACTCCAGGCTGCTTTCCACACGCTCGGGCCAAGCCTCATATATGAGTGAACATATTCCTGGACACGTAATGAGACACTCCCTACCCATTTTCCATAATTACCACACTATATTCAGATAGTTCAGATAGTAGGCAACAAATCATAGAGGGAAATATACATACATATATATGTATATGTATATATATATATTTCAGAGAGCCTGGCAAGCTACCGAGAGTATCACGCCTGCACAGCAGAGCCTAGCAAGCTACTTGTGGCATATCCGATATGCCAAAAATAGTAACGAGAACGGGTTTCATTCCCCTGACCCCGAAAGAGCTTCCAATACGGCAACGTTGGGAAAGACAAAAGGAGCGGCTGCTAAAATCTCAGGGCTGGGATGAATGGAGACATTTACTGGTGCCTGCTCAAGTAAATCAATGAACAACAGGATGACAGTGATACAGTGTCACTATAAGTTTGGGGAGCCACACCCAGCGATGCTCAGAGGTTACTATTGGCTCATCAGGTCGGGAACTACTCCTGGTAGGACCCTGTGGGGTACCAGGGATCAAACCCAGGTTGGCCACATGCAGGGCAAGCAGCCTACACTACCCACTGGACTATCTCTCTGGCCCCTAAAGGATCTATTTTATTTTTTAAAATATTTTAAATTTTTATTAGTGAGACACCATGAGGTACAGTTTATATTCCCCAGATGAATGCATAAAGGATCTATTTTAAATGAAGTTTCCATGCTGCATGAAGACAGAGACTGATGTGAGAACAGAGAATGTTGAATCTCTCCTGAAGGGAAGTGACTTTATGGGGGCCTCGAGCAGGCCCAGTAACATCTCTTTCATCCTAGCCCTGAGATTATATTCAGGGCTCTTTAGGAGAATGAGACCCATCATTGTTACTGGTATTTGGCATATTGGGTACGCCACGGGGAGTGTGCCAGACTCTGCCGTGTGGGCAGGCTACATTCGATAGCCTGCCAGTTTGTCCAAAGTAGGAATGAGATAATAAAATGTTATAATAAGATAATAAGGGGCCCTGGCGAGGACAGCCAGGCACGGGGGCAGGAGACTGCTCTCTTCTCTTCCGGGAGCTGGATTTTATAGTCTCTGAGTCTTGGCCGTTGATGGGATTACACGGCGCCAGGGGACCAGGTGGTGGGTGTGACCCCTGCCTACTGGAATTTGGAGGATCTGGGCGGAGGATGCTCGGCACCAATCTGAGTAGGCTTGGAGATCTCGGCCCCAGTGCAGTCTCCTGCCCCCGTGCCTGGCTGTCCTCTCTGGGGCTCCTTGGAGGGGAGCGGGTTGAGCTTTCCTCCCCGCCCCGACCAGGGCTCCGGCAGCCGAAGACCTCCAGGACCAGCCGCCACCATGCTGAGACCACTCTCCGCACACATGAAGGTACTGGCAGAGGGACAAAGCCACGCGGGTTCCGGGGCCGAGACCTCCAGGCCCCAGAACACTTTCCTTTTTATTGCCTATGAGATACCTTGGTTCTAGCAGCCGGCTCCCTACTTAGAGACAGTAGAGGACAGTGTACTGAACTCAAGTTGAGATTTATGTATGCGGGGGGGGGGGGGGTTGATTTTCAAAAGCTCGTTATGGGGGCAAATGTGAGAAAGTTCAAGGTCAGACACAGCAGAGTTGGAGCTGAAAAACAATTCCAAGAAAGGCATTGGTACCCCGAGAGCAAAGAACTGAACCTCAACCGAGCAGAAGCTAAGCCAAGAGAAGCACGTGAGGAAAGGCAAGTTTCTAGGCTCAGAAGAAACCTCGAAGACTAAGCATCACTATGGACCATGCAAAGAGCCAGAATTTAACTGGACCGTACTGAGACATGTATGTGCGACTCAATCAGTAAATTTCTTGAGCGTGAAAGCTAGTGACCTGAGAGAACAGTTAGACTCCTAAAGAAGAGGGCACTTGAGAAAGACAAGGCTGTTGTTCATTTCTCCCTCTTTATCCCCTTAACTGACATGAAGAAGCAAGTGTTTTAAATAATGTGCATGCCACTTTCTTATTGGATGATTACATATCAATATATCTATGGCGATTGGGAGCAGAACTATTTTGGAGTGAAAAAATGGTAGCAGGGACTAGCGAGATAGTCCAGCGGGGCGGGCGCTTGCCTTGCATGAGTTCCATTCCCAGCATCCCACATGGCCCCTGAGCCCCGTCAGACATGATTCTTGAGCACAAGAGCCGGGACTTACCCCCTAGTACCATTGGACATGTCCCCCAAATTCGTTTAAATGACATCAAATGACGACTCAAAGCAAAGGTGTAACTGAATAAAAATAATAGATATGGACGTTTATATAATAATGGGAGTTTGAGGGACTTGAGGGTGGGCAAGGAAAGATGCATGACCACAAGGTGGCAGTAGGGTACAACATGCTTTGTTTTGGGGGCACTTCGACAGGATGACATGTAGGGGCAGTTTCCTCAAAGCCATCCCAGACAATAACAAGGGCTCAGGGCTCTCACCCAGAAGTGAAAGCACTGCTGGGGACAGGGATTGAAGAGAGTCTCTGCTTGTCCAGTGACTCAGCAACACTGGGTGGAAGCTCTTAGTCTCAGGAGTGTTGGGGTCTTCACAGCCCCAGGACCCATAAGAGCAAAATCATCAAAATATATGGAGCAAAAACTTGCAAACTTGAAGAGGAGCAGAAAACTCAAAAATAACTCTTGGAAACTTGAATACTTCACTTTCAGTGATGGATATAAAATGCACATATGGTTGCTCCGATGATTATATAATATATATGAGGATATGGTGAACAGGAAAATAGAAGGTCAGCACTATCAGCCAAAGAAACACACCAAATATGTCTTGAGTATTAGACTCATTATGGGAAAAACACAGATTTTTTTCCCAGAGCACATGAAAAAAGCTCCAGGATAGACATTTAGTCCATGAAACAAGCTAAATCCACTTAGGATGTCGACATCATAGCGGGTCTGCTCAGATCTCTCCCGAAGAATACTAGAAATCAGTGACAGAAAATTATTTAGGAAATAATTATATTCACATATAGTTATGTGAAAATTTAAACAACATAGGTCATTATGGGATGAAGAATAAATCACAAATACACAAAATACAGGGAGAATTTGGTAAATACTTTAATTTGAATAAAAATGAAGGCACAACAGAGCAAAATATACGGAGCGCTACTAAAGCAGTATTTTTCATTTGTTTGTTTGGTGTTTGAGTCACACCTGGAGGTGCAGAGAGCGTACTCCTGGCTCTGCACTCAAGAGTTATTCCTAGCAGGGTCCTACTCAGGGACAATATGAGGTGCCAGGGATCAAACCCAGATCAGTACACACAAGGTAAATTCCCTACCACCCGTATTATCACTTTCTGGCCCCAAAAGCAATGTTTGGGGGAAAATTTATAGCCAGAAACACTTATGTTTTCAAAATAAGGAAGTACATAAATAGTAAAATTTTACCTTATGACATAAAACTTACTTCATATCATAAAATAAAATTTCTCTTAAGAAGGTAAAATTTCTTTTTTTTAAAAAAATTTTTATTAGTGAAACACCATGAAGTACTGTTGTAGACTTACAAATTTTTGTGCTTCGGTTTCAGTTATACAATGATCAAGTATCCATCCCTCTACCAGTGCCCATTCTCCACCACCACTGATCCCAGTATCCCTCTCACTCCCCCCCCCCATCCCACCCTACCTCTATGGCAGGGCATTTCCTTTTTGTTCTCTCTCTCCTTTTGGGTGCTGTGGTTTGCAAAAGAGGCATTGAGAGGCAATCATGTTTGGTCTATAGTCTACTTTCAGCATGCATCTCCCATCCTGGGAGGATCCTCCCAACACCCTTTATTTGGTGCTCCAAGAAGGTAAAATTTCTTTTAATAAACAATATATAAGACAAGTTGCAGGAACATTAGAAACATTAAAGATCAGAATGGAAATTAGGAAAATATAAGATAAAAAGACAAAAGTAATAAAAGATAAAGCTGGTTCTTTAAAATTATGCAACACAAATGACTAAAGGTAAAGGCCCTCCCATTGTTCATTGATTTGCTCGAGTGGGCCCAGTAACGTCTCCATTGGAGACTTTGTTGTTACTGTGTTTGGCATATCGAATATGTCACGGGGAGCTTGCCAGGCTCTGCCCTCTGCCGTGCGGGCGAGATACTCTCGGTAGCTTGCCGGGCTCTCCGAGAGGGGTGGAGGAATCGAACTCGTCCCTGGAGTTGGAGCAATAGCACAGCGGTAGGGTGTTTGCCTTGCACGCAGCCAACATGGCCAACCCAAGTTCGATTCCTCCGCCCCTCTCGGAGAGCCTGGCAAGCTACCGAGAGTATCTCGCCCGCATGGCAGAGGGCAGAACCTGGCAAGCTCCCCGTGACATATTCGATATGCCAAACACAGTAACAACAAAGTCTCCAATGGAGACGTTACTGGGCCTGCTCAAGCAAATCGATGATCAATGGGAGGGCCTTTACTTTTTTTTTTTTTTTGCTTTTTTTGGGTCACACCCGGCGATGCTCAGGGGTTACTCCTGGCTCATGGACTCAGGAATTACTCCTGGTGGTGCTCAGGGACCATATGGGATGCTGGGAATCGAACCTTGTTCGGCCATGTTGGCTGCGTGCAAGGCAAAGGCCCTACCCTCTGTGCTATCGCTCCAGCCCCAGGCCTTTACTTTTTACTTAACACAAATGACAAAATTTAAACCAGACCAACAGGATAAAAAGGAGAAAACCCAAGTGCTAAAATCATGTATGTCAGAGATAAATCATTACCAACCTTACATAAATAAAATATTTGAAACTCAACCCTGTCATCAATTGAATGCTAACATATTTGGCTAATGAGATTAAATGAGCCAATTTCTAGAAAGATACCAAATAGCAAGACTGACTAAAGAACAATTTAAAACTGTAAATAGACCTGTAAAGAGATTGTGTTCATAATTATCACACTTCCGAAAGAGAAAAGCTCCATTCCATATGGCTTCAATGATAAACTCTGCAAATGTTTAAAGGATTAATACCAATTAATCCCCAAAAACATTTCAAAAAAGCCAGAAGAGAAAGGAACACTGTCCAACTTTTAAAAATATCATTGCAATGCACAATATCGTGATGCCAGTAAGGCCAATGACAAAACACTGGAAGAGTTCATATAGTATTATATCTTATAAAATATACAAGTGAAAATCCTGAAATGAAATCTAGATAGCCAATTCAGCAACCCTAAGGAGGAGCATAATAAAGTGGAATTTATCTCAGGAGTACAAAGTTAGTTTAGCTTTGAAAACCAATTAATGTAATGCACTCCAGTCAATTAATACCATTTTGTGACAGAAAATACCATTTATGACAAAATAATACCCTACAAATTAATAATAAAAGATTACTTTCCTTGTACAATATAAAGCATCAAGAACAACCACCACCATCACCAACAACAAGTAGCATTTTATTAATGGTGAAAGACTGAATGTTTTCTTCCTCAGATTACGGAATAGAAAAGATGTTTAGTCTTGCTGTTCATAGTCAGAATTTTATCTGAGAAATCATGCAAGCAAAGCAAAATTTTAAAATGATCTCCAGGTTAGAAAAGAAATAAAATTATTTTTATTTTCAGATATCTTAATGTTTTATGTACACACTCCACTGAGTGAATAATGTGAGAACTAGAAAACAGTGCAGTAAAAATTTAGGATACAAGACTAATAAACAACAGTCAACTGTAATTCTATACACTAGCAATAAATGACAAAAATGCACAAATAATTTTTTAAGGCAACAGAAAAAGTAAATACCTAGAAAAAATAGAAAAATATTTTTAAGACTTGCTCCCCAAGAACTAAAACATATGGTTGAAATGAAAACACTGTAAATAAATAAAACTGCATTCGACTTTTATGGAGTCCCTGACTTGATACTACAAGTTGGCAATACTTCACAAATTGTTTTACAGCTTTCACAAAAACCCATCAAAATAAATTCCAGTTTAGCTTTGTTGAAGAAATTGACAAATTGATTCTAAAACTCACTAGAAATGCAAGCAACACAGAATAACTAAATGAATACTGAAAAGGAATGAAACTGGATAACTTACTGTTATCTATTTCAAAATTTATTCAAAAGACATAGTAATGAAGTGTGTGATACTGATCTAAGGATAAGGGACATTTACCCAAGGAAAAGCTAGAGGAACGAAAAGAGAGGCCAGAGAAGCCTTTATATTATGGTCAATTTACTTTGGCAGAGACACCAAGACAAAAAACAATTCATGACATTAATGAGCTCAAACTTGGGGCTGGAGCGACAGCTCAGCAGGGAGGGTGTTTGCCTTGCATGCAGCTGACCTGGGTTCAATTCCCAGCATCCCATAGGGTCTCCTGAGCACCGCCAGGAGTAATTCCTGAGTATATGAGCTAGGATTCAGCCCTGAGCATCGCCGGATATGACCCAAAAAGAAAAAAAAGGGCTCAAACTTTGATCCACTGAGGATTACAATTGAAATACTGGAATAAGTAAAACTCAGAATGTAGGTTTGGTTCCAGTCAAGACAGCAGATTTGGTCGGTTCAGTGCTCCAATGGCCAATGCAGCCATGAAATCTTAGCGTGGGAAAGTGCGGGTGCCCCCTGGATGTTCTATCTCAGGGAAGGCACCGGTCCCCAGCCACAGACCCCAAGTGTGAAACTCAAGTGTAACACAGTAGAAGGGAATTAGTACAGCAGTGTAGGATAACACTCTTTTGTCCTTCCTCAGGTAGCTTAGGTTTGTCAGGTCACACCCATCTAAGAACACTGAACTTGTATTGTAAGCAATGTCCTTTCTGTGTGGACACAGGAAGACAGTTAATATTATGCTTTGTAACTTGGGAGTTGATTGACTCCGAATAATATTTACTTCTGGGCATCTGATTTCTTGACTCAGTTGCCCTTAGGTCCTAGCACCCCAAAAGCAGGGTCCGGACGAGGGACTGAATGGACCCAGGGCAAGCAGTGAGCTACCCTGGCATTGAAATGGGCCAGGCCAAAGAGCCACGATACTCAACTATAAGTTGAGGGCATGATCATGGACAAATGCTGTCATGATCCAAAAGTAAGTAACGACGAGACTAGGACCCTGCTGGAGCTAGGAAGATTAACCTGGCCTGAGGACTGCGAAATGTATAGTGAGATGTTCTTAGGAAGAACCAAACTAAATTTATATCTCTTACTGTGCTCATACAGAATGACATTGCTAGAAATATTAGAAGTAGATTTATTACAACTATTTAAGTAGATTACTAACTGAGGGAAGAACACACCCTTGTTGGGATCCCACCCTTGGGTGGATCTCCTAGTAATCTCAAGTAATCTCTGTAGATGAGATTTTATCTTTGAGTTAATCTCCTGGAGGGGTGGTCTTACCTCTCTTTGTTGACTCGTCAGTATTCAACCCACCTTTATGTCACCGCCTTATGTGACTGCTATATAAACTAAGATGTAAGCTGGGAAAGGGAGTCAGAAGCGAGAGAGCTTGGGCTCCAGAGATCCAGAGTCAGAGCCAGAAGGAGAGAGGTTCCAAGATTGGGGCCCAGGAGAGAAGGAGGCAGAGAAAGACAGGAGTGAAGAGGATTGGAATAAACTACTATTGATATAGACCGGCCTGACCCTCATTTCTTCTTCCGTCTGCCCTTGGCCAACAGCCGTTCCGATCCAGGCCACGCACAGTGGCTCAAGAGCACCAAACGTAGGTGGTGAGACAGTGCCATCCAGTGAGCCCGTGAACACACAACCTTTGGCGTGATAAGATTTTACACAGCAGAAGGAAATAATCTATTTATTTATTTATTTATTTATTTATTTATTTATCTATTCTTTCTTTCTTTCTTTCTTTTTGGGTCACACCCGGCGATGCACAGGGATTACTCCTGGCTCATGCACTCAGGAATTACTCCTGGCTCATGCACTCAGGAATTACTCCTGGCGGTGCTCAGGGGACCATATGGGATGCTGGGAATCAAATCCGGGTTGGCCGCATGCAAGGCAAACGCCCTACCCGCTGTGTTATTGCTCCAGCCCCCGAAGGGAATTATTTAAAAAGAATTTTTAACTGGGAAGATTTTCAGTAAAGAAATGTGACATTAATCCTTTTATTTCCCACTAGGAAGCATTCAACTAATAAGCAATATCAGGCATAATATGACAAGAAGAATTGGAAAAGGATTGAAAGTGAAAGCCTGATGCATATGGCTGCAAACCCATTAAAAAAAACAGAATACCACTAGATATGAAAAATTCTAATAAGGTAAGGAAATTATAGGAAAATATAAACCATAACTACAAAATTTATTTAAAATATACTAGATAAAATATTGCATTAGCAACAACTGTATAGTTAGGAGTAAAAATGACAAAATATTCACAAGCTTTCTATGGAGAATAATCATAACATTTTGCCAAAGGACAAAGGAATAATTGGACCCACAGCCAGAAATATAACATTTCTAAATAGGGAAACTCAACTGTTACACATGATGGGTCAATGAACTGAATCATTATTACAGAATAATAAACATCTGAGGATGGCAAAGGATAATTCAAATAGTTATATAATTTACCTTACCACTACACACTGGAGCGATAGCACAGTGGTAGGGCGTTTGCCTTGCACGCAGCCAACATGGCCGACCCGAGTTCGATTCCTCCGCCCCTCTCGGAGAGCCCGACAAGCTACCGAGAGTATCTCGCCCGCATGGCAGAGCCTGGCAAGCTCCCCGTGACGTATTCGATATGCCAGACACGGTAACAACAAAGTCTCCAATGGAGACGTTACTGGGCCCGCTCGAGCAAATCGATGATCAACGGGAGGGCCTTTACTTTACTTACAATACACTAGGCATCTACTTTATTGTTATTATTATTGTTATTATCATTTTGTCTTTTTGGGTCACACCTGACAATGCTCAGAGGTTGCTCCTGTCTCTACCTTCAGGAGTTACTCTTCGTGGTGCTCAAGGGACCCTATAGGCTGCCAGGGACCAAACTTGAGTCGGTCTCATGCAAGGCAAATACCCTCCCCACTGCACTATTGTTCCGGCCCTTCTACTTATTTTTTAGCTATGTGATTTATTTTATTTTTAATTTTTTAAAATTTATTTATTTTTGCTTTTTGGGGTCATACCCAGCGATACACAGGGGTTACTCCTGGCTCTGCACTCAGGAATCACTCCTGGCAGTGCTCGGGGGTCCATATGGGATACTGGGAATCGAACCTGGGTCAGCTGCGTGCAAGGCAAGCGTCCTACCCACTGTGCTATTGCTCCAGCCCTGCTATGTGATTTATTTTAATGAAATAAATGTTGGTAAAGGAATAGAGCAAGTGTTGCGGAAGTACATTTACTTCCATTTGTTTGCTATCTATTCCCAATATAGCATTTGCATGAATGTATTGGAAAAGGACAATCTATAAGATATATTGTTATCTAGTAGTATATGTAAATAATTTTGCTGTGCCTCGGATTTAACCCCAGGCCTCGGGCATGCAGGTATGAGCCGTACCCCTGAGCCACATTCCCTGCTTCAGCCCTATTCAAAATCATATTTTAACAGATGACTAATATTTCCAGATAGTGAGATCTAATATTACTTCATGATTTATGTACTTTTTTCATTGCTGAAATATTGTCTGACGTGTATATATCATGTATTTAAAGGAGCCGGAAAATGTTCGGGGTCAAGTGCATGCCATCTGGCCCACATATCACTGGCCAGGCATTGTCTGTTGGCCCCACACTGGCGGGTACAGCAGCTCCAGAAGTAGCCCAGCTCCCACCAATTTGCTGGTGCCAGCCCCTAGAAACAAAATTAGTGAATAAAAAAAAAGAAACAATTTAGAGAAGTGCTTTTAAAATCATAAAATATATTTCCTCCATGTTACTGGAAATTTTTCTCAGAGAATTGTGGGGCTGGAGCGATAGCACAGCGGTAGGGTGTTTGCCTTGCACGCAGCCAGCCCGGCTGAGAAGGGTTCGATTCCTCTGCGCATCTCGAAGAGTCTGGCAAGTTACCGAGAGTATCTCGCCTGCACGGCAAATCCTAGCAAGCTATCTGTGATGTATTCAATATGCCAAACACAGTAACAGCAAGTCTCAAAAAAATGGAGATGTTACTGGACCCCCTGGAGCAAATCGATGAACAACGGGAGGATAGTGTTTGTTTGTGTTTGTGTGGCACTCCATTAGTAGGTATTTTGACGATTACATGAATCTCCATCAAGTGCACAGGTAGCAATGTCACGCCATCTCTCTACATTTGGATATGAAACGGGCTCTGAAAATCAGTGGGTCTATTCAAGGCATTTTGTGTATTTCTCTTTCCCCTTTTTTCATCTGGGTGTCATTTAATGATAAAATAAAGGCTGCTTATATTAGGGAGGGAGAGCTGTGTTGGAAGAGAGAGTGAAACATACCAGATGCCTGTTCACACATAGCATGGAAGGTTCATTAGATAAGTTTACAGTGATTGCAAAGTTAGTTGCAGTGACAGGAATACATAAGTATACCTGGTTGACTTTGGTACATTAGAAATAAAATGAGTTCCTTCCCCTTTTCTGAAATATATACCTTAATTTATAATTTCTCCAAATAATGTTTAATTTTCCAAATTCTAACATTTTGAAAGACTGGGGTTAAACACACAAATAAAATTCCCTAAACTCTATTAAGTGCTTATTCTGATGAGTACCACTGAGTTTTGTTTAATGAGAATTAACTGACTGGGTCATTGTAATGTGGTTTCTGCACATTCATTTTTCCTTAGTATGAGTCTGAGAGCATCAAAGGAACAAGAGGTTGGAATAATATCCAGTCTCCAGACCTTAGGCTCCTGAAGACAGAAATAATCTTTGTGAACAAGAGCGCACTTGAGCACATGGAGATTCTGTGGATGGAATGTTCGTGAATAAACCATTTTTCTTAGTACCCCCAAACTAGAGAAGGGTGATTGTCAGGTAAACAAAATAATTCAAAGCAGACTTTTAAGAATTCAACATTGGGCCAGAGAGATGATAGAAGGTTAGGGTACTTGTTTTCTTGCCCACGACAGAACCAGGTTCGATTCCCAGCACCCCATGGGGTTCCCTGAGCACTGCCAGGAGTGATCCCTGAGCTCAGAGGCAGGAGTAAACCCTCAGCATCTCCAGGTCTGACCACAAAACCAAAACAAAACAAAGCAAAACAAACAAAAGATTCTAACACACAAAAAGTGTTGGTGATCACTGATCATCAAGGAAATGCAAATGGTGCCTCCCGCCTATGTGACTTGTGTGTAGTGACAGGAAGCAGGCAGTGCTGTGGGGTGCCATGGGACAGGACCCCACACACTTCTGGGAGCATGTTTTCTGGTTCAACCTCTATCCAATATGGTATGGAGATTTGTCAAAAAAAAAGTTAAAGTAAGTCTGCTATGGGCTGGAGCTATAGCACAGAGGGTAGGGCATTTTGTCTTGCACACGGCCGACCCAGGTTCAATTCCTCCATCCCTCTCAGAAAGTCCAGGAAACTATCGAGAGCATCATGCCCTCACAGCAGAGCCTGGCAAGCTCCCTACGGCATATTCAATATGCCCAAAAAAGTAAGAACAAGTCTCACAACGGAGACGTTACTGGTGCCTGCTCGAGCAAATCAATGAACAACGGGAGGACAGTGCTACAGGTCTACTGTAGGATCCAGTAATCCCAATTCTTGGTATTTATCCCAAGAACACAGAAACGTTCATCTGAAAAGTTACGTGCATGGCTCTGTAGATTGCAAAACTAAGAAAGTCAAGACCTGGAAACAGCCTGTGGGTGGGTGGATAAGGGAACTGTGTCTAAATTCACTGTGTCTAGATTCACTGTGTCTAGATTCACCAGAGGATAAGAGTCTTTCCTTTTACTGCAGCTTGAGTGGAACTAGAGAGGGTCATATTAGTGCAACTAGTAAGAGGAGGACAAATGCCAAGTGGTCTCACTCAATTGTAATATTACAAACAGAAAATAAGGATGGAGATTATCTTGCACACCACAAGTGTGAATGCAAATACTGTTATGACAATGCTACTTTACAGTGAAACTTTTTAACTGGGTTAACTCACTGTCACTGTCACTGTCCTCCTGTTGTTCATCATTTTGCTCAAGTGGGCCCAGTAACATTGTGAGACTTGTTACTGTGTTTGGCATATCAAATACATCACGGAGAGCTTGCCAGGCTTTGCTGTGAGAGCGAGATATTCTCGCTCTCGGTAGCTTGCTGTACTCTCCGAGAGGGGCGGAGGAATCGAACCCAGCTTGGCTGGGCCGGCCGTGTGCAAGGCAAATTCCCTACTCGCTGTGCTATTGCTCCAGTCTGGGTAAACTCATAAAAATATAAAAAGGGATTTTTACTGTCAGCAGGATACTATAAGGAGTTTTACCAAAAACATTCCCACTTCAATATACTTTTCCTAAAATGTTGGTAATGCACACCCACATACCTGGTTATAGATGGGATATTTTGAGGGTTACTATGGTCCGGGTATTATTTTTAGAGTTTATACAGGAGCCAAGAGAATGTCCAGGAAGACAGGGCAAGGTTAGGGGCACACAGGGCCATTTCTATGGCTGTCACTGCACGTACCACCTCCCACCATTCAACATTGCCAGTGAGTCCCCTGCCAATACACACACACACACACACACACACTCATACACAAACCACACATCTCTACGGTGGGTAGTACAATTTGTCAAGTCATTTTGCAAATCATGCCACAGATCTAGAACTAAAGGGTGTTTGAGAGACACACACCATTCCCACTTAATGCTGGAATTCGGGTGAGGTACTTAGTGTCATTTGTGTCATTTACTCTGATCAGTCTTCCAGTCTCAGCTCAATCTCAGGCTTCTCAAAAGCCTTTCTTGGCCTTTCAATGGCCTGCATTTTCTCTGCCATCCACCCTCCGGGGACTCAGTCAGCTTTGCCAAACTCACTGACCAGCAAGTCCACTTGTCTTTCTTCTTTGACTTGAAAATTATGCTCCTCTCTTGGCTTGAATCCAAGGATCTTTCAATGCAAATTTATAGCACTCCCAAAGCCAAAGTCGAGATTGCTTATTTTATGAATAGTCAGAGTGAAATCAATCCAGAAGCATATGGAAGATGAATTTCTCTCAAATGGGCCTGCCTGCTGGAAATGGGATGGCACAGGGGCAGCAGAGTTCAGGCAAGCTTCGCTGTCCCGGGATCCAGCCCAGTCAACGGCCAAGCCTGGGCCCAGGTTTGTACCATTGATCAATGGTTGGAAGAGTACATTCTAGACGACTAATCGGATGCACCCATTGAAATAATGAATCACCTGTCATACAGAGGTTGGGGTGGAATGATTTCTCCTGTGGCCACTGTCCAGTTTCCTGACAGTGCCCATCAAACTCAAGAGTCCAGACGTTGCTGCTGCTCTTGGACTCAGAAGGCCGAGACAGAGGCTACCATTGCTGGGACAGCAGAGGGCAGAAATGATTAGTTACCGCAGAATCGAAAGCTGAAGACCTCATCTGTCTCCTAGCAATGCAATTAGAGAAGAATAATGAAGGAAGAACAGAAAGTCCTAGGGGTTGTACTTGGTGCCTTCCCTTCATCAGATCGCTTTTATTGATAATGCTCAGTGGGAAGTTAAGGAGGGCTCTCTTTATGCAGGCATCAGGCAGAGAGGATGTTGAATTGGGAGCGGCCACCAAGGACGCATAGATGCAGCTGTATCCTGCCTTCTTAATGAGTTCAGGGTCCCTAGCTGGTGCCTCTGCAAGGTGAAACCCTCTTGGAGATTCCCAACAGCTCTGCTTGTTGTTTGTAAGTCCGTTCTGAGTCTGAACTGACCCTCCACTCCTCGCCTCAGTGTGTGTAAGTCAGTGCCTGTTGCTTTTGGTCACGACCGTTTGAGAATAAGGTCTTAGCAAGTATCCTGAAGCTAGTGTGTCTGTAGGATGTACCCCAAACAAATACAATGATGGCCTTAGAAGTAGAGAGAAATTTGAACTTAGAATCCCGCATGTGCATGTGTGCACACACACACACACACACACATGCGTGAACACATACCTGCACACTCACACAGGGAAGACAGCACAGGTGGGTGGCAGTAGAGACAGGAGTGACACCATCGCAGTCTACCATGCCTCCTCTACTGGACAGTGAAGGGGGTCAGGTGAATGCCCCTTCCCTGGAGAATCCAAGGAAAACCTCCCTTACAACACCTTTGCTTCACATTTGCAAAGAACCTTGCAATTTGCACCTCCCAGAATGATTAAAGAATCATTTTCTTTCACAGGAAGTTTTTTATTGTTGGAAGCCACCCAGTTTGTTGTACCCTGCTAGGGCCACCGCAGGAAAAATAAACATGGACATTTGTGCCCAGAGACTCATCCACTTACCCACCTGCTGGGAGGTGTGGGGGCGGCTGGTGACCTGAGGAAGGTGACTCGGCTAATTTGAAGCTTTTAGCCTGGTTAGAAGCTTCTTCCTTTGGGGCTGGAGTGATAGCACAGGGGTTAGGGTGCTTGCTTTGCAGGTGGCCAATCTGGGTTCTATTCCCAGCATCCCATATGGTCTCCCAAGCACCACCAGGAGTGATTCCTGAGTGCAGAGCCAGGAATAACTCCTGAGCATCACCGGGTGTGACCCAAAAAGAAAAAAAAAGGTTCTTCCTGGGCCCAATCACCCAATCAGAGCTTCCTTTGGGCTGGACCCCGTCAACAACGAGGAAGCTTCAAGTTTCCCTGGAGGACAGGTGGGCTGTCTCTTCCTCCTCACTCCCACCCAGCCGGCAGTGACCACCTGCCGTGCCTGGGGTGTGTGCCCCTCCTTCGGGGACTGCTCCCCTGGGGACAGGGCTTGGTCCCACAGCTGGGCTCTCTAGAAAGCCAGCGTGAAGCAGAAGTGGGGAGCTCCTCCAGCATTCTGGGCCCTGGGAAGCTCCCAAGGCTGGGATGCTCTTGGCCTCCGGATGAAGACAGCGCGGTCCCCTAAAGTCAGTGTGCCGTGCAGTGGGTCCCTTGCAGGAGCAGCTGCTAGCCTGCCTGCTGTGGTCACAGGCCTGATGACACTCTCCTGAGAGGATGGAACATGGTGCAGAGATGCGTCGGTGACTGTTATGCCGCACCCAGCTGGAGCTGCTACCTTTTGTGGGCACTGCCTACCCCCTTCCTCCTCCCACTCTAGGCAAGCTGCTCAGCCGCAGAGAGTGGGAGAGCCACAGGGGAGGAGGCCCTGTCTCACAAGCCCCATTGCGCTCTGCAGAAGATTGCGCTGAAACCATTGTGAATGATGACTGACAGGTAGACGGAGGGCTGGCGAGGCCGATCGCTCAGGGACAGAGGTTGGCAAAGGTCTGTCTGCTCATGATTCTCTGCCTTAAACAGCTGTTTCAGGAAGAAACAAAGAGCCGAGCGTTTGGTTGACTTGCAAGGAGGAATGCCAGGAGCTGGAATCCAGAACCCTTTATGGACACACCAGGGTCAACTCTTCTCAACTCCAGCCGCAGGACGCGTTGTTTAGAAGGGTTTGACAGACAAGTGCAAACAATGACTTAACTGTCCAGTCCATCGTAGACACCTGTTTCAGAGGATATCAAAAAGCAGTTATGGTGTGGAGGAGACAGAAATTAAAGATGTGTGGTGCATTTAAAAAAACATCAGAATAGTCTTTGGTTGTGAGTGTATATGTGTGTGTATGCTTGTACGTTATGTGTGTCTGTGTACGTGCATGTGGAGTCTGGGGTGTGTGTCTGTGTGTGTGCTTGTGTGGGGGGTGTGTTTGTGTGTGAGGTGTGGTGTGTGTGTTCTGTGTGCAGGAGGGTAGGGTATGTGTTCTGTGTGTATGCGAGTAGCATGTGGGGGGGCGGTGTGGTGTGTGTGTTTGTGTGTGTATGTGCCTGTGTGGAGAGTGTGTGCCTCTGGGGGTGGTGTGTGTGTTCTGTGTGTGCTAATGCGGGGTGTGGGGGTGTCTCTGTGCTTCTGTGTGTGATGTGGTATATGTCTGTGTGTGCATCGGGGGGGGCGTGTGTGTATCTGTGTGGTGAGGTTGTGGTGTGTCTGTCTATGTGTAAGGGTGTGTATGGTGTGTGTGTGTGTGTGTGTGTGTGTGAGTGCTAGAGAGTAACTCCAGCCTCACACATAAAAGGCAGGCACTCACGCTGAGTCATATCCCTGATTCAGTTGCATGTTTTTTTTTGCAGATGACATGAGCCACAAGTCAACAAATTAACATTTCATCAAGTTATTTCACAAATTCTGTGAACACAGAAGATGCTTCATGACTCAGTAACGCCTTTCCCTTATCAGGACCCCAAAATTTGCCCAGGAAGCATCCCATGGAAGCTGCCATTAGTCACGGCAGGCCCACCTTCATAGCCAGGATGAGTAAGAGAAGAGAAAGTTCTGCGTCCCAGCCAGGGGGAGAATCAAGGACAACACGGGTGCCCGATGGCTTGAAATGCGGGGGCGTCCCTGGGGAGATCATCAAGTGGCCACCTGAAGGTGCCTGTGGTATCCTTAGCCCCCAGAGAAGCTTGCAGTGCTGCCTTTTCACAGGGACATAAGTCCTCTCGCTCCTCTGCCTGACCAGCTGTGCACTCTGCCCAATACAGGTTGGCAGGTCTAAGCACCGGTTACCCGTGCTGACGCGGGAAGCAGCCAGCCCCGGGTTCTTCATCAGCTCCTTGATCTTTTTCTTCAAGATTCTTGTCCCTATGGATCCAAAGAGATAATTCAGGAGTTTGGGTGTAGGTGACAGGGTTCCAGGGGTTTAGTGGCTAGTTCAATCTCTGCACCATCACAAGCCTCCTGAGCACTGTGAGACCCCCCAAACACCTCTGGCTCTGATGGTCCTGAGCATCCTTTGTTCTCGAACCCTAGCACTGAACCCCCATGGACCAAGGCAGGGACGTGTACTGCCGAGTGGCAGGTCCTCGGATGGCAGGGCAGCGGGGCTGTGGGCAGGGGGGCAGGACACAGCAGGACTTCCTTCCGGTCTCCACCTGGGGACACAGGCGTCTCCATGCCCAAAAATGAAATTCTAAGTTTCAGAACAAATGAAAGATGAATGACCCCCAGCCAAGGGAAGGGGAATCACTCAGTGAAATGGCAGGAGGTGACCCTGACATCGCATCCTGCAGGGTTTGATAGGTTAACCTTTTCAGAGGCTCTTACTGGAGAAGAGGGAAAACAGAGATGAAAATCTCACTCATGCAAATAAAAATACCTGCAGGGTAGCTAATTACTATGATGGGCACAAATGAAGAGCAAATTGGTCCATCAGAAGGTAGGGATGAAGGATCCCTCCAGAAGATGGCATAACAGGATTTTTATCCTGCTGTGAAGGAAGAAAGGAAAGCTCAGACAGAGTGGATAGAACTGAGAGGCAAAAGACAATCCAGGCTGACATTCAGGAGGCAGAGCAGAGAGAGGCGGGGCCGAGAGAGTGAGTGGGAAGGATTTTGTGGAGTGGAGACAGATGACATTTCAAAGGCAGCTCAAAGCTTACCAAGAGCAATGCTTTTTAAAGATAGCACCTAGATACATGCAATTAAACTTCAGAAAATCAAAGAATCTGAGTCCTTTTGGTGTCCAGAGAACAATATACAATAATATAAAAAAATTCAAGTATTAAAAAAGGTAAAAAGGCCCTCCCGTTGATCGTCGATTTGCTCGAGCGGGCCCAGTAACGTCTCTATTGGAGACTTTGTTGTTACTGTGTCTGGCATATCGAATACTCTCGGTAGCTTGCCGGGCTCTCCGAGAGGGGCGGAGGAATCGAACTCAGGTCGGCCATGTTGGCCGCTTGTAAGGCGAACGCCCTACCCGCTATGCTATCGCTCCAGCCCAAGTATTAAAAGCAACAAATAAGATAGGGGCAATATCCTGAGAGGAATAACTGAGATCAGGAGTCTAGACTCAACATGTGATTTTCTTACAAAGGTCATGGGTGGACAGAACTTTCTAGATAACTGAAAATTCACATTTGGCTCACATTTGAGAAGTGACACAACCATGTTTACTAATCATCCCAAGTTCCGGAGAAAAGGATACCACATAGGCTGTCCAAAATACAGTAAATTCTGGGGAAATTATCCAAATGGAATATGCCAGAAATTACAAAGTATAACTATGGCGATAGAGAGTCCCCAGAGTGCCTGAGGAATGTGGGCTTGTGAGTATCTTTTGTATCACAAAAGAAATGAAAATGAAAAACTATTTAGAACTAAATGACAATAACCAATTGAAAGTGTGAGATGAAAATCAAGTGGTATTCAGAGGGAAATTTATAATTGAAAATATAAAGCATTATAAAAGGATTAATAGTTTGAGACTACATGAAATGCTTTCAAGACATTGGAAAAAGTGCAAGTTTTCATTAAGTATACTCACAAAGGAACTCGCCATGCGGGAGAGATAGTACAGTAGACACATGTTCGAACCAAGTTTGATTCCTATCACCCCATGTAGTTCCCGAGCCCGCCAGGAGTGGCTCCTGAGCACAGAGCCAGGAGCAAACCCTGAGCAGAGCTGCGTATGGCCCCTAAAATCAAACAAACCAATAAAGTAAAAAAAAAAAAAAAAAAAAAAAAACAGAAAGACAAGAAAAACCCTTAAAAAAGAGATTAATGGAGACAAAAAGCAGAAATAATCATATAAAAATTCAAGTAACATTATAATTATTATCATTACTTCTGGTGCCACCCCCTGCCAGCACCAGACAATCTCCTCATTGGCCACCTTTGAGAACTCATGGCTGCTTCTCCTGGAAGGGAGCATAAAATGAGGCCTCCATAGCCATGCCACCAGACCTCGTGCCAGGCTGTTTTCACTTGGGGCGTCCCAAAGGGGGGTGGGTGAGAGCCCTCCCTGCCCCCAAGGGACCCAGCCCCAGCAGCTGACCTCCACTACCCAACCGCCGCCATGCTCCAGGCCGCTTTCCACACGTTTGGGCCTATCCTCACATATGAGGAACATATTCCTGGACACATCATAAGACACTCCCTACCCATTTTCCATAATTACTACACCATATTTGATGGGGTTCAGACAGTAAACAACAAATCATAGAAGGATATATACATAATATATACATATATTATACATATATATATATATGCCTCTTGGAGTGGGCTGGAGCGATAGCACAGCGGGTAGGGCGTTCGCCTTACACGCGGCCAACATGGCCAACCCGAGTTCGATTCCTCCGCCCCTCTCGGAGAGCCCGGCAAGCTACCGAGAGTATTCGATATGCCAGACACAGTAACAACAAAGTCTCCAATGGAGACGTTACTGGGCCCGCTCGAGCAAATCGACGATCAACGGGAGGGCCTTTTTAGGGCCTCTTGGAGTGTCCGGCAAGATACCGAGAGTATCCTGCCCACACAGAAGAGCTTGGCAAGCTCCCTGGGGCATATTTGATATGCCAAAAACAGTAACAATACCGGATCTCATTCCCCTGACCCTGAAAGAGTAAGATGGCAGCATTGGGAAGGACGAGTAAAGAGAGGCTGCTAAAATCTCAGGACTGGGACAAATTGAGACATTACTGGCACCCACTCGAGTAAATCGATGAACAACGGGTTGACAGTGATACGGTGACACAGTGATCATTACTTTTTGTAGGAGTAATAAGATTGATCATGAATTTATCCTTTCCTTCTTTTCCTCTTCACACCCACACGAGCCTCACCTTCAGTGGGGATTTCACCCCAATTGTGCACCGGGTTCCTTTCCGTTGCTGGGTACCAGTCATAGAAGGTCACATTTTATTGTGTCTTTGTCCATTCCTCAGAGGCCCAGATGAAGAAGAAACAACAGTTTATGCCAGCTATTCTAGTTAGGATGACCAGCAACTACAAAAGAACGATTTTTTAAAAAATTGATGACAGTTTTTCTTTTTCTTTTTTAATTTTTTTGGTTTGGGGGACAAGACTGACAGTACCAGATCTGCACTCAGGAATTACTCCTGGTGGTCCTCAGGGAACAGTATGAGATGCCAGGGACTGAAACTGGGTTGGCTGCATGCAAGGCAAACACTCTACTCACTCTAGCCCCTGGTGACAATTTTTCTAAAGTAATAAACAGGATTCAGAAATTGTCTAAAAAGAAAAGTTAAAACTAAAACACTCAAGGAACAAGAAAAAATTATCTTTATTTTCTTCCCTGGTATTAATGATTTGGAAATAAGTCCTATTCTATAGAAAACAAATTTTCAGTTGGACCAGGATGTTTTAATTCTTATTGACTTTGCAAAGCATTGACTGACTTAGGATAGTGAGAATATTGTTACGTCAAAAAGATTCAAATTTTTTTTACAAAAAAATGGATTTGTTTATATTTCTAAATCAGTTTTCTTATAATTATATCTATGCTAAACCGTTGTTGCCTCTTCTAGAAAGAGTTTGTTCCATGTGTTTTCATGTATGCCTCAAATGTTGATATATATTCTTTTTTTAATTAATTAGCTCTCTTTAACCTCATCATTGTTATGAGGAATTCTGGTTCAGTACAGAAATAGGCTTTATTCTCAAAGAGGTGAAACTTAAACATCTCACTCATATCACAAGTAATTTCACGTCTTGTAGAACTGTTCTTTCAGGCGATATACAAATGCATGGTTCAGCGCGTTTTAATTGCAGGGAGAGTGTTAACAAGAGTCCAGGAAAATCAGGGCGATTTCTGGAGGCGGCAGGAAGTGTGTCTGCAGAGGATAAACAGTCACCTGGCAAACTCGGGCGTGGATGGAGAGGCACAAGCTCCCATCACGTATTCGCTGTCCAGGTGTCCCCGTAGGTTTGGTTAAAGGGCAGGGCAGATATCATAACGCACTGCACACTTCCCCCGGAGCAGAAATAATGGCTGATGAGTCAGTCATGCCCTCTGGGTTTGGCAGAACCTGTGTGATCAACCGCGCTGCAGTTAGACTGTAGGACAAAGATTGGGTGTTTCAGGAGCAGAAACCAGGGTACGAGTTCGTCCATCACCTGTGCTGGATTTTTCAATTGCAGAGGAGAATACTACCCTTGAGCTGGAGCAGGAGATAGACCTGTGGATTCTTGATCATGTCAGAGAGCTGTCTCCATGAAGGGGTGTTTGATTTTCACACTGCAGGAGAGAAAGGAACTAACTGCCACACAGCCAAACCTTAAGACCATTTGAATAGCAAATATTAGTGAAAATGAACTGTTTTTATCCTACAAAACTGGAGCTAGTCAGAGCAACGTGTTTTTTTAAATATATATGTGTATATATATATATACACATATATATATATATTTTAAATTTCCAAACAGGAACCAAGAGGAAGGTTGTCTTTGCAGTTAGATTTCCCAATTGAGCGCAAGTAGTCAGGAAGGAAAGCTTACTTTTGTTTATGGACAGTTTTATTGACTTACTCTCATAAAAGAACTTAGAAGCAGGCAAGTGCACATTCAGAGAGAGAAGGCAATTGAGTGGTTACCAGGCATATTCCATGGCCTTTGGAATGAGCCCCCTCCACATCAGAGAGACAGGACTGTCCTGCAGCCCAAGACGCAGATGCAAAGTAAAAGATCCTCCCACATCCTGGCTGTAGGGAGTAATTAGCATCTGGTCGCTCTCAAAATAGGAAAATTTTCTCCCCCACGTGTGGTTGGGGAACCACACCTTGCACCTTATCTTGATATACAGATGCATAGAGACAGAGTCAAATAAGATCAAACAAATACAGTTGTGTTGTATATATCAAATCCCCACTGTGTATTAGATTACTAGGTAGATGATTGATAGATAGGTATGTAGATAGAAATAAACAGATAGGTAGGTAGGTAGATAATATACCAGTGCTTGTTACTATTACCTCATACTTTCCCCCTTTTATTTGTGGAGTACTACTTCAAAGTAGTACTTTGGGAGCCCAATGGCTGCTTCCAGGGATGCCAGTCAAGAAGGCCAGTCGTCACTTCTACAGCCCGAGGATGTGGTTAGGGCACCCCAACAGTGCTTGCGGTCTCCAGTGTAGAACTTGGAGATATATACTCTCCCCAGAACCAGCATTCTATTTTCTTAAGACCAAACCATTTCCTCCTCAGGAGTTTACATTCCTCTGAAATCCATGAACAGTTTTTAGATATCTCCATCAAAACTTTGCAAATTTTTCTTGTCATTCTTAATCTGTGAAATTCAAATTTGCTCCCACCCCCCCAAATCTGAGTACAGAGATGATGAGGTTAGCCAACAATACTACTGCAGGAATAGCTGTGTGCTACTGGAAGGCATCTGAAATGGCCTTTGAGGAGCCGGTCACTGCCCTCAAGAAGCCCGGCTTCCTTCCACAAGCTCCCAGTTGTGACTAACCTGACCCCCAGGTCGCCTTCTAGAAGCACAGCCTCACTGTAGGCGAGTATCTACTTTCTTTGTGCCAAAGCGTTTTTTCCTAAGCTTGAATGAGTCAGTGCCTATGAAGAACTTGTAAGAGTGGGTGAATGATGAGTAGGTGTGAACTTTATCATAGCTATCATTGTGCATGTATATAGTAATCTTTCCACACTTTGATATGTGGTTTTCATTCTTATTTTATCCTTCAGTGACTTACTCATGATCATCAATTCCCACTACACATCCTCAAATACAATGAAACTGACAACATCGGTAAGTTAATTGTACTCTATCTTTAAATGATTCTATGCTAGAATCCTCTAGAATTGCAATTAAATTCCTTATACAACTCTTCAATCGACTGTGCATTTATGAAATAATATATTTTAGAATATTTTGTATTGTGAGAATAGATGCACTAATTACAAATAACGAATTGTCTTAGAACAGAGCATATATGAATATATGTGTGGCATTTCATTGGCCACATTCAGAGGAAGTTGTAGAGTTATTTATTGAAGACTTACTTGGGAGAATTAGTCTTAGTTGGTTACTCAATCATCATTGCTTTATGATGAAATATTTTTAATATCATCATGTAAAAATGACCATATAACTTTATTCAATACTTAGTCTTTGAATATATTGTTTGGATCTTTTGTCTTAAGATAAATTATTTAATAATAATTTTATACAGTTCATGGAGAACAGGATGTAATATCCCAAAATATTGCTAATTATAATAACTATTTTAGGAGTCATTAAGACAATTTTGGTTGCTTCTGAAGACATTTGTCACTTCAGTTTGCACGTGGTTTATGTGCTAAACTCATTTCTACTAGGAGGTATGTACATCTACATTACTATCATTTTCATAAGTCATATCATGTCACACTGTGCATGGTAGTGGACATCATTATGGCATGCAATTAAATTAAGGACACTTTTTCAGCCACAGTAAGATTACAGTGAACCTAATGCCCAACATGGCCGACCCGAGTTCGATTCCTCCGCCCCTCTCGGAGAGCCCGGCAAGCTACCGAGAGTATTCGATATGCCAGACACAGTAACAATAAAGTCTCTAATGGAGACGTTACTGGGCCCACTCGAGCAAATCGACGATCAACGGGAGGGCCTTACCTTACCTTACCTTACCTTAATGTCCACTTAGAACTTCCTTAAGTGGAAGCTCCAAGGCCTGTCAGCAAAACTCCAACATATGAAGCCAGGGAGACTTCCTAAGGTGGGTCTTATAAATGGCTTCAGAATACAATCAGTTGAGAGGTATTCTTGTTAAAGATGCTTAACTGATGAGTTTATTTTCCTAATAGGTCAAAACTGGCAGTACAATTTACTAAGAGACAGTTAGAAACAGAACTAGCTTGCACTAAATCTTGTTAGAATGAACTGCTTATTTTAAACCTCAAGAGCATGATTTTTGACTGGACTTCTAAGAGGGCACTTTGGTTAAGCCCATCTTTAGCCCTCTCACCTGGTGATGGCCATTCCAGAAGGACAGCACATGGCGCACTCGCTGGCCAGAAGCCCAGATGGAGACAGGACAGAGCAGGAGACCTGAAGCCTTGGGAGAGGCTCTGTAGTGCAGAGCAGCACCACAAAGGCTCAGGGGCACGGCCAGGGTGACTGGAATTATCAGAAGAAAGTAGTCACCACAATCAGAGTACAGACATGACATCCTGGTGTCACTGTGAGTCCCAATGGGAGACCAGACAGAGGAAACAATGGCCAGACACAGAGCCAGGATGGACACAACAGTAACTGAAACCCAGCAAGAGGGCTGTAGCGACCAAAAGAGAAACCTGCGGTTAGTAATTCTCCCTCCAGTGAAAGCCTGTCTCATAGTTCATGTCTGTTGGTACCCTTCCAAAAAGAGCCCAGCAAAGGGTTGTGTGATATTCTTGCTATAGCAAGAGTAAACCAGGAGTGGTCCCCAATACAGTACCCATATAACCCTCACAACACATTGTGAAACAGGAAGCAGCATTATCCAGAATCACAGGTCAGGAAACAAAATAAGAGGAAGGGAAAATTTGTACATGTGGATGAGTGCAAGAGTACACTCTGAGGGGCAGAGCAATTGTACAGCCAGTAAGTCAGTTGTCTTGCAACCTAGGTTCAACCCCCTGCACCCCTTATGGTTCCCAAATACTGCAAGGAGTGATTTCTGAACACAGAGCCAGAGTAATCCCTGAATGACCTCCATGTGTGAAAGAAAGAAGGAGAAAGGGGAAGAAGAAGAGAAGGAGGAGGAGAGGAGGAAAGAATAGAAGGAGGAGAATAAAGAAGGAAGAAGACGAAGAAGGAGGAGGAAGAGAAGAAGGAGGAGGAGGAGGAAGAGGAGGAGGAGGAGGAGGAGGAGGAGAAGGAGAAGGAGAAGGAGGAGGAGAAGGAGAAAGAGAAGGAGAAGGAGAAGGAGGAGAAAGAAGATAGATCCCCTCTTTGATCCACCAAGTTTTCATCATGGAAAAATTGGGTAAATACCTTGGAATTGCTTTGTTTTCAATACTGGACACTTGTATCTATCTTCTATTGAAGTTAGGCTTTCACATTTCATTCTGCATTGTATTAAGCTGCTCAAATGTAATTTTTTATATGATAATTTTTATACTTATTCAAGAATGTCTAAAGGAGGTTTGTTTTTAAAAGAAAAGTTCCTTGATGAATGTACCCAATGTGTCAAGCCTATGGTGTTAAGTTTTGGCAAGAAAACCACGTAGCAATTGCTGAACAAATGCTGTGACTCTGTAGACAAAGCCGGCTCCCATTACACGTTATATGTTCCTGAGGTGCGCCCACGCAGGAGAACCTCTGTAGCCCTCTCACTCTGTGGCAGCAACAAAGGCTGCTGATTCCAAGCTGTGCACACTCAGAGGGCCAGAAAGTAAGGGACTTCACACACGTTATGGCAGGTATGCACCCTTTAATTTTATGCACATCAAGAGAGGTCTCTGCGTGAAACATTTTACCTGAGAAAGGGAGAAGGAGTCATGGATATGCCACTAGGGAGAGAGGCTACTAAAAATGAAAGGTAATCTAAATCTGAAAGCCAAGTTCTGCAGCAATCTTGGTGCTGAGCTTCAAAAAGCAGGCTGTCTCCTCAAAAATGTTCTCATTATTCAAAGTAACACCGCATAGAAAGTCTACTCTGCTTCTTTACATCTTAGTCTTTGACTTCATCATCAGTGTGTTCATAAGAAACAAAGAGAAGATGAATGACTTACTTAATTCAATAAACAAGTGTTGCATTTCTAGATGTGTTCACATTGGATCTAGCACAGTACACAGAGGGGAAAAAATCCATTACTTCTTGTAGATGGGAACTGAAAGTAACACAGACATTCACATCATGTTTGGTTATCAGCGCTCTGTGGGGATAAGGGTCAGGAGAGACCTGGGAATTGACAGAATAATTCAGCTTCTGTTTTACAAAGACCGGGCGACAGAGTGGCCAGAAAAGAGAACACTTGCGCAAAAACTTGAGTGGTGAAGGGAAAGCACATGCCTGTCTGGGAAGGGCATTCCAGGAGTAGGAAACATTCTGTGCCAAGACTTAGAGATAATATTTGCCTGGTGTGGGGGGAAGATCTGTAGATCAGTAATGCAGGAGGAGGAGTGGAAGGAAAAGTGAGAGAGTGGAGGCCAGCAGGTTCTCTGTCACACACGGCTACTCCTCCAGAGACTCTCGCCGCTAATCCTTACAACCCACAAGGCCACCGAGAGGTGCCAAGGAGGGATGAGGTCAGACTGGTCTTTCTCAAGGGACACATGAGCATGAAATGAGGATGTACAGGAAAACCAGCTAAGAGGCAGTTTCAGCTGGAAATTTTCTGGCCACTGGAAAATTTACTATTACTATTGAATATTATCATATATTTGGGTATTTCAAATATGTATGTTCAACTAATAGCCAGAGCAAATTAGAGAACAGCAAGAAAGGAATCTAGAGCAGGGGAAAAAGGGAAAATATTATTTTCAGATAATTTGAAAATATATATATTAAACCCCCTAAAACTTCCACTAAAAGCTATTAGAAACAATACATGAGTCTAAGAGAGTAACAGGCAATAAAGTCAATATAAAAAGACTATTGCATTCTTATATACAAACTATGAACACAAATTAAGAATAAAGTTACATTGTATCAAAAAGATTTAGACATATTTATATTTATATCTATATATTTAGCAAAAAATAACAAAAAGGAAAAGACATGTATATGACAAAATTATAAGACATTATTAAAAATATATGATTTAATATATTAGCACTATAGCACTGTCCTCCCATTGTTCATCGATTTGCTCAAGCAGGCACCAATAACATCTCCATTGTGAGACTTGTTACTGTTTTTGGTATATTGAATACACCACGGGGAGCTTGCCAGGCTCTGCCATGTGGGTGGGATCCTCTCGGTAGCTTTCCAGGCTCTCCAATAGGGATGGAGGAATCAAACCCGGGTCTGCCTTGTGCATTTTAACAAAACAAAGGTATAGATTGCATTTCAGTCCTATGAAGTCCACAGTGGTGCCCAGGGAACCCTTCAGTGCCAGGGATCAAACCAAGGTTCCCACATATGCTCTAACCCTTTAAGTCAACTCCCTAGTCTTTTCAGCATTTCTAAGGAAATAGAGCTAAAATAGCATGGTTTATGTGGATTCATAAAGATCCCCAACAGCTAAAGCAATCTGGGGAAACAGAAAAAAAATTGAAGCATAGTGTTGCCCAACTTCAAATGATACTATAAAATGACAATAATCAAGACTGTAGGACCTTGGAATAAAAATAGACACAGAGATTGAGGAACTATAATTAAGAGCCCACACATAATAGCAACACTTCACCTATGACAAAGGAGTCATGAACATACGAAGGAAGTGTTCAGAGGTGATATTGGGAAAGCTGGGCACCCACATACAGATGAATGATTACTCTCTAAATTTATGGACCAAAATAAATTCAAAATTATTAAAGACATGAAATCATAAGGTATATGTAAGTTGACATTGGAGGAAAGTCTCATGGTATCTATATTACAGGCATCTGGGGATTTTACCTCAAAGGTAAGGGAAATTTTAGTAAACAGTTGGGAATAAATCACATTAATGAAAGCTTCTGTCAGCAAAAGAAATATGAGCAGCATGAAAAGGCAGCGTACTGAGTGATCTTGCAGCCTCCTCCTCGCCAACTCCTTGGTTTGATAGAATTTTCTTCATTGGCCTTTGATCCTGCACCAATCCTGGAACCCCACTCACTGCAGGCTCATGGAGAGATCGGGGGATGAGCTTTAATAAGAGGAGGAAGACTCATCTCTAGTGTTTCAGATGGAGGCCACGGTGGGGCAGGTTCTGGTGCTGTGATGTTTCCAGAACTGCAGTAGCCAAGTTTCCCTCTGGGCGGGAGGAAACCAGTAAAGCCGATGCATCTGTGTCCACTTAGTTTTGAAGAACAGAAAAATTGAGTGAGACTTCAGAAATCTTAGCAGTCTCCCCAGACTAAAGGCATGAGATTATGTGCTTATGGAAAGATTTAGTAAGCTATTTAAAAACCTACTGGTCTGTTTAATCCTGGTCTATTTAATTCTTTTCCTTCGGAGAGATGTGTACTCATTTTTCTTCTGCTTCACTGGCTGTGTACTAAAGCCCTCTCAAACTCCAGTCTCCCGGAGGCTGACTCAGAGGAGCTTTCACTGTCGTGAATGGCCATCTCCACAGCTGCCCACTCCTCTGCCTTCGCCTGCATGCTGTCTGTATGTGAGCCTCTTTTTGCCCCTTGAGTCAATATGATGAAAAATTCAATCCCTATCTTCCCTGGAAAAAAAAATACAGAGGGTTTGGTAGGAAACCTTCTCAATGGATGTGCTTCTGAGAATGTGGGGAGAACTTTTTTTTTATGGGTGCCCAGGAGTAAATATTATTTTATTTTTTTTTATTTAATCATTTTTTTATTAGTGAAACACCATGAGGTACAGTTATAGACTTATAAATTTTTGTGCTTGGGTTTCAGTTATACAATGATCGACTACCCATCCCTCCACCAGTGCCCATCCTCCCCCACCACGGGTCCTAGCATCCCTCCCACCCCCATCCCCCCCCCCACCCCCCGTCCCACCCTGCCGCTGTGGCAGGGCATTCCCCCTTGTTCTCTCTCTCTTCTTTTGGGTACTGTGTTTTGCCAGAGAGGCATTGAGTGGCAATCATGTTTGGTCTATAGACTA
The DNA here is from genome assembly GCF_029834395.1 of Sorex fumeus. Lineage (NCBI taxonomy): Eukaryota > Metazoa > Chordata > Mammalia > Eulipotyphla > Soricidae > Sorex > Sorex fumeus. The sequence continues at coordinate 7,712,694 of NW_026606321.1, read as the reverse complement.
CTTTTAGCATGTCTCTCCCACCCTGGGAGGGTCTTCACAACACCCTTTATTTGGTGCTCTCTTCTCTATCTGAGCTTCCTTTTCACCTAGCACATGTGGCTGGCCTTCAAGTCATGGAGCAAAATTCCTGGTACTAATCTCAGCCATTCCTGGGTGTTAGTCTCCCGTTTTGTTGCTTTATGTTCCCCAGATGAATGCAATCTTTCTGTGTCTGTCCCGCTCTTTCTGACTCATTTCGCTTAACATGATACTTTCCATGTAGTACCACTTGTATGTAAATTTCATAACTTCATGAGCTCTGCTAATCTGAGAGCTCTCAATTAGGGTTGACTCCTTTCCTAAAAGGTGTTTGGAAATGTGCAGGGCAGGCCTGGAAACCCAACTAGTGATGTGTGTGTGTGTGTGTGTGTGTGTGTGTGTGTGTGTGTGTGTGTGTGCACGCATGCATGTGTATTTACCTTAGGAAACATAAGGTTACATTTCCTACGAAACTCCATTTTGCTCATGATGCCCCATGGGTCCTTCCATCTGGCCCAATGCTGGGGACTGCTTCATTAGTCAGTTTGCTTTAATGTATTTGTTAATGTATGTTGTTGGGGTTTTGTTGTGACTACTGATGAGGAGAATTTGTTTTATGCTTTCACCATTATCACGGAGTAAGAGAAAAAATTTAGGAAAAACTCATTAACTCTAAAGAAGTTATCTTTCTTTTTTTCTATTTTGGTTTGAGGGTTCTTCATACCTTAATAACTGCCACATCTGTTTTCACTCTAACTCTTTCAACCCAGCTGGTATATTTTCTGTTGTACTTTGAATTTCATAATTTTTGTCGTCTTCCCTAATTCAAAATTTTTACGACTCCCTATTTCAGAACCAATTTTCTTCGTGACTTTCAAAGTGTTCAAGAAAATCAGTTATCCCAGTCAGCCCAGAGCTGAATCAGTTACTCGACCTGCATGGATTCCTCATCGACCCCTAAGTAGCTCTTTTTTTCTGTAGCCTTACTTTGATCATAGCTCTTTACCTATGAATGGAAGCATCCTTTCTCCCTGATTTTCAAATTATACCAACACTGAGAACTAATTGTATTCTGTGTTTCCTTTCTTTTTTCAGAGAATATATGAAATAGACGTTATGAAATAGAATATATGAAATAGACGTACCTAGACGTTGAAAGACTAAGCTTACCTCTGACTGAATCACCTAAACTTCCTTGAGTTCTTTTTCCTCATCTCTAAATTAAGTGTAAAAATTCTACTTCAGGTATCATTAGGGTTACCACAGAATTACTTAGTTTCGCACCTGGTAAGTACCTAAATAAGGAACTGAGGTCAGTGAGCATCTGTTGGGTATAGTTAATATTTCACTGAGTACCAGTGTCCTCTGTGTTTATTGGTCTTACTCAGAACTTCCCATCTTTAATACACAACACAGAAGTATTTATAACTTAGACCACTTCTCAACTACCAAGGTTGTTATCCCGATTCAACTCAAAGTCCTTTCGGAGGAAAGAAAATGGGTACTAATTCCACCTCTCCATAGCATCTGGCACAGTGATGGGTCCATTGAAGAGGCTAAATAGATAGAAATTTTATTCACCTCTGGTCACTGAATGCATCAGTCACTCTACTGGTACTGGGCACTGTTGGATGAGCCAATGCACTCACAGATGAGCAGACATATTTGCACACTGCCAGGGGAAAGTGAGTGACATCTGTGCCATTGGATGTCCTAAGAGGAAGTTTCAGGCAAAGATGGTGGCGGGAGAGGTTCAATTTGTCTCAAAAGTGGCACAGGAAATGCACTGACAGAGCTGAGCATGAGATCATAAGCCTCAAAATAAATGCTGATTCAGCTGAGACAATGACCCCCCCAAATGTGGACTGGTTATCAGCAGAGCAAACGAAGCCCAGCCTTCACTCAGGAGAAAGCTCCAACTGACCTTTCCTCACACTCACGTGAGCAGGTTAGACCACTTGTGGTGACTGACGTCTTAATTGCACCCTTCTGAGGGACTTTATAGCCAGTCCTCTCCTCCTGGGCTCCCCTTGATTTTGGATTCATAAAAACTGAGATAATAAGAGTTTATAGTTTCAATTGCTACCTCTCAGGATATTTGATAATCCAGTAACAAGCAACTAACTCAGTATCATTCCTAAATCGGAGTGTGTCTTCGCGAATGTACTTTTGTGTATATTGCCTGTTGTGTGAATGTATGAGTGCATGTCTACATCTTAATCTAACCAGAAAAGCAATCAACTGGAAGGAATTATGTCTCTCAAGGGGCATTTGGCAAATCAGTGTCTGGAGACACTTTCATTCTCACAGTGGGATATTGGTACTTGAATCCTGTGGATAGATGTCAGGGGCACCGTGCAACATTCTACAATATACAGGACACCCCCACATCAAGCAAAAATGGAGTCAAAAATCCATATTTTTTTAATTAGTGAAACACCATGAGGTACAGTTGTAGATTTACAATTTTTTGTGCTCAGGTTTCGATTATACAATGATCAAATACCCATCCCTCCACCAGTGCCCATTTTCCACCACCATGGATAATATCCCTCCCACCCCCATCCACCCCATCCCCCCTGCCTCTGTGGCAGGGCAATCCCTTGTGTTCTCTCTCTCCTTTTGGGTGTTGTGGTCTGCAAAAGAGACATTGAGTGGCAAACATGTTCAGTCCATAGTCTACATTCGACATGCATCTCCCCTCCTGGGAGGATCCTCCAAACACCCTTTATTTGGTGCTCCCTTCTCTATCTGAGCTGCCCTTTCCCCTAGAATGCCCGGCTGGCCTCTAAGCTATGGAGTAATCCTCCTGGTGCTGATCTCAGCTATTCTTGGGTATTAAACTCATATTTTGTTACTTTATATCCCCCAGATGAATGCAATCTTTCTATGTCTATCCCTCTCTTTCTGACACATTTCGCTTAGCATGATACTTTCCATGTGGTACCACTTGTATGTAAATTTCATGACTTCATCTTTTCTAACAGCTACATAGTACTCCATTGTGTAGATGTACCAAAGTTTCTTTAACCAGTCATCTGTTCTTGGGCATTCAGGTTTCTTCCAGTTTCTGGCTATTGTAAACAGTGCTGCAATGAACAAACAAGTGCAGATGTCACTTCGACTATACATTTTTGCCTCTCTGGGATATATTCCCAGGAGTGGTATTGCTGGGTCAAATGGGAGCTCAATTTCTAATTTTTTGAGAATCGTCCATACTGTTTTCCAGAAGGACTGAACCACTCGACATTCCCACCAACAGTGAAGGAGTGTCCCTTTCTTGCCACATCTGTGCCAGCATGGGTTGCTTTTGTTCTTTTGAATGTGGGCCAGTCTCTGAGGTGTGAGATGGTATCTCATTGTGGTTTTGATCTGCATCTCCCTGATGATAATGATGTAGAGCATTTTCTCATGTGCTTTTTTGCCATTCTGATTTCTTCTTTGAGAAAGTTTCTGTTCATTTCATTGCCCCATTTTTTGATGGGGTTGGATGTTTTCTTCTTGTGGAGTTCAACCAGTATTTTGTATATCCTGGATATCAACCCCTTGTCAGATGTGTATTCGGCGAATATCCTTTCCCATTCTGTAGACTGTCTTTGTATTTTGGTCACTGTTTCTTTGGAGGTGCAGAAGCTTCTTACTTTAAGACAGTCCCATTTATCTATCTCTGTTTTCACTTGCTCGGCCAGTGGTGTGGCATCTTTGAAGATACCATTAGCTTCAATGTCATGGAGGGTTTTGCCAACTTTGTCTTCAATGTCCCTTATGGTTTCTGGTCTGATATTGAGGTCTTTAACCCATTTTGATCTTACTTTTGTACATGGTGTTAGGCAGAGTTCTGAGACCATTTTTTTGCATGTAGCCGTCCAGTGATGCCAGCACAATTTGTTAAAGAGGATTTCCTTACTCCACTTCACATTACTTGCACCTTTATCAAAGATTAGATGAGCATATGATTGAGGGGAGATGTCAGTGTATTCAACCCTGTTCCATTGGTCTACAGTTCTGTCTTTGTTCCAGTACCATGCTGTTTTAATTATTACTGCTTTGTAGTAGAGTTTGAAGTTTGGGAGGTTGATTCCTCCCATTTTCTTTTTCCCAAGAATTGCTTTAGCTATTCGTGGGGGCTTATTGTTCCATATAAATTTCAGGAGTGTTTGCTCCATTTCTTTGAAAAATGTCATGGGTATCCTGATAGGGATTGCATTGAATTTATACAATGCTTTCGGTAGTATTGCCATCTTGACAATGTTAAGTCTCCCGACCCATGAGCAGGGAATATCTTTCCATTTCCTCGTGTCCTCTTTTTTTCCTGAAGTAGATTTTGTAGTTTTCTTTGTACAGGTCCTTTACTTCCTTAGGTAAGCTGATTCCTAGGTACTTGATTTTCTGGGGCACAATTGTGAACGGGATTATTTTTTTCATGTAGCTTTCTTCTCTCTCACTGTTTGCATATAGGAAAGCCATGGACTTTTGGGTATTGATTTTATAGCGTGCGACTTTACTATACGAGTCTATTGTTTCTAGGAGTTTTTTTGGTGGAGGTTATTGGGTTCTCTAAGTATAGTATCATATCATCTGCGAATAGTGAGAGCTTGATTTCTTCCTTTCCTACCTGAATGCCCCTAATATCTTTTTCTTGCCTAATTGCTATTGCAAGACTTCCAGTACTATATTGAACAGCAGTGGAGCGAGTGGGCATCCTTGTCTCGTCCCTGATCTTAGAGGGAAGGCTCTCAGTTTTTCCCCATTGAGGATGATGCTTGCTGTAGGCTTGTAGCTTTAACTATGTTGAGGAAAGTCCCCTCTATACCCATTTTAGCTAGGGTTTTCATCATAAAGGGGTGCTGGATCTTGTCAAATGCTTTCTCTGCATCTATTGATATGATCATATTCTTTTTATCTTTTCTTTTGTTGATATGATGGATTATGTTGATTGATTTCCGAACGTTAAACCATCCTTGCATCCCTGGGATGAATCCTACTTGGTCATGGTGTATGATCTTTTTGATGAGTAGTTGGATTCTATTTGCTAGTAGTTTGTTGAGGATCTTTGCATCTGTGTTCATAAGGGATATCGGCCTGTAATTCTCTTTCTTTGTGGTATCTCTGTCTGTTTTTGGTATCAGTGTGATATTTGCTTCGTTGAAACTGTTTGGAAGTGTTTTTAATATTTCAATTTCGTGGAAAAGCTTAAAGAGGATTGGGAGTAAATCCTCTTTAAAGATTTGGAAGAATTCACTAGTGAATCCATCCGGGCCAGGACTTTTGTGCTTGGGGAGACTTTTTATTACCATTTCAATTTCCTTGATGGTGATAGGTCTGTTCAGGTATTCCAGGTCTTCTTGGTTCTGCCTTGGGGGTCTGTAGGAGTCTAGGAATTTATCCATTTCCTCGAGGTTTTGATGTTCTGTGGCATAAAGCTTCTCAAAGTACTCCCTGAGGATCCTTTGAATTTCTGTAGTTCTGTTGTAATGACCCCCTTTTCATTTCTGATTCGTTTTATTAGGGTTTTCTCTCTCCTTTCTTTGTGAGTTTTGCTAGAGGCTTATCGATTTTGTTAATTTTCTCGAAGAACCAGCTCTTGGTTTCATTGATCTTTCGAATTGTTTTTTTGGATTTCCATCTCATTAATCTCTGCTCTGACTTTTATTATTTCCTTACTCCTGTTCGGGTTATGCTCCTTTTGTTGGTCCTTCTCCAAGCTCTTAAACTGTGAGGTTAGGTTATTTATGTGTGCTCGCTTCTCCTTCCTGAGGAATGCTTGTAGAGCTATAAACTTTCCTGTTAACACAGCTTTTGCTGTGTCCCATAAGTTTTGGTAACTCATGTTCTCATTTTCATTCGTTTCTAGGAATCTTTTGATTTCTTCTTTGATTTCCTTTCTAAGCTACTCATTGTTCAATAGCGCACTGTTTAATTTCCAGGTGTTTGATTTAGTTTTCTGTTTTTGTGTGTGATTTACTTCTAATTTCAGCGCATTATGGTCTGAGAAGATTGTTGATACAATCTCTATCTTCTTAATTTTATGGAGGCATGTTTTGTGGCTCAGCATGTGGTCTATCTTGGAGGATGTTCCATGTACGCTTGAGAAGAATGTGTATTCAGCTTTTTGAGGATGAAGTGTCCTGTATATATCTACTAAGTCCCTTTCTTCCATTGTTTCCCTCAGATGAAGTATGTCCTTGCTAAGCTTGAGTCTGGTTGATCTATCAAGAGGTGACAAAGCGGTGTTGAAGTCTCCCACTAGTATTGTGTTGGTATTGATGTCTTTTTCCAAATCTATGAGTAGTTGTTTTAATTACTTTGCTGGTCTCTCAATAGGTGCATATACATTTATTATTGTAAGTTCTTTCTGTTGTACAGATCCTTTGATCAATAAGAAATGGCCTTCACTGTCTCTTATGACCTTCTTCACTCTGAAATTGATGTGGTCTGATATTAGGATGGCTACCCCAGCTTTTTTTTATGGGAGCTGTTTGCCTGTAGGATTGTTTTCCAGCCTTTGACTCTGAGTCTGTGTTTGCTTTGACTATTGAGATGTGTTTCTTGCAGGCAGCAGAATGTTGGGTTCAATTTTCTAATCCATCCTGCCACTCTATGTCTTTTAATTGGTGCGTTTAGCCCATTGACATTGAGAGAGATTATTGTTATGGAATTTTGTCCCATTGTTCTGTTGAAATTTGGTGTATTTGAGTGGCCTGTCTTGCCTTAAAGTAGCCCATTTAGTTGTTCTTGTAACCATGGTTTTGAGTCTGTGAAGTTCCTGAGCTGTTGTTTGTCTGTGAAACTGTGCGTTGTTCCTTCTATTATGAATGAGAGTCTCGCTGGGTAAAGTATTTTTTTTTAAATTTTTTTTTTTATTTATTGAATCACCTTGGGAAAGGTTACAAAGCTTTCAGGTTTAGGTCTCAGTCATGCAAATATCAAACACATTTCCCTTTACCAATACTTTTTTTTTACCATGAAGAACCCCAATAAAACCCCACCCCCCACCCCTCCCAGTCCCTGTGGGGCAGATGAATTCTAGTTAACACTCTATCTGCTTTGATTAGATTCATTGTTTCAATAAAAGATTCACCACTATAATTTAGAGTTTACCCCCCCCCCCAAATCAGACATGCTGAAAAAGCATTGTGACGTGATTTGCTTTCTACAGCTGGGTTCAAGAATTAAATGTTGGTTTTGGATTTCTGCTATTTTACTTATTGACCCTGGAAGTATTTCTACTGAAAGTCAGATAGTTGAGAAATTGGTTTCTGTGCTCTGGAGTCGTGGCCGTGCTGGAGAGCTGCTAGTGGGGGGCAACTGGTGGCCTCGGTAAGGCGTGAAGGGCGGACCGAAACGCCCCCTTCCCATGAGGTTTTAGTCCCCCCACTCCCCCAGCTCATAGCTGCTGTCCACAAGGCTCCCATGCGGCCGCCATCTTTCTTTCCAGAGAGGAGAAGGCGACTGGGGCAACACCCTTTCCCCTCCGGACAGACATGATGGCCTGGATTAACGCATAGCCCTTTCACTTTTATGCTACAAGCTGCCGGGTTCTGCATTAAGTCCCTGTGCTTCTGGGGCTGTGGCCGTGCTGGAGAGCCGCTCGTGGGGGGCAACTGGTGACCTCGGTAGGGCGTGAAGGACGGACTGGAACGCCCCCCTTCCCATGAGGTTTTAGTCGCCCCCACACCCCCGGCTCATACCTGCTGTCCACAAGGCTCCCATGTGGCCGCCACCTTTCTTTCCAGAGGGAGGAGGGCGGAAGGGACCAACACCCTTTCCCCTCCGGGCAGACATGATGGCCTGGATTAACGCATAGTCCTTTCACTTTTCTGCTCCAAGCTGCTGGGTTCTGCATTAAGTCCTTGTGCTTCTGGGGCTGTGGCCGTGCTGGAGAGCCGTTCATGGGGGGCAACTGGTGACCTCGGTAGGGCGTGAAGGACGGACCGGAACGCCCCCCTTCCCATGAGGTTTTAGTCGCCCCCACACCCCCGGCTCATACCTGCTGTCCACAAGGCTCCCATGCGGCCACCATCCTTCTTTCCAGAGAAGAGAGGGCGAATGGGGCAACACCCTTTCCCCTCTGGCAGACTTGATGGCCTGGATTAACGCATAGTCCGTTCACTTTTCTGCTCCAAGCTGCTGGGTAATGCATTAAGTCCTTGTGCTTCTGGGGCTGTGGCCGTGCTGGAGAGCCGCTCGTGGGGGGCAACTGGTGGCCTCGGTAGGGTGTGAAGGACGGACCGGAACGCCCCCCTTCCCATGAGGTTTTAGTCGCCCCCACACCCCCGGCTCATACCTGCTGTCCACAAGGCTCCCATGTGGCCGCCACCTTTCTTTCCAGAGGGGGGAGGGCAGAAGGGACCAACACCCTTTCCCCTCTGGCAGACTTGATGGCCTGGGTTAACACATAACCCGTTCACTTTTCTGCTCCAAGCTGCTGGGTTATGCATTAAGTACTTGTGTTTCTGGGGCTGTGGCCGTGCTCAAAGCTTAACTATGATTTTCAGAGAGAAACGTTAGGTGGTTTACTTCCCATGGATCACTTTGTATATAGAGAGATGTCGCGCGGCCGCATAAGCGGCCGCGCGGTTTTGAGGAAAAGTCCTAGTTCCCGCATACTCGAGCTGTGCTTGTAGAGGTTTCTGGTCACTGGGGTTCCACCTGGGGGAGGCGGGATGCGGTACCTACCCCATCTGGGACTTCCCGATGATCTCGGCTCTTTTTGGAACCTGTTTTTTTTTTTTTCCTTCGGGATCTGTGGATCCCGCCCTCCATGTTGTCCTTCTCTTCGGCTAAATGCTGTCAAGATGGCGCTGGGGGGCGGGCTGTGGGCATGACTTCCGGAATCTGAGGTTACCTGGGAGGTGTAGTCCCGGCATTTTTGAGGAAAAGTCCTAGTTCCCGCATACTCGAGCTGTGCTTGTAGAGGTTTCTGGTCACCGGGGTTCCACCTGGGGGAGGCGGGATGCGGTACCTACCCCATCTGGGACTTCCCGATGATCTCGGCTCTTTTTGGAACCTGTTTTTTTTTTTTTTCCTTCGGGATCTGTGGATCCCGCCCTCCATGTTGTCCTTCTCTTCGGCTAAATGCTGTCAAGATGGCGCTGGGGGGCGGGCTGTGGGCGTGACTTCCGGAATCTGAGGTTACCTGGGAGGTGTAGTCCCGGCATTTTTGAGGAAAAGTCCTAGTTCCCGCATACTCGAGCTGTGCTTGTAGAGGTTTCTGGTCACCGGGGTTCCATCTGGGGGAGGCGGGATGGGTAAAGTATTTTTGGAGAGGCATTTATTTCATTGAGTTTTTTCACTATGTCCCACCACTGTTTTCAGGCCATGAGGGTTTCATCAGAAAAATCAGCTGTGAATTTTAAGGATGCTCCTTTGTAAGAGCGGTAGCACAGCGGGTAGGGCATCTGCCTTGCACGTAGCCAACATGGCCGACCCGAGTTCGATTCCTCCGCCCCTCTCGGAGAGCCCAGCAAGCTACCGAGAGTATTCGATATGCCAGACACAGTAACAACAAAGTCTCCAGTGGAGACGTTACTGGGCCCGCTCGAGCAAATCGACGATCAACGGGAGGGCCTTTACCTTTTACCTTTACCTTTGTAAGAGATTTCTTTCTTCGATCTTGCTGCTTTCAGAATTTTGTCTCTGTCTAAGGTTTTGGTCATTTTGTTCAGGATGTGTCTTGGGGTATTTTTATTCGGATTTCTTCTAGCTGGTACCCTTTGGGCCTCCTGAATGTGGTCACAAGTTTTCTTCAGCTCTGGAAACGTTGTAGCAATGATGTCTTTGACAGTTTCTTCTTCATCAAGGTTTTCTTCCTGTCCCTCTGGGACTCCAATAATTCTTATGTTACCCCTCTTGGCTTCATCACGATCTTCTCTTGCCATCTGTTCCTGAATTGTGAGTCTCTTTTCCATTTTCTGCTCTTTTCTGGAGAGTCTCTGAATTTCATCTCCGAGCTCACTGATTCTGTTCTCAGGAACTGTTACTCTGCTGCTGAGGCCTTCCACTGAGTTTTTCAATTCGCCTACGAGATTTTTCATGTCTGATATTTCCGATTGCATTTTCCTCATTTCTGCCTTCAAATCCTCTTGTCTTCTATTGGCATTGCTTTCCATTGTTTCTTTTAGTTCCCTAAGCATCCTAAGTCGCTCCCTTCTGAATTCCTTGTCAGAGAGCTTGTCTAACACTACAGTACTGTTGGTGCCATCTGGGCTAGACTCTTCAATAAGAAAGTTTGGTGGGCTTTTGCGTTCCTTTACCATTGTGACAAGTGTGGTTTAGTCCTTCACGTTCACTGCTACTATTCTGCTTGATATGCAGTGTAAGTTGAGATAGGCTTATGAGTTATTGGCTACTGTGTTTCTAGTTGCTGAGCTAAAATAGAGAAGATTCCATCTAAGAGGGTAGCTTATGGTTCCTATGGTATATGTAGTGAGAGAATATTTCGCGGCCGCATTAGTGGCCGCGGCTCCAGAAAGGGTGCCTGACACTGGGCGCCAGGCTGTAACTGGTTGGAATAGAAGACGTTCAGCTTTGTTGCCAAGAGGTGGGCCTCCGTTCCTGTCCCGCGCAGATCAGGGGAGAAAACGGCTTTCTAGGAGATCGAGCTAGCTGCGAATGCCCAGAGAGAGTCCCAGGCCCTGGGGGCAGGCTGTACCTGGTTGGAATAGGAGACCTTCAGCTTTGTTGCCAGGAGGTGGGCCTCCGTTCCTGTTCCGCGCAGATCAGGGGAGAAAACCCAAAAATCCATAATTTTAAGAATTAAAAAATTTTTATATTTGCACACTGAAATACGTATATCCAGAAAATAATTATATTTACAAAATACTTCTAAATTCACAGTACTTCAAAATGATACAGTTATAAGAAACAACAATATATTTTCTATGATTATTTTTAAATTTCTCCTCCTCTTCTGGTCAAATTAAAACAATATGTTTTCATTGGGAAAAGAAAATTCTTTTGCAATGGTGTAATTTATACTTGGTTTTATATATAAAGCCAGGGATAATATAGTGACAGATTGAAGTTGCTCATTGTTCTTATTATTGGGACAATGTAGATTGAAATTTTGGAAAAGTAATTGTTTGGTATTAAGTTTAGAACATCACAGATCACAAAACGTAATTCTGACTCCTGGAAATAACACCCTGAAGCCCCATGTGAGAGTGACAAAAGGAGTGAGTTGAGCACATTTGTTAGAAGCCGGTGGCTTTTGCCTCCTCTCCCAAGTGATGGACAGTCCTCCCAGCAGGAAGCGGGTACCTACAGCTGTGGAGGCAGACCCTTCACAAGGGCAAAATCAACAAAGGAGACTGGGACAAGAGTCACATGACCTTGCCCCTAGGGACGAGGCGAGGCATCCTGTTGCTCTGGAGAGCAACTCGCCTTAGGAAAATAGCGAATGCAGTCAAAGTATCGTGAGGGACCCCAGCCCACTCCCCACACACACGTGCGTCTCTTAGAACCTCTCTCTCCATGTTGGCCTTTGCCCACTTCCCAATCCTAAGGATTGTGTGTTTAATGTTAAACTAGCTCCAGCCAAGTCTGGAGAGGACAGAGCAAACACCAGGCCCTCTGGAAAGATTCCTGAAGGTTGTCATGTAGCTCCCCGGACACGGGTGTTGTTTGACGATGTTATCTCCAAGGTTTACAAGGATTAGACCAGCATCCACTGGCGAATCATTAACCTACTGACGCCAACCAGACGGTCTCAAGACTGGACCCCTCACTCCCCTTGACTCATGACCCAATTTTATTCTGACTTTGTTTCCCCCGTAGCATTATAACCTCAACCTAGGGACTAAGGTGACTTTGGAGACAAGAGATCTACCCTCTTCTCAGGTCACTAACACCTCAACCAACCTGCTAGTTTTTCCACACTCACCCTTGGAATCAACTTTGTGAGTAGGGAGCAACTTGAGTTGGGTTTGGCAGCAGCTTCTCAGATCAATAGAAGCAGCTGAGGACAGAGCATTGGAGAAATAATACTTTTTTCTGAGAAGTTACTATCTAACAAGCTGATCAACTGGTTAAAAATGAATATTAAATTATATATCTAGCTCCATGAAATGTTGGACAAATAATTGTGCAGACTTGTAAGACTCAGAGCTTTACAATTACAAGAGTCTGTATCTATACAAGTTTAGCAATTATTTAAAAATTTCTACTCTAGCTACCATTATTGTGATTTTAAACACATGCCGTGTTATGTTTCTGCTTTCACTGAAGCCCACATTCCTCTTTACAATTCAGAGGCTCTTTGACCTGGTTCTCTGTGTGGATTGATGCTGGCGTTTAGGTGGGAGGGGTTCCTGACAAGCTGAGGCTTGCCTGGAAATTGGTTGAGAGTCCACTAGTCACAATAAGGTGGTATTATTTTTGCAGTTCTACCTGCCTGCACCCCAGGGTACTCTTGCTAACTCCTTTATGCGACACTAGGGAGATGACTTCCTATGACTCGTCACCTAACCAGTAGGTGGGATTTCTAAGGTGTCAATCTTATCCTAACCTTCTCCAACTAGTTTATTTACTTTTTGTTTGGTTGGGTTTACCATTTTGAATTCATTTCAGCCATTTTTTGTTCTTTGTGGGCCAAATGAGTTAGGATCATTTTGATAAGAAGCTCAGTTTCTATAGCAAAGCTTGTCTCAAAAAATCTAAAATCAAATATAAAGCATCATAGCGATGCTCTAGATTTTCTCTAGAAATAAAATGAAGTTAGCAAAGAAAGAGGTCCTCTTTGTTTTAATTCTGGCTTGAGGTATTGTATATTATGCAGTTTCTTCTCTTAAGAGGCACACATATTTTTATTATTTAAAACATATTTCATTGAAAGCAAATATTACTATACATAACTTTTTTATGTTAGAAAGCAAATTCATGTTCTAGCTGCATGGTATAACGACAATAACATTAAGGCGCTATTCTTGCCATCACTCTCCTCTTTAAGTCCTATAAGAATTACAAGAGTCATAATTAGATAATAAATCCTAAGGATATAGTTCTTATCTGATTTTGTACATCAGAACGTCAAAGTGTTGGTTGAGATCCCTCCATAGGTAGAAAATTATTTTCTATATGAAAGGAAGACTGGGCTGGGCATGGAATATTAGAGGCACTCAAGTCAGCACATATTGAGGAAGTCAGTTACTCTTCCATGTGAATAATGATAGAGATGGAACTCTAAGACATTTCATCTTGAAGGATAGTTTTAAAGTGATGATTCACTGGATGCAGATCATGCATCTGCTGAACAACGTTTGTGCAAGGATAGACCCTGAATCAACAGAGAAATGAAGCTGATTTTACTCAGATATGGGACTAGTTGAATTGATTTGAAGATGGGTGGGGATGGGGTGGGGTGGGGGAGTTGGTTGCCGCAAGCCCTCCTACAAGCTATTAGAGCATCTGTGCCACTAAGCAGAGGTTGGCTGAAGACTTGTCCCAAATATACCTCCAAGGTTTTCTGATTTTGCTCATTTTTCATCCTCTGTGGAATCTTTACATTCTTGCCAGTCCTCTGATTCATTCTCAAATATGCTCTGTCAAAGGCCGAAGCCAGTTTGGGTACTGAGATTGCAAAAAACTCATGTCTTAGCTGCTGGAACTAGCAAGAGAGAGAGGGTTCTAGAAGCCCCTAGAAACTTGTCATGGTGCCCAAACAAAAAAGCTCATTCTGAGGAAGCCTCATGGCAACTTGGGTGACTGGTGCTGCAGGAATGTTGGAGAAGCCTCCCAGCATGGCTCCTACTTATTGTCCCATGTGACTAACTTCTCCACAGCAGAATATAGCTACTATTATCTCAAAGCACCGAAATCAGTGTTTTGCACATTCAGTAGGTTTCAAGGGAGCCTACTAGGATGAGTCTTAGCATTAGGACCTTCTGGTCCTGCACAACCCATGAAACTGCATCCAGCACCTGCCAACCACAGACCCAGACCACTCCACCTTCTGAGACCCCAAGCCAGAACTCTCACCTAGCTACTCCTGCTCCATCTGAGTGCTCTCATCACCACCTGCTACCCTCTCCGCTTGACTTGGAAGGCTGCGCGCTGTGTGCTTCTATTTGTGATGTCTCAAACAAGACAAAAATGTCAAGGCAGAGCTCAGGGGCCTCCAAGCGGGGGGTGGGGGAGGAGACATGTCCACATAATTCACACAACTGTTAAGTATTATCAAAAGTTCTTAGAGGACTCTGGAGAAATAGTACAGAAGCTGTCCTTGCACACAGCCAACTGGGTTCCATCTCTGGCACAATGTTCCCCCAATCACTGCCAGGAGTGACCCCAGAGTACAGAGGCAGGAGTAAGCCCTGAACACTGCCAGATGTGACCCAAACTCTCTCTCTCTCTTCTGTCTCATTCTCTCACAACACACACACATGTAATAGTACAGAAAATTATTCTCAGAGCAAATATCATAATAAAATTATGGGAAGCATTTTTTCCATGCACTTGACTGAAACATAAAAAAGCAAAAAGAAATGGGAGGCAGCCCAGTGTGACACTCAGGCTGCCCCGGCTCTGACTCCAGCACTCCTATCTTGCCATCTCTCCACCTGCGAAGGCCACCCCAAGGCCACCCCTGAGCATGCTTTCAGGTGTACAGGAAGCTGGTCTCCATGTTGGAGCATAAGGATGGGGATACATACCTGCCTTCCCCACAGACTAGTTCCATCACATGTCGCCCTTCCTCTGCCTTATGTATATAGGGAAGAAGAGGATTCATTTCTTGGGTCCTGTAGTCCCAGGCATCACTGCAGAATAAAGGCTATATTCAAACGGAGTTATGGTGAAATGATAGACCAGCCCTGGTCCCATGAACGCAGACCAAGAGACCCAACATGGCAGGATGGACCATAGATGGGGCCACCCTTCAAGCAGGGATTGACTGGCGGTGAGGCTGATCAGATCATGCACCAAGCTCAAGACTCCGCTGCAGAGGGAGAGAGCGTGCTTCTAGTTCTGGGGCAATTCCAGGAGTGTTGTCCCCAGGAGAACCACGGGCTTATGGTTGGCGCTGTGCCCAAATGCATTCCTCCCTGGGAAACATGCGTGGGGGTTGGCAAGTGATGCGGGTGACAGAGGAGATGGTACATGTGTCAGGGGTTAGGGAACTCCCTGACCAACCTCCCTACTTAGCCAAGTATGGAAAATCCCTCTAAACTCCAGACTATTCGGGAAAACAAAGACTTCTAACAGGTTTTGGAAGATGCTCCCTGGCCTCCTCACCGGTGGGTGACCTTCTAACTGACCAAGTCTATAGGAGCTGCTGGAGCCCCTGCACAGTCTGTGTTTTCTCTGGAACCTTGAGGCAGGCTCAGAACATGTATGCTGAGATGCAGTGCCAGGAACTGTGCTTACTGAATTGAAGCCTTATGAAGGGAAAGAAAAGACTCTACTCTCATAGAGGGGAAACTTAATGCCAAATGTCGCTGTCTGCTAGTCTAGTGGCAGCATTTACTACACTAGATGGGTGCAGTGTCCTGGCGCATCTACTACACTAGATGGGTGCGGTGTCCTGGCACATTTACTACACTAGATGGGTGCAGTGTCCTGGCACATTTACTACACTAGATGGGTGCAGTGTCCTGGTGGGTGATAGTGGTTTTGCTATTAACACCTGATTGAGCTGTAGCTCTGCACAGCTGCTTCCAGAAGTTCAAGAACTGGGTTAGCCATTACCTCAATTATATCTTTCCATCTTGTAATTTTCCCATTGGTGGCTTTATTTTATTAAATTTTAATATGTTTAGTTGGTCATTTTACCCATATACACACCAAAAAAATGTTGAGATTTTTAACAGTTATCCTTATTTAATATTCCTCATTCAGGTATAGCCCAAATCCTGAGTTTGATCTTCTCTTGTCAACCTAACAACAGTTTTATTTCAATTTCACATATTCTTACAGGAAGATCAGTCATTCACATTTAAAGTTATTTGTGTACATAATTTTAGCTGTTTATTTTTCAAAAGAGGATTAAAGAATTTAGTTAACTGCCACAGATCACTCAGAGGTAAGTGAGGAGCTGGCTTTGAGCTTCAATATCTTACTTCAATGCTGGTTCCCTTTTCATGAACCCAGGATTTGACTCAGTAATTGAGTGTGTGCCTTGCATGTGTAAGGTCCTGGATTCAACCCCTGGCACTGGTTACAAAAAGTTTCATGTATGCACAGCCACACATAGTTCTCCTTTCAGTACACTGATTTTTCCATACTTGATGAGACTATGTTTTTTCCTACCAAAGGATCAAAAGCTTTAGAATCATGCTTTCAAAGCAAATATTTTTCAAAGGCAGACTTGGGACATATCTTAGAGCTTTAGGATTGAAAGAAGTTGTCACTGGAGCATGCCAACAGTTCATTAAACCTCGGGAAAAGATGAGGGTCTCTCCTAAGACCACAGTCGTGTGGAATCAGAACCACAGCTAGAGCAGGGGTCCCTGCCCTCCGCCTCAATGCAACTTTTCTGCTTCATAATATTGAGACAATTGGAACCAGCCCTACATATTTAAAATCTCTGTGCACTTTAAAATGTATTTCCAGGCAAAAATCTTTATATTAAACAATTTGGGCTGGAGCGATAGCACAGCGGGTAGGGCGTTTGCCTTGCATGCAGCCAACATGGCCAACCTGAGTTCGATTCCTCTGCTCCTCTCAGAGAGACCGGCAAGTTACCGAGAGTATCTAGCCTGCACAGCAAAGCCTGGCAAGCTACTCGTGACGTATTTGATATGCCAAACACAGTAATAAGTCTCACAATGTTACTGGGCCCGCTCGAGCAAATCGATGAACAATGGGAGGACAGTGACAGTGACAGTGATTAAACAATTTATGTAAACACCTATCATATATTAAATCCTTAAACAGAATACCATTTCACTTAGTTGCAATTGGCATCATTCATTCATCTCCTTTGTGGCAAACGGCCCTTTCATCAACCCTCTGGCTTTCTAAACCTTGGGCAGTGCACTTTCTCAAGAGTGTGTTCAGGATCTTAACTTTTGTGTGACCTTCATAGCAGGAAGCACCAGATTGGCCATGACTATGTTCAGGCAGAATATCCTGCTAACATCTCCTTGTACTGTTGCTAGGTGAGCTTCTGCAATAGCCTCAAGCCAGTTTCTATAAAACACGGAGGTGCCAGGGCCAGGGAGGGCCACGAAGCCCTAGCAGGCTCCCTGCTGGAGAACAGCTCAGACTGGGTCAGGCGCCTGCATTATGAACTACCCCAGTAGTTTAAGTAGAAAAGGAGTTAAGCCAACATTAATTTATTGTTTTTTAAAAAAAACTTAAAAACATACTCTCTTTACAAAACCTACTCTGAGAGGGCTGGAGAAGCAAAGCAGAACCTGGTGGCTCTTGGTTACCAAACAACATTCTTCTGTAGTAAATGGAGGAGTTCTATGCATGTCAGGGATTGGAGAAATCCACCAGTTCTGCCCTTATCTGGCAAACTCGTGCCTCTGCTATTGAAGTATCTGGAAGCCTCTTACTGGGTTCAGAAGCTGCGGTTCTATTTTCAGGTTATTGATCCATGGCTCTTAAGTTCCCATGCAACAGAGGGTAATTACATTCAAGTCTAATATGGGGTCTCCTGGAAGCTTTCCACTGGCAGTACAGAGGATGGAAAGAAACAGAGTTCTTAGTTTAGTTTCAACTCTTCGTAAAGGGAAGTATAAGTGAGGACCTCCCGTGCATGCACCAACACTGGGGGCCTCATGTTCTGCAACACCTCCAGTTATATCGGAGTTTCTCTTCCTTAAATGCAGAGACCCTTTTCTAAGAGGTTAAAGGCATAAACTGGATACACAATTAGTTCGCTGTTGCGTGTGAAGCACTGACTCATGGGAAACGCTCAAGCTCCGGGTTCAAATCTAGAATAGATTGAAACAGCAAAAATCCCACCCAAGGATCACAGTGGTGCAATTTAGAATCCATTCAATACGAATTTGTGAAGAAAACACTTACTGACTCAGGACCATATTTTCAAAGAAGAAAAGAAATCATTTTCTATGTGAACGTTTTACTTGTTTGTTGTTCACACACAGAGGGAAACTAGACCATGTGACTTCTAGCTTTGCTCTTTGATTTTCCAGCATCAGTTTTGGGAGGAAGTCTGTGCCTGTCTGTGCGCCCTTCTCCCACACCCCCAATCCTAATAACACCCCCCTCCTCAGGGTTCTGAGTTGCCCTCTCCAGACCCCCGACTGGCAGCGTCCTGCACACTAATCTCACTGCTGGAGTAATGACACTGGACTCTGTGCCCACACCTGCTTTCATTAGTGACCCCTAATGGGCCACATTAAATATGCTCCGTTTTACGAGAAAACAAGCTCCTATGCTGTAGGGTGGAGAGAGGTGTGTGACCCAGAGGCTGCACCTGGAGTCGTAAACTGCCAATCCAAGCTCCTCCCAGAGAAAGATTGGCTCATCTTCCAGCTCCCTCCCCGCAGACACGACTTTTCCTCACTGGAGCCTGGTTCTGCCCTGAGGTTAAGCCCTGCTGGAGACCCCCACAGCACTCACACCATCCCCACAACCTCTCTGTCTGCCACGGTTCCCCTCCCAGTGGCAGCGAATGACCCTAAGAATTATCCATCAAGAGAGAGTGACTTCTTGGAGCTGACAGTACTTTTTTTTTTTTTGGAGCTAGAAAATGGCTCCAAAGTCTTTTACATTTAAAGAAGTGTCACTTCTAATTCTGGGCTTGGGCTGGCGTGACCTTAGTGTGTGGAGGATCGGCTTCCAGGATGTAAAACCTTTGCCAGCACTTACCAAACATGATCGATGATGGGTGATTTCATTACATGATTTCCCAAAGGGCAGTCTCTGCTTCCCGGAAGATGATTTGTTCTCAAGGGACCAGAGGACTTTATGACAAAGCTCCAGATGGCCTCAACCTGAAATAGATCCTATACTCAAAACCTGACCAGGGTAGCTTTGTCACTTCCCATCAACACCTTGAAGCTGCTCCTGGAGCAGTACTTGCCCTGGGCACGAGGCTGGTGCTGTGGGCTGGGCATGGACCTTGGTGTAAGTGGAGAGTGGAGATGCAAAACCCCAGAGGCCTGGGTGGTGCATAGATCCAAGCTTGGCTTTAGATTTTGAAAGTGTTTGGGGGTGGCGGGAGGGATACTGGGAACATTGGTGGTGGAGAATGGGCACTGGTGGAGGGATGGGTCATTGTATGACTGAAAGGTAAGCATGAAAGTTTGTAAGTCTGTTACTGTATCTCATGGTGATTCATTGAAAAAAATTGTTAAAAATTTTAAAAAAGAAAGTGTTTAATTCATTGCTACCTAGAAAATCTCCTCAAACATTTCCCCTAATATCTCTTTTTTTCTTTTTGGGGGGTCACACCCAGCGATGCACAGGGGTTACTCCTGGATCATGCACTCAGGAATTATTCCTGGCTGTGCTCGGGGTAGCAGATGGGATGCTGGGAATCAAACCCGTGTTGACCACGTGCTACTCACTGTGTTATCACACCAGCCCCACTCCTAATATCTTTAAAGATACCAGACAACCAAGAGTAAGATGAGTAACTAATGACCTCACAAGATCAATAGCCGGGATGGACCAGTCAAATGGCCAACTGTCTGGGTTTATCTCCTCAACCTTCAATGCTGAGAAATAGGCAATTCAGACATAAGTGACCACAGAGCCCTCGGAGAGTTCTCTGCATGGCTCAGCATTTCGGAAATGCAAACCAAAACCACAGCCAGGGGCTGCTACCTGCCCCAGAGGCCAGACTTCCCTGAAACAGGGAAGTGTGAGGAGGATGTGGAGAAACTGGACCCCGCAGACATGAAATGGAGCAGCTGTGGAGAGTCACTGTGTGGTTCCCACAGAGGTCACACATGAATGTACAAGGTGACCCCCAGCTGCAGGCTGAGGCGGAGGTCGTCATAGCCTAGAGAAATGCAAGCTCATCCCCCCAGGCCACATCAAGCTGCTCCTCACTGTGTTCTACAGGGTAGCTGACAAGCAGAAACCAGCCAAATATCCACCACCACCACCACCACCACCCCACCCCGCAAACAAAAGGCTCCCAAGCATGTGGTGTGGTGCAGGGAATACACTCTTACTTTCCAGAGTAAGGAAATGCAGCACTGATGCATGCTGGGCCAGGGTGAGCCAGGAAAATCTGATGATAATGTCCATCACAGAGGCAGAAGAGCCTCTTGGCCTGATAATTCCATTTCCGGAGCATGTCCAGAACAGACAAATAGAAAGGAGACAAACATTCACCTAGGACCTGGGGGACAGGAAATTCAGGGGAACAAATGAGAAGTGATTGCTCAGAGGCACAAGGCTTGGGGGGAGATGCAACAGGAACTAAGGCATCGCTTCACTGAGGTGCACAGGTCATAGCTCGGGTTCAAGTCCTCAGAACCCCTGAGTGCTGCCAGGGCTCACTTCTGACTCCAGAGCCTGGAAGAGTCCCTGAGCAAGAATGGCCCAAGAATTCCCCCCAAAAAAGAGTTTAAAATGCATTTGGTCGCACAGCTTTATAAAACATGCTAACAATACAGAATTATACACTCTAAATGGGTTCATGTGGCATGTGCCCTCTTTGTTTGCTTTGTTGGCCGCACCCAACAGAACTCAGAGCTGACTCCTGGCTCCGTCTTGGCAGAGATCAGGGGACCATATGTGTTATCCAGGATTGCCTAGAGGTCCTTCACCCCTATACTCTCTTCCTGACTCTTCTGTCTCAGTCTTCTGTCAAAGCTGTAAGTATGTGTCATCCCTGGAGAAAGACTTTTGGTTAGTAAAAAAGATAAAATGAAGAAAGTGGAGACCATGCTTGGATAGATCTGGCTGTAGTTTTGGATTACAAAGATGAATTACTTAGAAGGGATTTTCAGAGAAATGACCACCTGAGTTACTTTGAAATTAAAATCTATAAATGAAATTTCTATGTAAGGTCTATTATAGAACTAGGGAAAAGGGATTATGTAGCATCAACAGCGTATTGTCCTATTTTTCATTTAAAATCACATGCCGAGTATTTTCAAGACAAAATATAACTATAAAGCCCCAGTTGTTCCCTTCTTTCTAAGAAAGTAATTTGAATTCACCAGAGTCAGGAAACAAAGAGGCACAAATAGTCTGTCTCAGATGGAGCTGGGGCGGCCCTGGGCATCCTTGGTCCAGCAGGCTGCCCCGCTCCCTGTCACCTAGCTGAAACTGTGTCACAGCTTGCAAAGCCTGGCGTGGGGGGGGAATGAAAATGCAAAACTGCAGCTCACTGTGAGGAACAACAGAGCGTAAGATCCAGCCTGGGGCCCTTTCAGGGGCAAGGCCTTGAGGAAAGCCTCTTTCTGTTCACTCAGAAGGGCCTTCTGTGCTTTGCAGGGACAGGGTCCCTCCTTGATGGCAGAAGCAAGCACCATGGTCCCTATTCCTCTTTGGGTCCTGGAGCAGCAGGTCAGAGAGATGGACAGCCACGCCTAACGTAACATCTAGAAAAGGCAGCTGAGGCTGGAATAATAGCACAGTGGGTAGGGCGTTTGCCTTGATGCATCTGATCCGGGTTCATATCCCACATGGTCCCCTGATCACCGCCAGGAGTAATTCCTGAGTGCATGAGCCAGGAGTAACTCTGTGCATCACCAGGTATGACGCAAAAAGAAAAAAAAAAATAGGAAAGGCAGCTCACATCTATCAAGTAGCCAACACTTGGTTCAATACTTTCCCTCCTGGATTCACTAAGGATGATCTCTAAACCTGCTTACAGAGAAATGTAGGGAAGCAAAGACTTTCAGTCATGAATTTTTCTTTAAAAAAAAGAAATAAATAGCTGTTCCAGTAAGGATGGAAATTTCTCGGTGCCTTAATTTTTCTCTCCTGTGCATATTTCAGATTGATCTTGGTGTAAATTGTATCCAGGTGTCCCAAACTCCACAGTTGCATCCTATCTTGTCGGACGGCAAAGAACACACAGGAATACAGGCAGAGGGAAAGATATTAATAACAATGATGTTTTCTTAACATAATCTTGAGGCTCCAAAAGGCTGGATGTAGTTTGATAGGTCCTGATAAAGCACACAGTTGAATCAGAAAATAAACAAAATGTGCAAGAATTATCCAACAGAGTCACCCCAAATTTTTGCTTTCATTCCACGGTGGGCTTCGGGGGTGTTTGGAGACTGTATTTCCCACTTTGTCAATGTGAACCAAATCACAGAGTCCCAGTGAGGGGTTAAAGTTTCCTCCTCCAAAAGCTCCAGGTCCTATCCCTTGGTCATCTGCAAAAGATCAGGTGGAACGAATATGGCAGGCCTTCTTCTTAGATGGAAAGAAGGGACATAGATATCTCTGGAAAGTACAGGGGATCAATTGGGTGAAACAGCCATCCATCAAGAACCTCCGAGGCTTACCAGGAACCCCAGAATCTTGGACAAAGGAAGAAAAGACCTTCCCTAACACCTTCCAAAGGAAGAGAGCCTAGAGTGTGGGCTTCTTGCATCTGTTGAGAGAATAATGTTCTATCATTTGACACCACCCAATTTGGGCTACTTTGTCAAGGCATCTCTGGGAGATTAATTGAGTGTACATCTCTTAATTCATTGTCAGAAGCAGTTCGATGGCAAAATCTCAACTTCTGATAAAGAAATAAGGGGCAGGAGTTGTCTGGCTTTGTTGGGGCTGTTTTAACAAATTTCCAAAAGGAGAAGATTGCATGGGCTAAACGTTGAAGTGGACGCATTCTGAGGTCCACCTGAAATGTACATAATGCCATCACGCAAAGTTCCTCAATTAAAAGGGAGTGGTAAATAGCTATTCAAGGAAATATCAGACTTTAGGTAAAATACATTTAAACAATTTTAGCCTAATCATTTTGCGTCCCAGGTACAGATAATACAAAGCTCTCTCTCTGGAACCCCACCTTTCAGGAATTATGTTGCTCCTTGTGACCTGCAATACTTGCGCAATACCAGGAGATCACGGAACTGTCCTTTGTGGGAATGAGGGCCAAACAGAGGGGTGGACCTTGACCTGCCTTGCCCCAGGTGGTACCACGGACCACAGCTATATGACCTCACCAGTGTTTCTTTTTGGATAAAACAGACACAGCCTGGTATGTCTAGATGAGAGAGTGCAGTGGCCTTCCCAGGGTCCAGTGGGACATGGACCTCAAGCAAGAGCAAATACCAAACACGGTGCTGGTCCACACAAGTCTGGTTATTGATGCTGCCTGAGCTTTCATTGATATTAGAATATTCTTCCTACTGCGGCTCGATGCTCTCAAAAGTACAATGAAATGGGAAGCCAAGGGCTTCTCTTTCACCCAGAGCCTTTATCCTCCCTGTTTCCGCACCTTGGGTGGTATCATCAGCTGCTCTGCGGTTAGGCTTTGAGACAACCTATGAGACAATTAATGAAAGTAATGGATTTCTGTCTGCTGTACCACACGCCGACCTCATGGGATTTGTTTGCCATTGAACGATCGCTGAAAAATAATGGCCCATAAACCTAACTGCAAGGTGATTTCACATGAAAATAGAATCAACAGTGCTTAATGCCGGTGAATTTCCAATGAAATCATAATGGCCTTTTGCCTAGACTGCGCTCATTACTGAATATGCTGCATCAACTCTAAACAAATACATCGAAGGCTTGAAGCCTGGGATCAGGAAAGGGCTTTACTCTGAGTAAGGAAATCAGGCCCACGATCCGTATGGGACCAATCAATGAGTCAAGTTAGCAATCAAGAGCCCCAACTCTGGATCTGGGTTCCTTGAACCCGAGTTTTTATTGACTCTGAGATCTTGGCTGATTCACGGGCCCACTCTGGTGCTGGACTTTGCTGTTCCTGACTTGGGAGGAAGAGCAGGAGATTCGTCTCAGCTCACACCCACTGTTTGGGGCAGTGTCTGGCATGGACTAAGCCACAAGTAAGTCTTAATATTTTTATTCAGGTTTGTGGCAAACTACTGTCCTTTTCCTTTAGAATGTCTGTTCCTGTGCACACATTTCTTGTCTGCATATCCCTTGGAATATAATATAGAGTATATATAATAGAAAATAATATGTAGCACTGTAGCACTGTCCTCCCATTGTTCATCGTTGCTCGAGCGGGCAACAGTAATGTCTCACAACAAATTGTGAGACTTGTTGCTACTGTGTTTGCATATCGAATATGCCACGGGGAGCTTGCCAGGCTCTGCTGTTCAGGGAAGATACTCTCAGTAGCTTGCCGGGTTCTCCGAGAGGGGCGGAGGAATTGAACCCTGGTTGGCTGCGTGCAAGGCAAATGCCCTACCCACTGTGCTATGACTCCAGCCCAATAGAATATAATTGTAATTATAATAATATAATATAATATAGAATGAGGTATAAGCTATTAGGCCAGTTGCAAAGGCTGGAATCCAGCAGCACCCATTCATCCGCCCAAGCTCAGGCTCACCCTGTCCCTAAGTCAGGATTTCCTCCAAGTTTGCTAAAACTAGATTGAGAGCTACTTGGGCCAGCGCCCTGGCTGACCTCCGAAGGTGAGACAAAGTCACCAAACACCCAGTGCAAAGTAAATCAGAATATACATGTCCTCAAAGAGCTTTTGTTTTAGTTTTTACTTTGGGGTCAGGCAGAGCAATAGCACAGCGGGTAGGGCATTTGCCTTGCACGTGGTCAAATGGGGTTTGATTCCTCCATCCCTCTCAGGGAGCCCGGTAAACTACCAAGAGTACCTCGTCCGCATGGCAGAGCCTGGCAAGCTCCCTGTGGGGTATTCGATAAGCCAAAAACAGTAGCAACAAGTCTCAGAATGCAAAGTCAGACATTATTGGTGTCCACTTAAGCAAATAGATGAACAATGGGAGGCCAGTGCTACAGTGCTACTTTGGAGCCAAAGCCGGAAGTGCTCAGAGCTTACTCCTGGTTCTGAGCTCAGGGATCACTTGGGGCAGGACTCTGGGGACCATATGGGGTGCCCAGGATTGAACCTGGCTCAGCCATATGCAAGGCAAAAGCCTTAACCACTGTACTGTACTATCTCTCTAGCCCCTCACTCACCTTGATGGGTTTAAATCATTTGTTAAGCTCCCAACTCTGCTCTAAGTTCTTTCCCACATAGAGTGATTCTGGAGTTGTGGATGTCAAGGTTAATAAAGCACCGAGTCTGGGCACACAGAGGGCAGGGCTTGCCTGGGGAACTACCGGAGATGGCTGTTACTGGTGCCAGCTGCATTTCTGACGTGTTCTACAGCCCCGAAAACTTCATGGGAGTTTGGATCTGAAGGGGGCAAACTCACGGCCCAGGAAGGACACTCGTGCCCTGCGGCAGATGAGTCTAATTTAAACTCATTATCCCGAAGCCAAAGTGAGAAGTCAGGTTACAGTACTGAAGACTACCAGCCCAGCCTCTCAGACCCTGCCCTGATCCCACCTCGCCCCAGGGCGTGCTCCCTCAGCAGCTCTGAACCCCAAGCCGTGCTCCCTCAACAGGTCTAAGCCTGGATCATGCTCCCTCCGCCACTCTGAGCCTGGGCTGTGCTCCCTCAGCCACTCTGAGCCTGGGCCGTGCTCTGGCGACAGCCCCATGCCTCTTCCTGTGCATGTGTCCTGTCTCTCGCCTCTCTGTACATTGCAACAGACTAACAGCCTCTGAGTCTCTCCAGGACTCCCTGTTCCGAGTGAACGCCTCCTCCAGGCGGCTCTCCACGTTTGGACTGCCCCAGCATCCTCCAGCTGAATTTCAGCATCTCTCTCTTCCTGTGCCGTTATGATTCTCGACACAGCTGCTCAGCACTGTGAGCCTGAGAGATGGGGGGGGGGGGGGGGGCTGGGAGGGGGAGGGGGCGGGTGGCGGGGGACAGAGGTGGGAAGGTGGAAGAGGAGTCTTCTCGTCCTTTCTGATGCTGCTTCCGCCCCATCCCCGGCAACACAGCTGCTCACTCCATAGCCTTTCTCCCTCTCTCCGCCTTTGGAACCTAGACTCCTCGGGCCTTCCTATCCCCTTCCAATGAGTCAGATTTCCTCCCAAGAAGGTCACCCTATGGAGCCCACAGGGGCTGGGAATCTGCTTTGATTTGGGGGGAGAGGATGTGGAAATCCACCGGACTGTATCATGTTCGAAAACGTCATTATTCTTCTTTGGCTGTTATCCGGCCTTCGATGGAAATGGAATATTTAATGACCTTTTCATTTCATTTTCATTTCATCTTCCTGTTATTCGTCGAATGCCTCGAGCAGGCCCCAGTAACGTCTCTTTCATCCTAACCCTGAGATTATATTCAAGGCTCTTTAGGAGAATGAGACCCATCATTGTTACTGGTATTTGGCATATTTGGTACGCCACAGGGAGTTTGCCAGACTCTGCCCTGTGGGCAGGCTACATTCGATAGCCTGCAAGTTTGTCCAAAGTAGGTATGAGATGATAAGATGTCATAAAAGATGTCCTGATTAATGACCTTGGAAAGGGAAATATCACCCTCATCTATAGTCCCTTCCCGTAGCCCCCTGCAGCACGTACGGTTTAATGAGCCCGAGAGCCCAGGTCCAGTCCCATCATCATCATCATCACAGAAATTGCAGAAATACTTGCTGAGGAGGCCACAGGGACGCAACTTGTTTGTCCTAACATGCCTGCACAGGGGCCTGGAAGGGGGAATGCCTTTGAAGGCTCAGCCTGGCGGCTGCACAGCACAAACCCTGAGTGCCAGCTGGTGGCTTCATTAGCAGGCGGCAGGCCCAGCCCAAAGCCCCCCAGGTAGTGCAAGCGCTCCAAGCACCTACCTCCCCTTCTTCCTGCATTGGTGAGTAGAGGTTGAGATGTTAGAACTTGGCAGGAGCCAAAGCACAGCTCAGATGGGGGATGAGCAGAAGATTCCAGATGACCAACAGAGCCCAGGAGGGGCTGAGCAGGGGTTGGAGTGGCCCTGATTCTCCTCACATGAGTTTCTGAAAAGTTAGAAGCTGTTGGTATCCCCTTTGCTCCCTGTCCTCCGCGTTATGTAACAGGCGCGCTGGTGGCCAAGCTGCCTGGGAGCTGAATTCATTGAAATTCGGAAGCCCGAGGAGACTCCGTGGGTGGCCACATTGATGCTTCGAAATGGGAAGGAGAGGACAGGAGTCCAGGGAAAATTTTTTGGAACATTTCTTCTTGAGATAAAAGAGGAGGATATTGAGGGTGGTGGCCTGGCAGAAATATATGTGTAATTAGATCCCCTCATTGTGATACAGGGTCAGGCTGCGGTGTAAAAAATGTTTCCGTCCATTTCGGAGCCTCTAATTGTAGAATCAACAACAATGACCTCTTGGGTCAGAGCGATAATGAGGCAAGTAAGGCCTCATGCGACCTTGGATGCGACCAACTCCAGTTCGATGCCTGACACCCAGAAGGTCCCCTGAGCCTGCCAGTAGTAACCCCTGGGCTCAGAGTAAGGAGGAATCCCTGAGCACCGAGGCCCAAAAGCAAAAGCAAGGACTTAAAAAAAAAGTACTATCATAAAAGTGTTAAGAAAAGAAAACTCTCATTCTGGATGAAATGAACAGACTTAGGCACTCATGGTGGGTTCTTCAAAATGCCTCAAAGTTTCAGATACTTTAACAAATATAGGGGGAGTGGAGAGATAGCACAGTGGACAAGGGTACTTGCTTGCATGTGACTGACCTGGGTCCAATCCCCAGCACCCAGGATCCCTGAGTGCAGAGCCAAAAGTAAGCCCTGAGAACAGGCAGGTTATGGCCCCAAACCAATAAAATGAAAAGTCCAGAGTGATCAAACAGGTGTTGCTGCAGAGAAGGCATCTCTACAATCTAACCCAAACAGGGACCTAGTGAGACATTCAGAGGCATTCATGGCTTCATGCCTCAAGGGAGAGAGAAAAATCCTTCAGGGATTCTTAGGAAGAATCCAGCTGAAAAAGAAACATGTCTGAGTACGTCCCCCAGGGAAGTCAGTTTAGGGAAGACGCTAGCATCAGCCTGGATTTTGCCAAGTGTGCAGATTATAAGTGACCTCCAATGTCACACAAAGCCCAGAAAAGTAAGACTAAGGAATTAAAGACTAGGCTTGAGCAAGGACCACCATTACTTCTGCTCCATGGAAAGGCAGCTGGAAATGCACCATTTTAAGGAACCAATGAGATGAGAGCGGTTTTGCTTGTGTTAAAACAGTTATTGGATGACTCTACATTTGTGGGAGTTGTAAGTGACCCTACAGAGAGACCCTGGTTAGCCGGTATCTAGTTTTCTTGCTGGCAACATCTTGGAAAAATGACAATAAATGACAAATCCTGACTGTCCCAATCAGGATCTCCACGTTGATAGAGTCCAGAGAGTTCCCTCGTGTTCCTTGTACTCATCACTGTGTATGTCAGTTCTATGCAACGTCATTTTAAGCCTGTCCAGGTGTAGACATCTGTGTCTCCAATAACCTCCTGACAGATCTGCCTCCCACTTTTCTCTCCTGGATAATTTCACCCATCTCTAACAGGGCTATTTTAGAGAAAGCTTTCTTGACAATAAGCTATCAGATTGGAAGATAGCAGACTCGTGTCCTCAGAGGGACCATCTTGCTTTCAGGGGCACCAGAAGAGGTCTTTATAGGATAAGAATAAGGAAACATATTTTAGAAAGGGGGTCCCGGATGGTGAGTTGATCATTCCCTGGTGGTCAACTCCCCCAAGGCACATTCCCTTGTACCTATAAATCTGAGAAAAGGTCTCTGAGTAAAGGGTTCAACTGCTCTTATCTCTGACTTCTGAAGGGACAGGCAGAAATGGGCAACTGTCCCTTAGCAGAGGAATGTGATGGGTCTTCATTTTGAATCCAGCTTCTAATTTAATTTTCCGAAGTTTCATATCTCCTCCATGCCTGCCTCAATGCCTCCCAGGCCCTAAGCCCTACAATCACTTGTATGTTGTGAGCGTAAATGAAATCATGCAGCACATGACCTATTGAGAAGATTTCGTCAAGGTTCCCTTTTTTGGCCATAGATGTCTAATTTTCCCAGCACTGTTTTGTAAAGGTTATTCATTTGCCGCCCCCTCCCCCCATTGGGTGGTCTTTGTAACTTTACCAAGAATATTACGCGAGCATTTTTTTTTGCATCAGTCTCTCTTCCTGGGTTCTTTATTCTGTCGTTAGCCTATACATGCAATTGTGCTATTTGTTTGGGACCTCTGAAAAACCATACACTTCACTTTTAGTTCTAACATATATGAATAAATGTCTACATTTTAAAAAGAAAATATATACTCATTTGTCTATTATTTATTTATAGTTGTTTATATTATTTATTTAATAATACAGGAGTTCAAGATGCCGCTCTGTCTAACGTTCATTGATTTAAAGAAGGCCTTTGATTCTGTTGAGACAGAAGCGGTAATAGAAGCCCTAGCCAATCAGGGCGTACAAACTCAATACATCAGGATCCTTCGTGAACTCTATTACGGATTCACTACCAGGATCTCACCATTCTACAAAGAAGTAATCATCCAGGTCAAGAGAGGGGTTCGGCAGGGTGGTATCATTTCACCAAAACTCTTCAGTGCCACCCTTGAGAACATCATCCGATGACTGGAATGGGAAGGAATGGGAGTGCAGATAGATGGTCGGCAACTACACCACCTCCGCTTTGCTGATGTCATTGTTTTAATAACACCAAACATCAGTCAAGCGGCACAAATGCTGACCGACTTCGACCGTGAGTGTGGAAAGGTCGAACTACAGCTGAATCTTACGAAGACAATGTTTATGAGAAACAGCCTCGTTCCTGACGCTCCATTCGCTCGCAACGGAACCATCATCTCCGAATGCAACAGTTATATATACCTAGGTCGAGAAATCAACATGATGAATGACCTGGGACCTGAGTTGCGCAGGAGGAAGAGAGCGGCTTGGAATGCCTTCAAGAGTGTTGAAGAAATAACTAAGAGGACAAAGAACCTCCAGCTACGAGCACATCTCTTTGATTCCACTGTCCTTCCTGCATATGTCCTGCATATGTCTCAGAGACCTGGGCCCTACGAAAACAGGATGAGAACACTATTTGGGTCTCTCAAAGAGGAATCAAAAGAGCTATGCTTGGAATATCATGATTCACAAATGAGAGATAGAATCTGGAGTTCTGATCTCCGTCAACACTCAAGAATCAGGGACGCTGTGTCATTTGCCAAGCATCAAAAATCAGATGGGCTGGACACGTAATGAGATTTACAGACAACCGCTGGACTAGAGCCATTACTGACTGGATTCCACGGGACGTCAAAAGATCGCGTGGACGCCCACCTACAAGTTGGTCAGACTTCTTCGTCAAGACCCTGAATGATCAGTTTGAGGCTCTGCATGTTCCTAGAATGAACAGATGCCATTGGGCTATGCTAGCACGCAACAGGGATGAATGGAGATGTTACTGGCACCCGCTTGAGTAAATCGATGAATAACGGGGATCAAGTGATCAAATGATATTATTTATTTATAGTTGTCTCTTTATTATTTCTTTATAGTTGTATATTGTGTACAAAAAATACAAAGATGTGCAACATATACAAACAGACATGCACAAGTTATAAAAGGTCTGTGATTCTTTAGTCAGAAATAAATTTTTTATTTAGAGAAATCAAACCAAATGTAGATGTAATTTACTCTGCTGGCACCCAACCTCAGTATTATTTGTTTTTTATACTTCTTTCCTAATTTTTTTACTGTTGTAATATTAATGAACAGTATTTGGGATTTAAAATTTTCTTTTTTTTTTGTTTTTGGGTCGCATCCGGCTCTGTACAGAGATTACTCCTGGCTCATACACTCAGGAATTTCTCCTGGCGGTGCTCAGGGGACCATATGGGATGCTGGGAATCGAACCCTGGTTGGCTGCATGCAAGGCAAACACCCTACCCACTGTGCTATTGCTCCAGCCCCTTGGGATTTAAAGTTTTCTTAACTATGTAATTAGATATATAGGCACAGTATGTATGTAACTATGTTAGATATAAAGGAAAGGTAGCTGAGTATCTCTAATCATCTTTATGTCAGGGAAGTGGAACTTCTTTGCTTCCTTTTCACAAAGACAAGTAGAAATTTATAGTCTGAGAGAAATTTGAATACGAGACTGAGAAGCAAAAGCCATGTTGTTTGTTGAAATCATAAACTTGGTATGGTCACGGAAGGGTCTAGATATGCACACATTCACACACATTCACAGACATTTCTTCCAATGCAATGTTTGGTCCCACACTCCAGAAGCTTTTATAAGCTTTTATAAGAGCTCAGGGGCATATTTCCCCGGAGAGTGGGGAGAGGCCAGAGATGACCTTGCTCCATACTTCCCTCAAACTTCCCTTCCCTTTAGAGTCAATGTAGAATATTCTTAGTAAATTTTTAACTAACTGTGAAAGACAAATATAACCAACTAAGTGTCATTAACCAGTTCTAAGAATGGCTTATCAGTGTGGGATTCTCAAGAGGAGTGAAACTTTACAGAGTATCAGCTGGTCTCTGGCTTTTCCAAGGAAGCCAACCTGAGAAGCCAAGCCCGACTTGGAATGATGAATGAGCCCAGGCCTCACAGTTTGATGGGTTAATGACACAATCATTAAGTTCATCTACAACGCCTAGCTTTTTCTGCAGTTCTAATATCTCTGTTTCTGGATGTCCTGTATAGCTTCGGGCAGCAAATGTGGCCACCTGCTAAAAAGGGAGTGGCCATTTACTGGCCAGTTTGCTTCGAACTTTATTTAATAACCATCCTGGTCTGTACACCAACCTTTCTGCATCCTACTTAGTGGCCTGTGAGAACTGGTAGCTCTGAACCGGAACCAGGCTCAGAGAAATCCATTTCTGGGCCTCCTCAATGGAGGGTCAGATCCCCCACGCTGACCACCCCCTAGACCAGTTATCTGGAAGGCCAGTGGTGTCATTCCTCTCTCTCCCCTCGTCAATTGCTCATGGCCATCACTGTTGGCTGTGATATTGACAGGCACCCAGTTATTGCAAAATGAAGAAGAAAATGAAAGGCTAGCCAGTCAGACCCCAATCCCGCCATGACCATCAGTAGGCGCTGGGGGTTTCACACTCATACTCTTGATTTGTCTCCATGCTGCCTCTGTTCTCCTGCAAAACAACTTTCCTAAGAGGACTTGGCAGACGTCACTAAGTATTTCGGCCCATTTGACTTTGCACTGGAGACTGTTCAGAGGAAGCTGAGCCTGCACCCTGAAGCACTGAGCACTGAGAATGCTCAGGAGCCCCATCTTTCCTCATCCCCATAACAACGCCTTCTTCTGCCTGTTCCTCTCTTCGAGAGCTTCCTTCCACCATGCACAACTGGCCAAAGGAGTGTTTCTGGTATGATCCTTTCCTTAAGGTGATCCTTGGGGCTGGAGCAATAGCACATCAGGTAGGGCATTTACCTTACACACAGTTGATCCGGGTTCATTTCCCAGCATCCCAGATGGTCCACCGAGCACCGTCAGGAGTGATTCCTTAGCTCAGAGCTAGGAGTTACTCCTGTGCATTGCCAGGTGTGACCCAAAAAGCAAAAAAAAAAAAAAAGGTGCTCTGTAATGCAGTGAGGTCCACATAGGGTTGGCCCCCAGGAAACATTAGCAGTCACTTCCTCTCCCCCAAGGTGAGCACAGGAAGTGAACATAAGCACTTGAGAAGGGTCATGGAAATTGTACAACACACTGGCACCCACATACATGGTTCAGTACTTTCACACCTTCCATCCAGGTGTGGGGAAGGAAAATCTTGGTCTGGAAGCATGGTTTGAGGATAATATCTTTAAATTACATATTATAAAAATTTCTTCAGCACATTTGAATTTCTGGTGTGTTAATATCTATAATGCTTTTTCATTGTAATTTTAATCTTAAAACTGCATTATCTAGTAAAATTCCTTTTGGAGAGAGGAATGTATCCAGTATCTAATGTCAGGTAGAGTCACAGAAATTATTTTTTAAAATCATCTTTAGTATTTTTTTTCTCATTTTCAGATTAGTACCAATAATTTAATAGAAGGTTATATTTCAGGAGAAGTAATAAAAATTTAATGAAATGTCATTCATTGGATAGCGTTTTTTCTCTGTATAAGAAAAGCCAATTCAGAGATAGTCCTACAAACTCTTCGTATGCCAAAGTCTCATATAAAGTGGTCTGAGAGACACATAAAAATAATGGATATCGTCCTCCCCTTGAAGCACTAGTGCATATACAAAAGAAGCCAATCACAAATTAAGATGTCAGCACAAAGATGAGAAATAGCTACTCTAGGAGCAGTCCAAGTAGCTATGCTGAAAAAATTCAGAGTAACGAAAAAGTGACTCTGCGATCATTAATTATATATGGTCAGAACTTTGCTTATACAGTCAGAATATTCATCTTGGTTTTAAAGGCAACTGCAGGATTTGAATTGGCAGAAAGAAAAACTGTTGGTGGCCATCCAAAATGGATTTTGAAAGTGGGCGGGAAGCCAAGCCAGGGTTTGAGACTTAACGGATGCCTAATGGAATAAGAGACCAGTTTGATTAGAATTGAAGGTGCATTGAGGGAAATCATAGAGATAGTTGATAACTGTCAGATATGTTTAATGATAACCTCAGTGTCAGAACTGTTTGTATCCAAAAGGCCATCGGAAAAGCACCTTAGCAAAAGAAGAATACAAGTAAAGGCAATTTTTTTCATTTTTTTCATTTTCAAGACTCAAAGGCAATTAGTGGGAGGTAATATAGGCTCTTTGTTTCCTTCTCAGTCAAACCTGCAGATGTAATGACTCCTGAAGAAAATCAAGAGTCGCTGGAAAAAAACATTTCTAAATCTAAATTAATTTGAGAACTATGGGAATGATGATCAGAAGTCTTGGGAGTTGGTGTCATCCATCAAAAGCAGCCAGTTATACAATTAGCATTCCCCTATTTTGTAATTTCAAGTGAAAGGTATGTAGTTTTGACATTCATACTTTTTAAAAAAAGAAATGGTAGGAGAAACAAGACAAAGGACAAATAGTTTGAAAGTACAGTTGTTAAACCTATTCCATGGTGGTACTTACCACTCTCCTTACTCGAATAGCTGGCACAGAGAGCACAGACCTATTAGCAATTACTCGTAATACTCCCACTCAGAGAAGCTGGTGTCTGATGTGTGCCCTACTTCTCTTAATAAGGAGTGAAGGAACAAAGTCTCATGTTATCTGAAGAGAGAGTTCAACAAGCTCTGTGCTATTTTGTTGTAAGCATTGGCAACATTGATTTGACCTATAATTTTTTTTACTTATAGATGGTGTTGCATTCATTGGAATATAACGAATCCACTCAACTTTATAGAAAAGAAGAAATACTTTAACATGGAGACTTAGCATTTGAAGCTTTTAAAATGTGCATATTTTAAAATAGCTGTTCTTAGCATCAAGCACAGGAGCAACCCATTCCGACTGTTCTGAGCAGTGCATTAAAATGTTGTCTATGAACAGAAGATCCTCCTAAATTTTACCAAATCTATCAATACCCAGAGGGAAATATCAACTGGAGATGTGGTAACATCCCTTCATAGGCATAGTCACTGTCAAGGGTAAGAACTTCCCATGTTGGGGCTGTAGAGATTGTCCAGTGGGGCAGTCACTTGAGTTTTATGCGGTTGACTCCGATTTGATCCCCGTCACCTCATAGAGTCTCCTGAGCCCCACCAGCCATGATCCATGAGCTCAGAGCCATGGGTAAACCTGCATCCCCACAAAATAGAGGTTACTCATATCTTTTGCCCTGTCGCCAAGAGATGCATTCAGGACTGACAGTCATTGCCCAGGATACCAGTTCTTTGAAGGTCAAACTTGGTTTCTAATGAAAGAGTAAGAACTGTGTATTAGTGGACACCAGAAGAAGTGATGCCAGAGTCATTAGCTGCTGCTGAATGACCCATGGGCCAAGACCTGTCGCCGTATCAGATACCAATTATCAGGGGAGGACCCGGTAACCACCATCAGATTCAAAGATAAAGAATCCCAATTCCAATTGTGATCATTTTGCAATATATATATACAAATATTGAATCATTCTGGGATGCACCAGAAACTAATATGTATAATATTACAAGTCAACAATTTCTTTCAAAAAGAAACTTTGATTCAACTGCTGACATTTACAAGTGTTTCATTGAGAAATATTGGAGCCACCTGGTTAATTAACGCTTCTTAACTCATTGTCATGAACACAAGCAGGTGTCTACATTGTACTGCACCCTAGACTGCATCTGCCACGACTCAGAATGTTAAGCACCTTGAACAGACCTTGTTACTGCAGAGAAGCCTGGCCTGGTCCTGAAGTTAATCCCATAAGAATCCTGCTCTATAAATCCAAACTTTGCTGCAGAAACCATTCCCTGTGAAAATACAAAAAGCTTTTGAGAATCCCAAGGCATATTTTGGATATTTTCTCTAAAATATATCAAAAATAATTTTTAAAAAGAGCAAATTTTCACACTTCATCCTCCCACTCCACCTCCAATGACAAGATTTGTCTCTAATCAAATAATTCCCCACTATTGCTGAAGCAGTGATTACCACAGGATTTTTGTGTTGGTAGATACTAGTAACTTAACAGTGTGGGGGAAATTTATGATAAGCGAAGTATCAAGATTGAAAGTACATAGTTGCCTTTTAGCAGTTTCCATATCAGTGGAAGAGATTCTGTATACTTCCATGAATACCTTAAATTAAATAAAAATAACTGGATATCAACCCCTTAGTACTGCAGTTTTTCAGCCATTCCTTAGGTATTCCCATAGCACAACACCTAATTGATGTGATCTCCAATAAGTGGTTGACTGATTACTTAATTTACTTATGAGTCTATTCTGCGCTTCTGTCTCTGCTAATTGCCACAAAATATAGGATGCTAGCAGTGAGCCATCCTTACAAGGAGTCATGCAAGCAAGTGACTTAGCTTATCATCTGGGTCCTGTGGTACTGTCCACTCTTTCCTTCCTGGATCCTGGCACATACAGAAGTATCATAAATGGCATTTTCTGAGACATTTGAATATCTTGCATGGATGTCAAGAGGTAGTAGTTTGTATCCTTTTATCTTTAGGGGGTATTTTAATGCAGACTTGTCATTCTTATTTTTTGTGAATGTTGAGAAGTCATTCTCCTAAGTGAGAATCAAGACTGATCTTCAACCTTAAAGAATTATATGAAAAGAAATTCTCAGAAAGGACTTTTATGAGAAAAAAGCATGGAAAATAAGCATCATTTGATATATGTGACAAGTTATTAGGAGATGCAATAACCATGAAAAATTTTCCAGTCTATCATTTCAAAATCTAGGGTAAAGTCAGTGTCTAATGAGTCACCCAAGCCATATTGATATTCTTTTTGGTGATGAGAGAATTCTACTAAAAAAGAAATATCTTAGCAAATACAACTTTAAAAAGCTGTGGTGTGGCCCATTCGCCAGGCCTTCTACTCCTGTATTCTCATTTCTTCCTGGCAACTTCTAAAGAAACAAAAATCTTCCTAGGAAATTGAGTTAGTAGTTCAACTGGAGGAGGGAAATTATATTAAATTGCAAGACATGATTTCTGTGGTCTTTCTGTACTTTATTAAATGGGTGACTCCCCCACCTCCCTGTTCTTCTGGAAGCCCTAACAGCCACATGCATGACCCACAGCCACCGCCATGTAACTTCATCTCCAGCCCTGTTCTGGAGACTCATAAATATTGAAATAAAAAAAATATAGGTCTAAGTAAATTTAACAAACTATTGTCAGTTATATTTGCTAAAAATATGCTAGCAATATTAGAGATCTGATCTGAGTCATGATTGAGAAAATAAGTTAAACAAAAGTCTAAGAAAGATTTAAAATGGGATCATAGGCTTTAAATGTAATATAGGTGACATGAGGATATGTCCCTGGAACGGCAAGCATATACGTGGGATCCAATACTGAAGTAAATTATGAGAAACAGCAAATGTTTCCTTTATAATGTCTAAATCTTAGTCCCTAGCATCTGATAAAGTATTAAATATAAAAAGGAACAGTGTGAAAGAGAAATTTAAAATCATATATTGATGGCTTTGAAGATAGAGGCAAACCTCATGAACTAAGGAGAAAGTTCTAGAAGATAAAAAAAATATAAGGCAATGGATTTTCCTCAAGAAACTACTGGAAACCATAGTTTTAACCAACCTAGTCACACTCTCTTGAATTGTAAGCTGTGGTTCTTCTCTAAGTTATTGAACTGAAAAACATTTCCCTCTTAAACTGTGTGATAACACACATGTATTATTTAGAGCTTCTGAGCTTGTGCAGATCTATCATAGCAGTCATAGGTATTGGTGTTTAACCAATCAATTCTAGCTGCCCATTAACATTTAAAAAAATGCAAAATCTGTAAAAAAAAATTGCTGTTTGACTATCTTCACTGAATAACTTGTTTACCAGAGAACAATCCAAGAAAAGAAACCTTTGAGAAATTCCTATATGAAGTTGTCTCTTGGTTGTAAGTCCCAAGCATCATGTTTGATGGAGAGAAGAATTAGCTTCTAGTAGTATGAACAGGGATCCACCATATTTGCAGGGTGGAACACCCTTGTTTGCACAGTGGGGTTAGCAGCATTCTGGTGTCTACCTGGGGGAGGGGGGTGAACTTGGGGCCTTAGGGCAGTAGAGCTGTGTTGATTTTTCCTGATCACAATTCTTCTGTTTGGAGCACCAGGCTTTTCTCGACACACACTCAGGTCTGTTTTGTGTCCCTTGACCCTGGGTCAGGCCTCGTCACCCTGCCGGGTGAGCTAATGGAACAGGGTCCCTGCTGGCTGATCATCCAGACCACTCGGACTAAATTGCTGCAATTTGTTAGTGAAACTGAAAATGGGCTTGTCTCTGTCTTTGGAAAGAAACTGAATATTGGGACTGGTCATTGATGACATCATGAGGACAGAGCCCTTGGGAATGGGATCGGTGCCCTTTGGAGACTCCAGAGTATCAGAATGCCAAGGGGAGATACAAGAAGTCAGGAGCGGAGACGAGGCCCCTGGCCAGATCCTGCTGGCACCCGACCTCGTCCTCAGAAAGTCCAGACTGGGAACAACTGCGTCTGTGGTTGCTGAGCCCCTCAGTCCCTGGTGCTGCCTCAGACAGCCAGACCAGAGATCATCTGCAGCCCCAGTACTGAGAGCGATCATCCTGACATCACAAGGAAAGCGCCTGATTCATTTGAAAGTAAAGTCAATGCGTAAAAATAAATGGAGCTTGCAAAGTGGGCTGAGCTGATCCCGAGGCTGGCGCAGACATTCACTCCTGGCCTGCAGCACCTGCCCCGCCCAGGGCTCAATAAGCTCTTCCCACTCAGGACCCTTGCTGAGAAGCTTTCACATGGCCCTGGGTGAAATATACCTACTTTATCAGGTATAAACTGATCATAAAGAATATATCTAATTTAAAGCCAATTTTTCACAACACCCACGTTTTGTTAAGCGACCCCACATGGAATTGCAACTCCCAGGTTAAAGAGCTAGGGCCTGGGGCTGAAGTGATAGCACAGCAGGTAGGGCGTTTGTCCTGCGTGTAGCCAACCTGGGTTCGATCCCCAGCATCTCATATGGTTCCCCGAGCATCTCCAGGAGTTATTCCTGAGTGCAGAGCCAGGAGTAAACCCTGAGGATTGCCGGGTGTGACCCAAAAAGCAAAAAAAAAAAAAAAAAAAAAAAAAAAAAAAAAAGAGCTAGGGCCTAAAGCACTCCCTCTCTGTGGAGCAAAACATCTAGATATTCCTCAACACATGGCCAAGATCTCTTTTAGGGCTAACAGGAGAGGATCTTTATGGATATATAGATCACTTGATCACTTGATCCCCCATTATTCATCGATTTACTCAAGCGGGTGCCAGTAACGTCTCCATTCATCCCTGTTGCGTGCTAGCATAGCCCAATGGCATCTGTTCGTTCTAGGAACATGCAGAGCCTCAAACTGATCATTCAGGGTCTTGACGAAGAAGTCTGACCATCTTGTAGGTGGCGTCCATGCGATTTTTTGACGTCCCATGGAATCCAGTCAGTAATGGCTCTAGTCCAGCGGTTGTCTGTAAACCTCATTACGTGTCCAGCCCATCTGATTTTTGATGCCTTGGCAAATGACACAGCGTCCCTGATTCTTGAGCGTTGACGGAGATCAGAACTCCAGATTCTATCTCTTATTTGAGTGAGTCGTGATATTCCAAGCATAGCTCTCTTGATTCCTCTTTGAGAGACCCGAATAGTGTTCTCATCCTGTTTTCGTAGGGCCCAGGTCTCTGAGACATATGCAGGACATACGCAGGAAGAATAGTGGAATCAAAGAGATGTGCTCGTAGCTGGAGGTTCTTTGTCCTCTTAGTTATTTCTTCAACACTCTTGAAGGCATTCCAAGCCGCTCTCTTCCTCCTGCGCAACTCAGGTACCAGGTCATTCATCATGTTGATTTCTCGACCTAGGTATATATAACTGTTGCATTCGGAGATGGTGGTTCTGTTGAGAGCGAATGGAGCGTCAGGAACGAGGCTGTTTCTCATAAACATTGTCTTCGTAAGATTCAGCTGTAGTTCGACCTTTCCACACTCACGGTCGAAGTTGGTCAGCATTTGTGCCGCTTGACTGATGTTTGGTGTTATTAAAACAATATCATCAGCAAAGCGGAGGTGGTGTAGTTGCCGACCATCTATCTTCACTCCTACTCCTTCCCATTCCAGTCATCGCATGATGTTCTCGAGGATGGCACTGAAGAGTTTTGGTGAAATGATATCACCCTGCCGAACCCCTCTCTTGACATGGATGATTACTTCTTTGTAGAATGGTGAGATCCTGGTAGTGAATCCGTAATAGAGCTCACGAAGGATCCTGATGTATTGAGTTTGTACGCCCTGATTGGCTAGGGCTTCTATTACCGCTTCCGTCTCAACAGAATCAAAGGCCTTCTTTAAATCAATGAACGTTAGACAGAGCGGCATCTCGAACTCCTGAGAAACCTCAATGCACTTAGTAATCATGTGGATATGGTACTGAATCCTTTTCGGAATCCGGCTTGTTCACATGGTTGTCCTTCATCTAGTGTTCTGCTAATCCTATTCAGGATGACTCGAGTGAACAGTTTGTAGATGACAGACAATAAGCAGATTGGGCGAGAGTTGCCAATGTCGTGGATGTCTCCCTTCTTGTTATACAAGAAGTAGTACAGTCCTGCTGGTTTTCCATTGGGATGGAACCTTGCATTCAGACAGGTAGCGTGTGAAGAGCTGAGCCAGTGTATTGATGAGTACTGATGGTAAGTTCTTCAGGTCTTCAGGTCTGATCTTGTCTGGGCCAGGTGCTCTTTGTTTCTTTACCGACGAGATGGCATGTTGGATTTCGGAAGGGAGAACATTGGGAACGACATATCCATCATGCGGAATGTGGAATGTGGGCAAGCGGACATGGCTATTAAAGAGATCTGAGTAGAAGTCATGAATAATCTTCTCCATTTCCCTTCTGGAAGATGTGATAGATCCATCAGTATGTCGGAGGGCAGTCATCTTGGTCTTGTAGTTGGTGAAGGACAGGCGGGCATTACGAATGCTTTTCCCGGCTTCTGCCGCATCTACCAGCACTGCTGCTCTCCTGTCTTTGAGGTCATCCTCAAAAAATATCTATATATCATATACATATGATATATAGATACATTCATATATATCTACTCCCTCCCAAACACACACACACACACACACACACACACACACACACACACACACACACACACACTAACAGAGAGAGAGAGAAACATACACACATTCTCTCCAGAATTCCTTTCACACCGACCAAATGAACATTCTTAAGATGAGGGTAAAAAATTCCTCTAAGAGCAAAATAGGACAGTAATAGCCCTCTAACTGACTCTGTTATTTACAAGGGTGAAAATCAGCCAAGTGAAGGGTCCCAAAGAAACCCAAATCTGTCACCAGCCCCGAAGGAACCCTGAGCAAAAGTGCAGATGGTTGTGGCACCTGGAGCGCCAGGGATGCATGACTTAACAGTTTCTAAAAGCATTCTCTGTTTATTTTCTGACTGAGGTTCTTCTAGGTTACACAGAGGACAGGAGACGATAATACACGTTTCACAGGTGAGGAAGACAATGCTGGGAGCTGCTATGTGTCTAGCGAATGAGCTGAGGTTATTCATGTCTTATCTTGCACACCAGTCCCAACCCTCCCAAGATCCCAAATTGTATTGAAAACGTGGGGCAGTTACTTGCTTCACAACTTGTACCATCTGAATGATTTGGCTCCTGCTACGGAGCTGTGGGTTCAGTTTCTCTAGAAATATTTGGACACTGAAGTAACTCTGCAGAAAAGGTCTTCATAATTAACATTTACAATGCTGCAGTTCAGAATCAAATAAAATGTCTTCTGTTCAGTGTTTCCTTAACTCAATAAGTGCTGGATTTGCAGTCAGCAGAGGAGCTTATTTTGAAAAGGCAAGAAAAGGCATTCACAGGACCTCCCTCATCTTACATGGCATGGACCCTGGGTACCAGCCAAACTGGCCACCTGAATTTCCTCCTATTTCCTTGGCAGAAGGGCTGTGTGAGTTGGAGCATAGAATGCAGCAACTGATTGCTGCCTCAGATACTGAGAAACTGGCTCCTGTACATTTGCAAGAAGGGGAGCTCAATTTAGAAAGCTTCAGGAGATCTGGGGAATTTTAGCGGTGTTTGCAACAATCATAAAGCATGACCCAAATCCATGATTGTGCCAGTGAAGGATGGAGCTGAAATGTCAAGAGTTTTATTATTTTTCTCTGTCGAATGGGGGTGGAGGCCTCGCAGCGATAAGGCCATCCATAGCTTCTTTATAGAAGTCGAGCTCAAGTTTTAGGATTCGTCTGCTGGAGAGAATTGTGCCAAGTGAGAACCACTGATGGTAATGATGTTCCATGAGGAGAGATTTTAAAAAGCAGCAGAGAGTCCAGTGAGTTTTCCTGGCTCTCAGAACACACTGACCCTCTGAACAGGAAGTCATCTGCTCTCTGCCTTGGGACCTGGTGTGACTTAAGGCACCAACCGAATCCAGCTCTTCCATAAGGATCTGTCTGGTTAGTGGGAATGTCAGGAAAACTTCCAAACACGAAGATCAAAATGTCCAGAAGTGAATTAAAGCCTTGGGTTCTTTTCCTGGCAGGAGTTAGAATAATTTATGCACTTTCCTTCTAGTTTCCTGTCTGATTACACTGAGAACAAAGTCATTAGAGGCAATTACCATGTTCATAGACAGACTGAAAACTGGCACTGTCAAGGATGTGTCCAGTCTGCCTCCGTCTCTCATGGTACTCTGCACTCCTGCTTCCTCTAGGATATTCTCCAGAATAGGAACTGGTAACCAGCATGTTTTATATTCATAACGTAGTCAAAATGCATATTTGAATGCCTAGTCAATAGACCAAGAAAATATTCCTAACAGTTATGGTAATTAGAGTATGCTTTTTTAATATTTTTACGTTGGGGGTGCTTCCCAAGCAGTGCTTAGGATGTCTGGGGGCCACTTCTGGTGTCCCTTAGCCAACTGGGCTAGACAATAAAGTGCTGGGGAAGGCTGAGCAGGACTGCTGGGAGCTACTGGGCACCACAGACCCCCACTATCATCAATGCTAGACAGTCTTCAGTAGCGCTGGGAGGGGTCTTCAGTGAATGAAATTGAATTTGGATCCTTATACATGACCCTTGAGTTATATCCCTTCTCCCTGATATTTTCATTGAGGTGTAATTATACATATGTGCATATGCTATAGTAAATTTTTTTCACTATGTGTCCATGGATGAAGCATCCAATCAAATATAGAAGACTGTCTTTATCCTAGCAAGTCCCATAATAGTACTCAATGGAGTATTCCTTCCTCACACTCAGGATAACTCACAAGTGAGTTATCCGCCCACAAGTCAGTTCTCGAACTTCATAAAAATGAGACCATGCAGGATAGCTCCATGCCTGACTTCGTTCACTGCCATAGTGTTTTGGCATTGTTCCCAGGGGTGCATCAATAGCTTACCTCTCTCCTACTGCTAAATAGTGGCTCAGTCTCTGAATAACCTAATTTATTTAGTCATTCTCCTATTGATAGGCATTTGAATTCTTTAAAACTCTTGCTATTATTTTTAGAACAAAATGTTGATCTGCCATTGATTTTCAGCATTATAGATAAGCTTGGGGGATAAGCTTCACCCTCTCTTTGTGCAG
Source organism: Sorex fumeus (assembly GCF_029834395.1). Lineage (NCBI taxonomy): Eukaryota > Metazoa > Chordata > Mammalia > Eulipotyphla > Soricidae > Sorex > Sorex fumeus. The sequence goes on along the minus strand of NW_026606321.1, from coordinate 7,669,485 downwards.
GTACCTCACCCAAGCACCACCAAAGTTCCAGTGCCATCCACACAAGCAAACTTATTTCCTCCACTCTCTCCTTCCAGTGCTCACTTACAAGTCTTGCTTTTCTGAATAAAGCTGAAGGCAAGGTGACTGCAGACATATGTTGTGGGATTTGTTTTTATTTCTGCTATGGGAAAAATAAAACCTTCGAGAGGAATTTTAGTTCTTAAGTTAGATGCACATGTCTTTTGTACAAGAAACTCTCAGTGTCCACAACGGCCGTACCATTGGACTCTTCTGCTGGCAAGAACGAGCCATTCACTCTGCATCCACTCCAGCTCCTGCTGGTCCCATTCAAACTGTTCAAGGGAACCCATAGGTGTCTGGTTTAAACACTCGCTTCCCGGGTCACATGAGGGGGAAGCGTCTTTCCATGTGTTTTATTGGCCATTCCTACATCCTCATTTGTAAATCCATGTTTTGACAATTTTTTACTGAATTGTTTCTCTTCTGATTTTCCTCTGAAGAAATTCTTTATATTAATTGGTCTCAACTTTTGTCATATGTACATTATGTGTACACAAAATATATATCTACTTATATCTATATAGAGCAAATTCCCTATCATGTTTAATATAATATTTTGAAGAGCAGAAAATTTTCATTTTGATAAAGTTCAGCACCTCTTTTTTTTGTTTGTGCTTTTGTAGTCACTGTAAGGAATCATTATACTGGTCATCAAGCTACCCCCAAAGGTACTTTTTGTAGGATCTTTATTAATTTATTTTTTTGTTATCCGGAACCCACCAATATTAATCAACTTTAGTGTTAGGTAGGGATAAAGTTTCCATTGGGGCTGGGGGGGGGAGGGTTGGTTGGTTTTTGTTTTGTTTTGTTTTTTGCATAAATATAGGTAATAATTGATCATCTTTTGCATTTACCTGTTGATACACATGCTGAAGCCAATCTGGCTGTCTATACGCAGGTTTACCTATGAACTCCATCGGTTTCCCAATGTTTGCCCTTGAGTCTGAATGTCAGTCACTGTGGATCAGCTGTAGGGGAAGTTTTTAAATGAGGACTGCTTAGCTTTGCTTAGCTTCCTAAGCAATTCTTCTCGAAGGCTGCCTCCACTGGTCTGAGTTCGTTGCCTTTCCATTTCAATTTTGGCAGGTGATGTTACTTCCTAACCTGTTGGTAAGCTGTGTCTGGTGAAAATCCTCTCCTCCACGCATACTTTTCAACGGAGTCCTCCCGAGTGGTGGGCTAGAACAACAGTCCTCAGAGTGTGACATGGGGGAAACGGACCCCAAAGTCACCTGAGTCTGCAAGGTGGGAACTTTTCTCGATAATGCAAAGTCAGATCAAAGTCCCCTCCATGACCTACAGGCATCCTCTGAGGCACAGCACACCTTGATAACATCCCAGACCCCAAGATGTAAGCAGAAGCAGCCCAGGGCACAGAGAGGGAGCGGGAACATCCCAGATGGTGGGGGAGCTCCTGGGGAGACCTCCTGACCTCCTACCCCACTATGCCCACTGCTAGGGTTTCTCCAGAAAGATAAATCCTTTTTGAGTTCTGAGCTATCTGGGATTAAAACCCTCCAGTTGCAAGACACAGAGCAGATGGACAGGCTGTCAGAGCAGGGCTGGGCAGGGGCAGGGGTTGAAAGGTGCAAATGTCCACATGAGTCAGCTCTGGATGGCTGGATGGCCTGTCTGCGTTTCACAATATTATATAAAAAATGTGAATGCTACCTAGAGAAGATCTTAATCTCACCACCGAAAAGGGATTTTTTGACTGTGAGGTGCTAGATGTGTGAATTCAGCTAACTTGGCCCTTCAGACATGTATTACCTCTGCCCCAGTTCGTTCAGTGGAGCTGGAAAAATATCCATCTGCCATCAGCTTTGCTTCTTCTCTTTCTTTTCCGAATCTGCCGAGCTCCTAAGGTCAGCGCTGGCTCATCAGCTCACGTGGAGAGTCACTTGCAAAGAACTAGGACTTTTCTGAGTTTGAGCAAATAACCAGATGGAGAAGGCAACAAACTGAACTCCCTTCCCCACCTTCCCCTTGATCAGACCAGATTTTCCTTATATATCTCAACCAAATGATACATAACAGACTGGATATGGAAGAAAATATGAGAATCCAGTTGTCTTTTATTAAACTAGACATGGAATCAATTTTCAAATTATGAAACAGTGCTACTTATCTTACTAATCTTATTTCAGGTTGGGAAAATATGCTTTTCAAAAAAATATGTGATGTCTATACATATGCAACGGACTTCAATAAACAGTATATATTTTTCAAGTGCCTTCACCTTCGGGAGGAACCAATGCTATGCGGTCTGCAATATAGACTCACAATTCTTTAGCATATTCTAAATCTGAACTTCCATAGATACCAATATCTAGGTTGCTCGTTTCGAGCATGGTGCCAAGATAAATGTGAGCACGAGAAGCAATCCACCAATTTCTCTATCATTTATTTGAGATTGTTCATGGACACATAAACTGTCTTGTGGGATATGTGCCATTTTCGATATACAGGATATATCATTGAGTAATTTTAGTTCAGTTCAAAATGGCACTGTATCATAAAGCTCAGATGACGAAAACAGCCTAGAACTTCTCTAAGAGTTCTGTGAACAAGAACAGGGACCAAGCTCGAGGTGGGTCACTCATGCCTGTTGTGGGCAAGGTCCAGAGTTTGATCCCCAGCACCCTGCCCCGGTTGCCACCCCCAGCACCACCAGCCTGAGAACCTAGTCAGGTGCTCTAAATGGGCCTATTGTCCTGAGAGTGGCTCCAAGTATCCCAATGCCACAGGGCATAAATCAAATCTTTGTGCTAGGAATAAAAGACTTCACTTTTCCTTCCTTCAGTCTCTGCTTTGAGAGGGTTTTTGTTTATTATTTTTTTTATTTTTATTAGTGAGACACCATGAGGTACAGTTGTAGACTTACAAATTTTTGTGCTTGGGTTTCAATTATACAATGATCAAATGCCCATCCCTCCACCAGTGCCCATTTCCCACCACCACGGATTCCAGTATCCCTCACACCCCCCATCCTCCCATCACATCCTGCCTCTGTGGCAGGGCATTCCCTTTTGTTCTCTCTCTCTTTTTGGGTGTTGTGATTTGCAAAAGAGGCAATGAGTGGCAATCATGTTTGGTCTATAGTCTACTTTCAGCATGCTTCGCCCATCCTGCAAGGATCCTCCCAACATCCTTTATTTGGTGCTCCCTTCTCTATCTGAGCTCCCTTTTCCTCTAGCATGTGTGACTGGCCTCCAAGCCATGGAGCAAAATTCCTGGTACTAATCTCGGCCATTCTTGGGTATTAGTCACTATTTTGTTACTTTATGTTCCCCAGATGAATGCAATCTTTCTATGTCTATCCCTCTCTTTCTGACTCATTTCGCTTAACATGATACTTTCCATATAGTACCACTTGTATGTAAATTTCATGACTTCATCTTTTCTAACAGCGACATAGTAATCCATTGTGTAAATGTACCAAAGTTTCTTTAACCAGTCATCTGTTCTCAGGCACTCAGGTTTTTTCCAGATTCTGGCTATTGTAAAGAGTGCTGCAATGAACAAACAAGTGCAGATGTCACTTCGACTATACTTTTTTGCCTCTCTGGGATATATTCCCAGGAGTGATATTGCTGGGTCAAATGGGAGCTCAATTTCTAATTTTTTAAGAATCGTCCATACTGTTTTCCAAAAGGGCTGAACCAGTAGGTTTTCCCACCAGCAGTGAAGGAGGGTCCCTTTCTTGCCACATCCATGCCAGCACAGGTTGCTTTTGTTCTTGTGGATGTGGGCCAGTCTCTGTGGTGTGAAATGATATCTCATTGTGGTTTTGATCTGCAGTGGAACAGGGTTGAATATACTGACATCTCCCCCCAAGCGTATGATCATCTAATCTTCGATAAGGGGGCAAGAAATGTGAAGTGGAGCAAGGAAAGCCTCTTTAACAAATTGTGCTGGCAAAACTGGACAGCCACATGCAAAAAAGTGGGCTCAGATCTCTGCTTAACGCCATGTACAAAAGTAAGATCAAAGTGGATTAAAGACCTCAACATCAGACCGGAATCCATAAGGTACATTGAAGAAAATGTTGGCAAAACCCTCCGTGACATTGAAGCTAACGGTATATTCAAAGATGTCATGCCACTGGCCGAGCAAGTGAAAACAGAGATAGACAAATGGGACTATCTTAAACTAAGAAGCTTCTGCACCTCAAAAGAAACAGAGACCAAAATACAAAGACAGTCTACAGAATGGGAAAGGATATTTGCTGAATACACATCTGACAAGGGGTTGATAACAAGGATATACAAAATACTGGTTGAACTCCACAAGAAGAAAGCATCCAACCCCATCAAAAAATGGAGCGATGAAATGAATAGAAACTTTCTCAAAGAAGAAATCCAAATGGCTAAAAGGCACATGAGAAAATGCTCCACTTCATTAATCATGAGAGTTTTTTTT